>NC_060121.1:503576014-504826014 GCF_021461395.2 Schistocerca americana | reverse complement strand
TGCGGAACAGTCGCTAAACAGCAGTTATGGCCACCACTCGCTCTGTTCCTTGACGAGATGGGGGATGTAGTGAACGTAGTATCCTACTTCTTCTGGCCAGTTGCAAATAAAATCAGTGTTGCAGGGAGGGTTTGTTCAAGGGCAATGCAGGGAGATTTGTCAGTATCCGACTTCATCCTATGAATGCTAGAATACTCTGTGACTCCCATCCACATAGGGAAAGATCGCTGATCATACTATTAACAATGTTCTAGAAAAATGTAGATAACCTAACTGCGTTTGTATAGGATTCTGTCATACTTTGGCATACATGACTGAATGAACATACTGCACAGTCATCTATCTGCATTCGCATTCTCATATATGGTGGAGTAGTGGGGTGATTTAGTGATGGTTCAGAAATTCGGAAGCAGTCTGCTGTGTCATTGGCTGGCATTGAAGTTATGGAAAAACTGGTAAAACTGCTAAAATTAATCGCACTATCAACTGTGGTGCCTATTACAGTATATTGTCATATATCGATGGTCGTCTTTTCCATCCCACACGTCCACTACATTGCTGTTGATTATCACATATGACTGACTGACACCACTTGTTTGAGATGGGGAGAGTCTTGGCAGAACACTGGATATCTGCTACTTGTCACTGTGGAACATAGGATTATGTGTAGAGGTCATCACCTTCAGACAGCTGTTTGGACATATTCTTAATTTCTCCAGCTCGTTCTGTTTCCACATGTTGCAGTGTCCACCACATTCTTCTCTCACCAATAAGATAACAGTACCTCTTTTTATTTCTACTACCCAGTACGTGTTGTGAACAGCACCTTCCAGGGATGGTCAACACCAAAACAGTGATCATGGACATGGCTGCAGTATAAGGAAGCAATGCTCTTGGCCTCGTCAAAGTGGTACACCGAAAGATCTGCTACTCTGTCACAGTGGAAGATGAGATTAAATATACAGGTCATAAACTTCAGACAGCTGTTTGGAAGCACTTCACAATGCCACAAACTCTTCCAGTTCCCATATGCTGCGATATCTTCCACATTTTTGTCAATAAGAAACATAACGGCTGTGTTTTATTTCTATAATTCTTTGTGTTGTGGGAGCAGCATAGTTTACACCATGTGATATCCAGCTTTCTGTGGGACCAAATGGATGAAAATGTGTTAACGTCGCTTTAGCACCTGAAACTTGAAACAGACCTTGAAGTCATGGTAGAAAACTAAATGTATGGTGGTGTACAAAGCAGTAGTCATACACTGCTTAGATATGTTACAGAAGAAAAACAATGTATCAAACTGCTTATGAAAGAACGACACAGGAACCCTCCCTTATGATTGGTATTCTGTGGGATATGGTCTTCCTCCAGTACAGGCAACAAAACTTTACACAGGTCAGTGCTAGTGATTTTGATCACTGGCCACCTTCTCAAAATGGTTCAAATGGCTCTGAGCACTATGGGACTTAACTCTGAGGTCATCAGTCCCATAGAACTTATAACTACTTAAACCTAACTACCCTAAGGACATCACACACATCCATGCCCGAGGCAGGATTCGAACCTGCGACCGTAGCAGTCGCGCGGTTCCAGACTGTAGCGCCTAGAACCGCTCGGCAATCCCGACCAGCCCACCTTCTCAAATGGAGCAATACAAATAATATGGTGGATGTCAAAATGCAGGCAGTAATTGTTTTATATTTCGGAAGAGAGAGTTGTGGTGAAATCTTACAGGATTACATTAGGAGGTTCTACTACAAGGAGTGGTATGACTGGATGATTGGTTTATGTGTGGATGCAGATTGTTTGTAGCTTTTTCTTTACCTACTCTGTATGTTACGAAATAACGATGATGAGTGCTCTCGGACGTAATAAGTGGCTGTATAGATGCTCATCTATGTCTGTATTTCTTATGTCTGAAATTAATGTAATGCTCTCATGCATGAGAATTTGTGATTTGAAAATGTGGAATGGTCTCAAACTACAGCGATTTTGATCATCAAGCTAATTGAAATCGACTGTATCTATTGACGATGATGATGTCCCATACTCCGAGAAACGTAGGGAACGATGCGGGAAACCCGCACCGCCGACTAGGCCAGGTCGTAGCGGAGGTGGTTTGCCATTTCCTTCCTCTGACCGTAGTGGGGATGAATGATGATGAAGACAACACAAAAACACCCAGTAATCTCGAAGCAGGGAAAATCCCTGACCCCGCCGGGAATCGAACCCAGGACCCCGTGCGCAGGAAATGAGAACACTACCGCAAGACCACGAGCTGCGGACACTGTGTCTATTCTCATGGAATAATGACTGTTTTTTATTATCATCACGATTGTATGTTAAAATATGTATTACCACAAGTTCTGTGTTATTTCATACTTCATAACCTCTAATTATAAAGTAGGCACCACTTGAATTATAGCTCATTATGGAACCTAGAAATGATAGCATTTCACCGATATTTGAGTAGATTGCGTGAAACAGGCTGTTCTGTGATGACCAAATTGATTACAAAACTACAATGCAAGGATCTGCTGTTATTGCGAATGATTGTCTGCTGGGTGTCGAATTCTTCTTAAAGTACGGGTGACAGAAACTTTACATACGGGTTGGTGGAGGCGAGTTATGGAGCAAAAATGTCAGATGTCAGGATGCAGATGGTCTTTGTTTTCGATGTTTTGGAGGAATCTTATAGGATTCTCTGCTAGGTGATGTTAGGAGGCATGCTCTCACTAGCTATTTACTGCATTTCATAAATGCCTGCACGATATAGCATTGCAGTGGTAAAATGGGATCTGCCATAGTGTAATCCTCTTACCGTCTGTAAAATATGTGTGTTTTTCCCAACATGTGAACAGATAGTGTGAAAGACCGTATTCTGTGATGTTATTTCATGAGTCTCAGATGTTCGTAATACACATGTGCAAAACAGTTTATTTATGGACACTGGCTTGTATTCCAGGGATGCTCTCAAACCATGTAATTTTGACCATCAAACTGAAAGATTAATTCTCGCTTCTTTCTTGACTCTGATGAAAGTTCAGAAATAATGAGGGTATTCTTCAGTGATCGCGATTTTATGCAGGGTGGACATGTATAGATGTGAGTAAGTTAATGAGTCTGTCACATATAATGCTGCAGAGCCTCTGCAGTTTGCTCATCTGTAAATGACAGCAGTACTGCAAATTTTTTTCTCATGTCATTGGATGACACAGAATAATGTGAGGGGGAGAGAGAGAGAGAGAGAGAGAGAGAGAGAGAGAGAGAGAGAGAGAGAGATGTGAACCTGTGATCAAACATAAAAGAATGACTGTATAATGACATTCTATATTGATAATTCATTCACTTGAAAAGAATGCAATGCCCTCATGCACGACAATTTATAATTTGAACATGAGGAATGCTCACAATCTATACCGATTTTGCTCATAAAACTAAATGAAAATTTTTGTGGAAACTGGACTTTTATTATCGTCGCGATTGTGCTTCTTTTTAAAAATATATCCTCGCATTGATGTTACGTACAATTGCTACACTGAATTTTCTTCCCTCTCGGAACAGTGTGTGCTTGTGGTGGTGCTACTGGTGGTGAGGGGTGCGTGTCTCATAGGCAGCCACAGCTGCACTTTCAGACAAATAACACACGGTCTGGATAGCCGTCATTTATTTCACTTTGTTCTGTGGCCCACTGGCGTCGTGGCCTATTGTGTATTGTGTAGCTTTTGTTGGTATCGATACTGCTGACCCCCCCCCCCCCTCAAGCCACGTGTTCCGCCAGGGATGCAGTGCACTGGAGCCCGTGCTCCCAAATTACCAGCAGAGGCACTGGCAGATGCCTCTTTCCCAACTAGCAGACAGGATAAATGTTCTGGAGAGTTCTCAAGCCGGCCGGAGTAGCCGAGCGGTTCTATGCGCTACAGTCTGGAACCGCGAGACCGCTACGGTCGCAGGTTCGAATCCTGCCTCGGGCATGGATGTGTGTGATGTCCATAGGTTAGTTAGGTTTAAGTAGCTCTAAGTTCTTAGGGGACTGATGACCTCAGAAGTTGACTCTCATAGTGCTCAGAGCTATTTGAACCATTTTTTGGTGAGTTATCCAGAATTTCGTTGTTCTAGGGTGGGGGGGGGGGTTCCGAAAAATACGTTTAATGGCGTGCAGGAAGCGTCCTGTTCTTTAATCTTTTATCCATCTGTGACTAATTTCCACAGACCCGAGACAGTAGATCACTGCCACCAGATGGCTCTTTTGTAGACGATCAGGAGCAGGATGGAACAGTCCTCTATCCCCACCTACCGAGAGGAGAGAGAGGTATGATGAACGGTGAGGGGAGAGGTGGGGGGGGGGGGGTGAGACTGGCTCTCAGTTGGTTAGTTCATGACCGAACATCGAGGAGGACATATATCCAGCTGCCAACACCCTCTCTTGGAGCAATATTTTGGGGCACGGTTTTTGTGGTAGTTGTTTTATTACAATGATTTCTCTCAATTCCTAGAACATGTGTTGCAATATGACCCATTGTTTACGAGTGCTGGTTTTTTTTCACGACATTTTCTGTGTGCAGTTAGAACAATGAAGCATTTTCCATCCGTTGTGATGGCGTGTACTGACCTTCCTGCTATTCAGTCAGTTTGCAGCCCCATCCCTTCTTACTATGTACAATTTACTCAGTATCTAGACCATGGTGACCTCTCGGGGCCAATGGAATAGAACGAAGTTGTCAAGAAATAAAGAGAGCACCGTTTATTTGAATTTCGAGCAACAGGGTGTTCGTTGAGTAATGCAGCGGGAGGAGTATGTAGTGAACTCCGATGTCAAAGTGTAATAGGCACAATCCTCAGCTGGATGGATGCTTGCAGGTAATACTCTCATTAAACTCCTCTCTGTGCAACATCAACTTCTCATCAGTTGAAGCCATTTCCCAAGAAAAAGAAAGATAGTATCTTCCATTCCAGTCTTTTCCTCGCCAGCTTGTAGGTGAAGGGATAATGTATAGTTTATGTTGTATGATATCATCAATTTTTAAGCTGTTTTGCGACTGTAGGCGCTTCTTGCGTAGCACTATGCATATAGATGTGTAATTAGGCCTGATCGATATGGTCAATTACGTAATTAGGACCGTTCCTTACTAACTTTCCTCTCCTGCAGCTGGACAGTTTCTCTGTGTATGGGGGTGCACTTGGGCATCCACCCACAAAGACTGGGCTTCGAGACCCAGGAAGGGCAGCGCCATTTTGAATTTCCCGCCACTTCCATGGGGTGGCGGGGGGGGGGGGGGCGCCAGTAAAGCCTTAGGTCAAAGAAATTTCCGCCATTTTCGAAATTACCATTTTTTGAATTTCCCGCCAAAATTCGAAATTGCTACCAATAGAGCAGGTGGGGGAAGGCGAGGCGAGGTGAGGGGAGGGATCGAGGGAAGAGGGAGGGGGCAGAGACCCATGTGCTGGTTGGGGAAAACCCATGACGTCTTCTTGGGGTTTGGAGGCGGGGTGAGGAGTAATTAATTGATCAAATAATTAATTTGGTATCAATATGGTATCAAAATTAGGATAGGAATCCCATTACCCCACTAATTACAGTATATTTAGAAATCAAACCGACAAACTTCTAAGGGATGTAGAAGGTGTCTTCAGTTATAATATGAGGAAAGTAACTGTCAGGAAACGTCATCCAACGACGCTAAAGAGCAACTAATTTATAGGCGCCGACGTCTGTGTATGTATGTATACAGGGTGCTACAAAAAGGTACGGCCAAACTTTCAGGAAACATTCCTCACACACAAATAAAGAAAAGATGTTATGTGGACATGTGTCCGGAAACGCAGCCAATGAGATTGCTGCTAACGTAGAGCATTTTCTCCTCGCGGATCACACTCGCGCAGTGATACCTGAACGCTCGAGGTATTATAACGAGTGTACAGACCTCCGATTAGTCAGTCTGCATCAGTCTGCATTAGTCTGTAGTCAAGTTTGTCTGCACCTAATAAGATTATCATATTCCTGTACAGAGCCATGAAGAGAAATGTATAGACACTTTGTCAAGTATCAGAGATATGCAAGAATAAGATTAACGTACCACGACTAAAGGAACTTCAGATTGTCAATTGTAAACAGCATCCAGAATCAAGTTACGTAATATCTATGATTTTTATTATTTTAATAAATGTGTGTGAAAATTAATCAAGTTCTGTTTAAAGTTGGTCACCGTCAATCTGCTACTCTAAGCGTGCAAGTGGCATTTCTATCGTCTGACCCAACGGCAGAAGATAAACACGCCACGATAAGACCACGAGGCATATTGCTGACACTCGCCTACTTCGTTAGAGCGACAAGTCAAATAATCTGATGGTGTGTATACCGAAGGTCTTACAGTACGCACACCACAATGGATGACAATGTGCCATGTCACTGGGACGCAATTGTTCGCAACTGGTTTGAAGAACATTCTGTTCAATTCGAGCGAATGATTTGGCTACATAGATCGCCTGACATGAATCCCATCGAATAGTTACGGGACGCAATCCAGAGGGCAGTTCATGCACAAAAGCCTGCATCGGCAAAACTTTCGCAGTTATCGGCGGCTATTGGGGCAGCATGGCCCAGTATTTCTGCAGGGGACTTCAAAGACTTGTCGAGTCCATGCCACGCCGAGTTACTGCACTACGCCGGCATGATATTAGAAGTATCCCGTGACTTTCGTCACATCAATGTATGTCGCTGTACAGATGTCGAAGGTCGAGGGGTAAAACCTAGGTAGCTCAAAAGAGTAATTGCGCGGAACATGACGTAGGGAAGCAAAGTGGACGGCCATTAGGGCATCGGATAGGCGAAATACTGGGGCGGGTCCGTGTCGGACAGCGTCCCCGCTAAGTGGCCTTCTATTTCTGGAAAAGAAGAGGCGTGTGAACGGCGATGTCGCGGCGGCAGGGCTGCGGAGATTAGCGGCGCGTGCGTCACGGCGGCCCGCGGCGGCGCCCAGGCGTGACGCCGGCGTCTACGAAAGAGCGGCCGGCGGCCGACAGCGACAGTCGCCCGCCACGCACCTCCCGCGAGCACTCGACCGGCCCCGCCCACGCGCACCGGACCCACGGCAGACCACTTGCAGCACCTCGCACACTTGGCCGGCGCAACATCCCACCCTCCAGACACGCGCATCTTTTAGATTTGTCAACCAAAAGAAGTAAGAGGGGAATCACTTTCAGAAGACAGAACTTCAGGGCACGGTGCATTTCACTATTATATTTAGACAGGCCAAGTAGGTACGAGTAGCTGTGCCAATCGCCACTTCGAAGCTCTCCGAAAATTCTAAACTCCTTGTTAACTAAAGAGTAAAGTTTGGAGCCAAAGCACCACCGGCGAGGCTTAGAAGTGTGTGGGTCTGAAAAGCAAACTCGAGTTTTCCGTCAGAAGTCAGCAATGTCTAGCGTGGCGACAATGGTGCTCGTGGCAATGGCGGTGCTGGCGCGACTTCAGCTGGCCTGCAGCGCGCCCCGCTCTGTGGCCGGCTCCACCTCTGCCGGCGACGGCCCGCGGACGGACGCGGAGCTGCTGCGGCAGGCGTCAGCCGCGGCCAGCCTGCACGAGCGCTCACTGCGCCACTTCGTCTCTCTGAGGACCCGCCGAGCCATCCATCATCACGCCAGTCTCAAGTAAGTGGAAGCACGCGCTACAGTACTAGTACACATTAGGCATACTGCCACAGCAAAATACAGTGACTTACAAGACATTATGATCACTGGCCGCCGCGACGTTGGATGCCTCCTGTTGGCGTTGAGGGCACGTGACGCGCTAACAGAAGTATTTGAGCGGAGCAGACACGGACTAGGGGTCATATTAGCGAAGATATGCATTCCAAATGGGGAAATCAATTGAGATAGCTGGCCGGGGTGGCCGAGTGGTTCTAGGCACTACAGTCTGGAACCGCGCCACCGCTACGGTCGCAGGTTCGAATCCTACCTCGGGCATGGATGTGTGTGATGTCCTTAGGTTAGTTACGTTTAAGGGGGGTAGGACGTCAAACGGGCCGACTTGGAGCAGGAGAGGCATCACAGGACGTTTTAATTTCCATTGTCTATACTTTTACAAGTAAATTCATAAAACTTTGTCAGCATGACCAGGAAGGATTCAGGATTCACACTCGTAGCAGCGGAAGTTCAAAAACATAACAAAATAATTTTTTTACATGTGAAATTTCATCATTTTTCACTTACTATTGGCTGCATTTGTTGCTATAGGCACACTTTTCTTCATAAGTAAGAGAGACTGTTAGATGAATTTTGCACAGCATACAAACCATACTTACAGGTGTCTGAAACTCTAGAATCAATTTAATTTATGAAAAAATCAATGAGCTGTTACGTTTTAAACTTTATGTTTAGAAAAAATCAAATTTTGTAGTTAATTATCGCAATTTTTACCACAGTTTTTAATAGATTTGGAAAATTCTGGAGTTTCATACACCTGTAAGTATGGTTTGTATGCTGTGCAAAATTCATCAAAGAATCTCTCTTTCTTGTGAAGAAAAAAGTACCTATAGCAACAAAAAGGTTCAAATAGCTCTGAGCACTATGACACTTAACATCTGTGGTCATCAGTCCCCTAGAACTTAGAACTACTTAAACCTAACTAACCAAAGGACATCACACACATCCATGCCCGAGGCAGGATTCGAACCTGCGACCGTAGCAGTCGCGCGGTTCCGGACTGAGCGCCTAGGACCGCTAGACCACGGCGGCCGGCTCCTCTAGTAATAAATGCAGCCAATAGTAAGCGAAAAAATGATGAAATTTCACATGTAAAAATATTTATTTTGTTATGTTTTTGAACTTCCACTGCTATGAGCGTGAATCCCGAATCCTTCCTGGTCATGCTGACAAAGTTTTATGAATTTATTTGTAAAAGTACAGACAGTAGAGAATAAAATGTCCTGTGGTACCTCTCCTGCTCCAAGTCGGCCCGTTTCACGTCCTACCCCCCTTAAGTACTAGGGGACTGATGACCTCAGAAGTTAAGCCCCATAGTGCTCAGAGACATTTGAACCACTCTGAGCCAATTGAGATAAGCGACTTCGGCGAAGGGCAGATTTTTATTACGCAGAGCCTGTGAAGAGTATCTCGAAAACCGCGCAGCTGGTCGAATGTTCACGTACTACTGTCGTAAGCATCTACGGAAACAGGTAGGACAGTAAAACCACAGAACGTGGAGCTCGTAGGCTTGTCTGCACTGTAAAGTAGAACAGACGGTGATTTGTGGCATCTCTGCTGAAAGAGCACAATTCTGGAGCACGCGCAAGTGTTTCGGAGCACACCGTTCATCATACATTGTTGAATATGAAGCTCCGCAGCAGACCACCCCTACGTGTTCACATGTATTCCCGCTCGCCAGCTTTCACGATCGTGGTAGTCTTCTTCTTTCAGATCTCTCTTCCTCATCATTCCAATTACTCCCGCTCTCTATGTTAATCTCGTGCGCCTACGCTTTTTTCTTCCCGGCGGCGACCGTTCCAGGATTGCTATTGGCCATCGTCCTTGTTCCATTCGCCGTACATGTTCATACCTCTGAAGAGCTCTGTTCTCAATTCTTTGCACGACTCTTACCCATTATCTACCTAATATCCTCATTTCTTCTACTCTCTGTCCTGGATCTGCTGGCTATCCTTATTCCATCCTTCTCTACTACCTGTACACTGCTTCCGTTCCCTCAAGGTCCATCCTTTTGCACCGCACGTCAGTATACTTTCCACTACTGTTCGTAGAATCCTCTTCTCTGTTTGTTTGATATTGCCTGGCTCCACAGAATTCCACTTAGCATTTTAATTGCTTCTCTTTCCCTCTGGACCCTGCGTTCCACATCTTCCCGAGGAATGGATAATTGATCCTAAGTATTCAAACTGCTTTACGGCTTCAATAGTTCCTTGTGGCAGTATTGTATCTTTTTTGTCTCCTCCCACTACTTGGTATTCTGTTTTGCTCATATTTATTCTAAGCCCTCATTTTCAAATGCTTTCATTACTTCTTTATCATTTATTTGGCATCCTCTCTGCTTTGTCCTGTCAGTACCTCATCATTAGCAAATAATACTGTGTAGGTAGTACCATGCTGGAAAGGAAACACCATACCTCCGCATGATTGATTCCACCTTTCCAATGTATACTTCATATATATTTTAAACAGGGTCGGCCACACACTGCAGCCCTGTCTAAGTCCTTTAGATGTTTGGAATGTCTCACTTAACTTTCTCCTTACTTTAACTGCTGCGTGCGATTGAATTATTATTATTATTATTATTTGAATAAGGGGTATCTGCATTGTGCTTCTGCACTTATATACCCCTTCGTTTCCCATAGTCCGTTGATGGGTACAGAAACATACGCTTTTTCCAAATCTACTAATATTATGTGTACTTACTGACCATAAGAATATAGCTTCTCACTTATTTGTCTAAGACTAAAAATATGATCCATATAAGATCGCTCAGCTTTAAATCCTTCCTTTTTCTCTCGTACCTTTCCCTGAGTCTCATTCTCCAATACAGTGACAATATTGTAATTCCTATCAAATAAAGTGCTGGGGATTTTCCCCAGGGGAAAAAGACCGTCGATGCTGTGGGATCGCTACTGTCCTCCCTCTAGTGCACTTGCGAACGAAAGGCTGCACTCTGCCTGCGGTCAGGATAGAGCCAGCTCACGTCTTACGTGGCACAATATTTACTTACTTTTCTTCATTATTAATCGCATTTGGATTCAGCCGGTCCAGGCGAAGTAAAACAATGGACATTTTCAGAGTTTTCATTTAACTTTTCTTCATGTCGATACTACTTCCATTCTTCCAGAATAAACTCTTTCTCGCTCGTCAGCCGAAGTTGTTCATGTATTCTAGGGTTCTTCTCAGGCTATCAGTGAATTTCGTGTAGCTCAGTCGGTAGAGCACTTACCCGCGACAAGCTTAGGTCCAAAGTCCGAGTCCCGGTCTGGCACACAGTTTTAATCTGCCAGGAAGTTCCATATTATGGTACGCTCCGTTGCAGATTGCGAATTTCATTCCGGAAACATCGCTCAGGCTGTGGTTAAGACTTATCTCTGCAATCTTCCAGAAGTGCTAATCTTGCAAGTTTAGCGGAAGAACTTCTGTGAAGTTTGGAAGATAGAACGAGATCTACTGGCAGAAGTGAAGCTGTAACGAGGGGACGAAAGATGGATAGTTTAGTCTGTAGAGCACTAGCCCATGTTTTTCCACAGATTCGAGTAGGGGTACGGCACAAAGTTTTAATCTGCCAAGACGTTTCTATTTAAATGATATGTCTAGAACGAAATAAAAAGGCGACTGGTAAGATACTAAGGCACTAAAATTAATCTGATTTGTAATTTAGTTTCTTACTATTCTACTAGCTCCTTTTTCTGGGTTCTAGAAAAACAGTAGAAAACTAAAACTACTCGAAATGAGGCATCCTTATACCTACTGAGAGGACCGATAACGTTTGTATTGGGTTAGATTGTAAAAGTCAGTGTATTGGTCGTATGATATTTTATTAAAACTGATTACCGGTTGTAGCTCTACCGCCACCGCCGGATTAAAAATTTAGCAGCAACACTTAGGCACGGAGGCAGATTTATAATTTAGTTTCTTAACATTTTACCACCTACCTTTCTTTTTATTTCTGAGGAAATAATCTGATTACAAAAACTCAATAGCGGTAATGATGCTATTTGTGTCACGTGAGGCCGAAATTTACAATTAAAATAATGACAATAATTGGCATGCGAGCGCCGTGGCAGTACAGTCTGCTCAAAAAGTCTTAGACGAGGCATACTGCCAAGAGGTAACAAAGTGATCGTCTTGCAACAAAAAATTTTTATTGTATTTGTCACGTTAGCGTCTCGTAAATCTTAGTATGGCTGATTATTAGGTTTATCTTTGTTTTTTTGGTGGGAGGATTTCAGTCTTCTGACTGGTTTCTTACGGTCTCCCGTGGCTTCTCCTCTTGCGCCAGCCTCTTCATGTCAAAAATGTTCAAATGTATGTGAAATCTTATGGGACTTAACTGCTAAGGTCATCAGTCCCTAACCTTACACACTATATAACCTAAATTATCCTAAGGACAAACACAAGCACCCATGTCCGAGGGAGGACTCGAACCTCCGCCGGAATCAGCCATACAGTCCATGGCTGCAGGGCCTTTAGACCGCTCGGCTAATCCCGCGTGGCTCTTCATGTCACAGTAGAGTTATACCCATACGTCGACAATTATTTGTTGGATGTATTCCAATCTCTACGGATCCCTCTAGTACCATATATGTTGTTTCGTTATGTTGTATCATTCTCTCCCTTTTCTTTCCTTGCCAGTTCTGCGAAGAACTAACCATTTCTTACTTTAACAGTCCACATAGTTTTCAACGCACTTGTTTTTCCAAATTTTCCTACAGCCCAGTAGCGGGGAAAGAATTCATCGCTCTCTTAGAGACCTTGGCATTCGATTAGTTCTATCTTATATTCCCCCTACATTGTCACTATTGCCAGGGCTCTTCGGCATTGGAATAGTACCGCCACCTGTGGTACAGGACTTCCCCATTACGTCCAATGCTGGGGTGCTATTCCAATGCCGGAGAGTCCTGGTAATAGTGGCAATGTAGGGGAAAAATCAGCTGGAGCTATGAATTGAAGTTTGTGTTGGGGAGGGAGTTCGACTAGGGTAGTTCGTGCAGCAGTGTTGACCCTAATGCTGCGTTGGTGTAATGGTCAGCATTTGCGTAGTAAGCAAGAAAATCCGGGCTCGAATCCCGGCCATGGCATAAATTTCAATCCATTTCTTCAGCTTCGATCGTTATCGTAGGTAAAGATGAGATTTAAATGTCTCTGGGTAAATTTAACTATAAGAAATTGCAATGAAATGAACACCCTTAGCTGCTTACAGGCGTTGACATACGTCAACGGGGACAGATGAAAATGTGTGCCCCGACCGGGACTCGAACCCGGGATCGCCTGCTTGGATGGCAGACGCTCTATCCATCTGAGCCACCGAGGACACAGAGGATAGCGCGACTGAAGGGATTTATCTCTGGCAAGCCCCCCGCGAAACCCACATTCTCAACGTATTGTCCCGCACTACATTCGTAGTGCCCCCGCCCATTATACTCATTAGTCGCGGCGCGTTGCCGATTCCCGTAAGAGTTTGGGCACTGTTTGTGCATTCGCACAGAAGAAGAAGATGGTCAAGTGGCCGGTGAGCCTTAACTATATATTTTACTAAGATGGTATCTGTTCTTTCGGACGTAATGGGCGGGGGCACTACGAATGTAGTGCCGGACAATACGCTGAGAATGTGGGTTTCGCGGGAGGCGTGCCAGAGATAAATCCCTGCAGTCGCGCTATCCTCTGTGTCCTCAGTGGCTCAGATGGATTGAGCGTCTGCCATGTAAGCAGGAGATCCCGGGATGGAGTCCCGGTCGGGGCACACATTTTCATCTGTCCTCGTTGACGTATGTCTACGCCTGCAAGCAGCTGAGGGTGTTCATTTCATTCCAATTTCATTCTAACGAGCTGCTTGATCACCGATGGTATCTGTTCTTTCGGACATGTATTTTTATGTAAGGACCACGGCAATTCAGCCCGGAAGTTTTAATTAATAGAGAGGGATTCTCTCTTTGTAGGAGACTGTATATTCAGTGAGGTGGATAAAGAAGAAATAATCCTCCTTGTTACATTTTTTTTGCAACCAGCGAGAGACATGTCCGAAAGAACAGATACCATCTTAGTAAAATATTAATTATAAGATGTGGATGCGTGCGAGCGGCCGCCTGACGGACGTGTTTCCCGCAGGCATCACCGGCCGGTGCTGGCGCGCGACGCCGGGGAGCTGGCGCTGTGCAAGTACGCTGTGCACGTGGACGCTGAGGACGAGGGCAGCACGGAGGAGGGCGTGGCGTGGCGCCGCGTGCCCGCCACCATCACCGAGATCGAGTGCCGCGCGCAGGGCTGCCGCTGCACCGAGGCGGGCGACTACCGCTGCACGCAGCTCACCGGCGTGCTGCAGGTTGCCTACGTGGACGCCGCCACGGGCCGCCTTATCGATACGGCTCGCCGAGACGTCCGCGCCGGCTGCGTCTGCGCCGCGCGCGCCGCGCTCCACGTGCAGGCCTACCCCGCCGGCGTCGACGACTGAACCCTCTCTCCTACCTTACACGTCGCTGGCAGACTGAGTAGCTGTAGTACTTTAGAAACGTAAACGCGTGGCATGACATTTTCTCGCGCTCTCAGTCGCCTCGAGGACCGGTGCGCCTCGCCCATCGTCAGCTGATAACTAATAGCGGTGAGACTGCTGTCCAGTTTCGACAATGGTCGAGGTGCACTCGGGTGAAAACACGAAGACGCGACTGGTAGCCCGAAAAAAATTTGTTAGCCTGTAGATGTCTCATTGGCTGTGAGTCGAGCGATACTACTAATTTATTTTCTCCCGTATTTATGACTTATTTATTGACGTCGTACCGAACATGTAGTGGACTGCTGCCTGGGTAGTCGTGTTAAGCAGTCGCAGTTTTTTCCACGACTGCTGCTCAATATTTATTCCTCGTTGTTGCATCTTTCCTTTAATTTACATTTCATCGTGTACCAATAACACAACAAACTCTTATTTAAGAAGACCACCAGCCTAACAAATTTAGTAAAAGTGACGTAAATAATTAGCTATTGTAATTCAACTCTCTGACAACGCTACAATTAGTATCAGTTAAGAACTCTCAAATTGTAAAGGAATGTTATCAACGAGCGCCAAAGTACAAAATATATGTATTCTACTAAGTATGTATTTAACAGAGAATAAATATCTGTGAGTACTGAATGTATAACAAATGTTCCATTTCATGGTTTATGATTCCTTATTTTCATTCGGCCTTTGTCCCTTCCGCCGATAAACAAGTCCTAAAACTTTATGTCACATTTGGAAGTGCGTGTGTAGTCACACCCATTCTGCTTCCATATTAACATTTAATAGGCACTGGATACGTTACAAGAGTATCCAATCTTCTTGTTTCTATCTTCCAACTCCATGGTTTGTCTGGTACAGCAACCTTTGGTAACAGTTCGAAAGAAAAACAATCTTGGTTGCAAAATTTTGCAATGTATTAAAATTTTTTGATGATGCCCCAGAAAAGCGCAACGCATCAATAAATGCATTGTTTCTCCTGTAACCAAGACTATTTCTCTTTCGAAATTAAAAGAATGATTACGGTCAGCAAGAACAACACGAAAATGTCCATAATGGACTCATTATAAATCTACTGATAAAAATATCAAACGAGAAGTACGTATTCTGTCGAGGTTATAGCTAGAGAAATTCTCCTCACACTATATTCTCTGACCGCCAACTTGATACGTCAACATCACCCTACCGCGTTGTTCAGCATAAAAAGAACGACAGCGAGTACAGGATGCATAGCTCACTTAAAGCTGTGATTCACCCAATCACACGTCACCAGGAGAGGGTGCCTAAATTTACAAGAAGCTTCTGAAAAGTTCGGTGAATGATGTCAGAGAATAAAGGAAACAAAGATATAAACAAAATACATTTACTGCCCTTCAGAGTTATCACCCTTCTGACATCAGATGTAAAGCTGCTGGAAACTGTCGGCAGATGCTTCTTGTGCAATCGTTCGAAGCACCGTGGTCGTGTGTTGTCATCGAGGTCATTGTTACAGCACCCGCTGCTACCAATGCAATACAGAGCCCAAACGACTGTCAGTGGCGTGGTGTTTATTGACTTCACCGCCTCCCTCGGGTAGAAATTCATGACGAATCAAACTTTTGCTATTGAAGAAGGCTATCAACATCGTCTTAATCTCGGATTTTGTCAGCTGACTTTTGCTGGGAGGCGGGGAAGACTATGAACACAATGCCCTTGACTGCCGCTTAGTCTCCGTAACGTTTCCGTGGCACCAGGTCACATCTTATGTAATGATGCGTGTATACAACAACGCGTGATCACGGTGCTTCGAGTGACTTCACAACAAGCATTTGCTGACAGTTTGCAACAGCCACTCCCCCTAAGTCAGGAGTGTGCTGTAGCTAATGCCGATTACTCTGAAGGCCTGTAGTGGTGTTTGTTTGCAAATTTTGTTTCCGTTTTCTTCTGAGCCCATTCACCGAGATTCTGAGACGCAACTTGTACATTACAAGCGAGGAATAGATTGGTACAAAATGTTCGAATTAGACGTTGCGACTGTTGCAGAAGACTAGCTAATTCATTCCGTCTTACGGACTCTACCGATCATTGAAACCTGAACCAGAGTACAGGCAACTGTATCACATAATCGACTTCTAAATGTGTCTCTCACTGGTTGCAAAAAATGTAACAAGGAGGATTATTTCTTCTTTATCCACCTCACTGAAAATACAGTCCCTTACAAACAGAGAATCCCTTTCTAATTCACGCTAAATCTGACTCCAGAGTATCAAAGAACAGGTACAAACAGAACATGAATACACGTCTGTCGTCTAAAAAATACCAATGCACTGATCTTCCTCTGAAAATCATTCCTAACGCACCACCCTCTGAACTGAATTAACACGATTAATCTGTCCGTAATAAAGATCAGAGCACTATAGCCCCTTTGTAGACCCGCTCTGCGACTCGTAGACACTGCATGCACCGAAACTTACCCCATATGCAGATCGTGAATTTGTCTCTTTGAAAGAGATTCATCATAATATACACTACTGGCCACTAAAATTGCTACATCACGAAGATGACGTGCTACAGACGCGAAATTTAACCGACAGGAAGAAGATGCTGTGATATGCAAATAATTAGCTTTTTAGAGCATTCACACAAGGTTGGCGCCGGTGGCGACACCTACAACGTGCTGACATCAGGAAAGTTTCCAACCGATTTCTCATACACAAACAGCAGTGGACCGGCGTTGCCTGGTGAAACGTTGTTGTGATGCCTCCTGTAAGGAGGAAAATGCGTACCATTACGTTACCGACTTCGTTAAAGGTCGGATTGTAGCCTATCGCGATTGCGGTTTATTGTATCGCGACACTGCTGGTCGCGTTGGTCGAGATCCAATGACTGTTAGCAGAATATGGAATCGGTGGGTTCAGGAGGGTAATACAGAACGCCGGACTGGATCCCAAAGGCCTCGTATCACTAGCAGTCGAAATGACAGGCATCTTATCCGCATGGCTGTAACGGATCATGCAGCCACGTCTCGACCCCTGAGTCAACAGATGGGGACGTTTGCAAGAGAACAACCATCTGCACGAACAGTTCGACGACGTTTGCAGCAGCATGGACCATCAGCTCGGAGACCATGGCTGCGGTTACCCTTGACGCTGCATCACAGACGGGAGCGCCTGCGATGGTGTGCTCAACGACGAATCTGGTTGCACGAATGGCTAAACGTGATTTTTTCGGATGAATTCAAGTTCTGTTTACAGCATCATGATGGTCGCATCCGTGTTTGGCGATATCGCGGTGAACGCACATTGGAAGCGTGTATTCGCCATCGCCATACTGGCGTATCACCCGGCGTGATGGTATGGTGTGTCATCAGTTACACGTCTCGTTCAGTCCTTGTTCGCATTGACGGCACTTTGAACAGTGGACGTTACATTTCAGATGTGTTATGACCCGTGGCTCTACCCTTCATTCGATCACTGCGAAACCCTACATTTCAGCAGGATAATGCACAACCGCATGTTGTAGGTCCTGTACGGGCCTTTCTGTATACAGAAAATGTTCGACTGCTGCCGTGGCCAGCACATTCTCCAGATCTCTCACCAATTGAAAACGTCTGGTCAATGGTGGCCGAGCAACTGGCTCGTCACAATACGCCAGTTACTACTCTGGATGAACTGTGGTATCGCGTTGAAGCTGCATAGGCAGCTGTACCTGTACACGCCATCCAAGCTCTGTTTGACTCAATGCCCAGGCGTATCAAGGCCGTTATTACGGCCAGAGATGGTTATTCTGGGTACTGATTTCTCAGGCTCTATGCACCCAAATTGCGTGAAAATGTAATCATATGTCAGTTCTAGTGTAATATATTTGTCCAGTGAACACCCGTTTATCATCTGCATTTCCTCTTGGTGTAGCAATTTTAATTGCCAGTAGTGTAGGTGCATCTTCCTTCCTGCCGGCCCCTATGGCCGAGCGGTTCTAGGCGCTTCAGTCCAGAACCGCGCTACTGCTTCGGTCGCAGGTTCGAATCCTGCCTCGGGCATGGATGTGTGTGATGTCCTTAGGTTAGTTAGGTTTAAATAGTTCTAAGTCCAGGGGACTGATGACGTCAGACGTTAAGTCCCATAGTGCTTAGAGCCATTTGAACCATCTGAGCCATCTTCCTCTCTCTATCGGTTACTTGATAAATAGACCTCTTTTGTGAGACATCATTACTGATCAAGAATTGTGTTGACTATAAAAAGAGTTTAGTGGAGCGAACAGACGCAAACTTTTGTAGCAGCCCTCTATCGTTTCAACATTTACACAAGTGGGTGGCACCTGACAGCATTATGCCACTGCCTCTTACCGTCAACTGACGACCAACCTTACACAAGGGAGTCACACAAGGAAGCCACACAATCCTACGTCCGGCCATCCTGATTTAGGTTTTCCGTGATTTCCCTAAATCGCTCCAGGCAATGCCGGGATGGTTCCTTTGAAATTTCATACCTCTCTATTTTATGTCTAAAATATGATGCAATACTTTCCAATAGATCATTACTGCCAGTTGTTACTTGACAAAAACGATATTAAGAAAGCTTCAAGATAAAAAACTTTGCCGGCCGGAGTGGCCTAGCGGTTATAGGCGCTACAGTCTGGAAACGCGCGACCGCTACGGTCGCAGGTTCGAGTCCTGCTTCGGGCACGGATGTGTGTGATGTCCTTAGATTAGTTAGGTTTAAGTAGTTCTACGATCTAGGGGACTGATGCCCTCAGAAGTTAAGTCCCATAGTGCTCAGAGCCAGCCATAAAAAACATTGTTTACCTCAATTGCGCGTACAGCAAGAAGCAATAACATACGAGGGCGTGCTGAAAAGTAGTACCTCAGATTTTTTTATGACAAACGCTTTAAGACTTTTCAAATGAAACAAATGTTACCAACATTCTACGTCTTTATTTTTAATGTCTACATATTTATTTCTGTCGTGTCTACATATTTATTTATGAACATAGTCTCCCTTGGACGAACACATTTCTCACAAAGAGAGACTTGTTAACTGATACCGTCCTAGAAGAATGTTTCACTTCGTTGGCGGAGCCACAATGTCACTTCTGTTTGCAAAAGTGAAGTCCTCGAAGGTGTTCATTAAGTTTTGGAAACAAATGAAAATAGTATGGGACCCTGTTGGAACTTATGGAGGATGATCGACGACAGCGAACCTAAGGCATCGGATTGTTGCAGGTATCGCAGCGCTGCTGAAGGAGAGGATACTCCATGTGCGGACGAACTCTTCGAATTCGAAACTCGATTACAGTACGCTGTTTCTCAGCACCGACAAGTTACGATACATAGCGCCATGTCATACGCTACAATTTGGAGCCCTCTAGCGGCAGAGGGCTGCAAATACATATATATGAAGAACAATGATGTAGAATTTTAATAACGTTTGTTTTATTTAAATAGCTGTCAACGATATTTACTTGCGAGATACCCCGTGTGCACATGCTGCCACCCGATTCCTCGTTCCGAAAGCTCGCCTTAACAGACCGAGAATATTCCCTGCAGCCCAAAGGGATCATATTTGCAGCTCTTACAGACTCTTCATCACTATGCCCATCATCCAAAATACCGATATTCGCTGTGCAAAAGTACCCGCAGATCTTTTCGGGTCACCATTTCCCTTGGAGTCGAGCCAAATAGGTTTGTTCATATACTTCCCTGAAACTCAAGTTTTGTCCAGATAATAATAGTCCTATTGTCCTCCGTAACCAGTAAATGCATAGTCCACAAAAATGTAGCTCTCACGGTAGCAGTATCCCTCCGCTCCACAAGAAATTTGCGTCCATATTCATATTTTCTTAACTTAAAACCGATGTCATTAAGAAGGAAGAGAATGTATGATTCCAAGGCCTCACACTGAATTGTACGAAAGGCATTCAATAAATAATGTAACACTTTTCTTTTCTAGGTCACCGTCGACTGAAAAAATGTGGATTTCGTTCTGGGAGATTGTGGAACATTCCTGTTTCAGCCCCCATAATTTCATGAAGTTCTGATAGGTGGTGGCGCTGTACGTAGCCTTCAAAATGGCATCTGTAAAGGAGGCGTGTTCCAGCAGAGAGCTGTGTATCTTTTGGCGTAAAACAAGAGCATCGTAGATATTCATGGGCGCTTGCAGAATGTCTACAGAGAGCTGGCAGTGAACAAAAGCACGGCGAGTCGTTGGGCGAGGCGTTTGTCATACTCGCAACAAGGTCGCACAAACCTTCCGATCTCACACGTGCCGGCCGGTCGCACGCAGCTGTGACTCCTGCAATGTTGGGAAGTGCGGACATTCTCATTCGAGGTGATCGACTAATCACTATCAAACACTTCCACGACAACACACCTAAGGGGAGCTCACAAGACTTCATTGGGCTGCTCTTCCTTATCCATACTACAGCCCTAATTCCACACCTTCCGACTTCTGTCTGTTTGGTTCAATGTAGGATGCACTCCACGGAAAGCAGTCCGTGGATGATGGGGCGGTTTTTGATGCAGTAACATTTTGGTTCCGACGTCGACCAGTAGAGTGGTAACTTGCGGACGTACAGGCGCTCCCGGTATAGTGGCGTAAGGCCGCCGCATTGAACGGATACTGTGTTAAAAATAGGGTTTTGTAACCAAAAGAGTGGGGAATAATATAATATACTGGAACCTTGAATAAAACGAACCAGCTGTCAGAAAAAAAATATTGTATTACGCAGTATCTCTCATAACTGTAAGTAGAGCTGAACGTGTTGGTGGAACAAAGCAAAAACCATAAACACGGAAGTAGCGGATTGTGAGAGTAGAGTATCGCACCCGACACGGAGCAATGCAACTGCAGGCGTGGAGTGGAGTGAAACATAAGTAGCGATCCTCTGCTTTCGTGACGGTGATTGTAGTTGTGTGTCTGTACTGGCTGCTTAGCTGCTTTAGCATTGATTTTCACGTGAGCTTAGGCATGGCGAATTATTTAATCAATGTACCGCTGACTGTGTCTGAAATAACGCAGACACGACCAGTATGACATTAACGAGTGACATAATAACTTTCAGTGCATGTAATTTTTGTAGGGAGAGTCAGAAACAGAAACAGCTACCAAATGTGACGCTTACTTCTCGTTGGATTTTTTTTTTCGTAACGTGTGGCAATAATTTTAGTTTGAACGGTATTGCATCATATTTTAGATTAGAAATAGAAATATATGACATTTTTCAGCTGTAGATGCGACAGTTCAAACAAGGCAAAAAGTAGACAGGTATGAGAACTTTGCCATATGTCTACTGCATCATTCACAGCTATACGGCAAACACGTGGCGACAGAAAGTCACTGGTCAGTTCACAAGCTTGGTACAGTGGTAGTGTTGTAAGACGGCAGTTGGCAGCAGACACTGCTGCGAATTCCCTGTTCTTCAGAGGGCAGTGTGCGTATACTGAAATATATTCAATCTTTCCAACTAGATGTAGAAAAGATGTTAATAAAGAGGGACCGAGGAGACGCCTCACACTTGGACCCTAGGCACCAAAATGGTTCAAATGGCTCTGAGCACTATGGGACTTAACATCTGTGGTCATCAGTCCCCTAGAACTTAGAACTACTTAAACCTAACTAACCTAAGGACATCACACACATCCATGCCCGAGGCAGGATTCGATCCTGCGACCGTAGCAGTCGCGCGGTTCCGGACTGCGCGCCTAGAACCGCTAGAGGCACCAAAAGACACAGGGATAGGAAGGCGAAAGAATCGGTACGGTATCACATTTGTCGCGAAATGTTTCCATACCGCATAGTGCATTCAGACGTATAAACTGGCGGATAGCAACACTTTTTGGCTGTTTATTATTAACGAATCAAATTGCCTCTTAATCTAAGTCGCTAACATTAACTGATGTGGTGTCGTTTGAACTGGAAATAGCCAATTCGAATCCTTCCTACTGGCTGGCGCATCACTTGCTTCATGACCCATTGCTAGTGTAAATCCCCACCCACCTTATTACGTGCACACAGCTATAGCCGCCGTAGCGAAAGCACAGGATGCGCAAATTCGCCGCTTCCATCTCACCTAACTCCGCCTCTGAATCTGCAGTGTTACCGTGTCAGGAATCGACTGCTCCGTTGTCACATTCCGCTACGGCCGTGTGCCTATTTTCGCTTTGTATTGGATGAAATAGTAATCTGGAATTATCTGCCGACAAGGGGACGAGATGTAGTGGTGTACAGTTCCTGATCAACAGACTTTGAGTCATTGTCCAAACCTCGTTGCAGTGCCTGATGGAGTGTGTGCATCTGACACTTTTGGCGCTGATCCGCCCATCGAATGGCTACGTTAAACTTGGCGGGTCCATGGATGCTGTTCGAGGCTATGTGCCGGCACCGAGTGTCACCCCCTCCCTTCTCTCTTTTATAGTCATCAACAAACCTATCTGTAATATAATGTAGGTGAAACAGTTACAGGCAGGTTCAACTATTAAATCATATGGACCAATGCAATGGGTTATAACAACTATTTATATCACACTACAAGATCACTGACAATTTGGAGGCAGTTGAAACATCGGTCGAAGTACAGATATTACGCAACAACAAATGGTGAAGTCCGTTTCTTAACTAATACCTTCAGCTAACAATAAGTTAAAAGCTTTTTTACCTGCGCGGCCAACCCGTCGCAGACACCTCCCTCTGTGACTGTCGATCATATAACGACCCAGCACCCAGTGTGCAGACACCTTCTCTCACGTGTAAGGCCGTCCGTTCCAACTACCATCTACATTCCAGTATTTACCAAAGATAAATTTTATAGTTTGTCATGTCACAAGTCCAGTACAAGAAACAATGTCTAGGTAGTATTATTATTACTATGACAGTGTACTAATTTCAAGCTAGACAAATTAAAAGTAAAAACTAGTTTAATAAATTTTATTGATTCCCTCTGCAACTGAAGACACGAACCAGTACCACTTACATTCTTTTATGCAGGGTGCAACAACCGATACTGACAAACTTTGAGGAATTTTAGAGGATGCAGGGTATGCAGGATAGTCAACCAATGACACTACCGAGCATCTAAGCCACAAAAGGTAACGCTCGTCGCAAAATCGCCTCTTCGGAAGCAAACATGAGTTGTTTGTACGCTGACACCTCTGCTGTTGCAGCGCTCAGAAATCTCCACTGTGTTTCTTTCACGAGCGTGGACGCTGCACATCCTAAATGTTGTCAGACCTGTGGCGGGAGGTATTGCTTGTGGTGCGTCAGCTTAGAAACCTAAGTTTGCTACCTAAGGAGTGACCCTGCAGCATGTGCACACCCCAATAGCTACAACACTCTATTGCGTCTGTTGACTTTCCAGACATAACACTTATCCTCAGTTTGATCCTCAATTCATCCCCTAAAATCTCGAAATGTTTGTTAGTATCATTTTTTTATACCCTGCGTTGAAGAATCTAAGTGGTACTGGTCCGTCTCTTCCCTTTACACTGGACATCTATTAAAATTTATTAAACTAGTTTTTATTTTTAGTTTAACTTGAATTAACACTTTATAATGGTAATACAACCTACATATTGTTTCTTGCATTGGCCATTCATGCTGCAGATTACAAGATACAATCTTCTGAATACAGACAAAGTAGCGAACCCGACAATACTTCGCCATTACTAAATATGAATAGGATTTGGATATACGTCATTATCTTCTTCTCCTCCCTCTCTGTCCATCACCTACTCCCCCCCCCCCTTTCTATCTCCTCCTCGCCCTCTCTCTGTCCTTCTCCTCCCTTCCCCTCTCCCCCTCCCTCCACCTCCCTCCCTCTTTCTGACAATGCGCCTTGTTTGTCGTTATTGCCAACGGAACCGTGAATGGAAATAGGCACCGATTAAAATGAACGAGTAAATCGGTTGGGATCATTAGTATTCGGAATATGAGAGGCCACTCCTGTCGGTGAATCTGTCAAGATAGCAGCTTCAATTAGTGTTCTAGTTTTTAACTTACAAATGGGTGGGATTACAAAGTTTCACACGATTCAGATTCCGTAGTAGCATTCTGTACAAAGCTGATAGCCGTACATATAACTTCCTTTTTTCGATGAAAACCGACTATTAGAAAGAAAACAAAACAGGACATTGTTGAGTATAAATTTTTGTTTTAAATTATATACAAGGAGGCAAAATACGAATGGGAGAAACAATTTATGTAATGCCATAAACGCCCTGCTATCGCAGTTAAAAATGACTGCGAAAACGAAACGAAACCACACTTTTGCACAGCACAACATTGCACTCCATTTTCTTCGCAGTTGGTTTTACAAGGAAACTAGTACACTGTTGGCATATACATACAGCCTATGTCCATGTCAATGTTTATTAGAGTATCGTTCAAAACTGTGAAGTAAGTCGGTCAAGAATTTTTCGATATTTTTGGTAACAACTTTTCCCTAGTCTATATCTGGAACCTCAAGAAAATGGAATCAACAATAGCAATGCAAAATTTCGTTGTGGGTAAAATTAATTGCCAAGGTGCATATGAAAGAAAGGAGAAATAAATTCAACATTCCTACTATGACAACTTCTGCCACAGCTTGGACTGCATACATGTACGAGGGGCGCTCGGTAAGTAATGCAGTGGGTCAATCGGTTGGGAGCGTTGGTATTCGGAGTATGAGAGGCCTCTCCTGAAGGTGAATCTGTCAAGATAGTAGCTTCAATTTTTTGAAAGCAAGTGTGTTTTATTCAGGATTACAATGCACCACACATTATTTTGGCTACAAAACCCTAATTTGCAACGTAATCTCCGTTCAGTGCAATTGCCTTACGCCACCTTACTGGAGGGCTAGTATGCCGCCACGGTCCCATTCCACTAGTCGATATCGGTGCCACATCTTACTGCATTAATAGCCTCACCATCATGCATGTGTTGCTTCCCGCGAGGTCCGTTCTGTAGGATGGATGAGGAAGAACAGTCCAAAGAAGTTTTCTGAGCTCCTCTCTTGTGCGCAGGGTTGTGTGACGCCTTGCATTGTCATGGAGAAAGAGACTTTCGTTTGCATTTTTGCGGCGACGAACTCGCTGAAGTCGTGTCTTGAATTTCCTGAGGGTAGCACAATACATTTCAGTGTTGATCATTGCACCATGAGGGATGACATCAAACAGAATGACCACTTCAGTCTTAGAACACCGCCGTCATGATTTTACCGGCTCTGAGGGTGTGGCTCTGAATAATTTCCTTGGCGGAGAGTTGGTATGGCGCCACTCCATGGATAGCCGTTTTGTTTCCGGTACGAAGTGATGAACCCATGTTTCATCGCCTGTGACGAAGTTCGACAAAAAATTGTCACGATCAGCCTCGTAACGCGCAAGCAGTTCCGCACAGATGGTCTTCTCTTAAGCGATGAGGAACCTAGCCTTCACACACCTTTGAGTAACGCAACTGGTGAGCGAGGTGTCAGTAGTACCAACAGAGACGTCCAGTAGTACAGCGCGGTGTCTCCCTGTGATCTGTCCATCACCTCGACTGAGAGTGTCCGCACTTCCCAACACTGCCGGAGTCATAGCAGTCGGCCGGGGTGGCCGAACGGTTCTAGGCGCTACAGTCTGGAACCGCGCCATCGCTACGGTCGCAGGTTCAAATCCTGCCTCGGGGATGGATGTGTGTGATGTCCTTAGGTTAGTTAGGTTTAAGTAGTTGTAAGTTCTAGGGGACTGATGACCTTAGAAGTTAAGTCCAATAGTGCTCAGAGCCATTTGAACCATTTTTGTAGTCATAGCTATGTGCGGCCAGCCGGTACACGGGAGACCGAATTGTTTGTGCGACCATGTTGCGATGATGACAGACGCCTTGCCCAACGACTCACCGGTCTTTTGTTCACTGCCAAATTTCCATAGACTTTCTGTAAGCACCTATTAACATCTGCGATGCTCTGTTTTTCCGCAAAAAAAAGAGGAAAGACCTCAATCCAAGCTCTCTGCTTGGGACGAACGGTTACAGACGAGTTTTTGAATGCTACGTATTGCACCGCCACCTATCAGAACCTTATGAATCTATACGGGCTGAAGCCGGAATATTCCACTACGTCCCACAGAAATATCACATTTTTTTTTTTCAGACGAAATTGGCAAAGACAAAAATGCGTTGCATTATTTCCTGAACGTCCTTGTAGTATGTAGAGGATGATTCTGAGGTCATACTCCATAGAAAGAGGCCTAAATCGGTGATTCAATAGTCTTGGCCCATAGTACAAAGCTGTATTCAGGGATATGACAGGAACGACCATTCAAAACAAAAAAGTCTAATAAACATGAGCTCTAAAGCGCATACTACTTCATCTTCGATACTGTGAAACAAATCTCTTGTACTGCAAGGTCTTTTGTTTCCATATTTTCGTAAGAAGTAGTATAGACCAAAACAAGAAAAAAGTCCAGTAAACAGCGGCTCTAAAATGCCTACCACAAGAGCTATGAGCATTTCTTTATCTTTGATACTGAGAAACAAATGTTTGTTACTGAACAAGTGTACATAGCTCTTAAAGCCCATGTTTCCTAGATAATTTTTTCTTGCTTTGATCCATATTAAGTCATCCCAAAATTCGGAAAGCAATGACCTTGCAGTGGAAGAGATTTCTTTCAGAGTGTCGTAGATGAATAAGTGCTCATAGTATATGTATGACTTTTAGAGGCCATGTTGACTAGACTTTCTGCTTCGAATGATCCGTCTTGTCATATCCCTGAATACAACTTTGACTTACGGGTCAACACTATTGAATTACTAATGTAGAATTTTCCTTTAGGGCATAACTTTTGAACCACCCTGCATAATCTAATTGCTCCTAACTGGAAAGCGATACCTCCCCCTTTAGATGTTTAAAAACAACTTTGCTATGTTAGATACAGCAAAGTATGACCTGAAGTGCATCAAATTTATATTACCCAGAGAACATATTTTTCCTTGCAAACACTTTGAGTGTGATGCGTTACTTACGGTGAGTTGGAACGCCCTATCCCGGCAATGTTAAATTTAGTGACTTGGCTTCTCTGTATTTCAGGAACCACTGTAGCCATTGAAATGAAACTTTTACAGGACCTTAAACAGTATTTTCTGAGTCTACTGAACTACAATAATTGCATTTTAGCAAATGCTTTCGGAAATACAATTTTTAATTACATGGTTACAATTTTGTGTAGTTTTTTGGTACATTATCCTAAATAATTTTAATTATACATAACATTATGTTCTTCTTTTAGTTCAGTACACTCAAGAGATGTATGTTTTTACTCCCTGAAAATTTGAATACTCCACTGGAAATGGTTTATGAGATTTATGGAAAAATGCAACAGAAAATGTAAATTTTCAGGAACGGCTTCTAAAGTTTCAAAAGACTGTAACTCACTTAATATATGCTTAATTTTTTTATTCTTAGTCACTCAGAAGCACCCTGCTCCATACTGTATATCATCCTTTTGATCTTTTTACAAGTTTTTTTCTTCTTCTTTCTGGACTCCTTAGTGGCCAACTGTGCTGCATACTCAGCTTGATCAGTACGAAACTTGTCCATCCGTTCAAGTTCCCTCATGCAGTTTGCTTTAGGATTAATTCCCATATGCTGTAGCACTTTGACCCTAACAATCTTTGAGTACTGGGCATCGTGGTAATTGCACCATGAATCAGGTCCAGGAGGGCAAAGGTGGTGCTCTGGTTTTTCATCAGTCGACAGTCTGTGGAAGAAGGTAGCCCATACGGTCTGCTTCATTTTCAACAAATCCTCTGTATTATTTCTAATGGCCATCCCATGATACTGCTGTAGTTCATCAATCATTTTGTCTGTCACCCCGCCTCTTATTGTTTTACCATCAGACAGTTGCTTGTCTCTCAAACTTTGTTTCAGCTTCCTCAACCTGGTGCCCATTCTCTTCTGGACATGAGCAACACATTCACTTTTGTGATGATCGTCTCACCATAAGGCTGACCGGCTACTACACTGTTATATGCTTTTCAGTCTCCATCAGCTGAGAACTTACTGTAACACACTCCCCTTCCCTTCACAGACCGACTAAAAATTTCAATAGCTACAGAGACCTCCATACCATCAATTGTTCCTTCATAATATCTGTCACAGATATGCCCTTCTTCATTCCCTGATTTGCACTTATAACAATGTTTGGTTAAAATCTGGAAATCTATTACCTTTCCAGTATCGACACTGGTCACCGTAGCAACAGAATTCTTAGAACTGTAGCCGCGGTTCTGCCAACTGCCATCAAAAGTTACTGGTATGTCAGTCATACCATCATTAGTCCGCCCCGATAGCTGAATGCTCAGCGTGACGGACTGCCGTCCTAAGGGGCCCGGCTTCGATTCCCGACTGGGTTGTGTATTTTCTCCGCTCAGGGACTGGGTGTTGTGTTCACTTCACCCCATCATTTCATCCCCATCCGGCGTGCAGGTCGCCCAATGTGGCGTCGAATGTAATAAGACCTGCACCAAGGCATCCGGACCTGCCTGTAAGGAGCCTCCCGGCCAATGACGCCAATACGCTCATTTCCATTTCCATACCATCATGTATTTCAACAGCTTCGTTTGCAGCACCCTTCATTGAATCGCATGCAACAGATTCCACAGTAGCTCCAATAAATCCGCATACTTGTCGATTGTACAAGGTGGGCGTGGCATAATCATCACTGCACACATTGTTTCTGGTGCATTGTGTCCTCTGCCAATAGCTCTCAATCTATAAAACCACCTAAGATTTACTTCAAAATTCCACAATGAATGAATATATTTACAACTGGCTCAATTAATGATAAGTTTTCTGGCTAGTCCATTTGATACCTCACTGTCTTCATGTAAATTAACTGGCACACCACGTATTTTCCAACACACACATTCACCTAACACCCTTGTTAGGATGTGTAAATCTATCAGAATATAACCTAACCCATCATTTACATCACTTTCGTTTTGAGAAAACTGTACATCACAACGTTTTATTTTAATCTTCGAAGCACTAATGGGTGTTTCTCTAGATACTGACGAGTTTGCCTATATTTCATTGTCTGTAACTTCACACGCCACATGTTGAACACAATGTTTCCCCTTATCCGAAAATATATTACCATGAAACCCACGTTT
The DNA here is from genome assembly GCF_021461395.2 of Schistocerca americana. Lineage (NCBI taxonomy): Eukaryota > Metazoa > Arthropoda > Insecta > Orthoptera > Acrididae > Schistocerca > Schistocerca americana. Next base: position 504,796,713 of record NC_060121.1, on the reverse strand, counting down.
CTTAAAAACACTTCGTTTTGACGTATAATTTACTTTTTGAGAGATTTACCAATCTATTCGCCACTTTTCCTCGGAAAAGCGTTATCTCTTCGATATACAACGCGTGTTTATACTATGAAACGATACGATACTGTCTTTGACAGTGCTACCAATAGAAACACGTAATTTAACCTTTATAACACAGCAATCCGCAACCTTCTACATAAAAAATTACCAATTTTGTTAGATCTTGAAGTAATGCACGTAAAAATTTTAACATTTTCAACCTTCGTAGATTACACTAAAAAAATAAAATAAAATAAAGTACTTCCCATGTGAGTTTATAAGTGATATATATATCATTTTATACGGAAAATTGCTAATTTTATAATGAGATAAAAATCCGAAAATGTGAAAAAATATTTTTTCTGTTCTAACTCCCCTTAATTTCTAATCATTACAATAACTATGAAAAATGCTAACCGCTTCATTCTCAGATACCACTCGGCACCAACACTCGAGAGATTTCGTTCGTACAGGATTTGGGCACTCGGGGGAAAACAAGACAAGCGCAGCTGACACTGTAGAAACAACCGACACTTCATCTTGAGCAGAGGCTGCTGTTCACGAACAGTAAAGCAGCAGGACACAGGATTGGTATGCGGCTCAAAGTCGGAAAATACAGAACACAACAGCAGAGATGTTATTTATGTTTGGTTGGTCCAGGAGACAAACGCTGTAGCAAATGTGGAAGCTGCAACAGCATTGGAGAGTTATCTGTGACGACGACAGACTAACAAATTGTTTCAAAACAGGGGCAACAACTTTTACAGTAGCTGCAGGTGAAACATTCTTGATAATTGATCGATCTGGTCTTGTAACATTATTCAACATAGACTTCCTACGTTGGTACTGTCGGACGGCTGAAAGCAAGGAGAATTTGCTTCCATTATATTTCCTGAGTACAAGCAGCTCTTTGATTAAATATTATAGAAGCCAAATAGTTCACTGTTCGGAGGATGTTATCATCAAAGAAAACAAATCTTGTATTATACGTATTACATCATGGAGTGTTAGATCCCTTAATTCAGTAGGTGAGTTAAGAGTTTTGAAAAGATATATGAAAAAGTTGTCGTTGGAAATATTGGGAATTATTCAACAGGAATTTTGCTCTGTTTAATGCCGGGCTATCAACACAAAATCAAGCAAGGATAATGCAGGATTAGGTCTAACAATGAATGATGAATCATAAAATATGAATGTGACTGAATGTATTGCAGCAGCTTAGTCAAAACTATCACAATGCCAAGACCGGGTAGTGTGTGAAAATGTACGACCAAAAGTACCCAGGATTCTAGTAGTTGGCATTAATATGGGTGGGTCCACACATTGCCTTTATAAAGACTTGCCCCGGGGACAATTTCAATGAGGTATCTGTGGTGGAATGACAGTCTATTCTTTCTCAAGAGCCAAAACCAGGAAAGGTGATGATGATTAACGCTGAAGTCTGGAGCGAAGTGGACATTCTAGCTCATCCCAAATGCGTTCATTTGCGTTCAATTCGGGACTGTGAGCAAGCCAGTCCGTTTCAGGAGTGTTTTTGTCAACAGACTATTGCCTCAGAGATTTTTCTTCATGGCAGTGTTCATTGTTATCCTTGTACAAACAATCATCGTCTCCGGTAGGTTCCTGTTCTGTATACAGTACACAACGTGGAAAACTTGTTCATATCCTTCCGCATTCAGCGTTCTCGTAATCATAATAAATGCTCCACACCCCAACCACGAGAAGTACCACATACCGCAACATGACCACCTCCGTACCTGACTGTTGCCACTACACATGATGGCAGATACGAAACGGGATTTTTAAGTAAGTGCCGTTTTGGAATTTAATAAAGACGTGCTAAGATATCTCAATAACTTTATTTTTACATGAAAGTCTGTACCTTAATCTACGCACTGACGCCATTACAGTCAGATTCTTCCTTGTTTACGTTGTGTACTGAATGTTTAAGATGCCTCCGATAATCGTGAGTCCCGCCGACTGTGAAGTGTGGGCTGTAATAAAATTTCTTAGTGCTAAAGGCCTAAAAGCGATCGATATTCATCGTGAGATCTGTGCGGTTTACGGAGAAAACATTATGAGTGATGGAATGGTAATAAAGTGGGTGAGAGCATTTAATGATGGCCGCACAAATGTGCATGGTGAACAACGGAGTGGGCGTCCTTCGGTCGTTAATAAAAGTTTGGAGCAGGAAGTGGATAATAAGGTGAGAGAAAGCAGACGCTTTACGATTTCCTTCTTGCGAGATGACTTTCCTAATGTTTCTCGAGTGTTTTGTATGGCATTGTGACCGAGCACCTGAATTATCGAAAATTGCGCGCACGTTGGTTACCGAAAATTTTGACGGATGTGCACAAAAACAAACGATTAGACTGTGCATTGACTTTCCTTGAGCGGTACCACAACGACGGTGATGATTTCTTAAGCTGAATTGTTACAGGCGATGAAACATGGGTGGCCTACGTCGCACCAGAATCAAAGCAACAGTCCATGGAAGTTAAGCAAGGGCATCGTTTTGCTGCAAGACAATGCCCGACCGCATGTGGCGAATCAGACCAAAGATCTCATCACATCTTTTCGATGGGAAACTCTAGATCACCCTCCGTACAGCCCCGATCTTGCGCCCAGTGACTACCATCTGTTCCTGCACTTGGAGAAACACCTGGGTGGTCAGCGTCTTCAATACGATGACGAAGTCAAAGCAGTGGTGATGCAGTGGTTAACAAGTCAGGTGGCAGACTTCTATGAGAAGGGTATTCGAAAGCTGGTACAACGTTATGACAAGTGCTTCAATATTGACTTAAATTATGTAGAATAAGATTAGGTAATCTATTAAGTAGATTAAGGTACAGGCTTTCATGTAAAAATAAAATCATGTAGATATCTTGGAAAGTCTCTTTTTTTTAATTTCAAAACGGTACTTACTTAAAAAACACGCCTCGTAACTTTCTCAGGGTATTCGTCAAACCCAACCCTTTCCGTTGGATTGCCACAACGAACAGCGTAATTCATCACTCCAAAGGACTCGTTCCAGTCATTCACTGCCCAGTGCCGTCGCTCTTTCCACCACCTCAAGCGTCGCTTATTAATGACGACAGAAATATGTGGCTCATGAGGAGCTGCTTCACCATTGTACCTCGTCCTTTTTTAACTCATTACTGGCAGTTATTGTGCTAGCGGTACTTCTGATAACATTCTGAAATTCACGAGTTATTCCTTCCGCTGATTTCATACGATTTTTTACAATAATCTGTAACTGGTGGATGAGGTTTACGAAGCTGAATGAGGCAGCGGTTCCTGCTCCATGCACAGCCATTGTCCATGAATGTGGCTGCAGATCTGAAGATGATCGAAACCGGTCGCCTTTTGATAAACATGTCTTGCGATCTTCAATCAACGAAGAATGACTGAATAATTATTTGGCTGCACGTTTTCCTTGTTTGTGGCGTCTCTGCCGAAACAGCACAATGCTGGTGCACGCACAAGTGTTTCGGAGCACACCGTTCATCGAACATTGTTGAACATCGAGCTTCGCAGCAGACCACCCCTACGTGTTCACATGTTGACCCAACGACATCGTCAATTACGATTGCATTGGGCACGGGACCACCAGGATTCGACTGTCGATCAGTGGAAACGTGTCGGCTCTTCGGATGAACAGCATTTTTGCTACACTAGGACGATAGTCGTCTCCGCAGACGCCGTCATCTAGGTGAATGGCGAATCGAAACGTGCATCGCGCCACGGACGCAGGCTGGTTCAAATGGCTCTGAGCACTATGGGACTTAACATCTGAGGTCATCAGTCCCCTTGACTTAGAACTACCTAAACCTCACTAACCCAAGGACATCACACACATCCATGCCCGAGGCAGGATTCGAACCTGTGACTGTAGCAGCAGCGCGGTTTCGGACTGAAGCGCTTAGAACCGCTGGGCCACAGCGGCCGGCCGCAGGATGGTGGGAGCAGTGTTATGCTATGAAAGACATTTTCCTCCTCTTACATGCTACCTGTGGTAGTGATCGAAGAAACGCTGAAAGTGCGAACCATCTGCATCCCTTCATAGCTGATGTCTTCGCCAACGACGATGTCATCTTTCAGCAGTATAATTATTCTTGTCTCGGAGCCAGAACCGTGGCACAGTGGTTTGAGGAGCATTATAGTGAATTCACATTGATGACTCAGCGGCCAAATTCGCGTGATGTAAATCTTATGGAGCCCACCTGGGTAGCTGTCGAGTGCCATCACCGCGTGCGCAAATCAGAGGTCCGTTATTTACACGAATTACGAGACCTGTAAGTAGAAATGTAATGCCACATACTTCCACAAACCTACCAACAAAGTATCGGATACTTGATACGCAGAATCAGTGATGCATTTCGTAGCAACGACGGACAAAGAAGCTGTTATACAGGTAATCATAATGTTTTTATCAGTGGAAAATTTACAATAATTTGAACAGTTCAATTTATATACGTAAAATTAACACATTTGATGTAGTTACGATTACTGCCCTTGTACGTCAAAAGTCTGTAGGCTACCACATTCTAGCACGCTGGTAAAATTTTTCACGAGCTGAAATTACATATCAGTTTTATTGTGTGACTATTTCAGCCCGTTTGGAGGTGATGGAACGAATTCTGAGGGGGATGCTGAAAGTGGAGGAAGCAATTTCCGCCCACCGACTCCCAGCACGGTGGCTCCTGACTGGTGATGGGCAATCCGAAGTGTGTGTGTGTGTGTGTGTGTATGTGAGTGTGTGCATGTGGATGGTGGGGGCGGGGGGGGGGGGGGTGGACAAACTACTCTTACGTCACACAATGCTGGTACCACACGTGAAATTACATTCGTTATTTGAGCTCATATATCAGTCTATGCTGCAAACGGCGTTGACAGTGCCTTGTGAATTGCTATTTATTGTGCATCTATGAAAGTAATAACTGAAATACGGGCGTAACACAAGCTTACGAATTCGTGAAATCGAAATTGACAGTTTCATTATGAACAATGGTGCTTATTGCTGCTAATTCCGTATCAGTTCTCATAGACAGTCTGAAATTAAAAAGAGCTCGTACTAGAATGAATGATGAAAATTTTGAACATATAGTAACACAGCCTGTACATAACGCTGAATTGTAAGTCTACATAAGTCACTCAGAATCAGTCTTATTATATTCCTCATCTGTGCGTAATTCATTACCCTTCGCTACTGTCCGATTCAGCACAGTCAACAATGATTTCGTCTATCGCGAGTTCGACAAACACCGTCACGTTTCCAGTAATGTTACAGTTGTAGGACCTTCGTGGTTCAAATGGTTCAAATGGCTCTGAGCACCATGGGACTTAACTTCTGAGGTCAACAGTCCCCTAAAACTTAGAACTACTTAAACCTAACTAACCTAAGGACATCACACACATCCATGCCCGAGGCAGGATTCGAACCTGCGACCGTAGCGGTCGCGCGGTTCCAGACTGAAGCGCCTAGAAACGCTCGGCCACCCTGGCCGGCCAGAACCTTCGTGCAGCACCCTTTCCAATCTCAAGCTAACAGAAGGGATTCATTGCCACTCTTAAGAGATTGTCATTAGGCATGTCCCCGGAAATTTTGCGCTTCTTAAACAACCTTCGTTTTTTTGCCCATGCCATTTCCACCGCACTTAGATTATTACTGTAGGGCGACGAGCGGACAACATTGAAAAAAATTTATAAATTTGAGGTGTGACAGAGCGCTACCCACTACCTTCTTGCTGACTACTCTAAAACAAGGCCACCATGGTAATTGAAAGCAAGGGAGGATATAACACCTGAGACCCTACCCTACAGAAACGCATATGTGGTTTCAAAGCATCGATCTCCGCTCCCCACCCCAGCTCTGGGGACCTCTTCTTGTAACGCAAACCGTGTCAGGGGTTCCTACAATAAATAACGGTGCTTTTACACACACGAACGAAATTATCATTTTAAAGTAATTGAGAGAAATGGGAAAGCAGTTTGAAAGCCCAGTCAAACTGAAGAACTCGAACTGAAATTTATATCTTTTTGGTGGAAGTTTCTGGTGATTTCCCACGATTATCTTTGCAAAAACCCCGCACTCTTATCAAAAAGCTGAAGCTTGCTCCTGTGTACGTGACTATTCGTCTCACTGGCTGAAAGAGAGGATGGAACAAGCCTTTAATAGTCCAAAAATGCCCCTGTCGGAGCACAAAAAAGGCGAATATGTTTCTCTTTAAAGGAAAGGTGGTGAACGTGCTGCCTCAATCCTTCCGCCTTCTTCATCAAAAATTTTGGCATGCGAACACCGAAAATATTCGCGAGCTTTTAACCTAAAACATAAATCCTTTTATCCAGTCTTACTTTGAAGTCTTCATACTCAGAATCTCCCTCTCAGTGCCACTGTTGATATATGTCTCTCTCACATTGTCTCCTTTTACTCCCAATGATTTGCAGTACATCCCACTGCCACTGTCTCCTGCCTCACTTACACTGTCTTCTTGTCTTTCTTTCTCTCTGCGCAGCTATCTCTATCATAACTCGGCTGTTCAGAAATTCTGGGGCCTCCATCTTATGAATTAGGGGAGGGGTGAGGGTGAGGGTGGGGGGAGAATAGGGGTACCAGATTCCCAAGCTTATGTATTGTCTCCACTCAGCTATTTTCCTTTACCCTCTCTCTCTTCTGCTTCCACTGCTACTATCTCCATCACTCTTTCTCTTTTACTGCCACCTTTCCTCTCTGAACTTCGATATCTCCTCTCCCTTTAGATCCAGCTGCCATTGTTTTCATCCATTTCTCTTTTTCTTCCATACTCGCTTTCTCTCTCCCATCATCACTGTCCTCTCTATCAGTCTCACTGGTATTTTCTACTGTCTCTTCCATTGTCACTGCCTCTCTGATCCATTCCCTGTGCACAAAAAGCGCGAATATGTTCGCCTGCCAAAATTTTTGTGAGGAAGGCAGAACAAAGATTGAAGCAGATGGTTTCCCACTTTTCTGTCAGAGTATTTTCTTGGATCCTACAGGAGCATTTTCGAGCTGGTTCCCTTCTTTTTCCTGCTACAACATGGCGTGCTGCTTATATAAAATGAATTCTATTGGTCAGTAAAGTTTATACAGAAAGAAAAGTTTGAAAAATCAGCCAACCAGTTCAAATAATGATTTATTAGTCCTTGACCATGGGTTAGGTATCTGTAGAAATATCTTCTTTAGAAGTAGTGGCCTTATTACATCAAACGATGGCACAATAGGTTAGATGAAGCCGAGCGGCTCTTGTCATAAACAAAATTGATAAAACAAGAATTATTGCAAGCCATGGCTTTAGATAGCGCCAGATTACATATATCGTACCCAGAATGAATACTCATTAGTAAATGCCCACAGACAGAGGCTCTTGCCAAAATAAAATTGTGATAGACGTTACAGGATAAAATATTTGCATGACTTACTTGTACCTTATACCAGGGACTAAGTTGAAAGTGTTGCCAGTGCAGGTTTTTGTGTACGAACTGACCCCTTGACTATGTTCCATAAATGTTGGATGGCATTCATGTCGGGCGATCTTGGTGGCTAAACCATTCTCTTGAATTCTCGAGAATGTTCTTCAAACCAGTCGTAAACAACTGTGAGCCGGTGACACGGCGCAGACTCATCCATAAAAATTACATCGTTGGGAACATGAAGTTCATAAATGGCTGCAAATGGTCTTCGCGTAGCCGATCATAACCAGATTACGAAGTCCATTCCATGTAAACACAGCCCACACCATTATAGAGCCACCATCAACTTGCACAGTGCCTTGTTGACAACACGAGTCCATGGCTTCGTGGGGTCTGTCCACCCTACCATCAGCTGTTACCAATTGAAATCGGGATTCTTGTGACCATGCCACGCTTTTCGAGTCGTCTAGGATCGAACCGAAATGGTCACGAGACAGAAGAAGCGCTTCAGGTGATGTCGTGGCTGTGCTGTTACCAAAGACAATCGCGTCGTCTTCTGCTGCCATAACCCATTAATGCCAAATTTCGACGCACTCTCCTAACGGATACGTTCGTCGTACGTCCCACATTGATTTCTGCGATTATTTCACGTAGATAGGCTTTTCTGTTAGCACTGACAAATCTGCCAAACAGCTCCTGGTCGTTAAGTGTATGCCTGAAATTTGGTATTCTCGACATACTCTTGACACTGAGAATCTCGGAATACTGAATTCCCTTACGATTTCCGAAACTGAATGTCCCATGCGTCTAGCTCAAACTACCATTCCGCGTTCAAAGTCTGTTAATTCCCGTCCTGTGGCCATAATCACGCCGGAAACAGTTTCACATGTGTAACCTGATTACAAATATTAGCTCCGTCAATGGACTGCACTTCTATACCTTGTTACTCGATACTTCGGCCACCTGTATCTGTATACAGGGAGTTTGCGTAAGAGCGTGTAGAAATTCAACGGGACGTAGAGGATGCTCCACTGAACAATTTGAGGTGGTAAACCTGGGGTCGGAGAAGCCAGCTAAATGAGACAATAGGAGTGGAGCAACATTACCGCTACATTAGTTACAGTTAACTTCAAATACCACTAATGACACAAGGAACGTATCGTTTGTACTTCGTCATACAAAATGTGCTGAATCTGACGGCCATCAATCTCAATACAAGTCTGACATCGGCTAACAAGATTCTGACTCACCCTGACAGATATCCTTGGTGTGTTTCGAATTACTTTACAGGCAGCTACAATTCTGGCAACTAATTCCATCTCTGTATCCACTGGAGTCTCATTTAAGTGACTTGAGATTTCCCCATAGAAAATAAAGAAAGGGGTTTCAGGTCAGGTGACCTCGTAGGCCATGGAATAGGACTTCGTCTTCCAATCCAGCGACTAGGAAATACAGCAATGAGATGGTTGCGGACATCCACACTGAAGTGAAGCCGTACACCGTCATGTCCACATGCTCTCACGAACAGAAGAGAGTACGTGCTCCAACAACTCAGGCAGAACTCTTTGCACGAACCTCAAGTACAGGTAGAAGATATGGCCTAAAAAGATTGTGCCTACAACGCCGGTCCAGATATTCACAGCAAAACTGTGAATATCTGAATATCTTGATGGTGTAACTCTACTGCAGCGTGAGAGTTTTCCTCATCCCAAACATAGCAATTCGTGCTGTTCTAAATGACATCACGGTCAAATGAGGCATCGCCAGTCAACAGCTCGATTTGGAGGAAATCTGGTCGATCAATCCATTGTTGCATCAACCACTGACACAATGCGACCCTTGGTGCAAAGTCAGTTAGTTGTTGTGAGTGATAGGGTGTCATTGTTGTTCGTGGAGTACTCGCCACACTCTAGTATGTGCAGCGCCCATTTCACGTGCAATACGAATACTTGTAGTGCGGTCCGCTGCAACACGTTCCAGCACCTCCTTCAAAATCGGGTGTGCGAGTGGTCCTCACTTTTGTGCTTTTGTGACGGATGATGCCTGTTAGTAAATGGTTCCTCGTACAGCTTTTCAGCACGAGAGCGTTGCTACGTGTTTCGAAGTACACCAGGTGAAGTCAGTGAGTTCTGCGAAACAGTACAGGTACTGCTCCATCGTGTTATACTGGACTTCTCTGAATATTAATAGCTCTGAGTAATGAATGGGTCTGTCGTTGATTCATAGCGCAGTCTTTGATTCATAGCGCAGTTTGTATCGTGACTTCCTAGTAATCAGGCCCGGGCTCCTTGTTTCCTTAAACGAAATAATGAATGTACATGTAAATAAACAGCACAGTACGTGTAAACCTGCACGGATATTAGTTGTAAATAAGCTGGAAAAGAGTAACGGTAGACAATACGGTAGACAAGTTTACTTTCATATCTCCTTAAGCTGGCTTCCCTACCTCAAACTGTTCAGTGGAGCATTCTCTACGTCCTATTACATTTTTGCACACTCTTACGATGGCACCCTGTATGTGCATATTGCTATCCCATGACTTTCGTGATCTCAGTGTAAATTTTGACCCTGTACTCTAGGATACTACAGTACGCCCGCTCTTGCGATAATTATCAAATAATCGCTAGGCAATAGTGGTACAGGGAACTGCCGTGCACGTACCCATTTTTGCTGTCCTCCTTGCAACATTCAGTGACATTACCAATCATTTTCTAGCTTCATTCCGTAAAGCACTGTTCTTTGCCCGTCCCCGAAAGGTATCTGGCACTATCCTTCATCGGCCACGAATCGCTTTGTCACTCATGAAGAGATGCATTAATTTGTGACAGAAAAAAACACAGAGCAACAATCGTTTCGCAATAGCAGTAAACGAAAGATCCTGAGGCTGGAAGCGGCCAGGCGCAAAACATGGGCAGGCCGACATCGACCGATTCCCACTGACATCTACCGATCCAGAATTAGGGAGCCCTCGTTCACTTCTTTGTGAACAAACTATATTATGTAAATAAAACTTGTCGCGCGGGACTGGCCGAGCGGTCTGGAGCGTTGCAGTCATGGACTGTGCGGCTGGTCCCAGCAGAGGTTCGAATCCTCCCTCGGGCGTGGGTGTGTGTGTTTGTCCTTAGGATAATTTAGGTTAAGTAGTGTGTAAGCTTAGGGACTGATGACCTTAGCAGTTAAGTCCCATAAGATTTCACACACACACAAATAAAACTTCGTTCGTGTTTTCAAGGTGACCATTTAACTAGTATATAATTAGTTTTTTGTGTATTTAAGAGTTACGGGGTTTTCCCGTTCCTTAAAGTTTCCCTTTAACTGTGACCATTTCTAAACATGAAGAAGGAGCTGGTACGTTCTAGTGATTTCCATCTCGTCCAGCATACTTTGCTATTTCCTACCCACAGCTTGAGTAACCATGAATTCGCTCATCTCCTTTACATTAACTTTCGCTGTCCCATCGCAACCTATTCACAGATTTTTCGAAGGTTAAACTAGTGTTAGAACATGTGCCAAAATTCTTGCCTTATACCGTACGACCATCCACAGACTCTTCTCATGGGTTTTCCTTAAGACGTTCCTAGGCATTCTGGGCTTGTTTTGACGTCCACTGAACCTTGATCACTCTATCGCAAAGATGTTTCAGATTAGTGTACAGTTTTTCTCCCGAAATATGACACGATTTCTGTTAATTTCAACTCGTTTTATGAACACATTATGTTGTTATTCTCGGTAGGTTTTCATTGCTTTCTTCGTACTGAGAGTGGCATGTTCCATTTTTCGTACACCTACATGTTGCTTCATTTGTGTGTACCAACTATCGAAATTTGAATTTAGATTCTCATTGCCATAATCAATGTGCCCTCTGCAAATTCAGTACATCCTCTTCTATCTAACATCTTGTTACTTCATCGCAGCTAAACTTCTACCACTATATCCCAAATTCGAGCGCTCATATACTCTGATGTCCAAAATTAAAGCAATAAATTAAAATTTTGCAATGTTGCGTTCTTTTTTTTGCCACATTACAGTATAAACAGGTGATAGTGAAGTAGAAACAATGTAAAGAATGCAGACGGTGATCACCTTCAACACGCATAACGGTAGACAAAAATGTCCTTCCTCTTTGCTTTTCCAACTTAACGTATTTGCACACAAATTCTGACAACTGATTAACGTTCTCAGTATGGGATGTGACCACCTCTACCACCAATTCAGGCCTGACAACGACGGGACATGCTATGAATGGTGTCATCAATCTTATATTGAGGCAATAAGGTCCATTCTTCCTGCAGAGCTGCTCACAAGTCTTGAGCGTGGTTGGTGGATGCTGACGTGATGCAACCCGTCTCCCTAGTGCATCCCAGACAAGCAAGCTCTATGGGATTCAAATCGGATCGGAAGAGCGAGCAGGCTACGACATGCGTGCTATAGCTTCCGTTTCCACCCATGCTCTATGAAGTAGAGGATTTTCGTCCATATGGGCCCACAGCACCTCGCAACAACCGCGCATGAGATCCCAAGATCTTCTCACGGTACTTGACAGCAGTTAAATCTTGCTGATTCGCCCGTAAAATTTCACGAAGAGGTGTTCCTGCCCACACCATTAGAGGTCCTCCTCGATATCAGTCTCTTTCCACAATCTTTTGGTTCCTAAATTGTGCGCCACGTGCCCTCCAGATGCGAATCCGTCGGGAATCACTCTCCAGACCAAATCAGGACTCATCTGTGAAAAGAATGTTGGGCCCACCGTTCGCCCGTCCAGGTAGCGTGTTGACGGCTCCACTCTAGACGTTCTCTTCTGTGAAGCATGCCAGAGGTAAACAGACAGGCCACTCTGTGGAAGCCTTTTGTACACCGTTTGCCTGTATACAACAAGGCCAGGGGATGCCGCGAGGGCAGATGCCAGTTACAGTGTAGTAGTAAGATGCCCCTTCACCCAAATAACGGTCCACTCTTTCTGATATCACAAGTAGTCTGCCCTGTCCTGGTCTCCGGGATACAGTTTCGGTCTCTATAAACTGTCGCCTCATCCGAGAAACAACAGAACGGTTCACATTAAGCCATCGGGCCACATCAGTTTGCGACTCTCCTGCTTCCATTCTTCCTATGGCCCTCCACATCAGAGACTCTGTAGGTGTCTCCTCTGTGCTATACTGCACCGTCTGTGACTGTGAACACAGCAACTGTGGATGAGGGACTACCCTCCAAACACTACCCCGCTTGATAGGTCCCCTGACTTCACTGCTGGCGTTGATGTCCGCTGATCGGAATGCCATCTTCCATGCAGAACACTATCGTAACGACATCTGTTGACAATTTACATGATTATATCCCGAATTAGACGCAGGACTGGGAATCAGCAGTTTGTTGCTTTAATTTTGGTCACCAGTGTAGATCTCTGAGCACTTTCTGTCGATAAGCTGTACATGCTTGTTTTTCTGTAGACCTCTTAGAGTAAAATCGCGACCTTGCGGCGGTCTGAAGTGCAATGTCCGCACTTAGCACAAAAAAGTTTCTCGAATCGGAAGAATAGTTGTGAGCACCACAGGTTTCGGAGTACACACAAAGGTGCTATCATACCTTTTGTTGTTGTTTTGTTCTTCCGTCTGAAAATTTCTTTGATGCAACTCTCCACACTAGCCTGTTCTGTGAAGTCTCTTCATCTCAGCAAAACGACTGCAACCTCTACCTACTTGAATCTGTTTATTGTAGTCAAGCCTTGGTCTAACCCTTGAATTTTTACACTCCACGCTTCTCTCTTCACTTCATTGTCAGATTACTTATTCCATCAAGCCTCAAGATGTGTCGTAACAACGTAGCTCTTCTTTCAGTCAAGCTGTTCTAAAAATTGATTTTCTCCTCGATTCATGTCAGCAACTTCTCATCAATAATCAGAACTACCTAACTAATCTTCAGCATTATTCTGTAGCACATAACAGAACTTCCGCTCTCTTCTTGTCCGAACTATCTATCCTCAGTGTTTTACTTCTAAAAATGGCTACTCTACAGAGAAAAACTTTAAGAGGAGACTTCTTAACACTTCAATTTACTTATCGTACGTTATTCTAACGCTGCTTTTGCTTACTTCAGCCACGGCATCTTCCATGGATTTTCCTAACTGAAACTTAAAAATCGGACAGTGAGGACATTTACTGGACATAATTCCCCTGATATTCAAGAAAAACAGCTTTACTGCAGTCATCCATTTGATTGCAATTAGTAAATTAACGTCGTTTCAATCTCCCAGTCTGGCCAATATTTCCCTTGGCCACAATGCGAATGTCGGACTGGAAATTTCTCCCCAAATATACCAAGTTGGCATATTCTCTGTCCCATTCCCAACCTACTGAGAATTTTGGCTGAAAAAAATCATTCATTGTTCAGAATCTGTCGCATAAACTTGTCCAGTGCAACTGATACCAGTGCGTATATACCGTCGCTTTTCTCGCCCTCTATTTCTAAAATATCGTCTGTAAGCAATGATTCCAATACCCCTATATCTCTGTAAGTCCACCTTTATCCAGTTTCGGCGTTACATTACGCCACCTTCAGATCCCCTGACCGACGTGTAGGAAGAATCCCACCTTTTGAACATTTAAAATAGGTGTCAGTATACATTCACGTTCCAATGCTTGTCTAACACTCTCCAAGCGACGGTCGAAGGGATTACGTTGTTATAAAAAAGTCTACGGACACCAACGAATTCTATTTCGGTTTTACAAGCTGTGGGATTCTTCCTACAAGTCGGTCAAGGTGCCTGAAGGTCGAATAACGTAACGCCGAATCTAGCGTTCGTCTAACAGTCTTTAAACGACGACCAAAGGGATCGCGTTGCTATAAAGAAGTCTACGGATACCAGTGATTGTGTACTGGCCCCTATTTTAATTGTACAAGTGGTGGGATTCCTCCTACACGGCCTTCAGGGGGACTGAAGATGGCGTAATTCCAAAACTGGTAGCAAAACAAAATAAAATTGGAATGGTGTTTTTGATTCGATTTTTCATATCACTATATATTTTTTCTTCTCAGTGGGAAGGTGTCGGCAGAGTAGTGGAGGTTTAAAATTCCTCTGATTGTTTTATACGTCGCAGGGAAAGAGTTGATTTTACTGCACGATGTCTTGAATAACGTAGTTGTCAGCCTCAAGATTTATAACTTTTTTCTCATCTCTTATTTCGTAAGCATTTTCTGATATGGAGTTCTAAGTTATCAGTTCTTTCTTCTTCTAACTGATGTACAACGCGTCATGTTTGTCACTTTCTCATGTTTGTGTGTGTAAACTGCTTTCATTAAATTAATTCACATTATATGAATCTGAATGAGGTCTGCGACTGTCGTGCTACTTTTATAAACAGAATATTTTGCTGCTTAAACCACGTTCAACACGTATTTACAATTTGCCACGACGTTTTTCGGCAGCATGCTGTCATCATCAGGTGAATACCTATTAATTATTTATTATTTTGCTGGAATACGTAGGCCATATTTAGGATTCCGTTGTTTTTGTTATACGTGGGAGTAAGGTAAGGTGGCGATGTAAATTCTGCGAATAGCCTATAGATTCCTCTTCCTGGCACATAGCACACTGAATAAAACCAATAATATCGCTGACGCATCCGTCCGATTAAACCAATAGATGAACTGAAACGTTAACTTTTTTAGTTCCATCATTACATTGAGCCACTTCTGCACTCATACTTTTGGGATGCACTGCAGTGAAGTCAGCAACAAATGATTGAAATGCCTTTTGAAAATAATAACGTGTAAACGTAGTATAGTAATACTTTTGCATTCAGCAAAGCTGATGTATAACGAGCCACACAGAACGAGAGAGGAGGAAACGGTAGCCCCCTGACGGTCGATGAAACCGGTTGCTCGAGCCTACGGGCTTCCCCCAGCATCGAAGCCAATTATTTTGTACTCTGAGCAAGTCAGAGGAGTCTCTTTCTTTCTGGTATCTATCTTGCAAGGGAGAGGATTCGGTTGTGAATCACATGAGGCGCACCAGATGACTAGGGGCTTTGGTATTCAGGAAAGAAACTGGCGCGCAACCTCTCAGGGCATCGGACTATCGAAAACATACTGTTGGGCTTCCCACAACAAACCCTTGCCCTTTACGTGACTTGTGAGCCATACACGACCACCTCATACGTCTGGTGACTAACAGGCAGCATACAGGTAAAATCATGAAGCGTTTCAAGATTAACCATTGTGTGACATGGTGTTACTGTAACCACCAAATATTCATTTCTTTTATGTAAGAGATAACAGAACATACATTACGCGCGAAGCTAATGAATCCTTTATTGTGGACCAGCAACGAAAATTAATTTCTCTCTCGAAATAATTTTAGTCATTTTTCCAGTCCACTCATGGCTGATGATTTGGGACAACGTTACTACTGCTGGTACTTCGTCTCAGGTCACATGTATCGTGCATCACGTGATTATTATGATCCAACAACATACCACGAGTGCTCGTTTACTGCATTTTACAAAGCTTACGTCTCTGCTTAAACCAGAGAACAGTGTTGTCACAGAAAAATGGTTCAAATGGCTCTGAGCACTATGGGACTCAACTGCTGTGGTCATAAGTCCCCCAGAACTTAGAACTACTTAAACCTAGCTAACCTAAGGACAGCACACAACACCCAGCCATCACGAGGCAGAGAAAATCCCCGACCCCGCCGGGAATCGAAGCCGGGAACCCGGGCGTGGGAAGCGAGAACGCTACCGCACGACCACGAGATGCGGGCTGTTGTCACAGAAGGCTGACATAGCACTGAGACGATTGTTGTTCAGAAGGCGTTCTAACCATCTTCATTTTAAGTTCTGAAAGGTCTGCAGAAGAGCTTCTGTGAAGTTTAAATGGTAGGAGATGAGGTAGTGCCGGAATTAAAGCTTTGAGGACAGGTCGTGAGTGTTGCTTGGGTATCTCAGATGGTAGAACCCTTGCCCGCGAAAGGAAATGGTCCCGAATGCGAGTCCCATCGGGCACACAGTTTTAAACTGTCAGGAAGTTTCATTTCAAGTACTTTGTCGTTTCTTTGAAACAGTGTAGATGTGATCCTTACCCGCAATGGTCGATTACTTCCTTGCACTTCCTGAGTAGAAACAAGTAGTACATGTTATCCATGTGAATGTTCCACAAGTAGTTTCCTACTATAAGCGGCCAGCGCAACTTCCAGAGTCAGTTTCTTCACAAGTAAATTCATAATTAGATAAAATCTCAGGATACTTTGTTACCTCGTATGATTCAGTCCGCATCTGTATAAAAATACACTGAAGAAAACAAAACACAAAATGATATGGTTTAACAAAGGTCAAACCATGGCCGTACATGTCTGAAACCGTGTGAGGATCACAGGTCGTTGTGTAAAGAGGTCGGCTTCGTAGTGCAAGTGTGTGCATCCTGCAAAGCATCCACTTCTTCTATGACTTAGGTTTCTCTTTACACATTATTTTATGCCGTGGATAGTTTAATGAAATTTCAATAAGCCTGATAGGACATTCAGGTTTGTGAATGTTCAGTAGAGCTCTGGCGCGGTATTCTTTATGATTCACACATATGTAGCTACATTTTTGAGTGAGTAGGCAACAAACTACCCAGGAAATAACGCAATGTGTCATCTGCATCGAATTTTAAACGAAACGACGAGTTTGATTAAATATACTTATGTGTTGTGATTCTTGAGTTTCTCCCGGCGTATTTGATAATCAAAATATCCACGGGCCCGTTGGACACTATAGACCGGCAGCACACCCGTGGATATTTTGATAATACTTATGTGTGTTATGGAACCCCCTTAGGAAACTGGCGTTCAGGGCTAGAAAGAAAACCTGTGTGCACTTGGTATGTCAGTCAGGTGGCTCATCCGAGATGTGGAGGTGGCCTCGAACACGGGTGTGGAGCGTGTAGCGCGCAGGCATCTGATTCACAACAGCACTAACGACGTCTGTCGCATGGATTCTGAGAATTACTGGCGGATATGATGAAGGCTGCTGGTCGTGCACGTACGGTACAAGTAGAGCTGGCAATTGTAGCATTGTTCCCAGAGTTCATCAGGACCCTTTGGTTTGGAGCCGAATGGGGGGTCTCGAACTAAAGCGTCGTCGGCTTTGTGACATTCGTGGCTGCATGTTTGCGCACCTACATTTTCGGATGGAAGAGTACAGGACTCACCTTGATTGGTCAGGAGTGCACTACACAACGGAAGCAGCTACTCGGGTAGCAGAGTACGTGTGGAGTGCACATGATTTTTTTTAAGGCCATAGTTTGAGGTTGAGGTACTCTGACGATCACTCGGCAGATAAGGAAACCAGACATCGTTCAGGATGATGACACTTCGACCTCAAAAATGTTATGGGTAAATTAGCGAAGTGTTCGTAACAGAAGTTCCCGAATTTACTACTTTCCAGGAAGGTTCTCTTCCTCCTCAAATTATCCTTGGGACCGAGATGTGGCTGTAACCTGAGGTAGAAATCCCGGAGATATTTAGCGAGTCATAGAGCATTTATCAGAAACATAGATTAGACGCCATGGGAGTGCGAGTTGTGAACAATGGTGTCTCTATTGAGGTCGAATGTGAGTGTGACAGTGAAGTTATCTGGTCGCGTGTAACAGATTTAGGTGACCCCAAGTTAACTGTTGGATCTTCTTACCGGCTATCCGATTCCGCTGTGATAGTTTTCGAGTCATTCAAACAAAGTCTACGATCGGTAGCGCATAAATCCATAGATCATAAAATACTAGTTGGAGGCAACTTAACCTACCGAGCGTAGGCCAGGGCATCTAAAGTGAAGCGCCAAAGAAACTGGTACAGGCATGCGTATTCAAATACAGAGATATGTAAACAGGTAGATTGTGGTGCTGCGGTCGACAACGCCTACATAAGACAAGAAGAGTCTGGCGCAGTTATTAGATAGGTTACTGCTGCCACAATGGTAGGTTATCAAGATTTAAGTGAGTTTGAACATTGTGTTACAGTAGGCGCACGAGCATTGGGACACAGCATCTCCGAGGTACCGAAGAAGTGGAGATTTTCCCGTGCGACTATTTCACGAGTGTACCGTGAATATAAGAAATCCGGTTAAACATTAAATCCCCGACATCGCTAGGGCCGGAAAAATATCCTGCAAGAACGGGACCTACGACGACTGAAGAGAATCGTTCAGCATGACAAAAGTACAGCCCTTCCGCAAATTGCTGCAGATTTCAACGGTCGGCCATCAATAAGTGTCAGCGTGCGAACCATTCGACGAAACATCACCGATATGTGCTTTCAGAGCCGAAGGCCCACTCGTGA
The DNA here is from genome assembly GCF_021461395.2 of Schistocerca americana. Classification (NCBI taxonomy): domain Eukaryota; kingdom Metazoa; phylum Arthropoda; class Insecta; order Orthoptera; family Acrididae; genus Schistocerca; species Schistocerca americana. The sequence continues at coordinate 504,777,932 of NC_060121.1, read as the reverse complement.
ACCCTTGATGACTGCACGACACAAAGCTTTACGCCTCGCCTGGGCCCGTCAACACTGACACTGGACTGTTGATGACTGGAAACATGTTGCCTGGTCGGATGCGTCTCGTTTCAAATTGTACCAACCGGATGGACGTCTATGGGTATGGAGATAACCTTATAAATCCATGGACCTTGCGTGTCGGCAGGGGACTGTTCAAGCTGATGGAGGCTCTGTAATTGTATGAAGCGTCTGCAGTTGGAGTGTTATGTGACCCCTGATACGTCTAGATGCGACTCTGACAGATGACACGTACGTAAACATCCTGTCCGTGCATCCATTCATGTCCATCGTGTATTCCGACGGACTTGGGCAATTCCAGCAGGACAATGCAACACCCCACACGTCCAGAATTGCTATAGAGTGGCTCCAGGAACATTCTTCTGAGCTTAAACACTCCCGCTGGCCACCAAACTCTCCCGACATGAACATTATTGAGCATATCTGGGATACCTTGCAACGCACTGTTCAGAAGAGATCTCCATCTTCTCGTACTCTTATGAATTTATGGACAGCCCGGCAGGATTCATGGTGTCATTTCCCTCCAGCACTACTTCAGACATTACATGAGTCCATGCAACGGTGCTTATGCATGCTCGCGGGGGCTCTACACGATGTTAGGCAGGTGTACTAGTTTCTTTGGCTGTTCAGCGTATCTTCATTGCAGGGGGCACAGACAGATAGTCATGCGAAAGACTTTTGAATACGTTTTCCGAAAACTGTCTTAAGCAGCTAATTCGGCAGATACACATATTCATGTTAAACCTCGTAGCTAGAAACAGCCGGACCTTATCAGACGGTGTCAGTATAGAGACATGGCTAAGTGATTATAAGGCCATCATAACGACTATGGTTACGAAAGTTAATAAATCAGGTGAAGAAGACTAGGACAGTGTTTATGCTAGAAAGAGCAGATAAGCAGTTGTTAGCAATTAGTTTCAGTAACATGGACGTAGAGGAATAAATAGATTGTAACTCGTGATCTGAAGAAGAATGTGAAGAGTAAGTGGATTAAAGACGGAAAAGATCCACCGTGGTTTCAGAACGAAACTCAGAAAAAGCTGAGGAAGCAAAGGCTATTGTACTCGTGCGTCTGTGGAAAGATCTATGAGCGAAGCATACAACAATTACCAGTGTCATGCCTCAGCAAAAGATGTGGCCGAAAACCTGAAAAAATTCTCGTTCTATGTGCAATCGCTACGTGGGTCTCAGAGTTCCTCCAGTCAGTCGTCGACCAGGCTGATGTACCAGCAGATGACTTCAAAACGAAAGCCGAAGTTTTAAATTTCGCTTTTAAGGGATTATTCACGCAGGAGAATCGTACAAACATACCGTTGTTTGATCATCTCACAGCGTCCCGTATGGACGACATAGTAATAAGAGTCTTTGGAATAGAGAAACAACCGAAAGAGTTGAAAACAAGTAAGTAGCCAGGTCCGGAAGGAATCCCAGTTCGGTTTTACAAAGAGTACATTACCGAATTGGCCCCTTACTTATCCGGTATTTATCGCGAATCTCTTAGCCTGTTCTGAGTCCCGAGAGACTGGAGAAGAGCGCAGGTGACTACTATGTATAAGAAGAGTGAAAGAACGGACCCACAAAACTGCAGACCAATATCCATAACATCGGTTTGCTGCACTGATTGCAGCACGAGTCGTACCGAAATAGACTCAAGACAACAGAATGACAGGGAGAGCAGAGACGGGCGTCTTCAGGACTGCACCACGAGTGTATCGTAGGACTGTTCGATTGGCTCAAAGGGTTACAACAGCTGATATTCGGGCAATGAAAACCACGTAACGTCGGGACCAGATTATCGGAAACCGAACTGAAATCTCGAGGTACCACCCGTCATTTCCCGCTTGCACCATGCCATAAACCTGCATGGTGTAGAGCTAGAGTCAACTGGGGCACTGAGTGGTACCTTATGTAACTCAGCAACGAGTCTCGCTTCTGTGCGTGTGGCCTTCAGATCGGCGCTAACAAGTAGCTGTAAGACCCGATGAAAAGTCGCAGGGAACAGCAATTCTAGTTCTTGGAACCATGGTGTGGGGAGTTACTGAATATGATAACAGGACTGATTTGGTAATTGTTGAAGGGAGGCTAATGTTCGCAGATGTGTTGTTGTGTTCTTCAGTCCGAAGATTTGTTTGATGCAACTGTCCTTGCTACTCTATCCTGTGCACGCCTCTTCATCTCCAGATACCTACTGCAACCTATATCCTTATGAACCATCGAGTAAAACAGAAGTGATTTCTGGCGTTCCCCAAGATAGTGTTATAGGCCCTTTGCTGTTCCTTATCTATATAAACGATTTGGGAGACAATCTGAGCAGCCGTCTTAGGTTGTTTGCGGATGACGCTGCCCAAATAGCAAAACTCATATACTACTTTAAGTGTCTCATTTCCTAATAATTCCCTCAGCATCACCTGATTTAATTAGATTGCATTCCATTATCATTGTTTTCTTTTTGTTGATTTTCATCTTACATCCTCCTTTCTGAACAGTTCGACTCTATTTGCACAAACTTTAGAATTTAAACTCTCGTAAGTAAATGTCAGGTTGCAAGTATTTAAACATCACAAACGTACAGTTAAAAAATGGGGAAATAATACTAGGAGAGTAGGAAGGACAACTACGTTCAACTTCAGAAGCTAACTGACTCTCGGAGACCGATAGTTTTACAAACTGACACTGTATTATAATTAAAATTTTACAACAAATAATCAAAATTTTCTACTACTGAAGTCAGTATTCACATTAATCGCAGGCGGTTAACGTAAGCCCCACAAACATGACGCCGACAGCGGCCGCTCCTCGGGCGGGATACATCGGAACAACATTAAAACAGCAATCAGTCTAACGCAGAAAGAAGATGTCATTTACACTATTGGACATAACAAAATTTACAGATCATCAATTACTTAAATGAGGTTGACGCTCGAGCGAACTTAAAGACTTTTATTTTATTTTGCCAACTGACGCAAAAAGAAGGAAGCTACCTTGACCAGTGTTTATTAAAATAATGACAGTATTTAATTAAAATGAAGTCCAAAACGGACAATTTCACTATTAAAGATGAACACACAGTAAAATTTCGTTTAAAAAATTAACTACTGAGTAACAGATCTGAAACTGTATAAATGACCCTTACAGTGATTTTGCTTTAAGGCAATTTACAAGAACAAAAACGACGCCTCCGCAAGGAATGTACTCGAGTTACGGAATTTAGTTCTCGCAGTCTAACCAAGCGGCAGTACAGGCGCCACGGAAAGTTACTAGTAAACAGGCATTACACATTCCTTCCGTTGAGATCACAAAAACGGATGCACACAATAAAATCCAATTATGTAAGAACTCATTGGTTCTGGTTCTCATATAGTTTTCCGTAATCCGCGAAGCCAGGTGGAAATATCAGAGGATCAGCTTCCTTCAGTGTCGCGGCGAACTTGTTGGTTCCGGCGGCACAGAACAACACTTAACCAAGCCGCATCCACCTGTCTGGAATCTAGTGTTTACTTCCACGCTCCTCCCGAGCTCCGATGCACACTTCGAGCGAAGGCACAACTCTTCGTTACTCAGAAGAGCACACTGCAACAAGCCTGTATGATTTCACCGGCACCTTCTCAACCACAGCTTCCTTTTCATATCCCTCGACCCTTATAACTACTGTCTGGTTTCTGTACAACTAAATAGCCTTTCGCTCTCTGTATTTTACCCCTGATGCATTCAGAACTTCAAAGAAAGTATTCAGTCAACATTGTCCAAAGGTTTTTCTAAGTCTACAAATGCTATAAACGTAGGTTTGCTTTTACTTTACCTATATTCTAAAGTAAGTCGTAAGGTCAGTACTTCGGGTATTCCTACATTTCTCCGAATTCCAAATTCATCTTCCCTGAGGTCAGCTTCTACCAGTTTTTCCACTCTTCTGTAAAGAATTCGATTTAGTGTTTTGCAACCATGAATAATTAAACTGATAGTTCGGTAATTTTCACACCTGTCAGCACCTGCTTTTTTTAGAATTGCTATTACATTCTTCTTGAAGTCTGAGGGTATTTCGCCTGTCTCTTATATCTCGCATACCAAAAAAAAAAAAAAAAAAAAAATGTTCAGATGTGTGTGAAATCTTATGGGACTTAACTGCTGTGGTCATCAGTCCCTAAGCTTACACACTACTTAACCTAAATTATCCTAAGGACAAACACACACACACCTATTCCCGAGGGAGGACTCGAACCTCCGCCGGGACCAGCCGTACAGTCCATGACTGCAGCGCCTCAGACCGCTCGGCTAATCCCGCGCGGCATCTCGCATACCAGATGGAATAATTTGTCATGGCTGGCTCTCCCAAGGCTATCATTAGTTCTGACAGAATGTCTTCTACTTCTGTGGCCTTGTTTCGATGTAGGTCTTTCAGTGCTCAGTCAAATTCTTCTCCCAGTATGATATCTCCCATCTCATATTCATGTTCTTCTTCGTCCCCTTCTGTAATATTGATGTCCGGGCTATTTTCCTTCTACAGACGCTCTACACACCCCATCCTCCTTTCAGTTTTCCCTTCTTTGGTTAGGACTGGTTTTCCATCTGAGCTCTGAATATTCATAAAGCTCCTCCTGTTTTCTCCAAAGGATTGTTTAATTTTCCTGTAGGCGATATGTATATTTCCCCTAGAGAAATGCTGGAAATATAATACAGACATGCACATGCTCTTCATTGACTTCAAAAAAGCCTATGACAGCGCACACAGGGGGACTATAATCAGAGTTCTAAAGGAATTGCAGTTTCCATCTAAAATAGTTCGCTTGGTGGCAATGTGTGTAGAACAAACACTCTGTAAAGTGCAGAAATTACCGGTCTATCAGAACAGTTCGAAATTCGAACCGGCCTCAGATAGGGAGACACCCTCTCCCGTATATTATCCAACCTTGTGCTAGAAAAAATAGACCGGTAATTTACGAAAACTGATCCCGTTGGAATACCCCTTGACAACATGTCAATCTCCCGACTGGCATACGCGGATGATATAATCCTAATCAGCGGTAGTAGAGAAGATCTCAGAAGAATGGCAGTCTCGTACTGCAAGATTGCCAGTAGGGCAGGCCTGCAAGGCAGTGAAGATAAGACAGAATACATGGTCCTGAGCAAGTCAGCGACAGATGGGCACCCGCTCACGGTGGACAGTCTCCGATTCAAGAGGTCAAATACTTTCGAATACCTTGGAAGTCTCTGCTGTGATCAGAACTACTGTGAAATTGAAATAAATGCAAGAATTGTCGGAGACAACAGAGCATACTTTAGCCTTCAGGATGTGCTGAAGAAAACATCCCTGAGAAGTTTTAAGATCAGGTTGTACCAGAGTATGATTATGTCAGTGGTTATGTACGGTTGTGAAAGCCTGACCTTTAGGAAAACAGATGAAGAGAAACTACTTGTTTGCGAACGAAAAATCCTCCGAAAAATATATGGGCCTGTGATAGATTCACAAACAGGGGAATGGAGAATTCGAAAAAACCAAGAATTAAAAGAGATTTACGCAGAGCGTGGCATTATAAAAAGAATAAGAAGAAGAAGGTTGACCTGGGCTGGACATGTAGCAAGGATGAATGAAGGGAGGATACCCCATGATGTGTTTCTGGGAGCTGTAGCTGGTAGGAGGTACCGGAGACAACCGCGGGCAAGCTGGAAGGACAAAACTGACGAGGACACCGAGGACATGGGACTAGGAGCGGACGAATGGTGGCAGGAGGCTCGCAACCGGGAACGATGAAGGAGTGTGGAGCAGGCATATGGTCACTAAGGCCCAAGCCACGGGTAAGTAAGTAAGTATGAAATGTGCTTCCAAATCCTTGCATACGACGTGTAGCCACTCTTGCTTAGCCATTTTGCACTTCCTGTCAATGTCTTTAATAATACGTTTGTATTCTCTTTCACCCTCTTCATTTGCAGCATTTTACAATTTTCCCCTTTTACCAATTAAATTCAATATCTCCCGTGGTATCCAAGCATTTCTAGTATGCCTTGTCGTTTTACCTATTTGATCCTCTGCTGTCTTTACAATTTCATCTCTTAAAGCTACCCATTCGTCTTCTACTGCATTCCTTTCCCCTGTACTAGTCAACCGTTGCCTTATGTTCCCTCTTAAACTCTCAAGAACCTCTATTTCTTTCAGTGTATCCAGGTCCCATCTTCCTAATTTCATATTTTTTGCTGTTTGTCTAGCTTTAATCTACGATTCATAACCAATACATTGAGGTCAGAATGCACAGCTGCCCATGGAATGTCTTACAATTTAAACTCTGATTCCGAAATCTCTGTCGTGCCATTATACAATCAATCAGAAACCTTCCGGTGTCTCCAGATCTCTTCCACGTATACAACCTGCTTTCCTGATTTTTAACCAAATGTTTGCGAGTGTTAAACTATGCTCTGTGAAAATTCTATCAGGCGGCCTCCTCTTTCATTCCTTTCCCTAATCCCAATACACCTAGGTTTTTCTTCGCTTTCTTTTACCCAGTATCGAATTCCAACCCCCCACAACAAAGTTTCGTCTCCTTCAGCTACCTGAACATTTTCTTTTATCTTATCATACATTTCTTCAAGCTCTTCATCATCTGCGGAGTTAGTTGGCATATAAACTCGTACGACTGTGGTGGCTGTTGGCTTTGTGTCTGTCTTGGATACAATAATGCGTTCACTATGCTGTTCATAGTAGCTTACTCACATTCCTATTTTCTTATTCATTATTAAACCTACTCCTGTATTACCCTTATTTGATTTTGTATTTACAGCCCAGTATTCACTTGACCAGAAGTTCACAGATATGTAGCAAGAATGCTAAACCGTCTTCTCATATCCTTCGTGACCAAGGAAGCAAACGGCAAATCCCAGCAGGTTAATCCAAGACTCCACACCGTAGTTCACATCACAGACACCTTCGTGAAAGTTTTGATCTAGGACGAGCCTACCCAGTTCACCGACTTGCCAACTATACAGCATATCTGGGAAGCATTGAGAAGAGCTACACTTTCATACTAGCCAGTAGTCAGCTGTGAGGGAGATCTGTCAGAACCTTCTCACACCTTCCTGCTTTTCTTAACAGTTCACTGGTTTTTACCACTTGCTAAATGTCTGCGGACGTAACCAACCTCTAAAAGAGAAGTGTGCCACTGTTTTCTTTAGGTTTGAAAATTTGATAAATGATAATCTCAGTCTACACTCCTCACCTATTTCCTAATCCAAATAATATGAGAATAGAAAAGTAACATGGGAAGATGGTGGCGTGTGTCTCATTAATTGCATTCTGTCCGAGACATCCGTCTTCTGTGATTATAAATCGGTTAAGATTGGTTTCCACCAGTAATTTCATTGTTAACAGAGCAGAAACAATTGCGGTAAACCTCATAATTAGCTCCTTTTAATATAATCTAGATTAATGGTCGGCAAGTGATTTTAGATGGGGTCCGGATACTTCCGAAAATCTTTATTGAGGTCTATAAGAAAACCCTTGTATTCCTTACTAATTTTTTATTTTAATTTTCACTCTCAAACCAATATGAAATATAATATACAGACAAATTTTTTCACTGTTTTTTATTTTTATTGTCACCCACAAAAAATATTAAATACAATAAGTAGATAGGCATATCTGTATTGAAAAATCCAGGAAAAAACGTATATTCAGTACCGTTTTTTATTTCAATTTTCGCTCATAAAATATGAAATACGGTAGATCTGTATTAAAAATCAATGAGAGAAATTACATTTGCGGTCTTGAGCCAGTTTCTTAACGTTAGGTTCACGTGTGGAGCAGCTTTTGCGAATAATATCTTCAAGGTGGGTGGCCGTTAATCTTGAGCGATACTAGTTCTTCAAAAAATTAGTTTCTGAAAATGAAATTTCACAAATATATGTGCACCAAACATAGTAGCCAGGTATTTGGCAATTTTTTTGCAGTTTTCATATCTTTCTGGAATATGTTTACTCCAAAATTCTTCAGCCGATACACTTTTATACGTTTTCAAGTAAATGTCTTCCTGCAAGTCTGTTATCTCCATATAGAGTAAAGGCTTTGGAACGCAGAACGACTTTGTAGCCACATCTGTCCATATTGCCATCGGAGAAACTTCAAAAGGCGATCTTAAGAGTCGCGACAGCTTCTCTATGTCTGGAGAGTCTTGGAATCTTGCTGTAAATTCCTTTTTAAGATCTGATATAAAATTTGAGAATACTGAAATGTCTCTTTCAGAATTATTTTTGTATTAAAAAATTGTTGGAAAGTGAAAAAAATTCTTGACTTGCAGTGTCGTCTTCAAAGATAGCCACTTTGCGACTGAAAGAAGGCGCTTATTACTAACTAATTTCCCCTTTTCGCTGTACCTTGGTATTGACTGCATTAAAATGTTTCAGAATATCTTTCAAGAAAGCCACAGCTAGCCTACTACATTCGTTTGCTAGATACTCCAAATGGTTCTCGCTTCTTATGAATCCATATCATCTAAGGAGGGTTTTACTTCTTCTTTTATTTGCCAAAAAAAGTTCAATCACTTGACCTTCATTTAGGTAACGAACATTTTTATGCCGTCGTATGTCGGTTCTGTTATGAAGAGCAGAACGGGACCTCTAAAAATTAATCAACTTGATCAACCTGTCCATTACTTCTTTCAGTGTCACATTAAGTTTTCGACAAAGGGCTGCCTGGTGAACTATGTACTGATAAGACAGCAGCGCAGCATACTTACCTTAGATTCTCTCTGCTAGCCCTTTTTCTTTGCGGATCATTGTTGGGGCCCCGTCAGTTGAAAGATACATCATTCTATCTTAATAACGTTTAATTTTATCATGAAGTCATCAAAAGTCTAGAATAAATGTTCTCCTCGAGTCTTGCCTTTCAATGGCAATATTGTCAGCAATTCTTTCATGAATTCGTTACTTCCAATATCCAAAAATCGCACGAAGTGGACATTTGTTCTTCATCAACAACAACACATGATTCACCTAATGCTATGGCGTAACAAGGCGCCTTCTGCAGAAGTTCGAGTAAACTACATTTATTGTCAGCAGCTAAAATTTCAGTTCTTCCTGTATTACTTTTTCCCGACAGTGGAATATCCTGAATTGCGGCAACAACAAAATTTTCTCTTCAAAAAGTGCCACTGCTACTTCCAACATACATTTTTTTGCTATCTCAGAGTCTGAAAATACACTGCTGGCCACCGTAAATGCAACACCAAGAAAGACAAGAGGTAGCACAACAAAATTTATTTTGTAGATAACATGTCGACCAAATATCAAATGATTACGTTTACAGACGTCTGTGACATGTGTGGTTCCTGCCAGAATCAGTAGCCAGAGTAGCCACCATTGTTGGAGATCACCGCTGCCACACGTCTCGGCATTGAGTCAAAGAGACGTTGGATGTGTTCCTGGGGTACAGCAGCCCAAGCAGCTTCCACACGTTGCCAAAGATCATCTGGTGTGGCAGCTGGGGATGTAATCTGGGTCACTCGTTGAGCAACCATGGACCACATGTTTTCTATCGGCGAAAGATCCGGAGAGCGAGCCGGCCAGGGAAGCACTTCAATCTGGTTATTGACGAAGAACCTTTGGACAATGCGTGCCACGTGTGGTCGCGCATTATCCTGTTGAAATATGGCTGTGGCCGAGCCCTGAAGGTAAGGAAGGACAACTGGCTCCAGCACCTCGGATATGTAGCGCCGGCTATTTAAAGTACCGGCAATGCGTACTAGAGGCGTGCGAGAGTAATATCCAATACCGCCCCATACCATAATACCCGGTGCAAGACCAGTGTGGCGGTGCATAATGCAGCTGTCCAGCATCCTCTCTCCACGGTGTCTCCACACTCGAATCCGACCATCGTGGTGCTGCAGACAGAAGCGTGCCTCGTCAGTAAAGACAACGTCATTCCATTCTGCCGTCCACATCCGTCTGTCATCACACCATTGGGGACCGAGACGTCTGTGGTTCTGCGTCAATGGTAGACGATGCAATGGACGTCTTGCGGACAGACCACTCTGCTGTAAACCTCGTCGAATGGTACGCGCAGACACTGGATGATGCGTTACAGACGCAATGTGCTGTGCTATGGTTCGGGATGTCACTGAGCGATCCGTCACTGCCATGCGCACAATTTGCCTATCAGCATGTGCAGTGGTGCACCGAGGTGAATGCGATCGACCACGTCGGTCCGTCGTACCCTCCTGCATCCAACGGTCACAAATCCGCATTACAACTGTTTGGTTTCGTACAACACGACTAGCGATTTCTTTGTATGATAATCCACAATCTTGGTAAGCCACTATCCTTCCTCTGTCGAACTCGGATACTTGATCAAACGATGTTCGCTGTTGTCTACGAGGCATAACTGATCGTCTTGTGAAACAACCACAAGGTAAACACACGTGCCGAACGTACATTCGTCGAAATCGCCAAGCCTTAAATGGCGCTATGAGGTGGCGCCACAGGCGCGCGTAATGTGCGTCTGCGCTGAAATTTTAATCAGTTGCATATCTCATCGCTGCAAACCCATGGTGTAAATTTCACTTGATTCGGATGCTTCCTTCAGGGTGTTGCATTTACGGTGGCCAGCAGTGTAGCTTCTGGTGTCCGTTAAGCGTCCAAAACACGCGCAAGTCTCTTTCTGCAGATTTTTCTTGCTCGCTCATAGAGCGAATTACGAAGGCTGAGCGTTTTTTAAGAGGCTAAATATCCCTGGAATTTTTCTTGACGAGCTTCACAACCCAGAGAAAAATTTTTATATTACTGCTGATGAGTTGTTTCGTACTGTGGCTTTAAATTGGGACTTTTAACAAAAGCGACAATTCCGTTGGATATGAAGCATACTGAATCATCTCCAGGCCTATCAGACACCGTAAAACAATGTACAGTTCCCTCAGTAAAAACTTCCTGTTTTCAGTATTAACTTTACGCTTTCTTGTGTCCATATCGATGCAAAAGAAACGCTCCGCACGAGATCGCGACAACTACATACGAAGTGGAGATAAGATTTGTGTACTTTATTTAGTTTTGTTCTTTACATAAATACCAGCGCCCGGCACATAGCAGGCGCCAATGTACCGCAAAGGGACTACTGGAGCGCCACAGTGTATGCTGTCACGCATCAAGGGAGCCGCACCACAAAGGGGACGCTTTGTTGTCAAAGATCGCCGCCGACTGAACTCGCCTGAAATTTCCTAAAGAAGCTTTAAGCTATCGTTCGACCTACGAGCACAAAAATGGTGTTTAAATGAATATGCTTTCTCTGATTTAATAGAGGTTTCAGTGGTTGCTAGAGTCTGAAATCGATTCATAAAATTTCCTTCTTGTGTTACAATTCGTGTGTACAGAGCTATTATGTGGACCGATATAACATGATGCGTCGGTCGGCCTGCTTGCTCCTTGTTCAGCGCACTCGCCAGAACTTTACAACATAGCAACTGTGCATTTTAATCTACCTATAATTAAGCATTAAGAATTCTAATTATCCAGTAGTTAATTGCGCACTACGAGAAAAAATTATAAGTGTGACGCTCAAACGAATTATCTACAGAAAAGTAATTTTTAAATAATTTGAGTGCGTAATTTATACTTTTAAAATATTTTTTTGCGGGAGCGCGATCCGCCGGTTGCCGACCGTTGATCTAGACAGGTAATTGAAACTCCTCTTAAGAAGTCAAGGAACAAGTAAGTCAGCTCTTATTGAAATATTATTTTCCGTTCATATGATGTAATGTTAGGATGGTCAACTTCCACACACGAGTTATGTAACCTTTCTGGCAAGGCGGGCCGCCCTTGTGTCTCTCAGACAGTACCGAACCTTCCCGTGACGCATTTAGAGGAGCCGCTGCGCAGGGCAGTTGCTTTACACACCCGGTTGGGGGTCGTCACGGTGCGTTCTCGGAGAAATGCACCAGAGAAGACATTTCGCTGATTAATAACTGAGAAATGCCACTTGCAGATGCGATAGCGCCGTCCCCAGCTCAGAAACGGATGACCATTTACGCCCTAGGCAGAATACTGGCACCAATAGACAGTTGACAGTTTGCTGCTTAAGCAGGAAGTTATGACCCAGCATACGCACTGACACCGGAGCCGTGGGAAGAGTTAAGATGCTTAAGAAAATTATTCAGCATGGCAGGGGGAGAGGGGGGGGGGAGACGGACATTTTGTTCACGTCTCATAGGCTAACACCAGGGTTAGAGCTCTCATCAGCCACTAATACGTGACGTTCGTCTTTCTTATGTTTTCGTGACGAGAGGAAAGGACTCGCGTGGAAAATTTTCTGTCTTCCGATAGGTCAAACAAATAAGCACTGGCGCTGGTTGGCTAACGCAAGTTTTTTCCGGAAATGTTTTTGGTGGGACGCCAGAGTTCGACAAACAAAGAAGTGCATGGGACATTCGGTTTCGGAGAGTGTCGCGAAGAACATTCTGTTGCGGAGGGCGGTAGAGAGAAGAATCTGTCCTGAGATCGACTGAGAGCAATTTGTCTCTTTCGCTGTCCGAGGCAGCAGCCGGAATGGTGAGTATTCTCTCCGCAGCATTAGGATCTACATGAGAACCTTGCTACCAATTCAGAGTCGCTTCACAACGACAATAATGATTTTTAACTTTTTATTTCAATTCTTTCGCGTTTCAGGACGCAAAGAATGTTACAGTGAATCTTGAGTTACCATTGACTTGCTCATTATCTAGTATCGAGCACGTAAACTCTCCTTAATACCATGGGTAACGCAGTTGTTTCTGCCACATCTTTTGAGATCTTCTCAGTAGCGATCTCTGGAGGTAATGCCTCTATTCCACTAATACTGTTGCCGTGTTTAACTTTTCCCTTGTGTGTAGATATTTTGTAAAACAGATGTGTGGTAATAGAACTTTTACTGGTATTATTTAGGTAGTTAACTGATCCCATGTCACTTGAATATACACTATGTGATCAAAACTATCCGGACACCCCCAAAAACAGATGTTTTTCATATTAGGTGCATTGTGCTGCCACCTACTGCCAGATACTCCATATCAGCGACCTCAGTAGTCATTAGCATCGTGAGAGAGCAGAATGGGGCGCTCCGCGGATCTTACGGACTTCGAACGTGGTCAGGTGATTGGGTATCACTTGTGTCATACGTCTGTACGCGTGATTTTCACACTCCAAAACATCCCTAGTACCACTGTTTCCGATGTGATAGTGAAGTAGAAACGTGAAGGGACACGTACAGCACAAAAGCGTACAGGCCGACCTCGTCATTTGACTGACAGAGACCGCCAAGAGTTGAAGAGGGTAATAGACTGACATCTATCCAGACCATCACACACGAATTCCATAATGCATCAGGATCCACTGCAGTACTATGACACTTAGGCGGGAGGTGAGAAAACTTTGGATTTCATGGTCAAGCGGCTGCTCATAAGCCACAAATCACGCCGGTAAATGATAAACGACGCCTCGCTTGGTGTAAGGAGAGTAAACGTTGTGTGGAGTGACGAATCACGGTACACAATGTGGCTATCCGATGGTAGGTTGTGGGTATGGCGAATGTCCAGCGAACCTCATGTGCCAGCGTGTGTAGTGCCAACAGTAAAATTCGGAGGCGGTGGTGTTACGGTGTGGTCGTATTTTTCATTTAGGGGGCTTGCACCCCTTGTTGTTTTGCATGGCACTACCGCAGCACAGGCCTACATTGATGTTTCAAGCACCTTCTTGCTTCCCACTGTTGAAGATGGTTCAAATGGCTCTGAGCACTATGGGACTTAACATCTGTAGTCATCAGTCCCCTAGAACTTAGAACTACTTAAACCTAACTAACCTAAGGACATCACACACATCCATGCCCGAGGCAGGATTCGAACCTGCGACCGTAGCAGTCGTTCGGTTCCGGACTGCGCGCCTAGAACCGCTAGCACTGTTGAAGAGCAATACAAGGATGGCAATTGCATCTTTCAACACGACCGAGCACCTGTTCATAATGCACGGCCTGTGCCGGAGTGATTACACGACAATAACATCCCTGTAATGGACTAGCCAGCACAGAGTCCTGCCTGAATCCTACAAAACATCTTTGGGATGTTTTGGAACGTTGACTTTTAGCTGATATCGATACGTCTCCTCAGTGAAGCACTCCCTGAAGAATGGGGTGCCATTTCCAGCACCTGATTGAACGTGTGCCTGTGAGAGTGGAAGCTGACATCAAGAATAAGAGTGGGCCAACACCATACTGAATTCCAGAATTACCGATGGAGGGCGCCACGAACTTGTAAGTCATTTTCAGCCAGGTGTCCGGATAATTTTGAGCACATAATATAAATTAACGAAGGCCATCAACCATACACATTTCCGTGGTGCAAATTTTCTTTTGAGTACCGAATAGCTTCTGAGCAGCCTACAGACCATGGAATATATTCTTTTATTTTGTATTAATATTTGATATTCAGGTATCTGGCGACCCGTATCCGGCGACCCTTGTATTGACTCATCAGTAGAATGTAACAGCAACAGGATACTCTCCGCATATAGGATAGTAGCAGACACCTTTCATTTACCTCATCCTGCCAGGGTGTTATTCAATATTAGTAGGTATATTTCATATACTCAGCCAATCAGGATATATGGTTCCTGGATAGCAGACGTCTTTCGCTTAGCTCAACTTGCCAGAATCATAATACTTGTCTTCCATTCAGCTCACCCTCCTAGGATGTTATCCATATATTCAGAATTGCTAAAACACATTAAACAGCTTGGATCACATAAAATATTTCTTTATTCAAGACAACCGCTTTCGGCAGACTCTGTTGTCCTCTTCAGGCCTTAAAAATCCTTTTTTCTTTTTAACAAGACCTGAAGAAGACCGAAAAATCTGTCGAAGTTGGTTGTTTAAATAAAGAAATATTTTATGCGATCTACGCTGTTGAATGTTTTTTTAGCAAAAGAAAAAAAACGGACTGCGCCTGTACTACTCTCAAAATGAGAATATTCAATATTCAGAATTATTAGACGTCTTTCAACTGACACAACACTTGTTTCAGGCAGAGCAAAAAAATCCTTAGAATCTCATTCGGAGGCGCTGCTTCCGTGCCACAACCAATACAAAAGGATTTCGTGCCCTTGGAAGTTGCACCTCACACTGATGGTGATGGCTATGGGCATCAGTTCTGACAGGAATGAAGTCTGATCGTTTAATAGCTGTTATTTGATGAACATTAACACAAATTTGGATAATTACCCGACTGGTGCTTCATGATGTAACACTTTCCGTTGCCGTCAGTGTACAGTGTTTTTATCCCCTTCAACGACAAGACTGAAGTCCGCTACAACCTAATTCAGATCTAACAAATAATAAATGTTTCGTGTGTGTGTGTGTGTGTGTGTGTGTGTGCGTGTGTGTGTGTGTCTGAGAGAGAGAGAGAGAGAGAGAGAGAGAGAGAGAGAGTAAAAAGCATTTTTCCAACGACTGTTTCCCAGAATCGTCTGAATAATAACCGGAGCACTCTCAGCGCATTGTTGTCTAACAAACAATCGAAGCCAACATTACTAGAAACATAACATGACGTTGGTTCCAAATCACGAGTAGAAAACCGTTACTGTACCCGATGCAGCTGTATATTCAGTATATTCGTTACCGTATTCCCCTCTTATGCGAACCATGACGTTTACACGTTAACAGAGTAACTCTCGTGAAAGAGGGAATTTAGTCCATTATGAAGAGATTAGGGGGGGGGGGGGGGCGACTTCAAAAAATGGTGCGAATGGCTCTGAGCACTATGGGACTTAACTTCTGAGGTCATCAGTCCCCTAGAATTTAGAACTACTTAAACCTAACTAACCTAAGGACATCACACACATCCATGCCCGAGGCAGGATTCGAACCTGCGACCGTAACGGTCACGCGGTTCCAGACTGTAGCGCCTAGAACCGCAAGGCCACTCCGGCCGGCGAGGGGGCAGGGGAGGCGGAAACAAATGACATTTTTATTGAATTATGGTCGGATTCTGAGGACGATGCAACACATAACGATGATAAAGAGTAAGTCAAAAGACTGTGGTACATTCAATACAAGCGTATGGAAAAGGAGATTATGCACATTTTTCTTCATTGATATGGCCGCACGTGGACCAAACAATTCGTATTGTGATTTGTCTCTTCTGGTCCGAGAACGTTTTTCATTCTTTCACTGAGACTGTACCTCCTTTCCACTTGGTAAGTTTTCCTGGCTGTCAGCTTTTTCCCACAACGCACGGCCTCGCGGTTGATATGGCAGAATAATATCTTCTCGAATATCCAGAGGGGCCAAGTGGTTCCACATCCGCGAGCTTTCGGGAGAGTGCTCCTCTGCCATTATCAAGTGGTTACTGGCTGTCGTGTGTTTTCTTTAACTTTTCATTTTCTATGTAGAGTAGGTTATCAGAGCAAAAGCCTTTGTGGGGTCAGGGACTTTTGAGCCAAATACGTGCGGCAGAAGGAGTCTCAATGGGGAATAAGTGGGAATTTACAGCTCAGGTAGTCGCCTTAGAACCAAGGGAAATCTTCCGAAAATTTTATCACAATGAGAAGGGAGGGGAAGGTATAGGAACTATTTTCAATTTAATTTTGAGACAATATGTTTAAAAAAATGTAAAACCTAATGTGGTTGTTTGCCTCGTCCATACATAGAAGTGGTGCCAGCTGTGGAGTCACTTGTGTTCAGTCCATCGCCGTATAACGCAGTATTTCCGTCCCACATTTGATACGCCCGCTTATCCTCCAAGTTTCCATGCTAATAACTACTACACGCCCAGCGTCACGGAAAATAACGTTGGGAATTAGCCGAGGGACAATTCGCGTAATCAGTCTGAACTAGTTGCCCCTGAAAAGTACCTGCCGCTGGCAACCAGCTCAAATGGTCTTCTCGTTACCGAGATCTATAGATTTCAGACTACTACTGTGATTTATGTATCAATATTCAGCCAGTCTATATGTATTTATATTTTATTCGTTTTTGTTCTACATCGGATTTTAAGGACGTAACGGGTTACAGGATGACCATGGTGAGATGACGGCACAAAACTGGTTGTGACTGTACTTATCTCTGTCATTCAGTGGCTTACAGAGAAGTTAAAATGGGTTATTTATGGCAAGGCGATGTGAAATATAGAAGTCTGAAGAGAAGAAGAAAGGAGAGAGTTCAAATGTTCGTCGACATCGAGGTCATCAGGTGGACAAAGGTAGCCAAGGAAATAGGCAGTGACAATTTTCGTAGTGATTATCACGGTAATAAGCTGAACTGAACTAAACGTTAACACCAGCGTAAAATTTTCACAATTTTTTAAAAAGGGTGGAATTGTTAATAGACATGGGGTTGTCGATGTGGTCTACACTCTGAAGGCTGGTTTCATGCAGCTGTTCACGCTAGTCTATACTGTGTAAAACTCTTCATCTGTGAGTAAATTTGCAACTTGCATCCAACTGAACCTCTTTACCGTATTCATACCTGTGTCTCACGATCCCCTCCACCACCAATCTGACATTTACTTAATGTTTGTGTTGTGTCGTATCAACCAGTCCCTTCTCAGTCGAGATAGTCAACAAGTTTCGCTTCTCTCAAATTCGATTCACCCATCTAATCTCCAGCAGTAATTTTCAAACGTTTCAGCTATCTCCTTTCCTACACTGTCTTCCACTTCTGTACAAGACTACACACCAGACAAATACCTTCACAAAAGACTTCCGAGCATTTAAATTTTAATATGTGTTATGAAATTCCTATTTTTCGAAAATTCTTTTTTTGCTGTTGCCGGTCTGCATTTTACATCTCTTCTTAAGCCATGAACTGTTATGTTGCTGTTCAAATGCACTACACAACACAATTGATGGGTCATTTCCTCCAAACCCCGTAATTGCCTCCCATTTAGATGTAGAAGTTAGAAATTTGGCTCAACAGTCCTTACAATCTTCCTCTGTGATTGTGCAAAAGCGTGGAGCCCTGCGACAGCACCCTCGGACACGACGACGCTCCAAACAGCAAAGTGTCGACACATACGAAAAAAAGGCCAGTGCTCAGAAGTTCGTGTGAGGTGTAACGTGGATTAATGATATTACTTTAACACCAAATTTCTCCACAATTCTTCCAAACGCCGCTGTGCATGTGTCACAGCATGTGAAGGTCATCAA
This sequence comes from Schistocerca americana, assembly GCF_021461395.2. Classification (NCBI taxonomy): domain Eukaryota; kingdom Metazoa; phylum Arthropoda; class Insecta; order Orthoptera; family Acrididae; genus Schistocerca; species Schistocerca americana. The sequence goes on along the minus strand of NC_060121.1, from coordinate 504,759,734 downwards.
AGTTTTATCTACATTTCACCCCTTTTCTTACGCCCCTACGCTGCAGGACAGAACAGCAATGGCCAGTTTAGACATCACGCTGTTCTGCTACGGATAGCCGTCGGAAAACGATTTCAGACACACCGCTGCTTAGTATCGACACGGAAAGACTGCAGAGGGATGGCCTAAACAGTGTCGATGGACCACCCCTTCCCTTTGGGGTGACGCTGCTGACATATCCCAGACGATTCAACTCTTTTCTAAGGACACTGTGGGCCCGCAACTCCACTGAACGTGGTTGAACCTCTTCTCAGCGTAACGAGACCGCAGTTTTTGCGCTGTTGTACAGGATGGAACTACTAGGGACCATTACAAGCCATTCGAGACATTTGAACATCATCCGAAGCTACAAAGATCATTTGTACTTTGTGACCCTTGTTGTTCCTCACCCTCCACCCTGCGGCATTAGCCCATGCTTTATAAAAAGGCAAAAGGTCCCTATAAGCCCCCCCCCCCCTCGCGCACACAGACAAAATTCAGCAACTCACTCGGAATCACCCATGCACCTTTGTTGAGTACTTCAGAAACGCACCCGTATAGAGGCAGTCAATCACTGATTACTAGGTGCCAATGTAACATGCAATCATTTCAACACTACGGAGCTAAACTGTCTCATGTCAAAAATGTTCAAATGTGTATGAAATCTTATGGGACTTAACTGCTAAGGTCAGCAGTCCCTAAGCTTGAACACTACTTAACCTAAATTATCCTAAGGACAAACACACACACCCATGCCCCGAGGGAGGACTCGAACCTCCGCCGGGATCAGCCGCACAGTCCATGACTGCAGCGGCTTAGCTAAACTGAATTAGTCCCGCTGGCCACATAGGAAATCTGAGAGGTGTCGAAAGGGATGCCTGCTACGCCAGCTCCTAGTAATCAGTGACGTGCTGTCTCTGTACAGCTACATTTTTAAGATGCGCGGGGAAATGCCGAACTGCGGGGAAGGTTTAGACTGATGGTTTGACGTTTTACTCAGGCAAATGTAAATGAGTAACACCCAACAGCGCCAAACCCCTCCGCTCTTCTCCCCGTGATCCCTCCACAGATGGACCCGAAGCATACAAATCCCTTGCTGCTTCAATTTCGTTGAATGGTTTTGAACGGTCGCTTGTGCTTCAACCCTGTATACCAGAGCAAAAATTGTGGCTGCGCTACACTCCAAAGGGGTGCGATCACATTCAGTATGGTTACAGGCCTACGAAGTGCTCAGCGACGAATTGAGACATCCGGAGATGTCAGCAGTGTCAAAGGTTGCCAATGACATCGTCCTGTTGTTTATCTTGCTGTGAACTGTCGTTTTCGATCACGCAGTTTGTGGGAACCAACCCTCCAAGGGAAGGGCTGGTTCATTGACGCTATCTTCTGTGCCCTCTCCCATCCCACAACCCCCCCCCCCCCCTTTCCCCTGGAGCGTTTTCGTGTCGATACTGGACGGCGGTGTGTCTGAAATGTTGCCCTCGGACACCCATACGAAAATCGTGTGATTTCAACGCCGGTCACCGCGGTTCTGATTTCCGCTGTCGGGGCGTCATAAGAAGGGGTGCGATGTGGGTAAGAAAGGTGTGACGACCTTCCCTCCTGTAAGTCGTCTACGTTGGTGTCGGGCAGAATTTTGGTGAAATTTGTTGCAAAGATGACATCATAAACCTACCTTAAAGATCATCATCATCATCATCAGTTATCTGCTATATTAGCAGGTCCTTTGCCTCTCCATTTTCTGCGATCCATTGCTTCCTTCTTAAGGCTGCTATATGTTGTACCGTCCATCATGTCATCCAGTATCTGGAATCTCTTCCTTCCTCGCTTCCTTTTCCCTTCTACATAACCTTCTAAAACTGTTTTTATCAGTCCGTCATTCTTTCTTAATATATGCCCAATCCAATTTCTTTTTCTTCTCTTTATTACATCTAGTAACTGCCTTTTCTCTCCCACTCTTCTCAGTACCTCTTCATTTTTTACTCTGTCCATCCAACTTATTCCTTCCATCTTCCGCCATGTCCAGATCTCAAAAGCCTCCAGTCTTTCTCTGTCTTTTTTCCTCATAGTCCATGTTTCAGCGCCATATAGGAGAACACTCCATACAAGACATTTTATGAGTCTCTTTCTGAGTTCTCTGTCCATACCGCTGCAGAAGATTCTCCTTTTCTTATAAAACGCCTCTTTTGCCATTGCTATCCTTGTTTTAATTTCTGTGGTGCACTTCCAGTCGATGTCTATACTTAAAATTTTGCACCTGTTCTAGTGTTTCTCCATTCAGCACAATTTTTATTTCCTTATTTCCTCCTATTGCCAATACTTTTGATTTATTTGTGCTAATTTTCATTCCATATTTTTTTTCCGTTAGTTGCAATGGTGTCCACCAAATCCTGTAATTCTTTTTCCCCTGTGGCTAGAAGGACCATGTCATCAGCAAATCTCAAGCACCCTACTCTTCTTCCTCCAATTTCTACTCCTTTGTCATCTAATGAGCATTGGTCAATCATATTTTCCAAGGACAGGTTGAAAAGAGTAGGTGATAAACAGCATCCTTGTCTTACTCCTTTCCCTAGTCTGATCCAGTCTGTACTTTCTCCTCTCACTTTAACTGAAACTTTTTGATTAAGGTACAATGAGTTTATAAGTCTTCTGGTTTTCCAGTCCACTCTCTTTTCCCTCATAATAGTCGCCAGCTTGTCCCAAACCACATTGTCAAATGCCTTTTCTAAATCGATGAAGCACATATATAGGTCTCTTCCTTTTTCAATAAACCTTTCTCCCAAGATTCGTAGGAGCCCTATTGCATCTCTGGTGCCCGTATTCCGTCTAAAGCCAAACTGCTCCTCGCCGAGATTCTCCTCTATTACTTTTTCAAGTCTTTTATTAATTATTCTTAACATCACTTTGGCTGCATGTGAAATGAGGCTGATTGTCCTGTGCTCGCTGCATTTCTTGGTTCCTTGTTTTTTCGGTAATGGAATCATTACTGTTGTCAAAAAGTCCTCAGGCCATTCACCACTTTCATATATTTTATTACATAACCTCAATATTTCTCTTATTCCATTGTGGTTCAAGCATTTTAGTATTTCTCCCGGTATTGTATCTGTACCTACTGCTTTGCCATTTTTCATTGCAGCAATGGCAGACTTTACTTCTTCCATTATGATGGTCGGTCCTTTCTCTTCATCACTTACACTGTTGTGTGATTCAAGTTCCAGAGTTTCTGGTTTGCTATTTGTGTCATAGAGCTCTTTTATATATTCTTCCCATCTCTGGAGGACATCGTCACGATCTTTATACACTACCTCTTCGTCTTTACTCAAAATTTGCATAGTAGCGCTTCCTGCTCTGTTTTGTTCCCATGTCATAGTCTTTACTCTGTTGTATGGTAAGTCGTATCTTCCTTTCCTGTCCAGTTCTTCAATTTCATCACATTCCTCTTTTAGCCATTTTTTCCTAGCCTGCTCTGTTTCTCTTCGCAGTTCGTTATTTAACCTTCGGTATATCTTTCTTGCATCTTCAGTGTTCTTGTTTTTCAATTTTCTTCTCTCCTCCATCTTGTAAATCATTTCTTGTGTGACCCATGGTTTTTTTGACCTTTTCCCTTTTACATATCCTATATTTTGCTGTCCTGCTTTAATGATTCCTTCTTTCAGCATATTCCAGTACTCGTTGGCATTATCAGGTGCTTCTTTGTCTCGTAATGTGTTTAGAAAGTCCCGAGACAGCATTTCTTAATTTGTTCTTTGTTGGACCTTATCTTCTCTAGATCCCATTTCTTCACCATTGTCGCCTTTTTCAGTTTTTTCATTCTTATTTATATTTCTGCCATAAGTAAGTTGTGGTCACTATTAATATCTGCACCTGGTAATGTGTGCACCTTCTTGATTCCATTCCTGTATCTTTCTTCTACCAGTATAAAATCGATTTGGTTTCTATATTTATCCCCTGGTGATTTCCAAGTGTAGAGCCTCCTCTTATGGTTCTTGAACCATGTGTTTGCCACTATCAGCTGCCTTTCCCTGCAGAAGTCAATTAACCATTCACCTCTGTCATTTCTCTTTCCAAGACCATGACTGCCTACTATGTTTCCCTCTTTCCCTTCTCCCACAATGGCGTTCCAGTCTCCCATTACTATTTTGCAGCATTTTTTATTTTCGTCCATTATTCTCTCTATTACATTGTACGTTTCCTCTACAATTTGGTCATCATGTTCTGAAGTTGGCATATACACCTGGACAATCAGTAAATCTTTTTGTGCTCCTTTCAGCCTTACACCAATAACCCGGTCATTTGCATAGTCTACATATTCCACACATTTAGCCAATTCCTTTGTCATAATCATTCCTACTCCATTAATTCCTTTTACTTCTCCTCCTGAGTAGTAGAATACATATTCATCTGACTGCAACTCTCCATGTCCATTCCATCTTACCTCAGCAACTCCTACGAGGTCCATATGATTCTTTTCCATCTCTCTTTTAAGGTTTTCTAGTTTTCCTGCTTGTAGCAGAGTTCTGACATTCCAGGTACCAATTCTCGTTTTGATTTTTTGCCTCCTTTCAAGTTGTCCCCCCGGAGATCCGAATGGGGGACTATTTTACCTCCGGACACTGATTTAACATGAGAGGAAGCCATTTTTTGTGCATAAAATGGAGACTGCATTATGCAGGGAAGATAATCTGCGGTGGTATTCCGTTGCCTTCCGCAGTTCTGGAGGCCGCCCCTAACGTGAGATACAGACGCCTTTTGCAGCCGCCCGTTCCGGGTCAGACGCTGCATGAGAAGTATAGGTTGGAAAATGAAAGACCCCTAGCCCTCGAAACCTAATAGCGTCAGGGTCGGAAAAGAACAAGAGCTGGCCGAGGGTGGCCAGATAGGAAAGATAAGAGTGGGGAGCCTGGCATAAGTAAGTGGAAGCAATGCCAGGACTCAGCTCGGGGCCCCGTGGTCGCCAGCCACGTATCACTAGGTGTGACTCCCTGACACCTTAAAGATCACATGACTTGAAATATGGTCTTTCTCCGCATGTGTTGACACCACGCTGTTTGAAAGCCGCCGAGCTTAAGGCCGACTTCGTTTTTGCGTTATTACAGAGGAAGACTATTGGGACCTTTGAGACAAATTCCAGTCTTCCATGTCGCTATGGGAAACATTTACGGAGTTTCGAAAAAGTGAGCCTATAATTGTCTTTCATAGTTAGTTGAACTAATATACTTCTTATAGTGTCTCATTCCCTAATCTAATTCTCTCAGCATCGCCTTATTTCATTCGACTGCATGCTGCTACACTTCTTTTACTTTTTTCGTTGTTCAGCTTATACTTTTCAAAATAATATCCATTCCGTTCAACGACTCTTCCAAATCCTTTGATGTCTTTCTGAATTAAAACGTCGTTGGCATACCTCAAAGTTTTTGTTTCTTCTCCCTGAACGCCAATTCCTTCTACAAACCAAATTGTTCCTTGGTTTCATTTTCAGATTGCTCGATTCTTATCAGTAATCCTACAGGACACGAAATTATCTTGCTTTTGGTATCTACAGGGTGACCCAAAAGTCTGTTAACATTTGAAAAATACAGTAATTCACGGAATAAAACGTAGGGAGAGAGGTAAGCTTTGACTTGGGGTTTTGTGGAAAGCAAAAACAAGTGCAAAAACTGGCCAACAGATGGCGCTGGGCAGCAACATCTTTGCGACGCCGTGGCTTCCAATACTGTCTGTACAAATCCATTGTCACCACGAACCGTTAGCCACCGATTTTGTTATGCGAAGAGCGTTTGCGGTGCAGGCACTTAAAAAAATGAGGAGAGATAACGATTGAGACTCTAGCGTGTTGTGGACCAACGAAGCCCCTCGCTACCAAAGAGTGTGAGAAATTGTGCTAGTTAGTCAGCTATCTGGATCTCTCCTCCAAGGAACCATTCTAATTAAACTGTGCACAACAGAGTTAATAAATGCTAATATTCGGCCCATCAATGGAACAATGGGCGGGGGTAATCACATGATTTCCTTAATTATGTACAGGGGTGACTAGCTATGAAATGTAATTAAGAGGTACGGTAAATTCCTGAGTTTGTCAGCACAAGTTAATTTTGATAAACACATTGTCAAGTAATTCAGTAAAAGTTGTCCAGATGTAACAAGAATAATAATAAACATAAGAAAAGATAACAGTGAAGTGACTTATACCTGGAAAAGTTCGGGAAGGGAAGCACTTGATGGTAAGTTCACCTCTTAACATAAAATTTTAACTGACTCCAATCTGTGGCTGACAACAGTGATTGTTTTCATACTTGGAATATACACTGAGGCAACAAAGGTCTTGAGTACTTTCTAAAATCGTGTCGGACATCCTTTTGCCCGGATTAGTACAGTGACTCTACGTAGCATGGATTCAAAAAGTCTTTCGAAGTCCCTTGCAGAAATTTTGAGCAATGCTACCTCTACAGCCATCCATAATTATGAACGTGTTGTCGGTAATGGGTGCTGTAGCCGCGTGGGGTAGCCGCGTGATCTGAGGCGCCTTGTCACAGTTCGCGCGGCTGCCCCCGTCGGAGGTTCGAGTTCTCTCTCGGACATGGGTGTGTGTGTCGTCCTTAGCGTAAGTTGGTTTAAGTTAGATTAAGTAGTGTGTAAGCTTAGGGACCGATGACCTCAGCAGTTTGGTCCCACAGGATCTTACCAGAAATTTAAATTTAAACAGGGTGTTGTGCACGAACTGACCTCTCACTTATGTTCCATAAACATTCGATCGGATTCATGTCGAAGGATATGGGTGACCAAATCGTTCCCTCGAATTGTCCAGGATGTTCTTCAAACCAATCGCGAACAATTACGTCCCGATGACATGGCGTATTGTAATCCGTAAAAATTCCATCGTTATTTGGGAACAGTCATAAATGGCTCTAAATGGTTCAAATGGCTGTAAGCACTCTGGGACTTAACATCTGAGGTCATCAGTCCCCTAAACTTAGAGCTACTTAAACCGAACTAGCCTAAGAACATCACACCCAACTGTGCCCGAGGCAGGATTCGAACCTGCCACCGTAGCAGCAGCACGGTTCCATAAATGGCTGTAAATGGTCTCCAAGTAGGCAAACATAACCATTTCCAGTCAATGATCGGTTCAGTTGGACCAAAGGACCCAGTCCACTCCATGTAAACGCAGCCCACACCATTGTGGAGCCACCAACACCTTGCACAGTGCCTTGTTGACAATGTGAGTCCATGGTTTCGTGGGTTCTCGGCCACTCTCGAATCCTACCATCAGCTCTTACCAACTGAAATTGGAACTCAGCTGAAAAGGCTACGGTTTTTTCAGTAGTCTACGGTCCAACCGATTCGATCGCGAGCCCAGGAGACAAACTGCAAGCGATATCGTGCTGTTAGCAAAGACACTCGTGTTGGTCGTCTGCTGCTATTACCCATTAATGCCACATTTCGCCGTACTGTCCTAACGGATAGTATTGAGTCATGCAACCTCTATAGCCGTCCATAAATGCGAAAGTGTTGCCCATCCCATAAGCGTTTGGCTGTTAGTACTGACAACACTACGCAAAAATCCCTGCTCTCTGTCCTTAAGTGAAGGCCGTCGGCCACTGTGTTGTCAGTGGTGAGAGGTAATGCCTGAAATTTGGTATTCTCGGTACTCTCTTAACATTATGGATCGCGGAATAATGAAATGGAATGTCCCATCCATCTAGCTACAAGTACCATTCCGCTTTCAATGTCTGTTTATTCCCGTCGTGCGGCTATAATTACGTCGGAACCCCTTTCACATGAATCACCTGAGCACAAATGACAGCTCCGCCAATCCACTGCCCCTTTATACCTTGTGTACCGATAGTACCAACATCTACATATGTGAATATCGCTATCCCGTGTCTTCCGTCACGTAAGTGTAACGGAGGTTGTTGTGTAGGTAGAACCTAACCATGAAATTACTGATGGCTATTAAATTCATCGCAACGTATACGACCGACGCCGCCCGTAAATCTAACCATGTTGTTGTGAGAATGTGCTACGCCGAGGTGCCGATGGCTCGCTACGTGTGTCTGTGTGCGTGCCACTACTGCCTCGTGCGCAAGTCTGCTGAGTGAAGTCTCCACCTGGAGCGCCCTCACCAAAGAGGGTCCAAACCGTGGGCGGAATAATAAGTGTGAAATGTGAAATTACTCTGCAGCAAACAGAGGTAGAAATGTCCTCTCTGCAAGCAAAGTCTAAAGTCACCCTACTCTCCACAGAATTCGAAAAGGCGGAGAGTGCGTCTCTTCTGCGGACGATTCCCACGTCTCAAGCAGCAATTGCCAATCAGAAACTATTATTTTTGGCCCGCTAAAGAAAGCTCTAAGCAGACGCTGGTGTTCTCCCACCAGCGTAGGAAAAATGCGCTCCACCTCCCAATCAAGTGAACTGAACCTCTCCTCCAGACACTTGCGTTTAAAAATTTTACGTCTTGATACTACAGCCAATCATGATGCCTTATTTTGGGGGCCTTCTGGGCGCTATTTTCTAGCGTGAGGAAATAACAGGAGAAGAAAACGCTGGAAAAAGTTGGGCTGGATGCCAAGTAGGAGGCCAAAGCGTGTGACTGGCATTCCCAGGAACTCCCCGTGACATTTAGAAAGAAAAGAAAAGGCACATCCAAGGTCGATGTTCCCTTCTTTATCATTGTTCATTAGGGTTCTAGGAATCTTCTTGTTTTTCTACTGTATTCCTTGGAGCTGCGGTTGGCGATGAGGTTTCTTTGCACCCACTCTAATGTCACAACATATTAGGGTTCTAGGAATCTTCTTGTTTTTCTACTGTATTCCTTGGAGCTGCGGTTGGCGATGAGGTTTCTTTGCACCCACTCTAATGTCACAACATATTAGGGTTCTAGGAATCTTTCTTTTTTACCTACTGTATTCCTTGGAGCTGCAGTTGGCGATGAGGTTTCTTTGCACCCACTCTAATGTCACAACATATTAGGGTTCTAGGAATCTTTCTTTTTTACCTACTGTATTCCTTGGAGCTGCGGTTGGCGATGAGGTTTCTTTGCACCCACTCTAATGTCACAACATATTAGGGTTCTAGGAATCTTTCTTTTTTACCTACTGTATTCCTTGGAGCTGCGGTTGGCGATGAGGTTTCTTTGCACCCACTCTAATGTCACAACATATTAGGGTTCTAGGAATCTTTCTTTTTTACCTACTGTATTCCTTGGAGCTGCGGTTGGCGATGAGGTTTCTTTGCACCCACTCTAATGTCACAACATATTAGGGTTCTAGGAATCTTTCTTTTTTACCTACTGTATTCCTTGGAGCTGCGGTTGGCGATGAGGTTTCTTTGCACCCACTCTAATGTCACAACATATTAGGGTTCTAGGAATCTTTCTTTTTTACCTACTGTATTCCTTGGAGCTGCGGTTGGCGATGAGGTTTCTTTGCACCCACTCTAATGTCACAACATATTAGGGTTCTAGGAATCTTTCTTTTTTACCTACTGTATTCCTTGGAGCTGCGGTTGGCGATGAGGTTTCTTTGCACCCACTCTAATGTCACAACATATTAGGGTTCTAGGAATCTTTCTTTTTTACCTACTGTATTCCTTGGAGCTGCGGTTGGCGATGAGGTTTCTTTGCACCCACTCTAATGTCACAACATATTAGGGTTCTAGGAATCTTTCTTTTTTACCTACTGTATTCCTTGGAGCTGCGGTTGGCGATGAGGTTTCTTTGCACCCACTCTAATGTCACAACATATTAGGGTTCTAGGAATCTTTCTTTTTTACCTACTGTATTCCTTGGAGCTGCGGTTGGCGATGAGGTTTCTTTGCACCCACTCTAATGTCACAACATATTAGGGTTCTAGGAATCTTTCTTTTTTACCTACTGTATTCCTTGGAGCTGCGGTTGGCGATGAGGTTTCTTTGCACCCACTCTAATGTCACAACATATTAGGGTTCTAGGAATCTTTCTTTTTTACCTACTGTATTCCTTGGAGCTGCGGTTGGCGATGAGGTTTCTTTGCACCCACTCTAATGTCACAACATATTAGGGTTCTAGGAATCTTTCTTTTTTACCTACTGTATTCCTTGGAGCTGCGGTTGGCGATGAGGTTTCTTTGCACCCACTCTAATGTCACAACATATTAGGGTTCTAGGAATCTTTCTTTTTTACCTACTGTATTCCTTGGAGCTGCGGTTGGCGATGAGGTTTCTTTGCACCCACTCTAATGTCACAACATATTAGGGTTCTAGGAATCTTTCTTTTTTACCTACTGTATTCCTTGGAGCTGCGGTTGGCGATGAGGTTTCTTTGCACCCACTCTAATGTCACAACATATTAGGGTTCTAGGAATCTTTCTTTTTTACCTACTGTATTCCTTGGAGCTGCGGTTGGCGATGAGGTTTCTTTGCACCCACTCTAATGTCACAACATATTAGGGTTCTAGGAATCTTTCTTTTTTACCTACTGTATTCCTTGGAGCTGCGGTTGGCGATGAGGTTTCTTTGCACCCACTCTAATGTCACAACATATTAGGGTTCTAGGACTCTTTCTTTTTTACCTACTGTATTCCTTGGAGCTGCGGTTGGCGATGAGGTTTCTTTGCACCCACTCTAATGTCACAACATATTAGGGTTCTAGGAATCTTTCTTTTTTACCTACTGTATTCCTTGGAGCTGCGGTTGGCGATGAGGTTTCTTTGCACCCACTCTAATGTCACAACATATTAGGGTTCTAGGAATCTTTCTTTTTTACCTACTGTATTCCTTGGAGCTGCGGTTGGCGATGAGGTTTCTTTGCACCCACTCTAATGTCACAACATATTAGGGTTCTAGGAATCTTCTTGTTTTTCTACTGTATTCCTTGGAGCTGCGGTTGGCGATGAGGTTTCTTTGCACCCACTCTAATGTCACAACATATTAGGGTTCTAGGAATCTTTCTTTTTTACCTACTGTATTCCTTGGAGCTGCAGTTGGCGATGAGGTTTCTTTGCACCCACTCTAATGTCACAACATATTAGGGTTCTAGGAATCTTTCTTTTTTACCTACTGTATTCCTTGGAGCTGCGGTTGGCGATGAGGTTTCTTTGCACCCACTCTAATGTCACAACATATTAGGGTTCTAGGAATCTTTCTTTTTTACCTACTGTATTCCTTGGAGCTGCGGTTGGCGATGAGGTTTCTTTGCACCCACTCTAATGTCACAACATATTAGGGTTCTAGGAATCTTTCTTTTTTACCTACTGTATTCCTTGGAGCTGCGGTTGGCGATGAGGTTTCTTTGCACCCACTCTAATGTCACAACATATTAGGGTTCTAGGAATCTTTCTTTTTTACCTACTGTATTCCTTGGAGCTGCGGTTGGCGATGAGGTTTCTTTGCACCCACTCTAATGTCACAACATATTAGGGTTCTAGGAATCTTTCTTTTTTACCTACTGTATTCCTTGGAGCTGCGGTTGGCGATGAGGTTTCTTTGCACCCACTCTAATGTCACAACATATTAGGGTTCTAGGAATCTTTCTTTTTTACCTACTGTATTCCTTGGAGCTGCGGTTGGCGATGAGGTTTCTTTGCACCCACTCTAATGTCACAACATATTAGGGTTCTAGGAATCTTTCTTTTTTACCTACTGTATTCCTTGGAGCTGCGGTTGGCGATGAGGTTTCTTTGCACCCACTCTAATGTCACAACATATTAGGGTTCTAGGAATCTTTCTTTTTTACCTACTGTATTCCTTGGAGCTGCGGTTGGCGATGAGGTTTCTTTGCACCCACTCTAATGTCACAACATATTAGGGTTCTAGGAATCTTTCTTTTTTACCTACTGTATTCCTTGGAGCTGCGGTTGGCGATGAGGTTTCTTTGCACCCACTCTAATGTCACAACATATTAGGGTTCTAGGAATCTTTCTTTTTTACCTACTGTATTCCTTGGAGCTGCGGTTGGCGATGAGGTTTCTTTGCACCCACTCTAATGTCACAACATATTAGGGTTCTAGGAATCTTTCTTTTTTACCTACTGTATTCCTTGTAGCTGCGGTTGGCGATGAGGTTTCTTTGCACCCACTCTAATGTCACAACATATTAGGGTTCTAGGAATCTTTCTTTTTTACCTACTGTATTCCTTGGAGCTGCGGTTGGCGATGAGGTTTCTTTGCACCCACTCTAATGTCACAACATATTAGGGTTCTAGGAATCTTTCTTTTTTACCTACTGTATTCCTTGGAGCTGCGGTTGGCGATGAGGTTTCTTTGCACCCACTCTAATGTCACAACATATTAGGGTTCTAGGAATCTTTCTTTTTTACCTACTGTATTCCTTGGAGCTGCGGTTGGCGATGAGGTTTCTTTGCACCCACTCTAATGTCACAACATATTAGGGTTCTAGGAATCTTTCTTTTTTACCTACTGTATTCCTTGGAGCTGCGGTTGGCGATGAGGTTTCTTTGCACCCACTCTAATGTCACAACATATTAGGGTTCTAGGAATCTTTCTTTTTTACCTACTGTATTCCTTGGAGCTGCGGTTGGCGATGAGGTTTCTTTGCACCCACTCTAATGTCACAACATATTAGGGTTCTAGGAATCTTTCTTTTTTACCTACTGTATTCCTTGGAGCTGCGGTTGGCGATGAGGTTTCTTTGCACCCACTCTAATGTCACAACATATTAGGGTTCTAGGAATCTTTCTTTTTTACCTACTGTATTCCTTGGAGCTGCGGTTGGCGATGAGGTTTCTTTGCACCCACTCTAATGTCACAACATATTAGGGTTCTAGGAATCTTTCTTTTTTACCTACTGTATTCCTTGGAGCTGCGGTTGGCGATGAGGTTTCTTTGCACCCACTCTAATGTCACAACATATTAGGGTTCTAGGACTCTTTCTTTTTTACCTACTGTATTCCTTGGAGCTGCGGTTGGCGATGAGGTTTCTTTGCACCCACTCTAATGTCACAACATATTAGGGTTCTAGGAATCTTTCTTTTTTACCTACTGTATTCCTTGGAGCTGCGGTTGGCGATGAGGTTTCTTTGCACCCACTCTAATGTCACAACATATTAGGGTTCTAGGAATCTTTCTTTTTTACCTACTGTATTCCTTGGAGCTGCGGTTGGCGATGAGGTTTCTTTGCACCCACTCTAATGTCACAACATATTAGGGTTCTGGGAATCTTCTTGTTTTTCTACTGTATTCCTTGGAGCTGCGGTTGGCGATGAGGTTTCTTTGCACCCACTCTAATGTCACAACATATTAGGGTTCTAGGAATCTTTCTTTTTTACCTACTGTATTCCTTGGAGCTGCAGTTGGCGATGAGGTTTCTTTGCACCCACTCTAATGTCACAACATATTAGGGTTCTAGGAATCTTTCTTTTTTACCTACTGTATTCCTTGGAGCTGCGGTTGGCGATGAGGTTTCTTTGCACCCACTCTAATGTCACAACATATTAGGGTTCTAGGAATCTTTCTTTTTTACCTACTGTATTCCTTGGAGCTGCGGTTGGCGATGAGGTTTCTTTGCACCCACTCTAATGTCACAACATATTAGGGTTCTAGGAATCTTTCTTTTTTACCTACTGTATTTCTTGGAGCTGCGGTTGGCGATGAGGTTTCTTTGCACCCACTCTAATGTCACAACATATTAGGGTTCTAGGAATCTTTCTTTTTTACCTACTGTATTCCTTGGAGCTGCGGTTGGCGATGAGGTTTCTTTGCACCCACTCTAGTGTCACAACATATTAGGGTTCTAGGAATCTTTCTTTTTTACCTACTGTATTCCTTGGAGCTGCGGTTGGCGATGAGGTTTCTTTGCACCCACTCTAATGTCACAACATATTAGGGTTCTAGGAATCTTTCTTTTTTACCTACTGTATTCCTTGGAGCTGCGGTTGGCGATGAGGTTTCTTTGCACCCACTCTAATGTCACAACATATTAGGGTTCTAGGAATCTTTCTTTTTTACCTACTGTATTCCTTGGAGCTGCGGTTGGCGATGAGGTTTCTTTGCACCCACTCTAATGTCACAACATATTAGGGTTCTAGAAATCTTTCTTTTTTACCTACTGTATTCCTTGGAGCTGCGGTTGGCGATGAGGTTTCTTTGCACCCACTCTAATGTCACAACATATTAGGGTTCTAGGAATCTTTCTTTTTTACCTACTGTATTCCTTGGAGCTGCGGTTGGCGATGAGGTTTCTTTGCACCCACTCTAATGTCACAACATATTAGGGTTCTAGGAATCTTCTTGTTTTTCTACTGTATTCCTTGGAGCTGCGGTTGGCGATGAGGTTTCTTTGCACCCACTCTAATGTCACAACATATTAGGGTTCTAGGAATCTTTCTTTTTTACCTACTGTATTCCTTGGAGCTGCGGTTGGCGATGAGGTTTCTTTGCACCCACTCTAATGTCACAACATATTAGGGTTCTAGGAATCTTTCTTTTTTACCTACTGTATTCCTTGGAGCTGCGGTTGGCGATGAGGTTTCTTTGCACCCACTCTAATGTCACAACATATTAGGGTTCTAGGAATCTTTCTTTTTTACCTACTGTATTCCTTGGAGCTGCGGTTGGCGATGAGGTTTCTTTGCACCCACTCTAATGTCACAACATATTAGGGTTCTAGGAATCTTCTTGTTTTTCTACTGTATTCCTTGGAGCTGCGGTTGGCGATGAGGTTTCTTTGCACCCACTCTAATGTCACAACATATTAGGGTTCTAGGAATCTTCTTGTTTTTCTACTGTATTCCTTGGAGCTGCGGTTGGCGATGAGGTTTCTTTGCACCCACTCTAATGTCACAACATATTAGGGTTCTAGGAATCTTTCTTTTTTACCTACTGTATTCCTTGGAGCTGCGGTTGGCGATGAGGTTTCTTTGCACCCACTCTAATGTCACAACATATTAGGGTTCTAGGAATCTTTCTTTTTTACCTACTGTATTCCTTGGAGCTGCGGTTGGCGATGAGGTTTCTTTGCACCCACTCTAATGTCACAACATATTAGGGTTCTAGGAATCTTTCTTTTTTACCTACTGTATTCCTTGGAGCTGCGGTTGGCGATGAGGTTTCTTTGCACCCACTCTAATGTCACAACATATTAGGGTTCTAGGAATCTTTCTTTTTTACCTACTGTATTCCTTGGAGCTGCGGTTGGCGATGAGGTTTCTTTGCACCCACTCTAATGTCACAACATATTAGGGTTCTAGGAATCTTCTTGTTTTTCTACTGTATTCCTTGGAGCTGCGGTTGGCGATGAGGTTTCTTTGCACCCACTCTAATGTCACAACATATTAGGGTTCTAGGAATCTTCTCGTTTTTCTACTGTATTCCTTGGAGCTGCGGTTGGCGATGAGGTTTCTTTGCACCCACTCTAATGTCACAACATATTAGGGTTCTAGGAATCTTTCTTTTTTACCTACTGTATTCCTTGGAGCTGCGGTTGGCGATGAGGTTTCTTTGCACCCACTCTAATGTCACAACATATTAGGGTTCTAGGAATCTTTCTTTTTTACCTACTGTATTCCTTGGAGCTGCGGTTGGCGATGAGGTTTCTTTGCACCCACTCTAATGTCACAACATATTAGGGTTCTAGGAATCTTTCTTTTTTACCTACTGTATTCCTTGGAGCTGCGGTTGGCGATGAGGTTTCTTTGCACCCACTCTAATGTCACAACATATTAGGGTTCTAGGAATCTTTCTTTTTTACCTACTGTATTCCTTGGAGCTGCGGTTGGCGATGAGGTTTCTTTGCACCCACTCTAATGTCACAACATATTAGGGTTCTAGGAATCTTTCTTTTTTACCTACTGTATTCCTTGGAGCTGCGGTTGGCGATGAGGTTTCTTTGCACCCACTCTAATGTCACAACATATTAGGGTTCTAGGAATCTTTCTTTTTTACCTACTGTATTCCTTGGAGCTGCGGTTGGCGATGAGGTTTCTTTGCACCCACTCTAATGTCACAACATATTAGGGTTCTAGGAATCTTTCTTTTTTACCTACTGTATTCCTTGGAGCTGCGGTTGGCGATGAGGTTTCTTTGCACCCACTCTAATGTCACAACATATTAGGGTTCTAGGAATCTTTCTTTTTTACCTACTGTATTCCTTGGAGCTGCGGTTGGCGATGAGGTTTCTTTGCACCCACTCTAATGTCACAACATATTAGGGTTCTAGGAATCTTTCTTTTTTACCTACTGTATTCCTTGGAGCTGCGGTTGGCGATGAGGTTTCTTTGCACCCACTCTAATGTCACAACATATTAGGGTTCTAGGAATCTTTCTTTTTTACCTACTGTATTCCTGGGAGCTGCGGTTGGCGATGAGGTTTCTTTGCACCCACTCTAATGTCACAACATATTAGGGTTCTAGGAATCTTTCTTTTTTACCTACTGTATTCCTTGGAGCTGCAGTTGGCGATGAGGTTTCTTTGCACCCACTCTAATGTCACAACATATTAGGGTTCTAGGAATCTTTCTTTTTTACCTACTGTATTCCTTGGAGCTGCGGTTGGCGATGAGGTTTCTTTGCACCCACTCTAATGTCACAACATATTAGGGTTCTAGGAATCTTTCTTTTTTACCTACTGTATTCCTTGGAGCTGCGGTTGGCGATGAGGTTTCTTTGCACCCACTCTAATGTCACAACATATTAGGGTTCTAGGAATCTTTCTTTTTTACCTACTGTATTCCTTGGAGCTGCGGTTGGCGATGAGGTTTCTTTGCACCCACTCTAATGTCACAACATATTAGGGTTCTAGGAATCTTTCTTTTTTACCTACTGTATTCCTTGGAGCTGCGGTTGGCGATGAGGTTTCTTTGCACCCACTCTAATGTCACAACATATTAGGGTTCTAGGAATCTTCTTGTTTTTCTACTGTATTCCTTGGAGCTGCGGTTGGCGATGAGGTTTCTTTGCACCCACTCTAATGTCACAACATATTAGGGTTCTAGGAATCTTCTTGTTTTTCTACTGTATTCCTTGGAGCTGCGGTTGGCGATGAGGTTTCTTTGCACCCACTCTAATGTCACAACATATTAGGGTTCTAGGAATCTTTCTTTTTTACCTACTGTATTCCTTGGAGCTGCGGTTGGCGATGAGGTTTCTTTGCACCCACTCTAATGTCACAACATATTAGGGTTCTAGGAATCTTTCTTTTTTACCTACTGTATTCCTTGGAGCTGCGGTTGGCGATGAGGTTTCTTTGCACCCACTCTAATGTCACAACATATTAGGGTTCTAGGAATCTTTCTTTTTTACCTACTGTATTCCTTGGAGCTGCGGTTGGCGATGAGGTTTCTTTGCACCCACTCTAATGTCACAACATATTAGGGTTCTAGGAATCTTTCTTTTTTACCTACTGTATTCCTTGGAGCTGCGGTTGGCGATGAGGTTTCTTTGCACCCACTCTAATGTCACAACATATTAGGGTTCTAGGAATCTTTCTTTTTTACCTACTGTATTCCTTGGAGCTGCGGTTGGCGATGAGGTTTCTTTGCACCCACTCTAATGTCACAACATATTAGGGTTCTAGGAATCTTTCTTTTTTACCTACTGTATTCCTTGGAGCTGCGGTTGGCGATGAGGTTTCTTTGCACCCACTCTAATGTCACAACATATTAGGGTTCTAGGAATCTTCTTGTTTTTCTACTGTATTCCTTGGAGCTGCAGTTGGCGATGAGGTTTCTTTGCACCCACTCTAATGTCACAACATATTAGGGTTCTAGGAATCTTTCTTTTTTACCTACTGTATTCCTTGGAGCTGCGGTTGGCGATGAGGTTTCTTTGCACCCACTCTAATGTCACAACATATTAGGGTTCTAGGAATCTTTCTTTTTTACCTACTTTATTCCTTGGAGCTGCGGTTGGCGATGAGGTTTCTTTGCACCCACTCTAATGTCACAACATATTAGGGTTCTAGGAATCTTCTTGTTTTTCTACTGTATTCCTTGGAGCTGCGGTTGGCGATGAGGTTTCTTTGCACCCACTCTAATGTCACAACATATTAGGGTTCTAGGAATCTTTCTTTTTTACCTACTGTATTCCTTGGAGCTGCGGTTGGCGATGAGGTTTCTTTGCACCCACTCTAATGTCACAACATATTAGGGTTCTAGGAATCTTTCTTTTTTACCTACTGTATTCCTTGGAGCTGCGGTTGGCGATGAGGTTTCTTTGCACCCACTCTAATGTCACAACATATTAGGGTTCTAGGAATCTTTCTTTTTTACCTACTGTATTCCTTGGAGCTGCGGTTGGCGATGAGGTTTCTTTGCACCCACTCTAATGTCACAACATATTAGGGTTCTAGGAATCTTTCTTTTTTACCTACTGTATTCCTTGGAGCTGCGGTTGGCGATGAGGTTTCTTTGCACCCACTCTAATGTCACAACATATTAGGGTTCTAGGAATCTTCTTGTTTTTCTACTGTATTCCTTGGAGCTGCGGTTGGCGATGAGGTTTCTTTGCACCGACTCTAATGTCACAACATATTAGGGTTCTAGGAATCTTTCTTTTTTACCTACTGTATTCCTTGGAGCTGCGGTTGGCGATGAGGTTTCTTTGCACCCACTCTAATGTCACAACATATTAGGGTTCTAGGAATCTTTCTTTTTTACCTACTGTATTCCTTGGAGCTGCGGTTGGCGATGAGGTTTCTTTGCACCCACTCTAATGTCACAACATATTAGGGTTCTAGGAATCTTTCTTTTTTACCTACTGTATTCCTTGGAGCTGCGGTTGGCGATGAGGTTTCTTTGCACCCACTCTAATGTCACAACATATTAGGGTTCTAGGAATCTTCTTGTTTTTCTACTGTATTCCTTGGAGCTGCGGTTGGCGATGAGGTTTCTTTGCACCCACTCTAATGTCACAACATATTAGGGTTCTAGGAATCTTTCTTTTTTACCTACTGTATTCCTTGGAGCTGCGGTTGGCGATGAGGTTTCTTTGCACCCACTCTAATGTCACAACATATTAGGGTTCTAGGAATCTTTCTTTTTTACCTACTGTATTCCTTGGAGCTGCGGTTGGCGATGAGGTTTCTTTGCACCCACTCTAATGTCACAACATATTAGGGTTCTAGGAATCTTTCTTTTTTACCTACTGTATTCCTTGGAGCTGCGGTTGGCGATGAGGTTTCTTTGCACCCACTCTAATGTCACAACATATTAGGGTTCTAGGAATCTTTCTTTTTTACCTACTGTATTCCTTGGAGCTGCGGTTGGCGATGAGGTTTCTTTGCACCCACTCTAATGTCACAACATATTAGGGTTCTAGGAATCTTTCTTTTTTACCTACTGTATTCCTTGGAGCTGCGGTTGGCGATGAGGTTTCTTTGCACCCACTCTAATGTCACAACATATTAGGGTTCTAGGAATCTTTCTTTTTTACCTACTGTATTCCTTGGAGCTGCGGTTGGCGATGAGGTTTCTTTGCACCCACTCTAATGTCACAACATATTAGGGTTCTAGGAATCTTCTTGTTTTTCTACTGTATTCCTTGGAGCTGCGGTTGGCGATGAGGTTTCTTTGCACCCACTCTAATGTCACAACATATTAGGGTTCTAGGAATCTTCTTGTTTTTCTACTGTATTCCTTGGAGCTGCGGTTGGCGATGAGGTTTCTTTGCACCCACTCTAATGTCACAACATATTAGGGTTCTAGGAATCTTTCTTTTTTACCTACTGTATTCCTTGGAGCTGCGGTTGGCGATGAGGTTTCTTTGCACCCACTCTAATGTCACAACATATTAGGGTTCTAGGAATCTTTCTTTTTTACCTACTGTATTCCTTGGAGCTGCGGTTGGCGATGAGGTTTCTTTGCACCCACTCTAATGTCACAACATATTAGGGTTCTAGGAATCTTTCTTTTTTACCTACTGTATTCCTTGGAGCTGCGGTTGGCGATGAGGTTTCTTTGCACCCACTCTAATGCCACAACATATTAGGGTTCTAGGAATCTTTCTTTTTTACCTACTGTATTCCTTGGAGCTGCGGTTGGCGATGAGGTTTCTTTGCACCCACTCTAATGTCACAACATATTAGGGTTCTAGGAATCTTTCTTTTTTACCTACTGTATTCCTTGGAGCTGCGGTTGGCGATGAGGTTTCTTTGCACCCACTCTAATGTCACAACATATTAGGGTTCTAGGAATCTTCTTGTTTTTCTACTGTATTCCTTGGAGCTGCGGTTGGCGATGAGGTTTCTTTGCACCCACTCTAATGTCACAACATATTAGGGTTCTAGGAATCTTTCTTTTTTACCTACTGTATTCCTTGGAGCTGCGGTTGGCGATGAGGTTTCTTTGCACCCACTCTAATGTCACAACATATTAGGGTTCTAGGAATCTTTCTTTTTTACCTACTGTATTCCTTGGAGCTGCGGTTGGCGATGAGGTTTCTTTGCACCCACTCTAATGTCACAACATATTAGGGTTCTAGGAATCTTTCTTTTTTACCTACTGTATTCCTTGGAGCTGCGGTTGGCGATGAGGTTTCTTTGCACCCACTCTAATGTCACAACATATTAGGGTTCTAGGAATCTTTCTTTTTTACCTACTGTATTCCTTGGAGCTGCGGTTGGCGATGAGGTTTCTTTGCACCCACTCTAATGTCACAACATATTAGGGTTCTAGGAATCTTTCTTTTTTACCTACTGTATTCCTTGGAGCTGCGGTTGGCGATGAGGTTTCTTTGCACCCACTCTAATGTCACAACATATTAGGGTTCTAGGAATCTTTCTTTTTTACCTACTGTATTCCTTGGAGCTGCGGTTGGCGATGAGGTTTCTTTGCACCCACTCTAATGTCACAACATATTAGGGTTCTAGGAATCTTTCTTTTTTACCTACTGTATTCCTTGGAGCTGCGGTTGGCGATGAGGTTTCTTTGCACCCACTCTAATGTCACAACATATTAGGGTTCTAGGAATCTTTCTTTTTTACCTACTGTATTCCTTGGAGCTGCGGTTGGCGATGAGGTTTCTTTGCACCCACTCTAATGTCACAACATATTAGGGTTCTAGGAATCTTTCTTTTTTACCTACTGTATTCCTTGGAGCTGCGGTTGGCGATGAGGTTTCTTTGCACCCACTCTAATGTCACAACATATTAGGGTTCTAGGAATCTTTCTTTTTTACCTACTGTATTCCTTGGAGCTGCGGTTGGCGATGAGGTTTCTTTGCACCCACTCTAATGTCACAACATATTAGGGTTCTAGGAATCTTTCTTTTTTACCTACTGTATTCCTTGGAGCTGCGGTTGGCGATGAGGTTTCTTTGCACCCACTCTAATGTCACAACATATTAGGGTTCTAGGAATCTTTCTTTTTTACCTACTGTATTCCTTGGAGCTGCGGTTGGCGATGAGGTTTCTTTGCACCCACTCTAATGTCACAACATATTAGGGTTCTAGGAATCTTTCTTTTTTACCTACTGTATTCCTTGGAGCTGCGGTTGGCGATGAGGTTTCTTTGCACCTACTCTAATGTCACAACATTTGCTGCTACTGAACATGTTGATGATGGTCAGACTGACGTGGCATATCTGAATTGTGTAACAATGCCATGCGCTAACTACAAGGAAGCACCAGAAGAAACCTGTATAGGAAACTGTTGACAAGGAGTTTTCCATTGATTACAAGTGTTACCGCCTTACGAGACCTATTCGACGTAAATAAGTACAACTTAATAGCGGAATACTAAAAGACGCTGATATACAGATTTAAATTGGGTGCTATATGTCCACACGGCTTAAGTACTGTTATGCACCATAGGCAGCCCATTGTATAATAATGCATTGTAAAACTGGATAAGTATACGAACTAATCCTCTCCAAGATTTGCTTTTACCAGTTTAGTCACTGTGTTGCAAA
Organism: Schistocerca americana; assembly: GCF_021461395.2. Classification (NCBI taxonomy): domain Eukaryota; kingdom Metazoa; phylum Arthropoda; class Insecta; order Orthoptera; family Acrididae; genus Schistocerca; species Schistocerca americana. Next base: position 504,737,880 of record NC_060121.1, on the reverse strand, counting down.
TAATTCGTGTTAATTATATGTTATTGTTGTGGTCTTCAGTCCTGAGACTGGTTTGATGCAGCTCTCCAAGCTACTCTATCCCAGCCGCTGTGGCCGTGCGGTTCTAAGCGCTACAGTTTGGAATCGAACGACCGCTACGGTCGCAGGTTCGAATCCTGCCTCGGGCATGGATGTGTGTGATGTCCTTAGGTTAGTTAGGTTTAATTAGTTCTAAGTTCTAGGCGACTGATGACTTCAGAAGGTAAGTCGCATAGTGCTCAGAGCCATTTGAAGCTACTCTATCCTGTGCAAGTTTCTTCATCTCCCAATACGTACTGCAGCCTACATCCTTCTGAATCTGTTTAGTGTATTCATCTCTTGATCTCCCTCTACGATTTTTACCCTCCACGCTGGCCTCCAATACTAAACTGGTGATCCCTCGATGTCTCAGAACATATCCTACCAACCGATCCCTTCTTCTAGTCAAGTTGTGCCACAAGCTCCTCTTTTCCCCAATTCTATTCAATACCTCCTCATTAGTTATGTGATCTACCCATCTAATCTTCAGAATTCTTCTGAAGCACCACATTTCAAAAGCTTCTATTCTCTTCTTGCCTAAGCTATTTATCGTCCACATTTCACTTCCATACATGGCTACACTCCGTACAAATACTTTCAGAAAAGACTTCCTGACATTTAAATCTATACTCGATGTTAACAAATTTCTCTTCTTCAGAAACGCTTTCCTTGCCACTGCCAGTCTACATTTTATAACCTCTCTACTTCGACCATCATCAGTTATTTTGCTCCCCAAATAGCAAAACTCCTTTACTACTTTAAGTGTCTCATTTCCTAATCCAATTCCCTCAGCATCTCCAGATGTAATTCGACTACATTCCATTATCCTCGTTTTGCTTTTGTTGATGTTTATCTTATACCCTCCTTTCAAGACACTGTCCATTCCGTTCAACTACTCTTCCAAGTCCTTTGCTGTCTCTGACAGAATTACAATGTCATCGGCGAACCTCAAATTTTTTATTTCTTCTCCGTGGATTTTAATACCTACTCCGAACATTTCTTTTGTTTCCTTTATTTATTGCTCAATATACAGATTGAATAACATCGGGGATAGGCTACAACCCTGTCTCACTCCCTTCCCAACCACTGCTTCCCTTTCATACTCCTCGACTCTTATAACTGCCATCTGGTTTCTGTACAAATTGTAAATAGCCTTTCGCTCTCTGTATTTTACCCCTGCCACCTTCAGAATTTGAAAGAGAGTATTCCAATCAACATTGTCAAAAGCTTTCTCTAAGTCTACAAATGCTAGAAACGTAGGTTTGCCTTTCCTTAATCTTTCTTCTAAGATAAGTCGTACGGTCAGTATTGCCTCACGTGTTCCAGTAATCCAAACTGATCTTCGCCGAGGTCGGCTTCTATCAGTTTTTCCATTCGTCTGTAAAGAATTCGTGTTAGTATTTTGCAGCTGTGACTTATTAAACTAATAGTTAGGTAATTTTCACATCTGTCAACACCTGCTTTCTTTGGGATTGGGATTATCACATTCTTCTTGAAGTCTGAGGGTATTTCGCCTGTCTCATACATCTTGCTCACCAGATGGTAGAGTTTTGTCAGGACTGGCTCTCCCAAGGTTGTCAGTAGTTCTAATGGAATGTTGTCTTCCCCGGGGGCCTTGTTTCGACTCAGGTCTTTCAGTGCTCTGTCAAACTCTTCACGCAATATCATATCTCCCATTTCATCTTCATCTACATCCTCTTCCATTTCCATAATATTGTCCTCAAGTACATTGCCCCTGTATAGGCCCTCTATATACTCCTTCCATCTTTCTGCTTTCCCTTCTTTGCTTAGAACTGGGTTTCCATCAAAGCTCTTGATATTCATGCAAGTGGTTCTCCTTTCTCCAAAGGTCTCTTTAATTTTTCTGTAGGCAGTATCTATCTTACCCCTAGTGAGATAAGCCTCTACATTCTTACATTTGTCCTCTAGCCATCCCTGCTTAGCCATTTTGCACTTCCTGTCGATATCATTTTTGAGACGTTTGTATTCCTTTTTGCCTGCTTCATTTACTGCATTTTTATATTTTCTCCTTTCATCAATTAAATTCAATATTTCTTCTGTTACCCAAGGGTTTCTACTAGCCCTCGTCTTTTTACCTATTTGATCCTCTGCTGCCTTCACTATTTTATCCCTCAAAGCTACCCATTCTTCTTCTGCTGTATTTCTTTCCCCCATTCCTGTCAATTGTTCCCTTATGCTCTCCCTGAAACTCTGTACAATCTCTGGTTCTTTCAGTTTATCCAGGTATCATCTCCTTAAATTCCCACCTTTTTGCAGTTTCTTCAGTTTTAATCTACAGTTCATAACCAACAGATTGTGCTCAGAGTCCACATCTGCCCCTGGAAATGTCTTACAATTTAAAACCTGGTTCCTAAATCTCTGTCTTACCATTATATAATCTATCTGATACCTTTTAGTATCTCCAGGGTTCTTCCATGTATACAACTTTCTTTCATGATTCTTAAACCAAGTATTAGCTATGATTAAGTTATGCTCCGCGCAAAATTCTACCAGGCGGCTTCCTCTTTCATTTCTTTGCCCCAATCCATATTCACCTACTATGTTTCCTTCTCTCCCTTTTCCTACTGACGAATTCCAGTCACCCATGACTGTTAAATTTTCGTCTCCCTTCACTACCTGAATAATTTCTTTTATCTCATCATACATTTCATCAATTTCTTCATCATCTGCAGAGCTAGTTGGCATATAAACTTGTACTACTCTAGTAGGCGTGGGCTTCGTGTCTATCTTGGCCACAATAATGCGTTCACTATGCTGTTGGTAGTAGCTTACCCGTACACCTATTTTTTTATTCATTATTAAACTTACTCCTGAATTACCCATATTTGATTTTGTATTTATAACCCTGTATTCACCTGACCAAAAGTCTTGTTCCTCCTGCCACCAAACTTCACTAATTCCCACTATATCTAACTTTAACCTATCCATTTCCCTTTTTAATTTTTCTAACCTACCTGCCCGATTAAGGGATCTGACATTCCACGCTCCGATCCGTAGAACGCCAGTTTTCCTTCTCCTGATAACAACGTCCTCTTGAGTAGTCCCCGCCCGGAGATCCGACTGCGGGGCTATTTTACCTCCGGAATATTTTACCCAAGAGGACGCCATCATCATTTAATCATACAGTAAAGCTGCATGCCCTCGGAAAAAATTACGGCTGTAGTTTCCCCTTGCTTTCAGCCGTTCGCAGTACCAGAATAGCAAGGCCATTTTGGTTAGTGTTACAAGGCCAGATCATTCAATCATCCAGACTGTTGCCCCTGCAACTACTGAAAAGGCTGCTGCCCCTCTTCAGGAACCACACGTTTGTCTGGCCTCTCAACAGATATCCCTCCGTTGTGGTTGGACCTACGGTACGGCTATCTGTATCATTGAGGCACGCAAGCCTCCCCACCAACGGCAAGGTCCATGGTTCATGGGGGGGGGGGGGGGGGGTAATTATATATGAAGGCAGTATCTGTTCCCGAAAGAAGAGGTACCTTTGGTGACCGTGCAGCTTCTCTAGAATGAATTAATAATTAAATCTACATCCTAGCTGCAAGCAGTCGTTGATAAACATCATTGGGGACATAATGAAAATGTGTGTCCCGACCAGACTTCAAACCTGGGACCTCCTGCTTACACGGCAAACGCTGTATCTATCTGAGCCACCGAGGTCACAGAGGAGACTTCGCCTGCAGGGACTTATCCCTGGCACGCTCCCCGTGAGACCCATATTCCCAACATGTCCACACCACCACATTCGTAGTGCGCCTAGTAGATGTTTGCCCATCACACTCATTACTCGTGGCAGAGTAATCTACCAAGTCCCGTACGAGTTGGGGCATAGCGTGTGCGTTCGCACAAGAAGGTAAATGGCCAGGTAGCCATATTTTAACTAAATATGAAGGTAGTATCTGTTCCCGAAAGAACAGATACCATTGATGACCGTGCAGCTTCTCTAGAATGAAATGATAATTTAATCGACACATCATTGGGGACATGTTGAAAGAGTGTGCCCCAACCTACGGATAAGTCCCTGCAGGCGCACTATCCACTGTGCCCTCGGTGGCTTAGATGGAAAGAGCGTCTGCCATGTAAGGAGGAGATTCCGGGTTCCAGTCCCGGTCGGGGGGCGCATTTTCAACATGTCTCCAATGATGTTTATCAACGCCTATTTGCAGCTAGGGTGTCGATTTAATTATCATTTAATTTGTGTTAATATCTTCCTACCATGACTTATTAAACTGATCGTTTGGTAGTATTGACACCTGTTAGTACCCGTATTTTTTTGGGACTGGAATTATTATACTTTGCTTAAAGTCGAAGGGTATTTCGCCAGTATCATATACCTGACATACCGCGTGAAATAGTTTATCATGACTGGCTCTCCCGAAGATCTCAGTAATTCTGACGGAAAATGTCGCCTACTCTAGGCACTTTGTATGCATTTTCGTCATTAGGTGTTCTGTTCATTTTGTCTCGCAGTATCATATTTCTCATCTCATCTTCACCTTATATTCATTACATATTACAGCTTTCCTTTCACTTCTTAGTATGAGTTTTTGACATTCGTACAGATGCTTCTCTTCTTTGAAGGTGTCTTTCATTTTCCTGTAGGTAGAATCTATCTTTCTCCTAGGTATGCATGTTTTATCCTGAAGCAAATCCTGCTTAGTCACATCACATGTTCTGTCAGTCTCATTTTTAGATGTCTGTATACCTTGTTCTTGTTTCATTTGCTGTATTTTTATATCATCTCCGTTTTCCAGTTAAACTCAATATCTCGTGTTATCCAAGGATTCCTACTTGACCTTCGCTTTTTACCTACGTCATTCTCCACTGCTTAGACTACTTTCCTCTGCTTCAGTCCGACGTTGCCTCAAACTCCGTCTGGAACACTCAGCAATCTCTCGTTCTTTCAGTTTATCTAGGTCCCCTCTCCTTAATGTTATAGACATAAAAGAAGAAAATTACTTGATAAATAGTAGCACAACATAAATTGTGTGATTGTTGCTTTGTCGCAGTGGTCGACTGATGTTTCTTCATCTTTATGAGCTTAGGCTGTATTTGTAAGAGGTGACCAAGGTAATCTACAATGACAAACGTTAATTTGGCATCGTAATTGTGGTGTCACGTATCGGTATCACCCGATGGGTGTCAAAGTTGGCAAAGAAATTCCAAGTTTCCAGCAGTGCGGGATCTGGCGAACACAGTGGTGGACACCCATTGATCCGCCAGCCGGAGTGGCAGAGCGGTTCTAGGCGCTACAGTCTGGAGCCGCGCGACCGCTGCGGTCGCAGGTTCGAATCCTGCCTCGGGCATGGCTGTGTGTGATGTCCTTAGGTTAGTTAGGTTTAAGTAGTTCTAAGTTCTAGGGGACTGATGACCTCAGAAGTTAAGTCCCATAGAGCTAGGAGCCACTTGAACCATTTTGAACCCATTGATCCACGCCGCCAGTGGCCCTGGACTACGAGCACACTCTGTCGCCGCAATGGAGGACGGCCGGTAGCAGCCAGATACCCACTCACACGTGCAGCCTCTTCGCTACTTGATGCTATGCAGATGCCACCTTGTCTCGACTCCGATGCCATCATTCGTGCTGTAGTGCAGGGAATCCTTTTCCTGTAGCACTTGCAACCTACGTCCTCAATTATTTGCAGGATGTATTCCACTCTCTGTCTTCCTCTTCAGTTTTTATCCTCTTCAGCTCCCTCTAGTACCATAGAAGTTATTTCCTGATGTCTTCACAGATGTCCTACCATTCTGTTCCTTCTTCTTGTCAGTGTTTCCCATATACTCCTTTCCTCTCTGATTCTGCAAGATACCGCAAGATAAAAGGTTTGTTATCTGTATGTAGCACTACCGACAGGTATCAACAGACATTTTCTTTGCTGAAATATACAAAATAAAAAAGTTACCTGAGTGACGAACTTTTGCGAGATATTTTACACACACAACAAAATTAGAGTCACAGCGTGAGAAAATTTTGAATTTAAAAAACAAATTTCATACCTGACACGAGTAATAAGATATATCTGAGGCTTTCACTAAATATTGTTTCTTGTGAACAACAATAAATTTCGTTACAGTTATCTTCTTTAATATCTGAGAAAATGTACTATCCAGCTCCCACTGAGATTCAAAACTTGATATGTGGCCTTCATGGTCCAAACATTTGTAGACATCTGTCCTACACGACTCTAAATAACAGTCCGTGTAAAAATGTGTCTCTTATGCCTTTTATTTAATTATTTTTTATAGCTTAAGTGCTACAATAGTTGTCTACATTAGTCATCCTGTCATCTCTGATACTTTGTAGTGCCCTTTGATCACCACTAGAGATTTCTTAAACCGTAGCTGAAAAACGGTGTGAAACATTTCCATTGAACACATTTTCTCATCGCTGTCAGCACGTAATAAACGCTAATCAGTTCACAATGACGCTACTCACGTCATTATGAACGTATTATGTAAAGATGCTTGAGTTCAATATTAACTTTTCGGAAGAAGTTCAGCTGCTGAATAAAAACAAAGCCAAACAATTTAAATAAAACCGACGATGTAGAGACGGAAATGAGCGTTTGGCGTCATTGGTCGGGAGGTTCCTTGCGGGGCAGGTCCGGCCGCCTTGGAGGAGGTCTTAGTACATTCGACGCCACATTGGGCGACCTGCGCGCCGGATGGGGATGAAATAATGATGAAGGCAACACAACACCCAGTCCCTGAGCGGAGAAAATCTCCGACCCAGCCGGGAATCGAACCCGGGCCCGTAGGACGGCAATCCGTCACGCTGACCACTGAGCTATCGGGGCGAACGATGTAAAGATAAAAAGAAACGAAGCAGTTTCTCTGTGACTACCTTACGAAAGGCATTAATATCTACTAATTTGCTACTGTCCTGTACTCAAATCCAAAGGATATGAAAATTTGCACTGTTACACCAAGTTCATACAACTAAGAGTGTGTGAGTAGGCTGTTTAGGTTTTTATATTGGCAACGCCACGTAGCGCTCTGTATGAAAATCACTGGCTGTGCTGTGTGCAGTCTGTGGCTGGGTGGCATTGTTGGAATAGTCGCTATTTTAGTGTTGGTCAGTTGGCTGTTAACAGGTCGTAGCGTTGCGTAGTTGGAGGTGAGCCGCCAGCAGTGGTGTATGTGGGGAGAGAGATGGAGTTTTGAGAGTGGATGATCTGGACGCGTGTCCATCAGAGAGAGTAAATTTGTAATACTGGATATCGTGAACTGATATATATATTATGACTTTTGAACACTAGTAAGGTAAATACATTGTTTGTTCTCTATCAAAATCTTTCATTTGCTAACTATGCCTATCAGTAGTTAGTGCCTTCAGTAGTTAGAATCTTTTATTTAGCTGGCAGTAGTGCGCTCGCTGTATTCCAGTAGTTTGAGTAACGAAGATTTTTGTGAGGTAAGTGATTCATGAAAGCTATAGGTTATTGTTAGTCAGGGCCATTCTTTTGTAGGGATTATTAAAAGTCAGATTGCGTTGCGCTAAAAATATTGTGTGTCAGTTTAGTGTTGATCAGAATAAGTAAAGAGAGTAATGTCTGAGTACGTTCAGTTTTGCTCAGCTGTCTGAAAATCAAATAATGTAAGAGGTTTATCATCACAGTCATTCATTAATTTTTCTAAGGGGACGTTTCAAGTGGTCAAACGGAGTGAAAAATTTTAAGTTTAGGGCCAGTATGTTCTCATAGACGTAAATGTGTGCTATATAAAAATGGGAGAGAGCTCGTAAGGGCCAGAATGACAGGTCTCTGGGAATTTGGTTTGTTACACCACATTATTTCCATTCTTGTAGGACATGCCATTATGATAATAACGCGTATGCGGGACCACCAACGTGACGAGTCATGTACGGATCGTTGAGTGAGTACTGAACCATACAGTGTAACACCAGAATTAGATGGCATCGTTCTGCAATGCTGACTGGGAAGTGGAACAGAGAGAGGCATATGGATCGGTTCGAGAATGTCTGCTGCGAATTGCACTCGCCCAACACTTGTGTTATTGTGTGAGCTTCCTTTGCCCAAATCGAGAAAGGTGGACCTGTGGCAGTGCACAGGAGTCAGTTGCGGAGGACGGTGCTTCATATCCCGATCTAACCTTCGATGTTCAGGTTTTCCATGGTTTCCCTGCATCGCTTATTCCCTCGATAGCGAATAGTCATTTTCCTGTCCGATCCTTCCCTAATCCGTACCCGCGATCTGTCGCAAATGCTCGCGGTTGTCGACGGGATGCTGCCCTCTAATTTCCTTTTCTTTTTTTAATTGTCCGAAAACCACAGACGCAGGTTGGGAAGGTCACTTGAATACATTCTCGGGAAATGTTAACTGAGAAGGCGTGAGAGTTCAATGCATAAGTGAAGTACTGTTTCTCGATTTTTAAAAAAAATGTGTGGAAGGATTCAGCCTCACACCATCTTACACATAACGAGTGAATCTGAAATACCCTCAAAGCTCATCAAATTAGTTAAATGTATGACTACATAATAATGGGTTGAGAAAATGAATTTTATGTGTACATTGTACCGAGACAATGGATGCCATTTCACCTGTATTACGTATTTAAACTCGTCTTAGAGAAGATCGCTAGAGAGTTTACTAAACTGACAGAGAAAGTATACAACTGAAGAGATGATATAGTATTAACAAGTGGTTACAAAGCAGAACTAATCATAACGATACAAAACAATTACAAAATGACGGAGAAAACAGATTACGTGTTAATGAAGAGATAACGGAATATACGGACACAAGTAAGACAGTGTAAGTGATACACCTTTGACTATAGATTGAGTCACTTCTAAGACGGTTGACCGCTTAAGTTACTTAAGGCGTCGTTTTAGCAAGAACAGCAGAGCTGTTGTAGAAATATATGTCCATTAAGCAGCAGCTAACAGAACATGTTATAGTTGTATCAACATCATAAGGAAAATGTCACTTTCCAGTAGCTCCATATTTCCCTACATCAGTAACTATCTCACCATAATACTACATGGGTGCCAAGTTTTAATATGTAGAAACAAATGTGAATAAACTTATTAAGATTCAAAACAAAAATATTAAGAATTTTTTTGGATCTGTAATCAATTAAAATAATATGGAATAGATGGATGGTAAAAAAATAAAAGACTGGGGGGGGGGGGGGTGTTGTACAAACACCTTACCATCATCGAAGCACTGAAGAAGAGAATCTTGAGCATAGCTGTTCACACAGTAAAAAGTTTGGTTGACAGAATACTGTATCGACATTAGCATTCTCTGGTATTATAGCTGGAATGTGAGGAAAGAGGAGAGCCAGGTGAGATGGCGACACACTACTATAAATGTCAACTCCGCATGGACAACCAACAAACTGGACGCCCAGATATGGAAGAGAGGGCGGTAAGCCCCTGCCGCACGTGAAGTAATGTAAAGTATACTTCTTGGCATCGCGGTTTTCGCAGACGGGTTACCGTATGTGATTACGAATTCTTTGGCAGATTTCTACCAACATCCCCGTAGCAATTTGAGGTATTGCGCAGATGAGTCAAGAACGTGTGACTCACGCGCTGAGTACCAGTAGTCAGGTCGCACCACTTCGGGGACGGGCAAAAATGGGGAAGACCCGCAACGGCAGCTCTCCCTGATCGAAGGCCGTCGCATTGTCTCTCTATTCGTGAGCAGTTAAATAACGTTCGTGTTTTATAAAAGTCGGGAATTTATAAAGTTAATGAAAATGTCGTTTTAGCATACCGTAGACACGAGGTTGTTACACACGGCACAAACTCCCATTATGAAAGAATAGGAAAGGATATAGGTGGTGTCGTTTCAGGGAAATCATACTGGCACTTACCTGAAGGGGATCTGGAAGTCATGGCCTGTAAGTTCCTTCCGTCCTAACAGGCCTCGGAAGGTCCAACGATACCAGCCGACCTCCATGTCGTCCTCAGCTGATAGGTGTCATTGGATGTGGATATGGGGGGCCATATGGTCAGCAAACCGGTTACATGTGAACTGTGTACACCAGGTTCCGCCTCATTACGCTGCCATGTGAACTGCGGACCGAGCCGGCTTATCGGCTTATAGAATAATCCTATAATCGCGCCTCGACTCTCTCTGTCAAAACTTGTGAACAGCAGACAGTCATTTACTCGCGTTCGGTAAATACGTCGTTCTCCTCATCCATTCAGTTTCACTCACTTTTATTAATTCACTACTCATGAAGCTGTTTCACATTCCCGCTTCATCATGCCCTGTGTATAATATAGTTCTCCATCGATACCACAAGGGAGGCAATCGAGCAATCGATTCAGCTACAGAAGTTGGCAACGAAGAGTTGAACAGCGGTCGCTTCTGTCTACCGTCTTGCAGACATTCTGCTTGAGGTAAAAATCAGAAGTGCGGACTGCGCCGAACGATTAAAAAAACTGTTGAGAAGGAAAGATTTTTACTGGAGCAGATGGAAGACTTGTAAAAGAGTCATCGATATGTTCGGATTTGTTAAAGGTGTTAGTTTCCAGTTGTTTCCCCAAGAACTGAAAAAGAAGACAATGGACGACGTATTTTTGACGATTTGATGTTTGATGTTTGTTGACCGATGTTTTAGTTGCAATATCGGTGGCGAATGTGGGAGAAAATCAGAAACCTCCTCGTCGTGTCTCGCAGGTAACGCTAACTGGCTGACTAGTCCTCTGCCCGCAGTTCACAGGTTCCGAATTTACTCCTGTCCGCAGCTACTATAATCAAGAGACGGCTGTCCGCATTTCACAAGTTTTGAGCACACCGCTCTCCTCACCGTTGTCAGGTTTTGTGAACGGAGCCGCTACTCCTCGGTCAAGTAACTCCTAAATTGGACTCAAAGGGGCTGAGCGAACGCCGCTAACCAACAGCGCCTCGGCAGACCCGGACGGACACCCTTCCAAGTACTAGCCAAGCCCGACAGTGCTTAACTTCGATGATCTGACGAGAATCTGTTTTACCACTGCCGTTGATGTGGTTTCAACTAGTATTTTGAAATTTAATAACTTAGAAACTTAAATTAGATATTGGAATGCAGCTTGAACCAGATGATTAATATATTGTGATCTCTATGTGAAAAAAAATGAAGACTATGGAATATATAGTGGAGTGAAAATTAATTTTTATCTTACGTATTGAATTACGTATAATTTTAATTTAGGTACACTGTCTTTCCACACTATTCAAAAAAATAAGTCAATAAAAATTCAAATTTTACTCCTCTAGTTCTAACGTGTTTAAACAGTAAACCAGGAATTTTTACCAATTTTTCGTCCTCTGTATTTTTAAAATAATGTTTTTTTGGAAGTCAACTTTTTCTCCTAATAATTTAAGAACATACGACATGCCCTACCTTAAAATATTTTATACAGTGTTAATTTGTGTGGTTCACTGTGCAGGCAAGCACTACATAATTATTTATGCAAAATTTTGTTTTTGTACCTTTAATATTGGATGAGATAATAATACGTAAGTATGGAAGAACGTTGGTTACGGGAAACTGAAACTAAAGATTTGCGTGTCATTTTCTTCTCAATGAACTCGTCAAAATATTCCAGCTCCATAATCTTGGTGATTCCGAATGTCCTTTTCAACTTCTGTAATTCTCTTTCTGTTATTTGTTATTCTGGCCTCCTTCGTCATGCTTACAGCAGCTTTTTCAGCTTCAGCGACACGTGGCTGGCCACTCGCAACAGCCCACTTTTAATGTTGTCCCCGGTTTTGATGCCTAATCTACATATGGTTTTTAATCTGCTAGTTTCTCCGTTATTAAAACACATTTTGGCGCCCATGACACCAAAAATAAAAGCTGACATGCCAACTAGAACAGTTTTTGAATATGTAAACTCAAGTAATGTTCTTGTATCGGCAGAAAGATCGGTTGCAATAAATCCCTGACCATAGTACAAGTATAGTCGATATGTTCTTCAAGGATGTTACGCAGACGAGACGCTACGGGAACAGCGCCGCCAAAAAATAACGAGACACTGTAGGAAATGTCGTGTATTTGGCAGTAGTGCGACAGCTAGGCATTCACGCATCGCATCTGCTTTAGAAAGACATTTAAACAAGGAAATTATGAGGTATCATACTTAAAGTCTATATTTTTAGAATCTGGAAGAATCACAGAATTTTATCAAAGAGATTCCATTTTTTTGGGCCCTCATGACGTCCAGGTCCCCCTAAGCGGCTTAGGGATATCACATTTAACCTAAACGCGAATGGCTGGACGAGAATCTGAAACGGCCGGTCGTTGTGGCCGAGCGGTTCTAGGCGCTTCAGTCCGGAACCGCGCTGCTGCTACGGTCGCAGTTTCGAATCCTGCCTCGGGCATGGATGTGTGTGATGTCCTTAGGTTAGTTAGGTTTAAGTAGTTCTACGTTTAGGGGACTGATGACCTCTGATGTTAACTCCCAAAGTACTCAGAGCCATTGGAATCATTTTTGATCTGAAACACCGCTCTCCCGAATGCGAGCACATTGTCTTTCCACCGTTCCTCCATGTTCAGGAAGAAAGTATACAGAGAATCCCAGACATTCAGCGTCTATATTGTTTAGTTGCTAGGGCACTCAAAACGGAGTACTTTGCTACACGGAACTTCTTTCTTTTTCCTCGCCTTATCCCGTTTCATTCACAGGGTTAACTTGTTAATCTGCTTTTGACAATGTTAGTGGCATAGGCTAGTGTCCTTCCTCACGCCAAGCCTTCGCCTGGGACAGAATTTGTGTACCTTATCAGCGTGTAGAGTTATCCCACATGAAACTGTATGGACGTTTTTCGAAATGTTGACGAGTAACTGAAGCGCGGCTTGGGTCCCTAAATACCAATCCACATGGTTGGCACACCACTCCTCTTTTTTTATTATTTATTGGCTTTCGAGGCATGCCCATACAGCTGTCTCAACAGTGAAATGACGATACGAACGTAAGGACACCCTAACACCCAGAACCTGGACGGAAAAAATCTCCGGCCCGCCCAGGAAACGAACCCAGGCCCCATCGTTTAACAATCCGCCGCACTGACCGTGAAGCTACCCAGGCGGACGACATTGATCCTCTTCGTTAATCCGCCGAGCGTATCCAATTCGGGACCGGCGAGTCAGCCCGAATCCCGGAAGCAGCGTGCTAATGTACGCGGCTGTCTGGGTGGGTTACTTTATTTCAAGGAACTAATGGTCATAAATAAATATTTGCCGTTTTATTGACATTAAAAACTTACACCATATAGCAACAACTTAAGCGATTAAAACTACTAAAAATGACTTTTGTCAATCTCAGGTTATATTTTATAGCGCTCTATAAAGTTTTGCCACACTTTCTGAAAGATTTCTGTTGTCTTTTGTAGAATGACGAAGGCAGCCAAGAGGTTGTCAGTTCTCTAATCTTCGATTATTTAGTTTTTTGTATTGCGAAAGGAAAGAATCAACCGAGGACCAATTTCAGTCGATTATGTAGCACTTTTCAAGGCGACTCCACCAACGTCGATGCCATAACACATGCTATTTACAAATAAGTGTGTCATGTTCATTGCTCATTAAAGACGTCGGATCATCTGAAATATTTATTTCCAACCATTGCTTTCTTATATCAAAGTACTCAGTTTCAAATCTTCTTTAGATTTATTACTGCTACTGTGAACTGTGTTATTAACATGTATTCTGATCAACCGTAAAATTGAAAAAATATTTGTATTCCGCTCTAATTTTTATTGATTCATGAACAAGCTTTGGACTTTTCAGACAGTCCTTAATGGACTATAGCTGCAGTTAAAATAATCGTCGAACAGATCACACACTAAATACAAATGTGAAGTCGATACTTACAAACACTTAGTACAAAAGAGTACCTACGGTTTTCCCATATAGCATTGACCCTACTATGATCAACAGAAATTCCCTTACGATCCCAGGAGGCGTCCATGACGTAAGCTATATTTGCGATTAAGACTATTCGTGCTGCAGAGCATTTTCAGCTTAACTGTTAATAAGAAGTTTGGCGGGAGAACTTACTACAAATATCAGAACAAAGTATTCAAGTAATCTTCATTACTACATTCTATATTTATTGAAACAGAAAATGATCTAGGTTGATATCATCCACATATATATTTCCTGAGTGGTAAGTCTTTGCTTACGTTTTGTTAAGCTTTCTCTCACTTGAGGTAATAGTCTCTTTCAGGGGATATACAACGCGTGACACAAGATACACAACTAGTCTGCTAAATTCAATTGCAACTAATCTCTGTGCACAGATCAAAGATGATACTATGCAAATAATACCGAAAGCTCCACTATCGGGAATCATAAAAAACTGATTACAACATGCTGTGTTCTATACGTTACATCTACATCTATATCTACATGGATACTCCACAAATAACACTTGATTGCCTGGCAGAGGTTTCATCGAACCACCTTAACAATAATTCTCAGTTATTCCCATCGCGAACAGGGCGCAGAAAAAACGAACATCTGTATCTTTCCGTGCGAGTTCTGATTTCGCTTATTTTGTTATAACGATCGTTTCTCCCTATGTAGGTCGGCGACAGCAAAATATTTTCGCAATCGGAGGAGAAAGATGGTGACCGATACTTCGAGAGAAGATTCCGTCGCACAGCGAAAAACACCTTTGTTTTAATGTAGTCCATCCCAAATCCTGTATCATATCAATGATACTCTCTCCCCTATTTCCCGGTAATACAGAACGTACTGCTCTTCTGTGAACTTTCTAGACGTACTCCGTTAATCCTATCTGGTAAGGATCCCACACCGGACAGGAGCACTCCAAAACAGGACGGACAAGCCTAGTGTAGGCAGTCTGTTTAGTAGATCTCTTCTAAGTGTTCTGAAACTAAAATGCAGTCTTTGTTTTGCCTTCCCCACAATATTTTCTAGTTGTTCTTGCACATTTAAGTTGTTCGTCACTGTAATTCCTAGGTATTTTGCTGAATTTATGGCCTTCAGATTTGACTAATTTATTGTGAAACCGAAGTTTAACGGATTCCTTTTAGCACTCGTGTGGATAACCTCATATTTTTCATTATTTAGGGTCAATTGGTAATTTGCACACCATACAGATATATTTTCTAAATCGTTTTGCAATTTGTTTTGATCTTCTGGTGACTTTACTAGACGATAAACGATAAACGACAGCATCGTCTGCAAACAACCTAAGACGGCTACTCAGATTGCCTCCTAAATCGTTTATATAGTTAAGGAACAGCAGAAGGTCTATAACACAATTTTGAGGAATGCCAGAAATCACTTCTGTTTCACGTGACGACTTCCCGTCAGTTACTACGAACTGTGACCTCTCTGACAGGAAATCACGAACCCAGTCACATAACTGAGACGATATTCAATAAGCAAGCAATTTCACTACAAGCCTTTTGTGTGGTACAGTGTCAAAAGCCTTCAGGAAATCTAGAAATACGGAATCCCTTGTCAATAGCACTCAACATTTCGTAATAAAGAGCTATTTATGTTTCACAAGAACAATGTTTTCTAAATCCGTTTATTGACTGTGTGTCAATAGACCGTTCTCTTCGAGGTAATTCATAATGTTCGAACACAATGTATGCTCCAAAATCCTGCTGCATATCGACGTTAACGATATGGGCCTGTAATTTAGTGGAATACTCCTTCTAACCTCTTTGAATATTGGTGTAACCTATGCAATTTTCCAGTGTTTGGGAACGGGTTTTTTGTCGAGCGAGCGGTTGTATATGCTTGTTAAGTATGGGGCTACTGCATCAGTTTACTCTGAAAGGAACCTAATTGGTATACAGTCTTGACCAGTAGATTTGCTTTTATTGATTTAAGCTGCTTCACCAATCCGAGGACATCTGCCTTTAAGTTAAGTCATGTTGGCAGCTGTTCTTGATTCGAATTCTGGAATATTTATCTCGTCTTCTTTGGTGAAGGAATTCGGAAGGTTGTGTTTCGTTGTTATCGCGCAGAGAAGTCAGTGATTGTGCCATGGCACATACGACCGGGATGTCTTTGGATTTTCTGCCAGGTTTCGAGACAAAGTTTCGTTGTCACAACTATTATAAGCATTACGCACTGAAGTCTGCGCTAAATTTCGAGCTTCTGTAAAAGATTGCCAATCTTTGAGATTTTGTGTTCTTTTAAATTTGGCATGCTTTTCTCGTTGTTTTTCCAACAAAGTTCTGACCCTTTGCGTGTACCACGTGGGACAAGGTCCGTCGTTTATTAATTTATTTGGTATAAATCTCTCAACTGCTGTTGATACTATTTCTTTCAATTCAAGCCACATCTGATCTTTGCTTACGTCGTTAATTCGGAAGGTGTGGCTACAACTGGTCTACACTTACATTGTTAATTTGGAAGCAGTGGAGATTGTCTCTCAGGAAAGCGTCAAGTGAATTTTGATCTGCTTTCTTGAATAGTTATATTTTTCGTTTATTTTTCAAGGATTTGGAAGTTACAATATTCAGTCTCACTACGACAATCTTGTGTTCATTAATACCTGTATCCGTTTTGATGCTCGTTATTACCTCAGGATTATTTGTTGCTAAAAAGTCAAGTGTGTTTTCACAACTGTTTACGGTTCGCTTGGGCAGATGAACTATCTGCTCGAAATAATTTTCAGAGAATGCATTTAGCATAATTTCGGTTGATGTTTTATGTATATCTCCGGATTTAAAGATGTATTTTCGCCAACATACCGAGGGTAAATTAAAGTCATCACCAACTATAATTGTATGAGTCGGGTACGTATTTGAAATTAAACTCAAATTTTCTTTGAACCTTTCAGCAGTTGTATCATCTGATTTGGGAAGTCGGTAAGAGGACCTAATTATTATTTTATTCCGGTTGCCAACAATGACTTCTGCCTACACTAACACGCAGGAGCTATCTACTTCAATTCCGCCGCAATTTAAACTACTTCTAACAGCAACAAACGCAACACCGCCAAATGTGTTTAGCCTATCCTTTCGGAACACCGTTAGGTTCTTCGCAAAAATTTCGTCTGAACTAATCTATGGCTTTAACCAGCTTTCAGTGCCTATAACAATTTGAGCATCAATGCTTTCTATTAGCGCTTGGAGCTCTGGTACTTTCCCAACACAGCTACGACAATTCACAACTGTTATACTGATGGTTCCTGTATTTAAGTTCTTCCTGTGTTCGACCTGCGCCCTTTGAGACTGAAGCTCTTTTTGTGTTTTCCCAAGACCCTCTAACCTAAAAAAAAAAAAGCGCCGAGTCCACGCCACACAGCCCCTGCTACCCGTGTAGCCACCTCCTGTGTGTAGTGGACTCCTGACCTATTCAGCGGAACCCGAAAACCAATGCCGGCCGTTGTGGCCGAGCGCTTCTAGGCGCTTCAGTCTGGAACCGCGCGACCGCTACGGTCGCAGGTTCGAATCCTTCTCCGGGCATGGATGCGTGTGAGGTCCTTAGGTTAGTTAGGTTCAAGTAGTTCTAAGTTCTAGGGGACTGATGACCTCAGATGTTAAGTTATATAGTGCTCAGAACCGTTTGAACCGAAAACCAACAGTCCTATGGCGCAAGTCGAGGTTTCTGCAGCCTACGCACCCGCAGAACCGTCTGAGCTTCTGATTCAGACCCTCCACTCGACTCTATACCAGAGGTCTGCAATCAGTTTTGTCGTCTATGCTGCAAACAGTGAGCTCTGCTTTCATCTCGCAAGCAAGACTGGCAGCCTTTCCCACTCCTGTCAGCCAGTCGAAACCAGAGAGAATGTGTTCCGAGCCTAAGTGACACATAAAAACTGACGTGAGCCCCCATCTGCAGCTGGCTGCACCCTGTTTCGTGGCACCTGGCAGGACCCGTTCCACGCCTGGAACGTCTCCACCCAGTATCGACACAGAGTGCACTTCGGCTTCCTTTCCCTCCTTGGCAGCCATGTCCCTAAGGCTCTGAGCACTATGGGACTCAACTGCTGTGCTCATCAGTCCCCTAGAACTTAGAACTACTTAAACCTAACTAACCTAAGGACATCACATACATCCATGCCAGAGGTAGGATTCGAACCTGCGACCGTAGCGGTCGCGCGGTTCCTAGAACCGCCCCACTCCGGCCGGCTAAGGGACTCCATATCGCACTTAACACTGGAGTCCCCAAGTACAAGTAATCCCACCCTCTGTGATTTCCCGGATCTTGCAGTCTGAGAGGTTCTCTCTGAAACAGGACAAGTGACTGCATCTGGTTAAGGGATAGTGTCAACCACAGACAGCACCTGGAGCCTATTTATCAGAGTAACTGGGGAGGCCTTAGGTGCGGCCCCCTGGGAAGTCTTTCGCCCCCTGCCATGCCCTGAGACGACCTCCCACTCGAACATAGGTGGGTGGGGTCAGTTCAGTGCAAGTAGTAACTGGGCTGGCCGCTGGTGCAGACCGATCAGCGGATGCTGGATGTCCATTGGATTCACACAACCATCCCACAACTGTGATGTCCACCCACTGCAGCTTCAAGTTGTGTGACCGAAGCCCTCACAGCCTGGAGCTGAGAGCGAAGTGTGACCAACTCGGTTCGCATCTGCACACAGCAATCGCAGTCCCTATCCATACCAAAGACGGTTGAACACTACACTACAGAGACAAATAAGGACTATCGACATGTGCTACAAAACTCTACTGTAGACAAGGAGTAAAACGCAAGTGCTGTGTCCAATAAATTAGATTAATACGCAGAGATTCAAAAGCTGAACTACCAAACCAGTCAGGTGAGACTACATAATTCGCTCCTGATTAGAAATTTGTAATATCTCACAAAATCGGCTTACTTTCCGACACAAACGGAAACGCGAGTACTTTGTCTATTAAATATTAAATTAACACGTAGAAACTCAGAAACTAACTAAGAAAGCACACAGGTGAAACTATACAATTTGCTCCTTATTAGGCACTCATAAAATGTCACAAAATCGATTACTCCCTGTTGCTGCTTGTGTCTCGGCCGGCTGCTGCTGCAACAACAAATCTATTGACAGGAGCTTAGTACCAATTGGACAAAAAATGCTGACACGAATTACAGCACAAAACAAGTACATAAGTAGCTGTTATGTAATACAGTTTTAAAAAAAATATGTAAATAGCTGGTTAGTACAACCTTGAAAATAATCAGGTACACATCGTTGTCTGTACTGGAGGGAGTCCACAGTTCTGAAGCCGAGGTTCCAATTATTCTACCTGCTCCAAGGACTGAATTGTGACCGCTTGACCTTGCCATGTTTCTGCGGGAATTTGAGTACTTTATTTGCTAAGCATCTGACTTGCCATTATGCTGTGCTAGTGAGCTTTTTTGACCCCTGTTGTGTACCGTCGATTCCGCCTCTCTATTTCTCAGTAAATTGCGCTATGATGCGGACCCTCACACTTCTCATGTGTATTCCAAATGCGCCACGTTCAAATAATGTTAAGGAGTGGTTTCTTGCTTAACTGTGCTCGGTGTTATCCCACAAGCTGGTTTATTTGTGAACAGATGAACTGCTGTCAAATCGTTATTTATGGGCTAGTGCATGAGGAAGCTAACAGCTCCATAAGTTATGTTCTGGTTGTAATCAGTGTAAATGTATTCAAGTTGGCCAGAAGAACCTATTACTTTTGTTTATAAGAGCGTTTAACTTGTTTAGGCTGCTGAGATGTTACGTAATGATCTTGGTATGATTCTGCGGCCACTTCGGACATTAACGTAATTGATTGCAGTTTGCAAAGATTTGAATAATAAAATTACCTCTCTTATAGATGTTAGACATAGTTCTCTTTAATATATCATGTATTGCTCTTGTCTTTAAAGATTTTGGTGTTTTGCTGGTAGGTTTCCTCTGTTGTTCATTACAATAGTTGAAATTCGATGGGGTAACGCATAAGACGTTGCTTTTCAAAGCTGCTGTGAGGATGCGGTTGGTTATTGCTGCATTCAAACCTAGCCTTCACATTCTGGAATCTTACTTGCCTAAGAGACTGGTGCTTTAATACTAGTCACTTATAAATGTTGCAGTTTATTTTATCGTTTTGGAGGTGATTATTTTGTTATATGTTCTTTTAATTCATGAAAGCTCACTTTCTTTGTTCTAAAATTTTGGTATTTTTGATCTCAATATTTTAGAACATTTTAATAGTTTTTTATTTTTAATTTAATATTCAAGTTTCATTGGTGTCTAACTAAAATTTTGAGTGTTCCTAATTGTTCTTTGCAGAGATTCTATTAAAAGGCACTAAACGAGTTTCCATGTTATTGCTTATTTATAGTAAATAAGTTACGTTAAAAGTATATTTATATTTAAATTGTGTCCACCACCTTACCACTCCATTCGAGTCAAGAATTTTAACTACAATACGCCATGTTAACTACAGATCATGTAGTCACAGATGTGGACTCCAGCCAATGCGCCGGGAGCAGCAACAGTTCTGTTTATACATAGGATTTAATTAAGTCTTTGTTCACACTGCTTTTGTGAAGAGTGAATCATACCTGCGTATTTAACTCTGTCGGCTAGTGTATACTGACTTATTCTATGCTTTAAGTAAAATTTGGACTTAAGTACAAACGAGAAGTGATGCAGCAGCAGTACTTAGAGCGCATCCAGCGACTGCTTGACTTAGCGTTTCTTATATTTCAAAAATATGTTACAGACAAACATTATTTGAGATGGACAGGGACTTGACCTATTGTGCACAGGTGCAGGGGGGGCTGGTCACAGTCTGTAAACAGGTATAAGCTCTGTCGGCCACGGTCGACAAGCTTCACGCTGGTGCCCTGGGCTGCGGTGAGGTTGGGGCACTTGAAACAAATGCTTTGGCTCCTCTGGTATCCGTGGCGTCTCCTGGGGTCCTAGATGTTACAGCACCTTCCGACTCACTCATCCTGGCTGGATTACACTTACCTAACAGTGAACATTAGCGGGGTCACGAATCTCTGGACTGGAGGTGGGAGGGGACAATCGCCGCATTAAAAACAGGTTTGAGTTACTTTTCAGTGCTGAAAGTACATATGAACCACCATCGGACGTATTTTCTGTTGGCACCAGGATCGATCTTTGTCAGGACAAGACCAGGTGATGAGACTGTTTGTCATTGAGAGCTCCACCGTTAGGTAGGTGATGGATGCCCTGAAGGAAATAGCTGGCAGGTCGGGAAGGAAGGCCCATGGTTACTCTGTTTACTTTCCGCGAAACCTCTGTCGTGTTTCGAACTAACGATTTCTGGGACTATGCAATTAAAGAAGCCACTGAAATAAACATTACCGACAATGTCCTTAATAGAGCCTGCAGCTCATCGCGGCGTGGGCTCCAGCGACGCGAGTTTGAAGCTCGTCAGTCTGAGATCGGTATCAGATTGGAATGATAGAGTAAACAGAAACGATCAGAAGAAGATCAGCGTGTTTCGTTAAAGATTAACTTAGTGAACGTAAAATCTCAGCCAACTCCAGTGGCAGACCCTACAAGATAAGAGCTCTGCATAGTGAAGTGGTTTACTGTTAAAATTCCGAGAGCACACTTTCCTAGAAGAGTCAATAATTGTACCTCTTCCCTTCTATGTTCATCTCACGAAAAGACCACAAGAGCACAATTAGAGAGAGTGCAACTCAGACGGAGGTTTGTAAACTGAGGTTCTTCTTGCGAACCATTCGTGGCGGCAGCAGGGAAAGGGAGAGATGACAGCAGCATACAGGGTGGCGCACGAAATGTGTTACCAATTGTTTCTTTCACAATTTACGACGCACATTAGATATCCCGCTGGGATCTCTACAGCAGTACCAGCAGATCTTGGATAAACAAATGAGTTACGAAATGACGTGTAATTCGCGATACTGCCGCTGGGAGACTAGTAAGCAGCAATGGCTGACAATGGAAGACTGACGACACAGCAACGATCGGCAATTGTGTTACTTTTTCATGAAACGAAAAGCCTTGTTGTGACTCAGAGGCGTTTTCGACAACAGTTTAACACACCATGGGTCCCTTACAAGAAGACCATCCACAGGTTGTACGATAAATTTGTACAGGAAGGAACAGTATTGGAAGCGAAGCGACCTCGGCCGAAGCCTGCTTGATCGCCGGAGAAGTAACTGGGAATATCCAGACGCTCCGTTCAACGCATGCTTAAAAGTGACCTCCATATGTACCCATACAAGACGACCTGTGCACAGATCACTGAAGAACACAAGCAGCAGAGATTACTAGTTGTTCAGTGGGCGGAGGATAGGGAAGAAATTCTCAACAACGTTTGGTTTCAGACGAGGCGCATTTTCATTTACACAGTGTGGTTAACAAACAAAATGTACGCTTTTGGGCCACTGAAAATTCACAAGTGCTTCATGAACGACAACATTATGCTCCGAGGATTACAGCGTGGGCAGCAATTTCTAGTCACGAACTTATTGGACCCTTTTTCTTTGAAGAAACTGTGAACAGCGAGCGTTATTTGAGCATGCTTCGCAATAGCTTCGTTCCACAGCTTCTTGTTACTGCCTTGCCCTTCAATACGCAGTGGTTCATGCAAGATGGAGCAAGGCCACATACTGCGAACACTGTGTTGGAGTTTTTACACGAGCATTTCGACATACGGATCATTTCACTCAGGTTTCCAGGTCGCTTCAATGGCGGATAAAATTGGCCCCCCAATAGTCCAGACCTCAATCCATGTGACTTTTTTCTTTGAGGGTACCTGAAGGAAAAAAATTTCCCGAAACGTCCACGTGATTTAATGGAGCTGAGAAGACTTATTCTTCAAGCTTGCAGATAATTACGGAAGACATGTGTCGTAGGGTAATCACTAACTTCAGTGTTCGTTTGAAGGAAGTTAGGAAACGAAATGGTGGACATATTGAGCATATGCTGAGTTAGAACAAATCTCCATGGACGGCTCTTCGTTGTAGTAAATGTTCCTTTCAGATTGTATTGACAATAAAGTTTATATTCAAAAATAAAATGGTAACACATTTCATGCACCACCCTGTACAAGGTACCCTCCTCCAAACACAGTAACGTGGCTTGCAGACAAGTCCAGTAGATACGGAAGTAGTGTTAACTGTCTACAATCGGCAGTGGCTGTCAGTGCTTGTTATTTGTCATTAAAGACTGTGGCAGTAGAGCTGCGTCTAATTCCCGCGTGACTTCAGCAACAACAACAAGAATGTCTGGTTCATTTTACCATTATAGGCTTGTACTTGCAAAACTGATTGTGTCTGATGTCGTGACCTCACTCGTATACAGTCCGTGGCTACAACGACATCTTGCAGGTGTGCATCAAAAATTGTTGACTGCAACGGCTACTGCGCAGAGACATTTGTCGAGATATAAATATTAAAATCTTAAATACGATAGTCAACTGAAAAGTAATGCCTCCGAATTTGTTATGTGAATCTTAAGGCATTTTAAATAAAACAAACGTTATTAAAAGCCGGCCGGGGTGGCCGAGCGGTTCTAGGCGCTACAGTCTGGAACCGCGCGAGCGCTACGGTCGCAGGTTCGAATCCTGATACGGGCATGGATGTGTGTGATGTCCTTAGGTTAGTTAGGTTTAAGCAGTTCTAAGTTCTAGGGGACTGATGACCTCAGAAGTTAAGTTCCATAGTGCTCAGAGCCATTTGAACCATTTTTTCGTTATTAAAATTCTAAATCTTTATTCTTCATGTCTAAATATTTATTTCTCAACATAACCACCCTGGCAACGAAAACATTTTTCTCAATGAGAGACCAGTTTTTTGATACCGTCACTGAAGAATTTTGACTTTGTTGACAGAGCCACAGCCTCACTTTTGCTTGCACCGCTCCATCCCGATAAAAATGAAAACCTCGAAAATGTTCTTTAAGTTCTAGAAACGGAAATCGGTTGGGGCCAAGGCGGAACTGTATGGAGGGTGATCAGCGATTTTGAACCCAAGGCGTTGGACTGTTGCAGATGTCGCAGAGCTCGTAAGTGATCAGCACTGCCACGCTGAATGAAAGGATGCTCCCTGTGTTGACGAACTCTCTGAATTCGATCCTCGATCACGGCACGCTGTTTCTCGCACACCGACGTAGTTACAGTTCACGCTACTATGTTACACGCTACAATTCAGAGTACCTAGCGGCGAATATGTACACTTGAAGAATAAACATGTAAAATACTAATAACGATTATTTTATTTAAGCGAGTGGCTTATGGTTAGGTTCCCTTCCTTGCTTCCCGACTTAGCAAGCGGCTTTGCATCTTTAAGAGTATTCACATTAAAAGTCTTTGGCATTACTTTTCAGTATGCTCTCAAAAGATCTTGGAAATGGTGTCATAAAAATTTTTAGGGGTAAAACATGGCACTACATCTCTCTGCTCACGAAAATCTTCTGGTTGTGTTATACTGAAAGGAGGCACGCCTGGAGAGTATCCTTGCATTGGCAACAGAGCAAGTGGAATAATGTCCCCTGATTACACAAGTTGAATTGCTAAGTATAACTTTCTGAGTTCTTTTGGTTAGATAGACATTACCCATACGTTGGCTATGTCAAAATTCCCATAAAACCTCAGTTTATCTAGGAGAATACTGTGATTCAAGGAGTCGGATACCTTGGATAGGTCGCTGAAAATAACAGTCGCCGCTATTTTGTTATTTAATGCTTGTAAAATTTGGTGAGTCAACATGTATATGGCATTCTCAGTAAAGCAACTCTTCGGAAACCCAAACTGTAATTAACTTTGGATATTATTGTTGCTTGGGTGGAATACAATATCTTCTCACAAATTTGGGAAAATGATGTCAATACCGAAACACGTCAGAATTTATTGACATCTCTCCTATCACCTTTCTTAAAGAGGAGCTTTACAACAGCATATTTCAGTCTCTCTGGTTAAATATCTTGAGTTAGTGACGCATTACATATTTCGGGTAAGAGAGGGCTTATTATGTAGGATCAAATCTGTAGTATTCTATTGGAAACATCTTCAAAACCAGATAAACTGTTATTTTTAAGAGAATATACCATTTTTTTATTTTAGGAAGGCGTAATTTGTGACACATTTATATGAGTGGATTTTATGCGAGTTGCTTTTACAATACTCTGCTGTGACTTTTCTCTTGAACTCTCTGTTTCTATATTTTCTATTAAATTTAAAAAATAATTATTAAATATATTTGCAAGTGTGGCAAAGTGATACTGAAAATACCATTAGTAAGGAATTTACTCTAATCATTAAAACTTGGCTTCATCTCACTAACTTGGAAAGATTTGTTCATATTCTTAGCTACCATGACAGTACACGCCTTATGCCTCCAAAATTAAACTCTCTCCACTGATCTTGATGTGCCGAATTCGTCATTTTTCTAGACTCGGACAGCTCCAAACCTCCGTTGTCTTTTCGCTTGCACAGTCTTTTTCATACACCTGCATCAGTATCTTTTAATATTTGTGAATAAAGTCCAGTTACTGATACAAAAAATAAGGGGGAAGTATGCAGGGCCAAAACTCAATTGTAAAACTCATGTTATCTCTTGTTTAATTTTCGTATTTAGTCCCTTGATAGATATTTTGCATGGTTCTTTGACACCAATGCAAGTAATTTTAATAGAACAGGCTAAATGAAGTAAATGCTTATTTCTTTTTCCCGCTACGATTCTATCTCTTCTCGTGTTTCACACACTCAACTTATTTTCTGTTCTCTTCCTCTGACAACTAACATTCTGCCGCGTCCGAAAGTTCTTTCTCTCCCTCTCTCAGCTGTCTTAAACACCCACTACTGTCACGACCTACAGTTAAAATCTGCCTGTCCCTGAATTACCTCTATTACTCTATTCTTCACTAAATAAAATAAACTCCGTTTCGTTATTTTGGTGTTGTTACTGTTTCTGTAAGTACTGTCTCTAAATATTAGACTGTATACAAAATATAGATACCTATTGAAATACGTATGTCATAACAATTGTAATGATAAAATAATATGAAAATACCCGGCTTCATGTAACAGAAGGCCTTATGGCTCTCATCTTGCCAAGGTAAACGAATGAATAAGAAGAGTAAATATCACCTTCTTTGGATGTACAACAGAGAAATTTCCAGGTTGATTTTATCTTAGGTTGATTTTATCTTTTTGCAGGGCCTGGAATGAGACGAAAATTGTACTGATGATGTAAATAAAAGATTAAATTGGTTTTTCAAGGAACGTAATATTACGATCTTCATTAGAAAATAAATCGCTTTATGTTATTTATAATACGTTACCATGCTAATTGACGCCATTTTCTTAGAAAGTGGTAAGCGAGTTTCAGGATATAAATGTTTAAATAAATAGTAACTGCAGTGGCAACGCAATGATATACCGAGCGAGGTGGCGCAGTGTTTAGCACAATAGACTCACATTCGGGAGGACGACGGTTCATACCCGAGTCCGACCATCTTGATTTAGGTCTTCCGTGATTTCCCTTAATCGTTTAAGCCAAATGTCGGGATGGTTCCTTTAAAAGGGCACGGCCGACTTCCTTCTCCATCCTTCTCTAATCCAATGGGACCGATTACCTCGCTGTTTGTTCCCCTCCCCCAAATCAACCAACCTACTGTATGATACTTCATATGTAACTGTATTTCCACGTGCGCCACTCATAAGACAGAGTTTCTGCACAGGAGTGTGTCTAAGATATTCGAAAGAAGTAAGGGATGCCTTCTAATTTATTAAAATTAATGGTAGGTCTACGAACTAGGTTTTCTATGATCTGGTGTACATTTTCTATGAAGATGTACTGTACGGTTTTCAGAAAAAAACATTATCGTATCAGAGAAAATACACGAACAGATAAATGTGGCCTAAAGAACGGTTATTATAACTTTTTAAGATTTCGAACGTCTGGTAACGATCACCTACGGTAAACATAACAGGTCAGAACACTGTTGCAGAAACAACGAAAAAAGCAAGCGAAATTTAAAAGAACACAAATTCTCCAAGAGTGGCGACATTTTACTGAAGTTCGAAGCCTGGTGTGAATATCAATACGAGATACTTTTAGTAGCATCCTCAACGAAGATCTGTCTCGAAATCTGACAGAGAATCCAGTTTCAGGTCGTAAGTAAAATACACTAGCGGCGAAACACAATCGATATCTTCACTGCCCGATACCAATAGTAATATTACCGATTACAGCGCCACTAAAGAGGAGTTATTGAACACAGTTTCCCGTAATTCCTTCATCAAAGAAGAGGAAGTAAATATTCCAAAATTCGAATTAAGATCAGTTGCCAACATGAATAACTTAGAAGTAAGAATCCTCAGTCTAGCTCAGCAGCTTCATTTACTTAATAAAGGCAAGTCTTCGGAGCCAGATAGTATACCACTTAGGATCCTTTCAGAATACGCTGATACAATAACCTCATACTTATAAATCGTATACAACCGCTGATTCGACGAAAGATCCGTACCAAAAGACTGGACAGTTTCATTAGTCACATCACTACTCGGGAAAGGAAGCAGGAGTAATCTGACGAATTACAGACTCATACCATTGACTTCGATTTTTAGTAGAATTTTGGAACATGTGCTACGGTAGAACATTATGAATTACCTCGAAGGTAACGGCCTATTGACTCACAGTCAGCATTGACTCAGAAAGTGTCGAGCTTGTGAAACACAACCAGCTCTTTAACTGCACAAAGTAAAGAGTGCTCCCGACAGGAGATTTCAAATTGATTCCACATTTCTAGACTTCCAGAACCTTTTGACTCCGTTCCTCATTAAGAGTTCCAATCAGACTGCACTGCTTCGGTTGGGCGACTATATTCATGATTTCCTATCAGAAAGGTCACAGTAAGTAGTAATAGATGGAAAATCATCGCGCGTTAGAAGTGATATCCGGCGATCCCCTAAGGAAGTGTTACAGTTCCTCTGACGCTCATGATCTATATAAAAGATTTAGGAGAAAATCTGGGCAGCCTTCTTAGATTGTTTGCGGGACATGCTGTAATTTACGGTCTAGTAAAGTCACGAGAAAACCAAAACCAATTGGAAAATGTCTTAGATACAAAATCTGCAACGTGCGAATAATGACAATTGTCTCTGAGTAACGAAAAGTGGGAGACCTTCCACCTGAGTTCTATAAGAAATCTATAAAATTTTGAGCACACGATAAATCACACAAATTTAATGGCTGCCAATTCAGCTAAATACTTAGGAATTACAATTACAAACAAACAAAAATGACATGATCACATAGATAATGTAGTGGGGACGGCATACCAAAGACTGAGTTTTATGGCAGAACTCTTAGAACAGGTCTACTAAAGAGAACGCCTATACCACGCTTAACCGTCCTCTGCTACAGTACTACTATGAGATGAGGGATCCTTATCAGATAGGATTGACGGAGGACATCTAAAAGTCCAAAGAAGGTAACTGAGTTCGTTTTGCACTATCGCGAAATACAGGAGAAAGTGACAGGTATGTGAGGAGTGAATTGGGGTGGCAGTAACTGAAACAAAGGAGATTTTCGTAGCGGCGAGATACAGTGCATTCACGAAATTTCAACCACCAACATAGTCTGAAGGTGGTTCGAAGAACTCTTTGCCAGGCACTTAAGTGACATGTAGATGTAGAATAATATATTGTAAGAAGAGCAGTTTGACTTCAGGAAAGGGAAACATACCAGAGAATCGTATCTTATCATGTGATTAGTAATTATAGAAATAAATTGGAAATTTGTGGTAAGGTCTAATGGGACCAAACTGCAGAGGTCATCGGTGCCTAAGTCTACACACTACTTATCCTAACTTAAACTAACTTACACTATTGACAACACACACACCCATGCCCGTGGGAGGACTCGAACCTCCGACGGGGGAGCCGCGCGAACCGTGACAAGGCGCCCTAGACTGCGCGCCTACCCCGCGCGGCATTTATAGAAATAAATGACAAAAGGGTACATATAGAGAATTTGCGATCTTAAATAAAGCTTTTGACAAATGTAAAGGTGAATAAACTGATAGCAATCTAGCGCTGAACAGAGCTGAAGAACACAGACAAATGACTTACCAACCCCATCTACGGGATGGAAGCGAGAGTAATGAACGAAAAGAAGGAAGTAAGGTTAACGTACCGTTTGCGACGAAGTTATTTGAGGCGGTGGAGTAGCTCAAGACGGGGAAGGGATCGGTAACTTTAGAAAACCATGGAAAAATTAAATCAGAATCACCGGACGAGGATTTGAACCGCTGTCCTCGCGATGTTACTCAGTGGTAAAAAAGAATAAAAGCATGAGAGATAAGCTTGTACTCGAAATGGTGCAAGATAGGGTACTATCCAAAAACCATTAGCCTAGTGTTTAAGGTGTAGGTCGAAGAAGCGGTAACGAAAAAGCATTAAAGAAAGCACAATTTAAGGAGTATGAATGCTGGATGGTCAGCCGCCACATTTTAGATTCACGAATAGGCTAGCCTTTCTAACAGAAAATAAGGAAAATTTGGAAGAAAAACTAATAGAATTTGGCTTAATGACAAATAAAACAGAGACAACAGGATTGAAAAATGGAAGAAAAATTCCAGTAAGAAAACAAGAGCGAAAGGAAATGAAAGCATTTGAAGTGCAGTGCTCAAAGAATGACAGAGTAATAGATGGATAGGGAGATGAGGAAGGGCCTCTGTAGAAAATTTGTATCAGCAGAAGAGCCAGATTTGTACACCATCTGTTAAACGAATGTGAATGGCTCTGCTAAACGAATTATCTTTGACGAAACATCGATTTCACTCACGACACTGCAAGTGAAGAGGATCTAACAGTACGTTATCTGAAGACGTTTGTGAAATTCCTTGAAGTGTGCCTTTTAAGTATTTCATAAATAAATTCTCACCTCAAAGAAAACGAGCATGGGGAGAATTCTCTCGCTATTCGGTGACGACGGGAATTACATTTTAATAAGAAAATCTCAAATACACAAAGCTGCGGGCTATCTCTTCTACCTTCGGTAGACGTTCAAGCTGTACACTAAGACAGCAACAGTAACAACTCATTAATTTAATGCAAATATTAAAAAATTCTCTTTGAAAAAGAGAAAATTTATTGAGAGACTATATAATACGACATATTAATTCGAGATGTAGATAGAGAAGTGTGGTTTTTCATCACTGATTTATTTCACTCATAGTCGAACCATGAACGTAGAAACAATTTCCTTTACAACAGTGTGGTCTAGGAGCTACAGTTTCAATAAAGCTTCGTTTCAGCGACAGCGACGTATTATGACGTAAAAGTGACGCCTCTGCTATTAGACCGTACGCACATCACAAGCACATATCAAGACGCATCGTTCAGTGGACGTTATACCTGAGAAAGTATCTCGCAGTGTTCAGAGACCAGCACGGAGTCGGCACGATGACGCAGTAAACGAGATTCTTCAGCCTGACGTCACGGTAACCTACACAGCAACGCCGAGCGCGTAGGGAAAGTGTCGTCTCTGAAATGTGCTGACTCGCTCTACAACAGTACGTCGGCTCGCTCGACGATTTCGATAACGGGTATCTTTACTGTCGCAGGGTTTCCCCACATACGCACAGGGATATGTATGATAGATTTTGTGGTTCAATGATGGGCAGTATGACTTTCATCTTCCATTCATTTGCTATCGTATTATTTCACGCACACAGAAGAATACAGACGTCAGTCCTACAGTTTAGATTAGATCGCACGAGGTTAATGAAACATTCGGAACTGAAAGAGAAGTCACACAAGGCGATTCCATATCACAGCAGCCCTAGAAGCAGCTTTCAGATCTGTAAACTGGTAAAACGAAGAAGAAATAACATGTCAAAAGTGTCAAAGGAACATATCTGAACAACCTTAGTTTTTATTACGGTATTGTGCCGTTTTCCTACAGAGAAGCCTACTTAGAAACAATTATATTACACTAGATTGATATACAGAGTATCCCAGGAGGAATGGTCAATATTTAGGGATATGACACAAATGGTCTTTAGAATCAAAGAAGTGTAGGAAACGTGAGTTCTAAAATGCGTACCGTAAGAGCTATGAGCAATACCTCATCTTCTATGGCGTGAAATAAATCTCTTCTGCTGCAAGCTCTTTGCTTTCCGTGTTTCTGAGGGGTGGTATGGACGAAAACAAAAAAAACGTCCACCCAGCTCTGTATGGTGGCTACCTTAAGAGCTACTGTGAAACATATCTTTTACTGAACAAATGCTTATAGCTCTTAAGATATGCATTTTAAAACCCATTTTCGCTAGACATTTTTTTCTTTTTTGGTACACTCTACACCTACCAAAACATGGAAAGCAAAGACTTAACAGTAGAAGAGATTTGTTTCACAGCATAGAAGATGGAGTACTGTTCGCAGCTCTTAAGTATTGTATGACCTTTTTTTTTTTAGGAAATAAGTTTCAATGAAAAAAAATCTAGTGGCAGGGTCTCAAAATGGTTCAAATGGCTCTGAGCACTATGGGACTTAACAGTTGACGCCATTAGTCCCCTAGAACATAGAACTACTTAAACCTAACTAACCTAAGGACATCACACACACCCATGCCCGAAGCAAGATTCGAACCTGGGACCGTAGCGGTCGCACGGTTCCAGACTGAAACGCCTAGAACCGCTCGGCCACACCGGCTGGCGGCAGGGTTTGATACACAAAATACTACGTAATAGGTTGAACATATCAATTCTAATTTATTCAATGCTGCGCCAAGAAACCAAATATGTTGATTAATTATTAATCGTTCAGTTACAGAGACAAGGAAATAAATCTGTGCGATCATTAAGCGTCAAGTTACATAGCTTAAAAATCTAATTACGTGTGATCTAAGTGGCAGAAGTAATTCACTTTTTCAGCTGCTTTCAAGTGTGTTTTTGTACTCTCGACCTTCAGCAATGACTATAGATTTTCAACGGTTTCTGCCAACGTAATGACGCTAAACACAGTGTAGCTCGATGCTGTCACACTGTGAGTGTTGCCAGACGGCAACATCATTAGATAATAGTAGTGTCCTTAACATTATACGTAAATTTATACATTATTGCCGAATGGAAACACCATAAAATAGAGGATTGGCGTACCGGTGTAGATTTGAGAGCCCTTGTTTAGCAGATTTCTTGCTTACTGTCGTAGCTCTGAATACTGACCATTCCTCCTGGGACACTACGTATAGCCAACGCTTCAAAAAAAATTATTGCAAATTAAAAATAAAGTAATACAAGCAGTTGATGAATTTTTGTAATTAGGGCAGCTGAAAACAGCTACTGGACATGAAAAGACATAAACAGAAGAGTAAAAACGGCGTGTTGCGATTTTGGTAAGGTAAATATGATTTGAAAACAAAATTACCGCTGTGCGAAAAGAAACCAGGTTATCCAGAATGATATTTTCACTCTGCAGCGGAGTGTGCGCTGATATGAAACTTCCTGGCAGATTAAAACTGTGTGCCGGACCGAGACTCGAACTGGGGACCTTTGCCTTTCTCGGGCAAGTGCTCTACCATCTTTTTTTTCTCATTTTGTTCGTTGTTGATCGTTGTGTTTGGTCGTTACAGAAGTCACATGACATCCGTTCAAGTTCGTTTGTTGATCCTTCCGTGCTGTCCCCCATCTGAGCTGCCCAAGCACGACTCACGCCCCGTGGTCACAGCTTTACTTCCGCCCGGACCTCGTCTCCTACTTTCCAAACTTCACAGAAGCTCTCTTGCGAATCTTACAGAACTAGCACTCCTGGAGGGTTCCGAGTACGAGTCTCAGTCCGGCACACAGTTTTAATCTGCCAGGAAGTTTCAAACCAGGTTGTGTTACTACATTTGGTGCATGACAGTGAGACAAGAGTGCTCATGCGAAAACTACTCAAGATATGCTGATTATTCAGCGAGTAATGAGAGACGCTCATTGAAAATCACAAGGAAAGACAGGGAAACGAACTGACCTGCGATCAGAATGGAGTGGAAGGCGTAATAACGATCTTGCCAAGAATAAAATGAGAGGTAAGTGGCACGAGTGCACTGGAGCGCGGGTGTTCGCAGGATTTTTCCAAGAGAGGGCACGATACAGAACTCGCCTGGTTTGCTATAACTGATTCGGTGTCTGAAACTATGTCTTACTGCAAGAACTAAACATTACGGCAAGTACACAAAACTTACTGAATCTCAAAAGAATGATTGTTATCTACGTACTGTTTTCAAAGTAGATCACTTTGATACCAAACCATTACGCATATTACAATGTCACATGCACAGCACATCTTTCTAAGTTGTTGATACGCATATGGGTGCCAAGTTTTTGATTCAACAATCTGAAAATTTATTCTCATATGATTAAATTAGGGCATCCAACGAGATATCACATAAAGCTAGAACATATTCACAAAAGTACTTTTATAATGTTGTTGTGGTCTTCAGTCCAGAGACTGGTTTGATGCAGCTCTCCATACCACTCTATCCTGTGCAAGGTTCTTCATCTCCCAGTACCTACTGCAACCTACATCCTTCTGGATCTGTTTAGTGTATTCATCTCTTGGTCTGCCTCTGCGATTTTTACCCTCCACGTCCGCCGCTCGTGGTCTCGTGGTAGCGTTCTCGCTTCCCGAGCCCGGGGTCCCGGGTTCGATTCCCGGCGGGGTCAGGGATTTTCACCTGCCTCGAGATGACTGGGTGTTTGTGTTGTCCTCATCATTTCATCATCATCCAGGAAAGTGGCGAAATTGGACTGAGCAAAGATTGGATACTTGTACGGGCGCTGATAACCACGCAGTTGAGCGCCCCACAAACCAAACATCATCATCATCTCTTTACCCTCCACGCTGCCCTCCAATACTAAATTGGTGATCCCCTGATGCCTTAGAATATGCCCTACCAGCCCGCCGGTGTGGCCGTGCGGTTAAAGGCGCTTCAGTCTGGAACCGCGTGACCGCTACGGTCGCACGTTCGAATCCTGCCTCGGGCATGGATGTGTGTGATGTCCTTAGGTTAGTTAGGTTTAAGTAGTTCTAAGTTCTAGGCGACTGATGACCTCAGCAGTTAAGTCGCATAGTGCTCAGAGCCATTTGAACCATTGAACCATATGCCCTACCAACCGATCCCTTCTTCTAGTCAAGTTGTGCCACAAATTTCTCTTCTCCCCAATTCTATTCAGTACCTCCTCATTAGTTGCGTGATCTACCCATCTAATCTTCAGCATTCTTCTGTAGCTTCTATTCTCTTCTTGTTTAAACTATTTATCGTCCATGTTTCACTTCCATACATGGCTACACTCCATACAAGTACTTTCAGAAACGACTTCCTGACACTTAAACCTATACTCGATGTTAACAAATTTCTCTTCTTCAGAAATGCTTTCCTTGCCATTGCCAGTCTACATTTTATATCCTCTCTACTTCGACTATCATCAGTAATTTTGCTCCCCAAATATCAATACTCATTTACTACTTTAAGCGTCTCATTTCCTAATCTAATTCCCGCAGCATTATCCGATTTAATTCGACTGCATTCCATTATTCTCGTT
Organism: Schistocerca americana; assembly: GCF_021461395.2. NCBI lineage: Eukaryota > Metazoa > Arthropoda > Insecta > Orthoptera > Acrididae > Schistocerca > Schistocerca americana. The sequence continues at coordinate 504,703,360 of NC_060121.1, read as the reverse complement.
TTGCTTTTGTTGATGTTCATCTTATATCCTACTTTCAAGACCATGTCCATTCCGTTCAGCTGCTCTTCCAGGTCCTTTGCTGTCTCTGACAGAATTACAATTTATAATATTAGCTTCAAACTGAAAATTAAAAATCTGAAACAGGAAATTAAGGTCTCGGTAACTGAGATAACCCTGCTCGATATTAACGAAAACGTCACACTAATACTCCTCTAGGTGGCGAAACACAAAATGAACTTTTAAAACGGCTTATTCAATTCTGATGCCATCTATAACATTTCGTTAGCTTATAAAACTTCATATCCGTTCACGTTAACTGATTTATTACATTACTTTCATGATTTATAGTTTTTAGTGGTGACTAGCGTAACTTAAGTTGATTGGGTAAAATGCAGCCCACAGGCAGTCTACGACAAGATGAATATGGGAAACGTCCGGCCACACTCTCGATTCGCCAATAGAATCACCTTTTAGTAGCTTAGAGCCAATGGCCTTGCTGCAGTGGTAATACCAATTCCCGTCAGATCACCAAGTTCTGCGCTGTCGGGCTGGGCTAGCACTTGGATGGGTGACCATCCGGTCTGCCGAGCGCTATTGGCAAGCGAGGTGCACTCAACCCTTGTGCGGCAAACTGAGGAGCTACTTGATTGGGAAGTAGCGGCTCCAGTCTCGGAGACTGACCATACGGCCTGGAGAGCGGTGTGCTGACCACATGCCCTCCATATCCGCATCCAGTGACGCCCTGTGGGTTGAGGATGATACGGCGGCCTGTCGATACCATTGGTACCTTTGGGACTTCATGGCCTGTTCGGGAGGAGTGTTATATATATATATATATATATATATATATATATATATATATATATATATATATCTTAGGACTTTACCAAGGTATGCCTTGGCCCTGCAGTTTATCATAGTACATTGCATGTAGCGCTACGTAGCACCAATTAACTTTGAGAAGCTTCCGATCCTAGCGAGGACATTTCCTCGGGCTTTAGAACGGACGTTCTTTCACTCCTTTCTAAAACTGGTATTTGCTTTTTTCGACTGATGTGTTTGTGGCCACAAATTAAGTATTGACAAACAAGCCTACAATAAAGCACGGTTGTGTTCCTCTGAGTGTACTACAATAACTCTGCGGTGTAAAACTGAATGTAGAATCAGCAAGTCATCATGGATTTTCCTCATTCACAAAGCTACTGTTGTGATTCCACTGTGCAACAAAGGGAGGGACGACCTTACAGGGACAGACGACTGGTGCACATACTGCTGCCATATTTAGCGTGCACTGGGAACTGGTGGCGTGGTCCGTGCTCTCGGGTATGGGACTGGTCCTCTTCGCATCAGAAACTAGCACATCAGAAATCTGTGTCTTGTCAGATGTGACAGCCGTGGAAGGCCTCCCAGAACGCTAAAAATCCTGGAGCTTGTGCCGAACCGCCAGCCCCCAGGGGCTCAGCAATCATTTGCTGGGTACGGGCTTGGCGACCCCGGGGTTCCTGAGCTGGGGACTGGTAAGCGCCGCCAGTCCCCTGTCACCGTAAGCTCTGAGCATACTTCAGCGACCACCGTGCGGCGCGGCGGTGGAACGTTGTGTGTCTCGGGGAATGGGGATCTTGGCTTGACTGCCCGGGTCGCGAGGATGGAATACACCTCTATAAAAAAAACCTCAATCTCAAGGTGTGCTGCGCGCCGATGAGATGCATGGCTGTTGAGGTGGAACAGTCGTTAGCAGGCGACCTCTGGGGAGTCTGCCGCACCTCAGTTGTATAAGGCTTACCTAGGCACGCGGGGCTCTGTCTAGGTGGACTCCTAGTTCCCTAGCTGCTCGTGGGACCGAGATGGAACCCTCGAACTTTTCTTCTTCTCCCCCCAGCGGAAAGGGTGGGCCGCTGGTAGGTTCTAACACCCAATCTCACAAGAGGGCTCGTGTAGCCAGTCCTCCTGATTCAGGTAGTAGTAGTAACAGAACGCATGCTGCTTCGCAGAATGTGTTTCTTATAATTAAAAGAAAAGATGGGAGTTTCGACAAAGTTTCGCCATTTTACATCCAGAAAGGCTTAGAAGGTATTGCTGGTACATTAAAATCTGTAAAGCGCTTGCGAAATGGCACCTTGTTGGTTGAAACATCTAACTTCCAGCAAGTCCAGAACCTTCAGAAGGCGCAATTTCTTGGGGAGTTTGCGATTGAGACTGAATTTCACAACACCTTGAACTACAGCAAGGGTGTTGTGACTTGCCGAGATCTCGTTGATATTCCCCTAGACGAACTGAAGGCTGAATGGTCCCGGGAAGGAATTGTCGACGTGCAACACGTTCTGAAACGGGTGGATGGTGCTCTCCTGAAATCTGACTCGTTCATCCTTACGTTTAACAGCACCAAATTGCCCGAGCATGTGAAGGCAGGTTTCCTACGTCTCACTGTACGGCCTTATTACCCCAACCCCATGCGGTGTTTTAAGTGCCAACGCTTTGGACACACTACTCTCTGCTGTAAAGGGGAAGCCACTTGCGGGAACTGTGGTAAAGCCGCCCATGAGGGAGTTGGTTGCTCCTCTCCTCCCAAGTGTGTCAACTGCTCTGGGGATCACCCTGTGTGGAGTAGGGAATGTAGAGTTTTCCTTGAGGAACGGAAGATCCAGGAACTTAAAACCACCAAACGCATCCCATACGGTGAGGCAAAGAAAATTTACAAGTCCCTGCAGCCGCCCACGTTCGCTGCTTCCTTTTCTTCTGTTCTGAAACAGCCAGTCTTGAAAACTGATGCCGCTACACAAACGGAGGTTGCTACTGTCAGCACTAGCACCTGCGTTTGTCAATGTACGTGTGCTGCTGCTGTTCCTGTGAAGCCTGCTGCTCCTCCCCGGCCTTCTGACCAGGCCGTGGTAGCTGACGTCATGGAACTTCCTGCCCCTTCCCAGGTCCAGTCTTGTGCAATGCCCAGCGCTGCTACACCCCCTACTGCTTCTGAGGTTTTGGCTCCACTGCCACCTCTGGCCAGAAAATCGAAGCCCAAACCAAAGGTGAAGACTCGACCGCTCAAGGAGACTGAAGTTCTACAGTCTGCTGATGTTGATGTCATTCTTTCTGACGTCTCTCTCGACTCCTCTTCAGAGGCGATGGAGGTTGATGTCAGACTGGGGCAATCATCTCGCCCCAAACCTGAGCCTCCACCTGTTGTGGGCTCTCCTCCCCGACAGAAAGTGAGACTGAAGGTCCTCCCACCCTGATCGATGGCTCCCATTATACAGTGGAACATGAATGGATTCCGGGCACATGTGGAGGAACTGCACCTCCTAGCACGGCAACGCCCCCTGTGCTTGTGTTTACAGGAAACACATCTAAAACCATCTGATGCTCCTGTACTCAGGGGCTATACGTTGTATCGCAAAGATGACCTGACTGGAGACAGAGCCAAAGGCGGAGTCGCCGTGTTTGTCAATAATGACCACCACTCCTCTGCTCTCCCCCTGGATACTGACCTGCAAGCAGTTGCAGTTGCAATTCATTCCCATCGAAGGCTTACTGTTTGCTCCCTTTATTTACCCCCTCTGGATGCAATGACCTTAGACGCTCTCACAGATCTTATCGACCAACTCCCCCGCCCCTTTCTCCTCCTGGGAGACTTCAATGCCCATCATGTCCTGTGGGGCTCCACTTCTCTTTGCACTCGAGGTCGAATTTTGGAGAGCCTCCTAACATCTCAAGTGTTGTGCATCCTCAACACAGGTACTCCAACTCATTTCTCTGCCGCTACTGGGTCATTCTCAGCCATTGACCTATCTTTCTGCTCTCCCGCCCTCACCGACTCTGTTCACTGGGAGGTCATTGACGACCTTCATTCCAGCGATCACTTCCCCATCCTCATTCATCTCCTGGATGGTGTATTGCTGGAGCAGAGGCCGGCATCGTGGATGGTTGGAAGGGCTAACTGGCCTCTGTTCACTCGATTGGCTGTCTTTGAACGCCACAACAGCGTACAGGCATGGGTGGATCACATCACACTTGTGATCCATCATGCTGCTGACCTGTCCATACCACAGTCTTCTGGCCCTCCTAAGCGGCGCCTTGTGCCTTGGTGGACGGATGAGTGCCGTTCAGCCATCCAGGACAGGCGTGCGGCTCTTCGCCGATTTAAATGCCGCCCAACAGCAGTCAATCTTACCGCCTTTCGCATCGCGAGAGCCAGGGCACGCCGTGTCATTAACGAGAGCAAGAAAAGGTCATGGCAGGAGTTCCTGGACTCCATCAACCGTTCCACTTGTTCCACAAAAGTATGGGAAGCCATCCGGAGGATTTCCGGTAAACGTAGCCGTCTACCAATAGCTGCAGTCCTGAACCAGGGATGCCTCCAAACGACACCCAGAGCCATTGCTCAGACGCTGGCAGAGCATTTTGCACAAAGTACTGCCACTGCAACCCAGGATCCAGCATTTCGTCGCTACCGTGCGACTGTCGAACGAGCGAAGTTGGACTTTCGGTCGAACAATTCTGAGGCCTACAACTCCCCTTTCTCCATGTGGGAACTTGAATCGGCACTTACTGCGGCTTCTGACACCGCACCAGGTTACGACCGCATCCGGTACTCCATGCTTCGCCATCTGCCAGCGGCGTCAAAGGAAATCCTCCTCGAATGTTTTAATCTCATATGGCGGACAGGAGTTTTCCCCACCTCGTGGAGGGAGGCAATCCTCATCCCTCTCCTCAAACCAGGAAAGGACCGCACATGTCCCAGTAGTTATCGTAGTATTGCCTTGACGAGCTGTGTCGGAAAGACCCTGGAACGAATGGTTAACCGTCGTCTGGTCTGGCTGCTAGAGACCAGGCAGCTTCTTAGCCGCTTTCAGTGTGGATTCCGCAAATTTCGGTCCACAGTCGACAACCTGACACTCCTCGAGGCGGCTATTCAGCAGGCTTTCCTCCGTCAGCATCACTGTATCGGTATCTTCTTTGATATCAGCAAGGCATATGATACTACTTGGAGACACTGTATTCTTGCTCAACTGCATCAGTGGGGCTTTCGTGGCCGCCTCCCCATTTTCATTCGGTCTTTCCTGTCTCAGCGGTTTTTTCGGACCCGCGTTGGTAACACACTGTCTGATCGCTTTGAGCAGGAGAACGGTGTCCCCCAGGGCAGTGTTTTAAGCGTTACCCTCTTTGCCATAGCCATCAACAGTATAACGTCTACAGTGAGGAGTCCAGTACAGTGCTCCTTGTTTGTGGACGACTTTGCTGTTTTCTGTTCCTCCTCCAGTGTTGCAACCGTGAGCCGTCAGTTGCAGCTCACAGTGCGGCGGTTAGAGGAGTGGGCTGCAAAGACAGGTTTTCGGTTTTCTGCCGATAAGTGTGTTTGTGTTCATTTTAATCGTTCTTGTCGTCTTTTTCCTTTGCCTGCCTTGCATATGGGGGATGCTGTCCTACATTTTAGAGACGCAGTGCGGTTTCTGGGACTCATTTTTGACTCCAGGTTGTCATGGCTGCCACACCTACGTGACTTGAAAGCCAGATCCCTGAAGGCACTGGACATCCTCAAGTGCCTCAGCCACAGGTCTTGGGGTGCGGACAGGGCGCGTCTCCTTCAGTTTTATCGGGCTTTTGTGCGTTCACGGCTGGACTATGGGTGCACAGTATATGGGTCAGCGAGGCAGTCTTATTTGCGGATCCTTGACGCTGTCCACCATGCTGGGATTCGACTGGCCACGGGTGCTTATCGGACCAGTCCCATACCCAGTCTCTGTGCTGAGGCTGGCGAACCGCCACTTACCATCCGGCGGCAGCTCCTTCTGGTGCGCCAGGCTTGTAAGTTTCTTGCGGCTCCCAGCTCGCCTGCTCACCGCCTTGTTGCCCATCCACCTCTGGACCGCCTTTTTTCCCACCGTCCCCGGGCTACGTTGCCATTTGGGATCCGTGTGCAACGTGTTCTAGAGTCGCTCGATGTGGAGTCTGTACAACCCCAAATCCAGGGTTTTAACCGCCTGCCACCCTGGTTACTGAAGAGGCCCAGAGTGATTTTAGATTTATTGCAGTACAAGAGAGGTTGCACTCCTGCCACCGTTTTTCATGCAGCGTTTTCTGCTGTTTTATCTGAGCACCACGACTATGTAGCGGTTTTTACGGATGGGTCGAAACAAGGGGATTCCGTCGGCTGCTCAGTTGTTTTTCCGGATCGTGTCCTTAAGGTCCGACTACCTCCGCCTTTCACGGTCTTTGATGCAGAATTGTCTGCGATCTTGCGGGCGCTGGAGCAGATGAGACATTCTTCCTCTCCTAAATTTCTTGTCTGTTCCGATTCCCTCAGTGCCCTTCAATCATTGCACCATTTGTATCCGGCAGTTAAAGTAGTCCAGACCATCCAGGATGCCCTCCTCCGACTACAGCGACTGGGGAAGGTTGTAGCTTTCTGCTGGGTTCCGGGGCATGTTGGCATTGCTGGGAATGAAAGGGCAGATCTCGCAGCCAAGGAAGCGTGTCTCGATCCACACGTATCTCAGTGTGCTATCCCCGTGAACGCACTCACCTCGCTGTTGCGCTCCCGAGTCATGTGTCGGTGGGAGGACGAGTGGCTGGAAGTGACTGACAATAAGCTCCGTCTAGTCAAGCCCACAACGCGTGTGTGGTGTACTTCCTTTCAGCCCCATCGACGGGACGAGGTTCTCCTCACTCGGCTTCGAATAGGCCACAGCCCTATGACGCATGGCTTCCTGCTCCGGCGAGAGGACTCTCCAATGTGTGGTGCTTGCGGCGTCCAGGTCACTGTGCGCCACGTTTTATTGGATTGCGTTTTATTTTCTGACCAGCGGGCCGCGGCTGACTTGCCAGCGGACCTGCCAACTCTTTTAGGCAACACTCGGACGAATGTGGTTAAAGTTTTAAAGTTCTGTGCCATGTCAAATGTTTTTACAAAGATTTTAGAGAGGGGATTTTAACTTGTTTCCTGTGTGACAAGCTCGCCCATATTTTATGTAAGTGGCCAGACAATGACGATTTCCTGTGTCATTCTTGTTGCTATGTTATCCCTTACCTTAGGTTTTACCTTCTCAGGTCGTATTTTCCCTCTTTTCCCGCTTTCTTTGAGTGTGTTTTTCAGTTTTATTAGGTCTCTCCACATTCGTTCCTTTTACTGTGTGTCAGGGCGCTGATGACCTCGATGTTGAGCGCCCATAAACCCCAACACACACACACACACACACCGAACCGCCATCTCGAAATGGCCTCACCCTCTTTGCCCAGCGACTGACTGTACTTCTGCCAACTGCAGATGCTCCATAAATTGCGCACAAATGTTTGTGAATGTTCTCAACAGTTTCCTTCTGCGCAGTGAGAAATTCAATGACGACACGCTGTAACCGTGCTTGTAACGTACGTCACTTAGATACGCCATTTTGAAACATTGCAGCAGCTACGCTATCTGTCGGAGGAAACGGAAAATTTGCGTGCGCTCTCCGGATACTGCAAATAACACAGGGTTATTACAAATGATTGAAGCGATTTCACAGCTCTACAATAACTTTATTATTTGAGGTATTTTCACAATGCTTTGCTCACACATACAAAAACTCAAAAAGTTTTTTTAGGCATTCACAAATGTTCGATATGTGCCCCTTTAGTGATTCGGCAGACATCAAGCCGATAATCAAGTTCCTCCCACACTCGGCGCAGCATGTCCCCATCAATGAGTTCGAAAACATCGTTGATGCGAGCTCGCAGTTTTGGCACGTTTCTTGGTAGAGGAAGTTTAAACACTGAATCTTTCACATAACCCCACAGAAAGAAATCGCATGGGGTTAAGTCGGGAGAGTGTGGAGGCCATGACATGAATTGTTGATCATGATCTCCACCACGACCGATCCATCGGCTTTCCAATCTCCTGTTTAATTAATGCTTCTTCTTTAGCCTTTTCCGTAAGATTTTCCAAACCGTCGGCTGTGGTACGTTTAGCTCCCTGCTTGCTTTTTTCGTCGACTTCCGCGGGCTACGCATGAAACTTGCCCGCACGCGTTCAACCGTTTCTTCGCTCACTGCAGGCCGACCCGTTGATTTCCCCTTACAGAGGCATCCAGAAGCTTTAAACTACGCATACCATCGCCGAATGGAGTTAGCAGTTGGTGGATTTTTGTTGAACTTCGTCCTGAAGTGTCGTTGCACTGTTATGACTGACTGATGTGAGTGCATTTCAAGCACGACATACGCTTTCTCGACTCCTGTCGCCATTTTGTCTCACTGCGCTCTCGAGCACTCTGGCGGCAGAAACCTAAAGTGCGGCTTCAGCAGAACAAAACTTTATGAGTTTTTCTACATATCTGTAGTGTGGCGTGACCATATGTCAATGAATGGAGCTACAGTGAATTTATGAAATCGCTTCAATCATTTGTAATAACCCTGTACATGTTGTAGATAAACTTTCGGATTTGTACATTTGTTGTTGGCTCAGAAAAAAAAATGGGTTTGCATTACTTTCTGGGCAACCCTGTACGAAGGAATTCAGTACAGAATTGCATAGCTGTTGCTGCCGCTGTATATGAGGCGTTCGGGTAACGGCGAAAAGACATCATTGCCTCTTTTTGTGTCTATCAATCATTTTGTTATTCTGATACAGGTATACTCCGACACTTCAAAAATTTCCGAGACTGGGGTGATAAAAAATAGAGAAAAGTTAAGATGGTCGTTTTAATGCTCGTGTGTGTGTGTGTGTGTGTGTGTGTGTCTGCGATTAGCGTTGCACAGAACGTTCATACAATCATGTGAACGCACAGAAAGTTGTTCATGCAACCCTGTGAAACTGTCAGAAAGTCTTTCTCTGGGATACTGTTCAACTCGCGTTCACGTTAGCTAAAATGTCCCTTACGTCGTCAAAGCGTTGACCCTTCATGTGAATTTCTGCACTTTGACGTTGGTCCCCCGTGTTGATAACACAAAGTCTTGTCGTCCGTGATGATTTCTTTCCGGTAAAGAATTTAGGGCTCCACGTGTCGTTGTTTTTGTTTGTAAATCAAAGTGTGCGGTACGAACTTGATTTAGAGACGTTGTTTCACTGCGATTTGTGACACAACAACGTTCACATGCAACGGTCGCACGTCCACTACTTCCTCCTGCTCACAACTGCCTGGCCCAACGTACATCTCTTGTTTACAGTTGCTGGTTCAAACTGCTACCGTAGTTACTGCGCTGACGCCGCTTACATGCCACGAATAAAGCCCGTCTCAGAATTTTTTGTAAGGATGGTGTACGTCACATACAGCTACACCGATGTAAATACAGATCTACAATATTGGAGACTTCTGTGTTGATGGAAATAGAACATTCATGTCACTGTGGGAATTTAATAGCGCGGGGGTATCACGTGATTGAGAGGTCAGAAAAATCTAGCAGTAACCAAGCGTCACGACACGCATTATGATCCCATTTGATCGCTGGTAGACCATGCGTGCGACAGCCCGTATCACCGATCGTACGGCCACTGGGCTTTTCAGTGTCGTTAAAGTCAATATATACGGTCCAAAAAATCTAGACACTAACCTCTCAGGATAACAACATGTTGTTCATCGAATATCGCGGATTACAGAACCGGATAGATGGGTCACAGTTCAGCATCTTTACATTTATGTCAACATCAGTACTCCACAAGCCACCAGTCGGTGTTTAGCTAGAGTAGGGGGCGGGGGGTGGGGGGGGGAGTACCTGTGGTACCACTAACTTATCAATTCATGCTGTATATAAGTTGATAGCAAATCCAATCCAGTCACATTTCCCCGGAATGGAGTACATTACTCCACCACCTTCTCCCCTGCCCCAAGACCGAGCGAAAAGGCACGGTGGGTTAGCACACTGGATTCGCATTCCGGGGGACGATGGTTCAAGCCCGCGTCGGCAATCCTGATTTAGGTTTTTCACTATCTAACTAAATCACTCTAGGAAAATGCTGGGATGGTTCCCTCGAAAGGCCACGGCCGACTTTCTTCCCCATCCTTCCCTAAACCGATGAGACTGATGGTCTCGCTGTTTGGTCCCCTCCCTCAAATCAACCAACCTGCCCCAAGCCGCACGTGTACCTCTGCTCAAAGCATATAAAGGGCAGAGATTGGCACAGGGACACCGCCATTGGCTGGACGAAGTGTGGAGGGAGGTCACCTAGACTGGCGTGTCACGGTACATGTTTCCATACGATGATGGTGTATGTTGGAAACCACATGAGACACTGCATCCCGGTTGTCAACAAAGCACCATTAAGGCAGGTGGTCGACGTAATCTCGCATGTGTAATTTTTACGTGGGATGAAACTGAACCTCTGATAAGTCTGTGGTCGTTTCCCATCGAATGATAATGACCTACTGCACGATCATGTTTATTTTGACAATACAGCCACTAAGGCTTGTCTTGAGCAATGTGGAATGTAGTTGTGGTGATAAATGCATGGAATGTATATGGTAGTTGGAAAGGGCAGTATTTGTTGGGAGAGAGCAAGGGTATGCCCACACGTACTTGTGGTAAGCATGTGTGACATCGTATGGTTAATTGCGGTGTAGAGAGTAGTGTGTGCAGATTAGCGAACGGATCAAACGCTCGTGTTTGAAGGACACTTTATGTGATTAAGTATTAACAAAAGATATTACTTAAATCGTTAATCGAACTTGAGCATTTGGTTTTTCGTGATGGCTGGATAATATATTAAAACTTATTTTATAATGTGCAATGAACTATTGATGCCGAATGAAACAAGTTTACTGTTACCAGTCACTGTTTATTTATTTCCGCTGCGCGTTTCAAGAGTTTAAACCTCCATCATTAGATGGATTTATGAGTATTATATTAAATGTGTTGTTTTATGACTTTTGGGTAACTTTTGGCACTGCCTCCAGTGATCACAGGCTCCGTTCTTTGTCGTAATACATCTCATATAAACCGTCACACTTTGTTAACTAAGCTGGTGTCTAGAAAAACATTAGTTTATACACAAAATCTTTATTTAAAAGTGTGTCGGTTTATATGTGACGTATTACGGCTGAGAAAGGAGCCTATGACCACTAGAGACAATGCCACAGGTTACCCAAAGTGGTAACACAATAAATATATGCCAGAACACAAATGAGCCCACCTGATAATAGAAGTTTTAACCTTTGAAACGCGTTGTGGAAATAAATAAACAATGTCTGATAACAGCATACTTGTTGTATCATTAGATATCAGTAAAGGTAACGGCGAAGCCTCGCCTATAACGTTCGCATTGATATAATCTACTTTTTTAAACCAGAAATTTATGTTCGCCTATTTCATTTGATATCTGAGCCTGCCCGTAACAGTGTCACCTGTGCAGTATTACAGAGTGTGGAAAGTAGCCGATGAGACTGTAGGACCTTATCCGGGGATTCATGCAGTCCGCTAGACGACAGGATTCTCGTAGCATCTGTTTATTCAACTACGTACCATACCTGTACGTACTGCAAAGCAGTGTGTCACACACCACTCTTGAAATGTGTCAGAATGGTTTGAGGAAAACTTCATAGACTGGAGGACGCTGGACCAATCGCAATCTGAGTTGTGCGCGGCGTTTACGGTTTGAGGAAAACTTCGTAGACGGGACGACATTGGACACAGCTGTGACTAATCGCAATCTGAGTTGTAGGCTGCGGTTTGGTTGCCAATGCATGAGGTGGCTCGTAGTACCTGCCGCCGCTAGCGTCACAGCGAAAGAGTTTTGAGAAGGAACTCACTGAAGAACGGAGGGTGGATAGTGAATGGCTGCATACTCCTGTCGAAACATTTCCTCGTATTTCCAATGTGACGTAATACGTCAAATACTTGGAACAGACATTATAGAATAAATATCAAAAGCTGATACATCCCGAAATAGTTCGTGCGCAGTTCTGAAATACAAGGCTTTCAGGAGTACTCCAATGGTTTTCACTTTCAAGATCTAAAGAAAGATACACTTCCGTTGGCCGATAATCCTTGTTCAACATGTTAGAAGAACAGGGACTCGACCCTTAAACGCTACGAATAATCAAACATTAGTTGGCATAACATAGAAAGTTCATGATCAAAAATAAAGTACGCCAAGGTGACGAGTTACCCCCACTATCCTCCAACCTAGTCCTGGACAAAGTTATGAGGGAATTGGGAAAAGAACTGAAAATCCAAAAACGTTGTAAATCAACACAACTACGATGATCCCGGGACAACATAGAAATCTCAAATTTAGCTTTCCGATACGACGAAGCAAAAGTAACATCACAAATAGAAATGCTAAAAGAATGTACAGGAAAAGTTGGCCTTCAAATCTCTTTCCAGAATTCTGAATTCTTCCGCTGAAAATTAAACATGCAAAGATTACACACAAAATATGTTAAGATCAACAGAGTTACTTATGTCAAATATCTAGGTGAAAGCCTACAGGAGGCGAAAAGATCGCACAGAAGACTCGACTACAAAAAATGAAGAGAACTTAAATAAATAATAATAAATGCATGTTCATGCAATCAAAGATCAGACACTACATCACAGTAATCAAGTCTGAAATAAAGTATGCAAAGTGAGACACTAACACTCCGTACGAAAAGCGACGTGGAAAGCATAGTGAAGGAAGAACGCAAAATCAAGAGAAAAATTCTCGGTCCAAAGCTGGCAGAAGAAGGATACAAACTACACAGTAGCAAAATAACAGAGCAAATGTCAAGTGTAGCAGCAAATGTCAGAAAAAAGGTTAAAGTTCTATAGACAAATCAACAGGCTACCACAAATAGGCTCACCGACAAAATTCTGATGTACCGTACTTGGAAGGGGTCAAGTCAACGATAACGTGGATCACATAAACAAACAACACAAATTGATCCAAAAGAAACTGAAGATAGAAGCGTATACAGAGACAATTTACACAAGTCCCAGAAATACTAATGACAAAGTGGACTGAAGATAGAAAGAGACTCCATGGAGAAAAAAATCAGAGAACCGTGGAAGATCGAAACGAATGCTCAAATGAGGCAGAATACTTTGTGTGGTCCTACAGGGTCTCGACAAAAATAATGATAATATACCTGGTCATCAACAACGTAAGAATATTTTGAAGGAGACTTAATATATCAAATATTTCTAGAGGCGTTGAAGAATAAAACTGAAGCCGCTGACTGCATCCATACGATAAATAGCGGGTCATCTGTAACATAAGAGAAATGTAGCATCCACCAGGAAATGAGAGTATGAAAATGCGATTGTGTTCAAAAAGTATTGTTTGAAGCTTCTTACGAAAAACTCGTCTTTTTTCCGTGTTCGTAAACATTGGACTGGTTCATCTCGGCAAGAATATATGACATGAAATAAACTTGACAGGTTACTACACACACTATGGCTTTCAACTGTCACAAATAGTGCTTGAAATGTGATAAAGTGGTGAAGATAGAGGGATGTAGATGCTTGAAATTGAAGTATTTCTAGCAGTCTTTGATTGGAAGAATTATCTTTGTTTGATAATGAGTTTCAGTCAGTAATTATAATCTGCAGATCACTCTGTGTCAATAAGATTTAATAAGACAACCTCATAAAATTTTTATCAAGATTGACAGCATCAAAAAATTAAGTACATGGTAAACCTAAAGGACAAACACCGTGCGGCGCCTATATGGTGAGACCATACTGCGTTTGTACATAGAGCACAAACAAACGGAGACGCTTCGTCTTCTATATATTGTTTGCTGCTTACGTAGTATACGAGGTTATTTTTATCGTGTATTTTATTTTATGGCGTTGTCGATCTCGGCAAAAATTTAATGGCGTTTTCTACGCAATTCTGTCCATACAGAATGACGTAAACCGTTTATCAAATGGTAGGTTGGTGCATGAGTTCGTAGCGATTTGTTTTGCATTTTGGTATTCTGATTGCTATAGATTTGTTTATCGATTGTCATTCTTTTGTAGCCCAGGTTGCTATTTAAGTTTACATACTTGTCAGATGGTTCAAATGGTTCTAAGCACTATGGGACTTAACATCCGAGGGCATCGGTCCGCTAGACTTAGAACAACTTAAACCTAACTAACCTAAGGACAACACACACATCCATGCCCGAGGCAGGATTCGAACCTGCGACCGTAGCATCAGCGCGGTTCCGGACTGAAGCGCCTAGAACCGCTCGACCACAACGGCCGGCGTTACATACTGTCATTTTGTCATTTAGAAATAGTGAGTGGAGCAGTTGACGTCAGATAATGGAGTGCCAAGTGGAGAAATCGGAACATCTTCGACATATTCTTCCGTTTGAGGTAGTGTTGATGAAAGTGTTAATGACAAGTGGATAAAAATGAGGGAAGGACTCATGGACTCTGCCAAAGAAGTACTAGGAATTAGAGTATCCCAAAGCACCAGGAAAGAATGGATAACAGAAAACATGTTGAAAAAGATGGAAGAGCGCAGACAGTGGAAAAGTGTAGAAACTGAAGAAGGCAAAAAGAGGTACAGGAAACTGAATAATGAATGAAGAAGAGAAACTGAAGAAGCAAGAGAAAAATGGATGAAACCGAAATGCGACGAAATAGAGAAAATGGAGAGAGAGGGAAATTATGAAATGATGTATAGACTGGCTAGTGAGATAGTTTTTGAACGTAAAAGAAGGAGGAATAACATGGAAATAGAAAGAGCGGATGGTACTCTAGCAGAAGAACCACAGGAGGTTTTGAACAGATGGCAAGAATATATTGAATGTCTGTATAAGGGGGATGAACTGCAAAGAGAAATTAAGGTTGAAGAGGAGCAATATGTGCCGGAAGATGGAAAGGGATTTACCATCTTGGAAGCAGAAGTCGAAAAGGCGCTGAAGGAGATGAAGAATAAGAAGGCATGTGGATTAGATGATTTGCCAGCAGAACTGTTGAAGAGTCTGGGAAACAAGGCAAGAAAGGAAATAGTCTACCTCTGTAACGAGATATATGACAAAGGGGAATGGCCTGAGGACTTCGCTGCAACAGTTATGATACCAATAGAGAAAAAGGTTCAAATGGCTCTGAGCACTATGGGACTCAACTGCTGAGGTCATTAGTCCCCTAGAACTTAGAACTAGTTAAACCTAACTAACCTAAGGACATCACAAACATCCATGCCCGAGGCAGGATTCGAACCTGCGACCGTAGCGGTCTTGCGGTTCCAGACTGCAGCGCCTTTAACCGCCCGGCCACTTCGGCCGGCCAATAGAGAAAAAGAGAAATACTAAAAAATGTGAAGAGCACCGGACCATCAGTCTAATTTCTCATGCAGCTAAAGTCTTGCTGAGAGTGTTGAACAGAAGGTTATATGGCAAGCTAGATAGAGGGATTGCAGAGGAACAGTTCGGATTTAGAAGAGGAAAAGGAACAAGAGATGCTATTGGCCTGCTAAGAACTATAGGGGTAAGATGTATGGAAAAAGGTAGAGAAATGTTTGCTGTCTTTATAGATTTAGAAAAGGCTTTTGACAGAGTTCAGTGGAACAAGCTGATGGATATCTTGAAGAGGAAAGGAGTAGATTGGAAAGAGAGACGACTAATACAGAATCCATATTTACACCAGAAAGTAAGGATAAGGATTGGAAATGAAATGTCAGAAGGAAGCAGCATTGGACGAGGTGTTAGACAGGGTTGTTGCCTTTCCCCACTGTTGTTTAACGTATATCTTGAAGAGATAATTGCGAAAAGTTTAGATGGGGAAAGAGGAATATATATTGGTCGAAAGAGAATAGAATGTATAAGATTTGCTGATGACATGGTATTAGTGGCAGAAAGTGAGCGGACAGTGAATAACATGCTCAAAGATCTGAATGAAGCTTGTGTGGAATATGGGATGCAAATAAACACAGCAAAAACAAAGAGTATGGTCATCAGTACAAGACGCAGACTGTCCAATATTAAAATAGGACAATCTATCATTAGCCAAGCTAGTCAATTTAAATATCTTGGAAGCACAATAACTGAAGACTTGAGATGTCACCAGGAGGTGAAAACTCGAATTGCCTTAGCAAAGGAGGCATTCAACAGAAAGGGGAGACTCTTGTGTGGCAAATTAGATAAAGGACTAAGGAAAAGGCTTGGCAAATGTTTTGTCTGGAGTGTGGCACTATATGGGGCAGAAACATGGGCACTGAGACGAGAGGATGAAAAAAGGTTAGAAGCATTTGAGATATGGATGTGGAGGAGAATGGAGAGAATAAGCTGGATGGAAAGAGTGAGTAATGAAAGAGTATTGGAAAGGGTTGGTGAGAGAAGATGTCTGCTGAAGGTTGTAAGAGAAAGGAAAAAGAACTGGTTGGGACATTCATTGAGAAGGGAGTGCTTGCTAGTAGATGCTTTGGAAGGATTGGTTTGTGGGAGAAGACTGAGAGGATGAAGGAGATACAAGATGATAGACGACATAAAGGGAAGAGGAAATTATGCAGACCTGAAGAGGATGGCAGAAGACCGGACAGCCTTGAGAACTGCCATGTGAAAACGTGCCTTTAGGTAGAACACTGATGATGATGATGAGTTCAGTGGAAGGGTGATAGCAGCACAGGCCGCCATAAACATTTGCGACTTTTATGTGGATAATGCCACGGGATAGAGCACGACAAGAAAATGGTTTTCTTGTATTAAAGAGGTTCGTTTTGATGTTAGTGACTTGGGGTATCATGAAGATCGCTTAACGCATTATCCACAGTGAACCATTTCAGTGTACTCGGAAACTGGCAAAGGTGATGAACTGTGATCATTCCACTATCGTGCGACATTTTCATGCTGTGGCAAAGGTTCAAAAATCTGGTGTATGGGTACCGCAAGCTCGAAGCCAATATCATAAAAATCAGCAGGTGCATCTCTCCTTGCTCGTCATCAATTGGCTCATGAACAAAACCGACCACTTTTATTCCGTATCGTTGCTGATGACGAAAAATTGTATCTTTATGCTCTTGTAAGAAAAAGAAAGGAATCGTTGAACCGAAACAAAGCAACAACTCCTGTTACAAAAACATGCGCGCATCCACAAAAGACAGCGTTATGCATCTAATGGAACATCGACGGTGTGACATACTGCAAATTGCTTCCCCGAGATGTAAGCATCACTGTTGACATTCATTGTCAACAACTCAGACGTCCCGTAGACAATCCAAGAATAACGACCAGTAAGACTGCCTGAAGTGATGCTACTCCCGCCCGCATTCTGCTAGATTGATACAAAACACTATGTGGAAATGAAATGACACGATTTCAGAGACATTACTGGTCTCACACGAATATGATTTTATGTTTATATACTGAAGTGGCGAGTAAAAATTTGTATCAAGGCCTGGAATTGGGCTCAGGTCTCCTGCTTATTAGGTATGTGCGTTAGCCACTAAGCCACCTTGGCACACCCGTTCACACAACTGCACGGATTACCCTGGCTCTCCTCCCTCCTCGATCCAAAGTCTTGCCGCCGCCCCAGTCTACTTTGAATTTCCCTTCACACAAACAGAAGTGCCGAGGCTCTCCATGTTCTGGAGTAGCGCGTCAGCACCGAACATAAATGGGGGATCCAGCCTCAAACCCAGGTCCAGATACATATGCATATGAAATGACACTCTTTCAGAGACTTCTGGTCTCATACAGGTATGATTTTATGTACATAGACTGAAATTTAGTTTGTGTGAAAGGGGGAATTTAAAGTAGACTGGGGCGGAAACGAGGATTTGGAACGAGGAGGGAGTCACACTGGGGTAGTCCAGGCAGCTGTTTGAACCGCAGTGCCGGTTTGGCTAACGCACCTGCGTAGTAATCAGAGCCGGCGCGGTAGCCTTGCGTGTTCGGTCAGAGAATTAGCTGCCCTCAAAAAAATCCGAACGGGTGCCATGGAAAGCCCGCCCGGAACAAACGCAACAAACAATAACGAACAAAATTACAAAATGAGATCTAAAAAAATTCACTTGCGTAGTAAGCGGGAGACCCTGGTTCGATTACCGGTGTTGGTGAAAATTTTCACTCTCCGCTTCAGTGTATATACATAAAACTCTAAACAGGAGTTGTGCTGGGAAGTCATTCCGCTCCCACATTATTCACCTGATCTTGCGCCCTCAGATTTTCACCTTTTCCGCTCTCTAGCGAACAATCTTCAAGGAACCTACCTTCCAGATGAAAATGTGCTCCGAACATTGCTCGACGAGTTCTTCGCCCCAAAACGACGTGATTTCTACAGTCGCTGAATCGAGAAGCTACCCCAGCGTTGGCAGTCTGTTTTAAACAGTGAAGGAGAATATATTAACGATGGCTAAAGTCTCTGTTATCTGTATCAGTTGTGTTTATTACATTTGTGTAAAATTGCTGTGAACTTATGCACCAAACTAATCAAGTAACAAACTCCTGCTACAAAAAGTGGTTTAGACACTGTAATTACAGATTGTGAAGTATTTAAGACACTAGAAGCCACACGTGCCCGCTCCTTTATGTCCACTACTCTGCTGATACACCGAAACCCCCTCCATCTGCTCACTTCCTTCATCATGCTAGTGCCACCGCTTTCCTGTCCCTCTATCCTGGATTCCAGACATCCCAGCGATCCCTCAGCCTTCACCTAACCTGCTTGCCTTCTAGTCTAACCAATGGGCTACTCAAAATAACCCCTTCAGAAACCCTCGCAGTAATTATACACTCCTGGAAATGGAAAAAAGAACACATTGACACCGGTGTGTCAGACACACCATACTTGCTCCGGACACTGCGAGAGGGCTGTACAAGCAATGATCACAAGCACGGCACAGCGGACACACCAGGAACCGCGGTGTTGGCCGTCGAATGGCGCTAGCTGCGCTGCATTTGTGCACCGCTGCCGTCAGTGTCAGCCAGTTTGCCGTGGCATACGGAGCTCCATCGCAGTCTTTAACACTGGTAGCATGCCGCGACAGCGTGGACGTGAACCGTATGTGCAGTTGACGGACTTTGAGCGAGGGCGTATAGTGGGCATGCGGGAGGCCGGGTGGACGTACCGCCGAATTGCTCAACACGTGGGGCGTGAGGTCTCCACAGTACATCGATGTTGTCGCCAGTGGTCGGCGGAAGGTGCACGTGCCAGTCGACCTGGGACCTGACCGCAGCGACGCACGGATGCACGCCAAGACCGTAGGATCCTACGCAGTGCCGTAGGGGACCGCACCGCCACTTCCCAGCAAATTAGGGACACTGTTGCTCCTGGGTTATCGGCGAGGACCATTCGCAACCGTCTCCATGAAGCTGGGCTACGGTCCCGCACACCTTTAGGCCGTCTTCCGCTCACGCCCCAACATCGTGCAGCCCGCCTCCAGTGGTGTCGCGACAGGCGTGAATGGAGGGACGAATGGAGACGTGTCGTCTTCAGCGATGAGAGTCGCTTCTGCCTTGGTGCCAATGATGGTCGTATGCGTGTTTGGCGCCGTGCAGGTGAGCGCCACAATCAGGACTGCATACGACCGAGGCACACAGGGCCAACACCCGGCATCATGGTGTGGGGAGCGATCTCCTACACTGGCCGTACACCACTGGTGATCGTCGAGGGGACACTGAATAGTGCACGGTACATCCAAACCGTCATCGAACCCATCGTTCTACCATTCCTAGACGGGCAAGGGAACTTGCTGTTCCAACAGGACAATGCACGTCCGCATGTATCCCGTGCCACCCAACGTGCTCTAGAAGGTGTAAGTCAACTACCCTGGCCAGCAAGATCTCCGGATCTGTCCCCCATTGAGCATGTTTGGGACTGGATGAAGCGTCGTCTCACGCGGTCTGCACGTCCAGCACGAACGCTGGTCCAACTGAGGCGCCAGGTGGAAATGGCATGGCAAGCCGTTCCACAGGACTACATCCAGCATCTCTACGATCGTCTCCATGGGAGAATAGCAGCCTGCATTGCTGCGAAAGGTGGATATACACTGTACTAGTGCCGACATTGTGCATGCTCTGTTGCCTGTGTCTATGTGCCTGTGGTTCTGTCAGTGTGATCATGTGATGTATCTGACCCCAGGAATGTGTCAATAAAGTTTACCCTTCCTGGGACAATGAATTCACGGTGTTCTTATTTCAATTTCCAGGAGTGTAATTCATATTATAGCCCTGTCCTAACCGCAGCCTCCGACAACCTTTCCGTCATCCCATAATCCACTCCAACACTTAACACAGGTAAGTTGAAGATGTGAATTGAAGTTTGTGTTAGGGGAGGCACTGGACTAGGGTGGTCCGTGTAGCTATGGTAGCGGCAATGCTGTGATACTGTTATGGCTAGCATACCTGCATAGTAAGCGAGGAGACACAGGTTCAAGTCCCAGCCGCAGCAGAAGCTTTAATTCAGTCAGCTTCCATCGGTATCTTCATAGTTGCAACCCTTCAACTTTACGAAATATTCAACGTTCCCTTTCCCTTTTTTCCCAGCACAGGTCCATCAACTTTTAGCAGATGTGTAGTGCTACATTTTAAGATCGCCACTTCTATACAACGTCTTTCAGACATTTTCGTATTTCTCCTGATAGTTTTCTGTTTCAGTTAAAAACGAAAAAAATCATGTTATTTTTTATACAGGAGCCATGGAATTCTTCTTTCGATAAATTGCAAAAATGCAGGGTGATTCCGTGGGGACGTTACAAACTTTCAGAGATGACGCAGGAGGGTAAATGTACCATTCTGACGTAATGGACCATGGTACAGATAATGGTGATAGTGTTGGTTTGTGGGGCGCTCAACATCGTGGTCATCAGCACCTGTACAAGTTCCCATTCTTTCCACTTCGAGTCTCGCCACGTCTCGAATGATGATGAGATGATGGGGACAACACAAACACCCAATCCCCGGGCGGAGAAAATCTCCGACCCTCCCGGGAATTGAACCCGGGACCCCGCAATCCAGAGGCAGCAACACTAGCCACTAGACCACGAGCTGCAGACACCACGGTACGGAAACGAATGACTCGAAAGTTATAGGCTTGATGAATATCGTTCTGATGTCTCTGACAATGGACCTCTTTTACTGCAAGCTCTTTGTTTCCATGTTTTAGGAGGAGGAAACATAGACCAAAATAAGAAACAATTTTCAAGAAAACAGGGGATCTCAACTGTATACCGCAAGAGTTATGAGCACTTGCTCAGTAGAAGTGGTGTGTTTCACAGTAGCAAAGATGAACAAGTACTCATAACTCCTGAGGCATACACTGCAAAACCCGTGTTTATTCGCTCTTTTGTGTTTTGGTCCATACTACCTCCTCCCAAAATGTGAAAAGCAAAGGACTCGCAATAGGAGAGGTCCACTGTCGGAGGTATCAGAACGATTTTCGCTTACAACTTTCGATTCGGTCGTCTCCGGATAAGGGTCCGTATCTCAGACTGATACATTTACCCTTCTCCATCATTCTTGTTAGTTTGTAACATCATCACGGAATCACCCTGTCCACAGAAATGTTTAAGCATTTTTTATACAGGTTGAACATTAATAAAACCGACAAACTGCAGGGACGGATGCCTGACTAGACATGGAGGAAAAAATTTCCCACCAACATGTGGTCGTAAATGCATCGATGCCACGGGAGATGGCGCTGACGAATGACAGTTATCCTGACCACTTGCCCCGTGTTCCTCGTGTGTTGCAGGCTGTGTGATCGACACAGCGTACTGCAAGGAGCAGAATTGTTCGGCATCCGTGTCGGGAACAACCCGAGTTGATGTTAGTGTGCGGCCAAACAGATGGAAACGATCGTGAGGAAGCACGGCTGCACCAAAACAAGTACCCTCACAGACACCAACTACATCATACAACATTTCAAGCCCTTTTTGGGCATTTGTGTGATCGTGGGGCTATCAGACAGAGTAACGAGCAGGGAGGCGGCGAACTGTCCGTACACCAACCAGATTTGGAGGACCAGGTTCTACAGGATATTGAGACGATCCCTAATACAAACTCCTGGCTAGTGGCTCGCCAACATGGTGAAGACAAAGACGAAAACGTATATCCTGCGTGACAACCGCTACTATCCCTATAACCTGCAATGAGTTTGAGGATTATCAGCAGCCGATTTCCCTCTACGGGAAGGATTTTGTCGAGGGTTTTTGCACCAGACCATCACAAGTATGGGATTTCTATAACCAGTCCTCTTTAGCAACGAAGCCACATTTACCACAACTGGCATCATCAATCCGCATGATCGTCATCTTTGGGCTACAGACACGGTACGTAGTATGAGAAACCTTCATTCGTCAACGCCATCTACCGTGGCACCGATGCATTTCCGGACACACGTCCATAGGACCTTTTTTCCCTCATTTCCAGTCAGTAATCGGTCCTTGCAGTTTCTCAGTTTTATTAATGTTCACCGTGTATATAAAAATTCAGTCAGCGTAAGTTTGTCCTTGCAGAACTCGAAAAGTAGTCGGTTGATTGTCTCGAAATTTTGACATGAAGTTGCATTCGAATATACACATGTTTTATATAGCCATTTTAATATATATAATATATAAATAAATAGGTGATATACAAAGGGGAAAGGTTGCTACCAAAAATCACAAAAAAGTTCTTGACCGATTTGCTTCACAATTTTGCACGGTACTCTTATAAACGTCTGGATGAGTGTAAGATGATATTTTTTAAAGCTATATAACACACAAATTTATATATAAAATACGTAATAGTGAAAGGTTGTTAGCAAAAAATCGAAAAGTTCTTAAACGAATTACTTCTAATTTTAAACGATATTCTTTTAAACACTCGGACATATATTGACTATGTTTTTGTAAACAGCAATTTACAGGTTCTCTGTTTGCATTTTCGTAGACAGTTTTAACTTCGACAGCGGGGCATTTAAACCGTTAGACAAATCGATTCTCCTTTATACATTTATATTTTTTCTCTGTGCGTGTGTTTAAAGATGAATTGTATACACAAAACAATGCTGATTTGTTTTCTTCCTCACAGAAGGTTTGTACGTAAAACAGGAAAGTTGTATTTCTGGCTTGTCGGTTTATGACTAGAACACTACCACAGAATGTGAATTTGCAAATACAATAAATAAGGGTGAAGGTCAGAGAAAGGGGAGGGGGGAGAAGAGGATGTGGTCGGAGGCTGCAGGAAATGGACATAGAAAGCGGAAAGGAGGAGATGGACAGAGAGGGCAGGATTAGATGGAGAGAGGAGGGGGGAGGAGGAGATGGGCAGACAGAGTGGACAGGAGATGGACGGAGAAAGGGGAAAGGATGAGCAGATGGACAAAGAGAGGATGAGGAGGAGATGAACAGGGACAAGGGGAGAGAAGGAGAGTAGGACTTATATCCAATTCCCATACGTATTAGAAGCTGTGCTTTCCCTTTTCTTTCTTTTCCATTAAACCACTCTGAGCCACAGCAACATTAGGCCAGGTACAGCTAGTTTAACTATATTGTTACATTTCTGCGAATATATTAAATGTTGTTGCTGAAGAATGGAATGTTTATACCGTTGATAACCCCTACCCTCGTTCTCTTGTGGAGCTACGAGGACGAAAGAACAGTATAAAAACAGAAGTCACACTTACCACATTTTATGTGTAAAACAGTGCAAATAATGTCCTAGTTTTTAAAGAGTTGTCGAATTTGCAATAATTACTCTTCTCAACGTTGATTTTGTGTATTTAAGTTGAGTATTAACTGACCCTGAAACACGTGCCTGTACTTAACCGATGATCATTTACGAAACAGATAATTTGTAAAAATCCGTTAACCGTCAACAATTATGGACGCTGACAGGAACAGAATTACCATGGATCGGTCTCTAAGAACGCCTTCTTATTTTTTATATATAAAAAATTGTTGTGGAGAATACATATTTTTATGTCTTCCTGTAGTTTCTCACACTTCTTGGAAGTAGACTTTATGAAAATTTTAACTTTTTTAAAGAAAGCAACTTTTAAATACTTGGACTGCTAAAACATATAATAACAGTAGGTACTGAAGTCTCTACTACCTCACAGATTTTCACCAGGGGGATAATGCTACAATGCTACAGATTCGTAACATAACTATACTGAAAAACACGTTTCATTTAATAGCCACTGTATATGAAGTCGGCTTTGAGTTTGCTACGAAGCTCCAGAATTCTATGAAGGGACAAACTTTTAATTTTAAAAGATCAAGTAGAAGGTAATTTTTCTTTCTTTGAAGCCGGAATTACATTTTAATCACTTTCAGCCTACATGTACTCGTATTTCTCGTGGACCGTCCTAGTGCACTCCAAACAAATCAGAACACCACACGGTTGAAAGGGATATCTTGTTTTGCTCTTCATACGAGGAGGGCGAAAGGCACATGTCTTGTTTCTTAAACAATTCTTTCCGTATTTGAGGCTTATACCTACAAAACAAGATGTCTGTCGCTGTGAGGGCAACTCAAAGACGATGTTGTGTTGCCTTGTTCTTACATTAGCTGGCAACTGCTCTTTTCTCCATAGAAAACATCTGTCTTTAACGGATAAGTAAGCTTCTCCATAGTTATCAGCTCTCACATCGCTTTCAGTTTCCTACTTCGAATTAGTTTCGTGATCATTAAATATCTAGAAATCAAGGTCGTTATCCCTATCATCGAAGTTTTCGTATGAGAATCCGATGAGGCATTTTTGGATATTCACATTTGTCTCAGATAAAATGCATTGCCTAAAAGGTCCAGCTTAAATAAGACATGTAAACAATACGAAACTCCTGTAGCATCTCTGAAAGCCCAATATTGGGAAACAAAGGGCAGCAACAATGCAAGAGTTCTGGCACATGTAGCTTTCCATCCAATAGCAACGAACAGAACAGTCCACTTCGCTTCGCACGGGTGTGTGAAATAACACAAGACAAAAAATTCGTAGCGGTTTGAGAGCCAATCCATACTAGTTAAGGGTTTTTAATGCCTCCGCGATCTGTCCGTTGGTTTCTACACAATGCTGCTTAAGCCCCTTTCACGCGATCGGCTTTCTTGTCTCAATTGACTGTCCGAGACAAGTGCGTCTACTAGAAGAGGTATCCTACGCAGATGACCTGCTCCTGCTGGTTGGCGGCCTTAGCCTCGAGGAGTTTAAGGTGGAACAGGTCATGAGTTTACTAAGAGAATGGTTCCGCAAATCAGAAATTAAGTTTGCCCCCAACAAATCGACATACTTACTCTAAAAGGACAATTAGTTAGGAACCCGACTGGGAGGATTGATGACTCACCAGTTCTTCGTCGTCGCGAGGCCCGACACTTGGGAGTCGTCATAGACCCGAAATTGAATTTTGCCACGCACATAGAAACAGTAGCCCTGAGGTCGTTGGAGGTGCTCAGCGACCTTACTGGGTTTGCGCACAAAAGATTCCATCTGCCACCAAACTTTACTAAACTATGTTGAAATGGTTCAAATGGCTCTGAGCACTATGGAACTTAACATCTGTGGTCATCAGTCCCCTAGAACTTAGAACTACTGAAGCCTAACTAACCTAAGGACATAACACACATCCATGCCCGAGGCAGGACTCGAACCTGCGACCGTAGCGGTCACGCGGTTCGAGACTGAAGCGCCTAGAACCGCACGGCCACACCGGCCGGCAATTAAAATATGTCATAATAGTATTCTATAGTGAGTTAGCGTTCAGGAGTCTTGGCACACAGGTTCAGGAGGGTCATGTCTGCCTTGACAGTGAGAAGAGTGCAACGAGAAATGTTACTACGTTCTATGGGTGCATACAGGAGATGTCCGAGCAGCGCCTTTTTGGTGTTAATGGGGCTCTGTCCCCTTGACATCAAGGTAAAGAAGCAGGTAGCTTGGTATTGGGTAAAAAAGGGGAAAATTGAGAAGACAGCTGAAATTCTGGGGGGCTCAGGTTTGGGATAAGATTATGATTAAAAGGCGATGGGAAGAGCTGTGGCAGGAATACTGGGAAGCCGAAGAAACAGGCCGTAGGACATATCAACTGTTGCCAAGCATTAAAAATGGCTCTGAGCACTTTGGGACTCAACTTCTGAGTTCATTAGCCTCCTAGAACTTAGAACTACTTAAACCTAACTAACGTAAGGACATCACACACATCCATGACCGAGGCAGGATTCGAACCTGCGACCGTAGCGGTCGCGCGGTTCCAGACTGTAGCGCCTAGAACCGCTCGGCCACTCCGGCCGGCTGCCAAGCATTAGAGAGCGATTTCAATTAAAGTATTTTCAGCAGAATAGAGAACTGTCGTACTTTATCACTAGGGATGGACCATATCCGACATACCTGTGCCAGTCTGGGAAGCGGGCTATTGTGGAGCGATGGAGATTGGAGAGCACACCTGAGCACCTGGTCTACGAGTGTCTCATACAGGATGATGTGGCAGCCGAACTCAAACAGCACTACCAAGCTACGATTCGTAGAACCTGATACGACAACCAAGACACCTTTCAGACATTTAGCAGCCTGGCTAACAGGTAAGAAATAAGATCCTACGGGAATTCCTGAGGGATAACAACAAACAGTAGGACATAAAATGTGAAGCACGATCGCACCTATCCCATACCGCCGTGGCGCAGACTGACTAGTTCGAAATAGGGAGTAGTTAATGGGTGATAGTAAAAGTAGTAGTGAACTGCAGCGAAGGTAAAAGTTTCTTGGGCCAGCCCAGTACCAGCGGCTCGCCCGCTGGGATTAGCGCGGTGGGCACGGCAACATAGTGCGTTTATATATCTCTGGCACAGCCTGTAACGCTGCAGGTACTGTAGTGACAGTGGAATTTAAGTAGCTGCAGTACAGCATAGTAGTAGAAGATAGTAGTAGCTTTCCCACTGTAGACTTAATTGCAACATCACTCCTTGTTGAATAGCTGCATGTAAAAACTGTGTAACATAGCACCCACTAAATCACTTAGGAAGTGGGTTATTATTGTATGATTATTAATAATAAGAATAAAGTGTGTCTACTGCAGCGCTCCTGGCGACCTATTCCCGTACTAAGCCTTGTCCTTTTTGAGTGTACTGCAACTCCTCTATACACAGTCTCGCGTGTTTCAGGTGTCATTTTCGTTTACACGTCAGCGACAAAATGGCTGGTGTCGTGAGAGCTGTCTGCTGTGTAGTTTGACGTCTGAATGGTGAAAGTGGGGCTACGAGAGACTTTCCTTTTTACGGAAAAATCGAAATATAGTAATAAAATTGAGAAATAAGCAACGACAATAGAGTTTATTAATGAGAAAAGCAAAATTCATCGTCGACGTTCTTGTCAACGGTCGTGTGGTAAATTCTCTACACTCATAAAGAACTGAAAGAATAAGAAGACTGTCATCCAAATATTTCAGAACATACGCACTTATTTGCTCGAGAAAATATCTGCTTGCAAACACAACAGACAGCATGTAGAACGCAGTAAATAGTGCTTTTTTCTTGATTCTTTTTTCTTGTTTTCTTGCTAAGTGCCAAAGAACAACGGAGACCCGCGCGATTTGAGGGGCCATGTCACGGATTGCGCAGCCCCTCCCGCAGGAGGTTCGAGGCCTTCCTCGGGCACGATGGGTGTGTGTGTTGTTCTTAGCATAATTTAGTTAAAGTAGTGTCTAAGTCTTGGGCCCAATGACCTCAATAAATCTCACTTTACACTGTTGGAATATTTTCATTAAAACATGTTTATCTGTTTACATTCTTATTGTTGTATTTTTTCCCTGTAAAACGAAATACTTTCTGCTTTAAGATATTTCGTCTGTTTTGTAGGAGAATACAAAAATACCACGGCCTTATGTAACGCTGGACAGAGTGGCCGAGCGGTTCTAGGCGCTTCAGTCTGGAACCGCGCGACCGCTACGGTCGCAGGTTCGAATCCTGCCTCGGGCTTGGATGTGTGTGATGTCCTTAGGTTAGTTAGGTTTAAGTTGTTCTAAGTTATAGGGGGCTAATGACCTAAGATGTTAAGTCCCATAGTGCTCAGAACCATTTGAACCTTATGTAACTTTTCAGTGTCCCACGAAAACAAAGCAAACCACATAATAAAGATTAAGAAGATGCGGAACCACAAATTCCATTCCCGTAACAGGAGTGAGCTCGACCAGAATAGGTTATAACTTTCGATATAAGCAGATACCGCTAGAGGCCCTTGCCTCTGCGTATACCCAGTGTGCAGCATACTCGGAAATTTAGAACTCCGCACTCGGCACAATCTATAGATTATTGACTCACAGACGCACATGCGTCGTGGTTGGTTGCTGATTTACAAGCGGTCACGAAAGATTCGCGCACTTCCAGTAGTCGCCACGCGGGATTAGCCGAGCGGTCTACGCGCTGCAGTCATGGACTGTGCGGCTGGTCCTGGCGGCGGTTCGAGTCCTCCCTCGGGCATGTGTGTGTGTGTTTGTCCTTAGTATAATTTAGGTTAATTAGTGTGTAAGCTTAGGGACTGATGACCTTAGCAGTCAGTCCCATAAGATTTCACACACATACACACAACACACACACACACACACACACACACACACACACACACACACACGCGCGCCGGCCGCGGTGGTCTAGACGTTCTAGGCGCTAGTCCGGAGCCGCGCGACTGCTACGGTCGCAGGTTCGAATCCTGCCTCGGGCATGGATGTGTGTGATGTCCTTAGGTTAGTTAGGTTTAAGTAGTTCTAAGTTCTAGGGGACTGATGATCATAGATGTTAAGTCCCATAGTGGTCAGAGCCATTGGAACCATTTGAACACACACACACACACACACACACACACTTGCAGTAGTCGATTGTGATCCGAAAGTCGCTCGTGTGAAAAGGGTTCTACGGCAGCTGCGGGCTCACGCGCGGAAGGGGCCTTGGCAGTGGCACGCAGCCGACCTTGACGGTCTCAGCTGGAAACCGGTAGCCGCGCGACCTTGGACGGCAGACCGCGGAGCGCCGGATGCGGCGCGGCGCCTCAGCTGATAAGCGGCCTCGGCTAACGGGCCTCTCAGTCAGCTGGCCGGACGACTGCGTCGGCTGAGCCTCTTGTTCTGCAGCTTTCCCTGCCAAGCTCCAGCGGTCGCCTGCAGTTCCTTGTGTTACATAACGTATCAACAGTTATGAGTCACCCGGTACTCCAACTTCTGCCATCCCACACAACCGCCGGTGTCCTCAAACACTCTGTACACACAGGGCCGATTCTACCATGAGACAAGACTAGGCGACAAAATTTTAGGGGCGGTAAAGTGAAGGGAAAGAGCCAGTGGCTTTAAGCATACACAACATCCATACCTCACCGGGATTCGAATCCGGACCCGTCTCGGACTAGTGACCAGAAGCCAAACACTTAGACCAATGCGAAATGGGGGTAGTTAACAAAAGTTGAAGAACTCTCAATAGAAAATCGAAACAAGTTGTCATTTATTTCTTTAACCGCAAGAAAGTGGATGCTGAAAAAAATGAGATTTATTTTCCGTTATAAAAATATTTATGATGCTTCGGCATGTCTCCCATTAGGATAGCATAATTTCTAAATTCAAGGAAGAATTCACTCGCATCAGAAAACAGCTCTACGCCTTTATCAGTCCATTTTCTCGAAATTAAACCAAATAAGTAATTGATGCCAAATTTGTGTTGTTTGAGCCTTTTCCCGATTGACTAGCGGGAAGTGTAGTTCTCAGGCGAGACGTCGGATGTCGTCGTGAAATTTCCACTAATGTTCCGTCGACGCAAGTAAACTTCAGGTGAGGCGAACACACTGCTGAGGCTGCGACTGAATCCCCTCATTTATGCCAGTCAGAGAAGAAACTGCGCAGGCATGAGCGCGTCGAACTCGGTGACCAGTAGTGCAGATATCTTGATCGGTAGCGGAGATGGAAATTTCACGACATCTGGCGTCTCGCCCGAGGACCATACTTACGATACATACAAACTGGTTGCAGTCGTGTAGTCTGTTGATTTCTAGTTTCAAATATTCAGCACATTTTTCTTATTTCAATTATTTTTGGAAATTTCAAAAATTGAGGACAAAAAGAAAACAAAAAAAAAGAAATTGACATTTGTTGTCTTCGATCAGTTTTAAGGGAATTGAGGACAACGCATGAAAATTGGGGACTGTCCCAGAAAATAAGGACATCTGATCACATTTTAGTGATTAAAATTATAAAATGTAAAAAAATTCAAATGGCTCCGAGCACTATGGGACTTAACATCTACGGTCATCAGTCCCCTAGAACTTAGAACTACTTAAACCTAACTAACCTAAGGACATCACATAACACCCAGTCATCACGAGGCAGAGAAAATCCCTGACCCCGCCGGGAATCGAACCCGGGAACCCGGGCGTGGGAAGCGAGAACGAATATAAAATGTAAGTCACGTTCTTGTACCGTTGGATGTCGGTGATGTGTTTCCATTTTGTGGAGTGCAGTTGCAACTGCAGCGGTTATAAAGATAAGTACTGACAAAGTTATTTGTGCACTGTTATACAGTTACTGAATTTAATAGTTTTCAGCGGTGTTTTGTACTGTTCGTGGCGAAATAACGATTTAATAAACTTTTGGAAACATTCGCTCGCTGTGTTTTTTAGATTTTTCTGTTCGTTGAAGTCGTTTAGTAAACTTGGTGCTTTAGTTTTCAGCTGACGTTTCTTATTGTTTCTAGTGAAATATTTCAATAAGATTTTAATTCGGTGTTTTAAATTCGTTGAGTGTTCCAGTGGTCACTCGAAGTTTTGCTTTGGCTAATAATTTTGTGAAGTTTAGTTGGTATTGGTATTAGCTGTGGTGTAGTAGTACTGGTATAAGTAGTAGAAAGAGAATTTCGGGACCGCTATTGTTCGTTCATTAAATACTTCTACTGGTCTAGCTGAGCTTTTTTTTAATAACTGTAAAATTTTACCATGAGTGAGAAGTGTGGGGCTCTGTCGTAGGTTTGTGTGTAGTGGGTTATGGTGTGGGGTTGTTCAAAGTATTTTCATTGGGGGGAATGCAGTGAGGAAGCCAGCGGGTATTCTAGCGAGATCCTCTCCTGGGAATGCAGACTCTGACGTAGAAATAAGATTACAGAGGAGCAGGAGCTTAAGATCTGTGCCCTTCAGGTGCAATTACAACGTGCAGAGGAGGAAGCAGATGGGCTGAGGATGGTGAGGAATGGGAACTGGCAGTTGGCAAGAAGGCAGCTGAGAGGAGGAGGTATTCAGGCAGTTATACTTTGCGTATATGCAATAGATTTAACCAACTGTCAGAGTTGAATGGAGAGGAGAGTCTTGTAGCTGTAGGTGTAGGTAACTTGCAGCAGCCCTCAGCAGTTAGGTGGCCTAACTCAGCTGCAAAGTGTAACAGAAAGAAGATGGTTCTGCCGCTATGTAGTTCGCACGGTAGAGGTGTAGCCAGCAGTTGCAGGAGGTGTTAGAGAGTGAGTACCAGGTCACCAGCATTTTGTAGCCTAGTGCAGGGTTGGCTCAGGTGACTGACAGCATAGGGGAGGTACGCAGGAATTTTACGAAGGAGGATCAGGTAGTGATAGTGGGTGGAACAGGGAACAGTCTTGGTAGGGACGTTGCTCCATTGAACTCCCTGTTGTGTGCTGGTTGCGTGGAGCGGAAGTTATCTTGTTGGTGGGTCGGTTGATTTCTGTCGGTTGGGTTGCCGTCGGATCGAGAATGGTTGGACCGACTGCCTGTCTCACCTAAGCGAGCGTTAGTGTTTCAATTCCAGGCCGATTCTCAGAAACTTCTGAGCACCGTTGGGTGTACTGCCTTTCCTTATTTGTTCTTGTTTTCATTTGCATGCCTTCTAACCGATTTTTGAATTAAGGTTGTTTTGCCCTTAAGGCGTAAGATTGTTTGGGCCTTCAGCCTAATTAAAGAACTGTTTTAAGATGAAACCTTTTGCGTTTTAAAAATTTAATTTTGGTTTGAGTCTTAAGAGATGGGCCTTAAGCCGATTTTTTTTT
This sequence comes from Schistocerca americana, assembly GCF_021461395.2. Taxonomy (NCBI): domain Eukaryota; kingdom Metazoa; phylum Arthropoda; class Insecta; order Orthoptera; family Acrididae; genus Schistocerca; species Schistocerca americana. The sequence continues at coordinate 504,671,553 of NC_060121.1, read as the reverse complement.
AATTAAGGTTGTTTTGCTCTTAAAGTGTGAGACTGTTTGGGTCTTCAACCTAATTGAAAGAACTTATTTAAGGTAAGGCCTTCTGCCTTTTAAATTTCTGATTTTGATTTGAGTCTTAAGTTATTGGCTTTCAGCCGATTTAAAATTAAAGTGGTCTTGCCCTTAAGGCATGAGACTGCATGGCGCATTCAGCTGTAATTAAGTTCCAAAAATTAATGCTGTGGATTTTTTTAAATTTTCATGGCTCTTGTAATGTTTGGTCAAATAAATGAAGTTGTATGCTCGAGTGTAACTCATAGCCGCTTATTTTGGCCCCTTTCCACAATTTAAACTACCTGTCCTGTCCTGTGGGTTTAGCCGGGCGTCTCACTAAACTTCTAATTGTTGTAGTTTATAGGTCCCCTAATACTGACTTCAGAGCACTTCTGCTTTCTGCTCAAGCTAGAGACGGTTCTTGATTCACTTTGTAGGATGTACCAGAAATTAGCTATAGGTGATAACTTCAACATAAATTTTGTGTGTGATGGTTCAAGAAGAAGGATGATGATAGAATCTCCTAAATTCATATGATCTGTTGCAGATTGTGTTTTTTTCCACCTAGGGTGCAGGGGAACAGTAGCACAGCAATAAATGGTTCAAATGGCTCTGAGCACTATGGGACTTAACTTCTGAGGTCATCAGTCCCCAAGAACTTAGAACTACTTAAACCTAACTAACCTAAGGACAGCACACACATCCATGCCCGAGGCAGGTTTCGAACCAGCGGCCGTAGCGGTCACGCGGTTTCAGACTGTAGCGCCTAGAACCGCTCGGCCACCCCGGCCGGCAGCACAGCAATAGGTAATATTTTTATCCATTCTTCATTACTAGATGGGCATTCTGTTAGTAAAAGGGTGAATGGCCTTTCAGACCATCATGCACAAATTTTAACACTAAAAGGCTTTCGTACTCAAAAAATGTCACATGTAATTACAAACTATGTAGGAAAGTTAACCTAACAGCAACAGAGTTTTTTAAACCTTGTCAAGGAGCAAGAGTGGCAGGATGTTTATAGTGCTGATAACATATATTATAAATATAATGCTTTCCTTAACACATTTATCATGCTCTTTGAGAGTTGCTTTCCATTAAAACATTCTAAACGGGGTATTAGCAGTAATAGGCAGCCCGGGTGGCTGACTAGTGGGATAAGGATATCATGTAGAACAAAACGGGAATTATATAAAAATTTTAGAAGTAGTCACAATCAAGTTACAGTAGCTCATTAAAAATCGTTTTGTAAGGTGCTTAAAATGTTATTACGAAGGCAAAGAGTATGTGGTAAGCAAATAGAATAACTAATCCACAATATAAAATTAAAACCATATGGTCAGTTGTGAAGGAAGTGTCTGCTCAGCAGCACAAGGCCGACGATATAGTCAGTTCGTAGTAAAAATATTTCTGTTACTGATAAAGCAGATATATGTACAGTATTGAACAATCATTTGCTGTGCATTGTTGGTGAATTAAATAAAAATTTAGTTTCTACAGGGAATCATATAACTTCCTTCGCAAATGCCTTTCCGAGATTGATGACTGAAATACTCCTCTGTGATACAGACAAGGGAGAGATTGAGTCAATAATTAAATCACTGAAGACCAAGGACTCTCATGGATGTGATGGAGTGCCTAGCAGAATATTAAAGTACTGTGCTGTACATGTTACCCCTGTATTTAGCCATATTTGTAATTTTTGCTTCAGAAATGGTCAGTTTCCTGAACGATTAAAGAACTCAGTAGTAAAGCCGCTTTATAAAAAGGGAGAAAAGTATAATGTAGACAATTTTAGACCCATTTCTATGCCATCAGTGTTTGCTAAAGTTATTGAAAAGGCTGTGTATGGAAGGAGAATTGCTCATTTTATATCACACAAATTGCTACCAAATGTACAGTTCGGCTTTAGAAATAGTTCAACAACTGAAAATGCTATGTTCTCTTTTCTCTGTGAGGTACTGGATGGGTTAAACGTTGATCACAAAATATTGCTCCAGAAGTTGGACCATTCGGAATACAGGGAGTAGCTCACAATTGGTTCACCTCTTACTTTAGCAACAGACAGCAAAAGGTCATTATTCACCATGTTCAGAATGGCTGTGATCTCGGGTTTGAGTGGTGTACGGTCAAGTGGGGGGTTCAAAGACTTAATGCTGCCATTTTTATTATTCGAACGGTATCTGAAGTGTGAGTGATGTTAGACACGAAAATTAGTCTACTTTGCTTGTTTTCATTCGCTTATGTCATATGGTATTATATTTTGGTGTAACTCTTCCCATTCTAAAAAGATATTTTTGGCTCAGAAACGGGTGGTTCAGGCAATAAGTGGTGTAAGTTCACGAACTTCTTGTCGACCCCTGTCCACGAGTCTGGGTATTTTGACATTAGCCTCTCAATATATATATTATTTACTGTCATTTCTTGTTAACAATATTGGCTTATTCCCAAGAATAAGCATCTTTCACTCAATTAATACTCGGCGGAAGTCAAACTTGCATTTGGATCCGAGTTCCGTAACTCTTGTACAGAAAGGTGTGCAGTATACTGCTGCATCCATTTTCAATCAGCTACTACTCGAATTCAAAAATCTTAGCAGTAATCCACACGCTTTCAAATCGAAACTGAAGAGTTTCCTCATGGCTTACTTCTTCTATTCTGTCGAGGAGTTCCTTAAAAAATTATGCTGATTGTTGTTGTATTGTTGATTGCTTTTACTTAAACTTATGGATTTGTTTTTTTCGGATTCATAAACATTTTATTTTTATCTGTAATTACTTTTATGTTGTAATTTCATGTATTGACACGTTCTATAACCTTGGAGATTTGCTCCTTACTTTGGTCCTACAGAACTTGACGTGTAAATAAAATAAAATAAATAAAGTTGGAGAGGGAGAGAGATAGTGGGGGGGGGGGGGGGGGGAGGCGATGGTAGTGAAAATGAGGGGGCGTCATTTTTCAATTCTCGCCTGGACAGCAAAATACCCAGCAACTTCTTTGTCTATACAGCCACCGCAGGGTGGTTGCTAAGTGCTCAGCCACCCTTCTAGAACAAAAACAGGTGGATAAGCAGATTTAAAACCGAATATTATGATATTAGACAGGAAAAGGAGAAAACCGGTGTAGGTGTGTTACCAGCATGACGGTTGTTTTGGAACCCCCCTTCTTGGATGTAACAAGTAATTTTCAAATGAAAAAAAGCCATGAGCCATATCAAGTGCAGAATTACTCAGAAAATAATGATGTTATTCGTTTGAGTGTAGCTGTGTTCATTCTTGAGTTATGACTTATGTTTCTTCCTTACAAGTGACATGAAACCTGATGGCCTTAACACAAGCCGAACGCATTAAGATGGTTTCATGAGACAAGAGCATCTGTATTATCATAAAGGATTTCAACCAGTGGCACCCAGACAGATCACCAAATACAAATAGTGCGGTGGTGAAACTTCTCGCGACATTCTGCGAAACTGCCAGTGTTGCAGACAACGCTAAAACTGGAGGATCGAAAATAGTTACAGGTGCATCCTAGGGATCCAGAGAGCAGCACGTGCCACCATCTTGCAGGAAACTGGGATCAGCCGTACGTCATGAATGAGAAGTTTGGTACGTGTGTTGTTTAAGCCCTTGAGGAACGGTTCAAGTGAATAACAATAAACCTGCAACATGCTGGACAACACGTCGAGCGCATTCTGTAGCATTTGGCTTGTTCTGTACAAAATTCGAGAATGAATAAGGCTGTGCTCTAATGAAAGATACCATTGCTTTTCTCCTGTAATTCTCTTTGTGTCTGATATGTCATATGGCTCCTTTCCATTTTAAAGATACAAGTTGCATCCAAAATGGAAGCTCCCAAAATAGCCATCGTGTTGGTAACATAGCCCCACATGTTTTCCTCCTTTCCCATCTCACACTACTGGACGTTAGGTTTCTGTTTATCCACCTGTTTTTGTTTTACAAGGATGGTTTCACTCCGACGGAGCATGCTGTACTATCATTTATTTTTCCTACAGCGCGTTTGTGGGTTTTTACACCTTCATTTACACACGGATCGCCACGTCATACACTGCAGATAACGCTAATGTAAACTTTTATCTGAAAAACATTACATATGTCACATCAAATACCAGAAAAAATTTCTATAAATGGCAATTAGTATTAAACGTTAGTGACAGTATTACTCGACAAAGCGGACGGTAAGACCAGTCGTAACTGGAACTAACTTGCTGAAGTGACTAAGTACAATCACGTTTCAGTTCAAATTAGTTAATACCTATCACGCAGTACGTATAGAGGTCGTGGAAATGTCTTCGAACACAACCGCAACGACTTGCTGTGAGTTTAATTGTCAATTAGAACGAGAAAAGAGTAAAGGCAACGGAACGTGGAACAAAAAAGTCAAAAACTGAGAACGTTGGTGGTCTGAAAATTATGGCAAGAAGGACACTATTACCCCAGGAAAGTGTATTCGCTCCCTTGCTGCTCATGGTGTTTATAATGATCTCGCGAACAACATTAATTGTAACCTCACGCTTTTCGCAGATGAGACAGTCATCGGTAATGAGTTGCGGTCTGAACAAAGCTGCACAAGTATTCAGTCAGATCATGAGACGATTTCAAAGTGGTGCAAAGTTTGGTAACTTGCTTGAAATGTTCATAAATGTACAAGAGTTCACTTCACAAAATAACAAACATAGTGTCCTATGCCCATAAATCAGTGAGACACAGAATTGGTAAACTTACACAAACACCTTGGTGTAATACTCAACAGGAACACACACGCTCCATCGTGGGTAAAACAGGTAGCAGACTTCAGTTTCCTGGTAGAACACCAGAAAAATGCAATCTACAAAAGAGACTGCTTACAGATCACTCGTGCGACCGATTATAGAACATTACTCAAGTATACGGGACATTTACCAAATAGAAGTAATAGTGGATATTAAACGTATACAGAAAAGGGCAGCACGAATGGTCACAGGCTTGTTTGATCCATGGGAGAGTGTCATAGAGATAGTGGAAAAACTGAACTGACAGACTATTGAAGATAGATGTAGACTATTCCGAAAAAGTCTATTAACAAAATATCAAGAAGTGGCTTTAAATGATGACTCCAGAAACACACTAAAACCCCTACATATCGCTCCCATTGGGATCGTGAGGACAATATTAGATTAATTACGGCGCACACAGAAGCATCTGAACACTCATGCTTCGCGGGCTCCATAGGTGAAGGGAAAGGGAAGAAACCCTAATAACTGGTAAACTGGGATGTACCCTCTGCCATGCACTTAAGTGATTTGCTGAGTATGGGTGTACATGTCGACGACTACGAGAATAAGCGTTCACTCGCGGCCCTTGTCCTTGTCTCGAGCATAGTTATAGAAGCCACAGAAAGCTCAGTCCGAGACGGTAGCGGGATACGACATCAAACATACAGGGTAAGTCACTGACTATTGCCACCTAGAATAACTCCAAATGTATGATAGTAGCTGAAAATTTTGTGGGACAAAAGTTGCATGGGACATCGGGGACCATAATGTGATGTTGGTTTTTTGTCGCTAGGTAGGGTCGCGTCAGAGATATGAACGTCAACTTTGTTGGTTTTTTTTTTTTAATTGAATGCTATAGTTTGGTACTTATTTTCTGGTAGCGGCTATCGAGACGAATCCAATGATGTGTAAGAGTAAGGTCTTTGAAGGTCAGAAATGTGGTATGAACGTCCATTATATGTGTTCGAAGTGATTACCATTGGTATCAATGCAGTGCTGCAATCTTCTTATCATGGATTGAGTGGTTTTCCTTATACATCGGAACTTATCGAAGTACATGCTCTGACAATACTCTCTCGTATATCGTGCAAATAGTAAATGTTCGCCGAATACGACGTATCCATCTAACGTGCCACTGACATGTAAACACCATTCGACGGTTTCGCAGTACAACACTAATAGGAACGGTAAGACTAGTATCGTGGAATCAAGCGAATGTGAATGATGTATTCCTTCGAAGAACAAGTCGATATGCTTCTCATTTGCGGAGAATGCCAACGAAATTCAGTGAGAGCTAGAGACTTATACACTGATAGATATCCTCAACGTACTCACCCTACACGTCGTACATTTAAATATGTGTATGATAAATTGAAAACAACTAGATCTTTAACGCATCGGAAACATATCTGGCAAGGAAAGTTACTAACGAGGAAACGCAAATTGGTACTCTTGCCACTGTGGTTCGAGATCCTTGTGTCAGCTCGCGTCATATCGTAAGGGAATCTGCCATGAGCCAGAGTAGTGTTGATCGTGTTCTGCATCGCCATAAACATCATCTTTACCATATCAGACTCCACCAAGAATTAACTGGTATGGATTGTATGCGTCGCAATCGAATTCTGCCGATCGGCTCAACTTCAGATACAGAGGGAGGGCACATTTATTAATTGATTTTATTTACTGACAAGGCTACATTCATGAACCATGGAAATGTTAATTTGCATAACATGCGTTATTGGCCAACTGAAATCCATGCTGGCTGCGGCAAGCTGCTTGCCAAAAACTGTGGTTGGTGAATGTATGGTGTGGGATTCTGGAGGACAGAATTATAGGCCCCTATTTCATCGAAGGATATCTTAATGGTAGAAAGTACACCACATTCCTGCAAGAAACCTTAGGTCTGTTATTGGAAGAAATACCTTTAGGAACGAGGAACAGAATGTGGTATCAACACTATGCATGTCTGGCACACTTTTCGCTGATGGCTAGAAATGAATTGCAGAGACAATTCCCAAATCGTTGGATTGGACGCGGAGGAGATGTGTCGTGGTCGTCTCGTTCGCTCCTGGATTTTTTCTTGTGGAGATTCGTAAAAGACATTGTTTATAAACATGTTCCAACTAAACCTGAAGATATGCGAGAGAGAACGGTCCGAGCATGTGCTTCGGTAAGTGCAGATGTGGTAAGGAATACCACTCAATCCACGATAAGAAGATTGCAGCACTGCATTGATACCAATGGTCATCACTTTGAACACCTTCTGTAAATGGACGTTCATGCCACCTTTTTGACCTTCGTTGACCTTCAAAGACCTTACTGTTACACATCATTGGATTCGTTTCGATGGCTGCTATCAGAAAATTAGTACGAAACTATAGCATCCTATTAAAAAAACAAAGCTGACCTTCGTACCTCTGAAGCGACCCCATCTAACAACAAAAAACCAACGTCATATTATGGCCCCGATTGTCCCATTCCGCTTTTGTCCCATAAACTTTTCATCACCTGTCATACTTTCGGAGTTATTCTTGGTGGCAATAGTTAGTGACTCACACTGTATTACAAGAAAAAGAGCGAGAGGCGCTCACTCATTCCTTCTGCGAACGGCCATGGCCTGACCTACCCGACCTGACGTCACAAACAAGTGCCGCGGTCTCGAGGCCAACGAGAAAGGCAGGCCTTACGTAAGTCCACGGACCTTGTGTAAGTCCTTAGTGAGGTAACGACGGCTAGGCATTTCCACGTGCTGTTGTCGGGAGCGTTGAACGTGCATTTCTCCTGCGGGACGCTTATTATGACTCTGCGGATACGTAAATTTTATTGAAAGATTTCACAACAGTTTATAAGTCTTGTGTTCCCAACTTTAAAGGAAACTATCCGCATGGTTCTAATGTCCTTGTATTTTCCATTTCTGAAGACCAAAGCCTTCTTCGTAAGTGGACTGATACCATTCAGAGGGACGCGTTTTCACCAAACAAATATTCATAAGTACATACAATAGTGCTACATATTTTAACAAGTTCTTAAAGGCCTTTCTTATTTGTTTATACCTTCTGGAGCCCTGTATGATATTGCAGCCAGGTAACACTTGTGATTTTGTGTTGTTAGCCATACTGGTACGTGAATTTTTATTGCTCGTTTCAGCACGTTGTACTCCATAGCCGTGTAGATGCAATCCCATTTTCTACGTTACTTTTGATTTACTCGGAGGCATAATTTATTTGAGCTGAACATTAGCAAAGAATGTTTTGCAAAATAATAATCATACAATAGGTGGCCGTGCTGTGATAAATTATGTCAGCCTTTAGTAAAATATTTCACATAATAACAATAGCATCAAGTTTCAATTATGGGAGACATAATACATTCGACATGGTTTTCAGATATGTGAACCACATTTTCCAAACGAGTATATCTTAAAACATACCCAGTCCTTTGATGAAACATGTAGACGGAAGATAGTGGCTTTACACTAGGCACCACGACTTAGAACTGAACAATGCTGTCTGCTTTTCCCAGTTGTCCTATATCACAGTGATCAAGAATACCAGTCTACCTGTACGGTATGTTCTTTCTGCAGTAACAACAAATTCTCTTTTCTGTTTGCACAGGACACTGCTCGGCCAAAACATCATGACCACCAACCAGTTACCGATATAAACCCGTCCAGGCGACAGCAGCGTCACCTTGTGAGAAATGACTGTTAGTCAGACACACGCACGGTGCATGTAGTACCAGTGATCGCGATATCCGATTGCAGAAGGAGAAGGCACACTATCTATCCGAGTTTGACCCAGGACAGATTTTAATGGCCCAGAGGCTCAGCAAGAGCTTTTCGGAAACTACACGATTTGTCGGGTACTCGAGAAGCGCCGTGGTGAGTGTTTTCAACGCGCGGCGAAACCAAGGTAAAAACACGTCCAGACGTCGTGGGGTAGGACACTACAGGTGTCAGACATCGTAGGCTGTGCAGACTGGTAAAACAGGACAGGCGTCAAACTATGGCGGAACTAACATCAGACTTTAATGCTGGGCAGAGTACACATGTGTCTGAGCACACAGTGCACAGAATACTTCTAAGGATCGGCCTTCGTAGCCGATGATCCATGCATGTGCCAATCTTAACACGACGACATCGGCAACTACGACTGAAACGGACACATGACCATCGGCACTGAGCGTTGATGCAGACTCACACGGTTGCATGGTCTGATGAATCCCGATACCATCTTCATCATGCCGATGGGAGGCTGCGAATCCGTTGTCTTCCAGAGGAGCAGTACCTTGATACCTGCACTGTGGGACGGAGACAAGTTGGTGGCGGCTCCATTATGCTCTGGGGAACATTCACATAGGCATCCATGGGTTCAGTAGAGCTCGTGCAAGGCACCGTGATGGCCAAAAAATATCGCACACTGGCTGCAGACCACACCCTTCATCACAAGCCTGGTTCCTGACTATTATGGCATTTTTCAACAAGATTATGCACCATATCACAAGGGCAGGAGTGTGATGGACCCATAGTGACGAGTTCCAATTGATATACAGGGCCCCCCAACTCGTCTGACCCATCGAAAACGTCTGGGATGTGATTGAACGTGACGTCAGAGCTCATCGTCCCCTCTCCCGGAATTTTCGGGAATTTGGTGTCTTGTGTGTGCAAATGTAGTACCAACTCCCTCCAGCGACATACCAGGGGCTCATTACTTCCCTGCTACGATGCGTTGCCACTGTTATCAGTCCCAAAGGTGGCCATAACGGCTATTAGGGAGATGGTCATAATTCTCTGGTTGATCAGTAAATAAACTCGGTATATTATAAATTAATGAACATTTAATGTGAAAGTAGTGTAATTAATGTAAATTTACATTATGTGATATTATATTTTGTTATACACTGACCTACACTACATCAAAATGAACCATTTGTGAACTATATAATTTCCTGGACCAATCCAATGAACGTGAGGACCTTGAGGTAAGAAGGAGAAGGCTGGACAACAGCATTTTTTTCTGTTGCATTATCCGATTGCGTGTCTACATAAGCTGTCTGGCGAAAGCAGAACCGTCATGACACTTAGCGAGTTTACTGAGTGCATGGAAAGGAAAGAATTTAGTAAAAGTTGTACCATTGTGAAGAAAAAGAATTGTTTCTATTGCCAGATCAAATTTTTTGCTGTTTTTACCAATGAGTGCTAATATGAGTGCTGATTTACAGATAAATGTTTTTAAGGAACAAACAGCTCTAAAAACTGTTAGTAGTCACACTTTCCCAGGAATTATTCAAGATGTCGGTCAACTGAATGATGTTTTACAACTCTCCTTATCAGTAAGTGTCATTATTCAAGTTGTGCACTACAAAATAAATATAATTTGTAATACCTTGCAAAATATTCGAGAAGTTTCAGACAGTAGAAATGTAGAATTTCTAACAGATCAAGTGTAAGTTGCTGAGTATAGCTCAAGAACTGTTGAATCTCTGCTGAATTCCTAGTATTCTGTTTATTGTTTTGAATTTCTGCACATGCTTATAGCTTTATGACAAAGTCTCGTTACACGTTTTTGCACGTCATTGTATAGTTTAAAAGATGTATCCATAGTTTCCTGTAAAGCCTCAGAAGGAAAATGTAGAAGTTAGCTTTGTTGTTTGTGTTAAAGTTTAGTGATTTAAAGACAGAGGATCATATTGTCTCATTAATGATTGATGATAAGGTGCACATCAAACAATACATGGATTATAAGGGAGATAATATTCTGGGGACGCCTTTTAGTTGTGCCACTGCAACTACTTCCACATGTGTTTTCATAATTCAGACCATCTTGCTTCATTTAAAGTAACTGTACACATTCTGCCTACAAACACTCTTCAGGCATGTGACCTTTTCATTTATGTTAAGAATGTTACAATGAGCTTTTGTGTTGTGAATGATACTACTTCTGTAAACAGAGGAGTATGGGATATTTCTCAACACCACCAAAAAAGAATGTTATCCATACCTACCCTTCAGACCTCTGATATCCATTACTTATCACTGTTAGCACACATCTTTTGAAAAACATTTGGAACAATTGGGTCGACCATAAAAATTACCAGCAGGTCATCATACATACTGATTTTGAAAACAAAGAGAAAAATTTGTCAGTGAATATTAGGAGTGAAGTATCACCCTGAAGAAGCTTTATGCCTTGGAAACTAAATAGATTATAAAGTACTCCTAACGCTTTGGTATGAAATCTCTCTTTGCATCACATTTTGAAAGACAAAATGTAAAATACATTCAAAATGTTTACAATCTGTATGTTTCCAAAATGAGATTTTCACTCTGCAGTGGAGTGTGTGCTGATGTGACACTTCCTGGCAGATTAAAACTGTGTGCCCGACCGAGACTCGAACTCGGGACCTTTGCCTTTCGCGGGCAAGTGCTCTACCATCTGAGCTACCGAAGCACGACTCACGCCCAGTCCTCACAGCCTTACTTCTGCCAGTATCTGTATGTTGTGCAGGAGCTTACCACTTTAGCTGGGTAACAGTCTGTATGAATATAAAAGTACTGGAGCTTTTATTAACTTAATTGAACAGTAGTGGTTGGTGGTAAATGTTAAAACAAATTATAAAGATGAACACCTGAAACATTCACTTCAGTATCCATTGGCAGCAGAATGAAACGTGGACAGTATCTTCTTTCTCAGTAATCTTTTGAAATGGGTACATGTTTTGGACCAGATGAGGTTAAAGTACAGTTGCCCTACATTAGACATCCATTGGACACAGTCAAACACCACTCACGGACTACCTTGAAATGGTCAAATACTGTGTTAATAAAATTGACTTCAAGTACTTTTTGCTGGGTAAAATACAGAAATATATTTTGTAGGTTAAGTTTGGTAATTACAGTACAAATACAGAATCACATTAATTAGTTTCCTTAAGAAAAATCTTTGCAATTGAATGTAAGGTGAGGCTTCAAACATGCTTCCTTTCCAATCAGGTTTCTCTGAGAATATAACTGCTGCTCTGAGAAGTACTGATGAAAGCAAAACTGTAAACCTCTACTGTAACATTTACATCTGATATTAGTGACAGAATTCATACTGATTATTCCCTACAGATGTGGAAGAGGTAGAAAAACTTGTACCACTTCTGACAAATTTAAATGGCAATTATACCTGGATTGCTTTGAAGAGACTGGTGTGTAGATTTTCACTCTGCAGTGGAGTGTGCACTGATATGAAACTTCCTGCTTAGGTATTGATTCTGGACAAGAAAGCATTGCCTGACAGTAATAACAATACTTGAACAGCAGACATTTATCACAATGTAATGATACATCTGATGATGAGGCTTTCCTTCTATAATCACAGAATAAAATAAAGGAAACATAGATTTGTAGAATAATTATTGCTACAGACATTTCTAAATAGTGGGAACACGCAAGTACTAACAGAAAAAAGTAAGGAACCATTTCGAAAAAGTGTCACTGGTGTAAAGCTTACCAACTATGTGTAAAAGAAACGAAAACCGAAGGAATTTATTTTGATGTAAAGGTACAAACAGATGGGATGAAAGTGTCAAATTGTTGTGTCTCACGATAGACCAAAATTGCTAATAAGATGAGCGCATAAGATATCTGGTTGGTAAACTTGCAAGTGTGATTATTCGACTGTATAAAATAAGAAATGGTATCAACAAAAACTTACTGGTTCTTTGCCACTGTGCACCCTTTCAGTCACAGCTGCAGTATGAGGTTCTGTTAACAGGAAATTCGTCAGGTACAAACTGTCTATTCAGATGGTAAAAAGAAAGTAATTAGATGTACTGAAGTATGGAGTCCTAGAGAAACCTGTAAAACATTTCAGGGAAGTCAACATAATGACATTCCCAAGTCTCTATAACTGCTTAGATTATAAACAGAGCACCTCATTCATAGATATTCTTTGGCGCTCTAGAGAGTTATCGTACTGATTCAGAATTTTTAGCTCACACAAGTTGTAAACTTTCATAAATAAACTCTGGATGTATATAGACTGTAATCATGATTAGGGCAATAATGTTAGTTTGTATGCATTTACGTGTAGCTAGGCTCATACAGGTCAGGAAGCAAATATTCATCTGATTAAGCTGGGACAACTAACACGAGCTCGGCGCAAATACAGTGCAGCAAGACAATTCTTTTATTGTGACTTTCCTCGCAAACATTCTATTGCAAGCTGGCCGGAGCCTGAGCTTGATTCATTAACAAACAATCAATATAAAAACAGGTAGCTACAAATCGTAATATACTTTTTATTCATGAAAATGTAGATATATCATAATAATGTGAAAGTGGAAGACAGTGTTTGTACTTCTGTAATTGATGTGCCAATATATATTTATCCCATATAATTGTGTAGAAATGGAGTGGGAGCTGCCAGAATGTGAATTACCTGTTTAGGGTATAAATGCTGTATTTATTTAACTGAAACTTCTATGTATATGTATAACTTCAATTTATGATGCCAGTTGCTTGATAAATATGCTGAAAATCTAATTAAATAAACGTCCTAACAGAAATTTGTATAAGCTAGTGATGTCCCTACCAAGCATTTAGTACCTGAAATGGGCCCAGCCAGTAGTGTACTAAAGTACATTCTGTGACAAAGGGCTTATTGGTCTCCATATCTCTGGGATCAAAGGTAAAGGCGCAATGTCCTGCCATGCCCCTCCACCCTCCCCCTTAATTAGATAAGGGGTCCATTACTCAGCTCTGTAAAGAAGTCACACACTTGGCTTAGCCTCCTTATATCCTATCAGCTTAACTGATGACCTCTTTCTGCTACAATTTATTACCAAGTTATCTAGTCTATGACCCATCTATTTTATTGATGATCTGTGATATTAGTGCAATAGTTTATTTCTGTCTAATTTATCACCATTGTTTACTCTCTAATTAATGTATTAATCATTAAGTTTTATTACAATTATTTATTACCAAATCATAATGATTTGTGGCCTAAATGTGGATGGATAGCTATAGGTGGCAATGTAGTCGATTTATCCCAACCACTTATCCACATATGCTAACTATCAGACAGCGACCTCATTTGTGCTCTGTAAACCGTAATGCCAGCAGGAGATATCAGCCACCGCCCCCGCCCCCTTCCCCAGACAGAATACGAAAAATGTGAGTTGTGGCATTATCCTATTAGTTATTACTGAATCATTCTACTAAAATTTCTGATCCAATTTATTACTAAATCATTGTGAAGAGGTGTAAAGTAATTAGATTGGTCCCACATCTAATCATTACCACAGATACACTACTGGAGATCACTAAAATTACACTATGGATGCATATCAACAAAAATGGCTACCTTTATCCCACAATCGGTCCTAAATAGTGAGAAATGCAACAAGTGGGAGTTGGGACATTGTCCTACTCGTCATTACACAATTATTCTACCACAATTTACTACCTAAAATAGATACCATGAATTTTTCTCTCCAAATTAGTTATTTCCCAGTGGTAAATTAAAAAAAGCAGAAGAATCAAAGGGGCTTTATCCTATGGCTTATGAAAAGTGGTGCAGCTTGCATTGCTGTCAAATTATAAGAACACTTTTACTATTTAATAATCACCCTGTGTAGGTTGAGGGCTCATTTAGTACACTACAGGCAAGTAGCTACTACAGTATGGGGTTTCATAAACAAATATACTGATAATCCCTGCTTGCTGTTCACAGTACAACCGTTTTTTGCAGCAGACTTGCCACTACGCTTGGGTTTAAGGATTCACGTTTCTTATCTGCACTCATATCACATATGCATGCACATGAGAATACTATCAGAAATTGAAGTGCCAGCAGCAGCAGCGATCAGCCACCACAAGCTAAAATTTATATGTAGGTATTAACCCATTCGTCTCATTGGACATAGACTCACAGCCAAAAGTCCATTATCACACACAAGAAACTCTTCGGAATAGCTACACTACAGATCACACATGAGACATCACTAAAAATTATGCTGATAGCAACTAGTTACAGTTACGATGGTATTTTTCGTTTATTCAGTCATACAGTACCACCCACTGTATTAAGGAACGAATGGCTCAGTAACGATGATTTTATTAGAAAACAATTACAGCCAGCCCCGCAGTCACATCATGTCAGAAAGAGCACTGGAACCATGCTGGCCAGAGCTGCAGACTGCAGGCATCGCACCAAGTAATCACATTGCCTGCTAATCTGTTCAGCTAGATACGGCAAGTCACAGCAAGACACACACACCAAGGAGCAGCTGCAAATACAGCATTCTTCTTAACACTGAGCACCAATCTAATTACAAAAAAAAATTATTTGAGCCAGTTTGCTACACTCTTAGTGATGTGCATTTCACATTGGTGTCCAAAATTAAAGCTACAAACTTCTATTTCCCATTTTATGTCTAGTCATACAGACAGTCAACGGATGTTCATACAATCGTGTTCAGCACGAAAGGTGGTATTCTGGTCAACGGGAACCACGCGAACGATGACGTCACGGTGCCTGTCAAATGGGGTAGTGTTTTACGGGTAGACCCTCATCCACTATTTCTGTGTACACAGTCAGACAGAGCAGCATGGCACAGAGAAGACGCTTACCAGGCTCCCTGCGGTGGAGGGCCATAGGAAGAATGGGAACATGAAAGTCACAAGCTGATGTGGCGCGATTGCTTAATGTGAATCGTTCTGTTGTTTCTCGGATGAGGCGACAGTTTATAGAGAATGAAACTGTATCCCAAAGACCAGGGCAGGGCTGATCATTTGTGACATCAGAAAGAGTGGACTGTTACTTGGCTGCAAGGGCATGACAGTACCGCCTTAGTACTGCATGCCAACCAGCATCTGACCCCGCAGTATCCACTAGACGTGTTGAAACGAGGCAAATAGTGTACAGATGGCTTCGGCAGAGTGGCCTTTATTGTCAGAGACCTGCTGTTTGTATACCTCTGACGCATCTTCAAGGAAGGGAATGTCTAGAGTAGAGTTGTCAGCATGCCACCTGGATGGTCGAACCGTGGGCTTGTGGTCAATTCGCAGATGAGTCCCGATTTCGTCTGAAGAGTGATTCTCAACGGATTCGCATCTGGAGGGAAGGTGGAATTCCATTTCGGGACCCAAACACTGTAGAAAAGGACCGATATCGAGGAGGACCCATTCTTATTGCAAAAAGACTGTAGGTCTAACATTGCATAGAGTCCCAAACAGTAATCCCACCGTCCCAAGCATACAAATAGGTGAAAATAGTATTGAACTGGAAAATGTAAATAAATTCCT
Source organism: Schistocerca americana (assembly GCF_021461395.2). Lineage (NCBI taxonomy): Eukaryota > Metazoa > Arthropoda > Insecta > Orthoptera > Acrididae > Schistocerca > Schistocerca americana. The sequence goes on along the minus strand of NC_060121.1, from coordinate 504,655,456 downwards.
TGGAATATCTATCTCTGACACTCTAAGCTGGAAAAGGCACACTGACAGATTAGCTACCAAGCTAAGTAAGATATGTTTTATGGTTCTGTCAGTCAGGGAAGTGATGAGTATAAATATCCTAACGTCAGTGTACCACGCTCTTTTTCACTCAATCCTAAAGTATGGCTTCATACTCTGGGGAAACAGTTCTGAGTCAAATAAAATATTTAAGCTCCAAAAGAAAGCTGTCAGGATAATGCTATTTAAAATGCAGAGAGACTTGTGGAAACAACTATTCCGAAAACTAGATAGTCTTCCACTTCCTTGCCAGTACAGATCAGACATACTAAGCTTTACCAAGCTAAGTATTGGCAGCCTGAAGCAGAATCTGGACTATCACCAGCATGGCACTAGAGGTAAATACTTGCTGACACAGTTTCCCCAATCCACCAAATTATAAGCTGATAGTGTAAAATGCATGAGGATTAAACTTTATAAACATCCACCAGCAAACATTAAAAACAACAACAGTCCAGCACATTTTAAAGTAAGGCTTAAATCGACATTATTAAAAATGCTCTTTTTATAGCTTACACGAATAATATGATTTTTATATGTAATATATTTGCACACACATCTTTCTGTGCTATAATTTATCTTTAAAATGTAAATTTCAATAAGGCCTAACTGACTGTTAAAAATTGGTCTACTTGTATGTACTCATTATATTTATCTAGTAAATCTTAACTATTGTATAAATTATGTAATGCTTATCTGTACTTAATTTTATTTTAAATGTATCTTCAAATTTTAATTTTAATTAGACCTGGTTGACCTAAATTTTGAACAACTTGTGAGTATACTAATACTATTTCTTGTGATCTATAACTGTCATACAATTGTGTAAGTCTAGGTGAATTTAATTTGGTGTTAGACATTTTTAAATATTTAACTACTACAATGATTGTCCCATATAATACAGTACTCTCTCTGCACAAAATGAACACCTCTCCACGTAATTGTACAAGTGAACTGGCAAGGTTTAACTTCAGTCAGGTAGTGTGACGAGATCTTGGGATCTTATGTGTGGTTGTTGCGAGGTACTGTGGGTCCAGACTTCGTACTGATGGACGATAATGTTCGACTTCGTAGAGCATGGGTGGTTGATGTTCTCTTGGAAACGGAAGATATTGGATCCATGGTGTGGCCTGCTCACTCTCCCGATTTGAATCCAATAGAGCACGTCTGGTAAGTACAGGGAGACAGGTTGCATCTCATCAGCTTCCACCAGCCACTGTCCATGACTTGCGAGGAGCTTTGCAGGAGGAACGGGCATTTTTGTCTCAACATGAGACTGATGGCACCATTCACAGCATGCCCCGCCGTTGTCTTGCATGTATTGCTGCCAGAGATTATCACACTCTATACCGAGCACATTAACTAGTTGTCAGAATGTGTATGCAAATCCGGTAAGTTAGAAAAAAAGAAAGACTTTTATCTCTACCATTATACATGTTACAACTGTTTACGTTCTCTATTCTTTAGATTGTTTCTACTGTACTATAACCTGTTTATACTATTCTGTGGCAAAATAAACGCAATCTTACAAAATTTCCATTTGCTGCTTTAATTTTGGACACTACTTTATATTCAGCACATGCTCTACCACAGGTGAGCAACCGCATCTAGCCCGCGATCGGATTCAATCCGGACTGCGAAAGAAATTCCAGGTGAATACAAACAAAATGTGCTCTCAAAAATGAATGTACAGAGACATAACTTGCTGGCGAGGTGTGTCGGGAATGGTGTGCCACTCACATCGGTTTGTTAGCCCATAAACATTAACCGCAAGGACGCTACAGTTTGATTTTATGGGCTAGGAGTGCTGCTTTCGCGTGACGAGGCGGCCAGCGAGCTTAAGTATGTGAATCTGCCCGTAGGTCATCAAATGTTGCCCTTGCCTGCTCAATAAGATCAAAACATCCGGAAATTTACATATAATGTTACCATTGTCTTAGCGGTCGGAAATGTAGCATGCTCCTTGTAACTATCATCAGATGCATTTTCTCAGGGGACTCTGCGGATAATTATGGTTTTTACCTGCAGTGAGCACATACAAATACTACTCGTCTTTAATGTGATAAAAGCGTTGGTTTTTACCAGTTGTAAACAAAATTATTTTAAAACGAAATTTTATGTAATCATTCAGTAGAGGAATCCGCAATTAGTCTAATTCAATATTACTTATATCAGTACATGTTAACAAGTACATCTCTGCTGGATGAAGAATAGCCAATATTCCAACAACGACTAAAATGCCGCCTGTTTACTCTAGCGCACGATTTCATGATTTCAAAATGGTTCAAATGGCTCTGAGCACTATGGGACTTAACATCTATGGTCATCAGTCCCCTAGAACTTAGAACTACTTAAACCTAACTAACCTAAGGACATCACACAACAGCCAGAGAAAATCCCTGACCCCGCCGGGAATCGAACCCGGGAACCTGGGCGCGGGAAGCGAGGACGCTACCGCACGACCACGAGCTGCGGACTCATGATTTCACCATGATTTCAAAATTAAATATCTTGAGAACTAAGCTGGATAGACGAGAGTAAAAGAGGATCTGCGAATTGTGAAAACTGTAAGAATTTTATGCAGAAGTTATACAGAAGTTCGCAATAAGTCGGAAAGATGCTAACAGATGCTGATGTATGCTGTGCATCTCGTACAGTATCGTTGTGCATAATTAAACACGTCATCTGCAAGCAGTCTTTGCAAGCGTATCACTATCTTTTCGAAATAACCACCAATCGCAGTATGGAGGTGGCGCAAACGAACAGTGAAATTTGCCATCAGATCTGTAGTGACTCAATGGTAATGGATTCAGACGCGAACAAAATCACCGATTCAAGCTCGTCCAACATGGTAGTATGATTCCAGTAGACAGTTTCTTTGAATGTGCCCCACAAAAAGTAGTCACAAGGCATCAAAATTCAAATGGTTCTGAGCACTATGGGACTTAACTTCTAAGGTCATCAGTCCCCTAGAACTTAGAACCACTTAAACCTAACTAACCTAATGACATCACACACATCCATGCCCGAGGCACGATTCGAACCTGTGACCGTTGCGGTCGCGCGGTTCCAGACTGAAGCGCCTAGAACCTCTCGGCCACTCCGGCTGGCCAAGGTACCAGGTCAGGCTAATATGGAGTCCAATCCAGCCCTGCGCCAGTGACTTTGCAATAATCCAATGCAATGTCTATCCCTGAAGTTTTCATCAAGAATGCGAAACGTCTATTAAGTGTGATGTGATCTGGCCTCATATTGCATGAACCACTCAGAGCTTGCTCGATCCCCCAATGCTGTGTGGCTAGAACTTATTCCAAAATTTCAACGTAACGTTGACTAGTGACCGTTTGTTGTGCGAGAAAGGGCCAATAATGCGTCTGCTACATACCAAAGCCGACACACTAACTTTGGGAGAATTCAGTGGTTTCGCTTCACACAAATGGGGATTTTCGGAACACCAAAATCGTCAGTTCTGTTTTTTCTCGACTCCATCTAGTTGGAAACGTGTTTCATCTGTGAACCAATACAGCCAGCACAAAATCCTTAATTATTAATCATGGTGAGAATTAGGTTTGCAAAGTCAGCCCTCTGTCACACAGCTCTTACAGCTGGCTTTGGATTTTGAATGGAATCATGTGTAGGCTCTGTATCAGTATTTTCTGTGTTGTGGAACACTTCCAAACACTCTCTGCTACAATAATTCGAACGGGTTTCCCTGGATTTTGGTGAATAATACCAGAAACTGTGGCGACATTTTCAGCAATAATTACAGTGTGCTTGGGGCTAACATTCTCCATTAGATCATCAGCCACTCTGGGTGTCCATTGGAATTTGGTGAAGAGCCTGGGTATGGTTTTCGCATTGGGTCCTTTTGGAACATTAAATCGTGTTAGAAAACTGCGCCTTGTTGCCGTAGGACTCTGTTCAAACCTGTGGTAATAGAGTACCAGAAAAACACGTTGTTCAACGGAATACATGATTTCGACCTCTTCCTTCAGTACGCTAACCTCCTTTTACACTTGAATGGTGGGACTGATTGCTCTCAGCTGCGGCATACTGCTTATAAGCACTACGTATTGCGGCTACAGCACCATCTGTTAGCAACTTTTAGAAATAACATAAACACATGTTTCCCTGAGACATTTCAGCTTCTCCATCGTCTAATAATGATCAAAGCAGAAGAAATGCTAGGCAGAAATGCTAACCATTACACCACTGCAGTACAATGGTCAACATTGCTGCACGAACTACTCACAAATTTTAATTCATTTCTTCTGCTTCTATATACCTCATGTATACATTTTTTAGAGCTCCCACAATGAACATATAATTTATTGTACTCGTCTATCGATCTTAATTTATTGTACTCGTCTATCGATCTTACTTTTCGACATATTTAATTTTGAAATCAGGAACTTCGCTGGACACCTCGAAGCTGTTTCTAGCGCTGTGTTTGATCAGCGCTGTGTTTGATCTGCACTGTGCATACACTATATGATCAAAAGCATCTGTAGCAAGTCTGTAGAAGTAATTTATTTAAAAGGGATTGCCTAAGCCAGTTCGAGACATTAGCTCGTTTTCTTAAGATCTGTGGAATAACAGAATTTGTAGGAACAATAGCAGTTGAAGATGCTTTCTGATCCTCAAGACCATTAGAATAAAAAGATGCAGAACGACAAATCCACCACATGTAGATACAATACACACTATAAGGAGGTGTAAAAATGGACTCAGTACTTCCAAGTTTAAATCTGACAATATTACACAGAGCAGTGAGATAACTGCATTCATAATCCACATGTGTTTAGGACCTGAAGGGTGATTATCTGTAAAACTCTGTAGTAATTATAATTTCTTGTTGTGGTCATTTTACGAGATGTGTGTGAGCCACTTTAACCTGTCGAAAAGATGTTTTGTAAGCCGCTTTTTCCATGAATGATGACTGAATTTCCTCAAAGTTCTAGCAACGAACCTAGGCAAGTCATGTGATTCTCCTATAAGTTGTGCTATGTAATTATTCTATATTAGTTCGATCTGGATGGTTACTCCTAGGTAATATATGCCTGTTACGGATTCCAATGACTTACCTCCATTTACCACATTTATTTAAAGCCAGACCCAACGACAATCGTTAGTCCTATGCAGTTATTTGGGAAATTCGCTACTGCATTCTTATAGGCAACTGCATCGTAAATATCGTACATACAGTATACATAAACTGTACAGTAGAAGGCAGAGGGTACGTCACAGAAATATTATCGCTTTTCTTTCCTGTCCCACTCTAACATTCTGATCAAGGAAAAGTTATTGTCAATATGCCTCTGTACAAATCGTAATCTCTCTTATTTTATTCTCACAATCACTACTCTGAATATATGATGGTAGGGGCATAATGATATCACAGATTTCGCTGTATGCAGTTTCTTTATATCTATCCAAAAGTGTTTCAGGAGACACAAACAATCTTTTGTTTTTAGAATGAGATGTTCCACTGTAATATGATATACCAATAGAGTATGCTCCTAGCAGTGTTGTAGAGCTTCTGATACTAAATACCCATAGTATCATTTACACTGATATGACTGCTTAGTAGATCAGTCACAACCAATCATGTAATGTGATTTTATCACTAGTAGTGTTTTGTAAACCCCTTCTTTCGTTGGTTGATCGCATTTTCTCATGATTCCTACAAATTAATCGTCAGCCCAACAAATGCTTTTCCTTTACGCATCCTAGTTTAGGTTGCTCCAAATGTTTACTCTTAGGTATTTTACGGCAGTTACAGTTGTTGGTGACAGTATAATTCTGCAACAGTGAATTTCGAGTCATGTCTATGTGCAATAGTCACATTTATTTATGTCTCAATCAACTGCAACTCCCTGCAGCAATCACAAATCCTCGACAGGTCTTCCTGCAGTTTGTTAATGTCTTCTCATAAACAACTATATCGTCTGTGAGCATTCTACATCTGCAATGAAGCAAATGCACTGCAAGTCGCTGTACACTACAAGCGGAGGATAAATCATAGCAGTATTATTGATTTCCTTTCCATTCCAATCTCATGCACTGATTGAGTAAAAATAAATGAACGTCTGTATACCTCCATACATGTCATAATTGTTATTGTTTTATGAGAGCTGCATCATCTTTCCTCTGAAGATTCGCAGAGAATTTTTTATTACATATTCGAATGAGGTATTACACCAACCTAATATAATGCTAGTAACCCACAACCGCTCAAGTAACGCGATTTTATCAGCAGTGGTGTTTTGGAAACCACATTTTTCATGTATGAACTAACTTCTTTCAGTGTTTCATCTGCTTTTGCATTATGTACTCATTCCACTTTAGGTCTGTTATTCCTAGTTACTTTATGGTAACTAATGTTTCCAGTGAATGCTATGTAGAACTGTACTGGATTTCTTCCCTTATGTATGGAAGTGGTAAGTGGATCCACTCGGTGCACTACAACATAAATTAATGAACTAACATTATCATCTACATAAAAATCAACAACTTGCCACATACTACATACATCTATTATTGAACAAAGAATATTAAAAATGAATAATTAATAACTTAAAAAATAATGAATCAAGGGATGGTGGCGGCCAACTTCAATTAAACCAAAAACAGTAGATGGTATTTCTAAAAAATACTCAAAAAGAATTCACATAGTGAATTCCAGATCATGAAATTCACTATCATTTTTTAGTTTCTTCATTCCCTTACATCAAAGTTTAATAATATCATCTTGAAAAAACTGAAAATCCCAACCACTAATTAATTTGAAGCATATTTGGCAAAATAATCCTACATTTTTTTACAAGTTCCATACAATTTTTTACCCTATCTAGTTTTCAAATATTCACATCATGCAATGAAATGAAATTGCTTTACTTCCAGGTGACTAATCTTTTTAAACAAATTAGAACTGATTGAAATTTTATTAACATTAAAAATTTTCACTCGAAATTTTATACTGAACATCATATATTGAATTTTTCTTGCCATACATGATTATATAGGCACGAGTCTCATTTGGAATTTTATCACTGAATGTGGCACACAGCTTCATTGTTGTTTTCTGAGCAGTTCACGCATTCATTCTCCTAGACCTATTTATAAAATAGATTAGATAACTTTCAATGAAATTTATGGGACTTATATTGACATCACTCTTCAGTTGCGTTACTGTGTTAAAAACTAGGAAAGCATCATACATTTTCAGATAATTATTTGGTGGATTGAGGTCCATATTTCTTGAGGAAAAACTTCATTCCTGGCATTCTTTGGATAGGTACTCTGCAATTTTATGGGATCTAAAAAGGAAAAGTCAATTAACTGATTATTCTCTTTTTTGTCTGAAAACAACAAAAATGAAATAATGCATGTCAAATTCTGCAGAGTTATACTAACTGGTTATATATGTAGTACCAAATTTCTCTTTCCATCCAATCCAGCAATCTCTTTAGTTTGTGGTTCAAAGAGAGGTATGTGGGAATCTCTGAATATTTTAGTGTTTCTTTGTCCAGTTCGATTGAATATTCTTGTTCATACCTAACCACAGGAACTCGAATTTCCATTGATTCTACAACAATTTTGTCTTCCATAGGAAGTGTGGACAGATCTTCCAAGCCAGCCCATCGAAAAATGGTGTGTTGAACACTTGAAAACCATGTAAAAATTACACTTAAATCTCTTTCTGAAAAATAGCATCTCCAACACTTGAAGACCATGTAAATATTACACTTAAATCTCTTTCCCGCAGTATTTCCATATAACTTTTGAAAAATTCACGAAATATTTCTAAAGGATTAAGTACTTAATTTTTCACACTTTTTAACTTCCCATTACTGAGGATGTGCCTGTCAGTGGTTAATTCATTGGCTAAAGATGAAGTCAATCACATAATGACAGATGAAGAAACAAAAGGACATTCTATTCTTGATAAAATATTGTTTCCTTTCTTTATGGTGACAACCTCAAACAGCTTTGCCAAATAGCTGTCAATCAATCTTTTATTGCATAATTTGTACCATCAGCTCCAATAATACTAAAGGTCATGTACAGTTATGCATGATTATGACGAACACAACCATTTCCAATATTTATAATAATCTCTGTGGTCTTGTTGGGTAGATTTAGGAAATGAGTACTACTGATAGCTCTTTGTTTTGTTCATTTATTTATTAAAGATAAAAATTTATTAAGCCATTTCTAAAGTATCTGCTCCAGTAGCAACATTGAAGTCAAGCAAATCATAATTTTCAATAGTTACAGTTATTTCTAATTCCCGAATGTATAAAAAATTGCAATATGTATGGGATAATGTGGTTTGTGAATTACTGGTCTGGTAAAGTCAGCATTAGACTTGAATGAAGCAATAATATGAGTTTCCCGGTGAAAATTATCAGTATGCTTTACAAACATTTCATCAGCTAGATTAATATTTATATTAATTGATTTGAATGGAATAAATTTTGGAACATCCTTAGGAAGAGTTTCTTTATTAGCTTCAATAGTATGACCACTAAATCCAAGCACACTTCCAATACTATCTTTTATTTCAATATTTAATTTAATATTGCACTCAATAATAACTCTATTTAGAATTTCATCTGCTTTAATGTGAATATTTGGCTATTTTGTATGAATAAATTTTTCCAGCCTTTTCAAACGATATTCACCTACAGGAATTTCTATTGTTTCTCCATCACAATATAATCTATTATTTTTATATAATTTTTGGAGTTAAAAAAGTTGCATAAATATCAACTAGTACAACTTTGTCATAACATTCTCACATAGACACTGTCAATCCTTTTTTTAGAACATATGACATACCACTTGATTGAAATAATCTACTCAGTTATATTAATAAAAATTATTTTAATTTAATGAAAAATTGATTGTGAACCAAAAAGAAGAACTCCAGAGAAGAAACCAAAGAATAAGCACAGCACATTCTTGCCTAGCTCTAGTCAATGTGCAATAACATTTCGAAGTGGAGTGCACAAACTACATTAATAAGTGACAATTAAATTTTAACTCCAGGAGGGTTGAACTGGAATAAATTCAATCCCTTATATGTTTATTCAAAAAGTTAAGACCAACCCAAGTACTCAGAATTTATAAAAAGGTGTCATCAAAATTGAAGATAAAAATAATTTTAAAAAAGGTACTTTATTGAAAATAATGGTGAAATTACACTGCCAGATGAATGTGAAGATAATTCAGTGGTTATGTTTAATTATTTCATTCTTGAAAATCAGGATGTAGTTAGAGGTTGTAGCAAAACTGAATATTGTAACCCACAAAGCCTCCAAAAATAAATGAAAAATATAACTGTTCAAAAATCACACAAAAATTCACTTGACGCTTTCTAGAGAGATAATCTCCTCTCCTTCCTACTTAACAATGTAAGTCTATACCAGACATGGCTTGAATTCATAGAAATTTATACCAAATAAGTTAACAAATGACAGAGCTGATTCCCATGTTACGCAAAGTGAATCATAACACTGTTGCAGAAACAACAAAACAGCATACCAAATTTAAATGTAGGGGCAAGCTCTCCAGGATCGGTAATGTTTTACAGAAGTTCAAATTTAACACCGACTTCAATGTGAGAATCTTATAATAGTTTCCACAATGAAACGTCATCTCGAAACTGGCAGAGAGGCCAAAGAGACACTGGTTGTATGAAAAGCATGCTAGCAGGAAGAAACAGTCAATGCCTTCTCTGCACTACAGCAATGGAAACACTATTAATGACAGTGCTGCTAAAGCAGAATTACTTAACATAGACTTCCGAAATTCTTTCACCAAAGAAGATGGAGTAAACATTCCAGAATACGAATCGAGAACAGCTGCCAACATGAGAATCTTAGAAATACATATCCTCAGAGTAGCAGTGTCGCAACTTATATCACTTAATAACAGCAAGTCTTCCCATTCAGACTGTATATCAATCAGATACCTTTTGGAGTATGCTGGTGTAATATCTCCACATTTAACAATCATTTACATTTTTGTGCTTGACGAAAGATCCGTACCCACAGACTGGAAAGTTACATAAGTCACACTAGTATCCAAGAAAAGTAGTAGGAGCAATCTGCTACATTACAGGCCCATATCATTAACATCGATAAGCAGCAGGATTTTGGAACGTATATTGTGTTCGAACATTATGAATTACCTCGAAGAGAATGGTCATTCACACACAGTCAACACAGATTTAGAAAACATCATTCTTGTGAAACACAACTAGTACTCCACGTATGACTTGTTCAGTGCTATTGACAAGGGATTTCAAACAGATTCCATATTCCTAGATTTACAGCAGGGTTTGACATTGTTTCACACAAGTGTCTTGTAGTGAAATCTTATGCTTATGGAATATCGTCTTAGTTACATGACTGGATCTGTGGATCCCTATCAGAGAGATCACAGTTCATAGTAACTGATGGAAAGTTTTCGAGTAAAACAGAGGTGATATATGGCGTTCCCCAGGGTAGTGTTATAGGCTCTCTGTTGTTCCTTGTTCAAACAAATGATTTAGGAGACAATCTGAGGAGCCATCTTGAAGTTGTTTACAGAGATGCTGTAGTTTATCGTCCATTGAAATCTTCAGAAGATTAAAACAAATTGCAAAACGATTTAGAAACTACATCTGTATGGTGTAGGACTTGGCAGTTGACCCTACATAATGAAAAGTGTGAGGTCGTCCACATTAGTGCTAAAACGAATTCTTTAAACTTCGGTTACACGGAAAATCAGTCAAATATAAACACTATAAATTCATCTAAATACCTAGGAATTCCCCCATGAACCATGGACCTTGCCATTGGTGGGGAGGCTTGCGTGCCTCAATGATACAGATAGCTGTACCGTAGGTGCAACCACATCAGAGGGGTATCTGTTGAGAGGCCAGACAAACATGTGGTTCCTGAAGAGGGGCAGCACCCTTTTCAGTAGTTGCAGGGGAAACAGACTGGATGATTGACTGATCTGGCCATGTAACACTAACCAAAACGGCCTTGCTGTTGTGGTACTGCAAACGGCTGAAAGCAAGGGGAAACTACGGCCATAATTATTCCCGAGGGCAGCTTTATTGTATGATTAAATGATGATGGAATCCTCTTGGGTAAAATATTCCGGAGGTAAAATAGTCCCTCATTTGGATCTCCGGGCGGGGACTACTCAAGAGGACATCGTTATCAGGAGAAAGAAAACTGGTGTAATCGAGCAGGTAGGTTAGAAAATTTAAAAACGGAAATGGATAGGTTAAAGTTAGATATAGTGGGAATTAGTGAAGTTCTGTGGCATGAGGAACAAGACTATTGGTCAGGTTAATACAGGGTTATAAATACAAAATCAAATAGGGGTAATGCAGGCGTAGGTTTAATAATGAATAAAAAATAGGAGTGTGGGTAAGCTACTACAAACGGCATAGTGAATGCATTATTGTGGCCAAGATAGACACAAAGCCCATGCCTACTACTGTAGTACAAGTTTACATGCCAACTAGCTCTGCAGACGATGAAGAAATTGATGAAATGTATGATGAGATAAAAGAAATTATTCAGGTAGTGAAGGGAGACGAAAATTTAATAGTCATGGTTGACTGGAACTCGATAGTAGGAAAAGGAAGAGAAGTAAACGTAGTAAGTGAATATGGAATGGGATTAAGGAATGAAAGAGGAAGCAGCCTGGTAGAATTTTGCACAGAGCATAACTTAATCATAGCTAACACTTGGTTCTAAAATCATAAAAGAAGGTTGTAGACATGGAAGAATCCTGGAGATACTAGAAGGTATCAGAAATTATATTATGGTAAGACAGAGATTTAGGAACCAGGTTTTAAATTGTAAGACATTTCAAGGGGCAGATGTGGACTCTGACCACAGGGTCCTGAAAGGAGGATATAATATGAACATCAACAAAAGCAAAAGGAGAATAATGGAATGTAGTCGAATTATATCAGGTGTTGAAGAGGAAATTAAATTAGGAAATGAGACACTTAAAGTAGTAGATGAGTTTTGCTATCCGGGGAGCAAAATAACTGATTATGGTCGAAGTAGAGAGGACATAAAATGTAGACTGGCAATGACAAGGAGAGCGTTTCTGAAGAAGAGAAATTTGTTAACATCAAGTATAGATTTAAGTGCAAGGAAGTCGTTTCTGAAAGTATTTGTATGGAGTGTAGCCATGTATGGAAGTGAAACACAGACGATTAGTAGTTTGGACAAGAAGAGAATAGAAGCTATCGAAATGTGGTGCTACAGAAGGATGCTGAAGATTAGATGGGTAGATCACATAACTAATGAGGAGGTATTGAACAGGGTTGGAGAGAAGAGGAGTTTGTGGCACAACTTGACTAGGAGAAGGGATCGGTTGGTAGGACATGTTCTAAGGCATCAAGGCATCACAAATTTAGTACTGGAGGGCAGCGTGGAGGATAAAAATCGTAGAGGGGGACCAAAAGATGAATACACTACGCAGATTCAGAAGGATGTAGGCTGCTGTGGGTACTGTGAGATGAAGAAGCTTGCACAGGATAGAGTAGCATGGAGAGCTGCATCAAATCAGTCTCAGGACTGAAGACCACAACAACAACAACAACAACAACCTAGGAATTACAATTGCAAATGACTTCATTTGGAAAGACACACAGAAAATGTTGTGGGGAAGGCAAACCAAAGACTATTTTATTGGCAGAACACATGTAATAGGTCTGCTACAGAGACTACATACATCGTACTTGTTCATCCTCTTTTGGAGTAATGTTGCATGACCTGGGACCCTTACCAGATAGGGTTAACAGAGTACATCGAGAAAATTAAAAGAAGAGCAGAACGTTTTGTGTTATAGCGAAATAAAGGAGTGTCACTGACATGATACAAGATTTGGGGGAGACATCATTAAAACATAGGCATTTTTCGTTGCAGTGGACTCTACCCACGAAATTTCAATCACCAACTTTCTCCTCTGATAGAGAAACTGTTTTGTTGATGCTGACCTACATAGGGATAAACGACCATTATAATAAAATAAGGGAAATTAGAGATCGACCTGGAAAGATACAGGTGTTCGTTTTTTCCGCACACTGTTCGTTATTGGAATAATAGAGAATTACTGCTATGTTGGTTCAATGAATCCTCTGCCAGGCACTTAAGTGTGATTTGCGGAGTATCTATGTAGATGTAGAATATTTTACTAGAGGTCGACATAAAGGAATACACCATTTTCATTTAGGTCATATATATTCTAATATGCCACAACAACTAGTAAGGGATAATCTAAATTTCTGATATATTTTTAGACAAGTTGATATAAATTTCAGTCACATATACCATGGATTTGTTGGTGACGATTTAGAATTTGGTTGTTTTAAAGACAAATGTAGTAAATGTTGGAATGAGGACCAATTTGGTTTTTTGCGACAGAAGTGACTAGGAAACGTAAAAAATGGAAAGTAGAGACATAAGATCATAAATTTATTAAATAACTGATGTATTTTATCTTTAATAAATGTTTGCAAAACATGACTGAGAGGTAGTTAGAAAGCGAGACAAAACAGAAACATAAAGGAACAATTAAAAGAGGAATTTAAAGAATGCAAGAAACAACCTACAAAAGAGTAAGGATCGATGTGTTATTCATGCAATCTAAAAAGTTCAAGGAGGAACTGAAGAAAAGTAAGTAAAATTTGATTGAGATAAATCACAGTTGGTGAAAGGACCCATGAAGATACAAATGGACTGATGAATCTTTTAACCAAAGAAACAGGTACTGTGGAAGATTATGAATTCAAAATGTGATGTTGTTGATTTATCAAATTATGCAAAATTTTGTACTATTCAGGAGGATTATAATCTGAATGGAACTGAACAAGAATAAAATCAAGTAGAGGTATTAAATACAATAAATTGATAAAAGAAATTGTTGATGTCTATTTCTCAAAATTAAAATCAAATTTACAATCTAGTTTTGGTGAAGGCTTGATAAAGAAATATATAGAAAAACCCACTGAATGTGGCTGGATTAATGATGTTCATCAATTAATCGATAGATTAGCAGTAATTTACAGTTAATAATTTGCTGGGAATAATAATTAACACAACAAAAAAGCTGGAATACAGCAAATGTTAATAAATAAATTTGACAATTTTGTTATCAATAATGCTAAGGGAATTCCATATTTTATCAGAATTTTTAATAATTTACCATATACATTTTTTAAGAAAACAATAGTGAATAGTATGGGAAAGGATTAGTAAGTTGGGCTTTAAATACTTTACCAATACCCAAAATGCATCTACCAAGCTATGTAAACTGCGAACCTTAACCAAATTATATGAAAGATTAGTTAGTGGAGATCAAGGAATAAATCCACTAGATAAAGCTTATAAAATGTGTGATATTATATTTAGTGATAATAAAGATTTGGATAGACACAAAGCTGATAAAGGACTTCAGTTAGCTGCAAAAGACAGAAGTATGGTAAAGATGCATCGCTTGGCGAAAAATAAGCTGTAACTGCTGTTAGAAGAATAATGTTATGGAAAGAGAAAAATAGGAATAGGTGTCAGTGAAAACAGTTGAAGGTTGTAAAAATACTATTTGTCATAAAAATTTTATCCATATCAATGAATAACTTCAGCAGTGATTATACTTTGCTACCTAGTGACGAAACTAAACCAAAATCAATTAAAATTAAACATAACAATAAGCAATAAATAGTACTGGTAACTTTTAACTTATGCACAAGAGAGAAAATGCGATAAAAACAGGTGGCAATTTACTCATAACGCTAGGTACAAGTGTCATAGAAAAATTATTGGATATCAAATAAAAAAGGAAGAAGGTTCACAACTAACAAAGCACTTTAACAATATGAATCTTCCATTATTATTGGATGCATTACCATATCTTATAACCCTGGTTCACTAGCTGGTGGAGATGCTGTAATTGCAAAACAGACAGAAAAAAAGGTGATGCAGAATTCAGAGAACAAAAAAGACTTAATTTAGCAATGGAGAAGAGAGGAATTGGAACAAAAAAATTCCAATAAGTAATCGATATGTATTGTAGCACATTAAGAAATTTTGATACAGAAAAACTAGTTAAAAATTTAATATTATGCATCTCTGTGGCGTTTCTTATGAATGATGAATTACCAAATGCACCAAGAATTATTGAATTTTGAATAGTTGATCTAGATACATCTGATCATGTTGGTAGTCATTGTATATGCTATTATAAGAATAATGATAAAAAATTGTGACTAATGCAGTTGCTGGTGCTATACCAAAACAACTAGTTGACTATTTGGGAAAAATCAACTATACTATACTACTTTGAGAACACAAAAATTTTTACGAAACATTAGGCAACCATTTGTGGATATTTGTTATAAAACTGATTTCAGATAACTGGAACTTTAATGAAATTCTGAATGTAATAAATGGACATATTTTGGAATAAAGTGCAGATAGTAGATTCAAGATAAGTGTAAAAAACATTAACTTAGAAAAAAGAAAAAATAACTGGATGAAAGATGGAAAATTTTTACTCAAATATAAAAAAATTCAAAAACATGTGCAGAATCAAAATCATTAGTAGATGGAAAAGTAGAGAATGTAATTAAGCAATTTCAAATTGATTTAAATAACAATTTTGAAGCATCTACAAATTATTTTGGTCTTAAGTGTAGAGGTAGATGATTCAAATATTTGTGAAGCAGTAATCAATGAACTAAATAAACCAATGAGAAGAAAATTTTAAAGAAGAAATGTTATTTCTCTTGGTATAGATCATTTATGGCAAGGTGGTCTAGTACCAACTGATTCTGGAAACTTGAAAGTAATACCGAAATGAATACAGGACATAGGTACGTAATGACTGTAATCATTGTTTTTTGAAAGTTTGCTTGGGCTATTCTAGTTAAAGGTAAAACAGTCAAAAAAGTGGCTGATGCTTTTGAAAAATGTTTAAAGGTATAATGTCCAAAAAATCTACAGACTGATAATGGTAACGAATTCTACAATAAGGAATTCACAGAACTTATAAAAAAATAATATTAATCATTGTTCATCTTTTTCAGAATTAAAAGCAACTGTTTTGACAGATATAATAGAACACTTACAGAAAAAATGCGGAAAAAATTTCATTTACAAGGAAATTATAAATGGGTTGATTTACTTAAAAATCTAGTTGACAAATACAATAATACAGAACACTCAATAACAAAAATTAAGCCAATAGCAGTTTTATGATAAAAACTATAAACCAGTTGTCATTGTATCTAATGATAAACCTAAACATAAATTTGGTAATAAAGTCAGAATCAGTAAAATTAAATGAATTTTTGAAAAATGTTCTACAGCGAATTGGTCAATAGATTTTTTTTTAAATTGAAAGGGCTATTGATTCTCATCCAAACACACCTAAATTGAAGGCATTGGATGGAGAAAAACTAAAACGAAATTTTTATGAATGTGAACCACAGAAGACAAAACAGCCAGATGTATATTTTGTTGAGCAAATTTTAAGAAAGAAAGGAGACAAGTACATGTTGGATTTGATAATGAGCTTAGTGAATAAACATAAACTTATTTCATTTACCTTTTATATATAAAAATTAGTCATTAATGATCATTTAAAGATGTTTGGTATTGATTACAATTTACTTCTGCTAACCATTATATTAAATGAGAATAGTATATTTTGATATTAAAATAAAAGTTAGTAAAATAGAAGCTGATAAAGATGATATAAGGACTGAATTATTTGAAGATTTTAAAGCTGAGTTGCCTGAATCAAATGGCTTTAATACATTTTGTTTATTAGATGCACATTAAATTTTTATGAATGGTATTTAAAGTTTAAGTACAAAAAAGTAGTTAGGTTTTCACTTTTCTTGGTGAAAACTAGTAATATAATTAATCAATTCTTCTTGTGTGTAACCATCCATCTTTCACTGTCTGGTACAAATTTATTAAATTGGGACCATCAATAAGCCTCATAATTTCTACAACATTGGGAGACTACCTCTAATATTGTTCACTTGTTTTTGCGAATTTTTTCTTTTTATAATAATGACATAATAATTACACTCACAGTTATCATTGAAAAATTTTAAAACAAAGAAAGTTGGTCTTAAGTTCTGATAGAATGTTTTAGCAGCAACGTGAGGTTATGAATTATCTATTTCTCTGCACCTTTCTTGTATTATTTCCATAGCATTAACAACTACTCCATTTCAGTTTTGAAAGTGATCTTCATGAATTTTAATTACTTTTTATAAGCGAGCTATTTTCTTTTTCATTTTATAGTCACCATGTTCACAAAGTGATGGTAAATCTTCATGTATTACCCAATTTCTGAAATGTAGGCCCTCATAATCTGTGATTTAAAAACTAAAGAATGTAAGCCAGGCACATTGATAAATATTGATGATTTTTGGTTATTTCTTAACTCTGAGGAATCCCTGGGGATAAAAATTCCGAATTCCTTTTGTCCTCTACATCAAGAGGTTTCCTAATTGTAAAGTGACTATCTCAAAATTCCAGTATTTCTGCAACATGTTTATCTTCAAACAACATTTTTTTCATCATTAATCATATATGCATGTTTACCATTGTATGTACGCATGTTATTGACAAGGTCTAGCACTGACAGCATTTATATGGAATAAAAATATATTAGATAAAATATTTTAGGGAAATTCTGGTGCAGGCTGAGTCAAAATTTCATCACAAATATGATTCCTCTTCTCAAGTATTTCGTCAATAATATCATTGGATTGGTCACATAATTTGTCAAAAAAAAATAAAATAGACTGTTGAAGTGAATATTGTAAATTTCTTTACTGATATCTACTCTGTATTCATCAAAATAAATATTAAGAATACGTTCTATTAACTTATAATCTGTAAATTCATATTTTCCAACATATAAAATTTTATCTTCTTTAGAACCAGATAATCTTCCTGAGAGCTTATTTTTAGTCAATGCACCACCAACTTTAAAACAATTTTTCTTTAGACACTGTGTGATGTGGCAATGTATGTAATTTGTTCTTTCCTCATCTCTACTACATCATCTACAACATATTTTAAATATAGACATTACTTTTCCTTTTCCTGTGGTAATTTTTATACTTGTTGATATCCTTTATCTTTTAAATTTAAAGTTTCTTGTAGTTTATATTCACAACATTTTCTGGTATATGGTAAAATTTATTTCTTTAGCCAATTTATAAATTGCTTGTCTTCTGTTTTTGATGATAAAATTAAAGAACTGAGCCAGATTCATTTATCAAAATAGTATTTTTTTCATTACCCTTTAAACACATCTTGCTGATGGGGTGATATTTTCATAAATTATCTTACTACTTCTATCAATATTTTATTCTATTCACTTGATTAGTATGTTTCTATTCTAATATTTCAGCAACATTTATAGCTTTGAGCCAAAGATCATTCTCTTTATCAATTATCAGAAACACCTGTTTATTATTATACAAAAACATTTGTTAGTCTGAAAAATATTCATCCTAAAACTTCTGAAATACAAGCAAATGTACTTGAAGTTGTATCCATTTCTTGTATTTTAAATTTTATTAATTATATTTTAATATTAACTGGTACAGTCTGGATTCATTGATAAATGTAGTATTTTTAACCACTGGACAAGTGGGTCCTAGAGAAATAACAGTGGTATTAGTGTATCACACAAATCTTATTTTAGGTAGAGAACTAACTGCAAATGAAATTAAGAAGACTGGAGATAAATACAAATTACTAACTTGTTATCTAACATATTATGTAATCAGTTAGGAGAATATAATGAAGGAGGGGAAATTACTGTAGATGATACTAAGAATATTAAGCAGCTACTAGACATGCAGATAAATGTTGTACGCATTGGGAATTTCAGTTCAGTTATCTGTTGTGGTCCTGAGAAAGCAATAAAAATCTATCTGTAAAAAACTCACCACCATTCTCATGCAGTTAACAGCATATCAAGTTTCTGAGGATCACCATATTATTGTAGTATATGTAATAAACCAAATAACAACAAGGACATATACAGGTGTAAAATAGAGAGAAAAATCTGCATACTATGCAATGGTGCAGAACTCAATGTTGAAGAAAATAAGATATACTGCAAAAATTGCAATAGGTACTATTACAATGAAGAATGTTTAAGAAATCACCAAGAAGTTTGTGATACAGTCCGTAAATGCAGGTAATTTAAGGGCAGTTGTTTGAATCCAAAGAAAATAAATGTGGTTTTGAACAATGTACAAACTGTAAGCAAATATTAAAAATCATAAATGTTACATGTAATGCAAATTGCAAAAAGGAGGTATTTGTGAAAGAAAATTCCGTGAGGATTCTATAGTCAAGCAATGTGAAAAATAAAGTAGACAGTTATTATATAAATGATGAATTAAAAGATTATTATGTTTTTTAATGCTGGGGATGTTATAAAATAGCTACAGGAAAACATTTTAAATATTGTGAGGTTCTTGTATCTTTACTGTAAAATACTTGTTGTTTGATTAAGAACCTCAACAAGAAACTAGCATACAAATTCCAAAACTAATAAGAGTTCACAATTTTAATTTTGACACTGTTGATAAATGTTGAAGGTTATGATTCACAATTATGTGTTCACTATGAAAAGAGAAATTAATGAATACTTAATCTGGATATAGATATAATGAGGAAAGGTTGTTTCGAACTGAGAAAACAATTCCTAGAAATAGCTAATATCACTTCATTCTGTTATTTAACAATTGCTAGAGTTTGTATGACTACATACCTAAATATTTGCCTGAAGGAAGAATTGTTGAATTTGATAAAGAACAAAAACAAAATCATAGTAAAGAATCCACAGCTTGATTAAATAGCTTAATGGTCGTGAAGTAAATGTGGATGGGGGTAAAGTAGATAGCTTTGATAAAAGAACCAATAGCATTTATCAATATCATGGCTGTTTTTCGAGTGTTTGTAAAAAGTTTGAAAGTGAGACAAACAACACAAAAATAAAGAACTGATGAATGATTTATATAAAGAGACTTTAACAACAAGTACAGAAATACAGAATCCTGCATATAATTTATTGGAGATGTAGGAATGTCATTGGCATAACTCAGCAGAGTATAAAAAACTTAATAAATTAAAACAGTTGTCTGAAGTTGTTGAACCATTGAATCCAAGATATTCATTTTATGATGGTCGAACAAATACAATAAAATTGAGAGCTAAAACAGTTGGTGTTAAGATAAATATAAGATCTGATGATGTGTGTATTCTTTATCCATCTGTACAATATCATGATTATTATCTTGAGCGAACTAAAACAAAAATATAAAGACCAAGATATTATTCTAAAAACGGTATGCATTTATAAAATACAAAGTTCTGTCACATAGACTATTGTATCATCTGGTTTTACCAGTACAAATGAAGACTGATAAAAATGAGACTCTATTGTTTCCTTTGTGTGTCATGTAAACAGAAGAAAAAATTAATAAACGCAATCACAACGGTAAGGAAAGAAGTTTTCTTGGCACTTGGTTAACTGATGAAGTAAAGAAAGCTGTGGAAAAAGGATATACTATTTTAGATGAGATTTTTAGAAATAAAAGCAAAAAGTTGTTTAACAATCATGAAACAGATTTTATGAAAATAAAATTGGAAACCAGCCCCCCCACAAGTTTGAAAACAATGAGATGTATATCAAAACAGTGAAAGAAAAATTCGATATTGACTTAGTGGTGATAAGACAAAAGAAAATCCAAGAAAACAAGCTCTTTTTAAGATATGTCTGCATTCATTATGGGGAAAATCTAAACAATAGCAAAATATGAGCCAAACTGAGTATGTGACAGATTTACAGCAATTTTATGAAATACTGTTGGATGCTTGATTACATAATATATATTTAAATTTTATTAATGAATATTTGGTACAGATGAAGTACAACGTCAAGGATTATTAGGTAGAAAATAATAAAGTAACAAATATTTTTATATCAGAATTCACCATATCAAATGCAAGTCTTGGGTTATATGATAGGGTGGATAAGTTAGAGACAATGTTAAATATTTTGATGTGGACAGTGTAGTATACACTGATGATGAAGTCGATTAGAAAAAGTTTTGGTGTTATGTGAATGGACAGGTGAATTAGATAATAATAAATGAATTACTGACTAGACCTACAGTTATCATTATGAGAAAAGTGATAAGTGATTAAGGTAAATGGCTTCATTTTAAACAACAAACATTTACAAAAGTTGAATGGTGAATCTATGAGTGAAGTGAAAGAAAAATATACATTCAGAGTAGAATCAGATAACCAAAGATGTTGATATTAAAAATCTAATCAAGAAACAAGTTAAGAAAGAAATCTCATTTCAGCATGATAAAGGAGTTGTTCTAGAAAATTATGATCCAGTGCCTTATGGATATTAAAACTAATGTAATTTATTACTTAATTAATTTTAATAAATTAAAATTAATAATTAATTTTGAGTATCTCCTAATGTAAAAATAAACTCTATACTACCTATTTGTTGTAAGAATGGAATAAATTTATTAGTTGCTTTTCATTGGATTATCTGTTTTCTAAATCTCGATGCTTAAATCTTTTGTTATTGAATGAGAGACTTTTAAAAATCATATATAAGCTTTAATGTAATTTTTTAATATTTTTGGTAATTATTTATTGGTAAGTGATAGTCATCAAATTGATAATTCACTATTATTTTACAGTTATAAAAATGAGGGAGTTTGACATTTCTACTTGTTTCCATATTTCTACATCAATTTCCTCAAATGTCTCTTCATCTCCACATGTTCAATTTTTCCAAATGTTCAATAATTGAAGATCATTGAAAATATTATTTGTAAATACCACATTTAATTTCTTTCTCTTTTGCTTTAATAGTTCTCTCAACAAAAATATTTTGGTCAAATTTAAATTTGTCCTACATATTGGTCATATGTAAAAGATTAACAGTTTTTAAGCTTAATAAATATTGTGTCTATATATATGCAGACTCTACTCAAGAAGATCAATAATGCAACAACTTCTAAGTCCTTAAAAAAATTGTGAGTTAGAATTAAACGAATTATATTACAGGAGGTGAATAGTTGTAAACTAGATATGGTGAAAAACTTGTATGGAGCTTGATAATAAATTTAAAATTATTTTGCGAAACAGATATTTGAAATTAATTAGTGGTTGGAATTTTCAGTTGCCTGAAGACGTGATAGTAAACTGAGATACAAGGCAATGAAGAAACTTAAAGATAATTATAATCAATTTCATGATCTGGAATTGATGATGTAAATTCTTCGCGTTTTTCGTAGAAACACTACCCTGATTTGTGGTTTAATTGACAATAGGGGCTGCCACCTGTTTCATTATTTTTTGAGTTATTAATTATCCATTTTTAATATTTTTTATTCAATGTATTTCGTATCTGAGATGTTGTTTATTTTTATGTTGATGATAATATTTGCTCATTAATTTATGCTGTAGTCCACTGAATTGACTCACTTACTACTTATGCCCAATGTGTTACATCCTGTGTCAACTCCAAGTCACTCTGTAGAAATCTTCAGGATTCTGCAATTAACTACAGTCTACAGTCACTGTTACATTCTTTTTATAGATAACTGCATCATCTGTGATAAGTATTAGTGTATTCCAGTTAAAAATCTTTGCTGCATAATGCCTTTTCCTTAGAGGATCGAAGTAAACCTTGCCCTCTTTATTATTTATAAAGCATTGCCACCATCCAACTCTCTCCCTTGCTTATAAAAGCATTTCATTACCTACTGTGACATCTGTTTATCGCCTATGGCCTACTTTTTGCTATGGCAGGACCTACATTCAGGAAATCTAAAACAGTACTCCTCCACACCACTCCATCCAACTTGCCCACCTTGGGATGTTTGATTTCATCTTGGCAACCCTACCCACCACAACAGATATGGGATATTATGTTTTATAGATAGTAACTGATGGCAATGCGTACAAGAGCACTAGTCCACTTATCTTGTGTTGTTGTCAAAATGATGTTGTTCCCCAATACATACCATTTGATGATGCATCAAAATGTATTAATGTTTGGATAACATTTGATACTGAATTTGAAGTTACAGCAGGAGTACAAAATGTACAGTCAGGTCGACAGTGAGACTCATTCAAGTAAATTGGGAGCAATGGTGAAAATATTTGGATTATATTGAAGGTCAGTTGACAACCAGGTACAGTACATTCCACCTGAAAATTAACGACTATGGTGGTAGCAGCTGTATGCTGTCATCATTAGTCAATGTGTTTTGTCATCCTACATCAAAATTACCAGCTTAAGAGTCACTGCAGATTGTATTTCTAATATAAACTTGTTGTGAACATATACGGTTTGTAGGATGTAGGTATTGTAGTGGAAAGAGTAAGTCAGTGGAGAGTCCATGGTAAAAAGGTTTTTGATAGTTTTTTAAAGTGTGTATTGAAATGTTTATGATGAGGATGTCTAGTTGGGTAATTGTATAAATGCTTGTATCAGAAATTCAATACAAGATGATACACTGACCCCAACAGGTTTGAATACAATACGTTCAGAACTGAAAGCATAACAAAAGCAATTATTTGTGAAACATTGCCACAATGACTTGGACCATTATGGTAAGCTGAAGAGAGAATATAGAACCAAGATTAAGGAAGCGCAAAGGGTATTCTGGGAGAAAGAGCAAAAACGTAGAATCAGCGAGACAGAGACCATACAAGTCTCTTCAGCCAAAACAACCAAAATTCCCAGGAAACATCCCAATGGAAGTTGAGAAAGGCGTTTAAGCTCAATCCTTCAGGCTAACAACACACACCCTCTGGCAAGAAGCCCCACAGTGATTCCAGCCCCTACGCAGGAGGTTGAATTTTCACAGAGGAAGAAATAATCAACGAATTATAAGCATGAAGAACAAGAAAGCATGTGGCCCAGACAACATCTATTACAAGCACCTGAAAACTACGCTCCCTGTACTAGTGATTCCACTCATAGCGCTTCTCAATGAGTGCCTGAAACGAGGAATTGTACCGGTTCAGTGTAAACATTCAAAGGTGATAATTCTGTAGAAGGGAAAAGGTAACATGACTCACCCAAATGCGTACAGGGGCTCTGCACTAGAGAACACCCTATTAAAGATCTTTACAACAGTACTGTGCAAGCGTCTTAGAGATATCATCAATGAGAAACTCCCCTATTCACAGCTTGGTTTCAGATGTGGGAAATCAACGACACAAGCTGTACACTGTCTCCAAACTGATATAGAAATCGCCTTAGCAAACCGAGGGGGAAAACCTCTTGCAATTTTCATATACTACACCAAGGTGTTCGACACAATCGTTAGACCCATTCTCATGAAGAAACTGGAAACTGCTTACGTCCAAGACATCACCTGTTGCCAGTCATTAGAGATCTTCTCACTAACAACTGGGTGGAAATACATGATGGTATAGATAAGTCCAGCCTGATAGAGCAAACATTAACGTGACGCACTGAGCTCCTTGCTCTTCATCATAGCTGTGGCAGACATCATTGAGACAATAAAACCCGACAATGTAAATCTACTCATATATGCAGACGACATGGCATTAACCTCAGTTTCTGAGGATGATCTGCAGAAAACCTTCAACCAGTTAGTGTACTGGGCACTAAAAAAACGACCTATTCTTGAATGAAGACAGTCTCCATCACCTTCAGAAGAGGAGGAAGACCCGGCACTTTCTACATTGGAGAGACACCACTTAAGTCAGTCATCAGTTTTATGTACCTAGGAATTACCTTTCAATCACAGAGAACGGTATTCACACGCCACATAAACTACAGAGCCAACGCCACAACGGGAGCCATAAATAATATCAAGTCGATAGGCAAACTCTCCCTGGAAACAGCCCTACGACTGTTTCACATCGAAGTTGAACCTGTTGCAATTTACGGATTGGAAAACATGTGGATTCACCTTAAGCAGACAAATCTCGAAACACAGAGAAGCTGAAAGCTAATTACTAAAAAAGGGTGCTATGTCTCTCTAAATACACACACTCATGGCTTGTGTATGAATTGGCCAGGGAGCCCTTCTTCATAGAAGAGCTGTGACTGAAGCACTTACTACCAATGACGACAGCCTACCAGGACTTATTGACGGAACTAAGTGATATGAAACGCAAGATATGGAAGGATTTCTACGTTACAGACGCCATGTCACACGATGAATGACGCAGGGAGAATACGAACTCCGCCACATAGTGACAAGACTCTCAGTGCATGGATTTCACCACAAACTGTGCAACACCCAGAGCTTTCGCGAGCCCAGCACGAACTGTATACGTGTGAGGTGTGATGACCAGTGTGAGAGACATCATGTGTTAATCTGCAGGATGAGAACAGAATCGCTGGTGAAATTCTGTAGTGAATAGGGAATAATTCCTGTACTTCCTGCACTAATGGCCAGTTTTGCTGCAATAAATCTATTATTAAATATTGCCACAAGGCGATTGATGGAAATGTGGAATGGAGAAGCATGACTATTTGTTAAAGTTGCAATGTTGTCACTATGTCAGAGAATTTTTGTGTATATGATGCTTTTTTTCTTCTGAGGACTTTTAGAATGGCAAAATGCTCAGAGATTAGTAGTCACTTTATACTGATATAATGTGTATCTAAATGTAAAGAGACGGAAATTTGCATTCAATACTTTGGAGTTTGCACTGCTTGATCCACCCATCTACAGCTACATAATCATTTTATCAGCACGCAGTGCTTTTGTGAATCTTGTTATTCTAAGGGCCTTAAGAATAAAAAGCATCTTCAACTACTGCTGTTCCCATAAAAGCTACACACATCAATAAAACTATTGCATCATCTCGATTTCGAGAGTTCCGGAACATTTACACAAAACTGGAATGGAGATTAACATAAACATCATTTCCGCCCTTTTTATTGCTCATGAAACTACACATTGCATGTTCTGCCACCATACAATGAGACCTTCACAGGTGTTGGTCTAGATTGCTATACACACCAGTACCTCTAATACCCAGTACACGTCCTCTTGCACTGATGCATGCCTGTATCCACAAGTTCATCAAGGTACTAATGGTCCAAGGGGGTTGTCCCACTCCTGAATGGCGATTCGGGGTAGATCCCTCAGAGTGGTTGGTGAGACACATCTTCCATAAACAGCCCTTTTCAGTCTATCCCAGGCATGTTTGATAAGGTTCATGTCTGGAGAACAAGCTGGCCACTCTAGTCGAGAGATGTTGTTATCCTGAAGGACGTCATCCACAAGATGTGCACGACGGGAGCGCGAATAGTCGTCCATGAAGACGAATGCCTCGCAAATATGCTGCTGATATGGTTGCACTATCGGTCGGAGGGTGGCATTCACACATCGTACAGCCATTACAGCGCCTTCCATGACCACCAGCGGCGTACGTCGGCCCCACATAATGCCACCCTAAACAGCAGGGAACCTCCACCTTCTGCACTTGTTGGACAGTGTGTCTAAGGCTTTCAGCCTGACCAGGTTGCCTCCAAACACGTCCCCGACGATTGTCTGGTTGAAGGCATATGTGACACTCATCGGTGAGGAGAACATGATGCTACGAGGTGCATTCAAGTTCTAAGGCCTCCGATTTTTTTTCTAATTAACTACTCACCCGAAATCGATGAAACTGACGTTACTTCTCGACGTAATCGCCCTGCAGACGTACACATTTTTCACAACGCTGACGCCATGATTCCATGGCAGCGGCGAAGGCTTCTTTAGGAGTCTGTTTTGACCACTGGAAAAACGCTGAGGCAATAGCAGCACAGTTGGTGAGTGTGCGGCCACGGAAAGTGTCTTTCATTGTTGGAAAAAGCCAAAAGTCACTAGGAGCCAGGTCAGGTGAGTAGGGAGCATGAGGAATCACTTCAAAGTTGTTACCAAGAAGAAACTGATGCGTAACGTTAGCTCGATGTGCGGGTGCGTTGTCTTGGTGAAACAGCACACGCGCAGCCCTCACCGGACGTTTTTGTTGCAGTGCAGGAAGGAATTTGATCTTCAAAACATTTTCGTAGGATGCACCTGTTACCGTAGTGCCCTTTGGAACGCCATGGGTAAGGATTACGCCCTCGCTGTCCCAGAACATGGACACCATAATTTTTTCAGCACTGGCGGTTACCCGAAATTTTTTTGGTGGCGGTGAATCTGCGTGCGTCCATTGAGCTGACTGGCGCTTTGTTTGTGGATTAAAAAATGACATCCACGTCTCATCCATTGTCACAACCGACGAAAAGAAAGTCCCATTCATGCTGTCGTTGCGCGTCAACATTGCTTGGCAACATGCCACACGGGCAGCCATGTGGTCGTCCGTCGGCATTCGTGGCACCCACCTGGATGACACTTTTCGCATTTTCAGGTCGTCATGCAGGATTGTGTGCACAGAACCCACAAAAATGCCAACTCTGGAGGCGATCTGTTCAACAGTCATTCGGCGATCCCCCAAAACAATTCTCTCCACTTTCTCGATCATTTCGTCAGACCAGCTTGTGCGAGCCTGAGGTTGTTTCGGTTTGTTGTCACACGATGTTCTGCCTTCATTAAACTGTCGCACCCACGAATGCACTTTCGACACATCCATAACTCCATCACCACATGTCTCCTTCAACTGTCGATGAATTTCAATTGGTTTCACACCACGCAAATTCAGAAAACGAATGATTGCATCCTGTTCAAGTAAGGAAAACGTCGCCATTTTAAGTATTTAAAACAGTTCTCATTCTCACCGCTGGTGGTAAATATACATCTGCCGTACGGTGCTGCCATCTCTGGGACGTATTGACAATGAATGTGGCCTCATTTTAAAACAATGCGCATGTTTCTATCTCTTTCCAGTCCAGAGAAAAAAAATCGGAGGCCTTAGAACTTGAATGCACCTTGTAATCCTGAGTGGTCCATTCGGCATGTTGTTGGGCCAATGGCGATGCATGGTGTTGTTGTTGTAAAGCTGGACCTCGCCATGAACGTTGGGAGTGACGTTGCACATCACACAGCCTATTGCGCACAATTGGAGTCATAACACAAAGTCCTGTGGCTGCACGAAAAGCATTATTCAACATGGTGGTTTTGCTGTCAGGGTTCCTCGCAGCCATAATCCATAGGTAACGGTCATCCACTGCAGTTGTAGTCCTTGGGCGGCCTGAGCGAGGCATGTCATTGACAGTTCCTCTCTCTCTGTGCCTCCTCCATGTCCAAACAACATTGGTTTTGTTCACTCCGAGACGCCTGGACACTTCCCTTGTTGAGAGCCCTTCCTGGCACAAAGTAACAATGTGAACCCCATCGAATAGCGGTATTGACTGTCTAGGCATGGATGGATTACAGACAACATGAGCCGTGTACCTCCTTCCTGGTAGAATGACTGGAACTGATCGGCTGTCAGACCCCCTCCATCTAATAGGCACTTCTCATAGATGGTCGTTTACATCTTTGAGCGGGTTAAGTGACATCCCTGAACAGTCAAATGGACAGTGTCTATGACACAATATTCACAGTCAATGTCTGCCTTCAGGATTTCTGGGAACTGGGGTGATGCAGAACTTTTTTTGATTTGTGTATTATTACAAAGATCTTAAGAAAGTGATGCAATGTATTAAATATACTTCGGCCATACATTTTACTGAAATTACTTCTACCATCTTGCATTTGATCATACAGTATATGCATAGTGCAGATCACACGCTGCACTGGGGGCAGCTAAAAAGGCGGCAACTCTATCGCTGCTGGAGTACTGCCTATTTTTCCTCCTGTAGGAATGCCCTATTATACATAATGTTCATACGAATATCAAACTAGACTAATTGGGACCTCCATGTAAAATTCTGCATTAAAATAATTTTGTTTACAATGGGAAAAAACAATGCTTTCCTTAGCGTTGAAGACAAGGTGAGTAGTATTTGTTTGTACTGATTGCAGAATACAAATTTCAAATACCTGCCAAAACACATAAGAAAATCCACCTTCTGAGGGATATGCTGTTATCTCCAGTCACTAAGGTAATTGTGATATTGTTAATAGATGTCTCGATACACTGAATATGTATTATACACCAGCAAAGTGTAGCAAATTTGCTCAAATAAGTTTTTTTAATAAGTTTGGTGGTCAGTGCTGAGAGGAATGATGTACCTGCTGCTGCTTTCCAATGTGGATGGTTTGCTGGGATTTGCCTTAGCTATGTGATCAAGTTAGTGGAGGCCAAGAGTACATCATGCAATGATTGCAGCCTGCAGCTCTGGTCAGTGTGGTTACATTCTCTCTTCAACGTGTTGATGCGACTGCAGCACTGACTATGACTGTTTTCTCATAAAATCATCGTAACAGACCATTCCTTCCAAAATACAGCTGGGGGTTCAGAGTGTCTGGTAAAAAACCACCTGCGACTGTGAGCTATCGGTGTAATTTTTAGTGAGGTGACATGTGGATCTGTAATGCATTTGTTCTGCAGTTTTCTGCTCATGTGCTAATGTACTTGCAGCTGTGAGTCAACATCCAATGAGAGAAACAGGTTAATACTTTACATAATTTTTTTTATTATGTCTGTAGTTGGTGGCAACTGATCTCTTCTGCTGCTGGCGGCATCTCAATTTCAGATAGTATTCTCAGGTGTGTGTATATAGCGCAGATATGAAACATAAATCCTCAATCACTGTCATGTTAGTGATCCACTGCACATAAATAAGACACTCCTACTGTAGCAGCAACCAGAGACTATCAGTGTATTTTTTTATGCATCTCCATATTTTAACTGGTACATTCCTAGAGTATACTGAACGATCTGTGTACCAACACAGTGTGATTATCACACAGCATGTGTGTACTTAAAATCTGGCAGTGATGCAGGCTGAACTAACTCTTTACCAAGAGGATAAACTCATTTTTATTTTCAGAACATCTTTGAATTTCCTGTTGGCGTTCAACTACTTCTAAGAGAAAAATCCTTGGCATGATATTGTACTAAATATAGTAGAATAATTGGATAATAACCAGCAGGACAATCTCCCAAATCGAATTTCTTTAGTCTTCCGCCCATTTACACCCCTATTTTGGAGTGGTAGTGGGCTAAAGGCAGCCATTTTTGTTTATACACTTCTGTATTGTAATTTTAACGATGTTTTATAGTATCGCTGTGGTACTGATTAAACACATGACAACGTAATTAATTTATGCTTCTCCACAATAATAAAGTAATAAACTGAATAATAAATTATAGGTCATAAATCAGCATAATTTGGTAATAAATAATGCCAATAAAAGTGATAGGTTATTAATTACAGTAGTTATGTAATAAATAATGGTGATAAATTAGACATCTATAAAACATAGTGGTAACATGAGAGGTCACTAATAAAATGAAAGGTCATCAGTTACTCTAGATAACTGGGTAATCTGTAATGTGAAGTGTTATTAACTCTTTCATCGTTACAGGTGTGCTTTTCACTCTGTGCTGAGGCAGTT
Organism: Schistocerca americana; assembly: GCF_021461395.2. NCBI lineage: Eukaryota > Metazoa > Arthropoda > Insecta > Orthoptera > Acrididae > Schistocerca > Schistocerca americana. Next base: position 504,624,810 of record NC_060121.1, on the reverse strand, counting down.
TTTGTTACTGCTCTACTGCTCACCAAATTCCATTGCCTGTACTGAAAGACAATGTTCCAGCTGATATTACTTGATTTTTCAAAAACTACTATGTGAAAAAATTTGAGTTTTTCACACATTACTGTCTGATATATTCAGTCGATAAAGAACTGAATTTATTTTCTTTACCCATCACTCATATTGTGTTGCATCAGATTAAGTAAAACATTGAACAAAACTTTTTAGTTTTCAGGGGTAAAACGTGTTGCATGCATTTTGCATTTGGTCGATTTTAGCTCAGACATTGCATTGAATTAAATGCAGATAAACTGGCAAAATTTTATTTCAACTTGAGAGCAGAATGATATCCCACTTCATTCATGAGTTATTAGTTTTTATAACCAGTTCTCTCCATGTGGACATGATGGCTACTATGAAATACTTATCATCTATATTTAAGAAAGCTAAAAAAACTGATTTTTGTGAAACTTACAGTCTGATATCTTAGCTTGATAAATGATTGAATTTCTTTTCGTTATATGCCATATCTACTGTGCTGAATCAAATTAAGTATAATGTTAACAAATTTCAAAAGATTTTGCATAAACTTTGTGTATGGTTGATTTTAGCTTATACATTGCAGTGAATGAAAAGAAAATGTTGAAATTTTATTTACAATTGAGAGCAGGAGGATATTTCATTCTGTTCTCAAATTATTGCGTTTTATAACCAAGTGACAGGCCCATTCATGTTCTTGTACATTGCAAATTATGTGGTCATGATAACTGTCACATCTCATAAATGATTCAGAATATCGAAACCAGTTTTTTTTGCAGATTATATCAAGCAATGAGGCATATATGTTGTATGATAAATACCCAAAACTTTTTTACTGGCCAATATGTGGAACTAACTTGTCTGCAGCAGTGAGAAGTCAGTGGTACAGGACGCATTCAGATGTCCACAGAATTGTAGGATAACCCAAGTAGTGCATGTATACACGTCCACAACACGTGAGGAATGGCGTAGCAGGACATGTATACATGCCCATAGCTGCAAAATGGTTACTAAAAGTACATACATTCGACTCTATTTTGTAATCACCGAAATAAAATCATGTAACTGCCACCTACACAGAACTGCCAACAATGTAGGATGCAGAAATTTAAATAGGAAATGTTCCTTTCCATTTGAGCTACTCTATTGCGCTATCTGTTTGTTGAAACTGTCATGCAGTGCAAGAGAAAAGCCGTAACTGTCTGTCTCTCAGAAGTCTAGATCCGGCCCTATGAATTATCTCACAGCACTGTGGAATGCGGAAGTTCTGGAGGAACTGTTGTCAGCTTGAGGAGCTGCTTAGCCACTAGCGTAACGGTAAGCGTCGTGCACTGTCGATAAGGCAGCGCGAGTTCTATTACATCCGCTGCTACATTGTTTAAAACGTAATTCTGCTGTCTGCTGAAGTTATCAGTATAATGGAACTTTGAACATAATTCCCTTCACTTCTCAACCCAAAATAATCGCATGTGGAAAAAGAGCTAACTTCTGCGACATTTTGTTCTTTTCAGGTTTAATAGACGGCCAGGGAGCAGATGCATCACGAAGCTTTTGTATTATGTCTGAGGAGAGCACATCATGCCAAAACAGTCAGAAAAGTATTTTCTACATTAGCTGTCGTCTGGTAGTGGCATTTTATTCTTCTTCAAACCTTATTTGACAGTTTTAACTCAGAACAAGTTTTCTACATGCATGTATTCAATAAACTGCATGTGCATTGTCAGACTGTTATAGGTAACATCAGAGAATTCGCATATATCATTGATGATTAATTTCTCTCTCATGTTTAGTAATATTTTAACAACAATAAAAGAAACCTTACGAAAACTGTGCACTGTATTAGAAGAAATGAAATAAAATTACCCACAACAACCTTACGACGAAAGTCTGTTTTAATAAAACTGAGTATCTGTACACAAGCGTGCCTCTATCGGCACGGATTAGTAAAATACTACTCACTTAGAAGTCTGTTTTAATAAAACTAAGTATCTGTACACAAGCGTGCCTCTATCGGCACGAATTTGTAAAATACTACTCATAGATTTCGACTGGGTATGTGTTTAATTGGTATGCTGTGTCATACCCAACAGATATGCAAATGTGGCATTTCATAAATAAAGTTACGTACTCCTAGAAACCCAAAATTTGCTTGTAAGCAGCGGAAAGAGGCGTTACCTATTGTGCAGCATTGTAAGTTTTTCACCATTGCACATTATGAGCTGAAAGTATTTCTTGCGAATTGCTTATCGATGTTTGATCTGACTGCTTGTAGCTCTTTCACAGATGGGATAAAAACTTTACAGTCAGCGAGACTGGAACTGTGAACTAGAACGGACGATTCTTCACAGGTCAGCATGTTCCACATGGCCAGCGACTATGTATGTGTTGTGCATTCCTCTTACATGGTCAATAGTGGCTGGAACTCGTAAACTGCTATTTAAAGGACGAGATTAGTTGCAATTTCCACATGCAACGACTTTCCTGGGCTGAAAACCGTAAATTTACAATCTTCTGTTACACCACAAGCGATAGTAACTCAGATTATTCAATGGAAATGACAGGAAAAATCAAGTGAACTTTGAGGCTTAATTCCGTGCACACCAGGAAGTAACTCGTCGATCACAGTGTTGCCAAACATACCTTGCCTTGTTGCCAAATCTCAGTTACAGTACCACCAGAAAGAACCGATGTGATCCTACAGCGGCTTGGGAAGTGACCATAGCTGGCGTCTCAAAGACGCGGCCGCTACGGCCTGGAATACGTAATGCGTCTGATTCGCACTTCTGTAACTAGGTTTAGGGACTGGAGCGTTGTTACTAATAATACTCAGAACTGACTGCTAACTAAGCATCATAAATCAGTAACTCTCATAGTTGTTTTTATATTTCTTTCGTAACCGCACTCAAAACCAAGAAACTCATTCACGGACGTTTTCGTGCCTCGCCGATAGTCGAGCACAACAAACAAAAATAAAAAGAGAATGTGTGTGTGTGTGTGTGTGTGTGTGTGTGTGAGAGAGAGAGAGAGAGAGAGAGAGAGAGAGAGAGAGAGAGAGATAAAAAAGAATGAGAGAGAGGATAAAAAACTGTTGTAAAGAAATTGAATACTGGTATGTAAAGAAATCTTTCATTAAAATGACACGTTCCACATCATTACGAAATGTCGTATTCATGATCTATGGAACAAGTATTAATCTAATCTAATCATATCATATTGCTGACTAGCCATGAAAAGTCATGAATTACCGAAATTTTCGCTAATATCAGTAACTAAATCTAAACTTGAAAGTAAAAGACGACAGTTTTTGTAATAAACCGGAACTCCTATCAAAACCCTTTCATCCCTGTTAACTAACCACGAAAGATGTCTGATATACCTCAATTCAGAAGTAACAAAGTGTGTATGAATTTAAAGATAAAGCGCATGATATGAAGTTCTGTGACAGAGATACGAACCCAACACGAAATCAGATTCGTTATGAGTCGTCTGTTTCAGTTTCCTGATCTAGTTTTGCCCACTGCTTTCGACTTCTCTTAACTCCGAGCCACCGCTAGCCGAAAATTCCGCACTGCAATCTATCAATCTGCAGAGCTCGATGAAGGCCTCGCGGTCGTTCCTGAGCTCATGAAACGGCCGAATCTGTAGTTGCTTCCAGATCTCTCCCACACAACGGCCTCCCGGAAGCTTGGATCACAAGAGTACGCCACTACTCCCAGCCAGATTGTTAGTAAAATCAAATGTTACGTATCGGTTTTTTTACCAGCTGCTAGGTGTTTGAATCTAAAATAAGGATACAAATTTTTGTGCCTGAGCCACAATCTAAGCGCACTTCTATCGTTCTTTTTATCGTCCACGGATATACCTTAAGTATCAATTGCTTACTCACCAACAGTAAGATGTGTGCGTGTTTGACCAGAAGTTGTTGTCAACACATGAATAGACATTAAAAATTCACGTTAATTTTCACTAGCAGGCCGGTGCGCACGTGAAAGGGCTTGAAAAGAAATTATGAATGATTTTTTACTGGAGCAGGATTCTGACCCACATACTTACCTTTGGAAAAGACCTAGGGAATATTGCAGTTTTGGGAAAAGGAATGAAATGATTGAACTACACTGTTCCGAGAGATTCAGATCCTCGAAAGGGGAGATACCAATTCGAATCACAGTCCAGCACCAAATTTTTCAACGTCTCTAGTTCAATCAAGTACAAGTAAAATAAGAGCCCTGTTCCTTTAAATGGCTATCGGTTCATCAAATAAAATAAAGTTTTCTAATGTAAATTTACTAGCGACAGTATTTCTGTTTGCCATGACCTCCACCTATGTCATTTCCCAACCTAAAGCGGCTCTGCCCATTTGGTAATGAAGGAACGTTCTGTGTAATGCGTTTTCTGGATTATAAAATCTTTCTCTTGAGGTTACCAGAGGTAAAGTAAATCTGTTTGTGCCTCTTAAAAGTAAATGCCTGAACCCACGCATTGCACTTGTGATAGTTCGTTCCACTAAACCATTGTGGCCACATTTCCCAGCCCCAGGAGTGTGCTGTAACGGATGATGTGCTTAGCTTACAAAATTAGTCACGGTGGAAAAAATGCGAATCTATTAAATGATTAAGTAGAAGCAAGCTTCTGACGTGGAGATTATGTTATTCTCATGTCAGCAGGATGTAAAGACTCTTCTAGGTATCATAGCCTCGGTGTGAAGCAATTTGGAAATTTTCTCTAATTCACCAAATTTCTTAATTCGAGAAAATCCACTGTGAAGTGTGAAGTTACCGGATAATTCGATTATTACCGTCATTATTATTATCATTTTCTTCATACCGCTGCTTTAAGCCATGTGCTTGAAGATCATTTAATGCCTTTTGGTCATTATAGAAGTAGTTGCCCAAGAACAGGTTCTTTCCCTGTCTGCGGAATCCTTTTCATGTTGTTATCAAACGTCAGCAATTACTCGTAGATCACATTCAAACTAAAGTAATTGATGAAGACGTTACTTGATAACAAAAACGCGCTGCCTTTCTTCATTTACTTGCGCCTAGGAATGGCTGTCAAATACTGCCTAACCAAAAGCCAAGGGATCTTACTGCCTTCCGATATACGTCGCTGTCAGTTCTTCCATATGATTTGGTCAACGTGACCTGTTTCAAGTTGTGTGTGACAGAGAATGTTTTAGAAAATCAATTGTTTTCCTTTGCGATAAAGAGAAAAATTTTCATTGTAAGCTATCCAAGTCCAAAATTTTCGCAATATTAGTTCAAGTTTAATATTCGCTTCTATAATGTAGGAAAGTATTTCGCAGTTGCAAATCCCGCATCCGACTCATTGTCCTTACACTTAGTCGCTGACCATAAATTCTAGCTCAGAGTGACACCAGTTTAAGTAACCTAAGGTAGCGAAGACTGTTTGCCAGTGCTCTTTCTCACCGGAAAATATGCAATTCACTCATTGGGCTCCGTAAGTACACTGTAACAGTAATTTCTGTGCGTATGCAATGCGTACGGATTGTAGAATTTAGTGGTGCTCTCTCTTCCACTTCTGTATACAATATGCCTGACCTAAACGGGCCCTTTATCATTACAGGCCCTGGGCGGTGCAACATCATATTGACAACAGTAATGTGCTTATATTGACAACCTCGCTGTTCGTTTTACCTGATTTTGTAACCATTTAAATAAAACAACATGACCATCCAGTGAGAGACATTTCGTCTCCCTTTTCCTTCTGTGAAATTTGTCAGTAAGCTTTTTGCCTTCCAACCAGCGAAATGCGGCTGAGTACGGCCGGTAAACGGTTCACAAACCACGATTTAGTGATGTTAAGACGATTTCTTTAAACATTGGCGTAGCTGAAGGAATTTAGTTTCTTCTTAAATCGTCTTATGCATCAACGTTCACAGATATCTCAAATAGGCTGGCTCTGAGCACTATGGGACTTAACAGCTATGGTCATCAGTCCCCTAGAACTTAGAACTACTTAAATCTAACTAACCTAAGGACATCACACAACACTCAGTCATGACGAGGCAGAGAAAATCCCTGACCCCGCCGGGAATCGAACCCGGGAACCCGGGCGCGGGAAGCGAGAACGCTACCGCACGACCACGAGCTGCGGACTATCTCAAATAGGAAAAGCTCTTTATCCAGGTACGAAGGCTGTAAAACAAACTTCCCATAGTTTGTGTCAGGTTGATTTTTTCTTCTGATAGCACTGCGTAAGTATTTTGTCTGAGAGGTATCACAAGTAGTGTTCCTGTAGCTGTGGGAATCATTGGTTGAAAACGAGTTTACCAGCAATGGGTACAGCACTGCTCAATATTCAAAATGATTATCAACGTAAGTCTGCGTTAATCCACAAACTGAGGCGTATTTGTAAAATTGAAGCTAGACTGTGTATCCTTGTCTTCTTTGAGTGGGCATTGGAAGACGTTTACACACAGGTATACGAGGATAACCCCAAAGACAAGCTCTCCTAAGGGACATGCAAGTGCCAACGCAGGCACAAACGGAGATCCTAATTTTAATGCCAGGCAGAAACCACAATGTTGGATGCATAGGGCTAAGTGATAAAGAGCAAGACTACGGGTACAAAGGCCTCAGGTTCGATCCTCCGTCGGTCCCACGATTTTTATTTACCATTTTACACTCATTTCCCCTCGGGCAGTGTTTTTTGATGTGAAAAATGCCGAGTTGCACTGTGGTCCGAAAGCCACGTTAAACTGTAGGTTCCCCTATTAACTGGCTAGGTGAGTCAACTCAAAGGTCGGAGGAAAGCAATGGCGTACCACTTCCAACAAGACCTTGCCTATTAAAGCACTGTTGTGTTCAAACATTTCTTCCGACTGATGACTGCTTTACTTTCTATGAGTTCCAAAATTAATGATCTTCGGGTTATTAAAATTTTTGTGTTTTTATGCTGTAGCTTTCATGCCAGTAAACGTAAGTATCCGGCCGAGCACAGTCGCCGTTCGAGTTGTCAAGGTGGTAGACGACGATGCTGTCGACCCCAGTTACAATCTTGGTCATGGCTGTGTTTCAGTCGAATACCTCTATGTGCTTTTCTGCGTATTTCAAGATATACTTTTATACACTTGGTTCGCATCCAAATTGATATCTGATAGAGCTGTATTCAGCAACATGAATCAGATATGATTTCCGTGCAGTATATCGGACAACACGTCAGTGCAGCTAGATTTCGATTGTGTGTTGTGCATGGTGCAAGAAATATTTGTGGTTTGCTTGCTTCTCTAATAGGTTTCATCCCACTGAATGCGAGCAAGCTCACGAATAGACCGTTAATAACTGGAATTTCGCAATAATACACTTAAAAGTTGTATTTTTGCATTATGTATCCCGATGAAAATAACAGTAAACAGGTTATATGCCTACTTGCTTATTATTAGCGCTTCTCGATGCTTTCCTCAAAAAATAAAAAGAGAGAGAGAGATAGAGAGAGAAAACAGGAATGTATTTCAAATACCAACTTAGTGACGCCATGTTCGTCTCGTGATGTAAAGCAAGGACGGTTGATAGGTAATATCTCATTGTGCTAGCGATATGTACGGCAACAGGGTTCTTTCTTTTCTCTCTGCAAACAACCAGATCAGAATTCAGTAACAAAGTGGTAAGAACACCTACGCAGTGCGCCAATTAAACACTTAGCCTTTCTTGGTTATTTTGTTAATCGTTAACAATTGCCTGTAATGCAGTTAACATCCTTGATTACTGATTTGTTATTACTACCATTGTTACTGTTATTCGTCACCTCACAACGGCTTTCCTATCACTTGTTGCTGCCGATGCACGTAACAAATGGATCGGGATGAATGGAATGTGGGATGTTTCGTCACGCAGAATATACACATCCCTCTCGGCGTCTTGTGTTCAAGGTAATATGAAAATCTCAATAAGAGAAGACGACAATGGGATGCCGGTGATGCAGGCAATAACACAACTATTTCTGTCGACTTAAGCCATGACGACAGACAAACTGACGTCTCACTGTATTTTGATTATAATTCGTTAGCCTTCTTGCGACCTCTTTTTAACACCTCGTGGGAGCAGGCATAATGTTTCGCTTTTTGAACACCGAACAATAACACACAAAGATAGCAGATGGAAGGCTACAAAGAAACAATCAGACTCATGGGTGTGGATCCAGCTCATCATTAGAAGACTAAACAAGAGGGAAACATTACGAAAGCAATGAATACGCTGGTTAGTATACATTATTTGTGTAGATTTGAAGATGAAAAAGCTCAGATCTGCACAGTACCCGCATCTGAACTTTAGTTTCTGTCTCCTAATGGCCATAATTTTTAGTTTCTTCTCTTCTGAATTTTGAAATGAATTGATTATTACGTGTTACAGAATAATTAGTTAACTTGTGTTTCTTACAGTTTCCATTCGTTCCAACATTTTTCTACATTCTCGTGCAATTAATTAAATTCTACTTGTATGGTCACAAGACTGCACATAGATGCAATCGATTTCGAGGTGCAAAGTATTTGTTATCATACTTTTCGTGACAGGTGGGCAAAGTTGATTTCCAAAGACTTTTTATTGTACTGAAATAATCTTTTGTCACAAAGTAACAAGGTAAGTGTTTTACTCGTATATATTTTGTGGGAAACTGTAATCATGATGGAAGGTTACACACCTGAATGTTTGACACAACTGGTAGAAGAAAACGCTGCATTTTAACCAAACCCCGCGCCTCGTCTCCGTATCCTCCTATGACACCAACACGGATTCTCCTCCTCTAACGCTACAGAGCTGTTCCTAGCACAGTTGAGAACTGGCAACATCGTCACAAACACTTGGCAACACTGTGACAGTGCAATCACTTCCGCGTATGGTAATGAACTGACTCGCTAATTTCACTTGATATTCCCTTTCCATTTGAATGACTCGTGCTATATAATCCTCATGTTAACTAAGACACTGAGACAGAAAATGCAATTTTTTGAATAAAGGAATGCTATTCTTCACATAAGTGACAACTTTTATTATCGTTCACGATGCGTTATGAGGCTGAGCGACCAATACCTTGATGAGAGTGGCATGCCAGCAGCAGTGTGTCCGTAGCCCCGTGGTACCGTCCGTGTATCGTGTCGCAATGGTTCAAGTAGTAGTCAGTTTCAACTGCGGTAGGGAACACCGTGTCCGAACTTTCTTTCGTGCTTTATTTTATGGGGCTGCGATTTCCAGAAAAAATTCTGTAACGAAATCAGAAGAAAACTTTCACACATCAAATCCTCTTGGCAGCTCGACTCAGTAAGTGGTATTAATGATCATAGATCTCGGCTCTCTGACTGCGAAGCTGCTTCACAATACAAGCGTCTCTGAAGAAATTCGAATCGACCGTCAACGATACAAAATTCAATACTGTTCTTCACTTAAGACTCACATGCCAGGGTGGTAAGCACTGCACGACAGTTTCAACAAATAGATAGCGCAATAGAGTAGCTCAAATGGAAAGGAACACTTCATATTCAAATTCCTGCATCCTACACTGTTGGCAGTTCTGTGTAGGTGGCAGTTACGTGATTTTATTTCGGTGATTACAAAATAGAGTCGAATGTATGTACTGGGTAGCCGAGGCAGCTAGTTCATGGCGATTCGGTCAACCAAGCAAATGACTGTACTGAACATGCTGCAAACCACTACAGGGAGCCTGTGTGTCAGAATTCTCATCGAGTGTGCTGCATCGGTGTTATGATAGAAAAATGAGTAACAGAGAAGAGGATTTGGTGGTATGTTGGATTGATGGTAGTTTCGTATACTGACGGTCTAGGTTCGATTCCAATTTCTGCCGATGCTTTTTGATAGGGAGAGACAGATTCTATTCACTTCTGGCTACGCCAAGTGAAGAAGGTATAATGGAATTGTGGTCTGAAATTCGCATTAAACATGATATTCCTTCTCTACCAAGCAGACGTTACGTTGAACCACAATGAAGTCAGGAATGGCGACGTGTAGAAACTCTATCACCAGTATCCTTTCTTATACTAGTTATTTATTTCTAGTGACGACAGAAACGCTATGTAGGGTCACAGGACACTTATTCCATCTTTTATTTGAGCTTCTGTACGCCGATAAAATTGGTTCTGCTGGGGATGCAACTCAAACTGCCCTTAACGCGAAATTTGATTCCTTCATGACAATACAGCTCGACTACAATTTGTTATTTGTTCAAAACTGCAGATTCCTCGACATCTTCACATATTGCGCGTGAATGGGTTCGAATCCTGGCCGGGCACTAAGGTTTTCATTATGAATTATCAAGCTCTAGCATGAGAACACTTATCTGCTGGTGGATAATAATTTTGATTTTTAATGCACTTTCATTCGTTGTCAACACTAACGATATCTGACATTTTTGACTCCCAGTGAGACATATAACTACTTGCGAGATCACTGTAAGTTCAAGGATGTTATTCCGAGCTGCTGGTGGAGAAAAATTTGGTACCTGGCGTCTCTTTGTGTGTAATCAACAACGATATGTGTGAAGCTCTATTCCCAGTCAGCACTGAACACTTCGTCATATTATTTCTAGTTCAAACATGCTCACAGGTCGCTGCTGGTGCAACAAACCCATATTTAACGTTCGTTTTCTCTAGAATGTAACAGCGATAGTTGCCGGGTTGGAGTCCTGGGAAGGAAAAAATTTATGTTTCGTCTCTTTATTTCAGTTAAAACATCTAGCTACTGCCGAGAAAATCCAATATGTCACAGTTGATTGTGCTTCGATATCAATCCGATTAGGTTCTGGGTTCGAATCCCTGTCCAACACAAAGCCTTACCGCACGGCATTTCAAGTAAGTTACTTATGAAGAAGCAATATTTAACACCTCTCGTAGTTCGTTAACAGGGACAATAGATGCTGGGCAGGAATTCGCGTCCGTTAATAATGTTTACGTTATGTAATTTAAAGTTGATATTTGCTAACTGATACTGTCTAAAATCGAGGTATATCACTCTCTGTATGCCTAGTCAGGAATGACTGTTAGTTGCCGTCAGTAACGAAATCTTAGTCTGCATCACCTGTGTTTGAATCCATATGCGGAACGAGACGGTTCGTCGTGTCATTTGAAGCTCATACATATTCTCAACTAGCTGCTCGTGAATAACTTAAATTTTTAATGTCATTTTGTGTTAAATAACAAGTACGGTATGTTACTTAGAAGAGGAAATGATGAATACGACGCACTTACTACGTGCATTACCTATCTGACGTAGTAATGAGAGTGGTAACATTTCAGGTATGCCATTTATTGCAATAAATGTGAGCTTACAAGCCTTAAGGACAGTCTTATCTGTGATAAGGTGTTCCCTGATATTTCTAGTATTTTAAAGACAACACACACAGCTAAGAAGCACTCAGAAAACACACACACACACAGATAAAATGCAAACAAAATTCAAATTTGGCGCCGAACTCTCTGGTGAACAAATGAACACTGACTGGGCTGGGACACATAACAAACGACAATCACACTGTGTTCTGGTATAATGGAAAGTGTTTTACTACGCTATTTGTGGAAAATACTTGTTATAGTTACGTATGCATCACAACACCTCGGCATGATGCGGGAATGGAAGTGCTTGCCACACGAAAACGTAAGTAAATACGAAAATAGGCGCGAAAACATAGCGAAAAACTAAATTACATTCTAGAAGATAAGTTAACTCCTAGCAAAAAACTTTCTCTTCAACATCGTTTTGTTGCAGATGACAATCTACCTGTGGTAATTAACACAAAAGTGATCCAGAAAATTCATGCACACCAAATGTAAAGGTATTTATAAAAGAAACGATCTGTTGTTTGAAGTAAGAATGCACATAATTTTATAATCATTTAACAAAAATGTTCACATTGCAGAATAAATAAAAACGAAAACTCATTGATAATGGCCCAGTGGTGCCAAAACATGTTTGGATACTGAGAAAAACGGTGTTTTGCATAACTGGCGGACCTCACATTCAAAAAATTAGTAGCATAGTTGGCTGATGATGAAGGCGCCAAGAGGGGACACCTGCCTCCAATAGATGGTCAAAGAGAGAGCTGGTGCATCAGGGACAGGTATGCACTCAGGGGCAAACCTATTATTCTTCTCTCATTGATAGGTCATTAACCTATTGTTCTTCTTTGATTGACAGGTCCTTAACCTGTTGTTCTGCTAAGAGGATCATTCCTCTTGATTGACAGGTCATTAACCTATTGTTCTGCTAAAAGGATCCTTCCTTTTGATTGACAGATTCTTAACCTACTGTTCCGTGCCCTCCCCACCAACCCACCCCCTTCCCCATCGCTACTACAGGTACACTTTCAGATCTGAGTTATTGGAATAGCTCCTCCCAGTCTTATCAATTTGATTGACTACTCAATTAAATTGATCAATTAATTAACCTCTTCCCATCTGTTGAACCCCCTCCCTCCCAGAAATTAATGTGAAAAAGACTCAATTGATCAGTCACTTGGAGGGAATTTAATTGCAGTGTATGGAATATTGTTTAAACAATTTATACAATGTATAGAATATTGTTTAATTATTTATGGAAGTGTATGGAATATAGTTTATTTATTTAGTTAAAGAATTTGTCCAGAAATCGATTGCAGTGTATGGAACATTGTTTAAACAATTTAGACAATGTGTGGGATATTGTTTATTTAAACAATTTATGGGATTCAAGGCATTGTATGGAATATAGTTTATTTATTTAAAGAAATTTTCGGGAAATCGATCCCCCTCCTCGCCACCCCATACCGCCCCCTCCCCCCTCAGGCTTCCCTCCTCTACTTCCAAACTCACAGCTCTGCTGTGGAGAGGAGGGATCTCATGAAGGGAAATTTAAAGGTATAACATTTATTTATTAAAAAAATCTGTTTGCGGCGTTGAATTTCTCTTCGTCATGATTCTCTGCTCTTTGGAAACATGCAGCTCTTGTAAGAAGTAATTAAATCGATTGCCTTTCTTTTTATTCCAATCACACAAGGTATACCGTTATGAAACACACATCACACGTAATTCCTCAGTTAAAAATCTTTAGATAGTCATGCAGGCACTGGCCACTGTCCCCTGTGCCACACAGAATGCTGCCGCACACACTCCCAGGAGTCTGGATGCACCGGCGGTCCCTGCAAAGTGACGACGTGGAAGTCAGCTGCCGACCTATGCGCAGGTGTCAGTTCGTGACCCACAAGCATGAGGTGGCAGGATCCTTTTCATACTCGACACCTGAGAAGTACCGCTCAAAACATGTGGTTACCTAGGCACCATTGGTGGCACAAAGAGGCATAGTCTTTGTACCTGTGGTCCAGCGTGATGTTTACACAGTGAATCATTCTCAGGGAGATGTTTGTATAGCGGCTCACCCTCGCAGGCACAGCTAAGAGGTTGTCAGTGTTACACTGACATCACATGTCTAGGTAAATAAGAGCCAAGCCTTCCTCTAGGAAATTGTAAAGTGTCGCAGAAATAGTTAATGATCGCTTTTGTTGTTGTAGGAGCTTTCATGATGTCTCAGCTTGTCTGCATGGGAGTTCTTGCCCTAAAAGGATCTGTTTACGAAAATAGTCCAGAATAACACTGAATACATTCTTCCTTGTGGTCCTAAACAGGCACCATGTACTACACTTCCTGGAAATCGTGACGTCCTGCTTTAAACGTACGTCTCAGAAGTGGCAAACGTTCTCACTACTAAAAACCATCATCATGTATGTGCAAGCTTGTGAAAACGCCGTTAAACATAAAAGCAGTCTTGTTGCTTGGAAAGAGAGCACTGTCTAAGCACATACAGAAAAATCAGAACAGTTATGCAAACAGAATTCGAAGAACTGTCCTACTGAAGAGAAAAACGACTGGAATTTTTGGTGTCCTACAGCTACTGGTATGGAGGTGTCCTAGTCGCGCAATTTCGGTTGAGAGACAGCATTCTACTAGAGATGGTTGGTCTGCTTCAACTTGTCCTTAAACACTCACAGAACTTTCCATAGATACCTTGCCTCCATCTTGTTTGAACCAGTCAGCAGAGGCTCGTATTTCCCAACACAAAGGATGTCTTGTGAATGAATGGAGCATTCTGATTGGCTCTTACTGAATTTACCCACCACAATACTGATGTTGCCAGTGTGGAAGTCCTGTCCGCCTTTTGTTTCTGCAGACGAGACTTTCAGCGGCAAAATTATTTTGTACAGATCGCCATATTGCAATGACAGTTAAAACCTGCAAAAGTGGTCTACAGATCGTCAAATATGGGAAACCACTTCCTCAATTACACTGCTATGCCACTGACGGCAGAAGCTTGATATTTCAGCGTGAACCCAATCTCCCACTTGGCTATATATCACCACAAACCGTATCGATGTAGTAAGCACGCAATTCGTATCCTGCGCCATACAAAATCATCAGTTCTGCATCCTGCATACAGCTAGCGACCATCAGACACTTGTACATATATGCTTTCTCAGAAAATTATTTTGAACAATTAGTTCATGAGCCCACTCGAAGCGTAAATAGTTGCGAAAGCATACTTGGCCTTTTAGCAACTAAGAGACAGTCTTCACTCCTTCCAACCTGATCATGTAAGTGCAGAAAAGTTGTGGAATGTTTTCAAAGAGATAGTATCGACAGCAACTGAGAGATATGTACCACATAAATTAATAAGTGATGGTACTGGTCCCCCATGGTACACAAAATGGGTCAGATCGTTGTTGAAGAAGCAACCAAAAAAGCATCCCAAGTTTAAAAGAACGCAAAATCCCCACGATTGGCAATGTTTTACAGAAGTTCGAAATATAGCGCATACTTCAATCCGAAATGTTTTTTTATAATTTCCACAACGAAATTCTGTGTCTCGAAATCTGGCAGAAAACCCAAAGAAATTCTGGTCGTCCATAAAGCACACCAGTGGCAAGACGCAATCAATACTTTCACTGCGCGATAACAATGGTGAAGTCACTGATGACAGTGCCACTAAAGCAGAGTTATTAAACACGGTTTTCTGAAACGCCTTCACCAAAGAAGACGAAGTAAATATTCCTGAATTCCAATCAAGAACAACTGCCAAGATGAGAAACATAGAAGTAGATATCCTCGGTGTAACAAAGCAGCTTAAATCACTCAATAAAGGCAAGGCCTCTGGTCCAGATTGTATACCAGTCAGGTTCCTCTCAGAGTATGCTGATAAGATAGCTTCATATTTAGCAATTATATGCAACCACTCGCTCACAGAAAGACCCGTACCTAAAGACTGGAAAATTGCTCAAGTCACACCAATACCCAAAAAGGGAAGTAGGAGTAATCCGCCTATATCACTAACGTCGATTTGCAGTAGGGTTTTGGAAGATATACTGTATTCGAACATTATGAAGTACCTCGATGAGAACGATTTATTGACACATAGCACGGATTCAGAAAATATCGTTCTTGTGAAGCATAATTAACTCTTTATACTCATTAAGTAATAAGTGCTATCGACAGAGGATGTCAAATTGATTCCATATGTTTAGATTTCCAGAGGGCTTTTGACACCATTCCTCACAAGCGTCTTCTAGCCAAACTGCGTGCCTATGGAATATCACCTCAGTTGGGTGACTGGATTTCTGATTTCCTGTCAGAAAGGTCACAGTTCGCAGTAATAGACGGAAAGTCATCGAGTAAAACAGAAGTAATATCCAGCGTTCCCCAAGGGAGTGTTATAGGCCCTCTATCGTTCCTGATCTATATTAACAACATAGGAGACAATCTGAGTAGCCGTCTTATCATATGATCAGAACGACTTGCAAAATAATTCAGATAAGGTATCTGTATGATGCGATAAGTGGCAGTTGACCCTGAATAAAGAAAAGTGTGAAGTTATTCACATGAGTACTAAAAGAAATCAGCTAAATTTCGATTACGCGATAAGTCACACAAATCCGACGGCTGTAAATTCAGCTAAATACTTAGGGATTACATTTACAAATAACCTAAATTGGAACGATCACATAGAAAATATTGTGGGTAGAGCCAACCAAAGACTGTCATTCATTGGCAGAACACTTAGAAGGTGCAACAAGTCTACTAAGAAGACTTCTTACACCAAGCATGTCCGCCCTGTTCTAGAGTATTTCTATGCGGTTTGGGATCCTCATTAGCTGGGACTGACGGATAACATTGAAAAAGTACAAAGAAAGGCAACTCGTTTTGTACTATCGCGAAATAGGGGAGATAGTGTCACAGACATGATATGTGAATTGAAGTGACAATCATTAAAACAAAGGCGTTTTTCGTTGCGATGGGATCTTCTCATGAAATTTCAATCACCAGTTTTCTCCTCCAATTGCGAAAACATTCTGTTGGCACCCACCTACATAGGGAGAAATGATCACGATAAAATAAGAGAAATCAGGGCTCGCACAGAAAAATTTAAGTGCTCGTTTTTCCCGCGTGCCATTCGAGAGTGGAACGGTAGAGAGACAGCTTGAAGGTGGTTCGTCGAACCACTGCCAGGCACTTTATTATGAATAGCAGAGTAATCACATAAATGTAGATAACTGCGAAGACAGACAGGATAAGTGCATGGACCGAATATAGTCCTCACAGCACTAGATATTTCCTGCGAGGTCAGTAGGTTATCCACCGCGGCCGACGGTCACAAGTCATTTGCCCCCCCTCCCCCCCCCCCCCCCCCCGCACACACTAGCCTGTCACGTGACCAGAGCACCCTCAGCAGACCGAGGTCACTCTCCAAACTGTTGTACAAAGGCTAAGTCGGTTCCCCTCCGCTCAAAGGCGTTACTGTTTCCGATCCTGGTCTGCTTGATTGCTTGCGTTCCACACCCGGCTTCAGACTCTGGAATCAAGAACACGGTTTGTCAGAGTATCATACCAATTTACGGGATACTTCTCGATATCAAGCATATAGCAGTATGCTACTGATCACTTGCATAGTATAATTCTGAAGGTATAGACCGGAAATTATTTCTCTAGAAACGTGAAACTTTATCGAGGTGGAGCGTGCTGTAAACCACTGAGTAACTAGAAACTTATCCTGTCTGTAAACATCTTTAAATGAAAACTGGAAAAAATAGAAGAAACTGATATTTCTACACACGAATACCGATGTCGGTGATATAACAGATCCCAAATCATCCTTATAATTTACAGAGTCAATTAATGTGTTTCTCATATAGGTACGAAGAGGGGGTCACTATACTTTCAACTACTTTTCAAGGTCATCCGACTACCCACATTCCACAACCGGAATATACAGGGTGCGTCAATAAAATGTATACACACTTTGCACTGTCACAGACAATTTATTTCCCGCTCTACAAGGTTAAATATCTGTGAGAAAGTAATGTTATGTTTCTTCAACAGGTGGCAGCAGTGGCAAGGAAGTAACTGCAACATGGCGGACGTGCGTTTGAGCTTTGAAGTGCGGAAGCAGATAATTAAGTGGTACTGGAAGCTTGAGAATGTAGCTGCAGTTCCAAGACAGTGGAGAAGTGAGTATGGTACAGAACCAGCTTCAAGGTTAACAATTACAAGTCTATGAGACAAATTCGAAATTCATGGAACAGTGTGTGATGTGCATAAAGGTCGATCAGGTCGACCTCGTACAGCTACAAGTGATGATTCCACAACTTCGGTCTTGGAACTGTTTCAGCATTCACCTCAAAAATCTTCAAGGCAAGTGGCACATGAGAGTAATGTAAGTGCTTGTAGTGTGCTACGCATTATGAAGAAAGGCAAGTTTCGTGTGTACATTACAAGGCTGGTGCACACCTAAGTGACGACGATCCAGATTGAAGGTTAGAATTTTGTGAATGGGTTCAGGAGATGGTGAGACGTGAACCGGGATTTATGGGTAGCATAATTTGGTCGGATGAAGCCCAATTCAAACTCAATGGAACTGTCAATAGGCACAATTGTGGGTACTGAGCTGAAGATAATCCTCACATTACAGTTGAAAAGGCTGTGAATTTACCTGGTGTAAATGTGTGGTGTGGTTTGTGTGCAACAAGACTCACTGGGCCTTTCCGCTTTGAAGGTACTGTTACTGGAGAAACGTACCTAACAATGCTTGTGACTCCATATTCCCTGCCATTCGTGCATTATACGGTAATAATGAGTTTTATTTCCAACAAGATGGCGCCCCACTACACTGTCAGAAGGACGTACGAGCATACCTGGATCACAATGTGCCAGGCCAGTGGATAAGTCGCAGGGGACCAATCGAGTTTCCTGCACGCTCTCCAGACCTCACGACGCTGGATTTCTTCTTATGGGGCACAGTAAAAGATGAGGTGTACAAACGTAAACCACGTAATCTGGACACACTTTGGAATGAGATTCAGGTGGTGTGCGCAGAAATCTCATTGGACACTTTGGCACGATGTACGGAATCAGTGGTAACTCGTACTCAGAAATGTATTGATGCTGAAGGCCACCAGTCTGAACATTAATCACATTTGCAAAGTACATTTATTTTTCCAATTGGACTTTCAGCTTTCCATTTCCAGAAATTTAACATTGTAGGACGGGAAATACATTTTCTATGACGCTTCAAAGTGTGTAAACATTTTTTTGACCACCCTGTATATTCTTTTTCCTATTTGATGTTGCTTTATTTAACTCGTATATTTTGTATTACAAAATACATTGCGGCAAACGACTGAGCTACGTAGAATATAGGATTCACATTGCAGAATCATTGTTGAAAACTACACCTTTACCCGAATATAATCGGAAGGGACGATTAGCATCCGGCGTTATACCACAAAGACTGCACGCGCAACATTGGGCACATTTTCCCAAACTTATTGATCCAACACCATCAAACGTAAATCCTGCGAGAGCTTGTGTAGTGTGCAGAAAGCATAAACGACGCAGGGAAACAACGTGGGAATGCAAAAAGTGCAGGGTTGCATTACATGTGCCAGATTGTTTTGAACCATATCATACAATGGAAGACTATTAAATTCGTGTACATGTCTTTGTGAAGGCGTTGCGTTTGAAAATATGTTTGCCAACGTACTAACGTAACAGGTCCCAGAATGTTTTGAACAAAATATTACAGTCTTAGATCATTGCATTTTTGTGAATATTATTATTTAGATGTATTTAATCAATGTATGTTTGCTTGTAAAGGGAAATAAAACGTTTGTGAATATATCGTTGCATTTGAGACAATGAATGTTTCGTTTCCAATGGGCAACTAATCGTCATTATTTATGATACCTGTAGAAATGTCACGTTACTGGTATCTCGCGCACGTACTTAAAAATCCCGAGGGCATCTGCACGACTTCGGACGCTACCAGGCGTAGTGCACCGCAGCCTTAAAGGCTGCGTTCACACTGCCGGCCGGGCCGAGCCGAGCCTGGCCGGGCCGCCGCCCGCTTTGATATCAAACACATGGTTCTGAATTGCGGTGTTCACACTGGCGGCCGGGTCGCGCCGACACGGCGTGAGCCTCCCGGAGCCAAGCCGGCGACATCCCGAGTGTTTAATATTGCCGGCACGAGCCGACCGCAGGCGCGAGCCTGTGGAGCAGCACTACAGCTTCTGCAGTACACGCATCACACGTCTCCCTTCTGCTTTCACCACAAGTGTGACTGCACACGTCTTTTAAGATGTTACCTCACATTTCAAAATCAGTGAGGAAAAAATACGTTTATTATAATGACGCATGCGAAATTACTTTTATTTCATTTATTTAATCTACTGTATTTACATGCATTTACAACAGTAGCTTGCCAGCGATCGCGGCATTGCCGCCACTGAATAGTTCGCATTTACTTGAAAACGGAGACAGATATGAGTGTCACTGAGGGACGGAAATGTGTCCCTACCAGATGATAATGCATTGTAAAGTCATGCTGTGGCAGTTCCTTATCAGTGTAAATAGAACCACTGAGTGAAAGGGCATTATCTCAAAACTCTTCGCCTATCAATCTGTCTATCTTACAAGGTAATGAAAAGAATTCTGTGAGGTCATCAGTGGCTCCACATGATGAACCATCACCACTGCCAAGCGCTGCATCATGAAGAAAAAAGAAGAAGAAAAAAGTTCGAAAATTCTGAAGGAGTATTTCTGCGATTCTTCGTTGAAGGCGGGCGCAGCAAGACATTACCCAAAATGACGAAGCTAATTACTTCCTAATGATTCTCAGGAGTCCCATAAACTCTCTTCCCCTCAGAGGCAAGTGTTTGTGAAATTTAAAATACAAAAGCATGACTACAGTTAATTGGAGGTAGTGGATGCTGTACAAAGTTCTACTGCAAACCAAAAAGTGTGTACTAACGAATCTTACCTTATCGTTATAAACAATTTTTCTTCTGCTGTTATACTTCTGCGAAAATTTGTGTTCTGTTCAGAAATTTTGCCTTGAATGTTCTGCAGCACATACTGAAATGTATTGTGATTCATTCTGTAATTTGAATAAAATTTTTCAGGATAGTTTTTAAGTTCTTCATATAAAGAAAAAAACTCTCCTAAATGTCTGTCGCTATTCATAGGATGAATCCATAACCTCCTAGTTCTTCTGTACTTCAAAACTCGACGAGTTACTGCAGAGTCAAAACAATACCAATAAAAGAGTGAAGACATTGTTCTACACGACAGCACAGACTAGCTAAAGGCGAGCAACTGTTGACTGCAGCTGCGTTTTCTACTGACTTGCTTGTCAGCTGTCGAAGGGTGGAGATCTTTTTAAATTTATTTATTTGGCCTCCCGCCAGCCATTTAGCCAAAGAGTGGGGATTACCTTGACAGTGCAGCGCAGCCCCGCCAAGGAAGAAAAAAAAAAACAATGAAGAGCAATGAAACGCACATCTGTGCCGATCTACAGTAGTTTCATTAACTCTCCATTATTTTTTCTGTCAAAGTAGACGAGACTACAGAATTGCGCTTCAGTTATCTTTTAGTTCGAAATACGAAATGTACATCATACTAATTGTAGGATGTTGATGACAAATAATTGTTTGTCTTTTGTGATGCAACGTGTGGCCAATTATAAAAGCATAGCAGATGAATTGTCCAGTAGTCGAGGGAAAAATTCTTATACATTTGGATTTATCTAGAGAATGAGACCATTAAAATAATAAGAGGGACCGGCACTAGGTCTGCGCTGATCACTAGTAATTAGTTTTTTTCTGTCCTGCATTATATGACTACACTAAACCAAGCTGTAACCGCGCGAACTCCGTGGCTTGCGGACGCGGCACTGACGCCACTGAATAGCTCGCATTACTTGAGACCAGAGACAGATATCAGTATCACTATCATTTCAAAAACTTTTTAGTACTTTTAGCTACATTTCATTCCCAACAATGTATGGTCTAAAACGGATCTAACAGTA
The DNA here is from genome assembly GCF_021461395.2 of Schistocerca americana. Taxonomy (NCBI): domain Eukaryota; kingdom Metazoa; phylum Arthropoda; class Insecta; order Orthoptera; family Acrididae; genus Schistocerca; species Schistocerca americana. Next base: position 504,603,424 of record NC_060121.1, on the reverse strand, counting down.
AGCTAACCGCTACATAACTTTTTCACTACAAGATTTGTAAATCAAGTGCACAACGTTGACAAGTAGCTCATTTCACAATGACTGTTAAGAAATATGGAAAGATAAATGATTCAATACGAAGCTAAGATGTTGCACTACCACGTGTACAAAAATCAGATTCTTTAGCCGCATACTTTCTTCAAAATCGGTTGGGAAGCGTTACGAAACTAAGAAATCACCCGAAACGAAAAGTAGACTTTTTCTTTTTTCACGACGTAAGTAACGCTTTTAAGGAAAAAATAAGTTCATTAAACTATGTGGCGAAGTCTTGTATACCGCTAAGAATTTTTAAAACATGAAAATCGGAGAAGTGGATTTTCCCCCATTTCGCCGTCCCGGCTCGGCGCGGCGCGCAATGTGAATGCACTACACGTCGGCCTGAGCTGGCTAGGCACGAGCCGAGCCAGTGCGCGTCATTGCGTGTGTAAGCGCCAGGAATCGTAAGGCGCATCCGTACCTCGCAGCGACTTACACTCACGCTAACGGAACTTAAATCGTAAGGCAAAGGGTTAAAAATCAGTTGTTCTAGACAAGAGAATTTGGGGATTTTAATTTTTCCTCTTATTTCCTGCATGACACCGTTGTTATAAAATTCCACATCCTCCTGGGTGTAGGCTGCCAGTTGTTGTGCTGCACATTCTTGTGGAATTTCGGTATAAAACTTTAACGTTACAACTTTTGCAAACGGCTCTTATTACGTTGGTTTTAAGCTCTGCAAACGTTTCTTCCGTTGCTAAGTGTATGACAGCAAGCCCGCCACATTTAGAGACAATGTATCCCTCTTATTTTAAGCAGATCCAAGGAGGATAAATAGATTTTTCGTGTGTTCTTTAACATAGTAAACATGCTCCAGTCTGCCATTTAAGGCCAATACTACAACATACGGCCACTTACCATTGCTCTTTACCATAAATGCTATTATCTTTTACTCCACAGTCATAGCCAGATTTCTTCACACACAGTGTTTAAAGCCATATGTAAATCTGAGCTGCACATCCGCAATAGCCTCTTCCTTTTCCATTTGCAGCTTGTATTCGTCCTCTATAGCAGCTGTCTTCTCTGTATACTCTAATTTTCTTGTCTTTACTTCCATGTCTTTCATTTCTGGTTTCCTTTTTCGTGCATGTAACACATTAACTGTACTTAAAGGTATTTCTTTAGTGGGAAATGGTTTAAGTCTGTGGGATACATTTTCTCTTTTTCTTAGGACTTGCGGAATGACGTTGCTCGTGTCAAACAATCCCAATTCTTCAGTATCTATATTGGACGTTATTGTGGAGAACAAGTTTCTCCTGCATTGTATTGTATTTTTGTATCAGTTTAATAAATGAACTACGTGAACTCCACCCCTAAATAAATTGTTCCAAAATAAATAATGTACACTCCTTCCTCTCTCCAGCAGCCCAGAACAGGCTGTCCTTTTCCCGCCATTTGTCTCCCAGACCGCCATCTTGGATTACGTCACATAAGGGATAACAGCGCCCTCTGGTGGTACTGCTGTGTACTAGGTCAGTTGTACACTGGACCTCATAGTGAACACATTGGATGGAGCTACTGCCTTAAATTGTTTAAATAAACACTGCATGCAAAATAAAGACTTATGTCCATCCTACCCAGCACAGGCTAAGTCCTCTTGCCGTTGATTCCAAGGAAGAGGTGGCAGTCGAATGACTTACAATAGTGGAGGTAGCCCAATTGACCTTTTCTCCTGCCATTTTCGTGGGTAGGTGAAGGTAACATAAGTGACCTGTCTTCCCCACCAAAATTTGAACTTCCCCGTCATTTTCTTGGGGATGGGGTTAGGTTAGTTGAGATAGCCCAATTGTCCTATCTTCCCGCCAAAATTTGAACGTCCACCATGATGTCATTGTGATGTTGCCACATTTATCACCATCATCTTGAATAAATTTGGTAACAATGCAGAGTGAAGTACAGCGTTTTTATTCAGAATTCTCATACACTTGTAGAGTAATTTTCGTGTTACTGTAAAACTTCTTGTTTAGCCAACTGTAGCGTTATGTGGCTGATCGCAGTGATATAATATAAGGTAGAGCACGAAAAACCAGCCCTGTGTACAGATTGCTGCACGCTTTGTTGACCTCTACAAGCCGAACAGATAAACGTGTAATAATTAGTCAGTAAAAAAATAACAAATATGCTAATTGCAAACAACTACTTCAAAACAATAGATGACGATTGGTGGGCGACAATAAGCAGTCTAGTACTCGGGGCTGATTTTTCGTGCACTACCCTGTACCACTGAAATAATATTATTGAAGTTATCATACTCTCTTTACAAAATATGACGCTAGACACTCGATTATGGAGTGCGGGCTTCAGTCAGTTGTAAGTCAATGTGCCTTCCATAACACTGAACATGCTGTTTTACCTTGGATCAAAAAAAAGCGAAAAATGGCCACTTGTGTGTGCCGTGCCGACTTCCTTTCCGTGTGTAATAACAAAAAACTTGCCTTTTTATATCTTCTGCTGTTTATCGAAATAGTGAAGTAAGCCTATATGCCCTTTTCTTACCTGAAAAGATGTATGTATTACACACTAAGTAATTTTATGTAATTTGGGTAATTATAAAATAAATTTTAATTATTGGTTGTGGATGCTGAATAGAATACGAAAAGAAACCGAAGTCTAGAGCTGAAGAAAGGTCTGAAACAGATCTAGAATGGGCGTGTGCAGCGAACGAAACGAACAGCAACTCGATACTAAACTAACGGCGGACATCCCAACCTCTAGTACATACAATATGGTGGCCAAGGCGTCACTCATTACACCCGCGAACAAACATAAATAACATGCAAATCATTTAATGCCAGCATCAGAATGAACCTAACGGGATAACTATGAGAAGTAGGGTCTTTGGATGGCAGCAGATTGAATATATAATTACTCCAAAACAAATACTAAGACAAAAAACAAGCATGCGAAATTCTCCACATTCAACACAACCAAAACATATCTGCAGTGTGGGGTCTACTGGCTAGCATTGCTGCCTCTGGATCACGGGGTCCCGGGTTCGATTACTGGCCGGACTGGGGTTTTCTCTGCCTGGGGACTGGGTGTCTGTGTTGTCCTCATCATTTCATTACCATCATCATCATCATCATCATTTGTGATATGGCTAGACTGGACTGCGTAAAACATTGGTGAGTAAAAATTGGGACTTTGTCTGGGCACTGATGACTGCGCATTTGAGTGCCCCACAAATCAATGACCACCACCACCACAACCAAATCATACCAAAATGATTGGTATCGACAATTTCAGTTGTCTTTTGCAGATCATGCAAAGCCCTCGATATGGTGAACCAACACACAACTTGAAAGCTTGTATCACAAATTTCACTTGACCTATGTAGCTCAAACAAAGCCCTCATTAACAAAAACCCACTCATAACTCCAAAAACCTAAAACCGCAACTTTTTGTTGGTTTATATGGCAGCTAAAACAAAGCAGCAGTATCAAATACTAACACATGCAAATTATCACCTCCATAATCCCAACCTTCACTTATCCTCTCTATCTAAAACGAAGACCACAGCATAACAAACAAAACTTCATTTACATAAATCACATCAAAATGTAACTCAATCAATGATGGTAAACAAATATCCACAATAGTTACCAATCAAAATCCAACATAGTTACCAAGGATAAACAAGAAAAACACCCCAAGATTTATGAAAACTTGTTTCATACAAATTTCAAATAAGTAAACAACTTCAAACATAAACACACATACCATATCTATTACAATACAAAAACCACAAAAATACTTATTAACCACAGCCACCATCGCATAAATCTAGGCTAACCAACCACACACAACAGGAAAAACAATGTAATTCACAATCAGTCCAAATAACTGTAGGAACTTGATAGTAGAAAACATATCTGCACCCATTGGAGCTTGCAATGACCAGAATTACTGAAAGTTGTGACTGCGCCCATTTGCATTGACCAATGATGTCATCAAAATGGCAGACATCCCTACTTCAAGAGTAAACAATATGGCAACCATGATATCACTCCTTACACCCATGAACAAACACATATAAAACACAAAACGTTTAGCTCTACCAAATACTACAGAACACACACACATACACACTCCACATAAAATCATTACCAGTCTCAGAAAAGCCATGCCACCATGATGTTACACAACACAGTTACGTCACATACCATAGCAGATGGGTAGAATTGCAGCTTTCAATTGAGCCCAAATCTCATCAGAAATTAATGAAGAAAATTATAATGAAATTTATTGTTGTTCAGCACAAACACAATATTCAGTGAAAACCTCATGTACACTTTATTACTCTTTAAGTACAGTTAGTGAGTGGTATATCTGCCTTTTGAATCCAAAATTTTCTCAAACTGTGGCTCAAACTTCATATGTTGTATGAATAAAATATCTCAAAATGTTCATCACTCTGACTGCTTCTACATTAACATTTTGCTTAAATTTTTGTGCCAAAAATGTGTGCTCGCACCTGTAGGTAGTGCAAATACAAATAATGAACTTTATACAAAGTCTTTGATCTTATGGTAGTTTTCTTCTGGAAGGAACCTGTAAAATTTTTTTCCTGTTCAGAAATATGTCAGTCTCTTTTCTCACAGAAAAGAAGCTTAACAACATTTTAGCACATGTCACCACCTTATAGCCATGTGGTATGGGATATCACTTGAAAAAATTCTACCTCTTCTAGCAAAGAATTGAACTGGCAGTGTTTGACTCCATGACTTTGGTTTCGTAAAACCACTGGCTCCACATCCTGAATATGGTCTTCCAATGGAAATTCCATAGTTGCCACACATATTTCTCCCCCTTCTGTTGTAACACATTTCAGGTGAGAAAGAGAAATGTCATACTTCTCTGTTAAAATTATCTTGAAAGTTATCTTCACCTGTCATTGTATAATGCAAGGAAATGAGATTTGCTAGATCTTCAGTGGCTTCAAAGTTTGTGTTAACACACATGGGCATACCCAGCGAGGGGCAGGGGGGGGGGCCAGCTGTCCCCCCCAGAAGATATTCACAGTTTTTCACTAGTTTACTGTCTTATTTAATAAGAAATGCTGCATGTTTTTTCGGATTGTACAAGTGCATTCTTGTATTTAAAATGTTTATTAAAATCAGTTTTTCACTGGTTTACTGTTTTATTTAATAAGAAGTGCTGTATGTTGTCTCGAGTCCTTGTTTCTTGACACTAGTATGACCTGCCCCCCCCCCCCCCTCCCCAATTCAGATCCTGGATACGCCCTTGTTAACACGTCTAAAAACGACAGGACTAGACCAGTATAACAGTTGTCTGTAGATTCTTCCATGGCTTTTGACTACCAAGGAAACTTATGTGCCTTTTCTTGCAACTGATCTGATAAACTAGAAGCAATATTATCTAATCAATGCACTGCTGTATTTGCTGAAAGAGTAACCACTCTACAGTGTTTGGTTTTGTCAGGAAACAGTTCTTCAGCTGCAATTAAAATGCACCTCTTTATGTAATCACCATTGATGAATGGCTTCCCTTGCTTTGTGATCTCAAAGGTCATTCATAAATTTACGTTTATAATGGGTTCATTTTCCTTAAAATATTTCTTATACATGTTTTATTTAAAACAAAGTCAGCATTTCATTGTTTCATATTTATGTTCACATATCTTGTCCTTAAATTTAATGAACTGCGCACTTCTTATTTTGTGGTGGTGATGAATTTTATATTGACAACAGAAATAACTTTGTTATGGGTAACACACATTGGTTATTGCCTTTCTCTCTAACAAAATATTTCATAGCCCATGTTTTATTTCAATAAACCACACTCACTATTCACTTTGCTCTTTTTAGCAATACCAAAAATATTGTACATATATTCCAAACAAAAGAAACTGAAGTAACAGCACACTAAGACAGCAAACACAATGAAACGAAAAAATCAGTGATATGAGCAAAACACACATCAAAACTTAGCCATGTAAAGGAAATCAGTCAGCTGCAGGCAGAGTGATCCTGGTGGCATCTCTGTTATTTATTGACAAGTGACAGCTGTTTTGACCAGAGATTTTCACGCACTTTGAGCTTTGCAATGCTCCTAGTGACCACTCTTGAACGAGCGGGAATAATCACATGCTACTTTTAAAAACTTTTTCTCGAGCATAGACCACATTAAATCTCTTTGCAGGCTGGGTGCAGCTGAAGGGTTGTATTTTGGAGACCCATGCTCTAAATGAAAATATTACACGTTTCTGCGGAATGCAAGTTTCTCTCAATCAGCATGCATTCGAGAAAAAACACCAATGTGAAACAGAGCTGGCTGTATCACATGCAATGTCTAGCAAACAGCGGATGCTGGTGAGCATGTACATTTCATCTTCCTTGATGACAGCAAGGGGCTTGACATTTTACCACATCGCTGATAACTCAGAAAGGTATGACCACACAGAGCTGCTTCACATGTATGGACATGGGCCAATGAATATGTGACTAACAGGACTCAGCATGTTGTACTGGGAATTGGATCTTCAATAGAAACGAAACGGACATGGATTTTGCCCCAAGGAAGTGTAATGTCCTCAATATCAATAATTAAAGAGACAAATTGGTCTGGGGAAAAAACTGTTAGTAGCGCAAGTTTGGTACTTTTATGGCTTTACGCTGGCATCACTGGGATGAGCCCTGATCAGCTGAAATATCAACATTGTTTTGTTTATAACCTCAAAAATACATTTCATGATGGCGAGTCCACTTGAAACATCCACATTAGTTGTACAACATTCTGTTATTCATTTTTTATTTGCTGAAGGCACAAAACCAGAATGTCTAAAGTTTATGGTTAGGTTGTATGAATCATGCAAAGGTGTACAAGTAAGTGAAGCAGTTGAAAAATGGTCCTGGCTCAGTGACAGATGAACACTGTTCTGGCCGACCCGTTGCAGTTTTAACTCCCTCACTTGAAAGTCGAATTGATGGCATTGTTCATGCAGACCACCATGTGACTGTGGAAATGATAGTTGATAAGGTTCTAATTAGTACTGGTACAGTTCATAACATAATCTGTAACAAGTACTGCAAAAAATGTGCAAGATGGGTCCCAAAGGAGTTGATGCAGCTACACAAGGAAACATGGTTGAGAGTATGCATAGAGCTAAAGGAACATTATGAAAGAGAAGATGAGCACTTCCTCAACAAAATTTTAACTTGTGGTGAAACATGAGTTCACTGTTATGAGCCAGATTCAAAAAGACAAAACATGGAGTAGAAGCAGATCAACTCACCTCTCACGAAAAAATTCAAAACCCAAGCATCAGCAGGAAAAGTCATGTTGGTGGTGTTTTGGGACACTGAAGGCCCAGTTTTTTGTGAGTATCTCAAAGAGCAGCATACAATGAACAGCCAATACTACTCTGATTTGCTTTTAAACAAGCTGAAGCCAGTCATGAGAGAGAGATGATGTGCATCTCAGAGGAGAGGTGGGATTCTCCAGCATGACAACACATGTCCTCATATTGCTCAGCTAACCCGAAAACCATCAACAAAATGGGCTGGGAAGTACTGCCTCATCCCCCCTTACAGCCCTGATTTAGCACCTAGGGATTTCCATTTGTTTGGTGCACTGAAGGAGGCATTATGTGGGAAGAGGTTCCTGGACAACAAGGACGTGAAAAAGTTTGTGGGAAATTGGTTCAGGCATCAAGATAAAGAGTTCTTTGTAGCCAGAATAAAAAGCTTGTAGCCCATTTGAACAAATGTATAAATGTTCAAGGGGATTATGTTGAATAGTAGAAAAAGTACTGTTTTGTAAAAATAAACGCTTTTTTCTCCATACCAATTTTCTCTTTAATTATTGAATGACCCTTGTACATAAATGATTTATTAGATAGGAATAGCAGCAATATCAGATTCCTCACTGTCTACAGTATAGTAACCCTACTGGCCAGTTGTAGGGAAATGCAGAAAGACTTGGAAAAATGTCCACTTGCTGTAGTGTTAAATGTTGATAAATCCAATATAATGTATATAACAAAGAGAAAGAACTGAACAGCATCCATGTGGGGAACATCTTGAGTACTTCATGTAAGTACACTACCCAGTCACATTAATTTGACCACCTGTCAAAAGAATGAAAACCAGCTTCCACAGTGCAGACTGTTAGGAGACATGCTGGGGGAGAGTTGGTCAGGTTCTGGAAGGTAGCGACAGGGATGTGGAGCCCTGCTGACTACTGTGGCGTGTTCAGTTGCTCTAGTTTTCTCAGTTGAGGAAACATGGCATGATCAGCCTGAATGAGGTGGTTGGGTTTAAATCCGGGGAGTTTGGTGGCCAGGGGAGTGCTGTAAACTCATCCTGGTGCTCTTCGAACCATAGGATGTGAGCTGTGCGACACATTGCATTGTCCTTCTGGTAGACATCATTGTAGCGAGGAGAAACAAACTGCATGTAAGGGTGGCGGGCCTTCATCACCCTTAGACAGATGCGTACTTGAGCTGATCCATTGTGTCTTTCAGCATGATGAGACAAACCAGGAGGGGCATGGGCAGCTCCTGTGCGCAATGTTGGGGGTGTGTGAAGTAGCACCACTGCTTTAATGGTGCAGGTGCAGGTGCTAGAGGCAGTGGTAGCAACACTCTGTTGAACATGGGGGGGGGGGGGGGGGGGGGTCCGAGTGGGGGAGGAGTGCTGTCTGTGTCAGCTGGAGGAACCGAAAAGTGTAGTGAGGTGGCGAAGGGTCCCAGGCACTGGGAGGTGTGTCACTCACGTAGTCAGTTGGTGGTGGGTCAGAGGCAGCGTCGGCTGGTGGTATGTCAAAAATGGTGTCAGGGATGGCGTCAGCTGGTGGCAAGTCAGGGACACCAGAGGGGACAGTGTTGGCCTGCGTCGTTTCGGGCACTTTGTTGATGATGCTGTGGCTGGATCTGGTGGCAGGTGAGTGCAATTGTACTTTGATGGTGCTGTGCTCATTGGCTGGAGGAGGCTCTAGGATGTAGGCTGGCTTGAGTCTTTCTATGGAGACGGTTGTCATGACAATATTCAGGCAAATCGAGAATGTCTTGTGCAGGCCTGAATACTGGGGCAGAGAGGCAATCAGTATGCATCCATCCGAAGCATGACGTGTGCATGCTGTGAGGTCATGGAATGGTCACAGTTGAGCCACGTAGCCCTGGAGATGCAGCATCAAACCTGACAGGGTGCGGAGGAGGAGGAGGAGGAGATTAGTGTTTAACGTCCCGTCGACAACGAGGTCATTAGAGACGGAGCACAAGCTCGGGTGAGGGAAGGATGGGGAAGGAAATCGGCCGTGCCCTTGCAAAGGAACCATCCCGGCATTTGCCTGAAGCGATTTAGGGAAATCACGGAAAACCTAAATCAGGATGGCCGGAGACGGGATTGAACCGTCGTCCTCCCGAATGCGAGTCCAGTGTGCTAACCACTGTGCCACCTCACTCGGTACTGACAGGGTGCTGTCAGGAGGGAGCAGGTTAACTTCCAAAAGCTTGCCGGGAATGGTGAGTGGCTATGCATACATCAGATCAGGGGCCGAAGTTCCCAGGTTCCCAGAGATGTTGTGGGGCACGTTTCCAATCTATGCAGCCCATTGTCTGCTGCTACAGATGGAGGCAAGGGAAGGAGTTGTCACAACCCTGTCTCACTCGTTTCCCAACCACTGCTTCTATTTAATGCACCTCAATTCTTATGACTGCCATCTGGTTTCTGTACAAGCTTAAACAGCCCTTTGCCCTCTGTATTTTACCCCTGCTACCTAAAGAATTTCAAAGAGAATACTACAGTCAACATTGTCAAAGTCTTTATCTAAGACTACAAATGCTATAAACTTAGCTTTGCCTTTCTTTAAGTTGTTGTGTCAGTACTAGCTCTGTGTTCTTACATTTCTCTGGAATCCAAACTGATTTTCCCAAAAGTCAGCTTCTGCCAATTTTTCCTTTGGTATTGTTAATTATAAGATACAGCTAATTGAAGTTTATACAGCAGTTCAATAAGTGCAATTTCCAGTGAGCTAATCAGAATATTTGGTTAAAGTGCTGTACATCATTTAAAAAAGACAGCATTCAACCTCTTCAGTAATTTGCTTTAAATTATCTGAAGCTACTTAACTTATGAAATAATTAACAGAAAAGTTCCATACCATCATAATTTCTATTACAGATTTTGCCTCTGTCCTTGTTAGGTTCTGAACTTTGACACTTACCCTAATTTTTATGAACAACATGACATACTATTCTAATTGATTTATCTATCAATTATAAATGTGTATGGCTCTTTATAAATCTGAAAACAGCTCCTGTACTCCCAACGTAGCTGCATAATATGGTTTGGTGTGGGTTTTTAATTTACTACCCACCAAAAAATTCAAGATCCATAAGATTCATATAAAATAAATCCAATCTGGTCATTTTTCAAAAGATTGTGTAGTTTCCAAAATAACACAATGTTCATTCATCCACCTTTAAATTGTCAGCCACAGAAACCCTCAGTCCACAATCTAAAAGCACACAGGCAACACCTATATGGACTCTGATATATTTGTGATAACATCTATGTTTAACTAGCATGTATGAAGGATGTCTCTAGCTAGCAAACATTTAACATCTCCAAATAACTCTTGTGAGTAAAGTTTGTATTTGGAAGGCAAATATGCAATATCTAAGTCTAACAATCCATGAAGTTTACTCACTGTGTATTTCTATAACTTTATTAACTTTCTACATGCAAAAACATGTGCACTATGCATGTTATGAAGTATTGCCAATGTGATTCTTACGTCATTGTAATTCATTGCTATTGTTTTATATGACTATAATATTATATACAAACTGTGATAAGTGAGCAATACAGTTTCTGAGAAGTGCAACACGCTAGAATGATTCTGTGACTGACACAACTGTTTATGACTGGAATAATGTTTCTAAAATACCAGTATATGATGTGTGAATGTCAAACAGGACCTGATCCTCACATTGTTTACAATACACATAAATGTGGGAACAACCACTAAATTCTAATAACAGTGCAGTTTACATCATTCATATGATGATACAAAAAGATTTTCAGCTATCTGACTGGGGCTTCAAGCTACAAGATACTGAGGGCTGGACAGGATATGCAAATAGGGGATTGTTGTACATGACAATATCAGCAACCACATTATTTATAAAAATGGTTCAAATGGCTCTGAGCACTATGGGACTCAACTGCTGTGGTCATCAGTCCCCTAGAACTTAGAACTAATTAAACCTAACTAACCTAAGGACATCACACACATCCATGCCCGAGGCAGGATTCGAACCTGCGACCGTAGCAGCAGCGCGGCTCCGGACTGGAGTGCGGAGAACCGCATGACCACCATGGCCGGCATTACTTATAGTTCCAAGCAACTCTTCACAAATCAAGTGACAGTGGAGGCAGGCACACATTGTCTTTGTCATAACCCCATAAGAAGAGATCACATGGTAAGTCAGCTGTTCATGGGGGCCACTGAAGAAGAGGAGAATCATGTGCCATCCAATGCTGAGGCTGTTCAGCATTGAGGTGACTATGAACATATGGAAGAAAGTATGGTGAAATGCAATCTCTCCACTCCCTTGCTATAATAGTGACATAAGCAACTGCTGCAATATGTCCACATACGCAAAAGGTGTCATAGTTTTCTCATGAAAGAAAATTGATCCATAATATGGTACAAAATATGTGAACTTTAGTTGAATCATGAATGTGTTCCACAGTCTTGTGTAGATGTTCTGTGCATAAACATGCATGTTATGACAGTTTACCTTACACAGACATGTAACGCAGCTTCATCACTGAAAATCAAATTCACGAGAAACCATGTTCCTCCAGTAACAGCTGCAAGTCATTGCAAAAATTGTATCAAATCTCAGTGTCCTGAGTAGTTGTTGCACATAACAACTGCAGCAGGTATAATATGCAGATGTTTGTGTTGAATGTTCAAGGCAGCTCACTGTGTTGTCTGCAGTTCTCTGGTCACACATGTTGATGATTCCTTTGGGCTCCTGAAGAATGAGACCGACACACTTCAACCTTCTCCGAAGATGGCCCCAGTCAGCCTATTTCTTATGCACCATATAAGCAGCCATTCTCGTGGAGTACATTACCCCACCTGTGGATTGTTTCATCTGTTGGAGATTTTATCTTATATTTGGCAGGAAACTGGTGAACTGTCACTGCTGGCTCACATTTGCAAATTCAAAAATACAGAACTCGTGCATAGCTCCATTATAAGCCATTTCATGACATGTTTGCCCCTGGTAGTGTGCTCTGCAACTATATCACATTGTTTACTATGAATTGAAACTTTTGGAGGTACACTGTCTCCTGATTTGTGTCGTTTCCTGTATGTCTTTTAGTTTACATGCAATTTGAGACATAGTAAGTTGGAATTATTCCATCTGTTATGATTTCAAGTCCTGATAATAACCAGTTTTTGAAATGATTGTTATTCTACCTGGATACATTTTCTTAAATAATTTTTATAGCATACACGTAAATAGTTACAAATGTTATCTACGTTGGGTTCATTCTTCAGATAATAATATTTAATATGGCAATTCTTCCAATGTAAGTAGTTTTCATGGAAGACTTACCGATCAAAAAATGTGAGCAATTCAACTTTTTACTACAGTACAACTTAGCAAAGATCATGAGAGCTAATATGTATTTACAGGATTAGTGAGACCACTCATTATAAAGATTGGCATTCTGACTTTTCAATAATGTAGTTTAAATTTTTTTAAAACTACTTAATTTTTTATATAATTAACAGTAAAGTTTAGAAGTACTTACATTTCGCATTGCAGATCTTCCTAGATTCCTACCTTCTCTGTTATACTTTTGATGACCTAATTTTTGTGCACATAATTTATTAAGCCATTAACTAAGACTTTTTGATTTGATGCTTGTAGCTGTATTCCCAACACTGATGCACAAAATGATTTCATAAACTTCCATAATTTACTAAACCACCACATATTTACTAAACAAAATTACTGTCAATACTTACAATCCATCCTGAGTACTGAAATTAACACAGCAATTTTCAAATGATTATGTAATTACCAAGATAACAGTTTGTTCATATGACAGTTTTTAAATAGTTGGTCACCATCCACAATCATCAGTCTGTGTTCTGAAAGCTCAAGGGCAATGTGTTTACCTAAATCAAAAGAGCCACTGCTAGTATTTTAATGTGCTGACGTCTTTCAACTCCAGGTCAAGCTCGTAAACGAGCAACACCTATGTTGGCTCTGCTCTCAGTAATCACACATGTAACAGCTATGTGCGACCTGTCCATGAAAATATGTGCATCAGCAACTGAAAAAAAAAACAGTAATACCAGAGGATAAAAATTTATGAGGGTTTTTAATTCAAGCCTATGAATATTTTGACTGAATTGTGTTGTGACTGGTAACAGGGGCTGATTAATGTGGTCGTTGGAATGACTGACTGCTGTGTGTGGTGACTTAAGTTAAGAACCAGACAAAGAGAAATACTGTTGCGCAGTGAACTGCATTCACTGCTATACTTAATCATTTTGTTTTAATGACATGTTAGAGGTACTACTGATTCTCAGGCAGTCTTTCTAAAAAATATTGTGCTTCAAAAACCGTATGTGCCATCTGATAACTTCTATCACTGGACTGTAGCTTGTTTGTTAGTGTTGTTCTAATCTAAGTGCTTTAATCTTATGAAGTTGAGAAACTGGTCATCATCCCAGCAACAGGACATCATGGATAATTTAAATGTGTAGAGAAGTGAAGCCAAACTCATGGTGCTGTATACATTATTCAACTTTCAGTTTTATGACTACAGGCTACTGAGCAAGCAAAGGGGCAACAGAGAAGAGACTATAAAAATCAGGTTAGCCATCTTACAACTGACTCTTTTCCATGAGAGGGACTGTTCCACTATGACACAGTCAAAACAAAATTACACATTTAAGGACAACAGTAAGTGAAAAAATGGAATGTACCGACTGTGGGTAACAGTTGTAGTGAACAATATAAACATCTCATGTGGCACAAGCCAAACAAAACTGTGTTTAGACAGTGAATAGAGCAATACACGGAACACTAATGACAAGAGGTTAATTGCAATGTTGCCATAACAACTACTAAATGGACACGGCCATATTGTAATGTGCAAATTAGCAGCACTTTTGAATTATGGCGAGTGTCTTTGGCCCATGGTGGTGGTGTCACCTGTAGATGGTTGTACAAAGGCACATCTAGAGTGTGGAGGGCAATGGGCAGAATGTTGTGAGCCAGGGAGTAGCACAGTTTTGGAAGCACTAGTAATCTTTTGATTGGGTTAGCAGGTGTAGCTACAGAAAGTGTGCTGTGCCCTGTCGATGGTTGCTGCACTTGGTATTAAACTCTGCATTGCTGGATAGCGTGTTTTTGAACTGGAAGTAATTATGATACCATGGTGGATTACATTGGCACAGCTAAACTTCCTAGGGGGATGTTGCTTCCTTATGGAGTCATGGCAGTACAAGAAACATTAAATTTATCGGTGCATTTCCTCACCCACTTACAGTGCTTAATTTAACTGAACTGTACTCAAGTGCTGTCTTTCTCAGTTTCTGACACTAGTAATAGCATTTGAACTTCCTCGACAGATCCTACCATAATGTATACATAGCTCCCCTTAGACAGTGGTAGTTACTTATGCACTTAGACTTTGAGTTTCTTATCTTGTAAACATGTGTAGTTGGCATTAATGTCCAAGTTGGGGTTGGGTTATTTTAGGGAGAAGACCAGACAGCGAGGTCATCAGTCTCATTGGATTAGGCAAGGACAGGAAAGAAAGTTGGCCATGCCCTTTCAAAGGAACCATCCCAGCATTTGCCTAGAGCGATTTAGGGAAATCACGGAAAACCTAAATCAGGATGACTGGACATGGGATTGAACCGTCGTCCTCCGGAATGCGAGTCCAGTGTGCTAGCCACTGCGCCACCTCACTCGGTAATGTCCAAGTCACCAAGTCTAATATGTTACTGGCTTATATGTTAACCTTGTTGTTTAGTGTATTCACTGATCTAATATTAGGACCACAGTCATGTCCAGGAAGAACGATGACAGAATTATGGTTGTTTATTAAGAAATACTTTGTAATTGTTATTGTCTTGAATTTTGTGAGTTGTTTTATATTTATCGGGTTGCCAAGACATATTTAGTTGAACTCCTTTAGTTAGTGGCTTCAATAATTTGGTTCTCCAGCTCATTCAAATTTTATCATGGCTAGTGTGAGTTGATAAATATCCTACTCTATGCAATATTATATAATAAAAATAGTAATAATAATGTTGGGGAAATTCTTATAAATTTATTATTGTATTGGGAAGAGTAAATTTGAGTGGCATTGGGTTATTATAGGTTATATCATGACGGTGTCAGATGGAATATAACAGCCACTAGTCCAAATTGGTATGATAGGAATTGCAATGGTGCTGAGCCTTCTATCCTGTGGATGCACCGTGTCTAAGTAGCTTTCACCACAATTTGTTGCAGTATATTTGTACAAATTCTTTACTGCTTTCTTTGGACCAATCAGTCTAGTCTCTTAAGATCATTCTATTAACAAACTGTATGATTTTTAATTCTAAAAGTTTGGCTGATTCTTTCCAAAATAAAACTAATTTTAAAAATTATTTTATTTACCAATTGTATATTTTTGATTAAACAATATTTGAGGTGGTAAAAACCTTACAAGGAGCAGTAGTAAGCAGATTACAGTTACAGGTGGCAGCGGCAACTGGCAACAGGACATTTTAAAGGTAATTGTGTTATTGTGGATGTTGCCAAAGTAAAGAACCTTGTTGTGAAGTTACCAGCAGTTGCTATGTACAAATTATGAGAAGTTGACAGTGAAGTGAACAATTTGCAGGAATAATCTTACAAATTCTGAATGGAAATATGAAGAAGAAATTTTTCACTGTAGAAGTAGTCTTGAATGCATTTGTGTTTGTTGATTGCCAAATGTTCAGAGATTTTGTTGTGATTTCCAGTGGAATGGAAAATGTTTTGTAAAATAAATGAGTTCTACCCAATGTTACAAAACTTGTTGAAAAGGCAGGGGTTCAGTGTAATTGTAAACCCATGAATTGGTAGGGGGTTCATTGTTTTTTTAGAGAATACCTTAAGTGGCAACTAATGCCTCCCCAGCTGGGCAATTCAATGCTTCATTTCACAGCTCTCTCCTTGATCATAGAGTATAAAGAAATGTAATCAGCATCTTTGTTGCTCAATTCTCATTTGTGTAAAAGTTTACTACTTCAATGAATTTTTAGGTTTTTTTCTCTTATTTTGGGTATCAGCTAAGTACTTGCAGCAAACCGGAAGATGGAAGTATATGATGTTTAAATAGTATGTCAGCTAAACTTTTGTCAAATGTCTTAATTATGTTTGGATTTAACAATGTTGACAAATTGATGTAATTAATTGCAAACTTTTTTCACCTTAGTGTAAAGTCACCATAATGTGCCAGTGTTCATAGCTATGTGCCAACAATTTTTTTTATTGATCATCTATTTTATCATATACAGTAGCAGAGGAGTTGTCATATGTTGATACAAAAAACTTAAATAAAAGTGTCTGTATACAAATCATACAGGTAATTTAATACATGAACAGAAACAAATCATTTAGATACAGATAACCAAATACATAGCTACAACTACACCTACAACTAATCTACATGGATACTCTGTAGATCACACTTAAGTGCCTGGCAGACAAATTCTAAGTTTAGATTATATCCAGTAACACATGGCTACGTTTAATTAAAGTTATGGATGTCCTCAAATTCATAAAATTCACTCATTCATCAACACTGTAAAAGCTTTCACTTATAAACATTCTGTTAAGCTCAATTTTAAAAATGTGCAGCTTCGATATCTTTTAAATTCTTAAGGGAAGGGCACTAAAAAGAATTCTGTGATGGTATACAAGGGTGGTTTGAAAAGTTCTCGGAATAGAAAACTAGTACTTACATCACTGAAACTTTTTTATTTTTCAATGTAGTCTCCTTGTAGATTAATGCACTTGGTCCAACATTGTTCCAGTGCCTTGATCCCATCTCAAAAATGAGTTTCCTCCAAGCCTGCAAAATAGTTGTCAACTTCGGCTATCAATTCTTCGTTTGAAATGAATCTTCGTCAACGAAGAAAAATTTTCAGTTTTGGGAAGAGATGGAAGTCTGACAGAGCCATATCAGGTGAATAAGGCAGGTGTGGCAACGATTCATACATTAATTCCTGTAATTTTTCCATGGTGATGGCACATGTGTGCAGGCACGCATTGTCTTGATGGAAGATGACTTGTCTTCCTTGTTAAACCTGGCCTCTTTTCATGTATCTTTTGTTACAATTTGTCCAGGAGGTTAGTATATTATTCTCCAGTAATTGTTTGCCTAGTGGGGAGATAATCTACAAACAGAATCCCCTTCACATCCCAGAACACTGATTCCATGACCTTTCCTGCTGAAGGAATTGTCTTTGTTGTCTTTGGTGACGGAGAATCAGCATTTTTCCATTGCTTTGACTGTTTTTTTGTCTCTGGGGTATAGTAGTGCATCCAAGTTTCATCTGTGGTCACAAACCGGTGCAAAAAACCTTGTTTGTTTATCTTAAAACAGGCCAAACATTGTCCCGATATGTCCATTCTCATGCGTTTACGATACAGCGTCAAGAGTCGCGGCACCCATCTTACAGATAATTTTTCCATTTCTAATGCTTCGGTTAAAATGTGATATATGCTTTCAGATGACATCTGACAAGCTTGAGCAATTTCATGCACTTTAAATCAGTTATCCTCCATGACCATTTTGTGCACTTTTGCGGTGATTTCTGGAATAGTGGCACATCTTGGTCAACTACTGTGCAGATCATCATCTAAGCTCTCCCGACCAAATTCAAATGCATTTGTCCATTTGACAACAATTGAATATGAAGGAGCAGAGTCCCCCAGTGTATTCTGGAAATCAGCTGAATGTCCTTTGCTTTGATACCTTTCTTTATGAAGTACTTAATCACTGCTCGAATCTCAGTTTTTCCATCTTCACAAATCACTACACGGGAACAACAACAGCACCAGCTCACTGCCACAGATCTCTCCCAAGAGCACTGACTTGGCAATTGTTTACAGGAAACAGTTCAATGAATATCATGTGAACGACTCATTGCAGTAGCGCTGGCCTCTCGTGGTGATTCCGAGAGCTTTTCAAACGATCCTCGAATTTGCACTTTTACAACATTGTGTTTTCTTATGTGTTTCTCTGTGAAAGCCAGTTTTTGTCTAGTTTCATAGTCATAGTAATCCCTGTTCAAAGAAAAGGACTGGGAATGGGATTTCAAGTGGCATATACTTTCGTAGATATATACAGATCGAAGAGTCATAACTTACAGTTCTTTGAAAATCTCCCTAAATACCTCCCTAGTTGCTATCCCTTTTATAATTCTTACTGATCCTTTTTGAATAGTAAAAGGGTGTTCCACTAGAGTTAAAATACCCCAAAATAAGACACTACATTGCAGTAGCCTTTGAATGAATACGTAATAGGCACTCATCACTGTTTATTCCCTGCAGGAAATTTTGAGCATTTTAAATATGTAACAGTATTTACTTAAATTTCTACTGAGCTATTCTATGTGTTAACCCCATTGAAGATGTTCATGTAACAAAATTCCTGAAAATTTAGTGTTTGAAGTTTGTAGTATTTTCTGTTCGCCACTGTATTAAGGTTTACTTTATTTAACATATTCGAGAAATTTAGCAATAACATTTTCTTTTCATTAAAATATAAGTTGTTATCTTTAAACCATTTAACTCTTTTTCCAGTTATTATTTCTATTTTTTGTGTAAATCAATCACGTTCTGAGATTTAAGAAAGAGATTAGTATCATCAGCAAACACTATAGCATCAACTTGTCTTAAATAACTTGGTAAGTCATTTATGAATGTGAAGGACAACAGTGGTCTCAACACCAATCCATGGAGTACCTCATCAGTAACTTTCTCGTATCCAGAGGAGTAGAATTTACCTTCATGAACTATTCCTACTTACTGGTATCTATCAGATAAGTGTGATTTAAATTACATACAAGCAGTGCCACAGACTCTATAGCAATATTTGATGATCAGTAACATCAAATACCTTAGATAGATCTAAAAACAATCCACAGTTTACTTCATTATGATAAATGGACTTAAGAAAAAGTTTTAGGAAATTAATTATATATAGCCATTTCAATTGATCTATTTCTTCCTGAAACCATTTTTTACATTGGATTAGATTAGATTAGATTAGATTTACTTTCATTCCAATTGATGCATAGTGAGGAGGTCCTCCAGGATGTAGAACATGTCAGAGAAACAATAATATATTTACAACAATAAAATTTTTACAACTCAAACAAGTAAGCTAATGTACCATTCCACAGGTTACAAGTGGAAAGTGGAATGATCATCATTTTTTTAATGAACATGATATGAAAGATTCATTTTACAAATACTAATGCACTGAATTTAAAATGAAAAAAAAAAGCTTTTTTTTATTTATAAGGTAATAAACATGCAATAGAATTACTAGAATACTTATTATAACCTTTAGGCTTCTCTTAAACTGAATTTCATTGGTTGTTAAGCTTTTTATGGCTGCTGGCAAGTTATTGAAAATGTGTGTTCCTGAATAATGCACACCTTTTTGTACAAGAGTAAATGACTTTAAATCCTTGTGAAGATTATTCTTATTTCTAGTATTGATTCCATGAATTGAGCTGTTGGTTTGAAAAAGTGATATATTTTAATGACAAATTTAATTAAGGAATAAATATATTGGGAATCAGTAGTTAGTATCCCTAGTTCCCTAAACAGGCTTCTGCAGGATGTTCTTGAGTTCACACCACATGTAACTCTTACTGCAAGTTTTTGCGCCCAGAAAACTTTAGCTTGGCTTGATGAATTACCCCAAAAAATAATCCATGATGACATTATGGAATGAAAGAAATCATAGTATGCCAGCTTTTTCATTTTTATATCCCCTATGTCTGACACAATTTGCATTGCAAATAGAGGTTTGTTAAGGCATTTTCAGCAGTTCTGTGGTGTGCTGCTCCCAGCTGTGTTGTGGGTGATTGAACACTTCCCATCGAAAAGGCTGCAGGAGCATCTTTACTGCCCCTGCAGAATGCAACTGAGAATTGCTGTGAAAAAGGAAGTGTGTGGCAGTTGTGTTAGGTGGGCTGCATTCATTAAGGCGAAGCCTCTCAGTGGGCCTTCCTACCTGTCAGGAGACATCGTTGTTCTAGGCACCTTTACTCACTCACAGTATGCTCACAACTGAAAAGAGTGTCTTGATGTGATTGACGGTCATACTAGAGACACTACCCAACACATCTGTGCAAAGCTTCATTGGGTTTTCACTGTGGTGTTCATTTTGTGACCAGCCCTCATATTATGAAGGATTTTTTGTGAAATTCTACTTCTGTTGCCATATGCTGTTCTAGGCAAAATTTATGAATGTCTATGTTCTTAAATTTATGACAGTTCCTGATGAATGTGGCAACTCCTCCTTTCTCCATTTCTGCTCTACAGAAGTGAGATGCTAACCTGAACCCTGTAACACTTCAAAGTTCTATACCAGTGGTCACATGATGTTCAGAGAGGCAGATTATGTCAGCTGGGTTTGAGGACTCTAATTCATCTATGCAGATAATTAATTCATTAATTTTATTCCTCAGTCCTCGAATATTTTGATGTAATAAAGACAGCTGACATTTCACATTGACTGAGTTAAAACTGAGTAGAGTTGAAATATCTGATGACTGTTGAAAATTCTTAACCAACAGCTGTTTATGCTGATGTAATAAGCTGGAATTATGTTTTTTGGTTTCTTTCTCAAACTGAAGGTTTTTCTCAGTCCTAACCTCTCTTAAAATTTGGTTTCTTTCTGTCCTCCCTGCCCTAAAAAAGTGTCTTTTCTGAACCCTATAACCACTAGTATTTTGTCACTCATGACAGTGCCTCTCCCCTTTAACTTTCCTGCTATTTTCCCAGCCAGTTTACCCTTCCCTTTCCTGTTGAGGTGAAGGCCATGACTAATATAACCCCACCTATTGAGAGAATCAACAGGAACCTTACCAATGTGTGACCAACTCCAAATTAATTCTCTTAAAAGAAGAATTCAAATGAGGTAAATATTCCACATTTGTTAAAAAAAAAAAAAAAGCCGAGTGTCATTTGCACAATATTCTTTCAAAAATTTTTGAGAAACAAGACAACTCTGTTAAAGACATGTAGTTTTTTACATCATAAGGAGCACTCTTTTTATTTAATGGTTTTATTATTGATAGCTTAAGTTCTCAAGGGAAAGTACCAGTGCTAAAAGAAGTGTTAATTAAATCAACAAGAGAGGAACTACATATTTGCTGTGTTTAATTCCTTTATCTGGAATGCCATCTGTACCATAGGACAATTTGTTTTTTGGAATGAGATTTTTCACTCTGCAGCGGAATGTGCACTGATATGAAACTTCCTTGCAGATTAAAACTGTGTGCTGGACTGAGACTCGAATTCAGAACCTTTGCTTTTCGCAGGCAAGTGCTCTACCAACTGAGCTACCCAAGCATGACTCACGCCCCGTCTCACAGCTTTACTTCCGCCAGTACCTCGTCTCCTGCCTTCCAAACTTTACAGAAGCTCTCCTGCAAACCATGCAGGACTAGCACTCCTGAAAGAAAGGATATTCCGGAGACAAGGCTTAGCCACAGCCTAGGGGATGTTTCCAGAATGAGATTTTCACTCTGCAGCGGAGTGTGCACTGATGTGAAACTTCCTGTCAGATTAAAACTGTGTGCCGGACCGAGACCCGAACTTGGGAACTTTGCCTTTCATGGGCAAGTGCTCTACCAACTGAGCTAACCTAGCATGACTCACACCCCGTTTCATATCAGCGCACACTCCGCTGCAGAGTGAAAATCTCATTCTGGAAACATCCCCTATGCTGTGGCTAAGCCATGTCTCTGCAATATCCTTTCTTTCAGGAGTGCTAGTCCTGCATGGTTCACAGGAGAGCTTCTGTAAAGTTTGGCAGGTAGGAGACGAGGTACTGGCGGAAGTAAAGCTGTGAGGATGGGGTGTAAGTTGTGCTTGGGTAGCTCAGTTGGTAGAGCACTTGCCCGTGAAAGGCAAAGTTCCCGAGTTCGAGTCTCGGTCTGGCACACAGTTTTAATCTGCCAGGAAGTTTCAATTTGTTTTTAATTTCCTGATTGCAATCTCAACCTCTTGTTCTGTTACAGGATACAAAATCATAGTTTTTGTATTTACAAATATGTTATTATTAGCCTAAGTTTGTATTTATCACCTTACACACTGCTTTCAGTTCTTTCTTACCCTTGTGTCTGTTGATGAGTGAATCATTGCTTAATTTTTTGCTACTGTAATTACTTTCTCATATACTTTTTCGTAACAGTTTACATACTGCTTCACAACTGGATTTTGGCAAGCTGATTTCATTAACTTTGTAAGTTACTTTGAAGATTTTCTTGCTGACTTTGTTATCCTAGTGTTAGTTCCAGCATTTAGTTTAATTTTATGAAGAGGGAATGCAATTTCATAGCTATGTTTGTAAGTAGCTCAAAATGACTCAAACCTCATATCTGCACTGTATATTTATCCAAATATCACTTTGAATTTTTTGAAAAATAATTAAAAATCCTAATGTCCCCATTTGTACATCTTCTGTAGAAGCATTTCTCACTCTCCCCAGAATATGTGCTGAGTACATTGTTCACATTAAATTTGATTGCTTCATGATCTGAGAATCCAGTGTCAATCACTTCCACATTATGATGAAGTGTTTGCATGTCAAAAGATTTTTAACCAATTTTAGTTTTAGAGGTCTTTCCAAGTCTAGTGTATTCAGTGCCAGTTGGCGATAAATTATGCAATATTAATCAATTGTTCAGTTTAGATACATTTTGACAGGTTATTTTAAAGTTTACATTGAAATCTTCAACTATTTATTTATTTAGCATCCAATAGATCACGTATGTGATATAGGATTTGTCATTTGATTACGCGTAACACATAACAACACATACACATAATAAGTGGACAAACATATACAAACAGCAAAACAAATTACATACACATAGTACATAAGTAGTGTACAAGAACTTATTACACAAAAACAAAAGTACGTGCTCTTGATAAACAATTACAGATCATGAACTACGCCTTATACACAAAACGTACTACAGATATTTAACAGATTTTTCATTCCATAATTACAAAGTTGAAAACATAATTAAATTAGTTTAAATTAAAAAAAAAAAAAAAAGTACAGGTTTCAATCCACAGTCTGAGACAGGTATTCATTTACACTGTAGTAGCTAGCATTTTTCCATCAAGTATTTTTTTTACTTCACGCTTGAAATTATTTTTGCCTTTCAATTCTTTAATTTGAGATGGAAGTGCATTTAAAAGCTTTATTCCTAAGTGGCTAACATGTTTCTGACTTCCAGTTTTTGCTATCTAGGGAATGTGGAAGCCTTCACAATGCCTTGTATTGTGATCATGGTAACTTGAGTTGGTTTGGAGACCGCAGTTATTTTTACTGATCATTTCCAGGCAATTACAAATATATATCAATGGTATTGTCAGTATCTTTGGTTGTCTGAATAAGGTTCTACAGTGAGTTTGTGGTGGGCTATGTGTCATGATACGAATAGCTCTTTCTTGCTTAATGAAAATGTCATTTACTCTAGACTTGGTTTTTCCACAAAACCTTATACCATATATTGCATATGATTGGAAATAACTAAAGTACACTGCTCTAATACATTCCTTGCTACATACCTTGGATATTATTCTTAAGGCAAAACATTCTGAGCTAAGTTTCTGAGTAAGATATACACTGTGTTCATTCCAGTTCAAATCTTGATCAATTTGCATTCCCAGAAACTTAGTGGTGCACACTTTTTCTATTTGTTTGCTATCCAGCATAAGGCATGTATTTTCCCCTTGACACTTGCTTCCATACTGTATAAAGTTTGTTTTCTTTGTATTTAATATCAGCTTATTTGAATAAAACCATGACTGTATGTATGAGAGCATTTTTTCTGTTGTAGTACATAATGATTCTTTTATATCACTAATTATGATACTCGTGTCATCTGCACATAGTAGAACTACAGTAATGTTTTCTTTAAAATTCCTTAATTCACCACATAAAGTTGCCTGTTAGGGAACAGTATATGCACAGTGATTATTATGGCTTTCTTGAGTTTGCAAACACAATATTCAAACACTTTTTCAATGTTATTTATATTACTAAATTTAATTTCTTTGCATTCAATTCCTTGCTTAATGTATATGTGTAATCCTCCACCTATAAAAGTCTCTCTACAAAAACTACCAACAATTTCGAATCCTGTTATTCTATTAGTAAAAGCTTGGTTTTCGTTTAATCAGTGTTCACTCACACATTAAACTGAAATAGTCTTTAGCTGATTGAGAAAAAGTACTTCAAATTCAGTAATCTTACTAGTTATACTCTGAACATTCTGGTTAAAAAAATGCTAGTGATTTATTCTCCTTGGGAACTGACACACTGTTCACCTCTATGTTTGGCTGCTGCTTGTCTTCAACAAAAATTCCTTGTAGAATCCTGGTGGTGACACTCTTCTTTGCTTGACAGGCTGGTGGTTCTTACTGCTTCATGTGCTTTAGTTGATAATGTTGTTAGTGTCAGTGGTGTAAGCCATCCTGTTGCTTTTTGAGATGATTACTGCTTCGCCCATCAGGCTGAAGTAAACAGTGTTGGGATATAATAAACAATGT
This sequence comes from Schistocerca americana, assembly GCF_021461395.2. NCBI lineage: Eukaryota > Metazoa > Arthropoda > Insecta > Orthoptera > Acrididae > Schistocerca > Schistocerca americana. The sequence goes on along the minus strand of NC_060121.1, from coordinate 504,578,496 downwards.
TGCCCACAGTAGGTAGTTAGTTTCATGTTCCATGGACCATTTCCACAAGAAATCATAATTGTTTGGAACAAGTCATTTTATATTCACATCACAATTTATTTCGTAAATAAATGTTGTTCATTTACAAGTTGCATTTATTTTACAGATGTCCAGAAGTGTCTCAGCTGTTCCTATCTACCACGTTTTACACATTACAGTGATTGAAATTCTCCTATAGAATAGACGGGGTTGTCAAGGAGAAGCTTTTTCAGTTTGTTTTCAAATTTTACTTTGCAGTCTGTCAGGCAATTTATATCACTGGGTAAGCGATAAAAAATTTTGATTGTGGCATTGTGCTTCCTTTTTTGTGTTGAAAACAACCTTAATGTGACACAATGATATTTTTTGCTCTGGTATTTTAATTATGTACATCATTGTTCCTTTTGAACTGGAGTGGATAGTATACAACAAACTCACTGAGGGAATAAACTGTGCAGCAGTAGACACAATGTCTAACACCTTAAGCAGTGCCTACAAGATGGTCATGAGGAAGCGCAACATATTATTCTTCAAGCACGATTTTGGGCAATGGATACTTTCTCTCTTAAAGATGAGTTACCCTGTAACACTATGTCATACTACTTTTTTTGAATGAAAATATGTGGACTATGTCGGCTTACTGATTTGTCTCTTCCCAAGCTATGCAATGATTCAAAGTGCAAATGTGGTTGAACTAAATTTTCTTAGGAGTATCAGAATGTGCTTAAATTCTCATCAGTATGGGTACTGAAAATTTTGACATTTTCACCCTATTTATTATTTACTGACCATGTGTTAGAATTATTGTTAGAGGAGTACCTCTAACTAAATATTTTGTCTCTTTTAGAAATTGACAGTGAGTCCATTCACAGGAGAGCAGTGAATGATAACTTTAAGAACAATATTTATTATTTCTTCTGTTGCTGAGAGTATGCTTGGATCAATTGGAATACCTAGTGTCATTCACAAAGGTGATTATGTGAGAGAAGTGTTTGTCCTGAGAAAGTCCTTCAGGCAGGATAAGAACAAAACAAGTATTTCTTCAGTAAAGTAATTGAGGTATTGTGAGATATGTGAAGTGATGAAATGTATTGGAACACCTGAAATAGTAATGATTATTTTACTTACATTGAAATAATACTGTAAAACAAGAGATGTATTGTGTGAAGTAGCTTATGGCTAGGGAACCTGCCTTTGTATCAGTCTGTTTATGCAAAAGCACTTCTACAGGTAAAAAGTTATGTTAGGGGAAGTATTTCATGAAAACAAAGACATGAGCAAATAATGAAGGTCTCACTACATTAAGTCAAAAATAATTTTGTTATCATACAATCTCTATGTTAGTTTAGGCAACATTTGGTACTATACATGTAATTTATGGACTGTAAACTAAAGTTGAATGAAATATTAAGGTTTCAACATGTTTTTAACCATATACCACTGCACAATTTGCTTTCCATTTCATTTAAAATGTACTATTTCTATCTTTGATTTAGAGTAATAATAAACTGAAAGAAAAGATGTTCCGATAAGTAACTAATTGAAGTACATGAAATGGACATGAATATAATTTTGAAAACACCAAGTAAAATTTGAAAATTTCATGAAATTTGATTTCTTGTTCAGTAAGGTTGAGTAATCTTTTATCAATTGACCCCAACAGAGAATATAAAATACCTCCCATCCTCTTAATTAAAGTGATTAATAGTCATTTAATGTGTTGTCATTCAATGGTAAAAGTATGCATGGGAAAAAATTTGAATTATTCTGCTCTTGGTTAAGAGATAAGTGTAACATTGTGCTACTTAGGATATTTTGTATATTCTTTCCTTGTAATTGGTTGCTGAGAGTGATTATAATCATGAACACTGTAAAGAGGACTTGGAAATTGACTAACTGTCTTAATTGGAGTTTGTGACCAGGGTGTGCTTGCGACAGTATTTAGAACACAAGTACAGTCTGCCTTGAGTGTAAAGTGAAAAATTGCTGTTATTGTTCATACAGTTCAGTTGTAAAATTAACATAATACATATTGTAACCAACAAGAATGGCAGTATGGAGCATTTTCAGAAACTAAATGTACTGTGACCATCATGGGCTGTGGTTTGTTTTGTTTTTTAAGGGTTGGCATCACTGAGTAGCAGAGGGTGAGGGATCCCCTGACCAAAATGAGCATTGTAGGAATGTGGTAGTACATGAACTGATACGCATGAAAGATGTCTGTTAGAAATCCTACCACGTGTGAGCTATGTGCTCACAGAAATGCTGGAATAGTGAAACCGTGCACAAGATGGCATCTAAAACAACTGACAGAGGAGTACGAGAAAAATCAGGTCAGTAGTGCCCGTGAATTATTTGAGTGACTTGAATAGGAACATGAGGATTTTCTAAGCTCTATTGTGACTGGAGATGAAAGTTGGGTTGCTCATTACGCACGAGACAAAAACACAGTTTTCATAGTTGCACACAAATTCCTCATTTGTCAAAAACTGCAAAGCCATGATTTTGGACACAAAAATCATGTCCTCATTGTTTTGTGAGCAAAAGACATCATTTTGGTTGAATTTCTGCCTCAGGGGTGGACCACCAATGCACAACAATGTTGTGAAACTCTAAAAACTCAAATGTAGTGCTCAAAACAGAAAAAGAGGAATGCTGTTGAGAGAACTGTGGTTGCTGTATGACAATACCCATCCTCACACAGTTGTAGTCAACAAGGAATTCTTGGAAACGTGGCTGATATATTTTGAACACCCCCCTCTCCCTTTTACCATGTCTTTGTGCCTTCAGATTAACATCTTTTCACCTCCCTTAAGGCACTTGTGATGGAATTTCAGTAACTGAGCACAAGCAGAAAAAGTTACTAAAGTGGGGGAAGAACCTACTGGCAGAGTTCTTCAAGGACGGCATAAAGAAACTTGTATCATGGCTCACCACATGATTTAAATGGAATAGCAATTATGTGGAAAACTATTCAAAAAGTGTATCAATAATATCTTATTTTTTCAAATACTTTTTTTTCTAAAATTTATAGTACACTTACTTTCTGAGCATGCCTCATATACTGTATAAAGTGCAAAGACTGTAACTATCAAACAATTGTAAAATTGTGAAAATTTTCCTTGTTCAGGGGATATCCTCCCCATGAACCATAGACCTTGCCATTGGTGGGGAGGCTCGCGTGCCTCAGCGACACAGATAGCCGTACCGTAGGTGCAACCACAACAAAGGGGTATCTGTTGAGACGCCAGACAAACGTATGGTTCCTGAAGGGTGGCAGCAGCCTTTTCAGTAGCTGCAGGGGCAACAGTCTGGATGATTGACTGATCTGGCCTTGTAACATTAAACTAAACGGCCTTGCTGTGATGGTACTGCGAACAGCTGAAAGCAAGGGGAAACTACGGCCGTAATTTTTCCCGAGGGCATGCAGCTTTACTGTATGGATAAATGATGATGGCGTCCTCTTGGGTAAAATATTCCAGAGGTAAAATAGTCCCCCATTTGGATCTCCAGGCAGGGACTACTCAGGAGGATATCGTACTCAGGAGAAAGAAAACTGGCGTTCTACGGATCAGAGCATGGAATGTCAGATCCCTTAATCGGGTAGGTAGATTAGAAAATTTAAAAAGGGAAATGGATAGGTTAAAGTTAGATATAGTGGGAATTAGCAAAGTTCGGTGGCAGGAGGAACACGACTTTTGGTCAGGTGAATACAGGGTTATAAATACAAAATCAAATAGGGGTAATGCAGGAGTGGGTTTAATACCGAATAAAAAAAAAAAGGAGTTCGGGTAAGCTACTACAAACAACACAGTGAACACATTATTGTGGCCAAGATAGACACGAGGCCCACATCTACAACAGTAGTACAAGTCTATATGCCAACTAGCTCTGCAGATGACGAAGAAATTGAAGAAATGTATGATGAGATAAGAGGAAATTATTCAGATAGTGAAGGGAGACGAAAATTTAATAGTCATGGGTGACTGGAATTAGATAGTAGGAGAAGGAAAAGAAGGAAACGTAGTAGATGAATATGGATTGGGGGTGAGAAATGAGAGAGGAAGCCGTCTGGTAGAATTTTACACAGAGCACAACTTAATCATAGCTAACTCTTGGTTCAAGAATCATAAAAGGAGGTTGTATACATGGTGTCAGATAGATTATATAATGGTAAGACAGAGATTTAGGAACCAGGTTTACAATTGTAGGACATTTCCAGGAGCAGATGTGGACTCTGACCACAATCTATTGGTTATGAACTGTAGATTAAAACTGAAGAAACTGCAAAAAGGTGGGAATTTGAGGAGATGGGACCTGGATAAACTGAAAGAACCAGAGGTTGTAGAGAGTTTCAGGAAGAGCATAAAGGAACAATTGACAAGAATTGGGGAAAGAAATACAGTAGAAGAAGAATGGATAGCTTTGAGGGATGAAATGGTGAAGGCAGCAGAGGATCAAGTAGATAAAAAGACGAGGGCTAGTAGAAATCATTGGGTGACAGAAGAAATACTGAATTTAATAGATGAAAGGAGAAAATATAAAAATACTGTAAATGAAGCAGGCAAAAAGGAATTCAAACGTCTCAAAAATGAGATCGACAGGAAGTGCAAAATGGCTAAGCAGGGATGGCTAGAGGACAAATGTAAGGATGTAGAGGCTTACCTCACTAGGGTAAGATACATAATGCCTACAGGAAAATTAAAGAGACCTTTGGGGAAAAGAGAACCACTTGTATAAATATCAAGGACTCAGATGGAAACCCAGTTCTAAGGAAAGAAGGGAAAGCAGAAAGGTGGAAGGAGTATATAGAGGGACTATACAAGGGCGATGTTCTTCAGGACAGTATTATGGAAATGGAAGAGGATGTAGATGAAGATGGAATGGGAGATATGATACTGCGTGAAGAATTTGATAGAGCACTGAAAGACCTAAGTCGAAACAAGGCCCCGGGAGTAGACAACATTCCATTAGGACTACTGACGGCCTTGGGACAGCTAGTCCTGACAAAACTCTACCATTTGGTGAGCAAAATGTATGAGACAAGCGAAATACCCTCAGACTTCAAGAAGAATATAATAATTCCAATCCCAAAGAAAGCAGGTGTTGACAGATGTGAAAATTACCGAACTATCAGTTTAATAAGTCACGGCTGCAAAATACTAACGCAAATTCTGTACAGACGAATGGAAAAACTGGTAGAAGCCGACCTCGGGGAAGATCAGTTTGGATTCTGTAGAAATATGGGGACACGTGAGGCAATACTGACCCTACGACTTATCTTAGAAGCTAGATTAAGAAAAGGCAAACCTCTGTTTCTAGCATTTGTAGTCTTGGAGAAAGCTTTTGACAATGTTGACTGGAATACTCTCTTTCAAATTCTGAAGGTGGCAGGGGTAAAATACAGGGAGCGAAAGGCTATTTACAATTTGTACAGAAACCAGACGGCAGTTATAAGAGTCGAGGGACATGAAAGGGAAGCAGTGGTTGGGAAGGGAGTGAGACAGGGTTGTAGCCTCTCTCCAATTTTATTCAATCTGTATATTGAGCAAGCAGTAAAGGAAAATTCAGAGTAGGTATTAAAATCCATGGAGAAGAAATAAAAACTTTAAGGTTCTCCAATGACATTGTAATTCTGTCAGAGACAGCAAAGGACTTGGAAGAGCAGTTGAAAGGAATGGACAGTGTCTTGAAGGGAGGATATAAGATGAAAATCAACAAAAGCAAAACGAGGATAATGGAATGTTGTGGAATTAAGTCGGGCGATGCTGAGGGAATTAGATTAGGAAATGAGACACTTAAAGTAGTAAAGGAGTTTTGCTATTTGGGGAGCAAAGTAACTGATGATTGTCAAACTAGAGAGGATATAAAATGTAGACTGGCAATGGCAAGGAAAGCGTTTCTGAAGAAGAAAAATTTGTTAACATCGAGTATAGATTTAAATGTCAAGAAGTCGTTTCTGAAAGTATTTGTATGGAGTGTAGCCATGTATGGAAGTGAAACATGGACAATAAATAGATTGGACAAGAAGAGAATAGAAGCCTTTGAAATGTGGTGCTACAGAAGAATGCTGAAGATGAGATGGGTAGATCACATAACTAATGAGGAAGTGTTGAATAGGATTGGGGAGAAGAGGAGATTGTGGCACAACTTGACAAGAAGAAGGGATCGGTTGGTAGCACATGTTCTGAGGCATCAAGGGATCACCAGTTTAGTATTGGAGGGCAGCATGGAGGGTAAAAATCATAGAGGGAGACCAAGAGATGAATACACTAAACAGATTCAGAAGGATGTAGGCTGCAGTAGGTACTGGGAGATGAAGAAGCTTGCACAGGATAGAGTAGCATGGAAAGGTGCATCAAACCAGTCTCAGGACTGAAGACCACAACAACAACAACAACAACAACAACAACAGGGGATATATTACATAGCTATATGAAAAACTATTGTATGTTTTTTTGGGAGGGTGGGGGGGCATTTGATGAGAATTACTAACTATTTTGTGACTGCAGCTCCTGATAATAACTTTTTTTCCTTTCTTTGATCATTATTCTACCTCCACACAGTTACTTACATAATTTACATGTGGTGTATCCATAAATAATTCAAAGTGTTACCTAGGTTGAACTTTACTTAGATTCATTGTTCAGGTGTTGATTCCTGTAATGTATGTAGTTTCCGTGAAAGTGTTATCAACTAAAAGATATGAATAATTAAACTTTTTATTGTGGTACGACATAGTAGGTGTCATGTGAGCTAATAGGTATTAATAGGCTTGGTGACACCAATCCTTCTGAAGACAGGTGCACTGACTTTTCAGTAATGTAGTTCAAATACTATGAAACTAACTAACTATTGATACGATTGCCAGTAACATTTAGAAACAATTACATTTTCCTTTACAGATATTGCCTCTGTGATTGTTAGTTGCAGTCTTTTCTGTTATACTTTTATTGATGTAACTTTTATGCACAAGACGGCATATTTTATATACTGATTAAGCCATTAACTCAGATTTCTAAATATTTCAAAACATTTTCAATATGGCACTTGTACATGTAAACAGGGTATTCCCAACATATTTGCATAAAAGGGTTTCCTAAATTTTGCTCAATTCGTATACCACCACATATTTCGTAAATAAATTTATGGTTAATACTTACAATCCATCCTAAGTAGCAAATTACTGTGTAGCTTCTGAAATAACATTTTTCATACTTCAATCTTTAAGTACCATAGTGGTTGTCACCCAAAATAGTCAGTCCTGATTGATTGAGTAAACAAGCAAAATCTGTACAAAATCCTGAGTGCATTAGCAACCACACAGCTTCTATGTCAAACTGTTTCATAAAAAGTCTGGACTCTGAATCTACCACTTAACATCTGGATTTGTATAGAGTTTGGTTCATCAGTTGTTTCTTTCAAAGATTTATTTTATTGAAAACATAATCATGAGCAAAGTTATTTTCATTATGCTACCACTGTGAAAAGCCTTTATTGTGTTTATTGATTATTGTGCCACTTTACTGAGATTGTGTTACTAATTTTATGTCAGGAGGCAGTAGTGCAAAGTCTCTATCTGTATAAAATATGTGAATGTTAAACCATACCTAGCCTTCACATTGTTTACAATACTAACAAATGTGGAAACAGCCACCTAACTGTAATAGCTGCGTTGCACATGTCATCTACCTGGTCATGGAAAACAGTTTCCATCTATTTCACCAAGACATTGAACTATGAGACTCCAAGAACTTAAAAGAATATGCAGATATGGAACCTTCATAAGATGTATTCTGAAATTCTGAAGGTAAGCTAATTATGCATAATCCTATACTTACATTTTGCACTGTTCTTCGCGAGAAAAGAAGTACTGCTAATTTCAGTGTGCATTGATGAGTATAATATGTAGCGTGAAACATTTGTCGTATACCAACATGTTTTACAACTAATATCAGATACAATAATTCTTACATGTCACTATTGTTGTGAGTTGAGTTTCCCCTCAAAATGAAAATGTGCGGAATAAACTAGTTTTTTTCATTCTTCAATCACATCAGTAGTCCTGCATATTGCAAATGTAATTGAACTTATATGCTCCATTAATTAATGTCTGTCTGTAAGCCAAAACTTAACTACTTACTGTATTTCATTATTTGATAAGACTATTTTTATAGCTTGTGGATTGAATGTGTGTGTAGTGTCTGATGATACTTTCGCCTTGGAACATCTACTGATGTTCTGATCTATTTCACTTTCAATAAGAGAACTGGTATTACTGTTTATTATTACATCTGTATCATTACAAAAGGATAATGTTGACATCTAATGACAATGCAACTGAAAGATAATTAATACATAGTAGAAACAATGGAGGACCCAAAACAGAACCCTTTGATACACTATGTCCAATAGCTCATAATGTGCGAGGAACATATAACTTTTACACTCTGCATTCTGTCATGCAGATGAGATGAAAACTGTGATTCTGTTTGTCTACCATTTGACAATATGTCAACCCTTTCATGGGCGCTTTTTTTTTTTTTTAGTAACTCCTCAAAGATAATTTTTTTGCTATCCTATTAGAATTATTTTTTGATAATTTTATTTTTTGATTTAGGACCAAAAACTATGGTAGTACATTATCACCATGGCACCTTTGTGAGGTATTAAATGTATAATGGTAAATGGAGTTTCCACTTCCATGTTGTGAGCTATTATGTGTTGCTATTACACGTAAAAAATAATGAACAGTGTTTTCTGGTTTTATTTTGTTTTCTTTTAGCCTATTTAAAAATAATTGTTATCAATATTTAAGCTTGCTTACCAAAATGTGAAAACAACCCTTGAAACTTTATCATGCAGTATAGGTATGAGCTAGTATAGGTCACAATAATGTATATTGCAGAAGTGAAGGAATGTGTTCCAACAACAGTAGTGACCCCACCATAAACAAAAACTGGTTGTTGTAGCATTTTTCATACACATGATGCAGTGTACTACCACAAGATGTCATGCATAGACAGAGGTGGTTAGACGTATTCCCAAAACCTTTGTGGTACCCCTAAGTTGGTGGTAAGAATGCTTCTCAAGGGCCACAAATGACAGATTAATTTTGTGGTAAGTATACATCCCAAGTCCATTCCAGAAACTACTTTGGTGGTAATCATACTTCCCTACAACCATTACAACTCTTTCATTTGGTGGGATATATACTTCCCACAGTCCTGAAAGCTATTTTTCACAACGAACAGAGACTACAGCTTGTGCAGCGGACTGCCACTAGATGCCAGAAGTATACGGAAGTGGTAACACATATCACCTTAAACGCTGTAAAGAAATACATTTAGTGGGAAGTACATCCCCAACGTCCTATGACAGGCTTAATTTTTGTATCAGAACTCCATGGTTTACAAATCAGAAGCTTTACTTAGTAATGTCGCAACATATTCCCACCAGTAATAATTTCTTTGAATCTAGTATATCATCTTTCAAGAAAAGCATAGATTGTTCACTTGCTTAGTTAGTACGTATTTATTTACGAAATTTGAAGTTTTTGGTACTGAGAATATTTGCTACACTAATTGTTTGTAAATTTTATTGCACGACGTTTTCTTGGAATGTTTTGAACACTGGGAATAATGGTATTAGTTGGTAATCATCACTGTTGTTGTATCTTCTTTTGGATGAAGTGAATTGACAGGAGCATATTTAAGTCTGTCTAGGACAATACCTTTATGAAAAGATTCATTATGTAATAAATTAATATATAAGTTACTAATATTTAAGTTCAGCTGTACAAAATTTGATTAATTTACTATTGACTTAATCATAAATATCTGAATACTTATTTTTTACAGCATTGATACCATTGATAACTTGGTATAGGTTTCATTTGGTTAACATTGTTTCTGAACACACTTTTTAGAAACCATAGACCATCCATTAAGAAAATGTTTTGACCTAAATTACCTGCTAACGCTGACAAAATGAGAGATTAAAAAGTCTGTTGCTTTGAGGCTGTTTTTAACCCTTAAGAAGTTTCCTCATTTTCCTGGTTCATTTTTCAAGCCTAATTCTTTTATTGCTTTCATATACAGGAGTGGCTAATTGTCTACTTCAATTACATGCCCTCAGACACACTAGTTAGAATTTTACTATACCATTTGTTACGATTCTTTTCTTGATTTCACATGATATTCTGGTTCTGTTTGTAACTCAGGATTTAGGAATGTATAAGCCACTTCTACAGGTTAATTTTGTAGGACTGCAGTTTAAAAATGATTATGACTGTTACAGAGTAGCATCTGATTCCCACAACTTTTGTTACAAATTGAGAGGAGCTGCGTTATATGAAATGACAGAGGACGAAACTATAGCTCCCAAATACGTATACCGTGCTCTAAAATACTGAAATTAAATATGACAAGTGGCAGAGGACAAAGGATGCTCTCTAAAAGATTTAAATTTTAATCCCTACTTAGTAATACGCCCTGATTATTCTGTTTAATAACAAATCAAGTTGTTTCACAAATAGCTCTAAATGTGAATAGTTCTAAATTACCATGCCATCTGGGTTCATGCACACTGTGACTATTATTTTTAACTTTCCATGAATTATTTCTTCTAAGACATATGTTTAAATACAAATATTAAATCTGTAGATTTTTAAGCTGCTGGTCATCTGAACAATTCAAAAGTTCACTGATTTCATTTTAACACTCTTACAGTTTGCCACAATAAGTTGGCTTTAAACTGCTTTTATCTTCATACATTTCAGGCTCAAAATGTTCAGTTAAATTTACTTCTTTCAAAATAAACTCACATAATGGTAAAACCTTGTCAACTGAATGCATCAAACAGTAACTGACAGACTGGCTGACTGACTGATTCTTTCATTCATATACTGTTCTCTTTCCAGGACATGGAACTCGCCAAGTTAAGCATTGATTCAGTGAGTAACTGTGTAGAGGCACAAAACTAGGCAAGAAAATATCGTTGAATGGTGTGCATTATGCACATTCTGAATGTTATTCGGCAAGCCACTTTTGCTCCAAGCTGCACTCAAATCTTTCAATGACAAAATTTCCCCCAAGTTGAAATAGTCTGATCTCCTTACATAGCTGATTTAGAAATCTCTCCTTTAATGAATTTATTGCCCAGTAACTGGTATATAAAATCTCTAAAAGTTTTGCCACTTTTGGTTCATAGTTTTTGAGATAGTTAATTGTGAGGTTACCTAATAACAAATTTGCAGCCAAAGTAAATGATCTTCATGCCCTTGTATCCCAGAAGGGATGCATGATACATAACTGCATTATTAATCCTCATTTGAGTAGGCATCTTTTCTAAATAAAATATCATATTTCTATGAATGTCTTTTTCCTTAAAGGTCAACAGGTGTCATGTAAAGTGTCTCGTGCAAATCAGTATTTTGAAATGACAGAAAACAAAGGATTTCTTAAAGTAGTAGTCATTCGCAATATAAATAAAACTTTTGTTGGCGGGCGATGGGTTCTGCTACTACCCGTTAGTAAGTAGCTGGTATCCCCAACATCAGTGGGCCATGCCTTGTAGCTAAGGAAGATTGGCCTTGGGTGTAGGATTTTTTCCAGGCTCCCAAGTCTGCAACTGGGTTACTTTGTAAAGGTGTCCTAACCTTCTGTGGGTTTCTTAAAACATATCCCCAAACCACTGATGAATTTAAGAGAATTTCCAAAATCTCATGTTTGGGCATCTTCATTGCTTTCTCAAAGAGCCACAAGAATAAACGAAATTTACAAGAGCATCTTTCTCGAGAGATATCAGAAACATTCTCAATCTACCTGCTCTTGTCATACATGCATTCAATATTCTTCCCTGATTGCAGTGTTGAAACTGTAAATTTTGTTCTATCATCAGTTGCTCCTGATATTTTGGATTTTGGCAACAAATGACACGAATTCCCATGCCAATGTTTTCACGTGTGTTATTTTCCAAACAGTTGTGATGAACTGCTAATTTTCTCTTGTTCCAGCAACTCTTGTAGTCAAAGGAAACCTTTATTTCTAAGAAGCTCTGGTTAATTAAATTGGGATCTTCTCAACTGATATGAAGTCAATTTTGTTCAAGTTTTGCTTACAGAATGTGGGTAAACCAAAAGGTGTGAGGATCAGTTTGTCCTTTGGGTGCTGTGGATTAGCTCATGTAGTTAATCATATTACATTGCTTACAATTCCATCAAGTGCAGACTTTCTATGACTTGCTCCAAAACAGTTCCACTAAGCATTTACACAAGCATCTTTGAGATTGTACCACTAATTGGTGAAATTCATGTACTTTATTATAGACCTATCACAAAGTGTATGGTTTTCTGCAGATCTGTCACTTTTAGTTTCAGTTAACCCACAAGTTTTGCCAAAAAGAGATGAATAACAACTGTATTATCTTAGGCTGCTAATAATTTTGGAGAAGTATCTGCCTTGTATTAGCTTAATTTTGATACAGTACATGATGAGAGACAAGGTACTTGATTCTTTCCCCAGGAAAACTCTGGACAGTGTTCTGGATGACAAAGGAGTAATCGTCTGCAAATTCAAGCAGTACAATTACTTCAACAGGCTTAAGGTTTTGCTTCACAGTTTTGGGATACCGTGTTTGATTTTTTGAAATAAAACGGTAAATTTTGTAGTTAGAGATTTTTGATGCCATTTTTGTGACAAAATCAGCTACTGGCAGTTGCTTAGCTCCTAGTGATGCACATCCTGTTGGAATCCACTGCTTGTACCCAACAGGTGAAGGCCATAAGTGATAACCATGTCATCATTCAGTGAGGGTTTTGCAGCAGTGGGTTGAGAAGAATGTAAGATTTATTTTGTTGTCAGGCATTGAATTTGGCTTTTTTCAGCCCCTTAAAGACAACGTGGCAGAAATGTTTAGCCCTATGAAAAGTGAAATATAAATGCAGGTCAGAAAAGATCAGTTTTCCAACTGAAAACGATCATGGATGATCTGGACTTGTTTCACTGAATAACAATAAGGTTGTGATGGTTCAACTCATGCGCCAATGGCCACCACTTTGAATTCCCACTAAGTGGTACCTCTGGTGACCAGAATGACTGAGAAGGTGCTCCAGGATCAGTCATGTCCGTGCTGCTGGCAGAACCTTTTGGAGGGAGGCAACAAAAACGTCTTGTGACAGAGAGAGCTGATGAAGAGTGGCTGCTGTCTTTGTCCTGGCGATCCGTTGGACTGGTCAGGGCACATGGTTGGTCGACCGAATATTCCAGACCGTTGTTGGATCAAGTGAGCATGAAGAATTTTATGAATGGGCCTGCTGGAACTGCTGCATAACACAATCTGCTGAGCTGTGGACTCGGAGCAACATAAAACAGCCATATAAAGAGAAAGGTGATGTCGGTCGAGATGGTCGATTGCAACTGTTACCACACGTGGATTCGTGTGGCCATTACAGCTTGTAAAGCCACGTTTATTGCTCACTTGACTTAATGACTTGGTTGGTTGTAGTGAAGTACATTACTGTTGGGTATTGTGGTTATTGTATTGAGTCCACATGGTTTTGGATGCACATGCTCATCTTGACAAGAAGCACATTTATTACACTATGTTTAATCCTCTTATTCATTTGATTATTATTGAAAAAGGTGTCATTCACATTTTGGAAGGGGGCTGTATTTGGATAATGTTAAGGCATGAGCTATCAAGTTAATGTAGTAATGTGCTTGTCTATAGCGAAAGGATTACCTGTTGTCATCTTAATATTATTTATTCTGAAATACAGGACAGTGAACTCAGTGCGTAAATTCAAATCTTTCTTATTAATTGCTACTGAGATCTGAGTGATTTGGTGTGCCATGTTAGTTAACAGGATTTGTTATCTACATAAAGATTATCTGTGGGTGCTTTACAATGGATTATTCTAAATGCAGGAAGGTGAACCTGTAACACAACAACACAGTGGCTACATAGAAAATTTTTCCTGCTTTATTAACTATGAACATTTAAATGAAGTGTATAAATATGTTGTGTATATTATTGTGATGTATATATGTTTTAATAATTTCCTGTGTCAAAAGTGACCAATGAAAGAGAATGTAAAGAATAGTAGTAGATGCACTGGCCAAGTCAGTGAATATCGTTACGTAAAGTGAAGAGCTTATTGACACTGTCGTACTGTCACTGGGCACAGGAGTGTGGCGCAGTCAGGCAATGTCTGTCAGGTGGTAGTGGAAAGTCGGTTAGAAGCAAATGAGTGGGTTGAACACAAAGGAGGGATTCTACTGTGAGAGGAAGCAAGAATTGTTTCACAGCAAGATCCCACATATGGTATCCCCAGGCATAATGTGGATAGGCATAATGTGGATAGGCAGTTGGGCTCAGTGCAAAGCATCAAGGTTAATCAGTGTTTAAGAAGGGCACTGTGGGTTGGTTGGTTGTTTCGGGGGAGGAGACCAAACAGTGAGCTCATCAGTCTCATCAGATTAGGGAAGGATGGGGAAGGACGTTGGCTGTGCCCTTTCAAAGGAACTATACCAGCATTTGCCTGGAGCAATTTACGGAAATCACAGAAAACTTAAATCAGGATGGCACTGTGGGCCCAAAGTTTACTGTGGTGAAGAGCCTGTGGCCATACTTTGTTGTGGTATAATGGACCTCGCAACACCAACCGCACTGCTATGAAGTAGTAACTGACCAGTTTATCATTTTGAATTGTAAAAGGCCTGCCAGTGTAGGTTGTAAACCATTCAATTACAAATATTTCAGCAACTTATTGTGTTAAGGCGTGTAATCCTCAGTAATAGCTATGTGACAGGATTCTCTCCGTATCCATAACTAACCGAGTGTGTCATTAATGAACTGAAAGTAAGTGAAAAGATGAGTGAAGTTTATTGAACTGATTAATAGTTTAAAATGAAAGTGAAGCAAAAGAGTTAGTTTTTTGGACTAGCTGATTAAGTGGTGATTAATGACAAATAATTTAACAAAGCAGTATATTTAACAATACTTCACATTCTGATAATTTTGTTTCAGAAGTAATTTACGTAATAATAAGTCAAAGTAGTGAACTCTGTTACCATTTAAAAAACCAGTTATTATTGTGGAACAGACAGTTAAAATACTAAAATTATTGTTTTCAAAAACTGTATCTTTTGCAAGACAGCTTAAGAACACAAACAATCCTGTTGGAGGAACATCCGCAGCTGAGTATTATACCAGAGGTTGAAAATACCACTTCAGTTATAAAGTTCTTTTATTATCACACAAGCAGTTTCAGGCTCTTATAAGCCCATCCTCAGGTATCGTACTGGAAATAGCAATAGATGGGAGATAATTTTTATACACAGCAAGCAGCAATATACATAAAAACCAAAAAAATTTCATAAAAAAGTTTTTAAATCATTTCAAAACTGCTGGTCAGGCTAGGTGCTGTGAAACCTATGTCAATGTGAAAGTGACACTAGACAGTACTCCAGATGAATGCCTGGGTAGGGAAATAAACAAACAATACCAGGACACTTACACTTGGTGCTGTGGACTCCGAGTGCCACGGTTGACATGTACTAGGCATGGTGTGTAACTTATAAGTGCAGAACAGGGAGTAGTAGATGTGAAAGAGGAGGCAAATTGGTAAACCAGAGTGGCAAAAGTGCTGCCATATTTTGATGGGGAGAATAACGTGGGGCCATAAACCTGGCCATTCACAATTTGATTTTGTGTTTTACATTTAAAATGAAGAAAAAACAAAAAAGTATGTAAAAAATACACAAAATAAGTTAAAAGTGCATTATACGTAGTAAAGGAGCATATAGAATAGATCAGTACAGAACTGTGGTAAAACTGAGTGGAAGTTGCAATATTAAATTTATATACAAACCATAAAGCACAATGAAACTTTCCTTTTACACAAGTGGCAAACAAGTTTTTAATTTAGTGGAGATATATAAGTGGCAACGTGAAACAATGTGCCATAGTCATCAGTTACAAGAACATACACACGTGCCACTCCCTATTTACAAGCTCCCGTTACTGACCAAAAGGAAAGTAGTGAAACCTTACAGTCCTCACTGTCAGAAAGTAATATGCCAATTAATAGCTAGCAGCAATAGCACTAAAAGGACACATTAAAGTGGGGTCAATTTAAAACCTGCTAACCAACAGTCGACAACTAATTGAGGATTACACGAGACTCATTTTACATCATGAAAGACAGGTAAATTTACAATTAGTGAGGGCACAGATGATGACATAGTACTATAATGCATCATAGTCATAATGAAATGAAAATTATGTTAACTTATATTAAGGGAGGACAATTTTACAGCTATGTAAAATGAACTGGGTGGACCTTGCGGACCTCACTATGGGAAACAGGCATATGCTGTACATTTGTTAAGCTATTGAAGGCCACAAAAATTATGGCAAAAAACACTGACCCAATTAAGGAATATACATGTATCGTGTACAGTAATCAGGAACCTGAAAGAGACAGAAATGAGACTGGACACAGCTTCAAAAAAGAAAAGTTATTCAGCAGGACTGGGTGATTAAGTGCAGTTTGCTCATCCATAATGCCAGACAGATCACAGCAAATGCTGCGAATTATTCCTATTTCTTCTAAACTCTTTAAAACCAGGCCCTCACATTGAATGTGTAGAATGCTGCAGTTTGTGTTTATATATGAAATGGAATGGTTATGATCCTTCAAGTGATTAGCGGGAGTGGATTTGGAACTGCTAAGATCCTGAAGCTCTCTGAACCGTATGTTAAAGGAGCAGCCAGTGTGGCCTATGTATGCAGAAGTGCACACTCTACACTGTATGTGATAGATGCCCGATTGTGCATAGTGATTGTATTCTATGGTTTCATGGTGCATAAATAGGTGCCCAACCTAATGTGGGGTGTAGAAGGTGGGTATAACCCCTTCTTTTCTAAGCCATTTGCCAATCCTGTCAGATATACCAGCTACATATGGGATCCTGCAAAACTTTTTTAGAGGTATCATTATTAGTAGATGACAGGGTAATCCCATACAGATAATTGGAAATGGCTTTCGATTCCATTTGCTGATTAAGAAAATCAATATCATTTGGCTGGTAGCCATTAGCATGTGCTATGAATTTAATGGTGTCCAACTCATGCTGGTAATTTTCTTTTGAGAGAGGAGCTCTGGCCGCTTGGTAAAGCATAGCTTGAAGAGCTGCCATTTTTTGCTGCTATGGATGAACTGAAGAGCAATGAATAACTGAACTAGTTGTAGTTGGTTTTCTAAATATGTTAATGTAAACATTATTGTCTTCTAATGAAATTTCCAGATCTAAAAATGAGAGTGTAAAGCCAGAGTTGTATTCTATCATACACTGAATCTTAGAGTGCATTTTGTTTAAGTCATGTTGAAAAAGTTGCAGCTGGGCATCGGTCCTTAATAAGGTATGATGTCATCAACGTATCTTTTGTAGCGTACTACTCCTTGAAGGTGGTGTGGGTGGGTTGAAAAAAACTGATGTTCAATGTGGTTGATGTAAATATTAGCTATTATACTGGCAAATGGGGATCTCAAGGCTAACCTGTAAGTTTGTCCATATATGGCGTCTTTGAAGAAAAAGTAATTATGGTCCAGGACAATTATGGGCAAATGAAGGTATACTTTAATTTTTTGTGAAACTAGACAAGAGAACATCCCTAATTTGATTCAATAATAGAAATTACCTCTTTAATAGGGATATTCGTGTACATGCTTACGATGTCGAGACTTACTAGATTCATACCACTTATTACAGTTACATGTTTGAGGTGTGTAATTAACTCCTCTCTGTTCTTGATGATATGATCATCATGGAAAAAGTAATGCTCACTGACGAAACTTTGCAATTCCTTAGCCAGTAAGTAGTCTGGGGCATTACTATCGTCGATAATTGGCCTTAAAGGAGCATGTGGCTAATGAAGTTTCACGACGCCCATGAAAGTGGGTGTTCTCGGATTCATCGGTACTAAAGTGTTTTTAAGAAATGGGGTGAATAACAATGTTTCTTTAAGTGCCTTGTTAATTTCCACGACGAAATTAGCTGTGGGGTTAAATGAGTATGTTTTAAACATGTGGCTGGAGAGGAAGTCCTGTGCTTTCCGTACATAGTCGGCCTCATATAAAACTACTGATGTATGGCCTCTGTCCGCTGACACAATTATGGCTTGGTTCTCCTGAAGCTTCCTGTTAATGTCACGCAAAATGGATTGGTCCCACGCATGGACATACTTCTTGTGGGGATTCCAGCTTTTCTGATTTTTCTGATTTGCTGTGCTAAGTTCTAGCACAATGGTTTTATTCAGTTTTTGACAGATGGAGTTTTTTGGGGGGTTATCTGATTTAGCCTGCTCCAGCACAACGATAGTGTGGGCCACCAAGGAAGAGGCAGTATTTGGATTAAATAGGGATCCAAGACTATAGGCTAGCCCTTTATTTAGAAAACACATTTACTTGTGATTAAAAACGATTATAGTTTGGTTCTCAACCATGTGGTAAAAACTAAAATTACTTCTAAAGCAGAGTCAATCCTCACACCTAATCTTTCCAGATTCCTGACATGAGAACTAGGAATACAGGGCTATTACAAATGATTGAAGCGATTTCATAAATTCACTGTAGCTCCATTCATTGACATATGGTCATGACACACTACATATACGTAGAAAAACTCATAAAGTTTTGTTCAGCTTAAGCCGCACTTCAGGTTTCTGCCGCCAGAGCGCTCGAGAGCGCAGTGAGACAAAATGGCGACAGGAGCCGAGAAAGCGTATGCCGTGCTCGAAATGCACTCACATCAGTCAGTCATAACAGTGCAACGACACTTCAGGATGATGTTCAACAAAGATCCACCAACTGCTAACTCCATTCGGCGATGGTATGCGCAGTTTAAAGCTTTTGGATGCCTCTGTAAGGGGAAATCAACGGGTCGGCCTGCAGTGAGCGGAGAAACGGTTGAACGCGTGTGGGCAAGTTTCACGCGTAGCCCACGGAAGTCGACAAATAAAGCAAGCAGGGAGCTATTTTCATCTTTCAACAGGATGGTGCTCCACCGCACTTCCATCATGATGTTCCACATTTCTTAAACAGGAGATTGGAAAACCGATGGATCGGTCGTGGTGGAGATCATGATCAGCAATTCATGTCATGGCCTCCACGCTCTCCCAACTTAACCCCATGCGATTTCTTTCTGTGGGGTTATGTGAAAGATTCAGTGTTTAAACCTCCTCTACCAAGAAACGTGCCAGAACTGCGAGCTCGCATCAACGATGCTTTCGAACTCATTGATGGGGACATGCTGTGCCGAGTGTGGGAGGAACTTGATTATCGGCTTGATGTCTGCCGAATCACTAAAGGGGCACATATCGAACATTTGTGAATGCCTAAAAAAAACTTTTTGAGTTTTTGTATGTGTGTGCAAAGCATTGTGAAAATATCTCAAATAATAAAGTTATTGTAGAGCTGTGAAATCGCTTCAATCATTTGTAATAACCCTGTATTATCCTTCAGACAACCAATGAGATATATAATATGTGCATATGCTTCGTCAAAAATAAAATGGGTCAGTTCCTTAAAAAATTTATGGTGTGTTACACAGGCTTTTTTAAGACTTTTTTTAAAAATATAAACGTCTAATTTCTTTAATAATAGCAGTTTTCATGAACTGCTGAATGTAACATGGTGACCTACCAGTAATGCTATTGAACAGTCTTCTCATAATTTATGGATCGCGTTATATGCTACACATGTTTTACTAAAATTAATAGCAGCTGATGTCAGAAAGAGCCTCTTGCATAAATTCGGAAATTGGCAATATGCTGCAATTGCCCTGTGTGGCATTTTACTACAAACAGTTCTATTGGAGGAACATCCACAGCTGAGCATTATACCAGAGGTTGAAAATACTGTTTTAGTTGTATAGTACTTTTATTATCACACGACCGGTTACAGGCTCTTATAAGCCCATCTTCAGGTGTTGTACTGGAAATAGCAAGAGATGGGAGATAATTTTTATACGCAGCAATACAGCTAAAAAGCTAATTCATAAAAAAGTTTTAAAAACATTTCAAAACTGCTGGTCGGGCTAGGTGCTGTGAATCCTATGTCAATGTGAAAGTGACGCCAGACAGTACTCCGGACCATTGCCTGGGTAGGGAAATATACAAATAATACCAGGACACTTACACTTTGTGCGGTAGCCCCCGAGTGCCACGGTGGACATGTATTAGGCATGGTGTGCTACTTATGAGTGCAGAACAGGCAGTAGCAGATGTGAAAGAGGCGGCAAACTGGTAAACCAGAGTGGCAAAACTGCTACCATCTTTTGACGGGAAGAAGAATGCGGGGCCATTAACCCAGCAGTTCACAACCTGATTTTGTGTTCTACATTTAAGATGAAGAAAAAACAAAAAACTTTATGTAAAAAATACACAAAATAAGTTAAAAGTGCATTACGCGTAGTAAAGGAGCATACAGAACAGGTCAACACAGAACTGTGGTAAAACTGAGTGGAAGTTGCAATATAAAATTTATGTATAAATTGTAAAGTGCAATGAAACTTTCCTTTTACATGAGTGGCAAATAAGTTTTTAACATAGTGGGGATATATAAGTGGCAACGTGAAACAATGCGCCACAGTCACCAGTTAAAAGAACATACACACATGCCACTCCTATTTACAAGTTCTCCTTACTGACCAAAAGGGAAAGTAGCGAAACCTTAGAGTCCACACTGTCAGAAAGTAATATGCCAATTAATAGCTAGCAGCAATAGCCACTTGTTGACAAACTGCCTATTGGCTTCTGTCTGGTTCTTCGGCCGATGTTCATCTAATGATTTTACTGACGTTTCGCCAGCACTAGTGGCTGGCATTGTCGAAGCTTCAACCTCCAATGCCGGTGGTGAACTGGAGTCGAGCTTGTGGCCGCAAACTATGATGATACTTTCATGGTGTGGAGCCATGGCGAAGAACAGCTCAGTGACTTCCTAAGACACTTGAACAGCCTCCATGCCAACATAACATTTTCCATGGGAGTAGAAAAGGATAAGAAACTGCCATTTCTAGATGTGCTGGTCACAAGGGACAGCAAAAACCTGGGACACAGTGTGTATCGAAAACCAAACACACGGACTGATACCTGCACAAACTATCAAAGCACCACCCGAGCCAGAAAAGTGGCATGATTAATACGCTCATAATGAGAGCAGGAAGAATATGTGAGCTGCAGCACCTCAGATGAGAAATGCAACACCTGGAAAGTGTTCTGAGGAGCAATGGGTACTCCACAAACTATATTAGAAGTGTAAAAGAGCCAAACACTCGGTGAAGTAAGGAATTAGAAAAAGAAATGTTGGGTACGGCCTTTCTGTCATACATTCCCAGAGTGATGGAAAGAATTGGCTGTATATTGCGCAAACATGGTGTAAAGACGATTTTCAAACTGACAAAGAAGATCAAAGAGTGTCTTAGATTGGTGAAGGAGAAAAGGGACCCACTGGCAATGTTGGGAATATACCATATACCATGCACATGCGGAAAAGTTTATGTCGGAATGACTAGACAACCAATTAGCACCAGGATCAAAAAGTATAAGCAACATTACAGGTTGGGGCAGGTGGAGAAATTGGCCGTAGCACAGCACACACTGAGTGAGACTGACCACGTAATAAAATTCGCTGATACGGAAGTTCTGGCTGTAGAGAAGTACTACCACATGTGCTTGTTCAGAGAAGCTGTAGAAATACAAAAACACACGAACAGTTTCAACAAGAAAGAGGAAAGCCTTAAGATAAATGGATCCTGGCTTCCTGTACTGCAGTGAATGACCGTCGCAGGTAGCAAGAGGAGAACCACACCGGAAATGACCGCGGAGAAGCCCTCAGACGTTGGTGCGCCAGGTACATATAGTCTGCGGCCACAAGCTCGACTCCAGTTCACCACCGGCATTGGAGGTTGAAGCTTTGACAATGCCAGCCACTCGTGCTGGCGAAATGTTAGTAAAATCATTAGATGAACATCGGCCAAAGAACCCAGGACAGGGGCCAATAGGCAGTTTAACTAAAAGGACACATCAAAAGTGGCATCAATTTAAAACCGGCTAACCAACAGTTGACAAGTAATCAAGGCTAACATGAGATAAGACCTGAGACTCATTTTACATCATGAAAGACAGGTAAATTTTCAAATAGTGAGGGCACAGATAATGACACACTACAATAATGTGCCATAGTCATAGGATAAAATGAAAAACCTGAAAACTTCTATTAAAAGAGGACAATTTTACAGCTATGTAAAATGAACTGGGTGGATCTTGCAGACCCCACTATAGGAAACTGGCATATGCTGTATGGGCATTAAGCCTACTGAAAACCACAAAAATAATGGCAAAAAATACTGAACCTAAAAACACTGTCCTGCACTCATAGGTAGCACACCATGCCTAGTACACATCCACTGCGGTGCTTGGGGGCCACAGCACCAAGTGTAAGTGTCCTGGTGTTATTTGTATATTTCCCTAACCAAGCAGTTGTCCAGAGTACTGCCTGGTATTACTTTCGCATCGACATAGGTTTCACAGCACCTTGCCCGACCAGTGCTTTTGAAATATTTTTAAAACGTTTTTTGAATGTTTTTTGTTTTGTTTTTCATGTGTAGTGCTGCATATAAAAACTATCTCCCATCTCTTGCTATTTCCAGTAAGACGCCTGAAGATGGGCTTATAAGAGCCCGAAACCGGTCTTGTGACAATAAAAGAACTTTATAACTGAAGCGGTATTTTCAACCTCTGTTAGCATTATAGTGAGAAACGTAGTTTAGTTGTCACGTAACTGGTAGGGTAAAGAACTAGAAATTAATTTCATGAGATAGCTCCAGGTTTGCTTTTGTCCATCACTGAAATTTTTCTGAGGGATCACTGCGTTTTGATAATGAACACAAGTCAGTACCTTTGCAACTGTCGATGTCTGCCAACATGTTTGAATAGTAATGTGATTTAATTCCAAAGTCAAGAGTTTTAATTGATTTTGCTCACACTAAGAGAGCTGGCAACGATTCACTTACAGTAATTTCCAAATGGAGTTAAAATTATTTCACTTTTTCAGACTAAAATTTCACAGGCTAGTTTCTGTATTATTTTGCACATTTTTATTTTTGCTGATCGTTATTGCACAAAGTAAACTGCACAATAACAACTGCAAGAGGTTGATGATTCCTATCAGGAGAATTTGCGAGACATGTACACTAATGGTGAAAATTATGTACAGAAGACTGAAACAAAAGTGGAACCATAATTAAATCAGGCATGTGGTTTGAATTCGGACAACTGGAGTAAGTTATTTCAAATGATGGGTTCAATGAAAGCTGATATGGGTTCAACGAACAATAGGATGAGTTTGATGAAGTGTGGATTAAGAACTGGTATGGGTTTGTTAAAAGACGAAATATCTTCTTCGATACACAAAGATTTGGGTGATAAAGTAACAGAGGAGGTTCATGAGTTAGGTGACAAGCTTGATGATAAAATGGAGGCTTTAAAGAAATCTCTAAGCACAGAGATAAAAAAGCAAAAGAAGGATTTGTACAATGCAGTGAGTAGCAAACTAACCGAAAATGTCAATTTGATCTGTAGGGATTTAAAGACTAAAGTAAACCAGGAAATTAAAACAGTGATTGATGACCGAACGAATATCTGTAGTGAACTAGACTGATCTGCAAATACTTTGAAGGGACAGATAGGGATGGTTCAAAGTGAAACATAAACGAAATTAAAAGAAACAGTATAGGCGATTACAAATGATGTTCAGGACAAAACTCATTTGCTAGAAGCCGACGTAAGTCACAAACCTCTTGAGTTCAAAAGCAATTATGTATACAGTGCTACACCCAAAACTAATAAAATCAAAGAGCAGGTAAAAAATCTAGAAAGTGTAAAGAATTTGGCTACTACGTTCATGTTACAAGGGGCATATCCCAGTCAAGCTAGTTTTGAAATTGAACAGTTTGGTCCAAAAGGAGGGATCCATCAAGTCATTTTCATCAACACATGCAGAAATATAATCCCTTCAGCACTGCCTGAAGAGCATAGAATCATAATAACGAAGATGAAGTTAGAAGGGGATACACATAGCTGGGTAGTGCAGTCCACTGACGACTGCCCTGGTCTGTTAATAAACAGGATGAGGTTTTGAGGGAACTTATGCAAACTTCTCCATACCGACCAAGTAAAAAGACAAATTAGAAATTGTATTGTTCTTGTTGTGGTCTTCAGCCCTGAGACTGGTTTGATCCAGCTCTCCATGCTACTCTATCCTGTGCAAGCTCCTTCATCTCCCAGTACCTACTGCAACCTACATCTTTCTGAATCTGCTTAGTGTATTCATCTCTTGGTCTCCCTCTACAATTTTTACCCTACACGCTGCCCTCCAATACTAAATTGGTGATCCCTTGATGCCTCAGAACATGTCCTACCAACCAATCCCTTCTTCTAGTGAAGTTGTGCCACAACCTCCTCTTCTCCCTAATTCTATTCAATACCTCTTCATTAGTTATGTGATCTACCCATCTAATCTTCAGCATTCTTCTGTAGCACCACATTTCGAAAGCTTATTTTCTCTTCTTGTCCAAACTATTTATCGTCCATGTTTCACTTCCATACATGGCTACACTCCATACGAAATAAAAACTTTGAGGTTCGCCAGTGATATTGTAATTCTGTCAGAGACAGAAAAGGACTTGGAAGAGCAGTTGAACGGAATGGACAGTGTCTTGAAAGGAATGGATTTCAGAAACGACTTCCTGACATTTAAATCTATACTTGACGTTAACAAATTTCTCTTCTTCAGAAATGCTTTCCTTGCCATTGACTGTCGACATTTTATATCCTCTCTAGTTTGACCATCATCAGTTATTTTGCTCCCCAAATAACAAAACTCCTTTACTACTTTAAGTGTCTCGTTTCCTAATCTAATTCCCTCAGCATCACCTGACTTAATTCGACTACATTCCTTTATCCTCATTTTAGTTTTGTTGATGTTCATCTTATATACTCCTTTCAAGACACTGTCCATTTCGTTCAACTGCTCTTCCATGTCCTTTGCTGTCTCTGACAGAATTACAATATCATTGGCGAACCTCAAAGTTTTTATTTTGTCTCCATGGATTTTAATACCTACTCTGAATTTTTCTTTTGTTTCCTTTACTGCTTGCTCAATATACAGATTGAATAACATTGGGGCTAGGCTACAACCCTGTCTCACTCCCTTCCCAACCACTGCTTCCCTTTCATGTCCCTCGACTCTCATAACTGCCATCTGGTTTCTGTACAAATTGTAAATAGCCTTTCGCTTCCTGTATTTTAGTCCTGCCACCTTCAGAATTTGAAATAGAGTATTATAGTCAACATTCTTGAAAGCTTTCTCTAAATCTACAAATGCTAGAAATGTAGGTTTGCCTTTTCTTAATCTAGCTTCTAAGATAAGTCGTAGGGTCAGTATTGCCTCACTTGTTCAAAAATTTCTGCAGAATCCAAACTGATCTTCCCCGAGGTTGGCTTCTACCAGTTTTTCCATACGTCTTTAAAAAATTTGCATTAGTATTTTGCAGCCGTGACTTATTAAACTGATAGTACGATAATTTTCACATCTGTCAGCACCTGCTTTCTTTGGGATTGGAATTATTATATTCTTCTTGAAGTATGAGGGAATTTCGCCTGTCTCATACATTTTGCTCACCAGATGGTAGAGTTTTGTCAGGACTGGCTCTCCCAAGGCCGTCAGTAGTTCTAATGGAATGTTGTCTCCTCCCGGGGCCTTGTTTTGACTTAGGTCTTTCAGTGCCCTGTCAAACTCTTCACGCAGTATCATATCTCCCATTTCATCTTCATCTACATCTTCTTCCATTTCCATAATATTATCCTCAAGTACATCACCCTTGTATAGACCCTCTATTTACTCCTTCCACATTTCTGCTT
This sequence comes from Schistocerca americana, assembly GCF_021461395.2. Classification (NCBI taxonomy): domain Eukaryota; kingdom Metazoa; phylum Arthropoda; class Insecta; order Orthoptera; family Acrididae; genus Schistocerca; species Schistocerca americana. The sequence goes on along the minus strand of NC_060121.1, from coordinate 504,552,492 downwards.
TCCCTTCTTTGCTTAGAACTGGGTTTCCATATGAGCTCTTGATATTTGTAGAAGTGGTTCTCTTTTCTCGAAAGGTCTCTTTAATTTTCATATAGGTAGTATCTATCTTACCCATAGTGAGATAAGCCTCTACACCCTTACATTTGTCCTCTAGCCATTGCTGCTTAGCCATTTTGTACTTCCTGTCTATCTCATTTTTGAGACGTTTGTATTCCTTTTTGTCTGCTTCATTTATTGCATTTTTATATTTTCTCCTTTCATCAATTAAATTCAATATTTCTTCTGTTACCCAAGGATTTCCTCCTGTATTTCTTTCCCCCATCCTTGTCAATTGTTCCCTTATGTTCTCCCTGAAACACTGTACAAGCTCTGGTTTAGTCAGTTTCTCCAGGTCCCATCTCCTCAAATTCCCACCTTTTTGCAGTTTTGTCAGTTTTAATCTACAGTTCATAACCAATAGATTGTGGTCAGAGTCCACATCTGCCCTCGGAAATGTCTTACAATTTTATACCTGGTTCCTAAATCTCTGTCTTATCATTATGTAATCTATCTGAAACCTGTCAGTATCTCCAGGATTCTTCCATGTATATATCCTTCTTTTATGATTCTTGAACCAAGTGTTAGCTATGATTAAGTTGCGCTCTGTGCAAAATTCTACCAGGTGGCTTCCTCTTTCATTTCTTACCCCCAATCCACATTCTCTTCCTTTTCCCACTATCGAATTCCAGTCACCCATGACTATTAAATTTTCATCTCCCTTCACTATTTGAATAATTTCTTTTATTTCATCGTACATTTCTTCAATCTCTTCGTCATCTGTGGAGTTAGTTGGCATATAAACTTGTACTACTGTAGTAGGTGTGTGCTTCATGTCTATCTTGGCCACAATAAGACTGTTCGTAGTAGCTTACCCACACTCCTACTATTTTATTATTCATTATTAAACCTACTCCTGCATTACCCCTATCTGATTTTGTATTTATAACCCTGTATTCATCTGACCAAAAGTCTTGTTGCTCCTGCCACTGAACTTCACTAATTCCTACTATATCTAACTTTAACCTATCCATTTCCCTTTATAAATTTTCTAACCTACCTACCCGATAAAGGGATCTGACATTCCATGCTCAGATCCGTAGAACGCCAGTTTTCTTTCTCCTGATAACAACATCCTCTTGAGTAGTCCCCGCCCGGAGATCGGAATGGGGAACTGTTTTACCTCTGGAATATTTTACCCAAGAGGATGCCATCATCATTTAACCATACAGTAAAGCTGCATGCTCTCAGGAAAAATTATGGCTGTAGTTTCCACTTGCTTTCAGCCAGTCGCAGTACCAGCACAGCAAAGCCGTTTTGGTTAGTGTTACAAGGCCAGATCAGTCAATCATCCAGACTGTTGCCCCTGCAACTACTGAAAAGGCTGCTGCCCCTCTTCAGGAACCACATGTTTGTCTGGCCTCTCAACAGACACCCCTCCATTTTGATTGCACCTACGGTACAGCAATCTGTATCGCTGATTGCTGAGGCACACAAGCCTCCCCAACGGCAAGGTCCATGGTTCATGAGGGCGGGGGGGCGGGGGGGGGGGGGGGGGGGGGGGGAGAAGAAATTGTACTATGAGGAGCGAAGCTATTTAAAAAAGTGGAATATGTGAAGAGTCAGATGTCAAAAAAAGTATGTTAACAGTGCTTCACGGAAAATTATCGTGGACTGTCCAAGGCTGTCTTATGGGTGAAAAGAATAAAACATCTTTTCTGAAGAAAGTAGGTGGCATTGATGTGTGGTACCACGACAGTAACAAACAGTACCACAGTGGAAACAATAATAACCAGAACAGACACAATTTCAACAATAACCAAAACAATAACTATCCCAATGATTATGACATGAGATGCACTCATGTACGCAGTGGGAGAGGAGGAAGAGCTAACAGTTGTGTAAGAAATAGTCTTAATGGTCGAGTTTGCAGAATTTACTACTCGGAAAATGTGAGTCCACAATAGTAAAGGGGCAAACTGGTGTGGGTGGTTGTACATGGCCCCATCAAAGGAGACAATATAACAGTGGTGGCGGCAACAAAGCAAGTGAACACAACCAGACTCACATAAGAAATCAGGTGTTTAGGAAACAATGCTAGGGCAATGAACCTCCATGTACAGAACAAACCAGAAACGATAGCAAATGAAATTGTTTGTGATGTCGAAGTTACAGCGGGTATGGTGCATACAAGTGGTACAGCGGTGCCAATAAAAGAGCAATGTTCTGTCATGGAAATGTATGTTATTGTAGTTAATCAAGTTGGAACAATAGGCAATGATAAGGAATGGCTCAGGCAATCAGGCAAAATGTATGATGGGGTATGGGAGTGGAAAATAAATAGGAAATTAAGTGTTGGTGGGAAAAGGAGTCAGAGTGTGGAGGATGATATTAATTATGAAGTGGATATGAGTAATGTTGATGAAATTAATGAATATAGTGGAGACAACGGGGGGAGGGGGGGGGGGGGCAGCACCTCATGAGGTGCAGATGATTAGATGTTTGGTAGATGCCATTCCCTATTCAGCCAAATTTGGGGTATCTGGTCGAGTAATCAGAGACTGTGATGTGCAGCCTATTAAGTAGCTTGCAACAGCCAAATAAAATTAATGGGTGAAACATATCATTGCAACGTATACAAAGTCAAAGCAGATGTGATTCATTAAGGCAATGATGATGATGATGATGATGATGATGATGATGATGATGAAAGTGAACCTGTCGATCAATTGAGTGAGGATGAATTAAGGTATGTTTTATGTCATAAGGAAGAAGGGAACAGGAGAAGGTATAAGCAACCCCCGAATAAGTTACGTAAATGGAATGATGCCTTGTGGAGTGATTCGGAAGTGGAATAAGACCAGTTATGGGAAGAAAAGTGTAATGAATCAAAGCGATGTAATCAAATTATGATACCTATTAGCTTATAGAGAATGGAAACTCAGGTATTAATTGATAGTGGAAGTCAGATTAGTGTTGCATCACAGTCATTTTACGAGCGAATTATAACAATAACGGATATGGTCGGAATGCCTGTTATGGGAGACACACTAGTAGTTGCTACTGGTGCCTGTCATAAACAAATTAAGAGGCAAATATTGATGCAGTTTTATGTTAGGGATGTTGTATTTGAACATGATTTTTAGTGGTGTCTCAGTTGAGCACAGAAATAATTATAGGCAGGGTTGGATGATAAGAAATAAAGTAATAATTGATTGTGACAAAAGAATGATGATATGTGCTGAAGAAGGAAACAAATTAAAGGTGGGTCTTGATGACATCAATCAAGGAGTCAGTTATCATGACACCAGACTGAATATAATTACGTTACCTATGAACAAAGGAATGAGTGAAGGGTCTGAGTGTTATCATGTTAGGAACATAAATATATCTCCTTCCGATGATGAGTTTGCGATAATAGTGAAGAATGAGTTGGGCAAAGCTTCTGATCAAAATGAGGAGCTGTATGATATTTTCATTAATAACAAGGAGGTATTTTTAGATAAACCTGGTTGTGTACATGAATTTGAGTATAAAATTGAGACCATACCCCATGAACTATTTTTTGGGCCAGTTTAACAAGTACCAATGGCTAAGAGAGAAGCAGTACAAGCAGAAATAAACCACATGGAGGAGTGGGGCATCATAGAATGTTCTAGAAGTCAATATAATAACCCACTTATTTTGGTGAGCAAAAAAATTAACAGTATTAGGATTGTGATAGATGCACGCAATCTTGACAAGGTTGTGAAGCATGAGATGGATTGTCATGAGTGTTTAGATGGTGTCTTGCAAAAGTTGCACAATGTGTGGTGTATGAAAAGCCTCGATTTGACTGTTAGCTATTGGCAGATAGTCATCAAAGAAGAATCTCGAAAACTGAAAACATTCCTGTTTGCTGGGAAATACTATCAGTATAAAGTTATCCCTTTTGGATTGAACAAGCCAGTGTCTATTCATCCAAGTGCCTGATAGTGTATTTGGGAAAGAACTTGGTGACGGAATTATGATCTATGTTGATGATTTGTTAATAGCAATGGCATCACAGGAAGGGCAATGTGAACTATTAACAGAAGTTTTTCAAGCACTGAGATATGGGGGAATGACACCGAAGTTACAGGATTTGTCAATTTGTGAAAAAGAAAGTAGAATTTCTAGGCCATATCATAACGACTTCAGGAACAACTAAACACCCGTGAAAATTAGAGGTGATAAGAAACTGTCCACCATCAAGAACCAAGAAACAGTAGCAGGCTTTCGTTGGTCTTTTTAATTTTTATTGTAAATATGCAAAGGGACAAGTTTTAATGACCCAGATTTGTGTGATTTGATAAAGAAAAACAGTGTGTTTATTTGGACAGAGAAATGTCAAATAGCATTCAATAAACTAATGGATGAACTTACAAAGGACATAGTATTACATCACCCAGAATTGACAGTGCAATTTCACATGGGAACCAACTTGTGCTATTATGGTATTGCAGCACACACATTTCAAGAAACAGAACAAGGGGAAAACAAAGAGGGTCGGTCCATTGCTTTTGCTAGCAGAACTCTGACGAAATATGAGAGAAATTACACAGTCTCAGAAAAAGAAGCTACAACCTAGTATGGGGATTAAAAAAATTATAGGTTTCTTATGGGGGCACAAAGTCATAGTGCATACCAACCACAAGGCATTGATGTTTTTGAAGAGTTGTTAGTTATTGCACGACACTGCAAAAAGATTTGATTTTGAGATACGTCATATGAGGAGTGTGTAGCTGACACATTGTCTATACCCGGGCCACTGAAACGTGTCACTTCAAGGTCACTCCACAAGTGCCATAGAGTTGGTAGTATAACTAATGAGCAAGTGAGGAACAGGTGGCAACGTGTATTCTGAACCAATAACAACACAGAACAAAAGCCGGTTCTGGCATCAATGCTACCAAGTTGCCGACATCCATGTAAACATTGTATTTTAGTGCACGAACACCTACTATTGTGTTGTGTTGCCGCCTTGACAACAGGTTTTGTTTGTTAAACAATGTCATGAAAACGATGTCATGAAAACGATGTCATTCACCAAGCAACAATCCATTGCATCATGGAGAGCCATTAAATAGTAAGGCTTTGGAACTGCTATGGCGGACGTGCGAGTTTCATGAGCAAGAAAAAGAATTTGTTTCTGTTCATGGGCATGCGTCGATTCCTGCCGATAAAGTTTTAGAGCATACCTCAAAAACTCTAGGACTCAGTGAAAGAACTGTTACAAGGAAAGGGGTGCTACTTCAAGACTTACAAGACAGTGAAGTAAACAGTGTGGTAGAAAGCCCCTGTGGAAGAAACTGTGTTTTTAAGTACTCCGGGCAAGAAAAAAAAGCAGCCTCATCCTGTTACAGATCTTGATTCTTTCCAATCTGATGCAATTCGTCAGCACATATATGGATACTATAAAAGGAAAGAATACCCCACAATAGCGAAGTTGCTAATTTCTTTAAAAGAAAGTGAACTTTTCTCAGGGGGGAAAACGTCACTTAAGATGATGCTAAAAAGTATGGACTTCCATTTTAAAAAGTTAGATGGACAAAAACTGTTACTAGAAGAAGCTCATGTCATTGCAGCTCATACCATTTTCTTACACCAAATTGTAGGAAAGGACATAAACTCAGTCATATGGTTAGACGAAACTTGGGTCAACGCTGGAGAATCAGTTGAGAAATGCTGGACAGATGATACTCCAAATAGCAGCAGTCATTAGCCAACAGGAAGAGGATCCCAATTAATTGTGGCCCGTGCAGGATCTTTGAATGGCTTTGTGCCTGAAGGACTTCTAGTTTCTCGATCAAAACAACCGATGGCCATCATGAGGATATGGACCACCCACGGTTTCTACAGTGGTTTAAAAATTTGTTGCTCCAGTTTAGTGTTCCGACAGTTTTTGTGATGGACAATGCACCATATCATTCTCTGGTTTTAGATAAAACTCCCACCACTAGTGATCATAAAGAAACTATGGTGCAGTGGTTGCAGTCGAGAGACATTGCTGCGGACATGAGCAAGACAAAGCTGCTGTTATACTCACTCGCAAAACAAAATAATCCTGTGACGCCTAAATACATTGTAGATAAAATTGCAAGTGAACAGGGTCACTTGGTAATTAGGCTACCGCCTTATCACTGTCATTTTAATCCAATTGAATTGGTTTGAAGTGAAGTCAAGGTGTACATCAGAAGTAACAACAAGACTTTTACTATAACAGAAGTGGAAAGACTGCTACGTGAAGGTCTTGCTACTGTAGACGCTACGTCATGGAGGAAAAAAGTAGACCATGTTGCTAAACTAATAAGAAAAAATGGCATTATAAATGGAAACGAACAATTAATGATTTCTCTTAATGGTGGTGATGACGAAGGCAATGGTTTTGGCACTGATTCCGATAGAAGTGAAGGAGAACTGGAAGGAATTGCACCATTGACATCATAAATTGGTGAGTGTAAATGTATACAGAATTAATTCTTTTTCTCTGTGCAATCAGGTAGGCTATGCATGTTTTGCTTTATTTCTTTCTATGAGTGTGGATAGCGTGTTATTTGGTATTCTTAGATTGCTTTATTATACGACGTTTTACATGCTGCCATTACTTGAACAATTTAGAACATCTTTTCGTAGATATTGTCATTAACTTTGGATGTTTTTATTTACCGGTTTAATATACTATCAAACACTTAGTCTCTGTCATCATTCTCTCCATTGTTAGAAAAACGTACTTTATTGCATTTACATATAAACGTTGATTGTAGCTTACATTTACAAAATATACTTTGGAGTTGTGGGCGTGTTCAGTGGCAGCTATTGCAACCTCGCAATCGCAGTGTAGCCAACCACACGCGAGCTGTCAAGTGACATGTTTCACCAGCCCAGGCAAAGACAACCTTATGATCCTGGTGGAGTAATGAACAAGGAGGATGCAGAGGGTATGTTTAAAATAATGTACTTCAAGGATATTGATGGGAAAAGGAAAATAGAAAACATGTAAAAACCTGCATCGTTACCAGAACAGGACGAATGCTTGAGGTTTGTTAAGACTGAGTTTGATGCGAAGAATGAGAGGGGTGAGAAATTATGCAAGTATTATAAAATCTATGGTGGTATTCTACAGTCACAAATGAATACAGATAAAGAAGCGTGGAATGTGAAGTGAGGAAACTATGTCTTAGAGTTGACCAATTATTTTCATCTATCTTCTGGTCACTGTGGAGCAAAAAAAAATGTGTGGATAAGACACCTGAATCTGAGTTTTGACAATAAGAATAAGAAGGTGGTGGAAAGAATTTGAATATGTGTTAGGTGTCCAAAAGTTGAGGTGACAACCTAAGGATAATTTAGAAATTCTGGCAATGGATTTTTATGGTCCATTACCTTAAACGACTGGTGATTTTGCATACATTCTGGTTTTATTGGATACATTTTCATAGTTTGTAAAGCTATATATTTTGCAGAAGGCCACAGCTAAAACAGTGTTTAGCAAATCTGCGGACAATTACTTCATGAAAGTAGGAAAACAAAGGCAGTATTACCCAACAACGGGCTGCAATTTACATCCCAAGTATGGAATGAAGGCATGAAACAAAGAAGAGATCATTCATACCCCAACTTACCGTCCATTGAGCAACCCTTGAGATTGCTACATGGGTGAATTGGGTAGATATTTCAGAACATATTGCCATAACAACCATAGGGCATGGGACACAAATGCAGCTGATATTGAAAAGATCATGAACTCATTGTCTCACGAGAATACAGGCTTCACACTGAAGGAAATCATGCTTTGTGTTAAGTTAAAAAGCATAGTAGAGGAGATAATCAGTTCCCCACAGCGACAAAATTTACACATGTTGCGGGAAAAATATGAGAAAACTTGCTGAAGCATGAATTAAAAGGTAGGATGCCAATTTAAAACCAGTAATATCCATGGTAGGGGGCGGTGTCTTCATCAAAACATATAAGAAATCCAGTGAAACAGGTAAAGAAATTTCCAAGGTCAAGTTTATTTATAATGGACCATTCAAATTGAAAGTGTTCTCATCCTAATGCTTACTGTCTGATTTACCCTCAACCAGATAAAATATTGGGTGTACAAAATGTAACAGACTTAAAGCAGAGACAAATGACGTTATTCCACCTGCAAATGATTGCAATTAATTGAGGACTAAAAAAAACTACTTTTTTAATTAATGATTACACAATGTGGATGTCATATTGAAATAATGATAATGCTTTTGTTTAATTAAATGAGTGTTTAATTTGTTAGGTAACTTGTAATCAGAATATTAATTTTATTGTGATTAGTTTTAGGAGATGTATAGTGTGTGTAACTGGTGGCTTCAGACGAACTCAGACTTGTCATTTAAGTTGCAGGTACAAATGTTGTAAAATGGATACTAATTAATACACAGGAAACTATATTATTACCTGACAAAAGTAAAAAATATTATGTAAGAGGTGCCTATGAACATGGAATACATGCAGGCACCTACACAAAAATGAAAGCTGATGAGGATGCGCACAAGGCAGTACACCAGTAATCTTATTCTGCTTCCCAGGAGGAGGTGGTTTATACAAGAAATGCTTAATAGCAGGCAGTGCATATGTGAATATAGAGGGGCAAAAAATGTAAACAGAAATTCAAAAGTTTCTTATGTGGACACAGGTAATGTAAATGCTGTCTGAAGAATAATTTTTGGATTATTTTTGAATAATAAATACTTGTGATGTTTAGTTTATGAAAGTTGTAAATTTAATGTGGGCACAGATGTTAAAATTTCTTAATCATTTTTAATTAGTGAGTGCTCATGTTGTTTAATTGATATCAATTGTTAATAGGTTAGTGAACAAATGTTTTCTTTTTTATTGTGTGCTTTACAGCACGTTGCTGGACTAAAAAAAAAAAATCCTATATGATTGAATGTTTTTGTGTACATAACTGTTTTGTAAAAAATTATTTTCTGATGTGCAATAATAATATAGTATTAGTGAACAGATTTCAAATGAGTTAGGAATAGCATGTTGTGGACAGTGGCAAATAATTAATTAAATTTTAACTCCATTGTACTAAAAATTGGTTGGTTTAGGAACTGGTTGTTGCATTCTGAATGTTTTGTTGAGTCTATATTTGGCAATACAAATTAATGAAATGTGTGGCATGACTAACACAACAACACAGTGCCTACACATAAATTTTTTCCTGCTTTATTAACAACGAACATTTAAATGAAGTATATAAATATGTTGTGTATATTATTGTGATGTATATATGTTTAATATTTTCCTGTGTGCAAAGTAACCAATGAAAGAAAATGTAAAGAAAAGATTTGTAGTAGGTGCACTGCCCAAGTCAGTGAATATCGTTATGTAAAGTGAAGAACTTATTTACATTGTCGTACTGTCGCTGGGTGCAGGAGTGTGGTTCAGACAGGCAGTGTTTGTCAGGTGGCAGTGGAGAGTCGGTTAGAAGCAAGTGAGTGGGTCGGATGCAAAGGAGGAATTCTGCTGCAAGAGGAAGAAAGACTTGTTTCACAGCAAGATCCCATGCCCAGTCATAATGTAGACAGGCAATTGGGCTCAGTGCAAAGCATCAAGGTTAATCAGTCTTTAAGAAGGGTGCTGTGGGTCCAAAATTTATTGTGGTGAAGAACCTGTGGCTGTACTTTGTTGTGGTATAATGGACCTCGCCCCACCAACTACACTGCTATGAAGTAGGAGCTGACCAGTTTATCATTTAGAATTGTAAAAGACTTGCCAGTGTAGGTTGCGAACCATTCAATAACAAATACTTTAGCAACTTATGTGTGTTAAAGTGGGTGATCCTCAGTAACAACTACCTGACAGGATCCTGTGAAGTTAATCAAACTGATTAATATACCAAAAAAGTTTTTTTTTTTTTTTTGGACTTGCTAATTAAGTGCTGATTATTGACAAATAATTTGACAAAGCAGTATAGTTAACAATACTCCATGTTCCGAGAATTTTGTGTGGAAGATAATTTATGTAACAAAAAGTCAACATAGCACACACTGTTATTTCAAAAACTAGTTATTATTGTAGAACAGTCAAATTAAATACCAAAATTATTCTTTTTGAAAAGTTTACATTTTGGAAAACAGTTTAATAGGAGTTAGCATTACGGTGAGAAATGCAGTTCAGTTGTTACATAACTGGTAGTGTAAAGAACTAGTGATTAATTTCATGAAGTAGTTGAAAGTTTGCTTTTGTCCATAACAAATTTTTCTGAGTGATCATTGAGTTTGGTAATGAGTGCGAGTCAGTGCCTGTCAACATGATACAATAGTAGTGTGATTTAATTTCAAAGTCATGAGTTTTAATAGATTTCACTCACACGAAGTGCCCTGGCGACTGTTCATTTACAGTAATTTCCAAACCAAGTCAAAATTAATTCACCATTTCAGACAAAAATTTCGCAAGATAGTATCCATATTATTTTGTACATTTTTTATTTCTGCTGATGGTTATTGTGCCTTGTAAATAGCACAATAACAATCATGTTATTACAGCACCTGACTTCTTCCAGGTAATACTTTCACTTCAGATTCAATGCTTCATCCCAAATTAACATCAGACCATTAGCAACATGGTAATTCTTTAATTAGTCTACCACCCAGAGAGGAAGGGGGATGTGACAATACTGTTTTATTGATTCTTTTGTAAGTTAACTGTGGGTTCACATCTTGAGTTCCCTGTTTAAATACTTCTGTGTAATAAAAGCATGAAACTTTGTTCATTGGGATGTCATTACATAATGTATGCCTGTAAACCCCAGCACTACCACTCCATTGCTACATCACATCTTTGGTTGCAGAGAGTGGTTCTGCTGGATTGTGGGTGGCGTGCATAACTGCATTTTGTAGGGTTAAAAAAACTGTATTGCTCAATTTTGGGCTGATATTTTGCTGGTGGAATTCTCTTGGCTTTTCAGACACTACTGTTGCTATTGTATTTCAGCATACCTGCAAGGGAGGTGGCCGGTGGCGCCGAAATGTAGAAAGATGAGCTTGCCTACGAGCTGTCTATCAGGGGTGGTGATGCTGTCAGGAGTGCAGGTGAGTTAGTGCAGTGGCTGAGGGAGGTATTCAATTGCCCTGTCACACCATCGAATTTGATGCTGCCTCAGGTGAGTGATGCCGTCACCAGCATTCAGTGTCTGTTACCAGAGCTTACCTTGCTGGTGTCCTTTTTTGAAACTGGGGAGCCTTCATGCTTGCAGTTTAGTAGAATTAGAGCATGTGTGGTGCACTTGCTAATAGAGTACAGGATTTGCACGGTGTCATGCCCGCGGACATGCGCTGTGAACAGTTGCAGAAGTCAGTTGAGGAAATAGCTGTGAGAAAACAGGGCTAAGTAGTTGTGATAGTGATGCTGAGACAGTTAGTATATTGTACCCACAGAGCCACAGGGAAGTAACCACATTACCAAGGAATCCTGTGCTCCATTTCCTCAATCCCTTACTAAACTACTCAACCTGCTAGAAGGAACGTTGTAACAAGGGGAAGTATTGTCAGTAGTATGTAGTGAGGATGTTGACCAATGCCTGTACTTTTTGTTAGAATTGCAGGTTGGTTTAAGTGACATGCAACTATATCAGATACTGTGTACTATGGTTAAGGGCTGTTTTGAGCAAACCTTGAAGGATGAGATATGCAGTGCCTTGCCATTCTCAGAGTTTAGAGGAAAAATCTGTATAGACTATTTGTCTCCACATGCCAATCACCAGTTTATACAGAAAAATTATCATGGAGTGCAGGGTCATGAAAAGTTATTGGAAAGGTATGTGAAAAGTGTGGTATCGATAGTTCCAGTGCCATAGCATAGATTGGCACTATGAGAGCAGATGATCTTTGCCGACCACAGCACCATCTAGTTGACACTGTGCAGCTCTATGAGCGCCGCTCTACTTTCACTCAGTTCATGAAGAGCAGACGGCTGAGAACCATCGCTGTAGCTTAGCTTGATATTGAGACTTTCTTATCTGGACTTTGGCTGCACACCCACATGCTCATCACCTAAAGTTACGTAATATGTTTGCATATGTTTATACTATAGTAAAACCACTTTTACTTTACTTGCAGTACCAACGTGCTTTACTTCACCTGCTCCTACTCGCTTCCTTTAATTCGGCCTCTTTGTCAGGAGCAGACCCACGCACCACCTTCCAGGTGGGATACAAAAATATTGGTGATGAGAAGGGACTAAAATTTTTTTTTTCCTTTGTCCATTTCCCTGTGTGAATCAGTGTATGAGTGCTTCCACCCTTCACTATAAGACTTTCATTTGTGTAAAGGATGGCTTTGCCACAGGAACAGGCTCTGCTGTCTGGTATTGAACAGTTTAGGGCTCAGCAAATGACACAGCTGCTTGCTGCTGCAAATGGACTGGTCACACTACAAACTGCAGCTACTAAGGTTCCTCCATAACCTCTGCCTGTACCAACGCTGCCATTTCATGCCTTCAATCCTGATGTTGAACGCTGGCCAGAATACATCGCCCAGCTCAAGGCACACTTCGCAGCATACAACATACCAGATACAGAGCAGCTTGCCTTTTTCATTGCCAATGTGGGTGTTGTGTTATACTGTGTGCTTGTAAAATTGTTTCCCACCACCCGTCCAGAAACTAAAACTTACAACTAAGTGATTGATACATTGAACTCCCACTTCTATGACAGTGTAAATGTGGTAGCTGCACGCTACAAATTCTTTCGTCTCCAGCATGGTCCTACTCAGTCCAATAAATCTTGGTTAGAAGACCTTCAGGGACTAACATCTGATTGTGACTTTAATTGCTCATGTGGACGTTCATATGCCAATATCATGATTAGAGATGCTATTGTGCAGAATGTGGCGGACCACAGCATCCGCGAGCAAATCTTACGATTTAAAAACCCATCTTTTGCAGGAAGTAGTGGACTTGCTCGACAGACAAGATACATTAGGTATGGCATTTGACATGAACCCAGGTGTGTGTACTGTTAGTAAGGCACAATACATGCCCTCTCGCCCTGCCCCAGCATAGCAAGCCACACCACTCGCACACAAGTAAACAAGTCTGAACTGTATTCGTATCCACCCATGGGACAGTTGCCCATTCTGTCAAGCACAGTGTTATTTTTGTAATAAGAAAGGACATGTGCAAGCTCTGTGTAGTAAGAGAAACTCAAATTCACAACATGTCTCCCATTCGCGTGACTTGTGTGGGCGTCACCGCAATGGAAACCGCCATGATCATGATTCACATCAGCCTCTGGACATTAATGCCATTTATTCAAAGCCTTCTGTTTCATGTGCTTCTCCAGCTTGTCGTGTGAATAAACAAGTTTTGCCAGACACTTCCTCTTGCATTCAGCGTGATGTGAAGAAATTTTTTGTGACTTCGAACATTTGTGGATGTTCTGTTCACATGCGGCTGGACACTGGTGCGTCAGTTTCTTTACTGAACAGATCAACATATGACTTGCATGGTTCACCCCTGCTTCATCGTTCACATTCTACACTGACTACATTTACTGGACAGGAAATCTACGTGCTTGGTGTGTATAGTTTGCAAGCCACGTATGGTGCAACGACACGTACAGTGTCTTTCCATGTGCTCCACTCTAGTGATGCTACGAACATTTTTGGCATGGATGCATTCGAATTTTTTGGCCTCTCCATGCAGGACAATGTACTTTGCATCAACACTAGTGACCATGCAGACAGTGTTGCTGCACTATGTGATGATTTTGCTGAGCTCTTTTCGGATGGCCTTGGTTGTGCCGCAGATTTTGCAACACATATTGTAGTTAAAGACAATGCCATGCCTATTTTCTGGCGTGCACGCCCGATACCGCACACGCTGTGCAACACCGTAACTGCTGAAATTAAGCATTTGCAAGACAGTGGTGTCACTGAACCTGTTTTTGCTTCGCAATGGGCTTCGCCTATTGTGTGTGTGAAAAAACCAAACGGTCGTCTCTGTATTTGTGCTGACTTTAAGTCTACAGTAAATCTCCAGACAGTGGTCTCTATGTTTCCCTTACTGTGTCCTGCAGACATTTTTGATAAGCTTGGTGTGGGTAAATTCTTTTCCAAGATTGACTTGCAAGACACATACTTTCAAATTCCACTCGACGAACAGTCACAGCGCTATTTTTTGACCAACACCCACCTTATATTGTTCAAGTTTCGCTGCCTTCTGTTCGGTTGTGCTTCGGCTCCTGCTAGTTTTCAGTCTTACTTGCAGCAGTTGTGTGCCACTGTCCCTGGTTGTTCCAATTATTTGGATGATACTGTCATATCAGGTCAAACCCCTGATGAACATCTGCAGGATTTGTGCACCTTATTTACTGTACTTTTACAGGCAGGACTCAAGTGTAACAGATCAAGTGCAAATTTTTTCAAACTGAGATTCTGTATTTAGGACATATGATTAACGGACAGGGTTTCCACCCCTCACTGTCATATCTCAGTGTGATTAGAGACTTGCCAGTCTGTGTTGGGCAAAATTACATATTATGTTTGGTTTATCACAATTCCAGCTCAGATTGCAGTGCCTTTGAATCGCCTTAGGCGTACGAACATTCCTTTTGTTTTGTCTTCGGAATGTGACACTGCTTTCCACAAGCTCAAATCTGCTTTGTTGAATGATCGCTGTTTGATTCCTTTCGATCCCTCCAAACCAGTTGTTTCGGCTGTCGGCATCGGAGCGGTTCTTTCGCACCGTGTTAATTCTGTGGATCGCCCGATCGCTTTTGCATCTAAGTTGCTCAATTCTGCCCAGCAAAACTATTCTCAAATCGAGAAAGAAGCTTTAGCTATTGTATATGGAGTGGCAAAGTTTCATGATTTTTTGTATGGTCGCAAGTTATATTTGGTCATCGACCATAAGCCTTTGACGTTGTTGGTTCACCCGTCAAAGCCAGTTCCAGCCCATACTGCAAAAAAGTTGCAATATTGGTCTTTGTTTCTGTCTAACTACAATTAAAAAATTCTTTTCGGCCTACAGCCCAACCTGGCAATGCCAATGATTTGTCTTGTCTACCTATCAGCCCTGACGACGAGTTTGATTCTTCTGAATTGTCTCACATGTTTATTGATTTGCAGGATATGGAATTAGCTGATTTTCCAGTGGATTTTCATTGCATTGCTTCCACGACACCCGCTGACTGACTGATCACTTGGGTGTAGCAAAAGGATGGGAATACAAGATTGAGCTTACTGATAACATACTGGTATGGCACCCACCATATCATCTCTCTCCATCTCATATTAAGCAGCTCAAGCTGTGCGTGGACAAAATGTTGAGGGGGGGGGTTTATTAGGATGTCTAGGTCAGCCGATGCATCCTTTGTATTTGTGATACCTAAAGAAGAGGACGAATATACCCAATAGTGGATTATAGAGCCTTGAATAAGAAGATAATTCTGAAATCAATACCATTACCTGATCTGCATAACTGCTTTAAGAATGCCAAGATATTTACACCTCTTGGCCTTAACCAGGTGTACTAACAGGTTTCATTAGCTGAAGAATCAAAACATGTGACAGCTTTCATTACCAACTGAAATCATTATGAGTACAGCAGAGTTCTATTTGGGCTTTCTGAAGGTGTTGCAGTCTTGTCTAGAATTTCAGATGATGATTTTCTTGCGTTAAAATTTAGATATATTTATCATTAGCTTGATGACCTAGTGATCTTAAGTGAGAATTTCGAACAACAACATCTTGAGCACATTAGAGAGGCTTCAGAGTGTCTTAGGAGGGCTAGGTTCACTGTTAATTCAGCCAAAGTGATGTTTGCTCAGCCTGAAATTTCCTTTTTAGGATATCTAGTTTCCAGCCAGGGGGTCAAGGTAGATCAAAACCGTGCAGCGGGCATCCACTCGTTTCTCTCTCCAAAGAATATGATGGAGATGGTGCAATATATTGGGATGCTACATTTTTTAGCAAATTCATACCTAACTTTGCCCACTTAGAGGCTCCCTTAAATTGTCTTTGGAGGAAAGGGAGAAAATTTGAGTGGGGCCCATTCCAAGAAGCCACATTTGAGGCACTGAAAGCCATTTTGGTGAGCAGTCTGGTGTTAGCCATGCCTCACTTCAACAAGGAGTTCATAGTGCACACTGATGCCTTGATGTCAGGTGTCGCAGCTGTCTTTTTGCATGAGGAGGATTGGGGGGGGGGGGGGGTGGGGGGGGGGGGGGGGGGGGGGGGGGGGGGTGGCACACTATTGAGTATGCTGCACACACACTCTCCCTGCTAGAGTGAGATTGGGGTGATGCGGAATAACTATTACCCAGATATGTGGGCCCTATCCAGATCCTTCGCTTTGTAGCACCAGTCACCTTGCTCATTTAAAATCTACAGACCAGGCAAATTTTTAGGGGTCCATGTTTCTTAAAAATAAACCTTTTCAACCCCCCCCCCCCCCCCCCCCCCCCCCCCCCGGAAAAAGCTAGTTTGTTTAATGTCATATTCACTGTGAAGTTGTTTTAATATAAACTGTTTCATCTTACATCCTTGTTTTTGAAATGACTTTGAAGTGTCTTGGTAGTACAGTGCTGCAGTGCCGTGAAAATGTGAGTAATGCTAGTGTACAAGCTTCAAGCTTCAGTGATCTGCAACCCCTGGACATGTGGTCTAAGGGGCTGGGGGGTAGTATGTGACAGTTCAATTCTGGCGTCAGACACCACTACTTTGAATTCTGCCGAGTGTCAGCTCCAGCTGCTGCAATGACTGAGGTGGGTCTCTGGGATCGGTCACATCCATGCTGCTGGCAGCATGCAACCAGGACGTTTTGGAGGGGGATGACAATAACTTCTCGCATTGACAAAGACGGCTGATGAAGAGTGGTTGCAGTCTTCACCCTGGTGATCCATTGGACTGGTCAGGACAAATGGTCAGTCAACTGGAGGTTCCAAGCCACTGCTGGATTGAGTGGGCATGAATAATTTTATGAAGGGACCCACTGGAAATGATGCATACTGCCATTAGCTTAGTTGTGAACTCTGAGTGATATTAAAAAGCCACATAAAAGAAAGGTGACATTGGTTGAGATGCATCTGTTAGCCTATGCGGATTCATGCAGCCATTACATCTTGTAAAGCCACATTTACTACTCTCATGACTGGATGACTTGGTTGTAGTGAAGTATGTTATTCATGTATGTCATGGTTATTGTATTGAGTCCAAGTGGTTTTGGATGCATGTGGTTGTCTTGACAAGAATCATATTAATTACATTATGCTGTTATTCACATGATTGTTGAAAAGGATGTCATTCAAATTTTGGGAGGAGGACTGTACTTGGCTACCAGTTTAATGAGGAATGGAGTTGCCTATTGTGTAAGGATTATATGTGGTCATTTTAATATTATTTATTCTGAAATGAAAGACAGTGAACTCAGTGCATAAATTTAAATCTTTCTTGTTAATTGCTAGTGAGATCTGTGTGATTTTTGTCTGCCATTTTAGTTAATGGCATTTGTTCCATGAGAAAAGATTATCTGGGGGAACATTAAAATTGTTTATTCTAAATGCAGGAAGGTGAACCCAGTACATAATTTGAAACTTGTTTTTGTTGATTCCAAGTACGTTTATGTCATGCTGGTTCAGTAGCAGCTGCCTTAATATTAGTTGTTTCTTAAAGGTCAAAGTGGAATGAAAGTTTCAATTCAAATTTTTCCTGCTTACTGATATTACAAGTTGTATTAAAAAAGATGTGTGATAAAACTGCTTTATTGATTCTCTTGTAAGTATAACAGGGGGTTCACCTCTTGAGTTTCCTGTTTAAATATTTGTGTGTGATAAAAGCATGAAGCTTTGTTCATTGGAATGTTATTTTATGTGCCAGTAAACCCCCAGCACCACCACTACAATTTGGAAGCTAAAAATTTGTAATTGTTCTATATATCATTCAGTAAATTTCATACAAATTTGAACAAAATCTGAGATAACTGAGTAGGAAGCCACAGACATAGAATCACCTCTTATAATTAACTGCACACAAATGAAATTCTGTACGAGGAGCTGTTTTCAGCTGTGTCCTGAACCGTTCCTAAGAAATCTTTTGGACTGTATTTTTACCGCTGATCATAAATAAGTGCAATTACAAAGTCATTAAGTTGGATTGAATGTGGTGGTTGATCTTTATTCACAATCATGGATCCATCAAAGTTCTGCTATTCTTCACCAAGCAACACCAAAGCATCATCCTCATGATCTGATGAACTGTCATGGAGAGACACTATGTCAAGCCCACCTTCATGTGTGCTGTCATCATACACAGCCTCCTCCTTTGCTTTTACTTTCTTTCTGTTTTGTTTTCCTAGGGGTTTCAGTTTCATCATAGCAGGATTTTATTTATTCTTCACCAGTATTATATTTCTTATGTCATCTTACTGTTTCTGGGCACATTCATTTTAAATATTTATTTGTTCTTGAAGTATATAATCTTCAGTCAGACTCTTGCCAGAAGTTACCTTTGTCCTCTTTGGATTAATCTTAGTTTCTTTTCCTGAGTATCCTTCAGGAATTTTTCACAACAATTGTTGAAGAGAAATTGTCTTTTTTATTTTTTTGAATTTGTGGAAGGCAATTCAATTCCATTCTAGTAGGAATACTTTATACATACTTGCATCAACCACCATTTTAAAGAGCATCTTTTTCTCAATAAAATATCAAATTTTCTCAAATATGAAGGTTTACAATTGTCCAGTCAAGTTTTTCATGCAAATGACTACCGTATTTACTCGAATCTAAGCCGCACTTGATTCTAAGCCACACCTGAAAAAAAAAAGAGAGACTCGAAATCAAGGAAAAAAATTTTCCCGAATCTAAACTGCACCTGAAATTTGAGACTCGAAATTCAAGGGGAAAGAAAAGTTTTAGGCCGCACCTCCAAATCGAAACAAAGTTGGTCCATTGTAATATGAGACACAATTTAGGTCGAA
The DNA here is from genome assembly GCF_021461395.2 of Schistocerca americana. Taxonomy (NCBI): domain Eukaryota; kingdom Metazoa; phylum Arthropoda; class Insecta; order Orthoptera; family Acrididae; genus Schistocerca; species Schistocerca americana. The sequence continues at coordinate 504,533,472 of NC_060121.1, read as the reverse complement.
TGAATTACGATACAGCTACAGTAGTTTGGTTGGAGTCGTAAGCTTAGCAGTTAAGCTTTACCAGGTAGCTATTGCTATGTGTCAGGCGCTCCGTCCGTATTTATACGGGTACCCTTCCTTTTCCACGTGCTTCGTCTGGTTTGAATTGATTGCTTAATTTTCTTTGATCTGATAAGTGCCGTTCTCCTTGTTATAGGTGTTTATGTCACTCTAAGCTGAAAATGCATTACTGTACTGTGTCACGCATTGTTTGTCACATTCTGATAATGAGTGTTTACGGCCAGTCGCCGCTCGCGGCACGGCTTGCTTTTGTGTGTGCTACCGCCGCTTTTTTAATTAAAAAAAAAAAAAAATAAATAAAATAAAATAAAATAAAAAAAAGGAGAGAGGTATCATCTCATTAGCGAAACAATTGCAAGAGACTGCTATTTGTTGTTACTTACACTGCTGCTTTCTTCGATAATGATCAACAAGAACCAAATAATAGACTGCGTATGATTGAAAATGTTCTGAACGAGAGTTTGACAAAAATTTTTCTCTGTTTGAAAATCTTTGCAGACGCCTCTTTAGTACATTACATTCTGCACAGAAATTAGAGTCATCTTAGATTTAAAAATCTAGTCAATTGCCGTGCTTCATTTCTGACTGTATCACTATTACGCATAAGAATAATACGAATATAAACATGACATGATATGTATATTCTTCCGAGTTTGCTGTTGTCTCACTCTAGAGTCTAGTTTCGTAGTTTATTAGGCAGACAGAATTTAAATGAGATAGCAGCAAACACAAAAGAATACATGGCAAAATGTTTATATTTGTATTATTCTTATGGTGAAGAGAATACTGCATGTGATTCACAAGTCATAAAAGTTCCACTTAGCAACGATCTCTTCTCACAGGTGGGAAAAAATTCAGAACATAGAGTTGGTCATATTGACAAACATCCCTAACAGTCTTGCCAGTCGGATTTTCGTAGTACATTGAAACGATGCAACATTCAAAGATGAACAATATGGAATTTGTATTTACTTCGATGGATAATGCATGAAAATGCAGTGGTCAGAACTCGGGGCGGAGGAAAAAAAGCTCATCTTCCATCTTTTTTTAAAAGAAATTATTTACTGATGCAGAGGTTTTGGCGCCAGTATTTATCTTTGTGCCTGCAAAGCATGCCTGTGTAGCGCTACATATATTCGATGGCAGAAGTTAGTTGTGGTGGCACCTACCAACATTTTTCAGAACTTCCGCTTACTTTGCACTCGATTCAAAGCCACAGGCAGTTTTTTGCATTACAAAAACCAGAAAAAAAGTGCGACTTAGATTTGAGTAAATACGGTATTGGGTCATTCCTCGGCACAAAGATGAAAAATTGAGTTTCTCACAAATCATATCTTTGCCAATGTTCTACAGTTTATTACTTTGCTATCAGTTTCATCCAGGAACAAGAATTTTTGGGAATATAGCTTGATGAAAATGAGCTACAGACTTCACATGGAACTGTTTGCATGTTGATAAATTTTCCTGGTCCCTTGTTTTTGAGGCAGGAGGAGTTGTAACAGTCATTAACTACAAAGTATTACAACAAGACATGAAGCATTAATTGTTTTCTCTGGTTGATTATTGTATTTTTCAGTGCATTTGTCTCATATAGAACATCAAGACTTTGAATATTTACGAACATTATATTTATGAAACGTTACCCTCATTCTGTAGTTATTAAATTTTTGGAACAATATTACACATGATAAAAGAAATTAACTTCAAAAATTTATAAAATAGTTACGGCTTTTGTGGCCTGTTGTCTTCTGTCTCAGGTTTTTCATGACATTTGTTTGATGATTTTTCTGACATCTTGCTAGCATGAGTGGCTGAAATTGTCAAAGCTTCACCCTTCATTGCTTATGGTGGATTTAATAAAACTTTATTTTGCTAGGTGACATGATACTGCTGGTTTGAACATCTAATATATTTAGTAAGTGAAGATCTATGAGTGAGGTTTTTTTTTGGTCATTTGAATGCTTTAAATTATCATTTTCCTGCATACAATTCCAGCAAAAGGCTGAGATGTTGGAGATTTTCTCTTGAACACAAGAAATTGTTATCGAATCTTCCTGGTTCATGGTTCAGTGATGACTGCACAGTTATCTTCATTTTAAAGCCATTTTGCTCACAAAATTTGAATCTTTAGATAGATTGTGCTCTTCAAACAAGCATTGTCACAATTACAAAAATTTGAGATGGGTTCCTGTAGTTAAACTCTGGCAAATCATGTGAAAAGTAAGGTATAACTGGAAAAAAGTCGTATTTTATTTCTCACATGGAACTCCAAAACCAATTGGTTACTGTTACAGCTTCAGCTCCATCTGATGAAGATGTGGAGACGGGAATGTGGGATAAGCTTAATAGCAGTCTGAGTTATCTTGGAGGTTCCCCTCTTAAAATTCATAAGATCAGTAAACGTGATTTAAAGGGCTACATCAAGATGAAAGTTTATCAGGCACAAAGCTTAATAAGTAGTCGAGTGGCATCTGATGGTGGCTTCCAATCTGGTAAGATATCAGAAACAAAAATGACTGCTGCTAAGCTATTTCAAAAGAACTGTTCATTGCTCTATGAAGTATATATGAACAAAAATTGGTATTTTTAAATTCTGTGAATTCAAGCCAAAATGGTGTGTCACTTTTGGTTCCTCAGGTGTACACTCGGCGTGTGTGTGTGTGTGTGTGTGTGTGTGTGTGTGTGTGTGTGTGTGTGTGTGTGTTTTATTATTATTGTTTCTAATGAACAATACAATTACATGTATGTAAAGATTGCGTAAACAATGTCAAGATATAAATAAACACAAAAATTAGCAGTTTAAATTATTATAAAATTATAAATAGGTAATTTCAAATTTATGGTTACAGAACTCCTCCAGGGTAAAATTAAAATAATTCACCATAATGTGAAACTGTTAACATCACTGATAAGAACCATAAAAATTTTAATAGGTGTGACAATCTGCAGCACTGAATGAAAAGCTTGCACGGTGGATCAGTGCAATAGTTGTCCTGGAAGAAATGCACTTGAGTCACACTTTACTGATCTGAACAATGACACTGGTTGTGAAGGAACGGTGGAGTACAAACAGTGGATTCCAATGGAATGTGCATCACTGGAAACCAAGCAACTGCCACTAGCTGATTTCGTCAAAAATGGCACAAAAAATCTCCAACGTCATCATTTACTTCTTTATTTCAAAAAATCGAACACAATGTCCCAAAACTCTGAAGTAAAACCTTAAGCATGTTGAAGTAATTATACTGCTTGAATTTGCAGACAATTACCCCTTTGTTGTCAAGAACACTGTCCAAAGTTATTCTGGGGAAAGAGTCGCGTTATCTAGTCTCTCATTGTTGTCTGATGTATCAAAATTGTGCAAATACAAGGCACACGATTTTCCAAAATTATTAACAGCCTGAGATAATACAGTTCCTGTTCATGTCTTTTTGGTAAAACTTGTGGGTTAACTGAAACTAGAAGTGACAGATCAGCAGAAAACCATACACTTTGTGATAGGTCTACAGCAAAGTACAAAAATTTCAAGAATTTCATCAATTAGTGGTACACCATCTCAAAGATCCTCGTGTAAATGCTGAGTGGAACTGTTTTGTGACAAGTCATAGACAGTCTGCACTTGATGGAATTGGAAGCAATATAATATGATTAACTACATGAACTAATCAACAGCACCCAAAGGACAAACTGATCCTCACACCTTTTGGTTTGCGCACATTCTGTAAGCAAAACTTCAATAAAATTGAATTCATATTAGTTTAGAAGGTCCAAACTGAATCAACCAGAGCTTATTAAAGGTTTCCTTTGACTACAAGAGTTGCTGGAACAAGACAAAACTACCTATTTATTTCAACTGATTTGAAAATAATTCAGGTGAAACCTTTGGCAAGGGAGTTCTTGTCATTTGTTGCCAAAATTACAAAACATCAGAAGCAAATGAAGGAACAGAATTTATGGTTTCAACACTACAACCTGGGTAGTATGTTCCAGATCAGAACATTATCACAAGTCTACTGGTTCCACCTACAGCAAAACTGCATCAGCAATACAGTTTCCCAGAACCTGTCATTGCTAAAGTCGAGGACAAATTTAAATCACCATAGCACTAATGCTGTTTTTTCCTTTTTTTTTTTTCATGATGTCAGTATGTCAGCTTGGAAGCAATGAAGATGCCCAAACATGAGATTTGGGAAATTCTGTTAAATTCAACAGAGGCTTGGGAATATGTTTAAGAAACCTACAAAAGGCTAACACCTTTACTAAGTCACCCACTTGCAGACTTGGGAGCCTGGAAAAAGTCCTACACCCAAGGCCAGTCTTCCTTGGCTGGCTACAAGGTACGGCCCACTGGTGTTGGGGATACCAGCGATTTACTAACGGGTACTAGCAGAATCCATCACCCACCAACACAAGTTGTATTTATATTGCAACTGACTACTACTTTAAGAAATCCTTTGTTTTCTGTCATTTCATAATACTGACTTGCATGAGATACTTTCCATGATACCTGTTGACCTTTAAGGAAAAAGACATTCATAGAAATACGATATTTTATTTAGAAAAGGTGCCTACTCAAATGATGATTAATAATGCAGTTATGTATCATGCATCCCTTCTGGGATACAAGGGCTTGAAAATCATTTACTTTGGCAGCAAATTTGTTTTTAGGTAACCTCATAATTATCTATCTCAAAAACTATGAACCAAAAGTGGCAAAACTTTTAGGTTTTATAAACAAGTTCATTAAAGGAGAGATTTCTAAATCAGCTACATAAGGAGATCAGGCTATTTCACATTGGGAGAAATTTTGGCACAGAAAGATTTGAGTGCTGCTTGGAGCAAAAGTGGCTTGCCAAATAACATTCAGAATGTGCAAAATGCTCACCGCTCAATGATATTTTCTTGCCAAGTTTTGTGAATTACCCATTGAATCAAAGCATTACTTGGCAAGTTCCACATCCTGGAAGGAGAACAGTATGTGAAGGAAAGAATCAATCAATCAGCCAGCCAGTCCGTCAGTTACTGTTTGAAGTGGTGAGAGTTGATGAAGTTGAAACATTATATAAGTTTATTTTGAAAAAAGTAAATATAACTGAACATTTTGAGCCTAAAATGTATGAAGATAAAAGCAGCTTAAAGCCAACTTATTGTGGCAAACTGTAAGAGTGTTAAAAAGAAATCAGTGAACTTTTGTATTGTTCAGATGACCTGTAGCCTAAAAAACTACAGATTTAATATTTGTATTTAAACATCATTTTGTCACTGCAATAGAGACACTGAATATAGATGGATGTTACTTAGCATTGAAGTTACAGTAGATCTCACACGCAGAAAACAGGAGTTGTCACTTTTAGGAGCACTTCTGAATTTTGTGGTGATCAGCATTTAAAAGCATATGTCTTACAAGAAATAATTCATGGAAAGTTAAAAATAATAGTCACAGTGTGCATGAACCCAGATGGCATGGTAATTTAGAGCTATTCAGATTTAGAGCTATTTGTGAAACAACTTGATTTGTTACTAAACAGAATAATCAGGACGTATTACTAAGTAGGGATTAAAATTTAAATCGTTTAGAGAGCATCCTTTGTCCTCTGCCACTTGTCATATATAATTTCAGTATTTTAGAGCACAGTATATGTATTTGGGAGCTATAGTTTAGTCCTCTGTCATTTCACATAACACATCTCCTCTCAATTTGTAACAAAAGTTGTGGGAATCAGATACTAATAACATTTTTATAGATGCACTGAGACTGGCTAAGTCATAACATAAACATAACAGTTAAAGGTCTCTCTGATCATGATGCTGAAATTTAATGTCAGGATGCTAGGGGGAAAAATTGGTTACTAAATGAAAAAGGAATTGAAGAATTCAAAAAATATTTGTGAAATACCAATTGGAATGATGTACACAGCACAATTGGTATTAATGATATGTATAAGCTACTATGTAACAGTTATAATCATTTTTAAACTGCAGTCCTACAAAATTAACCTGTAGTAGTGGGTTATACACTCCTAAATCCTGAGTTACAAACAGAACCAGAATATCATGTGAAATCAAGAAAAGAATCTATTTAGATTGCAGGAAATGCACAATTGCATTAATTGACGTAACAAATGGTATAGTAAAATTCTAACTAGTGTGTCTGAGGGTATGTAATTGTATTTAATTGAAGTAGACAATTAGCCACTCCTGTATATGAAAGCAATAAAAGAATTATACTTGAAAAATGAACCAGGAAAGTGAGGAAACTTCTTAAAGGTTAAAAATAGCTTCAAAGCAACAGACTTTTTAATCTCTCTTTTTGCCAGCAGTAGCAGGTAATTTATGTCAAAACATTTTCTTAATGGATGGTCTATGGTTTCTAAAAAGTGTTCAGAAACAATGTTAACCAGATTCAACAACATCCTACTTATCTATACCAAGTTATCAATGGTATCAATGCTGTAAAAAATAAGTATTCAGATATTTATGATTAAGTCAATAGTAAATTAATCAAATTTTGTACAGTAACTTATATATTAATTTATTATATAATGAATCTTTTCATGAAGGTATTATCCTAGACAGACTTAAATATGCTCCTGCTAATTCACTTCATCCAAAAGAAGATACAACAACAGTGAGGATTACCAACTAATACCATTATTGCCAGTGTTCAAAACATTCCAAGAAAACGTCGTGCAATAAAATTTACAAACAATTAGTGTAGCAAATATTCTCAGTACCAAAAACTTCAAATTTCGTAAAGAAATACGTACTAACTAAGCAAGTGTACAATCGATGCTTTTCTTGAAAGATGATATACTAGAATCAAAGAAATTATTACTGGTGGGAATATGTTGCGACATTACTAAGTAAAGCTTCTGATTTATAAACCATGAAGTTCTGATACAAAAATTAACCCTGTCATAGGACGTTGGGGATGTACTTCCCACGAAATGTATTTCTTTACAGCGTTTAAGGTAATATGTGTTACCACTTCCGTATACTCCTGGCATCTAGTGGCAGTCCGCTGCACAAGCTGTAGTCTCTGTTCATTGCGAAATATAGCTTTCAGGACTGTAGGAAGTATATATCCCACCAAACAGTAGTGTTGTAATGGTTGTAGGGAAGTATGATTACCACCGTAGTTTCTGGAATGGACTTGGGATGTATACTTACCACAAAATTAATCTGTCACATGTGGCCCTTGAGAAGCATACTTACCACCATATTAGGGGTATCACACAGCTTTTGGGAATACCTTTCACCACCTCTGTCTATGCATGACATCTTGTGGTAAATATTAAGAGTGTTAAAATGAAATCAGTGAATGTTTGAATTGTTTAGATTGTTCAGATGACCTGGAGCCGAAAAATTTACAGATTTAATATTTGTATTTAAACATCATTTTATCACTGAAATAGAGATGCTGAATATAGATGGATGTTTCTTAGCATCAAAGTTACAGTAGATCTTACATGCAGAAAACAGGAGCTGACACTTATAGGAGCACTTCTGAATTTTGTGATGATCAGCATTTAAAAGCATATGTCATAGAAGAAATAATTCATGGAAAGCTAACAACAATAGTCACAGTGTGCATGAACCCAGATGGCATGGTAATTTAGAACTCTTCATGTTTAGAACTATTTGTGAAACAACTTGATTTGTTACTAAACAGAATAATCAGAATGAGGTATTATGAAGTAGGGATTAAAACTTAAATCTTTTAGAAAGCATCCTTTCTCCCCTGTCCTTTATCATATATAATTTCAGTATTATAGAGCACAGTATACCTATTTGGGAGCTGTAGTTTAGTCCTCTGTCATTTCATATAAAGCAGCTCCTCTCAATTTGTAACAAAAGTTGTGGGAATCAGATACTGATAACATTTTTATAGGTGCACTGAGACTGGCTAAGTCATAACATAAATATAATAGTTAAAGGTCTCTCAGATCACGATGTTAGAATGCTGAAATTTAATCTCATGGTGCTGGGAAAAATAAATAAATAAATAAATTGGTTACTAATTGAAAAAGGAATTGAATTATTCAAAAAGGATTTGTGAAATACTGATTGGAATGATGTACACAGCACAATTGGTATTAATGAAATGTATAAGCTGCTCTACAACAGATTGAATCATTTTTAAACTGTATTCCTACAAAATTAAACTGTAGAAGTGGGTTATCCACTCCTAAATCCTTAGTTACAAACAGAACCAGAATATCATGTGAAATCAAACAATCTATTTAAATTCCAGGAAATGCACAATGGTGTTAACCAAGTAACAGATGGTATAGTAAAATTCTAAACTGAGTTGTCAGAGTGTCCTAGGGCATGTAATTCCAATAAGCCGCCCCCAACCCCCAGTATGTGAAAGTAGTAGAAAATTAGACATAAAAAATGAACCAGAAAATTGAATAAACTTCTTAAAGGCTAAAAATAGCCTCAAAGATACAGGCTTTTTAATATCTCTTTTTGCCAGCAGTAGTAGGTAATTTAGGGGTTTAAAAAGAGTGTTCAGAAACAAGTTTAATCAAATTTAACAACACCCTTCTTATCTATTTCAAGTTATCAATGGTATCAATGCTGTAAAAAAAATAAGTATTCAAATATTTATGATTAAATAAATAGTAAATTAATTTAAATTTTGTAGAGATGAACTTATATATCAGTAACTTACATATTAATTTGTAATATAATGAATCTTTTCATAAGGGTAAGGTTAAATTCACCTCATCAAAAAGGAGATACAACAACAGTAATGCCTTACCAACTAAGATCATTACTGCCAGTGTTTTTGAAACATTACAAGAATATGACGTGCAATAAAATTTAACTAAGATCATTACTTCCAGTGTTTTCGAAACATTACAAGAATATGATGTGCAATAAAATTTACAAACATTTAGTGTAGCAAACATTCTCAGAGCCAAAAACTTCAGATTTTAAAAAGAAATACGTACTAACTAACGAAGTGAACAATCTCAGGGTGAATACGTGGACAAGGAAAAAAAATTCCCGGATTTTTCCCGGTTGAAAATACACTTTTTCCGTGTTAAATGACAGTATACTTTTCCTCGGCACTGTAAAACTTATCAATCCTTAGAATGTTTATGGTTTTCTAAACAGACGTAGAATTTACCGGCACTTTAGAAAACAAAACCCAGGGGAGAAAAAACACGTTTTGGAAAGATCTTTGATGTGCAGCAACATGTACACTGCATTTCTTCGTTTTACGGAGGTATAAATTCGAATTCCACCAAACACTGCCTGTTACTTTCCGAAGCAATGAAATCGAGATTGCGACGCGCTTTTGTAAGACAGTCATAGCTCATGTCACGTGATCTCGACAGCTGATGACAGTACAACACACGTAGTGTAGACAACCAATAGCAAGATCACTCTCAAGTAGCGCGAACACACAAAAAGAAAAGTTAATGGTTTAAATTAGTACACATAGTTTTGATAAAACAAAAACAAAGCTTTCACAAATAATATTGGTCTCTAAGATCAATAAGCTGCAAGAGAAGCTAAGCTTCCACATATAATGCTGCTCATTTTGCGCGTGTTACACTTTAAGATACACGACACAAATGTGCCAGTAAACTTTTTAGTAACGACGTAAATGTCTGATCTTCTGGGCTCTAAATTATTCAAATGGCTCTGAGCACTATGGGACTCAACTGCTGTGGTCATCAGTCCCCTAGAACCTAGAACTACTTAAACCTAACTAACCTAAGGACATCACACACATCCATGCCCGAGGCAGGATTCGAACCTGCGACCGTAGCAGTCGCGTGGTTCCGGACTGCGCACCTAGAACCGCTAGACCACCACGGCCGGCTCTAAATTATTCTAGATGGTCGTCCTCAAGGAGTTTATTTTTACATGAGAGTCAAACGCTCTGTGGTTTAAGAAATTCATCGTACATTCTCGCACATAGTTCATCTTGCGTAAAAGGAAATTTACTCTGAAAGTAACACTTTTCAAACCATCATTTGCAATATTTTCCCATGACCTGTTAGAAACTGGTTCGCTTCAGCAGTTGCCAGAGAGCACCAGATAACAGGTGTCACCGCGCCAGCGCAGCTACGATGACACAGGAAGCCCATATGTTCGTACGTGCGATCTTGCATTATGTCATAAAAGAAACAAGACATCAAAGGATACTTCAGGAGCATCGTAATTTCATGAACCATACTAAAATGCATAATTTGGCTTAAAGTGCACAATCGTATGTCCAGATTCGGATGTAAATTTTCTAGAGTACCAGTACTGTATTATCTCATGTTTGGTTCTTTATTATGGCATAATGTCATACGAGCTAGAAGATGGAAAACGTGGACTTGAAATGCAGCGAATAGTTGAAACTAGCCAACAGCATGAGATTAAACACTTCGTTTAAAATAAATTGACTTCCTGAGCGCAAAATATTAATAAAAGCCCAATCTCTTTAGCAAACCGAGAAAAATAACTTCATTGTTCTGCAAGGTGATTAATGCTTGATTGTCAGAAAGGTGGAAATAAAACCTGGAACTAACAACATATTTTAGCCTTCCGTAATTATGCAAACGTATTTTAATTAATTTGGTAGCTCCCGGCCACTGAAATCCGTTTTGTTTTCATTTAATGCGAGAGCAATAAACGAAGAGGAAACAGCAAAATCACTAAACGTAAACACAGGTCACGTGGAGACTACCCACCTCCCCACTACAACTCAGACTGCTCTGTGCATCAGCCCTGGATCTACGATATTTCTGAACCGGAGCAATTTAGATAGTTCCAGAATGAGATTTTCACTCTGCAGCGGAGTGTGCGCTAATATGAAACTTCCTGGCAGATTAAAACTGTGTGCCCTACTGAGACTCGAACTCGGGACCTTTGCCTTTCACAGGCAAGTGCTCTACCAACTGAGCTACCGAAGCACGACTCACGCCCGGTACTCACAGCTTTACTTCTGCCAGTACCTCGTCTCCTACCTTCCAAACTTTACAGAAGCTCTCCTGCGAACCTTGAAGAACTAGCACTCCTGAAAGAAAGGATATTGCGGAGGCATGGCTTAGCCACAGCCTGGGGGATGTTTCCAGAATGAGATTTTCACTCTGCAGCGGAGTGTGCGTTGATATGAAACTTCCTGGCAGATTAAAACTGTGTGCCCGACCGAGACTCGAACTCGGGACCTTTGCCTTTCGCGGGCAAGTGCTCTACCATCTGAGCTACCGAAGCACGACTCACGTCCGGTCCTCACAGCTTTACTTCTGCCAGTATCTCGTCTCCTACGTTCCAAACTTTACCATTATGTCATTTCGGCCTATATTCGTTTTCTTGGTTGTTTCAACAAATGTCTGTGAAACTTCCTGGCAGAAGTAAAGCTGATTTTTTTTAGAAAAAGTAATTGTGGGGAAAAGAAAGATATGTCGATATATATTTTTTGATCAGTTTTCTACAAAACTGCCATTCCATTCAATGCATGTGGTAAGCTGTGACACAAGCTTCTTTATGCCCTCCTTGAAGAGCTGTTATGGCAGGTTCTTCCACACTTCATAACCTTTGTTTACCTGTGCTCAGTGGTTGAAAAGTTGACTTACACTTGTGTACATTCAGGGAGGCGAAAAGACATTAATCTGCAGGCACCTAGTCAGGGGAATGTGGAGGGCCTGGGGGTGGGTGTTCAAAATATCTCAACAAGATGTTTCCGAGAGTTCCTTGTTGACTAGGGTAGTGTGAGGACAGGTATTTTAATGCAAAAAGAACAATCCTCTCATCAGCATTCCTGTCCTTTTATTGTGAATGATTCACACAATATCACTGTGCATTGATGGTCTACCCTTGTGGCAGATATTCAACCAAAATGATGCCTTTTTGCTCACAAAACAATGAGGAATTCATGTGCCACTGTGATAACTGTCTTTATGTCTCAGGCGTGTAATGAGTAACCCATGTTTTATCTCCAACCACAATAGAGCTCAGAAAATCATCATGTTCCAATTCAAATCATTCAAGAAACTCACAGGCACTAGTGACCTGATTTTTCTTGTGCTCCTCAGTCAGTTGGTTTGGTTGGTTGGTTGGGGTTGAAGGGACCAAACAGCAAGGTCATCAATCCCTTGTTTCAAATGTGGTCCATTCCGATAGTGTGACGTCTCAGAAAAGTCAGAATGATAAAAGGGAAAAGGCTAAAAAATGTAAAAGGGCAGTCACGTTGTCAATGATAAAAACAAAATGAGGTAAGTCAGCAAGAGAGCAAACCCAACGCTATGCTAGAGGCTGGAAATATCCCACCTCTGAAGCAGCAGAGGCAATACCACCTGAGACTTAAAAGGTGCAACCGCTAGAATTTAAAAGTGTGTATGGGAAAAGGAGACTAAGCAATCCTAAAAAAATGATAAAAACAGAGTAAAAGGGGAAGAAAACAGGATCTCGGCCAGGGAGGGGAGTCGGTCATCTCCAAACACGGCTTACAGTGGGAGATACCCCAACACTCACTGCCCTGCCCCAACACCAGATAGAGATTAAAAACCTTAAAACTGAGAAGAAAAACCACTTTCCTGGAGGAAACCAAGAACCAGATGGACCATCCGGGAATCATCAGCCAACATCAAAGGTAAAGTGGGGGGGAGTCTGTACTTAGCACGCAGAGCCAAAAGAAGGGGGCATTCAACCAAAGTGTGGACTACTGACTGGAAGGCTCCACAACCACAAAGTGGGGGTGGCTCATCACGCAAAAGAAAACCATGGGTTAACCTGGTATGGCCAATGCGGAGACGACACTGTGTGGTCGAGCCCTTTCGGGAGAGGCGAAAGTAAGAACGCCACAGGCCTGGTGTCACCTTCATCACACTTAGCCTCCAAGAGTTGGCCCATGATTGTGCGAAGTGGGATTTGATGTGAAGCCGTAAATCCACTGCAGGAGGGATTACAGAAAACGGGAGGTAAGTGACTCCTCCCCCAGCCAAACAATCAGCGAGCTCATTACCCAGGACACCCACACGGCCAAAGGAAGTCAATGGAACAAGCAGCACGGCGAATATCAGCAAGATAGTCATGGATGGCAGAGACCAAGGGATGGCGCGAAAAACACTGGTCAATAGCCAGAAGGCCACGCATTGAGTCCGTACATAACAAAACGTGGTTGTGTTAGGACTGTTTAATAAAGGTAAGGGCCTGGGAAATTGCCATCAATTCCACAGTGAACACGCCACATGTTGGTGGCATTAGATGATTTTCCATCCCAACAGAGTACGTGAAGGCATATTCCACATGATCAGCAAATTTAGAGTCATCAGTGTAAAAAACAACAGCATCCCCAAACTCGTGTAAAATTCGGCGGAAAAAGGAATGGAACACCATCGGGGGGATGGAATCTTTCGGTCCTCGGCGGAGATCCATCCGAATTCGAGGCCGAGGAGCTAACGAAGGGGGGGTTGGGGGGGGGTGGGGGGTGGATGGGAGGGAGCGACGAAGACAGGACAAAGAGGGGAGCTGAAAATCATGGCAAAGAGACGCAAGGCGGAGCCCAACTGGTAAACCCGCCCGAGGGCGGAAATCAGTTGGGCGACTTCCATGTCTTGGAACATGATAGAATAGGATGGATGAGTGGGAGAGAAATGGACAGCGAGTGCGTAAGACACCAGAAGCTGGGACCGGTGAACAGAGAGGGAGAGGGGCGGGGGGGGGGGGGGGGGGAGGGGGGTCCCAGCTTCAACCAGGAGACAGATACCACGATGGTGGACTGGATCCAGCACATGCAGTGTGGAAGGAGCAGCCGAACCATAATAGTCCAAGCGAGACAGAACTAAACCACGATAAAGACGGAGAAGGAGGGAGTGGTCTGCACCCCAAGAAGAGTTGGCAAGGAAGCAAAGGACATTGAGTTTATGGAAACATCCTACCTTCAGAAGTCTGATATGGGGCAGTCAAGTGAGCTTGTTGTCGAAAAGAAGACCCAGGAAACGAAACTGTGGGACCACAGGCAATCGTTGTGCATCGAGATAGAGCTCTGGATCAGGGTGGATCGTAGTACGGCAACAGAAGTGAACCACCCGTGATTTTAAAGGAGAGAATTGAAACCCATGTGAGAGGGTCCATGCAGAGGCATGCCATATAGCCCCCTGGAGCTGCTGCTCTGCAGAGGCCATCAAAGAGGAACTAACCCAAATGCAGAAATCATCGACACACAGGGCAGGGGCCACAAGTCCATCGATAGCAACGAGGAAAAGAAGTACACTCAAGACAGAACCCTGTGGGATGCTCGTCTCCTGGGTCCATGGAGAACTAAAAACAGTACCAACCCGAACCCTGAATGACCGACGGAACAGGAACTGGCAGATAAAAATCGGGAGAGGGCCCCGAAGACCCCACTGATGAAGTGTAAGTAAGATGTGATGGCGCCAGGCTGTATCATAGGCCTTGTGAAGGTCAAAAAATACTGCAACCAAATGGCAGTGCTGGGAAAAAGCCTGCCGAACTGCAGATTCCAAGCAAAGTAAATGATAGATCCGAGACCGTCCCTCTCGGAAGCCACACTGGTAAGGAGACAACAGATCCTGAGGACCCAATTGAGCCAAGGGGCTACCATCCATTCAAGTAACTTGCAGACAACATTGGTCAGACTAATTGGCTGATAGCTGTCAACAAATAGGGGGTTCTTACCAGGCTTAAGGACAGGAACCACGATGCTATCCCTCCACTGAGAAGGGAAGTCACCCCGGAGCCAGATACAGTTAAACACACGGAGAAGATATTGCTATTGTCGAGCACTGAGATGTTGAAGCAGTTGGTTATGAATGGAGTCTGGGCCAGGGGCCGTATCATGAGAAGAAGAAAGTGCGGAAAGAAATTCCCATTCAGTAAAAGGTTCGTTGTAAGATTCTGACTGACAAGGGGTAAAACATAAGGTGGAAGCTTTGGCCCGCTGTTTCCGGTGAAGGAAAGCAGCCAGATAGCAGGCTGATGCTGATGCCACAGCAAAATGGGTCGCAAGATGTTCCGCAAGAATCAACGGGTCTGTACAAAGGCCATCTGGGAAGGCCTGGGAGGGTGGACTGCCGATGGCAACCTTGGAGAGAGCGAAGTGTAGCCCACACCCATGAAATAGGGACAGTAGAACCGAGGGAAGAAACAAATTGTTCCCAACATATCCATTTGCTCTGTTTGATTAAATAACGGGCTTTAGTGCGAAGGTGTTTAAAGATAATAAGGCTGGAAATGGATGGGTGCCTCTTAATGTGTTGCAAAGCTCGATGGCGATCACGGATGGCAATGGCAAAGGCCGTACTCCACCATGGGCCTTGCCAGCGACGAAATGGTCCAGATGAGTGCAGTACAGCAAGGCTAGCAGTGCGAACAATCGCGTCAGACACGTCACGTAGGATGTCACCAATACAACCCGACAAAGAGGGAGAAAACACGACCTGTGCAGTGTATAGAGGCCAATCGGTGCATTGGAAAGACCAACAAGGTAACCTATCCATCGGGGAGTGGGAAGGGAGAGAGAGAATCAACAGGAAATGGTCACTATCACAAAGGTCGTCGTGTGGCAACCAGTGTAATGAAGGGAGGAGAGAGGGAGAAGAAAGAGAAAGATCAATAGCAGAAACGGTACCATGACCGGCACTGAAATGAGTAGGGGAGCCATCATTAAGAAGGCACAAGTCGTGGTCTGCAATAAACTGGTCTACGAGAAGACCTCGTCTAGATGGAAATGCACTGCCCCACACGGGATGATGAGCATTAAAATCGCCAAGAAGGAGGAAGGGAGGAGGAAGTTGCCAAAGAAGGGCAGTTAAGGCAGCAGGTGTGAGAGTTCTGTCAGGAGGGAGATAAAGATTGCAAACCGTGACCTCAGAGTCCAGGTGGACCCTAACAGCAACCGCTTCCAATGTAGTTTGAAGAGGAATCCACGTGCTAGCAATGTCTGTACGGACCAATGTACAAACGCCACCAGAAGCCTGCAGGGGTCCGACCTGATTTCGACAGAAAACACGAACCCACAGAGGGTCGGTGAGTGATCATCAGTAAAATGACATTCCTGCAGAACTACACAAGCTGCAGAGTAAGACGAAATAAGGGATTTCAATTCCGGAAGGTGATGGTAGTATCCACTACAATTCCATTGGATAACCACAGAACGATGATTTAAATGGGGGTTGAACAGGCTAAAGCCAGTCATATTGCTGGGTCACAACCTGTCACCGACAAGGAGGGGGCGACATCCATGAACGACAGCTCAGAATCTGGTTGTGAAGCCGGGGATGGGACCTGTGGTGACACCAGAGGCTCTTTGTCCCGGGAATTAGGTTTCTTCTTCTTTTCTGTTTGAGATCGAGGAGGGCTGTGTGGCATAAAGGAGCCAGCTGCAGTAAGATCGGGAACAGAAAGAGATCGGGCGATCTGGGCGCCGACAGACTGCGGTTCTCGCAGTTGTCGTGTGGCAGCAGACCTTTGGCCTGGAAGGTGCCGGGAAAGATCATCCCAGGAGGGGCACCCTTGACTGGCAGACGCTGAAGGAGTGGGACACTTTTCCGGCTGGGGAGGGGGAGCAACGCCCAGAGGAGGTGTGGGAGCCGCAGGGGAGGGGGGGGGGGAGGAGAGGGATCCGGGACTGGGGTAAGGAAGGGGGAGGAAGGGGTGAAGATGAAACTAAAGCATAACTAGACGTCATGGACACAGGGTGAAGATATGTATACTTCTTACGACCCTCTGTGTAAGTTAAACAATCAAGGGACTTCTACTCCTGTATCTTCTTTTCCTTCTTATATACTGGGCAATCTGGTGAACGTGGAGAATGATTGCCATGACAATTAACACACACAAGAGGGGGAACACAGGTACTCCCCTCATGGAGTGGATGTCCACAATCACCACAGAGAGGGGCTTGCGAACAGCCGGAAGACGTGTCCAAAACGCAAGCACTTAAAACACCTCATAGGAGGTGGGATGAACGGCTTCACATCACATCAATGAACCATAATCTTTGCTTTCTCAGGGTATCCCCTTCAAAGGCCAGGATAAAGGCACCGGCATCAATGTGATTGTCCTTAGGACCCTTCTGAACACGCCAAACAAAGTGAACACCCCGCCGTCCGAGATTGTCCCGAAGTTCCTCATCAGTTTGAAGGATGAGGTCCCTGTGAAAAATCACACCTTGAACCATATTTGGAGACTGGTGGGGGGAAATGGACACAGGAATTTTGCCAAGATGGGTACAGGCACGAAGGGCTGCAGACTGGGCAACTGAAGCAGTTTTGATCAGCAACAAACCCGACTGCATCTTGCTCAGGGAGTCAACTTCGCCAAACTTGTCTTCAATGTGTTCCACAAAGAATAAAGGTTTGGTATTGGTGAAAGTATCCCCATCAGTCCTGGTGCAAACCAGATAGCAGGGGAAAGGCTTTGCCCCTAGCCAACAGGCCTGACCCTCTTCCCAGGGTGTAGCCATGGAAGGGAAGACCAAAGGGGCAGGAGAAGCAGTAATAGAAGAATCAGTTCTATGCAGGGAGACGGCCGCAGAAGAACGGCCAGAGTTCTGGACCCGTATGCATTTCATTTGCATAGTGTCTGCCCTGATACCACCCACTCCAATCAGGGGCTCTCCTCATGGGCGCCACCCAGCCACAGAAAGGGCCGTCTGGCACAGCAGCCATTGCCGGGAGTTCCGATGCTGCATGATGACGAGCAACCACTCCAAAGCTTGCATGAGGAGGTCACAGCTCAGGTATCAGAAGTGTGATCCCTGTGTGTTCAGGGGACTCAACCAAAAGGGTACATAGCGACCCCACCACACGTGCTGGCTACCGTGCTGGCTATGCACCCTAGCATCAGACAACGACGTGAAAGAAAAGGTGGAATTAACTAGGAGGGCACACATCGGAGACACTAGGTAAGGTGCTGTTCCCCAAGTGGCTCACACTACAGAAGAGAAATGTAGTCATGGAGGTCAAACCCCAGCGGGGGACCAGGGAGTGCCAAAAAGAGGTGGTGATTACGCAACAAAGCTAAATTGCAAAACCAACATAACCAGGAGGATAGTGGGGGCCAACATAAGCAAGGACACCAAGAGAGGGAGAGGAGAGGGCGAGGGGGAAGGAGCAAGGAGAGGAAAGGAGGGGAAGGGGAAGGAAATGCAGCCCTGGTAAGAAGGCAGGCTGCAATAGCTCGGGGCCCCGTGGTCGCCACGCATGTATCCCCAAAGTGTCCCATCATTTCTGTGGTGTTTTGTATAAGACAGTTCTAGAGAGCTGTGGCAACATCACAGAAATTTCATCCAATGTCAAATAGCAGTCTTCACAAACTGTTTTCTCAATTTTTTGCACCAATTTATCAGTCAAAACAAAAGGTATTCCACTCCTCTGTTCATCATGATCATTTGTTCTGCCTCCACTAAACTCTCTGCACCATTTAAACACACTCATTCTGTTCATAAAAACTTTGCCGTAAACTGTTTTAATTCATGAAATAATTTCTGTACATGTTATTCCTTCAATGAGTAGAAAGCATGTGGCTGACACTTGGTAAGATTTCTTACTAACATCTTTCATGCAGATCAGTTCATGTACTACCACATTCCTGCAATGCTCACTCTGGTCAGGGGCTCCCCCACCCTTTACCACTCAGTGTTACCAACACTTAAAAAAAAAAGGACCATTATGGGCACAGTGCACTTAGTTTCTGAACAGACCCCATCTGCCGTTCTTGCTGGTTGCAGGGTGTATTATTTTAATTTTATGACTGAACTGTATGAGCATCTTTTCCACCTTACACTCATGGTACACCTTGTACACACTCCACATACTTTCGTAGGCACATCTGGTCACAGACTCCAGTTGAGGCAGTTAGTCCATTTAAGCCACTCCTGAAAATGTTCACGGCTATAATCATGCTCAGCAACCAATTGCATGGAAAGAATATACAAAATATCCTACATTAGCAAAGCAAATTATGCAGTGGTGTATGGTTCACATGATGTCAAAACATTAATATTTCATTCAAATTTAGTTTAAAGTGCCATAAATTACGCTTATTGTACCAAATGGTGCCACAACTAACAGAGATTTTTTTATAATAAAATCATTTTTACCTTAACACAGTTAGACCTTCATTATTTGTTCCTGTCTGTGTTTTCACTAAATACTTCACCTACCAGAACTTCTCATCTGTAGCAGTGCATTAAAAAAAAAAAACTAATACCAAGACAGGTTCCCTAGCCATAAGCTACTTCACACCACACCTCTGATGTTCCTTAGTATTATTTCAATGTAAATTAAATAATCACAAATTATTTAGGAATAAAGGAGGCAACTCACTGATTGCCAGAAGCGCTGCATCATAAAATGTACAGAAATAAAAGGTGCAGAGATCAGTTAGCTTTCGGAATGCACTTCCTTTTTCAAGCTCGTTGTAAAAACATGGGCACACACATGCACGTGCATGCTCTCCCTTCATTGTGCTCAGTCAATTGCCAGCTCTTTCCTGGCCCACGGTGTGTGTACTGGGGTGAGTTGGGGGTGCAGCATATGGTGGTGTGAGGGTTGGAGAGTGGTGGGAGGCAGGAATGGGGGTTAGGGGAAAGTGTCTAGCGCCATTTTGGAGAGTGGGGAGCCATCTGTCAGTTAGCTAGTGGTGCAGGTAGAGGGAGCATAGGTGGCAGATGGCTGGGCACACAATTTCATAGACTAGGGCATGAGATACCAGCATCGAACTAGCTGATGTGGAGACACAAATTGGGACACACACACACACACACACACACACACACACACACACACACACAAACAAATAAAACAACCTGAGTGTGTGTGAGGGGGGAGGGGGGGGGCACTGAGTTACCTTAGGTTTAGGTCAGGAAGGAAAATGGAGTGAAACATGTGCTGTAAGGATAGGTGCCATCTGTGCAGTAAGGAAAAGTTGCTAGTGGTGGGGAGGATCCATATGGCATGGGTTGTGAAGCAGCCAATGAAATCTAGCATGTTTGGCCACTGGCTGGCCCACCCAGTGGCACAACATGCAACAGAGATATAAATTGTCTGACACACTGCAAAGCTAAATCCGTAAACAAACTGTAAAAATTTCTCCTTGACAACCCATTCTACCCTGTAGGAGAATTTCATTTATTGTAATGTCCAAACCGTGGTGGATAGGAATAGCTAACCCACATCTGTACATCTGAAATAGAGGGAGCCACCAATAAATAATCATCATTTATTTACACAATAAATTGTGATGTGAATATGAAGCAACTTGATCTAAATAATTATGATTTATTGTGTAAATGATCCTTGGACCATGTAACTATCTAACTACCTACTGTCATCAACATTGTTCATTTTATCCCAACACTGTTTACTTCAGCCTGGAGGGCATAGCAATAATCATCTTCAGAAGCAACAGGACAGCTTACACCACTGACACTAGCAACAAATCAACTAAACCACCTGAAGCAGTAAAAACCACCTGCCAGTCAAGCAAAAGAGTAGTATCACCACCAGGCTACTACAAGGATTTTTTTTACTGAAGACAAGCAGCAACCAAACATTGAGGTGAGCAGTGTTACAGTTCCAAAGAACAATAAATTACTAGTACTTTTTTACCAGAATGTTCACAGTATAATTGGTAAATCAGCTGAATTTTAAGTATTTCTGCTTGATCAGCTATAGGACATTTCAGTTATATGTGTGAGTGTACATGGTTAAAGGAAAACCAAGCTTGTATTGCTAGAATGACAGGGTTTGAAATTGTTAGCAGCTTTTGTAGAGAGATTTTTATAGCTGGAGGAACATGCATATATGTTAACCATAGGACTGAATGCAACAAAATTAAATTCAGTAACATAAATAAACATTGAAAAAGTGTTTGAATATTGTTTCTTCAAACTCAAGGAAACCATAATAATCATTGTATGCATATGCTGTTCCCATCAGTCAACTAAATGGTAGCAATGTAGAAAGATTCTTTAGTGAATTAAGTAATTTTAAAGAAAACATTACTGTAGCTGGAGATTTCAAAGTAAACTTTATAACCTGTCAAAATCTATCTAAAGTGTATAAATTGTTATATTCACATAATTTATCAGCATCTGTCACTGACTACTCTAGACTTGGAAAGACCTCTAAAACTACAACTGATCAAATATTTTTTGATTCACACACACTTGATCAGAATGTCAAAGTGATTGATTCTGAATTCTCAGATCATGAAGCAATAAAATGTAGTGTAAATAATGTACTCAGCACATTTGCTATGAAAAGTGAGAACTACTACTACACAAGATGAACAAATGAGGACCATATTAAGATTTTTAATTCTTTGTTAAAAAATTCAAAGTAAGTATTGGATAAGTATGCAATGGAGGTACGAAGTTGTTACAAACATAACTAAGAAATTGCATTCCCTTTTAAGAAATTTAAAGTAAAAAAACCAGAACTAACAATTGGATAACATAGGCAATAAGAAAATCTTCAAAGTAACTCACAAAGTTAATTAAATCAGTTAGGCAAAATCCAGTTCTGAAACAGTACGTAAACTGTTACAGAAAAATGTATGAGAAACTAATTACAGCAGCAAAACATTAAGCAATGATTCACATATCAACACAAACCAGGATAACAAAAAAATATCAGTTTGGATTGTGATAAATAAAAACTTGGGTGGAAGCAAAGCAAAAGGCATGAACACTGTTATAACAGCAAGGGCAAAACTATAAATGATCCTTTACATATTGCTACTATATTCATTAGTCACTCTACAAGTACAGTAAGAAACCTTATAAAAACAAAGTGAAATAAAGGCTAATCACATCATCTCTGTAAATCCCAAAACTATGTTTCTGTACCCTGTAACAGTACAAGCAGTTGAGAATGCAATCAGGAGATTGAAAAAATAAATTGTCCTGCGATACAGATGGCATTCCAGGTAAAGTAATTAAACACAGCAAATATGTAGTTCCTCTGCTTGCTGATTTAATTAATGCTTCTTTCAGCTCTGGTACTTTCCATAGAGAACTTAAGCTACCAATAATAAAAAAATATATAAAAACAGTGATCCTTATGATGTAAAAAAAGTACAGATCATTATGAAAGTTGAGTTGCTTCTCAAATATTTTTGAAAGAATAATCTAGGACAAACTCACTGATTTTTTTTAACGAAAGTGGAACACTTTCCAATAAAAAAAAATATTTTAGAAAAAAATAGATTGACTAATATTTTCCTAAAACTGTTTCTAAATTCCACTGATAATAAAAAAGTAAACTGTGGATTGTTTTTTGGTTTATGTAATGCATTTGATGTTACTGATCATAAAATATTGCTTGATAAACTATAGTGCTACAGAGTATGTGGCACAGCTCATGTGTGGTTTAAATCATACTTATCTGGTAATTCCAGAAAGTAGGAATAGTTCATGAAGGTAAATCCTAATCTTCTGGATATGAGAAAGTTACTTGTGAGGTACGCCAATGGTCAGTGTTGGGATCACTGTTGTCCTTCATATTCATAAATGAATTACCAAGTTATTTAACACAAGCTGATGCTATACTGTTTGCTGATGATTCTAATCTCTTTCTTAAAGCTCAGAATGTGACTGATTTACACAAAAAATAGAAATAACAACTGAACAAACAGTTAAACAGTTTAAAGATAACAATCTATTTTTTAATGAAAACAAAATGTTACAGCTAAATTTCAGGAATATGTTAAATAAAGTAAACCATAATATAATGGTGAAGTTAGGTGAACAGAAAATACTACGAACTTCAAACACAAAATTTTTAGGAATTTTGTTACATGAACATCTCCAATGGGGCTAACATATAGAATGGCTCAGTAGAAATTTAAGTAAATACCTGTTACATATCTAAAATGCTCAAAATTTCCTGCGGTGAAGAAACAGTGATGAGTACCTATCATGCATTCATTCAAAGTCTACTGCGATATTGTGTCTTATTTTGGGGTATTTTAACTCTAGTGGAACACCCTTTTACTATTCAAAAAGGATCAATAAGAATTATAAAAGGGATTGCACCTAGGGAGACGTGTAGGGAGATTTTCAAAGAACTGTAAGTTATGACTCTTCAATTGGTATATATCTACAAAAGTATATGCCATTTGAGATCCCATTCCCAGTTCTTTTCTTTGAACAGGGATCACTATGACTATGAAACTAGAGAAGAACTGGCTTTCACAGAGAAGTACATAAGAAAACATAATATCATAAAAGTGAAATATGAGGGTGGTTTAAAAAGTTCTCGGAATCATCAGGAGAGGCCAGTGCTAGTGCAATGAGTCGTTCATGTGATATTCATTGGACTGTTTCCTGTAAACAATTGCCAAGTCAGTGCTCTTGGGAGAGGGCTGTGGCAGTGATTTGGTGCTGCTGCTGTTGTTTTTGCATAGTGATTTGTGAAGATGGAAAAAATTGAGATTCGAGCAGTGATTAAGTACTTCGTAAAGAAAGGTATCGAAGCAAAGGACATTCATGTTGGTTTCCAGAATACACTGGGGAACTCTGCTCCTTCATATTCAGTTGTTGCCAAGTGGACAAATGAATTTAAATTTCGCTGCGAGAGCATAGACGATGATCCACAAAGTGGTCGGCCAAGATGTCACTACTCCAGAGATCGATGCAAAAGTCTAAAAAATGGTCATGGAGGATCACCAACTGAAAGTGCGTGAAATTGCTGACACTTTTCAGATGTCATCTGAAAGGGTATATCAGATATTAACAGAAGAATTTGAAATGAAAAAAATTATCTGCAAGATGAGTGCTACGGCTCCTGACACTGGATCAAAAACACATGAGAATGGACATATTGGAACAATGTTTGACCTGTTTTAGGAGAAACGAACAAGATTTTCATCACCAGTATGTGACCACAGATGAAACTTGGATGCACTACTATACCCCAGAGACAAAAAAAAAAAAAAAAAAAAAAAAAACAGTCAAAGCAATGGAAACATGCCGATTCTCCGGAAAAAACAACAACAACCACAACAAAAGAAATGGCAATTCCGTCAGTGTGAAAGGTCATGGAGTCAGTGTTCTGGGATGCGAAGGGGATTCTGTTTGTAGATTATCTCCCCACTGGGCAAACAATTACTGGAGAATACTATACTAACCTCGTGGACAAATTGCAATAAAAGATATGCAAAAAAAGGTCAGGTTTAGCAAGGAAGAAAGTCACCTCTCATTAAGACAATGTGTGGCCACACACTTGCCATTGCCATGGCAAAACTTCATGAACTAAGGTATGAATCATTGCCACACCTGCCTTATTCACCTGATATGGCTCTGTCAGACTTCCATCTCTTCCCAAAAACTGAAAATTTCTCTTGGTGGATGAAAATTCAGTTCAAATGAAGAATTGATAGCCGGAGTTGACAGCTATTTTGCAGGCCTGGAGGAAACTCATTTTTGAGATGGGATCAAGGCACTGGAACAATGTTGGAACAAGTGCATTAATTTACAATAAACTACATTGAAAAATAAAAAAAGTTTCAGTCGTGTAAGTACTAATTTTCTATTCTGAGAACTTTTCAAACCGCCCTTGTGTATCATCACAAAATTCTTTTTCGTGCCCTTCCCTTAAGAACTTAAAAGGTATCAAAGCTGCACATTTTTAAAATTGAGCTTAAGAGGAGGTTTATAAGTGAAAGTTTTTACAGTGTTGACGAGTAAGTGAATTTTATGAATTTGAGGACATCCATAACTTAATTTAAATGTAGCCATGTGTTACTGCATATACTGGAAATAATGTGTGCCAGGCACTTAAGTGTGATTTGCAGAGTATCCATGTAGATTAGTTGTAGGTGTATCCATAGCTATGTATTTGGTTATCTGCATGATTTGTATCTGTATCTGAATGATTTGTTTCTGTTCATGTATTTAATTACCTGTATGATTTGTATACAGACACTTTTATTTAAGTCTTTTTTTTACAAAATATATGACAACTCCTCTGCCACTGAAAATGATAAAATAGATGATCGATTAAAAAAAAAATGGCACATAGCTATGAACACATTATGTTAACAAACTGATTCATTTCAATTTTGAACTGAGCAAAGTGATGGCAGGCTCATTCCTACCACTTCTACAGTACTGACTGATGAGTCTCAAATTTATACACTAAGCTGAAAGAGGTTTGCAGCTAATTACCTCAATTTGTCAACATTGTTAAATCCAGACATAACTAAGACATTTGACAAAAGTGTAGCTGGCATAGTATTTAATCATCATATACTTCCATCCTCTGGTTTACTGCAAGTACTTGTTGATACACAAAAAAAGGAGAAAAAAGCCTAAAATTTCATTGAAATAGTAAACTTTTACATAAATGAGAATTGAGCAAGAAAGATGATGATTACATTTCTTTATACTCTATGGTCAAGGAGAGATACGTGAAATGAAGTGTTGTATTGCCCAGCTGGAGAGGCATTAGTTGCCACATAATTTTTTTTATTTAATAAAATTGCAGCCAAATAGCCATATACAGTTACTTTGCTTAACATTTTACATTTTTGCATATTCATTTATCGATTTCACTCTTTTACTGCACAGTTCTATGTGATATCGTTCACAGGTTTCGTTACACAGTTCACATACACATGTTGCGGTTGGGTCATGATAATTTTTGTTTTTGCAGATTAGATGATGAAAGCCGTGAATAGAAAGTCTAGTTACGACATGTCGCTGTTCAAATTTTGGTGCTCTCTATGAGTGGTTCGTCATCGCTTCTGTGCCATAAAACTCCGGCCATATTTTTTCTTGTTTGTCCTCCATGATCTTCAGTTGCTTTCTGGAAGCCCTGATGTGTGGCATCATATATCGAAGTCTGATGTCTTCAATTAGGAATGTCTCTCTTGCTAGCAGGTACACTAGTCTAGATCTTGTTGTCTTTGAGAGACCTAGTGCTCTTTTTAGATAGGTCGATTTTACCTTTTCTAGTGTTTCTAGATTTTTTTCTGTCAGGTGGTCCCATATAACCTCCATCCCATAGGCCAGGATTGGCAAGATTTTTGTGCTGAATAATTTCATGGCTGTTTCTAGACTGAGTAAGCGGATGTTTTTGATGTCCTGTATTGCTATTATTGCTTGGGCTGCACGTTCTGTTGTATGTTTTGTGAAGCATTTGGCTGTTGGTTGCAATGTCACTCCTAGGTATTTGAAGTCTGATGAGATTTTTATTTTTTGTCCTCTGATACTGATTTCCGCATTCTTAGGTGTTTTGCCTCTTTTTCTGAAAACTACCATTTCTGTCTTTATTATGTTTATGTGTAGTTTGTGCTCACTGCACCATCTGTCTATTTGCTCAATGATTCTCTGCAGCTTCTGTATATCTGTTGAACCTACGGCTATGTCGTCAGCATATGCATATGCATATACATACACATCTTCTTCATTTTCTCCAATTCGGAGTAGTTCTTCAGTGGCAAGAATGTACAGCAAAGGGCTCATTGGGTCGCCCTGTAAGACTCCGTTTGATTATAGAATGGGGTTTGAAAAAGAGAGGTTGTCTGATATTGTAATTAAATTGTATTCAAGGATTGACTTGATTATTCTTGCCCATATGCTATCTTCTCCCACTGTGTTTTCCAGTTTTCGGACTATGAGCTCTCTTTCCAATAGGTCAAAGGCTTTGGTAAAGTCTATGAACACTGTGTAGAACATTTATTTCTTTTGTAGCTCATCATCAATGTTGTTTAGAAGAAGCCTGACTGCCGTAAGTGTTGATCTTCCAGATCTGAAACCCATTTGTCGTTCTGGGAGATGACTGTCCACAGAGGCTTGGATTTGTTGTGTTATTATCTTTGAAAACATCTTGAATTGAGTATTTTCCAGGGCTATGCCTCTGTACTTGTTTGGGTCCATTGGGTCTCCTCTACCTTTGTAGAGAACTTTTATTGTCAAGTGTCTCCATTGTGTCGGAATTCTTCCAAGTTCCAGGCATTTGTTAAACAGTTTGGTCCATATGTGTTGGAGGGCCTCTTTTGCATCTTTTATATGTTCATTATATATATTATCAGGTCCTGCTGCTTTCTTGTTCTTCAGTGCTTTTATTACTTCTTTCACGTCATCTTCATTTAGGGGTTCCCATGTATTGTCTTTTTCCTTAGTTTGATGTTGTTTCACTTTCTTTGGGGGTGTTTTGAGTCCTCGTTTGTTCAGTATCTTACTGAAGTGGTCTTCCCATTCCTTCAGGTCTATATTTGGTGTATGAGCCATTTTTCTTGGTCTTGCTGCTATGTATGGGTCTTTCTCTGCTTCATCCGCTTCTCTTTCTATGTATTCTTTTTTCTTCTCTTCTATTAGTTTTTTGTAGATTCTCCTCTTCTGCGTACAGTTTGTGTGTTTCCTCGTCATGCTGGTTTCTTAGTCTGTGGAGGGTTCATAGAACAGTGTTCCTTTTGCTGTAGCATTCAGCATCGAACCATCTTTTGGCCGTCCTTGTTTTGGGGATTGTTTGTATCACTGAATTTTTTAGGAGGTCTTCTATTTGGTCTGTTGCTTTTTCAAGGTCTCCTTCCTCTATGAAAGTTTCTATTTGTGTTAATTGTTCTTGCTAGTTTGTTCATTTTTCTATATCAATTTTTCTTTGTGTGATTTGGTGGGTCTTTCTCGCTGGCGGTGACGTGACGATATTTATTTTTATCTTCATTGGAATGTGCTTTCGTATAGGAGTAATGGAGTCATGCCATATTGGTTGAATACTTCCTTCTATGTCTCCTCTCGTTAATGCGATATCAATGGTGCTCTTCCCATTGTGGCATATGTATGGAGGTATCTGTCTATCGTTAAGTAGGGTGAAACCATCTTCTTCTAGGGTTTCAACGACTAGTTTTGTTTTATAGTTTTCTGTGTCTATTCTGCAGTTGAGATCGCCTGCAATAATGGTGGGTTTGCTGTCGCATTGTTTGATGAGTGTGACTATTTCGTCAATTATTTATACAGCATGTGCGTGCGGTTTAAAATAGGCTGCAATTATATTTATGTTTGCCGCTTCTATTAGCATACTATTTTCTTGTTTTATGATTCAGTTGCCGCATAATGTATTCTCTAAAAAACAATGAGCCCCCTACCAACTCATGGGTTTACATTTACACTGAACCCCTGCCTTTTCAACAAGTTTTGTATAATTGGGTAGAACTCATTTACTTTACAAAACATTTTCCATTCCACTGCAAATTATAACAAAATCTCTGAACATCTGGCATCAACAAACACAAATGCACTGAAGACTACTTCTGCAATGTTCTTCTTCATATTTCCCTTCAAAATTTGTAAGACTATTCCTGTTCACTTCACTGTCAACTTCTCATAATGTATACATAGCAACTGCTGGTAACATCACAACAAGGTTCTTTACTTTGGCAACATCCACAATAACACTTTACCTTTAAATTGTCCTGTTGCCAGTTGCCACTGCCACCTGTAACTGTAATCTGCTTACTGCTGTTCCTTGTAAGGTTTTTACCATCTGGATCTCTATTCATCTGGTTCCCATTGGCTGCTACTCTGTCCATAATAGCATCAGTCTTCCCATCTCGGATTTTCTGAACTCCTCCCTGTACTACTGGGTTATGTGGATCGAGGGCTGTGTGAACAATATGTAGAATGAAAACCTAAAATATTCTGTAATCAAAAATATACCGTGGCTGTTATATTCCATCTGACACCATCATGATATAACCTATAGCAACCCAATGCCACTCAAATTTACTCTTCCCAATACAATAATAAATTTATAAGAATTTCCACAACATTATTATTACTATTTTTATTATATAATATTGCATACAATAGGATATGCATCAACTCACACTAGCCATCTTAAATTTTGATGAGCTGGAGAACCAAATTATTGAAGCCACTAACTAAAGGAGTTCAACTAAATATGTCTTGGCAACCTGATAAATATAAAACAACTCACAATATTGAAGACAGTAAAAATTAAAAGATATTTATTGATAAACAATCATAATTCTGCCATTGTTCTTCCTGGACATGACTGTGGTCCAAATATTAGATCAGTGAATACACTAAACAGTAAGGTTAAAATATAAGCCAATAACTTATTAGACTTGGTGACTTGGGTGTTAATGCCAACTACACATGTTTACACGATAAAAAAATCGAAGTCTAAGTGCATAAGTAACTACCACTGTCGAAGGGGAGCTCTGTATACATAGCATGTTTAACTAAATGGTAGAATCTGCCAAGAAAGTTCAAATGCTATTACTGGAGTCAGAAACTGGGAAAGCACTTGTGTACAGTTCAGTTAAATTAAGCACTGCAAGTTGGAGAGGAAATATACCGATAAATTTAATGTTTCTTGTACTGCCATGACTCCATAAGGAAACAACATACCCCCTGAAAGTTGAGCTGTGCCAATGTAATACACCATGGTATCATAGTTACTTCCAGTTCAAAAACACACTACCCAGCAATGCAAAGTCTAATACCAAGTGCAGAAACCATTGACAGGGCACAGCACACTTTCTGTAGCTGCACCTGCTAACCCAACCAAAACATTACAAGTGCTTCAAAAACTGTGCTACTCCCTGGCTCACAACACACTGCCCATTTCCCTCCGCACTCTAGACCTGCCTTTGCACAGCCACCTGCAGGTGACACCACCACCATGGGCCAAAGACACTCACCATAATTCGAATGTGCTGCTAATTTGCACATTATAATACGGCAGTGTCCATTTATTAGTTGTTATGGCAACATTGCAATTAACCTCTTGTCATTAGTGTTACTTGCACTGGTCTATTCACTGTCTAAACACAGTTTTGTTTCACTTGTGCCACATGATATGTTTATATTGTTCACTGCAACTATTACCCACAGTCCATATTTTCCATTTTTTACTTATTGTTGTCCTCAAATGTGTAATTTTGTTTTGACTGTGTAATGGTGGAACAGTCCCTCACATGGAAAAGAGTCAGTTGTAAGTTGGCTGACCTGATTTTTGCAATCTCTTCTCTGTTGCCCCTCTGCTTGCACAGCAGCCTGTAGTCATGAAACTGAATGTTGAATAATTTATACAACACCATGAGTTTGGCTTCACTTCTCCACAGATTTTAAATCATCAATGATGTCCCATTGCTGGGATGATGACAAGTTTCTCAACTTCATGGGATTAAAGCACTTAGATCAGAACACCACTAACAAACAAGCAACAGTCCAGTGACAGAATTTATCAGATGACACATACTGTTACTGAAGCACAGTATTTTTCATAAAGACTGCCTGAGAATCAATAGTACCTCTAACATGTCACTAAAACAAAATGATTAAGTGTGACACTGAATGCAGTTCACTGCACAACAATATTTCTCTTAGTCTGGTTCTTAAGTCACAACACACAGTAGTTGGTCACACTAATGACCATGATAATCAGGCCCTGCTACATCACAATTCAGTCAAAATATTCATAGGTTTGAATTTTTAAAAAATCACTCAAATTCTTATCCTCTGCTACTGCTGGGTTTTTGTGGAAGCTGATGCCCATATTTTCATGGAAAGGTTGCACATAACTGTTACATGTGTGATTACTGGGAGCAGAGCCAACATAGATGTTGCTCGTTTGCGCACTTGACCTGAGCTTGAAAGACATCAGCGCATTTAAATACGAGCACTGGCTCTTTCGAGTTAGGCATACACCTTGCCATTGAGCTTTTGGACCACAGACTGATGATTGTGGATGGTGGCCAACTATTTAAAAACTGTCATATGAACAAATTGTTAACTTGGTAATTACACAATCATTTGAGAATAGCTGTGTTAATTTCATTACCCAGGATGGACTGTAAGTATTGACAGTAATTTTGTTTAGTACATATGTAGTGGTTTAAGAAATTTGGAAAGTTTATGAAATCATGTTATGCATCAGTGTTGGGATACCCTATTTACAGCTACAAGCATCAAATCAAAAATTACAATATGGTACATTACGCAAAAGTCTTAGTTAATGGCTAAATACATTAATGATATATGGCACCTTATGTACAAAAATTAGGTCAATAAAGTATAACAGAGAAGGTAGCAATCTAGGAAGCTCAGTGGCAAGATCTGCGACAGAAAATTTAAGTACTTCTAACTTTATGGTTTGATGCAGCTCTCCATGCTACTCTATCCTGTGCAAGCTTCTTCATCTCCCAGTACCTACTGCAACCTACATCCTACTGAATCTGCTTGGTGTATTCATCTCTTGGTCTCCCTCTACGATTTTTACCCTCACGCTGCCCTCCAATGCTAAATTGGTGATCCCTTGATGCCTCAGAACATGTCCTACCAACCGATCCCTTCTTCTAGTCAAGTTGTGCCACAAACTTCTCTTCTCCCCAATCCCACTCAACACCTCCTCATTAGTTATGTGATCTACCCATCTAATCTTCAGCATTCTCCTGTAGCACCACATTTCGAAGCTTCTATTCTCTTCTTGTCCAAACTAGTTATCGTCCATGTTTCACTTCCATACATGGCTACACTCCATACAAATACTTTCAGAAACGACTTCCTGACACTTAAATCTATCCTCGATGTTAACAAATTTCTCTTCTTCAGAAACGCTTTCCTTCCCATTGCTAGTCTATATTTTACATCTTCTCTACTTCGACCATCATCAGTTATTTTGCTCCCCAAATAGCAAAACTCCTTTACTACTTTAAGTGTCTCAATTCCTAATCTAATTCCCTCAGCATCACCAGACTTAATTCGACTACATTCCATTATCCTTGTTTTGCTTTTGTTGATGTTCATCTTATACCCTCCTTTCAAGACACTATCCATTCCATTCAACTGCTCTTCCAAGTCCTTTGCTGTCTCTGACAGAATTACAATGTCATTGGCGAACCTCAACATTTTTATTTCTTCTCCATGGATTTTAATACCTACTCCGAATTTTTCTTTTGTTTACTTCACTGCTTGCTCAATATACAGATTGAATAACATCGGGGAGAGCCTACAACCCTGTCTCACTCCCTTCCCAACCACTGCTTCACTTTCGTGCCCCTCAACTCTTGTAACTGCCATTTGGTTTCTATACAAATTGTAAATAGCCTTTCGCTCCCTGTATTTTACCCCTGCCACCTTCAGAATTTGAAAGAGTGTATTCCAGTGTATGCCATTTGTTCCCTTATGCTCTCCCTGAAACTCTGTACAACCTCTGGTTTAGTCAGTTTATCCAGATCCCATCTCCTTAACTTCCCACCTTTTGCAGTTTCTTCAGTTTTAATCTACACTTTACTGTTAATGATATCAAAAATTATCTAGTTTCACAAGAATTTGGAGTACATTATTGAAAAGTCAGAATACCAATCTTTTTAATGAGTGGTCTCACTAATCCCGTAAATACATATTAGTTCACATGAAATTTGCTACGTTGTACTGTAGTAAAAAGTTTAATTACATTTTCTAATTAGTAAGTCTTCCATGAAAACTACTTACATTGGAAGAATCACCATATTAAAAACTATAATCTGAAGAATAAATACAAGTTGAATCCAACAGACATAATATTTCTAATTATTTATGCATACGCTACAAAAATTTTTAAGTAAATGTATCCATATATGAAGATAGTAACTGTTCCTAAAAGAACAGATACCACTGATGACCGTGCAGCTTCTCTAGAATAAATGATGATTAATTACCACAGATATCCTGATTGAGGTAAATCAACAACACCTGAGAGTTTAGATTAATTATCATTTATTCTAGAGAAGCTGCATGGTCATCAATGGTATCTGTTCTTTTGGGAACAGTTAATATCTTCATACATAGTTAAAGGCTACCTGGCTATTGACCTTCGTCGGTGCGACTGTGCACAGGTTGCCCAAACTCTTATGGGAATCGTCTCCTTAGTGGGCGCAAGTAATGAGTGGATGGGCAAATATCTATTAGGAACATTACGAATGTAGATTGTGGACAGTTGGGAATGTGGGTCTCACAGGAAGATGCAGGGGATAAGTCCGTGCAGTCACACTATTCATCTGTGTCCTAGGTGGCTCAGATGGACAGTGTGTCTAACATGTGAGCAGGAGATCCCGGCTTCAAGTCCAAGTCAGGGCACACATTATCAGCCGTCCTCATCGAGGTAAATCAACAACACCTGTTGGCAGTTGAGGGTTATGATTAATCATCATTTAAATGTATCCAGTTAGAATAATGATCATTTCAAAAATGGGTTATTTTCAGGAGTTGAAATCATACCAGATGGAATAATTCTAACTTACTATGTCTCAAATTGCTTGTAAACTATAATATATACAGGAAATGTCACAAATCAGTAGACAGAATACCTCTAAAAGTTTTGAGTCATAGTAAACAATGTGATGTAGTTGCAGAGCACACTACTAGGGGCAAACATGTCATGAAATGGCTTATAATGGAGCTACACATGAGTTCTGTGTCCTTGAATTTGTAAATGTGAGCCAACAGAGGCAGTTCAGCAGTTTCCTATCAAATATGAGGTAAAATCTCCAACAGACAAAACAATCCACAGGTGGGGTAATGTACTCCACAAGAATGGCTGCTCATACAGTGCATAAGAAATAGGCTGGCTAGGGCCATCTTCAGAGAAGGTTGAAGTGTGTCGGTCTCATTCTTCAGAAGCCCAAAGGAATCATCAACATGTGTGACCAGAGAACTGCAGACAACACAGTGAGCTGCCTTGAACATTCAACACAAACATCTGCATATAAAATTATACCTGTTGCAGTTGTTATGTGCAACAACTACTCAGGACACTAAGATTTGATACAATTTTTGCAATGACTTATAGCTGTTACTGGAGGAACATGGTTTCTCATGAAGTTGATTTTCAGTGCTGAAGCTACATTACATGTCTCTGTAAGGTAAACTGCCATAACATGCATGTTTATGCACAAAACATCTACACAAGACTATGGAACACATTCATGATTCAACTAAAGTTAACAGATTTTGTGCCATGTTCTTTTGAAAAGGTTATGGATCATTTTTCTTTGATGAGAAAACTGCAACACATTTTGTGTACCTAAACATATTGCAGCAGTTGCTTATGTCACTATTATAGCAAAACAGTGGAGATATTGATTTTCACCACACTTTCTTCCATATGTTCAAGGTCACCTCAATGCCAAACAGCCTCAGCATTGGGTGGGACATGATTCTCCTCTTCTTCAATGGTCCCCATGAACACCTGCCTTAATACCATGTGATCTCTTCTTATGGGGTTATGACAAAGACAATGTGTTCCTGCCTCCACTGCCATTTAATTTGTGAAGAGTTGCTTGGAGCGATAAGTAATATGGTTGCTGATACTGTCATGTGCAACAGTCCCCTACCTGCATATCCTGTCAACTCCTTAGTGTCTTTTAGTTAAATGCCTCAGTCAAATAGCTGAACTGTTTTATATAATCACATGAATGATGTAAACAACACTGTTGTTACAATTAATTTGTTCCCATATTTATATGTATTGTCAACAATGTGAGGATCAGGTCCACTTAGATATTCACACATCTTATACAGGCACTCAGAGATCTCCATGCTTCTATCTCCAGACATAAATAGTTGCATCACTCATGAAATCATTATAGCGTATCACACTTCTCAGAAACCATAACAATCACTTATCACTGTTGGTATAGAATATTATAGACATATAAAACAGTAGCAGTGAGTTCACACAATAATGTAAGAAACAAATTGGCAATACAGGGTTATTACAAATGATTGAAGCGATTTCACAGCTCTACAATAACTTTATTATTTGAGATATTTTCACAATGCTTTGCACACACATACAAAAACTCAAAAAGTTTTTTTAGGCATTCACAAATGTTTGATATGTGCCCCTTTAGTGATTCGGCAGACATCAAGCCGATAATCAAGCTCCTCCCACACTCGGCGCAGCATGTCCCGATCAATGAGTTCGAAAGCATCGTTGATGTGAGCCCGCAGTTCTGGCACATTTCTTGGTAGAGGAGGTTTAAACACTGAATCTTTCACATAACCCCACAGAAAGAAATCGCATGGGGTTAAGTCGGGAGAGCGTGGAGGTCATGACATGAATTGCTGATCGTGATCTCCACCACAACCGATTCATCGGTTTTCCAATCTCCTGTTTAAGAAATGCCGAACATTATGATGGAAGTGCGGTGCAGCACCATCCTGTTGAAAGATGAAGTCGGCGCTGTCGGTCTCCAGTTGTGGCATGAGCCAATTTTCTAGCATGTCCAGATACACGTGTCCTGTAACGTTTTTTTCGCAGAAGAAAAAGGGGCCGTAAACTTTAAACTGTGAGATTGCACAAAACACGTTAACTTTTGGTGAATTGCGAATTTGCTGTACGAATGCGTGAGGATTCTCTACAGCCCAGATTCGCACATTGTGTCTGTTCACTTCACCATTAAGAAAAAATGTTGCTTCATCACTGAAAACAAGTTTCGCACTGAACGCATCCTCTTCCATGAGCTGTTGCAACCATGTCGAAAATTCAAAGCGTTTGACTTTGTCATTGGGTGTCAGGGCTTGTAGCAATTGTAAACGGTAAGGCTTCTGCTTTAGCCTTTTCTGTAAGATTTTCCAAACTGTCGGCTGTGGTATGTTTAGCTCCCTGCTTGCTTTATTCATCGACTTCCGCGGGCTACGCGTGAAACTTGCCCGCACGCGTTCAACCGTTTCTTCGCTCACTGCAGGCCGACCTGTTGATTTCCCCTTACAGAGGCATCCAGAAGCTTTAAACTGCGGATACCATCGCCGAATAGAGTTAGCAGTTGGTGGATCTTTGTTGAACTTCGTCCTGAAGTGTCGTTGCACTGTTATGACTGACTGATATGAGTGCATTTCAAGCACGACATACGTTTTCTCAGCTCCTGTCGCCATTTTGTCTCACTGCGTTCTCGAGCGCTCTGGCGGCAGAAACCTGAAGTGCAGCTTCAGCCGAACAAAACTTTATGAGTTTTTCTACGTATCTGTAGTGTGTCGTGACCATATGTCAATGAATGGAGCTACAGTGAATTTATGAAATCGCTTCAATCATTTGTAATAGCCCTGTACATCATAACATGCATAGTGTGCATGTAGAAAGTTAATAACATCATTAAAATATGCAGTGAG
Organism: Schistocerca americana; assembly: GCF_021461395.2. NCBI lineage: Eukaryota > Metazoa > Arthropoda > Insecta > Orthoptera > Acrididae > Schistocerca > Schistocerca americana. The sequence goes on along the minus strand of NC_060121.1, from coordinate 504,497,312 downwards.
TAACCTTCTTGGAATTTTGGACTTAGACATTTCAAATTTGCTTTCCAAATACAAACTTTACTCACAAGAGTTATGTGGAGATGTCGAATGTTTGTTAGCTAGATACAGCCTTAATACATGCTAGTTAAACATAGGTGTTATCACAAATATATCAGAGTTGCCTGTGGGCTTTTGGGCAGTGGGCTGAGGATTTTGGTGGTTGACTAAAGGTGGGTTAATAAACATAGTGTTGTTTCAGAAACTACATAATGTTTTTGTAAAATGACCAGATTGGATTTATTTTATCTGAATGGACTATGAACTGTGAATTTTTTGGTGGGTAGTAAATTAAAAAAGTACAGAAACCATATTATGCAGCTGCATTGGAAATAACCTATTTAGGGGTACAGGAGCCATTTTCAGATTTATAATCAGCCATACAAATTTGTAATTAATAAAGTAATCAATTACAGCAGTATGTCATCTTGTTCATTGAAATTAGGGTAAGTTTTAAAGTTTGGAATCTGACAAGCACAGAGGGAAAATCTGTAATAGAAACTACAATGGTACAGAACTTTTGTATTCATTATTCTGTAAGTCAGTAAGTTTCAGGTAATTTGAACCGTGTTACTGAGAAGTTGGAATTTCAGCTTTTTTAATGGCACTTTAACCGAATATGCTGATCATCTCACTAGAAACTGCGCATGATGAATTGCTGTATTAACTTCAATGAATTGTATATCTCCTAACTAACAATGCCATTGGAAAAACTGGTAGAAGCCAACCTTGGGGAACATCAGTGTGGATTCCAGATAAATGTAGAAATAACTGACCCAACAACTTAAGGAAAGGCAAGCCTACATTCACAGCATTTGTAGACTTACAGAAAGTCTTTGACAATGTTGACTGCAATACTCTATTTGAAATTGTGTAAATAGCAGGGGTAAAATACAGTGAGCAAAAGGCTATTTACAACTTGTACAGAAACCAGATGGCAATCGTAAGAAATGAGGTGCATGAAATGGAAGCAGTGGTTGGGAAGGGCGTGAGACAGGATTGTTGCCCATTATCAATGTTATTCTGTCTGTACATTGAGCAAGTGGTAAAAGAAACCAAAGAAAAATTTGGAGAAGAAATTAAAGTTCAGGGAGAAGAAATTAAAGTTCAGGGAGAAGAAATAGAGACTTTGGGATTGCTGATGAGAGAATTATGTCAGAGACAACAAAAGACTTGCAAGAGCAGTTCAACAGGACGGACTGTGTTTTGAAAGGTGGATATAATATGAATATCAACAAATCAAAACAAAGATAATGAATTTAGTCAAAATAAATCAGGTGATGCTGAATGAATTAGATTGTGAAATATAACACTTAAAGTAGTAGTTGAGTCTTTTTAATCTGGACAGCAAAAAAACTGACAAGGGCCGAAGTAGAGAGAATATGAAATGTAGACTGGCAGTGACAAGAAGAACATTTCTGAAGAAGAGAAACTTTTTAAAATCAATTAAAGATTTTTGTTAGGAAGTCTTTTCTGGAGGTATTTGTCTGGATTGTACGAATGTATGGCACTGAAACGTGGATGATACAGGGATTATACAAGTATAGAGTGTTTGAAATGTGCTGCTAAATAAGAATGCTGAAGATTAGATGGGTAGGTCACATAACTGATGAGGAGGTACTCAATAGAACCAGGATGAACATAAATTTGTGATACAACCTTAATGGAAGAAGGTATCAGTTGATAGAACACATTCTCAGACTTCAATGGATCAGCAGTTTAGTATTTAAGGGAAGGGTAAAAATCATAGACAGAAACCAAGAGACGAATACAGTAAGTAGATTCAGAATGATGTAGGTTGCAGCAGAGATGAAGAGGCTCAGACAGGCTAGAGTACCATGGAGAAATGCATCAAATTAGTCTTTGGACTGAAGACCACAATAACAACAAATTTCATTCCGTGTTACCGCATATAAACTGTTCTTAAATATGTTTGTCTTGGAATCATTAACTGATTTCCACTGAGGAATATCTGTACTGTAAGGCACTGTCTCATTTATCCTAATTAAGTGTGCATCATGATCAGAGAGACCATATGTTACTAGGTATACAGTTATTTTCTTGTTTCAGGCTTTGTCAAAGAAAACAATATCAATTTTGTCTTTATCCACCTGTGTTGGAAAATTAATTATTGAGATGAAAGTGTATGATCAAAATAAGGTTTCCAGATCATTTCTGCTCTCAGAATCCTCTATAAAATTATACTGAAATTACCACAGATTATTAACTGCTTGTTGCTCCCCACAGATAGCATATTAGTGAATCCATACTCCTCATAAACAGTTAAAGTTTCCCATTGAGTATCTATACACATTTACAATTAAAAGTGAATTATTTTTCATTATTTTTTGACAAGCACATAGTTATATGTGCTGACCACTAGAAAATCTACTTTTATCAGTGTTTTTGAATGTGTGTCCTGGCTTACATATGTAACAATTCTTCCTTTTCCATGTTAGTTCTACACGAGTAAGATGCTAGAATGTAATCTTTTATATTAAATTTTTCTAAACCTGTGGTTATGTGGTGTGCAAACAGGCACAGGATGCCTATCTTTTTAGAGATCTCTAAATTTTCCGAACATACAATCAGTTCTTCTGTCTTATTACTCAGTGCTTTAATATTATTATGAAGTAAGCTGACCTTACTTTTCTGTGCCTTCTTAAGCACTTTGTGGGACTCTTCTTTTGTTTTAACTTCTTTCATAACAGGATGCCTGATTCCCGACTCTAACCCAGAAAAAAGTACCCCTCTGTCACCATTAAACATAGGGGTCTGGCTTTGTGTGATGGTGACTCCCTGCACATTTCCTACAAGACGTTTAGCCAGTCTATCTATCCTCCTCTTATACAAATGGAGGCCATTTCTATTATATCCCAATTGTAGCAACAGGCAGCAGCCCGCTCAACCCTGTCTGCACATGGCTGCCAGCAGTGTTAACCTAGTGCTGGTCATGGTGCTGTAGAACCTACACAAATATCACACTTGCGTGTGAAGGCACTACTCCTATTCCATCCAGGTCACCCCTAATATTGTTTTTAGCCAAGCTGCTTCCTGCTCTGCCTACTATGATTACTTGATCCTCTTTATCAAAGTCCTCCCACAAATTCCTATGTCCTTTGTCACCTGGCTAAGAATAGCACTTGGTTTCACAACATTTGTGACCTGATACCCAGTTCCTACATTGTCCTCTAGCATCTGGCTTATACCCCTGCCATAGCCTGCATCTAGTAGCAAGCTCTTTTCTTTTTAATCTCTTGTATTACTGACAAGCATTTAGTTTCTTTGTTAGATGTCTGCTGCATCCTACTGTGACCTACAGTTGGAGTTTGCTGAAGATACATGCACAGAAAGAAGAACCCGTGCTGAATCCTCAATGAGAGAGCGAAAGTCTATGATTTTTATTTAAATCAGAATCCTGATTTCTAAGTTGAAATATATAATGTATCCACTAACATGTAATGGTACACTGGAGAAGACAGACAGCCACGAGCAATGTATTGCAAGGGCATGGTACTTTCTACAGACCAGTAACCATTTGAGACCATTCCAATCAGCGTAAAAAGTGCAAATAATGACTAACACACTAGAAAATTAGTTAAAAAATTAAATCATACATGTTATGAGATTAATAATGAAGTCCTCTATGAGCTGATAACTTTGTTTAAAAATATATAACTGCACAAATAATGTCTACATTAGCAACAGCAAAATAGGAATAGAAAACTTTAAAACTCCATTGTGAATTGCACTGTGCTAATTTAATTGTTCTTAATGTATCTAAACAATATGATCTTCCTGGATGGTCCTGCATCAATAAAGAAATTACAAAATGTAATAGATACTTCAAAATAATGCGTAGAATATACAAACACTTAATACTTACAGATGTATATAGCTTGAACAGGGAATGTCATGCATGGTATAGTAGCCATCAGAATTGTAGTGATAAGAAACAAATAGCTTTAAAAACATTCAGTTACATGAAGAGAGAGTGTAGAGGAACAACATACAAAATGAATGATACCACTGACATATTATAAATTTGACAGCCAGGTAACCTGATGCAAGAGCCAACTCATTATTTTAACAATATAATGAAAAGATAGATTGCTACTTATGGTAAAGATGACATGTTAAGTAGCAAACAGGCACAATTAAAAAACACTTACACATTATTTTTTGGGCACACCCTTCATCAGGAGAAGAAAGAGAAACACACAAACATTCATTCACATGAGCAAAAACACCTCATACACGCATGACCGCCATCTCTGGCAGCTCAGACCAGAATTGTGCCAGCCTGCAACTTAACGCATCATTTGTTATCTTTACAGTAAGTAGCACCTATTTTTTCCTTTTGTTGTAAGTCCAACCTGGAGTTTCAAATGTGCGTGAATTCCTAAGGGACCAAACTGCTGAGATCATCGGTCCCTAGACTTACACACTACTTAAACTAACTTATGCTAAGAACAACACACACACCCAATCCCGAGGGAGGACTCGAACCTCTGGCGGGAGGGGTTGTGTAATCTGTGACATGGTGCCTCAAACCGCTTGGCTAAGCTGGAGCTTCCATTGTTCAACTCAGTATTTAGTTAGTCCACATCTAATACAATGCAGTGTGCAGAAGAAAACCACATAGGCCTACAGCAATTACAATACTTCACAGGTGCAGATACAAGAAGGGGGAGGGGTGATGAGCATGGTGCCTTCCCTCCTCCAAAAAAAAAAAGTTAGTAAAAGTACTGTCAAACTTTCTCAAAATGAAACTGGATGAGACTAAAATAACTTTCAAAACTGGACAAGTTTCCAGATTATACAAAACACACTAGGCTATATAAAATTTGTTAAGCACCATGCACAAAAGTACAGATTTGTAATCATGCACATTTTTTCTCACCTTTACTCCTGTGTGGTAGATGATCGCTTACTGTATGTTGTACAATAGAACACTTGGGTATTGCACTAATTGATATGTAGTATGGCATGTACGTGTTTTTACTGTTTCTTTAAATTCATTGAATTGTTGTAACACACAATATTCCTGTGTTTGTCTTAAATTTCATGTAACAAGAGGGAAACCTGTATGAATTCATTTTTCAAAATTATTTTTTTCTAAGCAACTTTGTGCATGACACAAAAATTATTTTTTAACACAATGTACTCACATAAAGTGCTCCACATTAGCTGAAACTGGCAGAAAATAACACAGGTAGTGCATTTCTTTGGAATACTTTACTGATTGAATCGGCCAACTCATAAAAATGCCTGGGTGAGACACTTTTTAGGGATATGAAATGGAATGATCACACAGGCTCAGTCATGGGTAAAAGAGGTGGTAGACTTCAGTTTACTGGTAGACTACAGGGGAAGTGCAATCAGTCTACAAACGTGATTGCTTACACATCACTCATGTGACTGGTTCTAGAATATTGCTCAAGTGTGTAGGACCCATACCAAATAGGACTAACAAGGGATATTGAATGTATACACAGAAGGGCAGCACAAATGGTCACAAGTTTATCTGAGCCATTGGAGAGTGTCACAGAGATACTGGAGGAACTAAACTGGAAGAGTCTTTAAGACAGACGTAAACTATCCTGACAAAGTCTATTAACAAATTTTCAAGAAATGGCTTTAAATTATGATTCTAGGAATATACTATGATCCTCTACATTTTGTTCACAAAGAGATCATTATGATATGATTAGAATAATTACTGCACACACATGGCATTCACACAATAATTCTTCCCATGCTCCATATGTGAATGGAATGTGAAGAAACCCTAGTAGCTGGTACAATGGGACATATCCTTTGCCATGCACCTCACAGTAGTTTAGAGAGTATAGATGTAGCTGTAGGACAGCACTGTCAGGGCTGCGCAGTATGTGTGTCAAAAATAATGTCCTTCCATAGACATGAATAACTAAGGTACTCTGTGAAACAGTAGTAGTGTATAAACTTTTTTTCCGCATTATGCAATGAGTTACTAGCAATGTCTTACATTTTGCATTCTATTCCTGTGTTAGACAAGTTCCACTTTATACAAAAAAATCAGCTCTCATATTCATACAGTTTGACCAGATTTCCGAATCACACAAATTCCGATTTGATCAAGTTTTACCATATTTCAATTTTTACATACTTAAGTTTTCTTATTTTCTCAGCTACCTTTTGGAAAATAAAGTAGCATAAAAACTACCGGATTATAAGGCTAATACCAAGGCAGCAAACTTCAGAGTGTCCACAACAAAACTGTCTCAAAACCTGGCAGAAAACCTGAAGAAATTCTGGTCATATGTAAAACTACACTAGCGGCAAGACACGGACAATGTCTTCTCTGTGCAAGAGCAATTGAAATACCATCGATGACAGTGCTGCTAAAGCAGAGTTATGAAACACAGGCTTCTGAAATTCCTTCATCAAAGAAGACAAAGTAAATATTTCAGAATTTGAATCAAGAGCAGCTACCTACAAGAATAACTTGGAAGTAGATATCATTGGAGTAGTGCAGGAACTTAAAATCACTTAATCAAAGCAAGTCTTCCAGTCTATACTGTACACCAATTACATTCCTTTCAGACTATGCTGATGCAATTGCCCCACACTTAACAATTGTATACAACTACTTGCTCGATGAAAGATCTGTACCCAAAGACTGGAAAGTTTGACAGGTCACACCAGTATTCGAGAAAGGCAATAGGAGCAAGACACTAAATTACAGACCCATGTCATTAATGTTGATAAGCAGCAGGATTCTGGGAACATATATTGTATTCAGACATTATGAATTAGCTCAAAGAGAATCATTTACTGACACACAGTCAATGTGGATTTAGAAATATGATTCTTGTGAAACACAATTAGTTCTTTACTCACACAAAGTGTTGAGTGCTATTGACAAGGGATTCCAAATTGATTCTGTATTTCTAGATTTCCGGAAGGCTTTCGACACCAAACATCATGAATGGCTTGTAATCAAATTGCACACTTATGAAATATCGTCTCATTTATGTGACTGGATTCATGATTTCCTGTCAGAGAGATCACGGTTCTAGTAGTTGACAGAAAGTCATTGAGTAAAAGAAAAGTGATCTCTGGCATTCCCCAAGATAGTTATAGCCCCTCTGTTGTTCCTTATCTGTATAAACAATTTAGGAAACAATCTGAGCAGCCATCTAATGTTGTTTGCAGATGATGCTGTCATTTATTGTCTAATAACGTCATCAGAAGATTGAAACCAATTGCAAAATGATTTAGACCAGATATCTGTATGGTGTGAAAATTGGCAGTTGATCATAAATAATTAAAAGTGTGAGCTCATACACATGAGTGCTGAAAGGAAACCATTACACTTCAGTTACACAACAAATCAATCAAAACTAAAGACCATAAATTCATCAAAGTACCTTTTAGTTACAATTACGAACAACTTAAATTGGAAAGAACACACAGAAAATGTTGACAGGAAGTGTAACCAGAGACTGTGAATTATTCGCAGAACACTTACAAGATGCAAAAAATCTACTAAAGAGACTGCCTAACCTATGCTTGTCCATCCTCTTTTGGAGTAATGTTGTATGGTGTGAGATCCTTACCAGATAGGATTAATGGAGTGTATCCAGAAAGTTTAAAGAAGAGTATCATGTTTTGTATTATTGAGAATTAGTGGAGAGAGTGTCAAGGACATGATACTTTATTTGGGGTGGACATCATTAAAACAAAGGTGTTTCTTGTTACAGTGGGATCTTCTCCTGAAATTTCAATCACCAATTTCAATCATTCTCCTCTGAATGTAAAAATATTTTGTTGATGCTGACCTACATAGGCAGAACCAATCATCAGAATAAAATACGGGAAATCAGAGCTTGCACGAAAAGATATAGGTGTTCATATTTTTTGCACACTGTTCAAGAGTGGAATAACAGAAAATTATTGTAAAGATGGTTCGGTGAATCTTCTGCCAGGCACTTAAGTGTAATTTGCAGAGTATAGATGTAGATGTACATGTCAATGTAGAAATGTTTAACATGCCAAAAAAACCTATGGCACAATGGAAGATGATTGAAACAGAAGTAAAGTGTCAAACGAAAGCCAGTGGTATTCCAATCCTTCCAAATATATTAAACACACAATTTGTCAATGCTTCCTCAGTAATCAATTTAGATGAAGATGTGAGCAAAGGTGAAGCACTACCACTAATTCTCAACAGTTCCAATTGAAATTTTTGCTCAACCAATGTAACTATTTATCAAGTTAATGGATCAACAGCCAAATTCAGCAGCTCAGCTGCTCAAGATTACTATGATACCTTTGTAATTAAACAAATAAGAAAAGAAATATTAATAGCACTAATGAACCCAATAAAAAAGAAGTTAGATTATGGTGTCTACTCAGAATGCTTGAAAATCTCTGCAGTCAAACATGTTTGTACAAAAGGAACCACAACAGTACCAAATAATTACAGGGCCATCTCATTTATCCTAAAAATATCTAAGATTGAGTAAGCTACTGTATGTAACAACAGCGTAGTCAGCATTTTGCTCACTACTCATTCCTGGACAGTTTGGCTACAGGTGTGGCCCCTCTACTTTCAAAGTAATTGAAAACTTAATATCAAAACTTAATATCTAATTTGAGAATAATTTAACTAGATGGATAAACATCTACTCACCATGTGGCGGCAGAACACACACATAAAAGAAGGTTGTAATTAGACAAATTTTCAGAGCCATTGGATCCTTTTTCAGGCAGAATAGTTGAAGAGGAAGGAAGAGGGGTGAAGGAACAGGACTGAAGAGGTCTAGACTTATTGCAAGGGATAAGAAGAAACTCTGAGCATAGCACACACACATTCACACAAGCATGCACACATGACTGGCAGTCTGTCCAGCAGTCAGAGAGAATGGTCACTTGTTCATGAGGTGTGACTGCTTGTATGAATGCATGTGCATTTTCCTTTCTTTTCTGGAGGAGGATTTGGCCAAAAGTTCAGTGTGTAAGAGTCTTTCCAATGTATCTGTCTACAACTCAGTATGTCATCTTTATTGTGACTAGAAATCTGTCCTTTTTATAACTGCATATATTCCAACCTGGTCTTTTCATTGTTTAATCTGAGAATAAAGAAAGATAGTTCTGCAATAATGCTGGTCTTGAGTAAAGCCTTTTATACAGTTTCTCATATGATACTTACTAACAAAGTGCACTATTGCAGAATAAGAGAGAGTGCTCTTGGCTTACTGTCATCCCACCTAAGTGATAGGAAACAGCTAGTGCAGACAAAAAAAAAAAAGATCAGAATGTCTACCAGTCACAAAAGAAGCATCTAATTCATCCAATCATTCACACATTATGTTCAGTAAATCCCATTATGAATGAGAGCGTACAGGTATGTGGAATGAGTCAACTTATCCATTACCCAGCAGAAGCTGTCACTGCTGTTAAATGTGCTAATAACAAAGTTACTAACAACAAATTACGACTACCATTAGCCAAAACTGTTAATTATGGTGATTACTTCTACATTACTTTATGTATATAAGGTGAGAAACACCGACTGATGACCATAGATGTTGAGTCCCATAGTGCTCAGAGCCATTTTTTTTTTAGAAACACCTACTTTGGAGACATTCTCCTGTCTTCTACACTTCTCAGCTGCAGTTTTCATCCAGTACTTCACACAAATCATTTGACACACAGACTACTATCACCTGTCTATAAACTCAAAAAGTCACAATATATCTAATACAAATATTAGGGTAAGGTGGAATTTACATTCCTGAGTTCAGGTATTCTGATAAATTGTAGAAGTGGTGGCTAAAGAGGTTTTTTATTTTATTTTATTTTTTTTTTTTTTGGGGGGGGGGGGGTGATTTTTCAATTTGTTGTTTGATGCCCAATGTTTACACTATAAATCTCCTTTCTGAGCCCTAGAGTTGGGTATGTACTTTATATGGAAATTATTTATACTTACAGCGTTGAGGTCATGAATTGCCGAGTTCATCATAAATAAACCCATTTTTGTTATTAATCTCAAATACCATTGGCATGAAAGTGTAAGAATCACTAGGGCCATGAAAAGGCTCCTGCAAGATGTGTGGTTACCAAATTTATGTAATATTCTTATTGAATGCTTCTGCCAATAAATATTTTTTCACATAAACTGCAATTCTCCAGAGGATTATGTCATAGGACAGAATGAATATCTTCAATGTTAATCATTTATGTAGACTAAAAATATGCTTGCGGCAGGCATCAAACCTTGTGGTACACCATGTATCTCTTGGCAAGAACAAGTGGAGATCCTGCATTGGTTGCACACTACCAAAACTACTCAAAATTACTAACAAAAGTTACTGAAAAATCAAGGAACATGCACATTATGTCATAAATCAGTAATTCTGAAAACAGACTTAAGATTATAAGTAGTGAAATGAGAGACAGGACAACTGGCCAAAGATCAGGATAACATCACTATTGCATTAAATGGAAGAGTTGTAAATGATGAGTCACAGCAAATTATGTTTAATAATCTTTTTTAAATTAGTAGAAAATGTGGGGGCAAATAGTTTATGAGAAAAATCACAGTCAGTCATTTGAATATCATCAGCTTTTCCCTCTGAAATTAAGAAAATAATGTATTCTTTCGACAAAATCTCGTCTATGTTTGATGGTGTTCCTAACAAAGTACTAAAGATTTGCTCCCACATAATAATCCCCAACTTATCTGAAATTTGTAATGAATAACTAACTAAAGGCACTTTTCCAGAAGGATCCCTCTCTAAGAAAGTGATACGAGAGAATTCACTAAAAAAGTTTCATCAGTGTACACAGATTGTTAGTGTGAGCTAAACTGATACCGGATAAAGATAACAGTCATCACTGGTTCAACACAAAATCCAATTTACCGGTAAATGGTATTTCAGTAGAGCCATACTGGCACAGAATTTTGACTGTTACAAGCTTAATTTCTGGAAACTGATGTAGATGATGATCTCAGTACAACACTGAATCTACAGCCTACAAAAACACCTTTAACAAACTTACTCAATATCGGAGACACATAAGATAAATCTGTATAGATGGTTCAATATACAAAGAAGGAATGTGGTCTGCTTTTATAGACAGTAAAACATTGTGGGCTGTGCTATATGAATTACCTCAGGAGGCACTGATAATGACAGCACAATTATTTTCCTGTAACTAATGCTATTATCATCAATGTTAAACCCTAATATTATTTCCTTTTTGATAATTAGTTGAATTACTGGTAGCACACAGCAGATCACGTAAGCTGAAACTTGGGATCACCAAAAGTATTGGCTGTGGGGCAAGTAGATTACATATCCCCTCTACATTCTGGATTCCTTCCTCCACCATCAAATCTTGCTCCGTTCCTCAGTCAACAGAAAATTAAAGCTTTTCATCAAATAGCATATTTGCTTCTGCAGCCACTCTTCCAGCTTTGAGATCCTACAATGCATCAGCATAGCACCAGCTGAATGTGAGTGAGCTGTGTAGGTGGCAGGTTTGTGCACTGTTGTCACACAAACCATGTTAGCAATAGAAATCACTTCAGTAACACTCATTTCTTCATGACTGGACAAAAATGACACTGCGACATCAGTATGCATTTACTGTCACGGGATAACATCAATTCTTCTTCTTATAGGCAGAAGCTACGAACATGAGGGGTGTGAGGAATCACACGTCTCACTCAGTTAATTCTTAAGCCATCTTTCTTTATTGACTTCATGCAATGCATGAAGACAGTGGTGTGGAGGAGTGTACTGGTAAGGAGAGAAAATGGAAGCAACCATGATGCCTCCAATGGAATAAGGATATGCCTGTGATAGGATTTGGGTGATATGTGCTCAGTTGACATATCAGTCAGGTCTTGCACCTGGATCTTTTCAGGGTTATGACCCACTGTGGCAAAGGGTTGAGAGTGGATGTTGCATAGGGTAGTCTAGCATATTGCATAGACTAGGTGGGGAGTGGAATGTGGAATGTCACTTAAGAGTGGTGGGAGTAACTGTAAACAGAATGTTCTTTTCTAAGTGCCAAACTCTGGGAAAGGATATGGTTCAGCTTTTCCAGTCTGGGACATTATTCAGTGATGATGAAATGCTCCTTTGCAGAATGTTTTGTGTGTGTGTGGGGGGGGGGGGGGGGAGGCATTGGAGGATTAGAGGTGTATGAGGATATGGTGTGTAAAATTTGTCTAAGGACTAGGTTTGGGAGATAGTTCTTGTCTGTGAAAGTCTTAATGCCATCTTCAGTGTAATGGGCCAGGGAATTTTCATATCAGCAAAGATGCATTGTCAACACATGACCAGAATACATAGCAGTGATTCTTTGGTGTGGACAGGATGCAAGTTGTTACAATGCAGACACTGTTTAAGTTCACTGAGCTTGATATGGACAAAGGTAAAAGTGGGGCCATCAGAGAGGTTAGTTAGTTTCAAAGTCCATGGGTCATTTTGCACAATAAATAAAAATGATGTGGAATGCGTTATTTTACATTACACTGCAAAGTATTTTGTATGTATGGTTATATGCTGAACATTTCTAAGTGCTCTTTTTGGCAGTGCACTGAAAAGTGGTATGCTGGACTGGGAAGGACCAGGTGAAGTGAATGGAAGTGATGGTATTGAAACTATGTGTGGTGTCACCGCCAGACACCACACTTGCTAGGTGGTAGCCTTTAAATCGGCCACGGTCCGTTAGTATACGTCGGACCCGCGTGTCGCCACTATCAGTGATTGCAGACCGAGTGCCGCCACACGGCAGGTCTAGAGAGACTTCCTAGCACTCGCCCCAGTTGTACAACCGACTTTGCTAGCGATGGTTCACTGACAAAATACGCTCTCATTTGCCGAGACGATAGTTAGCATAGCCTTCAGCTACGTCATTTGCTACGACCTAGCAAGGTGCCATTACCAGTTACTATTGATACTGTGAATAATGTACCGTCAAGAGTGACGTTCAATATTAATGGATTAAAGTTAAGTATTCCACCAGTTACGTCCTTTTTTTTTTTTAAATTCTAATTTCCTTGTCCTGTTCCAGACCTCATACCAGCCTGCATGAGCTAAAACGCATTCCGTTCGGCTTCCACTAGTAACACGGTGTTGGCTCTCCTGCCAACCACAACATTGGCGACGAGGCAAAACTGCGTTCTTAACTTTACTGCCCTGATTTACTTGTGTAATGGCTTCGCCACCATCTCCAGATGTACTGTCAGAATTTTACCGCTTACAGAATCAGCAGACACAGGCATTACTGGATGCCCTTGGACAGCTAGTCCAGGGTCAACGTGCAATGCAAAACGACGTGGCAGCCGCTGCTCCACTGCTAACGCAGCCACAACACGCAGTTGCACCAACTTTTCGACCTTTTGATGCTGCACTGGAAAGCTGGACGGAGTGGTCATGCTTGGACTCCATCTCGCCGCCTACAGAATTCAAGGTAACCAGCGGCAGCCATTTTTGTTGTCTTCGGTCGGCGTACAAACGTACCGTGTGATAGTCAAATTATTTCCCCGACGCGACGTAGCAACTCTGTCCTACGATGAAATTTTGTCTGCATTAGATGCATATTTCAAAGAATCAGTCAATGTACTTGCCAAACGGTATACCTTCTTTCGTACAAAACGTACGGCAAGTCACACTAATCGGGAGTGGGTTGCAACCTTGCAAGGCCTTACTAGGGATTGTGCTTTTGAGTGTCAATGTGGACTCCCTTATTAAGATACTATGGTATGTGACGCAAATGCACAGAACGTTTCTGATGTTTGTATAAGGGAACAGATTTTGAAACTAGTCAATCCCGCCCTTCAACAAGTGATGGATATATTGGATCGGCAGGACACACTTGACTTTGCTCAGGAATCATTTGCAACTTCGTCACCCGTGTGACAGGTTAACCGGCCCGCCGGGCGAGCTGCACGGAACAGTAAACAGCCCTCGTGCCTGGCCGCACCGCTGCCACCAGGCTCTCAGCCACGTGTACCGCGCTGGCAAGCAAATGCAGTGCTAAAATCATGCCCGCGGTGTGCTACTAGACATTCGCGTGATAATTGCCCGTCACACCAAGCTATTTGCTTTTACTGTAATAAAAAAGGACATGTTCAAAGTGTTTGCCAGATAAAGCTCAGATCGGAAACTCAAAATCATTCCAGGCCCTTTGCTTCGCGCCGGAATCGGAATCGAACCAAGGATACTCAGGCTCACGAAACTTCGCCCATGGAAATTCATATAGTCCATTACACTCCGCCTAGTGCCACTTTCTCTAACAGTGACTGTGTTCGTCCCACAAATAGTGTGCGTCAACATCGCCGGAACTCCCGTCAAGTCGCAAGTGATTTTGTACCAGTGTCAGTTCACGTTGCATGAGACAGTCACTCTTGTCGTCAGCAGGGCAATAAACTTTTTGTGGACTTGGACATTAACGGCAAAGTGATACCATTTCAGCTCGATACCGGGGCTGCAGTTTCACTGATCAATCAAGACACTTACAAAATGCTGGGCACACCTCCATTGCGTGCCGCAACTGTTAAGTTGACTAGGTATTCAGGTCAAGAGATCCTTGTGTTAGGACAGTGCAGCCTTCTTGCAACATACAAAGGACAAACAAAACTTGTGTCATTTTACATCCTTCATTCTTCTTTTTCAGTGAACTTGTTTGGTTTCGATTTATTTCAGTTGTTTAACTTGTCTATAGTAAATCAGGTCCTATCAATGAACCAGACTGTGCCTTCTGACAGTGTTTCTCATCTATGTGAAGAATTTGCAGACATTTTTGCACCGGGCCTCGGTTGCGCTAAGAACTATAAAGCATATTTGGAACTGAAAGTAAAAGTGCAAGCTAAATTTTTCAGAGCGCGCAATGTTCCCTACGCATTGCGTGATGAGGTCACAAAAACATTACACGATTTGGAATCACAAGGTGTAATTGAACTTGTGCAGGCTTCTCTCTGGGCATCACCCTTAGTAATTTTGCCAAAACCTTTGGGAAAATTGAGACTTTGTGTGGACTTCAAGGCAACAGTGAATCCACAACTAGTGATTGCAACTTTTCCTTTACTGCGCCCGGAAGATCTTTTTGACAAACTGTGCCCGGGTAAATATTTTTCGAAGTTGGACCTAGCAGATGCGTACTTGCAAATACCGGTAGACGAAGAATCCCAGCGCGTTTTGGTGGTTAACACGCATCTTGGTTTGTATCGATTCAAACGACTGCCATTCGGGTGTGCATCTGCCCCTGCATTGTTTCAGCAATATCTACAAACTGTTTGTGCGCCGGTCCCTACTGCAGCAAACTATGTGGACAATATTGTGATCTCCAGATAGACGGCAGAAGATCATTTAGCCAATCTCAGAACATTATGTCAGGTCTTACGACAAAATGGTCTTCTCTTGCGGAAGGACAAATGTGTGTTTTTTGCTTGTGACTTGCCCTACCTGGGACATGTACTCAATGCCCAAGGCATACATCCCAGTCCCGAGCATCTATGTGCCATACAAGACTTGCCTTCACCGCAGAATTTGAAGCAGCTACTATTGTCACCGATATGTTCCCACATGCCTCTTCCATTTCAGCTCCGCTTCATCGCTTACGCCATAAAGGTGTTCCGTTCGTCTGCACAATGGAATGCGAACACGCCTTTCGCTAGTTGAAATCAGCGTTGCTTTCCAATACTTGCCTTACACCATTCGATCCCCAGAAGCCCCTTTTGTTGATGGTGGATGCATCAGATTTCGGGATCGGTCCTGTGCTTGCGCACAAAGATGGTTCGCACGATAGCCCTATTGCCTTTACATCCAAATTGCTCTCGTCTACGCAAAGAAAATATTCACAGATCGAGGAAGAAGCATTGGCTCTCGTATTTGGTGTTACAAAGTTTCATGATTTCTTGTATGGTCGTCACTTTACCATCATCACAGACCACAAACCTTCGACATCGCTTTTTCATCCGACCAAGCCTGTACCTCCACGTACAGCGCAGAAATTCATTCACTGGTCTATTTTCCTCTCGCAGTACTGCTACGATATCTTGTATCGGTCAACTGCTAAGCACGGAAACGCCGATGCGTTGTCCCGTTTGCCTGTTGCTGAGGATAGAGCAGTCGATTGCTCCGAACTTGCTTGCATGTTCATTGATTCGGAAACCGATGACGTGGTCGAATCGTTTCCAATTGATTTTTGTTGTGTAGCTACAGCCACAGCTGCCGACCCTGTCCTTGCTACCACTCTGCGTTTTGTTGCTACGCAATGGCCCTTATCAAATTCACGGATCGGGGATCTATTGGTTTGCCGATTTTTTGCTCACCAGGAGAGACTTTTTGTACGACGTGGTGTTTTGCTGTTGCGTTCTGATAATGATCAGTCCAGGGTCGTGGTCCCCCATTCGTTACAGTCCTCTGTCTTACAGCTTCTCCACCAAGGACATTGGGGTATAGTGAGAACGAAACAACCTGCTCGTCAGCACTGTACTTGGTTCGGAATTGATGCTGCGATTACGAACATGTGCTCTTCTTGCATGGTGTGTGCCGAACAACCATCAGCGACACCGTGGACCTTCTTTGCATGGCCAAAAGCCTCTTCCCCTTGGCAACGCTTACACATCGATTTTGCTGGTCCATTCTGGAATGCTCGATGGTTGGTTGTGGTAGAGTCATTCAGTAATTTTTCTTTTGTTGTCCGGATGTCTTCCACGACGTCATCTGCCACCGTCCAAGTGTTATCTGCTATCTTTTGCATTGAAGGTCTTCCACAGACTATTGTTTCCAACAATGGCCCACAATTCATGTCCGCAGAATTTCAGTCACTCTGCAACGCCAATGTTATTCAACATCTGACGTCCGCACCATTTTCGCCACAGTCCAACGGTGCCGCTGAACGATTGGTCAGGACTTTCAAGTCACAGATGTTGAAGTTGAAAGAGTTGCATTCTCGGGAGGACGCATTATTGCTCTTTTTGTCCTCGTATCGCTCTCAGCCCCGAGATGGTCGCTCACCGGCTGAGTTGCTCCACGGTCGCCCTCATCGAACCTTGATGTCTTTGCTACATCCGCTGCATCAGGTTCCTGTGCGTCGGCATCTCAATCAGCTGCGCCTCTGTCGTCGCACGGGATCTGCCGCTCCCCATCTGCTTTCAGTGACGGTGCCGTCCGGTCAGCACCCTGGGGACCTGTCTACTGGCTCACATCGGCCCCAGGTGTTACCGACGCTGCCTTCCATTTTGCCCCATGGCGACGCACTGCTGCCGTCTGTTCTCCCACCGGCGACGCCCGCAGTGGACGTGTTGCTGCAACCGCCAGCCGCACCCCTGGGTCACGCGCTGTCAATTGCTTCCTGTGACCAGTTGTCCTCCGACATGGAACTCTTGCCCGCTCCGGACCATATGTCGTCTTCGCCCGTCGGGTGCCCCGGCCCGATGGAGATCGACCCTTTGGCCCTTCCTGTCTCTCTGCGGGCGCATACACCGCATGTTGGCGTGCACCCTGGAGCAGGTTTTCAGGCGTTTCCTAGCTCCCCACGGTCCGAATGGCAGGGTGCAGGTGGCACAGCCTGGCCTGTTGTTAGCCTCTCCACCTCGTCGCATACGTCAACATGGGGTCCTCCCCACGGCGGGCAGAAACTTTATGCCACAACCGTACGCCAATTTGTGGGGGAGGAATGTGGTGTCACTGCCAGACACCACACTTGCTAGGTGGTAGCTTTTAAATTGGCCGCGGTCCGTTAGTATACGTCGGACCCGCGTGTCGCCACTATCAGTGATTGCAGACCAAGCACCGCCACACGGCAGGTCTAGAGAGACTTCCTAGCACTCGCCCCAGTTGTACAACCGACTTTGCTAGCGATGGTTCACTGACAAAATACGCTCTCATTTGCCGAGACGATAGTTAGCATAGCCTTCAGCTACGTCATTTGCTACGACCTAGCAAGGCGCCATTACCAGTTACTATTGATACTGTGAACCATGTACCGTCAAGAGCGACTTTCACCATTAATGGATTGAAGTTAAGTATTCCACCAGCTACATCCGTTTTTTCTAAATTCTAATTTCCTTGTCCTGTTCCAGACCTCACGCCAGCCTGCGTGAGCTAAAACGCGTGCCTTTCGGCTTCCTCTAGTAACACGGTGTTGGCTCTCCTGCCAACCACAACACTATGAAGAAATGATAATAGGATGTCTTGGCTTTGTGTCCTGATCATGAAGATATCATCAGTGGACCTGAAATAGACAGGGGGTCTGGGATAGATAGCCCACAAACATGACAACATATGAGGGTGCCATGTGAATGTTCATGGCCCAGAGTCATATCAATGAGATCATATGTCCCTGGCAGAACTGCCAAAGTTGCACCTTTACCCTACGACCCCCCCCCCCCCCCCCAACCCCCTAAATGTAGCAAATTTTATAATTTTTTAAATAGGTCTCATCAAACTAAGCATAATTGTAAAATATTACTTAAATGAAATGTACTGGACACAACAAATGGATTTAAATGATGGCTCTAGAAATATACTACAATCCCCTATGTATTGGTCACAAAAAGAGCACGAGGGTAAGTTTAGAATAATTACTGTATGCACAGAGGCATTCACACAACTATTCTTCCCATGCTCCACACATGAATGAAATTTAGAAGAAACCCTAATAACTGATACAATGGGACATATTCTCTGCTGTGCACATCACGGTCGTTTGCTGAGTATAGATGTAGATGTAGAACAGCACTGTCAGGTCTGTGAAATATTTGTATTAAAAATAATATCCTTCCATAGATATGAATAACTAAGGTACTCTGTAAAACAGTAGTACTATATAACCTTTTCTCTGCATTATACAATGATTTTCTGAGTTTATAGGGTTGTCAGGAGCTGTCACTGAGCGTAAGTTAATTCTGCAGTCTGATGAGCCTGTTGAAGTATATGAAGGGAACTCAGGAGTAGTCAGTATTGCTATATATTGTAACTTTACAAAAAATTCAAAGTCTACCGAAATGCATTACAAGCTTGTGAATGAATGTTATATGAACGGAATCATAGACATTTGTGTAGTAGAGTCAGAAGGCAGTTAGTAGATTTTTTAGCAAATCTTTGAGAAAGAATAAATCTGTAAAATTTTAGAAATGTTGAATGTAACTTGACAGCTACATAAATGTAAGGAGGCTGGAATGTGATACATTTACATCAACACTATCACCAGAGCTCTCAAAAGTTAGTGTATATTTATGTATAGCAGTCAATCAGTTCTGTGCTATGTATATGTCCACTGTGTAATGAGAGAGGTACATTGTATTTTACTTTTCATTAATAAATTTTCTTAACGATCATGAAAGAAGATAACTGCCCATTGCAATTCTGCAATGATTTTGGAAGAGAATCATGTGTCAAGATCTATAGTGCATGATAGTAATGGTTTGTATCTCTCCTGAGTTCAATACCTTGTTCATCATTGTGGGGATACTGACTCAGTTTTTCAGGTGGGCTGAGAGGAGGACATGAAGATATGCATGATGAATAGTGAGATGGTTATGGGCCTGGAATCAGTTTTGCAAATGGACTGGAGTTAGTATGAAAGAACAATTTAAATGTTCCCTTCTACACTCCAAAGGAGCATACGTGTCTATAGACACACACCAATTGGTAAAGACAAAAATAAATGAGGCATGCTGAAAGACACACATGACTTGGTTTGGAGACATTATTCCTAAAAGCTGACAAATATGATAAAATTCAATGAGTTAATAGCTCTTAATCAAGCTGGAGTCCTCGTTTGTGGTAGAATCTTTGAACAGGTCAGACTATGAAGAGTTTACAGCACTTTGTTTAGTGTCATCTGGCAGCATAAGAAAACTTGCTTCAGTGGCATACTTAGCGGTAAAAGTGCTGCTAAAATGGCTAGGACTGTATCGTAGTAATCCTGCCTGGTACTCCTGCAACACAACTACACTTCACCACACCAAGTACATCACACTGCACTGCACTGCACACAGCATTCCAGGTGCTGATACTGCGGGGATGAACCAGGCATCTGGAATCAGGCTTTGCACAGGTGCAGTCAAAGGAAGCACCTCGAGGGACTGTGGATCAACAAGGCGGCCTGGAAGAAATGGTAGAACTCCTCTCGTTAACTGGACCACAAAAACACTGACACTGGATGCGAGTACAAAATCCTGCTGTCTGACCAAACGCCAGTGAAGTGAGGCAAATGAGGAAGGCCACGTGGTGTTGCATGGGACGAACTGCTGAGAACACAGCCAGGAAGTGTTGCCTCATAGAAGCAGAAGAAGAGACTGCTCGAGCAATGTTTTGGCACATGTGCCATCTGGAAAGTGTGGCAGTTTAAGCTCTATCTCTGGCAAAAGTGACCAGCATGCGTGCTGGGGAGATGCAGTGGTAACTTGCCCAGCAGGCACTTTTCTGATCACTGGCTTTTGGTCAGCACAGCCCGCTGTCTGCTGCACCCAGGAGGTAAATGGAAGGGTTGTTGCTGCTGTGTTCGTGCTCATGCTTGCACTGTAGTTCACCAATGGTGTGAATGCTACTGGCAATCATGACGGCACTCTCTCAGAAGTGGCAGGCAACTGTGGGGCAGGCAACATCTGCATTGGCTGGAGGCTGTGAAGAGGGCAGTGCAGTGGTGACATCATGGACCCAGGCACTGGAGCATGTATCAATCATGTAGTTGGTTGGCGGTAGGCTAGAGGTGGTACCCGAGTGTGGCGTTGGCCGGTAGTGTCAGAGAAGGTGTTCGGGGTTGTGCCAACCACTGGCAAATCGGGAACAGAGTAGGGAATGGCGTTGGTCTGCATTGTATTGGAGGCAGCATTGATGGTAGGGGCAGCAACTCCACCTTGATGGTGCTGTGCTTGTTGTCTGGAAGGGGCTCTAGGTTATAGTACGGCTTGAACCTGTCTGTAGAGATGGTTGTTGCAGCCACATTCCAATGAATGGGTAACATCTTGCCCTACATTGCAACAACAAGTACATGCCCAAATACTGAAGGCAGAGTGGCAGCCTGTATGTGTCCACCCAAATCCTGATGTGTGTGCATGCTGTGAGGTCACAGTGAATGAAGGTATGGTGCTCACCATGACGTTGTGGAGTGTTAGTTGCAGCTGGGCCAGAAGCCTTGGAGCTGCTCCACCCAAACCTGGGATGGTGCTGTCGGAAGAAAGTAGGGCTGCTTCCAAAAAATCACCTGGAATGGTGATGGGCTGTCCGTATATCAGCTTGGAGGCAGAAGTTCCAAGGTCAGTTTTGTGTGCAACCGCAAGCCTAGAAGTACCAAGGGTAGAGCAGCAGACCATTTGGATGAATAACGTGTAAGGACAGCTTTTAGTGTGAATTGAAACTGCTCCACCATGACATTAGCTACAGGATAGTAGCTGGTGGTATGGTGGAAACTGGAGCCACAGATGGCTGTCGGAGATCGGAAGAGGACAGGGGTGAACTGGGGTACATGATCTGTAGTGCTGTCACGAAGGCATCCAAAGAGGGACACCCAGATCCTAATGACGGTTGCAACCACAGTTTCAGCTGAAATGCTGGGTGATGGGTGGCCTCCAGCCAGCACGTAAATCAGTCAATAACTGTCAGTAGACATTGACATTCAATGGATGAGAGTAGTGGGCCGACTATGTCAAGGTGTATGTGTGTGAAACAGTGTTGCATGGGGCAAAAGGTGACAGAAGGGGAATGAATGTCCCATACAATCTTTGGATGCTAGCAAGGGACACATGATCATGCCCAGTTGTTGCAGTCACGTTGAATGCCTAGCCACAAAAGTGTTGCTTTATGAGGTTGGCAGAAGGGCAGATGCCTGGTTGTGTGAGGCTGCGGACACAGTCAAATGCCAGTTTTCAGAAGGCGGAAGGGAGAAAGGAGCAGCAGCGATCATTGGAAATGTCACATTGTGAAGGATCCACAAGGACATTCAGCACTGGGTACGGATATTAGCTGGGACTGAGGGCAGAGTCAGAATTCCGAAGAGCATTGACAAGGTTTAAGGGTTGGGTGATGGTGTAGGATCGACTAAGGCAATCTTCATCAATGTTATCAATGCCAGCAGAATGCCAGACACCAGTAGTGAATTGTGCGATGTACTCCTTTAGCCCAAACTGTCAGGGTGAGATCTGGTCCTAATATTTCCTGCAAAAACCAGAGGCCGCTAAAGATCATAAAGATGTGTCCCTCGACTGAAGATAGGAAATGGTGGAAAGCTTTGTGGGCTGTGAGCAGCTTGTGGTCATATGCACTCCAGAGGCATTATGCATCAGAGAGCTTGGCTGAAAAGGAGGTGAACAGTTGCCAGACATTGTCCACACATTGTTGTAGGATTGCCCCAATAGCTTTCTGGCTCACATCCACCTCTATTGCAAGGGCTCTCGATCATGGCTTGGGTCCAAATGATCAGTTTGTTGCCTTTGTTTTTATTGCCACTGAGTGCTGTAGTAAGGACCTCTTGGGTGGAAGCATTGTCCTTAATAAGTCGACAGAAAAAGTTGACTATGCTGACGAAACACTGAAGGCCTTTGAAGGTGGTAGGGTGAGAAAGTCCTCTACTGCCTGTGGTGTCTTGGGGAGCGGCCAGGAGCTGGTGGCCAAGGAATTTGATCTTGCTCACCCCGAAAATGCATTTTGCCACCCTGGGGATCTCACTAGCTTTCTGGAAGTGGGAAAAAATTTTGAATAGGTGGTGATGGTGTTCAGTAGGGCCCCTGGAGTAGATGAGAATATCATCTAGGTAAGTGAAACATCCCAGTGCACCCCGAGGATGTTGCCCAAAAATCACTGCCATGTTAATGCAGCATTGTGGAGGGCGAATATTACGACTGCAGTCTTGAACAGGCCAAAAGGTTTGGTTATGGGTGTTTTCTCAGTGTCCTCTGGGGCAACTGGAATCTATGTGTAGGCTTCAGCGCAATCTGTCTTACTGAAGATAGTAGCTTCCAAGATAGCATCATTGTAGGTGCAAAGGAGGGGGAAAGGCTAGTGGTCAGGGATGGTGTGGGCATTGAGTTTTGGTGTGGGCACCAGAAACCATCCTTCTTGGAGGCAAGGTGAGGAGTTGAGGCCCAGGAGTTTTTGTAAGGATGAAGTACGGCAGCGAGCAGCTCATTGAACTCTGTTTGTGCAATTTTGCGCTTATGAGAAGGGAGGGGGGTGGGCACTGGAGAAAACTGGAGGGCCAACATCATGCTGAATATTCTGGGAGCCAGCATCATGCTGGATGTTCTGGGGGCACTTGGTGGTTGGATGAGGAGGGAGAATTCTGCAAGGAGCTGAGCATACACACATGAAATCACCAGCTGTTTCATGGCGAAACGTGGCAGGATAGGAGCTGCAACAGATGGAACACCTGGAGATACCGTCAACTAAATGACGCTTCATTACATCAGCCAATAGAAACTACAAGTTGGCACCCAGAATGGGATTAGTACTATCCGCGACCATGAAGGGCCTGGGAGTTTGTGCTGAAGACCTAACTCAGGTGAGCAGGTATGCACCCTGTAAGTAGGGATGGCTGAATTGTTGGCTGTAGTGATATGGAGGGGAGAGGGGGGGGGGGGCGAGATTTAGGAATAATTAGCAGGGAATAGGTACAAATCAGAGCCAGTATTGATGAGGTAGTGGAAAGGGAACTAGCATCATTCAAATCCATTAAGAATAGGTGCTTTGAAGTGGTACAGGAACCGAGCACATCTACCGCCAGCGTTTGGGGACCATGGACATGGAGGTCTTCAGTTGGTGGCATTCTCACCAAATATCTGATAGTCCAGCAAGCTACGCCTAGTTCATGGTGGTCGTCAGAGGGTGGTTAGAACTGTGCCAGCAGGGGCTGCTGTCTTAGCCTGGGATGGCATTGTGCGGGTGGGATGGTCCGTGCTTGGTGGTGGGTGCATGCCAGCAATGCTGGGGTACGTGCTGCCACCTCTGAGTTCAGAACTCATGTATGTTTGAATCTGGCAGAGGTTGGGACCCTGCTTGCTGGGCGGAGGGTCATTAGCAGCAGGTGGTGCATGTGAGGTTGCGTACATGGGGATTTGGAGTGACCCAGGAAGGGTGGGTAAATAGCTGGATGGAGCCGCAGGCTGATAGCCAGCAGTCTGTACTGCAGCTGTGGTGGGGAAGAACTTCAGGGTTTTGAATCAGTTTGAAGGCCATGACCGTTGTGTTGCCTAATGATAGATGGGGATGTGAGGCCAGGGCAGCCTGTATGGGGGCAGGAAGGCACAAGACCAAGTAATTTAGGAGGCGGCCTTCAGTGAGGTTGTGAGGTTTGGCGAGTGCTCAGATATGCTCCAGCAACAGGAATGGGTGCATGTCACCATACAGCTTGGATGGTAACAAATTACACAGCTGCTGCGGCTCCGAAGGCACGAAGCTGGATAGTTTTTTTAGTGTGGTGAAGCTGCCAGAGGGGGCACGTGTGAAATAAAATCATGGACATGGGCGGCAGCAGTTTGGTCAAGGTGACTGACAATCACCTCGAATTTCATTTCATTGCACTGGTCTTGATAGAGCACCCTGTGAAAACTGCATCAGTGGAAGCAAATATTGGACATGGGTCTCTTGGGTTGAAGGGGGCATGCGAGTGGCTGCATGACTGTTGGTAGTGTCAGCAGAGTGGCTTGAACTGGATGTGCTGCCCCATTGGTCAGCTGAGTCAAGCAGTTCTGTAGTGCTGACAGTTGTGTGTGAAGTTCTGGCACCTCTGAATTGCTTGCAGGTGTTGGGACAGGAGGAGTAGTGGGAGGTTGCTGGCTGGAAGCTAGTTCAGTGTGACCACCACAGGAATGGGAACATGTGGCAGCGACACTGTGACATAACAGTACAGGCAGTGTGTCACAGAATGCAGGTTGTTGCTGGCAAGTAATACTGCAAATAGGAAGTTAAGTGGGACACAAATGGAGTCAACAAGCGATACAGTCCCTCCCATGTGTTGCTGTGGAAAGGAGGCTTCAGTACACTACACAATAAAACTGTGACTTGTCTGGATGTGTGGCTGTCAACTGCAGCTGGGGCGTGAGGGGTGTTCTTTTTTTTTTTGTTATGGTTTTAGGGCACAAAATTGCTACAGTCATTAGCACCCAGTCTGTGACTTAGGAAAAGGCAGAAATGGGAACGAAACTCAAAAAATTGGAGAAACTAAAAATAGAAGGAAAGCTTAAAAAACCACTATAGAGTGGGGGGGGGGGTTGGTTGTCCCCAAAAAGAGCTTCAAATGACTGACGTCATCTCACTGGCGTTAATAAACTTGAGGACACGATCAGCTGAGCTCGTGTCATCTGCTAAAATGGAAGATATATCAGGCGACAGCTGTAGACGGACGCGTAACGGAGTAAAATAGGGGCACCCAAGTAAACGGTGTCTTACCGTCCACAGCTGAGAGCAGTGGAGACAGAGTGGGGGAGGATCACCACTTAAAAGATGTCGATGGCTAAAAAGACAGTGCCCTATCCGGAGTCTAGTTAAAATTACCTCCTCCCGACGACGTGTTTGGGAGGAAGAGGTCCAAGCACAGGCAAGAGCTTTCACTTCCCGCAATATATTATTGGGAAGTATCGACCAATGTGCATGGCACAAAAGAGAAACATGATGACATAAAACACTCCGTAGATCGGCGAAGGGAATCGTGCGAATAGCTGGCTGAAGAAGAGAAACTGCAGCCTTGGCTGCTATATCGGCCGCCTCATTTCCACAGATACCAACGTGTCCTGGGATCTAGAGGAACGCCACAGAGACGCCCCCCAAGTGGAGCAAGTGGAGGAAGTCCTGAATCCGGTGGACCAGAGGGTGGACAGGGTACAGAGCTTGTAGACTGAGGAGAGAGCTGAGAGAATCTGAACAGATAACATACTGTATTCGCTGATGGCAATGGATGTATTGGACAGCCTGGAGAACAGCGTAAAGCTCCGCAATACAAACCGAACACTGATCGGGAAGCCGAAATCGATTTGGGGTGTCGCCAACAATATAGGCACTCCCTACACCTAATGATGTTTTCGAGCCATCAGTGTAAATAAATGTGGCTTCCGTCATTTGTGCACATAGAGCAGCAAATGCCCAATGATAAACAAGTGAAGGGGTACCATCCTTGGGAAATTGACAAAGGTCACGGAGCAGGCAGGTCCGGGGACGGCGCCAAGGCGGTGCTGTATCCCAAGCTGTCAAGAAGGTTTTAGGAAAGCGGAAGGAAAGAGAATGGAGCAGTTGACGGAAGCGGACTCCCAGTGGCAGTAGGGAGGAAGGGCGGCCTGCATACCCTAAATCCAAGGAGGCGTCAAAAATGTCATGGGCCGGATTAGCAGGCATGGAAGACAGATGGCTAGCATAATGACTCAGAAGGACTGTTCGCCGATTGGACAGCGGAGGTTCAGCAGTCTCAGCATAAAGGCTTTCCACAGGGCTGGTGTAAAAAGCTCCAGACACTAAACGTAATCCACGGTGATGGATAGGGTCGAGACGCCGAAGAATAGACAGCCGAGCAGAGGAGTAAACTATGCTTCCATAGTCCAATTTCTAGTGCAATAAGGCGTGATAGAGGGGGAGGAGGACCACTCGATCCGCTCCCCAGGAGGTACCACTGAGGACACGGAGGGTGTTAAGGGATCGCAGACAGCGAGCCGAAAGATAGGAAACGTGGGAGAACCAGCACAGTTTTCTGTCAAACATAAGACCCAAGAATTTAGCAACGTCCGAAAACGGAAGGTTGACAGGTCCTAGATGTAAGGAAGGTGGAACAAACTCCGTACGACACCAAAAATTAACACAAAAAGTCTTACTGGGAGAAAAGCAGAAGCCTGTTGCAATGCTCCAAGAGTGGAGGCGATCGAGACATCCTTGAAGACGTCGTTCAAGAAGGCTGGTCCGTTGAGAGCTGTAGTAGATCGCAAAATCATCCACAAAGAGGGAGCCCGAGACATCAGGAAGGAGACAGTCCATAATTGGATTTATGGCAATGGAAAACAGTACAACACTTAGCACGGAGCCCTGGGGTACCCCGTTTTCTTGGGAGAAAGTACGGGAGAGAGTAGTGTTCACCCGCACTTTAAATGTGTGCTCTGCCATAAATTCGCGAAAAAAAGGGGCAGCCAACTTCGAAAGCCCCAAGAGAACAGTGTGCGGAGGATGCCTGTCCTCCAACAGCTATCGTATGCTCTCTCCAGCTCAAAAAATATTGCTACTGTTTGGCGTTTCCGGAGAAAATTGTTCATGATGTAAGTGGAGAGAGCAACAAGATGGTCAACTGCAGAACGATGCTTTCGGAAACTGCATTGGGCAGGTGTTAAAAGACTGCGAGACTTGGGACTCCAGCCACCAAGCTAAATGGCAATTCACCATACGCTCCAAAACCTTGCATACACTACTCTTGAGAGAAATGGGGCGATAGTTAGAGGGGAGATGTTTGTCCTTTCTGGGTTTTGGAACAGGAACGACAATAGCTTCCCGCCATCGTCTGGGAAAAGTACTGTCGGTCCAAATTCGATTACAAAGGCGAAGGAGGTAACGCAGACTATGGGTTGATAAATGCAGCAACATTTGGATGTGGATACCATCCGGTCCTGGGGCGGAGGAGCGAGAAGAAGAGGGTGCATGTTGGAGTTCCCGCATGGAGAAAACAGTATTACAGCTTTCGCGATTTTGAGAGGAGAAAGCAAGAGGTTGCACTTCCGCTGCACGTTTCTTCGGGAGAAACACAGGTGGGTAATTTGAAGAGCTCGAAATCTCAGCAAAGTGTTGACCCAGTGAGTTAGAAATTGTGACGGGGTCCACTAACGTATCATGCGCGACAGTGAACCCAGAGACCAGGGAGAAACTAGGCGCGCCAGATAACTGTCAAATCCGACTCCAAACTTCCGAGGAGGGAGTGAAGGTGTTAAATGAGCTAGTAAAGAAGTCCCAGCTTGCATTCTTGCTATCGCCGATGACGCGACGGCATCGCACACGGAACTGCTTATAGCGGATACAGTTGGCCAAAGTAGGATAGTGGCGGAAAACGCGAAGAGCATGTCGCCGCTCACGTATTGCGTCACGGCACGCTCATTCCACCAAGGAACTGTGTGAAAGGGGGGGGGGGGGGGGGGGGCAATTCGGAGGTGCGTGGTATTGAACGTTCCGCAGCTGTAAGAATAACATCTGTAATATGTGTGACCTCATCGTCGACGCTAGAAAAGTGATGGTCATCGAATGTCGCTAGAGACAAAAAAAGTGTCCAATCGGCTTGGGTAAACTTCCAGCGTCGCAGGTGCATATATGGCGGTTGAGGCTGCAGTCTAAGGACACATGGAAAGTGGTCACTCTAGTGTGTATCATCAAGGGCGAACCATTCGAAGTGCCGAGCTAGCGGAAAAGTACCGACCGAAAGGTCCAAATGAGAGAAATTTGTCGTGGAGGCAGACAAAAATGTAGGGTCCCCAATGTTGAGGCAAACAAGATCCGCTTGGTGGAAGACGTCTATCAATAGTGAGCCACGCAGACAAGGATGTGGAGATCCCCAAAGCGGGTGGTGGGCATTGAAGTCCCCAACCAGCAAATAGGGGGTTGGAAGCTGACCAAGAAGATGAAGGAGAACAGCTCGTGCCATTGGTGTGGACAATGGAATGTATACAGTACAAAGAGAGAAGGTGTATCCAGCCAGGGAAAGACGGACAGCGATAGCTTGGAAGAAAGTGTTTAATGGGATTGGGTGACAATGGACAGTATCATGGAGAAGAATCATGAGTCCTCCATGTGCTGGAGTGCCTTCAACAGAGGGGGAATCAAATCGGACGGACTGAAAATGGGGGAGAACAAAGCAGTCGTGGGGACGCAGCTTTGTTTCCTGAAGACTGACGATGACCGGCGAGTAGGATCGTAAGAGGATCGACAATTCATCCCGATTGGCTTGAATGCCATGGATATTCCAGTGGATAATGGACATAGGGTGAACAGAAAATGGAGGAATGTGACCTAGGTTGCCGTCAACTCAACGACCGCCCAGAGCTTGCGACCAACAGCATGGAACAGCCTTCAGCCGAAGGCAGAAGATCCTGATCCGTAGGTTGTTCAGGAGCAGCTCCTGCCACCAGCGATCGGCCGGTTGATTTAGCAGAACCCGATGAAGTGTGAGCCATAGAATGAGGAGGCGAAAGTGGGGAGGTTGAACGGGCGATCTTTGTGCTGGCTGATCTGACGACCGTGGCACTAAAGGTGAGATCACAAGTCTGTGTAGCCGCCTCCTTTGTTGGCCGAGGGGAGGCAAGGACAGTGCTGTACTTTCCTGTCAGAGGCGCAGTGGGCTTTCAACTGGCGAATAATTTTCGAGCAGCA
Source organism: Schistocerca americana (assembly GCF_021461395.2). Taxonomy (NCBI): domain Eukaryota; kingdom Metazoa; phylum Arthropoda; class Insecta; order Orthoptera; family Acrididae; genus Schistocerca; species Schistocerca americana. The sequence goes on along the minus strand of NC_060121.1, from coordinate 504,467,940 downwards.
AAGGTCAACACCTTTTCCTTCACTCTGATTTCCTGGATGAGCTTTTCGTCTTTAAAAATGGGGCAATCTTGAGAGGAAGCAGCGTGGTCACCCATACAGTTGATGGAACGAGGGGATGGAGGCAGACAAGCACCCTCATGGGCATCCTTGCCACACATAACACATTTGGCTGGATTGGAACAGGACTGGCTGGTGTGATTGAACCGCTGACACCGATAGCCACGCGTAGGGTTTGGGATGTAAGGGTGAATGGAAATAATCTCATAGCTTGCTTTGATTTTCGATGGAAGTTGAACTTTGTCAAATGTCAAGAAGACAGTACGGGTTGGAATGATGTTCGTATCAACCCCTTTCATGTGTGCTGATACCTTCCGAAAGTGCTGATTGGTCCCTCCATCCGTTTCTAGGGAGGTGTGACCTGAGGTGTGAACAATCACCTAAGGCAGGAGTGCCCTCAGAGAGGGCTCCCACAAGGAAGAAGCGCGCCATCGGAGATGCCGGTAATCATGGGGGATACTTTCGCAATGGTTTCCTCGTCTTCTACTATGTCTGCTCACAAGCGTAAGTTCAATGAGCCTCAGCCACAGACAGTCCTTCCGTCATTGCCACAGTTCCTTGTTGTTTATTGGTCTGACAAAGGTCACGACTTCTCCACGGTCAACCCTTTCATTATTCAGAAAGGTGTCGACGCAATTGCAGGTCCTGTAAAGTCTTGTTCCAGATTACGAAATGGCACCTTGTTGTTAGAAACAGTCAGTGCCCTCCAGGCACAAAAATTGCTGCATACTTCACTGCTACACACCTTCCCTGTCCAGGTGGAAACGCACCGCACTTTAAATTCCTCACGTGGGGTCGTTTATACACGCTCCCTCGACGGATTGTCCGACGAGGAAATTCAACACTACCTGTCTGACCAGGTGTATTTCTTTGGCTTCCCTCTGTCAGAGGGAAGACAAAGATATTCTATATCTTTGGCTTCCCTCCGACAACCATGCCTCCATCCTTGCTACCCTCCCTATTTTCCTTTCCCTGTTGCTTCATAACCTGGGTTGTGAGTAACTGAATCTCCTTTCCCTTCTTCCCTTTCTTTCCCCTCTCTCCTCCCCAATGAAGGAACATTTGTTCCGAAAGCTAGGAATGTAAATTTTCGGTTCTGTTTTATGTGTATCTATCAGCTGTACTGAGCTGAGGCAAGTACTGGCCAGCCCCTCTATCTCTTTGTTAGTATTTGTTTCACATTTCATATGAGATTTTCCATTAATCATTTTAATTGTTTTATATTGTCAAGTTTGCAAGAAAAACATTTTGTGTAAAAAAAAGCTTCAAATAGACCAACATGTCAAGACGAGTCGTCATATTGCAGAAATGCGGAAGAAAGGACCCGGACAACAACTTCTGACAGCAGCAAGTTGCAGTAGCAGGGATTTGTCCAAAGGTACCTAAAAAAGTCGGTTTAACATGGATCTATGTGAAGCATTCACTGCAAGCAATATGCCTCTTTGCAAACTTACAAAACCTATCGTCAAAGGCCTCCTGCGCAGATATTGCTTAGATCAAAATATACCAGATGAATCTACATTTCATAAAAATTACAAACTGACAATTTACATAAACATTCTGGAAGAGAACTGCAATGAACTCAAGGACACCATTATCTGGATTTCAGCTGATGAAACTACAGACACCTGTGGCCATTAAACTGAAATTTAATTATTGGTGTTTTAAAAGAAGAGCCATATTATTTCTATTTAGCAGCCTACAAAGAAGTTGAGAAAGTAAATCATTCTATGATCGCCATATTTGTGAAATGAGGGTGTTAGAAAAATAATTCCAGAATCTTCTGCAGATGAAAGGGTGATTGTGTTTTTGTCTCAGATGCTACTCCTTATACGATCAAAGCAGGAAAAGCCCTCGAAGTATCTTATCCCAATTTCATTGATTTGATGTGCTTTGCTCATGGAATACATTGCCTTGCAGAAGAGTTACATTCCATGTTTGTGAATGTAAATAAACTGATTTCATCCACAAAGAAAGTGTTTCTAAAGGCTCCTGCTCACATCAAGACCTACAAACAAAAATATCAAATGTGCCTTTACCTCCTGAACCAGTGATAACTTGTTGGGGTACGTGGGTAGAAGTTGTGTTGTTTTCTAATGAACATTTCGAGGCCATTGGAGAGGTAGTACATGACTTCAATAGTGCAGAGGCTTTGGTAGTCTGCCAGTGTAAGGAATCTTTTAATGATTCTGGTATTAAAAAAGACATCGCGTGATTAGCACTCATTTTTTCCATATACATGCAAGTATTAAAAAGCTTGAAATTCAAGGTGTGGTGTTGAATGAATCTACTCAGTTAATGAATAAAATTATTCTAGTGAACTCCTCACTGCCAGAGGTATCCCCTAGAAAACTGAAGGAAAAGTTTGGAAACATTTTAAACAATAACCCAGGCTTTGAACCCTTTTACCAAACTGATAGTTTTATTAATGGGATGGGTGAACTTTTACCAGAAACAATAAGTGCCAACATGGCACCCAAATTCAACCCTTCCCCATTGCCTCAGTTGAAGAAGAATGACCCTTTTTTGTTTATAAAAATTTTACGAGTGATCGAAGACACAATCTTACTACCTAACATTTGGAGCACTTGGTCGTTTATGTTTAATATAGTAGAAAAATGTAAAATAAATTGTAAATGATGCTTTGGTCCATGATTTTATGTTGTTTTTTAAGTAAAATATTACAGAGGTTTTGAGAGTGCCCCCCTGCATACGATATATCTCGAAGTTGTCTTGTACATTGAGTATTTAGTTGTGACTCACTCGCATCACATTTGCTTGTTACCAACAACAATAGCAAAGAAGGAACAATTCTTGAAACACAGTATACGTGCCCATTTCACAAATTTTTATAAAATAATCCCAGAAAGGCCGCTTCCTAACCTCTACCAGAAAGTATTCAGAAAATGATTTCAGCAGTCTAAATGTACCAATTTTTCACATTGCCGGTGCTCTTCCTCATAACTGATATGCACAGGTTTGACTTTGAGGTGCAGTAACTACTATGTTTTTTTATTATCTGATGTTGCATATTTCGACACGTTTCATGCATTTTTAAGCATTTTTCATGGATATTTTCATGCATATTTGAAGGTTTTTATGATGCATATAATCCGGTCTCTACTGATCACTGATCGTTGGTCAGTTCAGCCCGCTTCTGCTGCTACACATGGAGGTGAATGGAAGGAGTTGCCACAAGTATAAGGGGCATAGCAGCAAGTTCATAGTTTTAGAGACATCGACAGGTGTACTTGATGTGTGCAGTGATGAACAGTAAAACTGCATTAATGTCAAATAACACTGTACAAAAGGGACCAACCAAATGTGGCAGTGCACTTGTTAAAGAGGCTCGTATTCAGGTGACTTGAATTTTCTCTGTCTGGCCATCCTTATTTAGGTTTTCTGCAATTTTCCTCAATCATTTCTGGAAAATACTGGGATGGTTCTTTCACCAAGGCCATGGCCGGTTTTCTGCAATTTTCCTCAATCATTTCTGGAAAATGCTGGGATGGTTCTTTCACCAGGGCCACAGCCAGCCACCAGTCCTACCTACAAAAAGCATACATGCCTATTACGTCCATGTGTATTGTTTTGAATTACTTATTTTCATTGCTATATGATGACAAATTCAGTATCATTGTAAGATGATCCCTGCATGAATGAATAAATAAATAAAGTTCATTTTGTTTTTGAACCTTGTGCTATTGTTGATATTATAGTAGCCCTGTATCTTGCACATCTGCTTCACTATACGATCCGTAGCTCAAACAAAGAAATAATATGAACGAGAATAATGGGTAGCTTCTTTAAGAGAGGGAAGAGAGTTTTGATATTTTTATAATAGAAATAATTGAGGGTGGCTGAAGTGGATAGAATATAAAACTACTGAACCAAATTTTCACACTGCAGCAGTGTGTGTGCTGACATGAAACTTCCTGGCAGATTAAAACTGTGTCCCAGGCTGCGCAAGAGAGCTTCTTGAAAGGTAGGAGACAAGTTACTGAAGGAAGTAAAGCTGCAAGCACAGGTCGTGAGTCGTACTTCGGTAACTCAGTTGATAGAACACTTTCCAATGAAAGGCAAAATCCTGAGTTTGAGTATGAGCCACCTGATCACAAAGCTCTGGACCCTTCACAGCAAAGCTGTGTCCACAGTAACAAGAGCAGCATGAATACGTGCTACCAATTCTTCCACATTCGTTGGCGGAGTAGAGTACATGTGCTCCTTCAGGTGTCCCCACAGGATAAAATCCAGGGGACTTATGTCAGGTGAACACAGCGGCCATACAACTGTATCTCTATGTCCGAGCCATTTCCCTGGAAATGTTCTTTCCATATACTGTCGCACATTAATTCCAGAGTGTGGAAGTGCACCATCATGTTGGAACCATATCCTCTGATGAACATGTAGTGGAACATCTTCCAGCACATCAGGCAGATACACTCCTGGAAATTTAAATAAGAACACCGTGAATTCATTGTCCCAGGAAGGGGAAACTTTATTGACACATTCCTGGGGTCAGATACATCACATGATCACACTGACAGAACCACAGGCACATAGACACAGGCAACAGAGCATGCACAATGTCGGCACTAGTACAGTGTATATCCACCTTTCGCAGCAATGCAGGCTGCTATTCTCCCATGGAGACGATCGTAGAGATGCTGGATGTAGTCCTGTGGAACGGCTTGCCATGCCATTTCCACCTGGCGCCTCAGTTGGACCAGCGTTCGTGCTGGACGTGCAGACCGCGTGAGACGACGCTTCATCCAGTCCCAAACGTGCTCAATGGGGGACAGATCCGGAGATCTTGCTGGCCAGGGTAGTTGACTTACACCTTCTAGAGCACGTTGGGTGGCACGGGATACATGCGGACGTGCATTGTCCTGTTGGAACAGCAAGTTCCCTTGCCGGTCTAGGAATGGTAGAACGATGGGTTCGATGACGGTTTGGATGTACCGTGCACTATTCAGTGTCCCCTCGACGATCACCAGTGGTGTACGGCCAGCGTAGGAGATCGCTCCCCACACCATGATGCCGGGTGTTGGCCCTGTGTGCCTCGGTCGTATGCAGTCCTGATTGTGGCGCTCACCTGCACAGCGCCAAACACGCATACGACCATAATTGGCACCAAGGCAGAAGCGACTCTCATCGCTGAAGACGACACGTCTCCATTCGTCCCTCCATTCACGCCTGTCGCGACACCACTGGAGGCGGGCTGCACGATGTTGGGGCGTGAGCGGAAGACGGCCTAACGGTGTGTGGGACCGTAGCCCAGCTTCATGGAGACGGTTGCGAATGGTCCTCGCCGATACCCCAGGAGCAACAGTGTCCCTAATTTGCTGGGAAGTGGTGGTGCGGTCCCCTACGGCACTGCGTAGGATCCTACGGTCTTGGCGTGCATCCGTGCGTCGCTGCGGTCCGGTCCCAGGTCGACGGGCACGTGCACCTTCCGCCGACCACTGGCGACAACATCGATGTACTGTGGAGACCTCACGCCCCACGTGTTGAGCAATCCGGCGGTACGTCCACCCGGCCTCCCGCATGCCCACTATACGTCCTCGCTCAAAGTCCGTCAACTGCACATACGGTTCACGTCCACGCTGTCGCGGCATGCTACCAGTGTTAAAGACTGCGATGGAGCTCCGTATGCCATGGCAAACTGGCTGACACTGACGGCGGCGGTGCACAAATGCTGCGCAGCTAGCGCCATTCGACGGCCAACACCGCGGTTCCTGGTGTGTCCGCTGTGCCGTGCGTGTGATCATTGCTTGTACAGCCCTCTCGCAGTGTCCGGAGCAAGTATGGTGGGTCTGACACACCGGTGTCAATGTGTTCTTTTTTCCATTTCCAGGAGTGTAGTTTGATACGTATGCATGATACCTTCATGCAGTCAACCAGTCGGGCAATATGCAGGGGCCCAAACACCTGCCACTTAATATTCCGGCCCAGATATTGATACCAAAGCAAACTTAATATCTACTGTCGCAGGCGATATGTGGGTTAAGCTCACACCAATGGTGGGCATTGTGCATATTGAAGACACCCTCACAAGTGAATGCTGGTTCATCCGACCATATTATGGTGTTCATGAAGTCATCGTTGGATTCCTGTTGTCGTTGGAACCATTCACAGAATTGCAAGTACTGATGGCGATCTGCGGGATTCATATGTTGCGTGAAAGCATAATGATAGTGGTGCAGTTCATGCTTATGCAGCACGTTAATGATCCTGCAATGTAATATGCAGTTGCCTTGCTACGGTATGTGTACTTCACTGAGGTTCATGCTGTATGACCTCCAGTAAAGCCTTCTCAGTAGCTGGAGTATGGCGAGTTTGTGGATGACATCTGTCATGTGATAGTGGAAGGAGAGAACCTGACTCCCGAAGGCGCAGTGCCAGACAAAGAAACATATTTTTATCTGGATGGTGTTATGAGGATATCTAGCAGCATATTCAAGAGCAGTGGCAACACCAACCCAGTTATCAGATGCACCAAAGACAGAAGCATATCCATACAGTCATCGTTTGTGTATGACACACATCTAAATGGTTCAAATGGCTCTGAGCACTATGGGACTCAACTGCTGTGGTCATAAGTCCCCTAGAACTTAGAACTACTTAAACCTAGCTAACCTAAGGACAGCACACAACACCCAGCCATCACGAGGCAGAGAAAATCCCTGACCCCGCCGGGAATCGAACCCGGGAACCCGGGCGTGGGAAACGAGAACGCTACCGCACGACCACGAGATGCGGGCTGACACACATCTGCCACATAGGTTTAGAGGTTAACAATCAGAAGATTCGATGTATGTATGCATGTACATTGGAGTCTGTTATGGGCGTGTCACTCTTCTCACAACTACTCCCTGTCTGGTGGACAGCGCATACAGGATAAACCTGCTGTCAGTCCTGCGCACTCTTCTGCCTAACATGCAATACCCCTATGACAGATATTGTTCTGCATGATTCATTCCGACACCGCTAATTGTGAAATGTTTAGGTTCAAATTACACTGTTTCCCTAACCGTAATAGACATGATGTTTCCACAATCCTATTGATAGGATAATAATAACAATAATAATAATAATAATAATAATAATAATAATAATAATAATAATACTAATAATAATGCAATAGATACGTACTAAACCACATGGGGTTACCAGACCCACTGTTGAAAGGCATAATTAGTGGGACGATGGTGATAACACATACAAATAGTAACCGATTTTGGACACCAATCACAAAGCACGTTGCTAGTCCTAATGGTAACATAAGGCCCTAATGAAATGTAATTGACCTGAACGAGGCAAGAGTAATAGTTGGTACTAATCCATGGGACCACTGGAGGAGGGTATAAAGAAAACTGGTTTCGCATCTAGTGGATAAAGTGGTGCGAATAAATTCACGTCCACAATGTTGAAAGGGCTTTGTTCAAAGCTGAGTAGTTAACCATTTTTACGACTGTAGTATGGAAGTGCAAATGTTTTCCAGAGGACCCACTGCAATCACTATTGATGATTAAGATGCCAGATACTATACCACCTGGAATACATTTACCAAATAAAAAACATGCCTCAACGCAGGATCGAGGCATCGACATCCTACATGCTAACCCAAAACTCTATTCACTGCACCAACTGTACAGCATGACTAATGTGTGCTGACAGAGGTAGTTACCATACATGTGGTTACATTGTCACTCTTTAACATCCTTTTTCTGCCGGATGTACTCGTCAGACAAAATTTTGTGAGATACGTTTTTTTATCACTGGCAAGTGAGGTGTCACACTGCGAAGTCCAAGTGAGCAAATTTTGCTTCACCCTGTATAGTTATGTTTTGTAATAGATTTGTGCTTTAGAATTTGTTACACATATGCCATTAGACTAAGTGAATAGATTCTTATGCAATTTTGAAATGGGACAATGTTCATAATTTGTACTGTAAAAATTAGGATTATTATCTTAGTCTATCTGTGTGTATTACCATGTTAGTTCATTTTTTCATTTCATTTAACTCAATTTATTAATAGTTCATATGTGAACACTTCTTAACCTCATTTGACGTAAATCCTACATAATTGCTTTTGGAATATAAATAGGCAGTGCAAATGCTGTGCGATGTGAAGAAGGTATCAAACAGCATATGTAGTACACAAAACAATGTCTCAGAATTTGATGTGTACGCTAGACAGGAAGTTACCTATTTGATGGAGTGTGTGATGAGAACTCTGAGGAGGAAACTGAAAGATGTGGACAGATTCACTCCCCACACTGCTGCATTGCTGTACCCTGCTGGACCAGTCAACTTACAAGAGATCATAGGTGCTGGGCATTGTACTCAAGCATCTGTCAACTACATCAGTGTTGTGACATATTTGTAAATTGTTAGCCAAGACTGCCAAAGACAGTGTTATTCTACATAAATGCATGTTTTTTCAAGTAGGGGGTTTGACTTCCAAATACAATATATAACTTTAAATCTATATGTATTTTTTAGTCTGTCAATTGTAAATCAATCTTCTCTGTCTCTTTGTATGTCGGTTATTTTATAGGGACAATTAGCAAATAGTTTGGAAGACATTTACTAGTATAGAAAATATAACAAGCTGTATACATGTCTGCTTTCATAAACTGATTTTGTTTCTCAAGCTACTGGATTATGTCATCATTCAAAGCTAATTGTGACTGTTTACCTGTATTTATCCTGAATACTGCAATATTGTATTTCATTGGAACTCATGCTTAATTCTGTTTTGGGTACCCCTAGTCATCATAACTGTATGTGTGTACTCAAGCAGACCATACAATCATTGATTGAAGCTAAATGCTTCTTACAATTACTCTTTGCATATAATTGAACTTATTGATATGATGAGCTTTATTCATTTTGTTGTGTTGAAACATTTTTTGCTGGTTTGTACCCAGTGTGGTTTGGATTCATGGGTCAGTCAATATGTCGTAAACTTAGGCCCTAATATTTTTAATTACTTTGTCCTTTCATGAGTCAACATATCCTTAAATACTCCCGGTTATGTGACTGATTGATTTTGCACTATATTGCTATTCATGGTTGAGTATATTCTTCTAGTCTGTACCCATCTTGGTGAGTTTTTTTGAGTCGGCGTATACTTAGGCTCCGAATTTTTTTTCTGCTCTTTTGAAGATTCTGAAGGTGCGATTTTATGGATGTAAACTTACAATCTGTAATTCTACTAACCTGCATTGTCTCTGTATTTATTTCTATAGTTTAGTGTTGCAATGTTGTAGTTTCGACTTTGTGTCAATTGTCTTGTGACTGTGTGTTCCAGATTTGAGAATCTGAATGCCATGTCCTGACATATGTAAAGATTATGACTTGTATAATAGATATTTTTCTTGTTTTCTGTAATATATATCAGATCCTCCTATACATCTGTATTCTATCTTTTGGCATCATTTTGTACACCATTTGGCAAATCTTATAGTCTGTCGCAAAATATTGTAAGAACATTGTTTCCAAATTTTGTCAGGAGGATATTGTAAAGGGACACCCTCCTCTAACATTATCTTTATTCAACAGAAGTAATCAATATGAAAAATATTTTCAGTCTTGTATAGGTTAATAGTATCTCAGCTATTTTCCTAAATGAATTTAATATGATTTTGTACACTATGTAATATATTTCAGGCTAAAATGTACAAAAATAAATTAATGTACTTTTTGTTGTTACAACTGATACATACTAGCTCTATATTTACAGTTAAAATTACTCTTCTTCTAGAAACATTTCAAATTACGAAATATCTGGCACACTTAAAATTCCTATTATTAATTACGCAATCTGACACTAGTTATTAAATGTATTGCTGAATTCATTTATAAAATAATAACATAAATTTGTGGATATTCATTTGTCAAGAAAATTTGTAAACTCTTTGGAATATTGCTAGTACTGCAGAATGGGGTTAGTAGTTTGTTTCGTTTTGTTTTGTTTTGCCTTAGGGCGCAAAAAACAAATGGGGTCATAGGTGCCCAAGTCAAAACTATAGAAGACGAACACAGAGAGGAGTTAACCGACTACACTTCAGTCCCAATAGACAGAATAGAAGACAGCTAAAAACTGGCACATGGAAAAAGAGCAAAGAAAATATCATACAGAAATGAAGGTCCAAAACTAAAAATTAAATGGCCTTCACCTTCGCCATATTGCTTCGGTGGATAAGAAGTAAAATGTGGTCAACAGCCCACTAAATGGCTGATAAATCAGACGGCAAACCCACACTGGAACATAAATTGTTAAAATTTCAGCAGGAAGCGCCAGACAGTTAAAATTTGGGTGCAATGTGTACAAAGTGGTGGGGTAATGCCACTTAGCGAATGACCATGGCTAAAAAGCCAGTGACCAATACACAGCCGAGTTAAAATAATTTCCTGGTGGGAGAGCCGAGAGGTGGTCATCCAAGGCACTGGGAGAGGCTTAATAAGCCGAAGCTTATTCCCGTGAAGGGAGGACCATTGGTGATGCCAAAGGGACACCACCCCTCCTGACAGAAGGCAATGCAGAGATCATGGCTGGGGACATAGGCACTCGCAGGCTGAGGTACGAGGACTGCAGCCTTGGCAGCAGCCTCGTTTCCTGGTAGACCAGCATGACCAAGGACCCCAGAAACATGACAGTGGCTCCACAAAGAGTGAGCAAGTGATAGTTTTCCTGGACCTGTTGCACTAAGGGATGAGCAGCATGCAGCACAACAGACTTTGGAGAGCACTGAGTGAGTCTGAGCAGAGGACACAATTGGAAAAGCTGTGTCGCTGGATGTACTCTTTGGCCTGACACAAGGCAAAGAGCTTGGCTGTAAACACTGATGAGTGTGCCGGAAACCAATATCAAAAGACATACGTGCCAATGATGAAGGCACACCCAACCCCACGATCAGTCCGAGAGCCATCAGTGTAGACAAAGGTACTATCGCAAAGTTCCATGTCAAGGTCATGAAACTGGAGGTGACACACCGAGGCTGCTGTAGTATCCTTATGAAGTGAATGAAATCCAAGATTAACATGGTTCACTTCACGAAGCCAAGGTGGTGTGGGGTTCACACCCACTGGGAGCGCTGCAGGTAGTGTGAAGTTAAGCCGCTCTAGCAAGAGGCAAAAGCGGACTCCAGGAGGTAACAGACGAGGGACAAGCCCCATACTGATGATCAATGGAATTATCAAAGGAGAAGGCATAGGATGGGTGGCCATGCATGGCAGACAAACGGCATGCATAACTCATGACGGTAGGACAGTGGTAGTTCAGCAGCGTCAGCATACAGACTCTCAACTGGGCTGGTGTAAAAGGTGCCTATGGCTGAATGGATGCCATGATGGTCGATGGTGTTGAGACTGTATAAGAGGCATGGGCATGCAGATGCACGAACAAAGCACCCTTAGTAGAATTTCGAACAGACAAGGAACCAGAATAAATGGAGGAGGGTGGATCGATCAGCACCCCAGGAAGTACCATTGAGGACACGCAGAAAATTGAGGGACTGCATACAGCAGGCTGCCAGGTAAGACACATGGGAAGACCAAGACTGCTTCCTATCAAGCCCAATAATTTCATTGTTTCAACAAACGGAAGGGCAACAGGCTCAAGTTGTAGAGATGGTAGGAGAAACCATTTGCACTGCCAGAAATTAATACAGACAGTTTTGTCAGGGGAAAAGCCAAAGCCATTGTTGATGCTCCATGAGTAAAGACGATCAAGACAGCACTGAAGATGCTACTCCGTGAGACAGGTATGTGGAGAACTGCAATAGATGGAAAAATCGTCTACAAAAAGAGAGCCGGAGATGCCCGGCAGGAGACAGGCCATTATAGGGTTAATGGCGATAGCAAAGATGGTGACACTCAGGACGGAACCCTGAGGCACACCATTTTCCTGGATAAAGGTGTCTGACAAGGCAGAACCCACACACACCTTGAAAACTCAGTCTTGTAAATATGCCCGAATAAAACAGGGCTGGTGCCCACGGAAGGCCCACATGTAAAGAGTATGGAGGATACAAGTTCTCCAGCAGGTGACGTAGGCCTTCTCCTAATTGAAAATCACGGCCACAGTCTGGGATTTCTGCAGAAAACCGTTCATGACATGGGTGGACGAAGTAATGAGATGGTCAACTGCAAAACATTGTGCTCAAAATCCGCATTGTACATCCGTTAGTAAATGCTGAGACTTAAGCCACCACACCAGCCAGGCATGAATCATACATTCCACTACCTTGCAAATGCAGTTGGCAAGAGAGATGGGGCAGTAGCTAGAAGAAAGGTTTTTGTCCTTACCGGGCTTAGGTATGGGTATGATGGTGGTTTCATGCCAGCATCCAGGAAATATCCCCCCTGCCCAGATGCAGTTGTACGAGTTAAGCATAAAGTGCTTGCCCACAAGAGAAAAGTGCTGCAACATTTGAATGTGGATGGTGTCTGGCCCTGGGATGGAGGATCAGGATGAACTGAGAGCATGATTTAGCTCCCTCATAGTAAAGGCGGCATTGTAGCATTCATGATTTGGAGAAGAGAAGGGTATTACCTGAGCCTCCTCTGCTCACTTCCGATGGAGGAAGACAGGGTGATAGTGGGAAGAGCTTGAAACTTCGGCAAAATGGCAGCCCAAGGTGTTGGACATGGCAATATGGTCCATGATGACATTGTCAGCGACTTCCAGGCCGGAAATTGGGGATTGTATCTTGGTTCCAGAGAGCTGTCAGAGGTTGGCACACATGACAGAGGAAGGTGTGGAACTGTTAAAAGAACTAGTTAATGAAATCCAGCTAGCTCTTCTGCTATCATGAAGAATGTGAAGACACTTTGCATGCATCTGTTTATAATGAATGCAGTTGGCCAACATAGGGTGGTGGTTAGAAATGCAGAGAGCATGCCTACGTGCGCAAATTTCATCACGGCATACCTCAAGTCCACCAAGGGACCGGGACACGATGTGGTGGAGAGGAAGTGTGGGGGATGGAGTGTTCTGCAGCAGTAAGGATAATGTTTGTGAGATATTAAACCTGGCCATCACTACTGGGAAATCTCGTTCTTTGAAGGTCAGCAGGGAGGAGTAAAGCAGCCAGTCAGCCCTAGGAAGCTGCCATTTAGGCATGCGGGTGAGGTGTGGGTCAGCAAACGGATAGCACAAGGGAAATGGTCGCTCGAGAAGGTGTCAGAAAGAAAGGACCACTCATGACGGTGGGTAAGCTAGACAGTAGAGAAGGAAGGGTCCAAATGAGAATAGGTGTGCGAGGATTCAGAAAGAAAGTAGGTGCTCCAGTGTTAAGGCAGAAGAGGTTAAGTCGGTTAAGAAGGTCAGCCAAGAGGGCACCTACCTGACATGTCATGGGAGAACCCCAAAGGGTATGATGTGCATTAAAGTCACCAAGTAGCAAAAATGGGGGAGGTAGTTGCCCAATAAGTTGAAGGAAGTCTGCTCTGGTGACAGCACACGATGGAGGGACATATACAGGGTGGTCCATTGATCGTGACGGGGCCAAATATCTCACGAAATAAGCATCAAACGAAAAAACTACGAACAACGAAACTTGTCTAGCTTGAAGAGGGAAACCAGACGGCACTATGGCTGGCCAAATAGGAACCCCCATTTTTTATTACACATTTGTGTAGTATGTAAAGAAATATGGATGTTTTAGTTGGACCACTTTTTTCGTTTTGTGATCGATGGCACTGTAATAGTCACAGACATATGGCTCACAATTTTAGACAAACAGTTGGTAACAGGTAGGTTTTTTAAATTAAAATACAGAACGTAGATACGTCTGAACATTTTATTTCGGTTGTTCCAATGTGATACATGTACCTTTCTGAACTTATCATTTCTGAGAACGCATGCTGTTACAGCGTGATTACCTGTAAATACCACATTAATGCAATAAATGCTCAAAATGATGTCTGTCAACCTCAATGCATTTGGCAACATTTGTAATGACATTCCTCTCAACCGCGAGTAGTTCACCTTCCGTAATGTTCGCACATGCATTGACAATGTGCTGACGCATGTTGTCAGGCATTGTCAGTGGATCACGATAGCAAATATCCTTCAACTTTCACCACAGAAAGAAATCCGGGGACGTCAGATCCGGTGAACATGCGGGCCATGGTATGGTGCTTTGATGACCAATCCACCTGTCATGACATATGCTATTCAATACCGCTTCAACCGCACGTGAGCTATGTGGCGGACATACATCATGTTGGAAGTACATCACCATTCTGTCATACAGTGAAACATCATGTAGTAACATTGGTAGAACATTACATAGGAAATCAGCATACACTGCACCATTTAGATTGCCATCGATGAAATGGGGGCCAATTATCGTTCCTCCCACAATGCCGCATGATACATTAACCCACCAAGGTTGCTGATGTTCCACTTGTCGCAGCCATCGTGGATTACCCGTTGCCCAATAGTGCATATTATGCCGGTTTACCTTACAGCTGTTGGTGAATGATGCTTTGTTGCTAAATAGAATGTGTGCAAAAAATCTGTTGTCCCGTAATTTCTCTTGTGCTCAGTGGCAGAACTGTACACAATGTTCAAAGTCATCGCCATGCAATTCTTGGTGCACAGAAATATGGTACAGGTGTAATCGATGTTGATGTAGCATTCTCAGCACCGACATTTTTGAGATTCCCGATTCTCGCGCAATTTGTCTGCTACTGATGTGTGAATTAGCCGCGACAGCAGCTAAACCACCTACTTTGCCATCATCATTTGTTGCAGGTCGTGGTTGACATTTCACATGTGGCTGAACACTTCCTGAGTCCTTAAATAGCGTAACCATCCGACGAACGGTCCAGACACTTGGATGATGTCATCCAGTATACCGAGCAGCATACTAACACACACCCGTTGGGCATTTTGATCACAATAGCCATAAACCAACATTATATCGACATCTTCTGCAATTGGTGAATGGTCCATTTTAACACGGGTAATGTATCACGAAGCAAATACCGTCAGCACTGGTGGAATGTTACGTGATACCATGTACTTATATGTTTGTGACTTTTACAACGCCATTTATCACAAAGCGAAAAAAGTAGTCCAACTAAAACATTCATATTTCTTTACGTACTACACGAATATGTAATAAAAATGGGGGTTCCTATTTAAAACACAGTTGATATCCATTTGACCTATGGCAGCACCATCTAGCTGGCCAACCATAGCGCCATCTGGTTTCCCCCTTCACGCTATACGAGTTTCATTCTTTGTAGTTTTTTCGTTTGATGCTTATTTCATGAGATATTTGGCCAGGTCACTATCAATGGACAACCCTGTATAATGCAGAGGGAAAAAGTCATGTGGGGAAGGAAAAGGCAAACTGCCACAGCTTGAAGATTGGCAGTCAGCGAGATGGGTTCACTATGAATGCCATCCCATATGAGCAGCATGACACCCCCCCATGAGAGGGAATGTTGACCTCGGTGGGGAAAGTCAACACGAATCAGTAAGAAATGTGAAAGCTCAAAGCGGTTATGAGTGCGCAACTTCATTTCCTGAAGGCAGAGTGCAAGGGGATGCTGCAACGCTAAAAGCAGCCATAAATCCTCTTTGTGGGACTGAAGGTTGCCAACGTTCCATTGGAGGAGAGACATGAGGTGTAAGAGACTTAGGGGTGTGACCTCGGCGGCTGCCAAGTGACAGCTGGGGAAGAGGCGCTACTACAGGACACAGAAGCAGGAGGATCCTGCTCCATGGGCTCCACAGAAGCATCAGCTTGCTTGTGCAGTCAGTGTGTGGAGTCGAACACTGAAAAACGGTTGTTGGTGCACACTGGTGACACGGAGGCTGGCTGGGCTAAGGTATGTGCTGATACCATTGAAGAGGATCTTCGAATGGGTGAAGGAGAAGACCGTTTACCTTTGGAGGACTTCTTCGAGCCTTTCCCGTTAGGTTAAGACTCGGGTGTTGTTTGGTTGGAGGGATGGAGGAAATCTTCATGCGAGTACTCCTTCTGTCCTTTCCGGACTACTAGCTGTATAGCTGGTGGTTTGGCCCCTGGAGGCGAGAGTTTGAAGGCTTGTTGCACAGCTGGATGGGGGGATGGGGGGATGGGGGATGGCAATGCTACATTGACACTGGGCGACTTCATGACCTCAGAACTGAATTGGAAGTCACGTGTCTCCATGGCTGTGTCCTCCATGGAGTGAGGGATAACAAGAACAGAACCATAGCTACCAGACAGGAGAACACAGGGTTTGCAATTAGCCAGTAACTTGCGAGCAACTGGATAAGGTACCTTTTCCTTGACCTGGATCTCTTGAACAGCCCACTCATCAAGATACGCAGGACACTACCAAAAAGCAGCGGTATGGACACCATTGCAATTTATGCAGTGAGGAGAAGGAGGTGGACAATTGCCCTCGTGCACATCCCTACCACAAGTGACACATTTGGCTGGGTGTCGACAAGACGTTCTAGTGTGGTTAAAATGATGACACTGGTAGCATCGCATCGGGTTCGGAATGTATGGCCCGACATCGATAATTTCATAGCCTGCTTTGAGCATGAACTGAAGCACCTCTCTATCAAAGGTGAGAGAGTGCAGATGGGCACTAAGGAGGAATCTATCTTTTTCATTACACGATGAATGGCAATGACACCCTGATCTGAGAGGTAAGATTGTATTTCGGCCTTGCTTAGACTGCTGAGCAGACTGGTGTAAATTACACCAAGGGAAGAATTCAAATTTCTGTGGGCCTTGACATGAACAGGGTAACTGTGGAGAAGCAAAGCAGCAAGCAGTTGTTGTGCTTGAGAATCAGAAGTGGTCTCCAAAAGCAAAATGCCATTCTGTACATGATAGCATGATTTCCTCGGCCAGCAATTGCATCTACACCTTTCTGAGACAAGTCCATTGACCATCTTCAATATGTGAGACCACGAGGAACTGTGGTGCAATGGGAAGGATCTTTGAATCGTTAGCCTTGTTGCGTTTATGTTTTGCAGAAGTTGAGTGGGAAGATGATTGACCCATCGCGAGGAAATCTCCCCATGATTGCCAGCATCTCCGATGGCGTGCTCCTTCCAACTGGGGGCCCCCTTCACAATGCAGTGCACCCGCCTTGCCTTAGTGGATTGTTCAAACCTCAGGTCACACCTCCCGAACACCTGACGAAGGGATCGATTGGCAATTTGGGAAGGTCACAGCTCAGGCAATCACCCCTCCCTGAGCCTGGCATGTAGCAGAGGGTACGTGCAAACCCTACCTGTTGACCCAGAGCTGGGAATTACACGTTACCCAGTCACATGTTACGCATCAGACATATGGGCCAGCCTTCAGGAGTGCACAGGGAGGAAGAAGAAAGGAGAGTACCCTCTAACGTCAAGGTAGAGGAACGAGAGGAGAAGGGAAACAAAGAAAGGAAAAGGGAGCGCAGAACAAAGGTGAGACTGTTTGCACAACAGTGACAGAATGCAGAACATTCCCAAGAATACCCCAGACAAGTTTCCCAAGGGATGAGAAAAAGAACAGCAAGAGGACAGACATGCAGCACAGAAGGGGAAAAATGCTGCAAAGGCCGGGGTCCCATGGCAGCCAAGCACAAACCCACCAAAGAGTGGCGAGCCCCCTGGGGGGAGTGGGGAAGGGGTTGTAGTGGGCATGCCTCAGATGCAATGGGATGTGTTTTTAATTTTGGCAATAACAATGTAATTTTTGATTTAAAAGTGGAGATTGTAAAGACAGTGTGATTTAGAAAAATGTGATATAATAAAAATTACAGAAACAGAAATTATGGAGCAGGTTTATTTCAGAATTATCATGTCATTTAGAAACTACAATGTCAAAAATTTTAGCCACAAGCATCAAGCCGTAGACGTAAAGAACTGGAGCCAACTATGAGAAAATGAAGATGAGCAAAATGTTTGTTTGTAAATCTTACTTCTCTTGAAGAATATTAAAAGAGTCAATTATTTTGATGAGTGACAAAGAACAAATGATGTGAGGGAGGGTAAGATTACATGTCTCTGATAGAATTTCATCATCGGCAAATCTCAAAATTTTTATTTCTTCTCCCAGAACTTTAATTCCTACTCCAAATTTTTCTATTGTCTTCTTTACTACTTGCTTCATGTAAAGATTGAGTAACATTGGAGATGGGCTACAAAGCTGTCTCACTCCCTTCTCAATTACTGCTTGCCTTTCATGCTCCTTGACTCTTAAGTGCTGTCTGGTTTCTGTACAAGTTGATAACGAATTTTTCGCTCACTGTATTTTACTCCTACTAACATAAGAATTTCAAAGAGGGTACTGAATTCAATATTGCCAAAGGCTTTCTCTCAGTCTACAAAGGCTATAAATTTGGTACATCTCTCCTTAATCTATCTTCTAAGGTAACTCAGAGTCAGTATTGCCTCGCATGTTCCTCTATTTCTGTGGCATCCAAACTGATCTTCCCCGAGATCATCTTCTACCAGTTGTTCCATTCTATTGTAAAGTATTCAAGTTAGTATTTTGTAATCATGACTTATTAAACCTGTAATATTCATTCCTGTCTGTACCTGGTTTCTTTGGGATTGGAATTATGATATTCTTCTTGAAGTCTGATGGTGTTTTGCCTGACTCAACATCTAGCTCACCAGATGGAAGAGTTTTGTCATGGCTGACTCTCCCAAGGCTATCAGTAGTTCTAATGGAATCTCATCTGTTCCTGGGGCATTGCTTCAACTTAGGACGTTCAGTGATTTGACTAATTCTTCTCATAGTATCATATTTTCCACCTCATCTTCATCTACATCCTCTTCTATTTCTATACTATTTCTTGCAAGTACATCTCTCTTGTATAGACTGTCTATATACTGTCTTCACATCTCAGCTTTCCCTTCTTTGCTTAGGAATGGTTTTCCATCTGAGCTCTTGATATTCACACAAATGGTTCTCTTTTCTCCGAATGCCTCTTTAATTTCCCTGTAGGTGGTATCTATGTTTCCCCAAATGATATATGCTTCTAAATTCTTACATTTGTCCTTTAGCCATTCTTGCTTAGTGATTTTTGACTTTCTATCAATCTCATTTTTTAGATGTTTGCATTGCCTTTCACTTGTTTCATTAACTGCATTTTTATACCTTCTCCTTTCATCAATCAAATTCAATATCTCTTGCATTATCCAAGGATTTCTACTAGGTCTAATCTTTTTGCCAATTTGATCCTCTGCTTCCTTCACTATTTCATCTCTCAGAATTACTACTACTGTATTCTTTCACCTGCTCTTGTCAATCGTTTCCTTACGCTCCCTCTGAAACTCTCGACAACCTCTTGTTCGTTCAGTTCGTCCTGGTCCCATCTCCTTAATTTCCTACCTTTTGGCAATTTCTATAGTTTTAATCTACCATTCATAACCCGTAATTTGTGGTCAGAGTCCACATCTGTCCCTGGAAATGCCACATCTCTTCAACATGTAGTCTTCTTTCACGATTCTTAAACCAGGTGTTAGGGGTGATTATATTATGCTCTGTGCAAAGTTCTACCAGGTGACTTCCTCTTTAATTCATTTCCCACAGTCCACATTCACCTATTATTTTTCCTTCTCTTCCTTTTCCTATTATTGAATTCCAGTCCCCTGTGACTATTAAATTTTTGTTTCCCTTAACTATTTGATTTTTTTTTATCTCATCATACATTTCTTCAATCTCTTTGTCTATGGAGCTAGTTGACACATAAACTTCTACTACTGTGGTGGATGTGGGCTTTGTGTCTATCCTGGTTACAATAATGCTTCTACTATGTTGCTTATTGTAGCTTATCTGCATTCCTATTTCCTTATTTATTATTAAACCTACACCAGCATTGCTCCTATTTGGTTTTTTTATTTATAACTCTGAATTCACCTAACCGGAAGCTCTGTTCCTCCTGCCACAGAACTTCACTAATTCCTGCTATATCCAATATTAACCTACATCTCCCTTTTTAAATTTTCTTACCCACCATAAAATGCCACCCTTAAATGTGTGAAAGGAGGGAAGCATTTTAATTACCACTGCCGCTCAGTGAGGAAAAATTATACAGTTTCTCTAGTTCTGTCTACAGTTGGACAATTTAACAGTGAATTCTCAACCATACCATCAGAGCAACTTAATAGTTTGGGCCTCCACCATTCACAAGTACGAAGATGAGTGAAAAACAGAAAATTTCGATCACAGTTAATGAAATTTCACATAACAACTTTGCTGCTCTATATGACGAGATACTCAACTTTGATATTATCCGGGGGGGGGGGGGGGGGGGGGGGGGGGGGTTGTTGCTTCAGAAAGTCCCAGAATTTGGTGTTGCTGTATATCAATTTGCTTGTCTTATATTGTGACTGATTATCATGTGCAGCGGTGGAATATACATTGATAGTGAATATAGTTCTGCATACTGCATCCTACTGAAACAAAAATATTGACTTTTACATGCCAGCAGAAAGTTAAAATGATACTGAAATATCTGTAAATGTCTTTATGATGTTGCTACCAATGTGTCAATAACAAGTAATTTTCATATCTGTGTTGCTTGAGGCTTTCCTGACAGACAAATTAAAAGAATTTACTAAATAGATGAAATTTTAGATATCAAGTAGTATCTGAAAAAAAAAATGTGTAAAGAAAACTCATTTTAAAGTGACACGTTCCACATAATTATGAAAGTTCATATTCATGATCTCTGGAACACACATTAATGTACGTACGACTAGTTGTAGACACAGTTCTGAAGTGAGATGTAAGATGTTAGCCATCATATACAACCACTTGCTCTACGAAAGATCTATACCAAAAGAAGATGACGTAAGAAAGCTTAATGCCTGATGATCACAGACGACACAAGAAAGCTTAACGCTTGATATCACAGAAGACCTTGATGTTTTCTCTATAAGCATAACAGCTGAACTTTTTAAAGACCAAAACTACTGCTAGAGTTTCCAGATGGTATCACAGTAGGCTCACTCACATTCTGACAATGTGTGGTCAGCAAAACTTGTCGCACTAGCCTTTTACTTGCCATCCTCTTCATTAACTTCAAATAAAAACCCTCCCAAACCAGAGGACGAGAGTTCAGTAATGACATACAAATCTTTTGTCGTATCTGGATGATGCAAAATATCAATGTTAACTACTGATTTGACACAAATCATCCAAAAAATGAACATAACCCAAAAAAAAAAAAATGCCTTAAGCTGTTTTTCAGTGCTTCGATAAAGAAAACTTCATGCCACTGCCTTTTTCTGGGTCTACTGTTATCTTGTAGGAGAAATTATGTGACACAGAACTCCAAATTTGTCCCTTACAAATTTTGACTTCTGAAAAATTGTGTGATGTTCTTTCCAACATATCTACATTTTATTTCCAAATACTGGTGGCTATTAACAGGTCATCAATGTATAAAGTAACTTTAGCTAGTAGTTCAGGCTCTAAGACAATATCCAAGGCAATAATGAATACACCTGAACTCATATTTAACCCAAATAGTAATACATAAAATTAACTGCTTCCCCCAAAGATGGAAGCAGTATATTTTCTAGATTCCTGGAATAGGCTTACCTGCTAGAATGTACATCTCAAATTGACACTGAGAAGGTACTTAACTCTATGAAATTTCTACAAATGTTCATCTAAATTCTCAGGACTGGTTGCTACAAGAATAATAATCTTGTTGACGGCTCTTACATCTAAAACTACGCAAACATTTCCACCAGACTTTGCCACAGCTAGAAAAGGCTGCAATGCACAGATTATGAGTGTCTCACAAACAACGTTAATGCCCTGAGCAAACAAACCAGTGTGCTACTCTCTTGCTGGAATGCTAGAGGACACTTTTGTAGAAGGTCAATAAGTCACTTCTCCGTGAACTCCTCACTAACGAGTGGCACTTTACAGCCATGGTCTAATATTTGTTGATTCCATTAGAAGTTCAGAGGCAAACAGCAATGGCAACTGAACATAGGTGCTCCTGATTGCCAGTTGCCATCCCTGCTCCTTTTCATATCAGATCAGAAGACAGGACAGAAGTTTATGATGTATACAGGATCTGATTTATGTATTTACCCATGGACCATGTCACATAAGTGCTGGCAGTCAATTTCGTTTTAGCTCTCTGCAATGAACAACTCAACCATAACAACCTACAGCACGCAACATGCAGAATTGGATTTGGAACTTCACTGTAGTGGGAATGACTGAACTCATCATCTGAGCTAACTTCCTAGTACATTACCACCTGCTGCCAATCAACAACAACGCACATCTCGTTGATAGCATCAGCAGCTTAGCTACTGCCAGATTTTGATGCAGAACCGCCAAAGCAGAATTCAATAATGTGCTGAAGGAAGGCATCATCCACTCTTCTAGTAATTCACAGTTGTCACCTCTAAACTTCCCAAAAACTGTGGCACATAGCGCCCATGCAGAGATTAAAAACACCCTTAATGCTAGAACAGTGTCAGATCATTATCCTGACCACAGCTGAGAGATTATAATTATGCTTTATATTGCATAGTATATATAGTGTGCTAAACTGTAATAAGGCCTACACACAAATTCCCGTGGCACCTCAGAATATATCAAAGCTATAACTGCACCATTTGGCCCCTCTGAGAGTCTTTTCATGACATTTGGCTTACATAATGCTGTGCAAACTTAGCAGAGATTTATAGACTCCAAACTGTAAGGTTTGTAGTTTTGCTTCATGTACCTTGATGGCAACCTTGCCTTATCAGCCATGGCAGAGCAAAAACACTTGGCTGAAATCTTTAAGTGCCTGGACCAATATGAGGTTGTATCAGATACTGCCAACTATGTTTCTGGCCAACCTGAGATTAATTTGTTAGGCCATCTGATCTCAGTAGCAGGGTCATTACCACTTCCTGGAAAGGTAGAGGCAATACTGACGATTTGACTTTCAGAAACCAAGAAAGAACTATGCCACTTTCTAGGAATATTAAATTCTTATCAGTATCCTCTACCCTATTCAGCTAAGCTTCAAGAACCATCAACCGTAGCACTGTCTGGTCTGAAAATCAAAGGAAAAAGCCAATCCAATGGATGAACACAGCTCCACATCTGAAACAGTTAAACAAAAAACTTGAAGGAAGACAACTTCTCAGTCTAGATCGCATTTGCAAAAAGATTATTTATGATGGTCAGTTTTGGTAAAACAGAGTTACCATCATCTGATCTGGGAATAGCACACAAAGTGTAAAGCATATAGAATTATGAAAAATAGCATACAACATCATAAATACAATACATAGCAAGAATTGTTATTGTACATACCTCAGTAAAGGTGCATTGACATGCCAAACTTAATTATTTACTATATGTTTTGCCAAGTGCATCCATACAACATTACATTCACAGAGACTGATGCAAGAGCACCACTATGTGGCAAAAGTTACTGGAGAATATGTTGTCGTTTAGTGCTACCAAAGGTACTTGTGTAATCATGTCATTATCAATTGCATATATAAATATGTAATTTTAATGAAAGTGTGGTAACTAGTACAGAATTAAATTTCTTGTGGCAGGGAAAAGCTTAAATATTTTTGAGAAACAGAAAGAGCATATATAACATTATAGGGGTAAAACAATGAGCTGAGAAAGACAACATGTCATTTAGACTGCGACCTAAGTCATATTTCAAAATTCTATCTGTGTATAGCATCAGATACAAGTCAAAATAATTGCACAGCAACATTTATTGACAACATGTTTGCACAGCAAAACCTAGTAGATGACAAGATTGTGCAGTATGGCACCCTATATGTAGCTCATTATGTAGTGACGAGAAGGAAATCCTTCATTAAATAAATTCAACATCGTTGACTTTGGTACACACTTGTAGCAGTGAATGCATTACAGGCAGGCATCTGTGCAAAAATCCTATTAGATATACACCATGATATACCACCCAAGATCTAAGTATGATTTTGGTCTTTCAAAAATGTTACAAAGGGAGTACATTAAAATCTCAAAACCAAGGTAATAATATGGCAGTAATGACAAAGAAAATTCACTGATACAGTGAACTATTTAGATAAAATATGAATATAGTCATAAATGTGACACATAATTATGCAATATAATGCCTTTGGATATGAGCACGGACAAAACATATGTGTAGACACCTAAAGCTCACAGGATAATGATTAGTCCAGGCATAATCTAGCTAAGACAGGTGAAAAAAGGTGATATTCAGCCTAAGATAACATGAAATGTCAAGTATACAACTTGATCCATAGCTCATTGTCTACAGATGGTGTTACTCGATGTTACCATTAGGTCTCAGCTTAAAACAGGTGAAACAAGGTGACATTCAGCTCTAAACTAGCAAGGAATGTCATGTATTCAATGTGATTCATAACTCATGGTCTACATGTGGGGACAATTGAAAACAAAAAAATGGGTAAAATGGCTAAATAGGCTACAGCATTTAACTACATATTTTTAAAGATATAATCTTTGAATGCTAATGAAAGGAGCTCAAGTCAAAGAAATTGCAGTCACAGTAAATCTCGAAATATTTTAAAGAAGTTGTTATCTGTAAAGACTAACTGCTCATTAAGAACATTATTGCTGTATCACTTTTTATGACTATATATTTGCAAATTTTCCGGAATGTCAAACTTCTTGTCTTTAGGTGCATTGCGAAGAATTTTCATATTGTGGTTGATGCTGCTAACATTGTGCTTTGATACTCGTAGATGATAGCTGAATGCTGTGTTATCATGCTTCCCAGTATGGTCTCTATACATACCAAAAAAAGATTTGAACTATATAGAATCCTTCACACTGATCATGTTCTAGCTGATACACACCAGACTCTTTATATTTGTCACAATTTTCTCTGATATTAAGCCTTAATTTAAATATTAAAATAGTGACGGTTTGAAAAGCTATTAAAATAATAAATTTATGGAACTGCTGTTTGATTTTGTCAGACATTGTTCCTTATTTATCCTATTTTTGAGAACACTTCTGCTATTGCTGTGTTTCAATATGTTCTTCAATTTTTTTATATAACTTAACAACTAATTGGCTATTTTATATATTGTTTAAGGCAATCTGCTTCATAGTATGTAAACAATGACTACACAATCTGGTTCTATTGGTAATTTAAGGATTCAATGGACCATGGAGTTAAAAAAAATGCATATTTATATCACAGTGGGTGACAGGATCTGCCTTTCTAATGTAATCTGTATACATTGGTTTATGGAAAATGCTGAACTTATGCTTGCCATTTACTTTTTTAATTGTGCGGTCTAGGTAATTAATGCTTTCTTCTCTTCCTGTTTCTGATTCTTATCCACCCTGTTTAAATCTATTAGGTGATCTAGCACCATACCAAAGACAATGATGCTGAATTTACTTAATAAAGGATTGCCTCTTTGTCACCTACATAATGAGCTACATATGGGGCTCTATACCGTGCAGTCTCATTGTCGACTACATTTCTGCTGTGCAAGAATATTGTTCATAAATGTTGCTGTGCGTGAATCTGATATTGCACGCAGACAGGATTTTGAAATACGACTTAGGTTGCAGTCTTAACTACATGTCTTTTCCAACTTGCTGTTTTCTTGCAATATGGTTACACATGCTCTTTCTGTTTCTAATAAATACCTTAGCCTTTACCTTCTACACATTTTTTAAAAATTGTATACCAGTTACCACACCTTTATTAAAATTATATGTTTGTATTTGCAATTGACGGAAACAGGAATACAGGAATGAACTCCAGTGGCACTAAATGTCAACATTTTCTCTAGTAACTTTGATCACATGTAAATTCAGCAGTGATGTACTCTGTGACTTGTAATATGGGGCTGATACATTTCACAAAACATGTTGTAAATACTGGTTTTAACGTTGACATGCCACTGTATCTGCCATCAGTTATCCATCTAATTAACCGAAGGAGTACATTTATAGCTCTAGTTGGGCACTTTATTAACATTTACAGAAATATGTGTGATAATAATTCACTCTATGTATTGTATTTAGGACACTATACATTAATTTTCATAATTTCATATGCCTTCTACTCTATGTACAATATTTACTGATCAGAGGTTGATAACCCTGTTTTACCAAAACCAGTCAACATAAATAAAGGTTTTACAAATGTGAACTTGGCTGAGAATAGTCTTCCTCCATGTTGGATATTTGCAGATAGTCCCTTATCATTCATTATGAGCAAGTCAGCTAAACAAAGTATGACAAATGCGGCACTCCATGCACACCCTGCATTATAAGTACCTCTCATGCTGGTGGTTGATGGAGGCCAAACAGCAATTCTCTTTGCTGATGACAGCAATTATATAGTCACTGAGAAAACAAGAGACCTCCTTGCAGAGAAAGCAAATTAAACTCTCAAGGAAGTTTACAATTGGTCAATAAGCAATAAAGTAACACTGAACATAAAGAAAACTAATGCCATGAATTTCAGTTTGAAGAGGGAAAATGACAATGTTAAATTAAATGTAGATGGCACCTCTACAGACTGTGTAACAAATGCTAAATTTATATTGATTGATTTCTATATTGATTCTCAGTTGACGTGATGTAAACACATGAAGGTACTCACAAACAGAAAGTCATCAGCATGTTATGGCCTTAGAATCCCATCAACGGTGTGTAATATGCAGTGTCTTTCAGTTACATACTATTCATATGTACAGTCAATTCTTACCTACGGGATTTTTTTTTTTTTTTTTGAGGAACAAATGCACAAAATATGAACACAATTTTCAAACTCTGGTAAAGAGAAATAAGAATCATAAGCAAAAATTGTAGTCGAGCTCATTGTAAAGATCTGTTCAAAACTCTGTGGATTTTAACTGCTCCATGTGAATACATTTAGCAGTCAATCATACACACCAAAAATAACATTGGTAATTACCGCACAAACAGTTCTGTCCACGACCATGCAACAAGAGCTAGACTCAACTTCCATTTACCAAGATAAAATAAACATAAAACTCAAAACAGCATTTTCTACCAAGGAATAACTGTAAAATAAATTACCAAAAGAGATTAAAGAAATTGCAAAAATACTCTTATTTAAAAAGGCAGCTAAAAAGTACCCATTATGCAATACATTTTATACATTGAAGGATTACTTAGATAAAACAGAGTAGGGGTTTGATAAAAAAATGTAATACAAATAAATAATAATAATAATAATAATAATGGATGCTGACTCAAGTTCCGGGTAGGAAATAGGAAGTTGTGGTACAGAAAATGGCCCAGAGATCACCAGGGGGTGTGTGTGTGTGTGTGTGTGTGTATGTGTGTGTGTGTGTGTGTGTGTAGTGAGTGAAGTGTTATGAAACAATGTGTGTATAGTGTGTGCAGTGACTCATAGTGAGATATGAGTGAACAGTGTGGCATTACATTATTTAATAAGTTATTTGTAAAAAAAGTATTGTATACAAGGAGAAAATCTAATGATTGTCTCTAACTAGAAGCTTGTAAATGTATGTATACACAAATTAGCTTATTTTAAATTGGTCCAAACTTATAAGTACTTTGATATGTTCTATATCCTTGTAAAAAGAGATCTACGGATGAATAAAGCTGCAGCTGCTGCTGCTGCTGCTAATACTGACAACAAAGTTAAGATATGATGTACATAACAAGTTAAGAAAAAAGGTCATGTCATAGTGTCACCATTGTAATGTATAACCCACAGCTAACAGAATGAATGAAAAAAAAATTCTGAGTATTAATAATTAAAGATGAGTGACATACCACATTGATGATAGCAGGAGTATGACAAGAACACTATGGAGCTGTAAACTTTTTAGACTAATGGTTAAAATGAACTCCCTCCTGTGTCGAACAAAAACTATTACCTGAAATTTCATGTTCTGGTGAAAGTCAGGCACAGAAGTCACTGTCGGAGAGCAGAGAAGCTAGATGATGCAGGACCATGAAAACATTAAATTGCAAAACAAGAAATGATTTGCCTGACAACAGCAATGATAACTAGACCTAGTAAAAAGAAAATTAGACTGCAGGTTTGACTTGTGAAGGAAATAAACACACATTCAATAGCGCGCTGATGGCATGTGATTATCATGTCGCCAAACCATCAACTTCCAAAGGCTTACTCAGATGGAACATATAAAACAAACTTCAAATAATATTAGTGGAAGGAATTGAACACTTTTTCAATAAAAGAAAACATGGTAAAGTTTGCTTTATGCTTATTATTAAAATCAAATTACGGTTAATAAGATATGCAGGATAAATCAGGCTGGTGACCTGGAGGCAAAAAAGAGAGCAAGAAGTAGTCTTAACTCATTTAGTTGTTTTTACAAAACATAAGATGAACAAAAATCAAACATAGATGTGCTTAATTTAAAAGACAAAGTTCTGTTATAAACTCAAATAATCTGACTCCTGTCTTTACGAATACGGTGATTCATTACTTCTGTTCAGAATATACTAGCTCCAAACTTAGCTATCAAATATAAGTGCTGGCTTGATGTAAGATCCATGCCTAAATACTGGAAAGTTTCACAGGTCACACCAATACCCAAGAAAGGAAATAGTAGTGATCTGCTGAATTATTGACCCATATCATTAACTTCATTTTGCAGTGGAACTGTGGAACATGTAATGTCTTCAAATATTATGAATTATCTCAACAAAAACCATCTACTGACAAATAGTCTGCACAAATTCAAAAAATATCACTCCTATGAAGTGCAACTAGCTCTTTATTTACTATACGTAGTGAATGCTATTGACAGGGATCTGAAATTGGTCCCATATTTCTAGATTTCCAGAGGGCTTATGTCACTGTTCCTTACAAGGGAATTCTAATCACACTGCATGCCTACCAAATATCACCTCTGTACTGCAACTGGATACATGATTTCCTGTCAGAAAGGTCCCAGTTCATAGTAACTGACATAAAGTCATTGAGTAAAACAGAAGTGATATCTCGTGTTTCCCAAGGAAGTACTACAGGCCCTTTGCTGTTCCTAACTTACATAAGTTATTTAGGAGACAATATGAGCAGCCCTCTTATATTGTCTGCAGATGATGCTGTCATTTACGATCTCGTAAAGTCATCAGTCCAGAGAAGCAAAACCAATTGCAGAATGATTTAGACAAAATTTCTGTATGGTCGGAAACATGGCAATTTACTTTAAACGATGAAAAGTGTGAAGTCATCCATGTGAGTACAAAAAGGAATCCTAAATGATAAACTAGACAAATCTAAAGGCTGTGAATTCAAGTAAATACTTAGAGATTACAATTATAGACAACTTAAATTGGAAAAATCACATAAATAATATTGTGGGGAAAACTAATCACAGACCTTTTTTTATTGGCAAGGAGATACTGCAGGTCAACTGAAGACAACTTGACTGTCCTCTTCTGGAGTACAGCTGCACAGTGGGGGATTCACATCAGATAGAATTGATGGAGTGCATTAAAAAAGTTCAAAGAAGGGCAACTAATTTTTTATTGTCGCAAAATATGGGACAGAGCATCATGGATATGATATACCAACTGGGGTGGAAATCATTAAAACAAAGGTTGTTTTTTTTTTTTTTTTTTTTTTTTTTTTTTTTTTTTTTTTTTTTTTTTTTTTTTTTTTTTTTGTTGTGGCAGAAACTTTTCATGAAATTTCAGTTGCAAGCTTTCTCCTCTGACTGTGAAAACAATTTTTTCAGGCGACATACAGAAAAATTTAAGTGTCTGTTTTTCCTGCAAACTGTTTGAGAGTGGCAAGGTAGAGAAATAGCCATGCCATGAACTTAGTTGTGAATTGGAGAATAGTCACAGGAAAGTTATTTTTAGGGAAGAAGCAGTGGAGTATGTAATATCCCACTTTCTGTTCTTCATTGCAGTATAAACATTGTTTCACTTACGCACTTGAAAAAACACACTTTTTTAGCAGTAGACACTGCTTCTATAGTACATATCTATTCTTGACAGAAAGGTAGACATTACTAAATATTTAAAACAAAATGCTGTAGGTGTGTAAGAATGTTATAGTACTCACCTGTCTATTGATTCCACACTTAAGACTCAATTCTTCATTGTCTGGTTGTGACAAATGGGCACAGGATCAGATAAGTCATGGTAAAGAACCTTTCCTTCAATTACAAAATGTACTGATAATTTGCCATATCTGATTCTTATGACCATTCCAGCATTTCACACAAAAAGTTCTTAACATTTTATGATGCATTATATAATATGTATGCTAGTTATAAATGTTTGCTCTGTACATACTGCACCTTTCAAAAACTATTACAGGAAACAAAGTGATCTGCACTGTAAAGTATGAATGTATGATAACACACACATGAAAATCGAGGTCTAATAAAAAAAGATGAAACTCTGTGGTTTGGGATTTTACAACAAGATTTGACAGATGACTGTTTTCTCCTTCAGCCCTCTTTTGTTCTGCAATGTCCCTCCACTTACACAAACAGATATCAGCTGGCATTGTTTCCTGCTACTCACTAATCTACTACAATCATCTTGAACCCTTCTGATCATGAGATGAGATATTCTCTTTGCCATCTAAGTCAGTCTCCTCCCATTCTTTACTTCCCCCAGTGTCACCATTTCCACAACATTGTTGTCAGTTAGTTTATCATCTTCTTCATTTGCTATCCATTGTAAAACATCATCTGCATCGACATCCTCACAGCCTAGTGCATTGTTGAGCAATGAAACAGTGTTATCATTTCCATCTTTGGTTTCACACACGGATTCAAAGCTAAAATGTCCACCTTCATGGTCCAAAAAAATTTTCCAAGCCCTTATAAGTGATATGCTCAATGTTGTCCCACACTTCAACCAACCACCTCATGATGTCTAGCAAGTCAGTCCTCTTCAAAATAGTTATGCAGTCTTCATTATTATCAATTACTAATGACAACAAACTGAGAAGGTGGATGCAACACTTCTTTGGAATTTCAAGGATGCCCTGGTCCATTGACTGACAAAGAACAGTCACATTTCACAGTAAAACTAATGTGTTGACGTCTCCATCTGTGAGTTTCTTACTGGCAGGATGTGAGGGTGTGTAATCAGATGCAGCAGAACTTTCCTCAGTAAACTGTTGTCTTTCAAATATTTCTCTACAGCTGGTTTGAATTCCTTTTGAAACCAGGTTTTAAGAATTTCGGATTTCAACCACACTTTCTTTTGATGAATGTAATGTAGGGCAGTGATTCCCAGGTTTTCAGGTTTTTAAAAGCTCTCGATTTCTGTCATTTCCCTACTAATGAAAGCCAAAGATTGTGGTTGCCAACTGCATTACTGCAAGCCAATATGGTCACTTGTTCCTTACTTTTCTTGTATCCGGCTGCAGCAGCTTCCTTTTCTGGAGCAAGCATTTTTAGGCAGCATCTGGTGATTTAAATCACTCTCATCAGAGTTGTACAACAGTTCGCTATAAATTCCCTCCTCATCAATTAACTTTGAAAGATAATCTTTAAACAATGTCACAGCCTTCTTGTCAATGAATAAAGCCTCTCCACAAATGGTGGTAATCGGGGGAATAGCGAATCATTTGTTTCACTGCTACAATCATCCAACACTGCTAGTAAATTCTGAATCTTGTATTTGCCATTGAGATTGCAATGTTTTCTCCTGCAATGTCAGCCTAGTAACTTTCAAACCTTTTTCTCTTAAATGTCCATGCCACAAAAATCAACCTTTCTCAACCTGTTTAGTTTTAAGTATTGTGTTCCTTACTTTTATTCCACTTGCTTTAGCTTTGAGAGCACACCACTTCTCAATTCCTCATCGACTTTTCGTCTGGTCTCTGACACTGCTTTCTCCTACCCCTAACTCCAAAGTAATAGTTTTGACTGCTACTTCAGAATCCAGTCACATTACAGCATGTAGTTTCTAATTCATAGACACTACAAGCATTTTTGTTTATCATCCACATCTGATTTTGAACTAAAATACAGATGACTGTACAATACAACAATTTAATAATGCACATGCACGTCTGTTATGCAGCTGAAGAAACAAAGAACACAGGGTTCAGGGTTGGCAACAGATTTATCTCTACATGTGTTCATTGTTGTTTGTGAGCACTAGACGTCACCTCTATGAAAAAATATTTTGCTAATTTTTAATGAACACACACAATTTTGATCTGTTACCATGCCTTATGATAAAACAGTGCTCCTTTGTGAGAAACAATTAATAATTTTGAAAGGTATAAAAGTTCATAGATTTCTTAATATTAACTTCAACCAAATGTTCTCATCTTTGAACCTAGCAAAACATTATCTTTGTGTAGTTCTGCCAGGCAGTTCTCTGTACGCCTTACTTGTGTGAAGAGGTAAATAAATGAACTCCTGATTATAAGGTGTTGTTTGGTGTATCTCACCCAAGCATCCACCTCACTGGTGACCCCGAGTTGTAACGTATTCCGTTTTCACCGTTTTACTGTGTCCGCGGCCTCAGTGTCGGTTATTTTCGCGTGTATTACATCAACACAACATTCGAACAATGGCTTCGGCCCAACTCATAATGCATAACGCCGGATTTTGTGATCTACATGCATCGTGTTGTGGGCGATGTACACCTGCCAGGACTGCAACACAACTCCTCTCACTCCTCGATTATGCTGATTTCGCCGGAAGTTTTCGTGCCTGCAACAACAAGTGAGGTTAGGAGTGTGCATGACTTCAGCTATCAGACGCCTTTGTTCCTGCCACATGTGCCCTTCCTCATCAACGGTGCAGTTACCTCTTACGGATCTCCGTGCAGTGTGGGATCAATGCCGATTTCTGCAAATGCTTCGTTGGATAACCTGCCACCACCAGGACAATGGTTTGCCACACCGCAATCCGTGCAGTACCATGCAGATTCCTGCCACATGGCCAGAACTGCTTTGTTCACAGGTCAACCTCCTCAGCATCTGACCACGCCTGCACCTGCCTCGGTTCAGTATCAGCACATGCCTTCCTGCTTCAATACCTCAGCCTGCAATAGGAACAATTGCTTGTTATCTGTGCTGACCTCCATCTCTGTCCTACTGCTACACCTGTGTTTTGTGCCACGACATTCACCTTTTCCGCACACCGTGACTATGAACAGTGAACATTCACACATTTCGCCCAACGTTCGACATCATTTTCCTCACTGTGCTTTAGGACAGCCTGCACCTCCACAGCCTCCCTGCAACACAAGTGGCTCCGACTCTGATCGCACGTCAAGTTTTCCGCAGACTGACACACATTTTCAAACTTTGAACTTTTTCTCACCTGTTGCCCCCGTGCCGGCTCCAGTCAAACTTCCACAACCGCAATTGACACATTACAGTGTCTCACCCACGTCGGCCTTCCACGTCACGACGGATTGCGCCCAACCACAACGCGTCACCTTCATGCTGCCACCTGACCAGCTGTCATCACCACATACCCTGGGGACACACTCTCCTGGAATACTGCAGTAACAACAGCTCGTTTCAGGCAGTGCCCCAACGAATTCAACTTACCCTGTTTTTCCGAATGTTCTACAATGCTTACCGACACTGCCACTGTTCAATCCCAACAGGGCAACAATCTGGTTCAAATTGTGGACGAAGTATTCAACCATTTCAAACTTGATGAATCAACCAGATTTCTGTGCCGTATCACCCACCTGCATGACTAGTAGGACTTGATTGCTGACCTAGTCGACGCCCCGGACTCAGCTACCTGGTACAGTCTAGCCAAAAAGTCAGTTCTACGTCGGCTTGCATGCTCAACTGAGACAGCAATACAGCAAGTGCTCCATGTCGAGCAACTAGGCAACGACAACCGTTCACAACTTTGGAGATGGCTACGGGCCCTGGTCATTGACGATCTACTCTCTGACACAGCTCTCCTCACCATCTGGACAGGTAAACTACCTCCCTACATCCGCTTTGCTCTGGCCCGAACCTGGTGAGCAATGAATGACAACATCTGACAAACTACATGAGGCATCACTGCTCTATTTCGCCAGGCACTGCCTACCTGGCAAGTCTCAGGTTCAGGCTCCCTGTCCCGCAGCCGGACGCGGTCAGGGCCGCACTGTACCGACCGTTCCGCTCACTCCGGGATGCAGTATACAAACAGCTGGGATGTCACCGGCTCCACCCCCGGTCGCGCCCCCTCCTGCAACCGAACCGGCTGCAGCCTCCGAACCTCTGCCACCGCCTCTGGCAATGAACTATCTGCAGGAAAGGCAGCCGCACTACCCATACTGTTAATTCAACACACGGTTTGGTGAGGCGGCACGGAACTGCAGACCACCCTGCTGCTTCCCAAACACAGATCGCAGGTAGGTATGGGTGCTGCCTCCTGCGCACAACATGACAGGCAACTCCCAGTGCTCCATTCTGTCCGGGAACAATCGGATAATTATGGACGACTTCATATTAAAGACATTTCATTGGGATACTTGTTCCTAGTGGACACAGGCGCCGATGTTTTGCTGCTGCCTACGTCCTTAGTGTCGTCGAACATCCGCCCTCATCATACTTAACTGCAAGCTGTGAATTCTACTAAACTACAATGCTCGGGTTCAACCTCCCACGTCATCTCACTCTCCGCAAGCTGCAAACTTGAGAGGACATTTTTAGTGTGCAGTATTGAGGAACCTTTACTAGGTATTGACTTCTTGCAACACCACAAACTTTCACCAGACTTAGTGCGAAACACCATGTTGCATCACCTGCCCAAAACTCAATTTCCCTGTGCTCCGTCGAGCAAACCCCCCCGTGACACGCCGGTCGGGGCTCTTCTCATCTGTACATGCTCGGCTCTGTCGATGACATTACAAGAAACAATGCACAAGTGCCTTGCCGAGCTTGGAAACATCGCTCGTCTACACAAGGAAAACTTCGAGCTCTCCCTCCGGCTCCACGAAACTCAGCTCCAGCTATCAGACGCAGCAAAGGAATTACAGACACTGCAGCAAGAACAACGTAAGGTCAGTAAGTGTGACGAATCTGCTTGTTGTCCCAGCAATCGAGCCTCCGTGTGATTACCTCCCACTACCCCTCACAACTGTGCTATCAAGTCTACCATAACGTGTACTGACAGTTCCACAGGACCACACCCCCCCCTAACATGGCAGCATTTGACACTCGGCCGGACACGAGTGCGCATACGCGACGAGTGTCATGTGTTCCCGTACTGACAGCTCTTACCCCTCCCCTCGCAGGCAGCACCCCAAACTATGCAACTTCGGCTCCTGCACGCCGCCGTGTGACCGCCACTGACAACACAAACAGTGCACTCGCACCTAGCACTTCACCCACGACCGTGCTGCCACAGGCCGCACCCTCGGACAATGGACTCACTAACACTTCACGAGCTCTACCGAGCTCACCCGACCATGATGCCACTGCTTCAGGCCCGCGGCCATCTTGTCACGTTGACTCCTGGGACGTTTCACCACCTCGGCTCCCGTCAGATCCGCAGAGTGGCTCCGAACACCACGACCTCGCCTCGCCTGCCCCGCCCGCCTCACATTGTAAACAAACCACCTCCCGTGCCACCGGCAACATTTCTGTCATCACCAACGGCACTGTCCACAAGCTTCACCTCACGCCAGGCCCCCCAATCACCAGTAAACAGCGTCGACTTTGTCCCGAGCCCCTCTCCGACCTTAAAAAGCAGATTTCTGAACTTCTAAGCTCCGGCATCATCGAACCCTCTGCCAGCAGCTGGTCTATGCCCATTCATATGACACCCAAGAAAGACGGGTCCTGGCACATGTGTGGAGACTACTGTCGACTAAACACACAAACAATTATGGACGCCTACCCCATTCCCAACATTGCCGACTTTACTAGTTCCCTCGCAGGTGCAACCGCGTTCTCTGTCATTGATTGCAAATGGGCCTACCACCAGATCCCCATGGCTCCTGAAGACATTCAGAAGACAACAATCACCACTCCAATCGGGTTATTTCAGTTTCGATTCATGCCCTTTGGGCTAAAATACGCAACCCAGACCTGGCAACGCTTCATCAACGAAGTGCTATTCGGCCTAAAATTCTGCTTTGCATACCTTGATGACATTCTTGTGTTCAGCTCCTCTGTCGAGGACAACACTGGACACGTGCAAACTGTTATGGACACTCTCGTGGCAGCAGGCATCGAGACCAACCAGGACAAATTGCAGCTACATCAACCTGCTGTCACTTTTCTTGGTTTTCAGGTCTCTGCTGACGGCATTTCAATGCCCCCCTGAGAAAGTAGAAACAATACTAAACCTACCCAGACTTTCGTCATTCAAAGAGCTCTGGCGCTTTCTGGGGACGGTTAATTATTATTGCTGTCATCTACCTCAGGCTGCGGAGATTCAGGCTCCACTGACGGACGCCTTGGCAGGCACCAAGACTTCTTGATCTCGGCCATTCCGTGGACCCCTGCTATGACTGACTCTTTCACTGCACTCAAAAATCTTCTTGCCGAGG
Source organism: Schistocerca americana (assembly GCF_021461395.2). Lineage (NCBI taxonomy): Eukaryota > Metazoa > Arthropoda > Insecta > Orthoptera > Acrididae > Schistocerca > Schistocerca americana. The sequence continues at coordinate 504,431,399 of NC_060121.1, read as the reverse complement.
CCTGCACCATTGCGCATCCTCATCCCAATGTGCAGCTTTTCATCACCACAGACGCGAGCAATATGGCCATTGGCACTGTCCTTAGCCAGACAGTCGACAGCCAAACTTTGCCTCTGAAGTTCTTCTCGCGCAAGCTCACCAATGCACAACAGAAATATTCCGCGTTTGACAGGGAGTTGCTCGCGGTCTACGAAGCGATCAAGCTTTTTAAGACCGACGTTGAGGGACGCCCTTTCTATGTTTTAACAGACCACAAACCCCTGGCTGCGGCTATTTCAAACCTGCCAGCTGACCCGCCTCCTCGCCGTTTCAGATACATGGATATGTATCAGGTATCTCAGTTCACCACCAATGTCAGACATATAAAGGGTGCTGACAACATAGTTGCTGATTTCCTTTCATGAGTCGACACTGTTCATTTGCTGTTAGACCTCTCTGACCTGCCTAACATCCAACCCGCTGACGAGGACACACAAAACCTGATTTCAGACTCTACCTCTTCACTACACTTCGTCCGCACCACCTTCCCTGGCATTTCTAGGAAGATCTGGTGCGACGACAGTACGGGCATGTTATGCCCCCTCATCTCAACCACACTTCGTCGAGCTGTCTTCAATGCGCTGTGTGGAGAAATGTCAACAAGAACTGCCAGCAATGGGCATGCTCCAGCGTCGCGTGCCAATGCTGCAAAGTACACAAGCACACTTCACCCCACCTATGCACCTTTTTGATCCCTCCTGGGCGTTTCCAGCATATTCACATTGACATTGTCAGCCCTATCCCCCCCTCTAACAGCTTTCGTTATGTTATCTCGTCTACCGACCGAACAACTTGCTGGGTTGAGGCTGTCACTCTCCTCAATATCATGGCAGAAACTGTTGCTCAAGCTTTCATCGAGTCATGGGTATCGCGTTTTGGATGTCCAGCTATCATTAAGACTGACCAGGGCATATAATTTGAGTCAGCCTTCTTCAACGAGATTTGTAAAATTTGCGGCATCCAGCACATCCATACCACAACATATCACCCAAAAAGTAACAGGCTAGTTGAGTGCTGGCACCGCACTTTCAAGGCGGCTCTCCGATGCCACGACTCTCTTTGGATGGAGGCCCTTCCCCTTGTGCTACTCGGCATTTGTGCGATCTGTAAGGGAGACCTCAAAGGCACAATAGCCAAGTTCGTATACGGCCACAACATTGTTCTCCCTGGCGAACTTGTGAGCCCTTCCACTTCTCTCCCTCAGTCTGACTTACCTTCCTTCATGGACTAAGTCAGACGCCACTTCATCAACCTCCACATCCCTCCGCCCGCCAGCCATTCCGGCCCTAAGGTTCACGTCCCGAAATCTCTGAACAATTGCGAGTACGTCATGCTCTGAGATGACACTGTCCGTGCTCCCCTCCAACCCCCATATACCGGCATGTACCGAGTTCTCTGGCGCTCAGCCAATACCTACGACATCCAGATAAAAGATTCAGCTGTTACAGTCTCTCTCAACAGACTTAAGCCTGCTCATGTCGAGCCCGCTTCTACCCCCCCTTCAGGCCACGACCACGCCACACTGTTGTGGCTCACGATGCTCTGACCACACCCTCCACGTCGGACTTACTCACTCAGTCGAGTGACTTCCAGCTCCAATCGTCGAGCTCTTCTCCGACCTCACCCTCTACTCCGGTCTCTCTCACTCCATCAAGTGATCACATGCTCCCCACGTTGAGCTTACCTACGATCACACCCTCACCACCGGACCCTTCTCTGGTCCCTTCGACCTCTCCCCCGTTGCCTGCCTTGCCCTGTCGAGGTTTCTCACGCCCCCCCATCTTGAACATGCCCTTGCTTGAGGTGTTTGTGCATGTACCCCCCGGACATAATCCACGACATCTCTATAACACTATGCGATGACACACTGTTCGTCGTATGTTTCCCTTCATCCGGTGCTCATGACACAACCTCCGCCATACCCTGCCACCTGATGAAATGTATTCCCCTCTCGCCCTCGCCCAACGTTGACCTGGACATTCTTCGTGTGTTCGCCACACTCACCGGAGACATCATCATCGTCGCTCCGTTCCTCCCGCAAACCACCGGCCTACCTGTCACTGCACGACCAGAAAGCCCAGTACGATGCCCGGCGCACTTCAACGACTTCCTGGTTCGGTGGCCAGACCTTCCTTCACATCATCTACCAACACAGCTCCCCGATGACGCTGTCGAGCTGACCGTGGTTTGGCTCCCGCGGACCACCCCTGCCAACGCCATAGGCACTCCCCCTCCCCCTCCAGGCCTCACAGGAGTACTCCGAGCATCATCTTTGAACCTAGGAAAACATTATCTTTGTGTAGTTCTCTGTAAGCCTTACTTGTGTGAAGAGGTAAATAAGTAAACTCCTGATTATAAGGTGGTGTTTGGTGTCTCACCCGAGCATTCACCTTATATATGTAAAGACACACACATGTAAATGCATTTACACATATGTGTGTGTGTGCGTGCATGCATGCAAGTGTATACCTGTCCTTTTTTCCCCCTAAGGTAAGTCTTTCCACTCCAGGGATTGGAATGACTCCTTACCTTCTCCCTTAAAACCCACATTCTTTCATCTTTCCCTCTCCTTCCCTCTTTCCTGATGAAGCAACCTTGGTTTGCAAAAGCTAGAAATTTGTGTGTTTTTTATTGTCTCCTATCAACATACCAACACTTTCGTTTGGTAAGTTACAACATCTTTGTTTTTAGATATATTTTTCCCACGTGGAATGTTTCCCTCTTCATAAAAGCTGAATCAAACAAGATAAATAAGACTTGCAAGAATCATTGATGAATTTAAATTAAAGTGAACATGGAACAATTTTTGAACTTATTTTCCTTTAAAGAGGATCTTTTTATAAATTTTGTAAGCTTTTGTCATTTATGATTAACGGATCTGGGTGCATTTTTCTTACATTAGAAGATAAATTTTGTCATGCCTTGCACATTTTTTGTATCTTAGTTATTTGTCTCTTGAACACCTATATGGAAGTAACAACATTTTTTCTATTTCAAGTTACTATATATTCAAATAGATGTCTATAAGTTCATAAATTACTCTTGTTCATAATGTCACACCTATTTAGTCGAAATATTACAAAAATTATGCTTGAATGCACAATTTTACCTTGTTTCATAATATTTCTAACTGACTGGAACATTAAAAATTTCTTGCTTGGAGAGAATGTAACAGATAGCATGTTTCCCATTAAAATATTTTTCTCACAAAATAATGAGGTGAGTTAATTTTGGTGACTGCAATCAGGAGACCCAAGCTCAAATCCTGGTCTGCCTCACATTTTCACTCATTGCCGCTGATTTCACAAAGTTCCAATGCAGCTGACATCAATAATTTGTTCCCTTCCCTTTCCTCTCCTTTCCTTTCTCCCCTCTCCAACTTGAATTTACATAAGATGTACCACAGCTTTGGATTCCATGTGGTGACTGTTCTTTGGACAGGCTCGAAAAAACATACATCACACATTCATATCAAAAACAATTTCATTCCATACTAAATCACAATATTTCAAAATGTAAACAAAGTTTTTTAAGTGTTGTGGTCTGGAAACTTCTATTTTCAGTTCATGATTATTTCCCCTACCTTTTATGATTATTTCTCTCTTTGATTTTCCTAATCATAAAACACACAGTTTCGCTTGAATTTATTCTGGTAAGAACACTTCAGGTTTCCAGAATATTCCGGTGCACACACGCAGATTATAAATATAGTCAAAAACATGCAAAGGATTAGTTCGTAATTTGGTATTTTGCAGAAACACATGAGAGTTTGTCTGTCTCTGCAAACAGTTCTTTGTTCATTTGTTCTCTAAAAATGCAAGCAAACTGGACTTCCTTGCACTGGTGCTCACGCTTTGTATCAAGTGCATCATAGTGTGAATTTTTGATACTGGTTAGTGGAAAAATGTGAGTCTTTTTCATTGTCACTTTCTATTGTGACATATCATTTTTTTAAACAAATGTGAAAGCACACAACTAACTGCTAGCAAGAAAGAAGGTAAATAAATCAAAAAATGAATACTTATCAACACATGGTGTTCTTCCTGAAACTAAGCCCTGTCATACTACCTAGTGAAACAGCAACTTTCCAATGAAGATCTGCAAAAAGATGTGTACATTTTTACCTAAAGTAATAGGGATTTAATTCACTTGTCTTACTATTAGCGATGAGCATCACACACACTAACTGAGCATGCAAATAGCTAGGAGAACGCATGGAGAATCATAAACAATATTTTTACCTACAGATTTCAACAGAAGATTCATGTTGAATACGGGAGATGTTGCTTACACACTGGAAATTGATATTGTATGAAACAGCCAGTGAGGAGTAGTTGTTTGAGGTAACTACATGCACACATCATAAAAACAAAACTCTGTTCAGAACCACCACAAAAAAATGCCCTTGATGACTCACAGCAGAGAGATCCACTTTGTGACCCCAGACAACATAAGGTCCGATAAATAAGTTAATACACATATTTAACTAGTTCTCCAATATTTTCATGTACTAGCACCACTACATATACGTGTCATTTTAACCATTACTTTTAGCAAAGCAATTTCATTGTTTCAAAAATTTTACCTTAATTGTTAATGGTTACACATTAGCTACTGCTATCATCCCTTGGTTAGCGAATTTTAGGCTGCAGATGATTGAGAACTATTTGCTTGGCATCAAAATGGCTCTAAGCACTATGGGACTTAACATCGGAGGTCATCAGTCCACTAGATTTAGAACTACTTAAACCTAACTAACCTAAAGACATCACACACATCCATGCCCAAGGCAGGATTCGAACTCGTGACTGTAGCAGCAGTGGGGTTCTGGACTGAAGCACCTAGAACCACTAGGCAACAGCGGCCAGCTGCTTGGCATCAGACTACAATATTCGACAACAGGGAACTGGTGAATGAAAAGAGGAGGCTAGCAGAATTTTAGTGTGTTGAATTACCTGGAGAATAGGGAAAACTTCATAGCAATCTTTAGCTCAATCTGCGCAAATATGAAAATATTACTGAATAAAGGAAAGGTGTAACTTAACATCGGCTATGCAGTTCTTCATGATGGAATCCTGAGATGGAAAGTTCTCAGCAAACTTGCTACACTAAATTCAGATAAAATACCTATTTCACAATTATTGCCTTAATCACTGTTGTCACAGGCTATGTATGAGTTACGAAACTGGCAAGGCTCTCACTATTATGCCCAGAAGATGGCATCTAATCATCAGGTTTAAATTGGAGGAACCCCGTGTCTATTGATTATGTTAGTACTTCCTGTTCAGTATTTCTAGCAGCATCATTACTTGCATCAGGTGGTCAACCATTGTAACACTACTTCTGTGCTGTTTCTTTATAAAGTGGATGATTCCACATGTTGCTAAGTGCATAGCCAATACTTCTATCGACCATTTTGTCATGGAGCATTCACAACAATGCTGCAATCTTGAATGTTTTCCAATGTAGTACATCTTTCCAGCAACAGAAGGCAGCAAAATGCATGACACTCAAACTGACAGATGTCCAGTAAACAGGCTACTGGGTCTCGAAGGTGAAAGAGATCATTTACTGGTAACAAATGTGCATCTTTTGTTCTTTCAATCAACAAATCTAAGAACTCCTCCCACCCTTCTCTGTCTCCACCATTAATCTTATATTTGGATGTACACCATTTAGATGGTCAATGAACAGATGCAGCACCTCACTGCCATGGAGCCAGATTGAAAATTTATTGTCATACAGCTCCAGAAGCAGGATGATTGGAGAGGGCCACTGTTGAATGCCTGTTCTTCGAAATCGTCCATGAAAAAGTTAGCTATGTGTGACGACAGTGGCAAAACCATGACAATTACCTCAGTCATTACACAACAATTTTGCAGTGTACAAAAAATATGAGTTTGCCACTATCATCTGCTACATTTTATTGATACACTAATAAACTAATCCTAGTCAAAAGTGTTGTCACAACCAAGTCCCAACAATGCTTAAATTGCTGTCTCTTCTACCTTAACAGTTACCTGTGAAATGAGCTTTCCAAACTAGCTGGTAGAAATAGGATGATGCGGGGGTCATTAAAATCAATATCTGGATGCAGCACTGTTATGAATGCTCCATGACAAAAGGGTTAATAGAGACACTGGCTAAGCACTTAGCATAGTCTGTCGTCTACATAAAATAACAGACTGAATAATGCACATGAACTGGCATGAATGAAGCACATAAAATTATATAATAATTTCATATGTGTTAGTAGTAACTAAGCATTATACTATTTAAGAGGGGAAAAATCTGCATAGAATACCTACAGTAAATAAAGCCTGTCTATTACCATTTGGCCATCTGGCACACATATATCTGTTCATCCAGAATCCAGGATGCACATGCTACTGGCCTAATACACTATGCGGCACTGATAGATCCCAAATTTTGTAATTCATAATTCTGGACTCCCCCCCATGAACCATGGACCTTGCCGTTGGTGGGGAGGCTTGCGTGCCTCAGCGATACAGATGGCCGTACCGTAGGTGCAACCACAACGGAGGGGTATCTGTTGAGAGGCCAGACAAACATGTGGTTTCTGAAGAGGGGCAGCAGCCTTTTCAGTAGTTGCAGGGACAACAGTCTGGATGATTGACTGATCTGGCCTTGCAACATTAACCAAAACGGCCTTGCTGTGCTGGTACTGCGAACGGCTGAAAGCAAGGGGAAACTACAGCCGTAATTTTTCCCGAGGACATGCAGCTTTACTGTATGATTAAATGATGATGGCGTCCTCTTGGGTAAAATATTCCGGAGGTAAAATAGTCCCCCATTCGGATCTCCAGGCGGGGACTACTCAAGAGGACGTCGTTATCAGGAGAAAGAAAACTGGCATTCTATGGATCGGAGCGTGGAATGTCAGATCCCTTAATCGGGCAGGTAGGTTAGAAAATTTAAAAAGGGAAATGGATAGGTTAAAGTTAGATATAGTGGGAATTAATGAAGTTCAGTGGCAGGAGGAACAAGACTTTTGGTCAGGTGATTACAGGGTTATAAATACAAAATCAAATAGGGGTAGTGCAGGAGTAGGTTTAATAATGAATAAAAAAATAGGAGTGCGGGTTAGCTACTACAAACAGCATAGTGAACGCATTATTGTGGCCAAGATAGACACAAGGCCCATGCCTACTACAGTAGTACAAGTTTATATGCCTACTAGCTCTGCAGATGATGAAGAAATTGATGAAATGTATGACGAGATAAAAGAAATTATTCAGGTAGTGCAGGGAGATGAAAATTTAATAGTCATGGGTGACTGGAATTCGTCAGTAGGAAAAGGGAGAGAAGGAAATATAGTAGGTGAATATGGATTGGGGGGAAGAAATGAAAGAGGAAGCCGCCTTGTAGAATTTTGCACAGAGCATAACTTAATCATAGCTAACACTTGGTTCAAGAATCATGAAAGAAGGTTGTATACCTGGAAGAATCCTGGAGATACTAAAAGGTATCAGATAGATTGCATAATGGTAAGAAAGAGATTTAGGAACCAGGTTTTAAATTGTAAGACATTTCCAGGGGCAGATGTGGATTCTGACCACAATCTAGTGGTTATGAACTGCAGATTGAAACTGAAGAAATTGCAAAAAGGCGGGAATTTAAGGAGATGGGACCTGGATAAACTGAAAGAACCAGAGGTTGTAGAGAGTTTCAGGGAGAGCATAAGGGAACAATTGACAGGAATGGGGGAAAGAAATACAGTAGAAGAAGAATGGGTAGCTCTGAGGGATGAAGTAGTGAAGGCAGCAGAGGATCAAGTAGGCAAAAAGACGAGGGCTAATAGAAATCCTTGGGTAACAGAAGAAATATTGAATTTAATTGATGAAAGGAGAAAATATAAAAATGCAGTAAATGAAGAAGGCAAAAAGGAATACAAACGTCTCAAAAATGAGATCGACAGGAAGTGCAAAATGGCTAAGCAGGGATGGCTAGAGTACAAGTGTAAGGATGTAGAGGCTTGTCTCACTAGGGGTAAGATAGATACTGCCTACAGGAAAATTAAAGAGACCTTTGGAGAGAAGAGAACCACTTGTATGAATATCAAGAGCTCAGATGGCAACCCAGTTCTAAGCAAAGAAGGGAAGGCAGAAAGGTGGAAGGAGTATATAGAGGGTTTATACAAGGGCGATGTACTTGAGGACAATATTATGGAAATGGAAGAGGATGTAGATGAAGATGAAATGGGAGATAAGATACTGCGTGAAGAGTTTGACAGAGCACTGAAAGACCTGAGTCGAAACAAGGCCCCGGGAGTAGACAACATTCCATTAGAACTACTGATGGCCTTGGGAGAGCCAGTCATGACAAAACTCTACCATCTGGTGCGCAAGATGTATGAGACAGGCGAAATACCCACAGACTTCAAGAAGAATATAATAATTCCAATCCCAAAGAAAGCAGGTGTTGACAGATGTGAAAATTACCGAACTATCAGTTTAATAAGTCACAGCTGCAAAATACTAACGCGAATTCTTTACAGACGAATGGAAAAACTGGTAGAAGCGGACCTCGGGGAGGATCAGTTTGGATTCCGTAGAAATGTTGGAACACGTGAGGCAATACTAACCTTACGACTTATCTTAGAAGAAAGATTAAGAAAAGGCAAACCTACGTTTCTAGCATTTGTAGACTTGGAGAAAGCTTTTGACAATGTTGACTGGAATACTCTCTTTCAAATTCTGAAGGTGGCAGGGGTAAAATACAGGGAGCGAAAGGCTATTTACAATTTGTACAGAAACCAGATGGCAGTTATAAGAGTCGAGGGGCATGAAAGGGAAGCAGTGGTTGGGAAAGGAGTGAGACAGGGTTGTAGCCTCTCCCCGATGTTATTCAATCTGTATATTGAGCAAGCAGTAAAGGAAACAAAAGAAAAATTCGGAATAGGTATTAAAATCCATGGAGAAGAAATAAAAACTTTGAAGTTCGCCGATGACATTGTAATTCTGTCAGAGACAGCAAAGGACTTGGAAGAGCAGTTGAACGGAATGGACAGTGTCTTGAAAGAAGGATATAAGATGAACATCAACAAAAGCAAAACGAGGATAATGGAATGTAGTCAAATTAAATCGGGTGATGCTGAGGGGATTAGATTAGGAAATGAGACATTTAAAGTAGTAAAGGAGTTTTGCTATTTAGGGAGCAAAATAACTGATGATGGTCGAAGTAGAGAGGATATAAAATGTAGACTGGCAACGGCAAGGAAATCGTTTCTGAAGAAGAGAAATTTGTTAACATCGAGTATAGATTTAAGTGTCAGGAAGTCGTTTCTGAAAGTATTTGTGTGGAGTGTAGCCATGTATGGAAGTGAAACATGGGCGATAACAAGTTTGGACAAGAAGAGAATAGAAGCTTTCGAAATGTGGTGCTACAGAAGAATGCTGAAGATAAGGTGGGTAGATCACGTAACTAATGAGGAGGTATTGAATAGGATTGGGGAGAAGAGAAGTTTGTGGCACAACTTGACTAGAAGAAGGGATCGGTTGGTAGGACATGTTTTGAGGCATCAAGGGATCACAAATTTAGCATTGGAGGGCAGCGTGGAGGGTAAAAATCATAGAGGGAGACCAAGAGATCAATACACTAAGCAGATTCAGAAGGATGTAGGTTGCAGTAGGTACTGGGAGATGAAGAAGCTTGCACAGGATAGAGTAGCATGGAGAGCTGCATCAAACCAGTCTCAGGACTGAAGACCACAACAACAACAATTCTGGACTTCACTACCAGAACACTAAACTATGCAGCACTACACTACCATACGTAGTATTAGAATCAAGCATGATCTCTTGTTTGTCTGGATGGTTAGCCCATGGCACACTAGAAGTACAACTCAGGATTCCCGTTGGCTGTGTCATCCAAGTTACAGATATTGGGAGATGGCTGTCAGGGTCCTCCCCAAGGCTCACCTCCTCACTGCTGCCATAAGGTTCTTGTAGGTGGGTGTTCTGCTATGGCGCATCTTGTTATCATGATGTAAGCCGTCTTCTTTGTCCTCTCTCAGCCATATAGGGTTGCAGTTCATAAGCTGATATCTTAGCTGTGAGCGAATTCAGCTTATACCACAGTTCCTAATAGCACATATAGCATATTTTCAGTCACTGGTAACAAATGATACATTGTGCCAGAGTAAAACAAATTTTCCTTCAAAAGAATTTGTTATATTGGAAGAAAAAACTACTCAAATTACATCAAAAGCACATTGTATGAACTGATTGCAAAAATTTAAGCTTCTATACCTATTCTCATACAGGTTTGTTGATTAACGGAACCAACCTTGGAGATTTTATTTAAATGCTGACTCTCATTGTGACAATAATCAAACTTTTGGATCTTCCAGATAGGCATAGAATGAACAAAAAATAACCCCACTCACAGGAAAGTGAGCCACAATGGAATTGCATGCTGCAATGCACTGAAAGTTTACAGTTATAAGAGGAAGCTAAATTTAGTGCAGAATTAAATATGTTTCTACCTGAGAACTGTGTTTGCAATTTGAGTGAATATCTATACCAACAATAACTTCAATGAATAACATCTATACCAATAATAATCCATTACTGTATGGATTTTGTTGGGTATGTTTACATGCCGTACTTACGAAGAGAAATGTACTGAAGCTACTGTCTACTTTGTAGCATTAGTCTGTATTTCAAATAAATTCTTATATGCATAAGTTGTTGAAGTGAGCATGGCAAAAAATGGCTTGTGAAGTTACATTACTCTCCATTAGTAGTGAGAAATGTTACCTACAAATGGCTCTATGCTGCCTGTGCAATGGCATAGTCCTCTCTCCTTCTCTTCTCTCCCAAATACCACCATGGTCCCCTTTCCTCCAGCACTGCTTCTCAGTGCTGCACTTAGCAGCACACTACCCTGTCCCACCACAACCCTGCACCTTCCACAGGCTGTAGTAGTATTTTCCCCCACTCCTACCCTGTTATCCCTCCCCTTCTCCATCCAAGTACTCATCCATATCCAGACTACCCACTCCAGCAAATATTGCTGTTCACCTCAGATGGAGGGGAATATGTTGAGAGGCCAGACAAACGTGTGGTTCCTGAATAAAGAGGGCCAGCAGCCTTTTCAGTAGTTGCAGGAGCAACAGTCTGTATGATTGACTGATCTGGCCTTGTAACACTAACCAAAACGGCCTTGCTGTGCTGGTACTGCGAACAGCTGAAAGCAAGGGGAAACTACAGCCGTAATTTTTCCCGAGGGCATGCACCTTTACTGTTAAATGATGATGGTGTCCTCTTGGGTAAAATATTCCGGAGGTAAAATAGTCCCCCATTTGGATCTCTGGGCGGGGACTACTCAGGAGGACGTCGTTATCAGGAGAAAGAAAACTGGCATTCTACGGATCGGAGCGTGGAATGTCAGATCCCTTTATTGGATAGGTAGGTTAGAAAATTTATAAAGGGAAATGGATAGGTTAAAGTTAGATATAGTAGGAATTAGTGAAGTTCGCTGGCAGGAGGAACAAGACTTTTGGTCAGGCGAATACAGGGTTATAAATACAAAATCAAATAGGGGTAATGCAGGAGTCGGTTTAATAATGAATGAACAAATAGGAGTGGGGGTAAGCTACTACAAACAGCATAGTCAACACCTTATTGTGGCCAAGATAGACACAAAGCCAACGCCAACTACAGTAGTACAAGTTTATATGCCAACTAGCTCTGCAGATGATGAAGAAATCAAAGAAATGTATGATGAAATAAAAGAAATTACTCAGATAGTGAAGGGAGATGAAAATTTAATAGTCATGGGTGACTGGAATTCAGTAGTAGGAAAAGGGAGAGAAGGAAACATAGTAGGTGAATATGGATTGGGGCTAAGAAATCAAAGAGGAAGCCGCCTAGTAGAATTTTGCACAGAGCACAACTTAACCATAGCTAACACTTGGTTCAAGAATCATAAAAGGAGGTTGTATACATGGTGTCAGATAGATTATATAATGGTAAGACAGAAATTTAGGAACCAGGTTTTAAATTGTAACACATTTCCAGGGGCAGATGTGGACTCTGACCACAATCTATTGGTTATGAACTGTAGATTAAAACGGAAGAAACTGCAGAAAGGTGGGAATTTAAGGAGATGGGACCTGGATAAACTGAAAGAACCAGAGGTTGTACAGAGAGTCAGAGAGAGCATAAGGAAACAACTGACAGGAATGGGGGAAAGAAATACAGTAGAAGAAAAATGGGTAGCTTTGACAGATGAAGCAGTCAAAGCAGCAGAGGATCAAGTAGGTAAAAAGACGAGGGTTATTAGAAATCCTTGGGTAACAGAGGAAATATTGAAATTAATTGATGAAAGGAGAAAATATAAAAATGCAGTAAATGAAGCAAGTAAAACAGAATACAAACGTCTCAAAAATGAGATCGACAGGAAGTGCAAAATGGCTAAGCAGGGATGGCTAGAGGACAAATGTAAGGATGTAGAGGCTTATCTCACTAGGGGTAAGATAGATACTGCTTGCAGGAAAATTAAAAGAGACCTTTGGAGAAAAGAGAGCCACTTGTATGAATATCAAGAGCTCAGATGGAAACCCAGTTGTAAGAAAAGAAGGGAAGGCAGAAAGGTGGAAGTAGTATATAGAGGGTCTATACAAGGGCGATGTACTTGAGGACAATATTATGGAAATGGAAGAGGATGTAGATGAAGATGAAATGGGAGATACGATACTGCGTGAAGAGTTTGACAGAGCACTGAAAGCCCTGAGTCGAAACAAGGCCACAGGAGTAGACAACATTCCATTAGAACTGCTGACGGCCTTGGGAGAGCCAGTCCTGACAAAACTCTACCATCTGGTGAACAAGATGTATGAGACAGGCGAAATTCCCTCATACTTCAAGAAGAATATTGTGGTGTCACCGCCAGACACCACACTTGCTAGGTGGTAGTTTTAAATCGGGCGCGGTCCATTAGTACATGTCGGACCCGCGTGTCGCCACTGTCAGTGATCGCAGACCGAGCGCCACCACAAGGCAGGTCTTGAGAGACGGACTAGCACTCGCCCCAGTTGTACGGACGACTTTGCTAGCGACTACACTGACGAAGCCTCGCTCCTTTGCCGAGCAGATAGTTAGAATAGCCTTCAGCTAAGTCCATGGCTATGACCTAGCAAGGTGCCATTAGCCTTACATAGCAATTGATACTTATCGTATAAAGCATGTCTCATCAAGAACGACGTATACAACAAGGATGGATTAAAGTTAAGTATTCCAAGAGCTACGTACTTTTCTTTATAGCATTCATTACGTATCCTTTTTCAGACCTCACGCCATCCTTCGTGTGTTTATAGCGTGCATTGCGGTCCCCTCAAATCACACTGTGTCGGCACTTCTGTCGACACATCAAATATAATAATTCCAATCCCAAAGAAAGCAGGTGCTGACACATGTGAAAATTACTGTACTATCAGTTTAATAAGTCACGGATGCAAATTACTAACGCGAATTCTTTACTGATGAATGGAAAAAATGGTAGAAGCCGACCTTGGGGAAGATCAGTTTGGATTCTGTAGAAATATTGGAACACGTGAGGCAATACTGATCCTACGACTTATCTTAGAAGCTAGATTAAGGAAAGGCAAACCTACATTTCTAGCATTTGTAGACTTGGAGAAAGCTTTTGACAATGTTGACTGGAATACTCTCTTTCCAATTCTGAAGGTGGCAGGAATAAAATACAGGGAGCGAAGGGCTATTTACAATTCGTACAGAAACCAGATGGCAGTTGTAAGAGTCGAGGGACATGAAAGGGAAGCAGTGGTTGGGAAGGGAGAGAGAGAGAGGGTTGTAGCCTATGCCCGATGTTATTCAATCTGTATATTGATCAAGCAGTGAAGGAAACAAAAGAAAAGTTTGGAGTAGATATTAAAATCCAGGAAGAAGAAATAAAAACTTTGAGGTTCGCTGATGACATTGTAATTCTGTCAGAGACAGCAAAGGACTTGGAAGAGCAGTTGAACAGAATGGACAGTGTCTTGAAATGAGGACATAAGATGAACATCAACAAAAGCAAAACAAGGATAATGGAATGTAGTCGGATTGCACTGGGTGATGCTGAGGGAATTAGATTAGGAAATGAGACACTTAAAAGTAGTAAAGGAGTTTTGCTATTTGGGGAGCAAAATAACTGATGAGGGTCGAAGTAGAGAGGATATAAAATGTAGACTGGCAATGGCAAGGAAAGCGTTTCTGAAGAAGAGAAATTTGTTAACATCGAGTATTGATTTAAGTGTTAGGAAGTCGTTTCTGAAAGTATTTGTATGGAGTTTAGCCATGTATGAAAGTGAAACATGGACAATAACTAGTTTGGACAAGAAGAGAATAGAAGCTTTCGAAATGTGGTGTTACAGAAGAATGCTGAAGATTAGATGGGTAGATCATATAACTAATGAGGAGGTGTTGAATAGGATTGGGGAGAAGAGAAGTTTGTGGCACAACTTGACTAGAAGAAGGGATCGGTTGGTAGGACATGTTCTGAGGCATGAAGGGATCACCAATTTAGTACTGGAGGGCAGCGTGAGGGTAAAAATCATAGAGGGGATTCAGAAGGATGTAGGTTGCAATAGGTACTAGGAGATGAAGAAGCTTGCACAGGATAGAGTAGCATGAAGAGCTGCATCAAACCAGTCTCTGGACTGAAGACCACAACAACAACAACAACAACAACATGTTTGATGAAGGACTTAGTCCAATAGCTAGTAATATCTAGTAGCCTTCCTCAATGTGCCTCTCTGGCACTTGACGCTTCCTCCGTGTGGTGAGTATCAATCTATCCTTTTAATAAAGATGAATGGATGAGGTGTACACACAATTACACTCGTGTCTGCGTGTGCTGAAAGTGAACCAGATTAATGTTGTACACTGACTCTACTGGTAAATGCGACTGTGGCTGAAACTCGTCTGTAAATTGCATAGACCAGATGGTAATATTAAGACACAGTGACTCAGCATCTTCACTACATGGTGAGTAGCAACTATCCTTTTCATAAGATTGTCACATTCCATCCTGGATTTTACAGTGTTTAAATTGCCTAAATTATAAGGTTGTGTGTCCAGTGGGATCACACTTGAAGAATCAGTTTACAACTGACTAAGCATATCCTCAGTGATTGCTCCAACACTGATTACTCTTTTAACTTACCAAGCCAAGTAAGACAAATATGGCTCTATTCATAAACCTCTGAACACTAATCAAAATAGGCCTCTTGTGACTTCACACATAATATGAAAAAAATTATCATACACAAGATGCAACATAAGTGATACACAGGACACTTGATTTGAGCGATACAAATGAAAAGAATATAGTGAGGATGAGTCAGCACTGCTTTGCACGTATATAGGTGTGAGTTGCTGGTAGATGGCAAGGCTGAGACCACGCTGTGTGCACACTTTCTACAGGTGGCCTTTAGTGGCTGGCCCATGCTGACACAGTTGGCAACTGATTTAAGTAGAAATGCATGGCAATCCTACACTCAGCATACTCACATCCATACACACTAGTAGCAGGATACAGCAAGCTGCATACAATTTGCATTCACTGTAGGTACTGCTACTGTGTCTTTTCCCAACAATGCAACTTATTTGTTTCAGAGCAGGCATCTATGAATTCAGTGAGAGCTACTAACCAGACATGGTCATATTTGAATGCACTGATGAAATTTTGACAGAGGCAGCCCAACCTATTGAAAGCATCATCATGTTCGATTAAGCATCTCATAAAATTTAACTACAGAAAATTTATTGTCAATATCATTACAAGGTTGAATTTTTATCTCATTAACAAAACAGTTGTCATATTAGTAGACTCAAACAGAAAAGGAAATAGGCCTATCTGAAAATCAGGTAACCTCAGACTTGAAACCCTCAAACCCTTGGATCACTTTGCTCTTGGCACATGTAAGTGAGAGGTAAACTTTTGGAAACAGTAATAATTGTTCATTTCATGTGAAATCAATTAATGGTCTGGTTATTGATAGCTCAGAGTTCCATAGTTTCGTAGAGCGTTAGTAGGCCTAGTTGTTTGCCTGAACTATTACAAATCAAATTTTTTTAGACCTTTCTTTTTTTGGGTTTTTAATTTTTAATTTCCAAAATAGTGAAATTATTGTCACATTTTGAAGCATTAAAAATGTCCACATCTCAAACATTAGCCTTAATTTTATTTTACACAGTATCCACTGTGTAGTCTGTGAGACTTTGGGTGTGATAAGTTGAAACGGAAACCCTAAACAGCAAAAATCAAATATGGCTGTCAATTCATTGTTATTTTTTATTTGGTAGAAATTGTTGTATTGCACTATTAATTGTTTTATTTTAACTTCAGATTTGGCGTTCCCATGTTATTTGTGAAAATATTTTAACATAAAATCGAATCAAATACGATCAACAAGACTAAAAATAATTTCCTTAGTTCTACCTTTATTTTACAAACACATTACAGTAATACTATTTAATATTATAAATTAAATACTGGTGTACCTATTACTATTTGTGTTATTTGAGTTCCCTGCAATGAGAAACTATACTCATTTTAAGACAGAAAAACATTACAGTGAATCGACTACCATCTTATTAGAGCTTGAGATTATATATTTCAGTCTTCTTTTGAATGGCATAGCACAGTTCTGTCATGCAATAGTGACTTATTATTGATAAAACACTTTTTTTGCTTTATAGTCCATGTGACAGTTTACATCTCTGTATGTTCTCCCAGTAGCAGTTGTGGTGTTTAATTTATACTGTAATTTATGAACTTTCTTGGAACAGTAAACTTATGAAGTCTTCTTATGTATGAAAGAGTAGGAACTGCTCCACAACCATGCCTAAATAAAAGGTTTACCTCTCCTTTTCATCTCTTGATAGTACACAAACCATCCACTACTTGTTGTCATCGGTACAAGCAACAATCCTGTAATCTGTTCAAAAGGCATGCCATCTGCATCTAGTCTCGCTTGGACTCTGTACAATCAGAAACAACATTTGCTCTTAGCTTTGAATTTGCTTGACCAAGGATAATCAGATGATATTCCTGAGTCACTCTGACTGTTATGGTTTCATAATGTCTTTTAGCCAAGCTCCTTTCTTGAGCTACATACTCATTATAGATCACACAGAAAAAGGTGATAGAGAATATTTGGTTTAACTCACTTATACAATTGGAAGAGACTTAATTTGGTTATTCACAGAATTTGGAGAGAACCTTCGGTTGCAAGTCTTTTGACTGTGCTGCCAACACCACCACACACTCCCATTCCAAGTGAAAACTTAACAGAAATGTTCAGAAGACAACCACTGAAGTGGATTACCGCTAATCTTAACTCTAATGAATAGATGTCAGGCTGTGTGTGCATACCAGTTGTCCGACTGCTTCCTATAACAACCTAAGTACGAGGGTTGGAACTTAAATAGTGGCAACTATTTATTCACAACCAATACAAAAGAGTTACACGTTTGCACCTGTTACTGTCCTTCAAAGTAGTCAACAGCGTTGTGTAGAACCCATTGCCAGCTATGTGGAAGGCGTAGTATACTGTTAACAGAGCCTGTTCTGTAGATGGTGCGAATGGAGCAGTCTACTGCCTGTTGAATCTCTGGAACAGTTCTGAAACGAATGCCATGAATTGGTTCCTTCATGTTCGGAATCAAATCAAAGTCACAAGGACATAAGTCCAGGGAGTATGGTGGATGGTACAGTAGCTACCAGTCCCATCGACCGAACACAGCTTGTGCTGTACGCGCCTGCGCTTTGTCGTGCAAAATGATGGGTGGGTTGCGCAGAAAGTGTCGCCACTTCTTTCGCAAGGCTGGTCACAGGTGATGCTCCAAATACGAACAGTAAAACTGTGGGCTGACAGTCTGCCATGGAGGAACGTAATGCGTTAGGATAACACTATCAGAGTCGTGCACGAGAATCACAATAACTTTAGACCACTCTATTTGCACCATCCACAGAACAGGCTCTGCTAACAATAACGGGTTCTATACAATGCTGGTGACTACTTTGAAGGGCAGTAACAGGTGCAAACATGTAACTCTTTTGTATCGGTTGTGAATAAATAGTTGTCACTGTTTAAGTTCCAGCCCTCGTAGTTTGGTGCTCGGGCAGCATTTCTCAACATTTCAGTATTTGCGACCCAATTATCAATCATAATTTTCATCCTCCTCCCCCTTCGACAATAATTTATGTACAATAATGTATTTTGACGCTAAAACTACACAGTTACAAACCTTACAAATCTCCAAGAATAACTAAATTTATTTCGCAACACCATTGCGCTGCACTGATAAAATAAAAGCTGATGACCATTTATTCTGTCCTATAGGCAGAACTACCAAATGTAGTAGACTTCACGGAAAGTGGCGAAATCAAAGATGATACGTAAATTGCTCTTTGAATTTTGGGCAGAAGTGAAAAGCTAGTGTTCTGTACTGAAAACTTGAGCATTTCGTATAGGCCTACTATTACCATTCTCAATATCCTACCTTTATGAAACCAGATTTCCCGCATTGGCTGCTCTGAAGACATTAAATAGATCTCAGCTAAACATAGAGAAAAAATTCAATAGGTCTCTTCTAATGTTAAATCCCCTTCCTACTCTGCAAGCAAGGGCCAAGGGAGTCACTAATCCTAGTGCTGAAAAGTTAATCATTAAATGCATGGCACAGTGCTGATACAGTTATATTTATAAATGAGCTATATCAGAGTAAATGTGAATTTTAAATATTTTATATCATAACGTATTTTGCTTTGCATTCATTTCACTAAGTTAATCATTTTCAATTTATATTTTTTTCTTTTTAACATGCTCACTCCAAGCATCCCCTACAGGGACCATGTGTTACATGAGTAAACCGCCTCTGTTTACATCCCATGAAAAGTACGGTATACCATCACTTTTTGCACTATTCCTTGGAAGACCAGTCACAATGTACATATCAATATTTGTAGAAACGGCCAAGGCATGTGACAAATGTTAGGTCGAAAGTTTTCCAGCTACAGTATGATTACAAAGTGAAATTGTGACTGTTGCCAACTTTGGTCACATAATGCGAACTTATCTCGGATATTTTTGAGAAAAGTTGTGTGAACAGTGTTCATTTCACGAGCTATCGAACACAATTAAGAATATACTGTTTATTATAAAAAAGATGTAAATGAGTCGAGCATACACAATGTGTCCTGTCATTTGCGGAAAACGTTTCGATTTCTGTTAACTAGGCAACATGGGTCGCCCTTTATTCAGCAAAATAAAATGTCTTATTACATACACCGATTCAAAACTCCTCTGAATAGTAAGTCTGTAACAAAGCAAAAAATGCCAAGATACGCAACTGAAAAATTTTTGAATCGTTAAATGGCGTGACTGGGATCACTGCTACAAGAAGCCAAAAAGAAATCATAAAATAATAATAACAGCAGGTCGGGAGAATGACGCAGAAGAGAAGAAAATTGTTAAGTCTCAAAAGGGGTAAAATAGTTACATTACCTTGATCAGAAAATAAACGCTATTTGAAACCAGCATACATACAACTTAACGCTAAATGTAGATAAAAATATTAATAAATAACATCATTTTCAATGTGGTTTACCTGAAATTGTCAACACTTTGTTGCTTGTTGCTCTTATTCTAACAATCATTATATACAAAGAACTTCTTGCTCTGAAAACAAATGAAAGTTGAATTTTACTGACGAATATGTATACCATTTGGAGGAAAACTGGTAATCTACAACTTAAGTAGTTTACTTATTTTCAGCATTCTTCTCAAATGCGTTGCTTTTTCCAAAATTTCGATTTGTTTCATAGTTCTGTTATTCAAAAATATTTTCGATTAGACATAACATTCCATAGGAGGAAGGTAACGGACGATATATAGGAAAGAATATACAATGAATAGCCTTAATATTCGGACGCTAAGAGATTTTACTTTGCTGCATCATAACTGTTTTCTGAATGAAAGAAAAATACAATATATCCACGTATTATATGGAGATAGACGTCTAGTAAATGCCGGCCGGAGCGGTCGAGCGGTTCTAGGCGCTGCAGTCTGGAACCGCGCGACCGCTACGATCGCAGGTTCGAATCCTGCCTCGGGCTTGGATGCGTGTGATGTCCTTAGGTTAGTTAGGTTTAAGTAGTTCTAAGTTCTAGGGGACTGATGACCTCAGAAGTTAAGTCCCATAGTGCTCAGAGCCATTTGAACCATTTACGATTGAAATAAAGCACTCTTCGATGGTCACGTTACTTTAATATCCGGACAGATGGCAGTGCCGCACTTGTTTTCACCGTACACAACGGGGTAAATACTTCGAGTCAGAAGGCAAGTGTGTGTTTACAAGCGCGGTCGACTATCCAGTCGGTACGATGCCACGCAAAGCTAATACTAGTTTTAAGATACGACAGATTCTGATTTTTGACAACGCGAAAGGTAAATCGTGTAGACAAATTGCTGCCATGCTCAACATAAGTGAGAATACTGTGGCAGATACCGTCAGACGAATCAAAAATGAGGACCGTATCGACTCTATACCGCAAAAGGGCCAGCCACCGAAGCTGGAGGCAAGTGACAAGAGGCAGCTAATACGGAAAATAAAGAAGGATCCTACACTCAGTGCACCCAGATTAGCACGTAAGCTGATAAACGAGACTGGCAAGAAGGTACATCCTCAAACGATTCGCAGAGCATAGAATGAAAGTGGCTACAATGGAAGAGTGGCCAGGAAGAAAACGCATGTGAATGAACAGAATCGAAAGAAGAGATTGTACTTTGTCAGGGAGTTTATTACGAAGGATGCAATATGGTGGAACGACGTCATTTTTGCCGACGAAAGTAAATTTAAGTGTTGGAGTCGTGTGGACATAGCATGGTGTGACGGAAGAAGAACGAATTTACCTTCTCAAATATTAAACCGACTGTAGAGCATGGAGATGGCAGCGATCTTGTCTGCAGCTGTATATCGATATTTGGACCGGGCGAATTGGTGTTAATCGACATTATTATGGACAAATATGTCTACTTGAACACATTAAAGAATAATTTACGGAAAAATGCTGAAACCTCGGAGGTATAAAATACGTTCAAGTTTTACCAGGACAATGACCTGAAACATAAGACTCGCATTGTGCAGGAATATTTGTTGTACAATTGTCCCAAAGTCTTACAACCACCATCTCAATCACCAGATCTCAACCCCACTGTGAATGTGTGGGGAGAATTGGAGCGACGTATTAGAAAAACACCAGTATTGTCCAAAGAAACTCTGTAGCGTCGATTAAAAGAAGAATGGGACAGTCTACAAACGGACTATTTAAAAAAAGATCATTTGCAGTATGCCACAGCGTTTGAAAGAAGTGATGAAACAGAATGGCTACCTGACAAGGTTTGGAAACATTTAATGTTCCACAAATCTTGTCTTGAAATGATTAGTTCTGCAAAGTGTCCGAATCTTAAAGTAACCTGAATATAGGACCGCATTGTATTTAAATATTATTATAAAAGAACTTATGTACGTTATCGTACAAAAGTTTATGCTATTATTTGCAAGACACATCACAGAATATAATACTTGGTTATGTGTCTTGTTTGTTTTGTTACGAATTAAGTTATGATGCTACAAGGTTAACATATCACAGTGTCCGAATATTAAAGTGATTCACTGTATGTCGTCGGCTTCGTACATATTTCCACATATTTCCTTGAAGCACCACAGTCATGCATGCTGACGGTAAAGGCACCGTTTCTCGAAACTGTTGCGTAATTGTGGCGAATAGGGTATGGGACGGAGTCGGACGTTGCGGAGAACCATCTCGATAAAGGCGACGAGCACCTCTTCCGTTACCGTAGGCTTCGCCATTCATAAGGATCATTTCGGTGTATGCTACAAAGTTGCTCTCTCACAGACACATGAATAAGGCTCGAACCAGGTCAGAGAGGTAGTGTAGACGACAAATGACATCAGCCGATTCTACGTAACCACCCCGCTCCATGCCTACCCTGTTGTATACCTACCTAGCAAACTTGTTGTCAAATGGCTGTAGCGCTGAACTGGTACGTTTCCGGACATGGGTTCCTGTTCAAAATATTATGTGCTCACTCCCCTCTACAAGTCCTGGAAGTTTGTAACGGGAATTTCCGAACATCCTGCAAAAGTATTACAGCTCTGGCGCCCCTCTCAGCTTGGCACCCCAAGCGGCAGCTTGTTCGCTCGAGCCGGAGCGGTCGAGCGGTTCTAGGCGCTACAGTCAGGAACCGCACGACCGCTACGGTCACAGGTTCGAATCCTGCTTCGGGCATGGATGTGTGTGATGTCCTTAGGTTAGTTAGGTTTAAGTAGTTCTAAGTTCTAGGGGACTTATGACCACAGCAGTTGAGTCCCATAGTGCTCAGAGCCATTTGAACCCTTTGTTCGCTCGAGCCTTAAACCTGCTCTGATTAGCCCACAGACTTAGGAAGGTGGAATTTGCCCGTGAATCGATCTGCAGATTCTTAATGAGCTAAGGGAGACAGACGACGTTCAAAAGTAACATGGATTTTTTTATGTGATCAATAAGTTCCTTGATATCAAACAGTCACATTCATCACATGTCAACCCATGCACTTTCTTTACCTCAACAGTAAACGGATTCAGTATCTTTTGTCCTGGAAAATCTTTACGAAAAGTTTTTCGAAAACCGTACAAAATGCTCTTGAACATAACTCACTGATAAATTTGTCGTTTCCATAGATAAAATTACATTCTTGAACTTCCAAAATGTATCATAGCTGCTGTATGACAAAAATCGTTGTCCCAATTTTAATTTCTTTATCACTGCCTCACTTTTGCCTTCCACTTCAAATTTTGTAACAGTTATTGTTTCAGGCTCCGGTCCAGCAACTGCCTCCTTTTGACATCATTAGTTCTAGCCTCGTTTTCGTTTCAGTGTTTGACCTTTTGCCTGGTTAGCGCTGTTTGCATAACAGGGAATACAACCAAAACCACGGTAAGGAAGACAAAGACAAAATAAATGTTTATTCCACCAATTATTACAAGCTACACTCACTGCTAGGCAGCATGGACGCAAACCAAACATTTGAATATGTATGCTCTAAAATTTCTCACTCAGTATCTAGCAGCTGAGTGAGGTGGCGCGGTGGTTAGCACACTGGACTCGTTTTAGGGAGGACGAAGGTACAAACCCGCGTCCGACCATCTCGATTTAGGTTTTCCGGGATTTTCCTAAATCGCTTCAGGAAAATACTGGGATGGTTCCTTTGAAAGGGCACGGCTGACTTCCTTCTCCATACATCCGATGACCTCGTTGTTCGGTCCCCTCCCTCAGATCAACCAACCAACCAGTATCTAGCCTACAAGTGGCACATTAATACTGAGCCGTGCTGCGGCTCGCGTTGGTGTTGTTTGTAGGTTTCTGTCCTCTGTTGGAGGCCAGACCGTATCGTTTAGTTGACAAGGCTGCGGTTGTTTGTCTTCTTCTCGTGTTGACTGGCGCCACTTGGTTTCGCAAGCGTTGCCTGCCCGCTAGTGACAGCAGCGGTGGTTATCGATATGTAGTAACTGTGGCCCTATCTTTGGGTCGACGTCGTGGTTCTTCCGGGTGGTGTCAGAGTGCAGTTCGGGTGGGGACTCTGGAGGAGCCAGGTCCGAGCAGTGCGAGAATAAGCTGGGACCGTTGTCGGCGCGCATGGACTGCCGGATCGAGGGCCTGTGGTCACGAGGGTGCGCGACCTCATCGTAAACCGGATCCTGCAAGTTTTGAGTGCCTTTGGATTTACGTAGAGAAACCTCCACCATTGTGAGATCTTGCGATTCTTCAGTGACTTGGGTTCGTGTTGCTGCTCGAAGTGTTGCCGAGGCGAAGAGCAGCGAGTGGAGTGCTTGGGGACGGCGGATCTGATTAGATTTCCTGGACTTCTAATTACTACTTATTGCATTCAGTTTGTTGTATGTATGTTTTATGTTAACCGGGGACCTAGAAACGACGGAGAGGCACCGTCCCCGCCGCAGCCGCAGTGGTCCACAACCCCACGACGACTACCGCACTCCACTTCGCCCCTCCGCCGCCCCACACCGAACCCAGGGTTGTTGTGAGGTTCGGCCCCCGGTGGACTCCCCAGGGAACGTCTCACACCAGACGAGTGTAACTCCTATGTTTGCGTGGTAGAGCAATGGTGGTGTACGCTTACGTGGGGAACTTGTTTGCGCAGCAATCGCCGAATGTAGTGTAGCTGAGGCGGAATAAGGAGAACCAGCCCGCATTCGCCGAGGCAGATGGGAAACCGCCTAAAAACCATTCACAGACTGGCCGGCTCACCGGACCTCGACAAGTCTGCCGGAAGGATTCGTGCCGGGGACCAGGCGCTCCTTCCCGCTCTGGAAAGCCGATTCAGATTGTTACTATTTATTAAGTTCAACCAGCGGTATTTATCCTGCCTCGTGGCCACTAAAGCCCCAGTTACCTGCCCTGGGGGTTAGTGTATGTAACGGCAGTGTACATTTCCTCGCCTTGCCGCTGCTGTCCGATGAGGCGCGTAGTTTGACAGGCTCAAATGGCTCTGAGCACTATGGGACATAACTTCTGAGGTCATCAGTCCGCTAAAACTTAGAACTACTTAACGCTAACTAACCTAAGGACATCACACACATCCATGCCCGAGGCAGGATTCGAGCCTGCAACCGTAGCGGTCGCGCGGTTCCAGACTGTAGTGCCTAGAACCGCTCGGCCACCCCGGCCGGCGTAGTTTGACAGGTTTCTTGATTGTAGGTTGCTTGGCGATTCTTCTACTCTGGTGGTAGTGATTCCTTTCTCGTTCCAGGCGCTGTAAGCACAATATTCTGCGGGCAGAGTCCAGACCGCCGGCTCCGGCTTTGGCGTATTTCACATCTTTGCATTTGGTTTATTGGTTGTCAGGTAGCCTCAGCAAGATTATCATTAGTCATTCGTTAGACAGCCACTAATCTGAGTTACCATCCTGTGAAGTGATGTAACTCTTGGCTGTCTATCTCATCGCTCGCGAAAGTGTTTTTTTGCCGGACCAACTCGGTGGTCGATTCCTGGTGCACCGTCTGTGACTGGCCCTTGTGTTTTATTGTTGTATTTGCTGTTTTATTGTATGTTTCTAAATTTTTTTGTATAATTGCCGTTATTGGCATTACAACACTTTAAATGACTGTGCTACAAAGTTTACCACCTGTTTGGTGAAGAGTTACTTGTCCTTTTAAATTAACATTGCTATTGCATTGCTGTTTCACTGTATGTTGCTTAAATTTTTTAAAAATTGCCGCTCTTGGCATTAAAGGCCTTCAGCCGTGACTGTGGTTACTTTCCTTAAAATTCTAATTGGGATTACATTGGCTTGTTTTTAAAACATTATTTGCTGTATGAGATTCTCACTCTGCAGCGGAGTGTGCGCTGATACGAAACTTCCTGGCAGATTAAAACCGTGTGCCGGACCGAGACTCGAACTCGGGACCTTTGCCTTTGGCGGGCAAGTGCTCTACCAACTGAGCTACGCAAGCACGACTCACGTCCCGTCCCCACAGCTTTACTTCTGCCAGTACCTTGTCTCCTACCTTCCAAACTTTACAGAAGCTCTCCTGGAAGGTAGGAGACGAGGTACTGGCAGAAGTAAAGCTGTGGGGACGGGGCGTGAGTCGTGCTTGGGTAGCTCAGTTGGTAGAGCACTTACTCGCGAAAGGCAAAGGTCCCGAGTTCGAGTCTCGGTCCGGCACACAGTTTTAATCTGCCAGGAAGTTTCATTATTTGCTGTGTTTGTATTTTATGCTCATTTGATAAATAGTGACGCACTGTAAGCACTATTAATTACAAAGTTGTTTATTCCTTCATTAATAACGTGTGATATCTTTATTTATTGCTGAGTCTGGAATTACCGTTTTAAAATAAATGTGTGTAATTGCAAAAGGTAACCAACAGTAACTGATAACGGCCCCGTCCACAATCGTAACCGAATCCTGTCTTCCGTGTTTACCATGTTTCAAATACACTGATGTGAAATGATTTGGGTGAAGGTCACGGTTAAAGCAGGCTCAGACATGGTAATTGGATGTCTCTATAGGCCCCCGGGCTCAGCAGCTGTTGTGGCTGGGCACCTGAAGGATAATTTGGAAAATATTTCGAGTAGATTTCCCCACCATGTTATAGTTCTGGGTTCAGATTTTAATTTGCCGGATATAGACTGGGAGACTCAAACGTTCATAACGGGTGGCAGGGACAAAGAATCCAGTGAAATTTTTTCAAGTGCTTTATCTGAAAACTACCTTGAGCAGTTAAACAGAGAACCGACTCGTGGCGATAACATATTAGACCTTCTGGTGACAAACAGACCCGAACTATTTGAAACAGTTAACGCAGAACAGGGAATCAGCGATCATAAAGCGGTTACGGCATCGATGATTTCAGCCGTAAATAGAAATATTAAAAAAGGTAGGAAGATTTTTCTGTTTAGCAAAAGTGACAAAAAGCAGATTACAAAAGTTTTGTCTCAAGTACAGATAGTGTTGAGGATCAGTGGACAAAGTTCAAA
Source organism: Schistocerca americana (assembly GCF_021461395.2). Classification (NCBI taxonomy): domain Eukaryota; kingdom Metazoa; phylum Arthropoda; class Insecta; order Orthoptera; family Acrididae; genus Schistocerca; species Schistocerca americana. Next base: position 504,404,767 of record NC_060121.1, on the reverse strand, counting down.
ACCATCGTACAATATGCGTTAGATGATTATGTGCCAAGCAAGATCGTAAGAGATGGAAAAGAGCCACCGTGGTACAACAACCGAGTTAGAAAACTGCTGCGGAAGCAAAGGGAATTTCACAGCAAACATAAACATAGCCAAAGCCTTGCAGACAAACAAAAATTACGCGAAGCGAAATGTAGTGTGAGGAGGGCTATGCGAGAGGCGTTCAATGAATTCGAAAGTAAAGTTCTATGTACTGCCTTGGCAGAAAATCCTAAGAAATTTTTGTCTTATGTCAAAGCGGTAGGTGGATCAAAACAAAATGTCCAGACACTCTGCGACCAAAATGGTACTGAAACAGAGGATGACTGACTAAAGGCCGAAATACTAAATGTCTTTTTCCAAAGCTGTTTCACAGAGGAAGACTGCACTGTAGTTCCTTCTCTAGATTGTCGCACAGATGACAAAATGGTAAATATCGAAATAGACGACAGAGGAATAGAGAAACAATTAAAATCGCTCAAAAGAGGAAAGGCCGCTGACCTGATGGGATACCAGTTCGATTTTACAGAGTACGCGAAGGAACTTGCCCCCCTTCTTGCAGCGGTGTACCGTAGGTCTCTAGAAGACCGTAGCGTTCCAAAGGAATGGAAAAGGGCGCAGGTCATCCCAGTTTTCAAGAAGGGACGTCGAACAGATGTGCAGAACTATAGACCTATATCTCTAACGTCGACCAGTTGTATTATTTTGGAACACGTATTATGTTCGAGTATAATGAATTTTCTGGAGACTAGAAATATACTCTGTAGGAATCAGCATGGGTTTCGAAAAAGACGGTCGTGTGAAACTCAGCTCGCGCTATTGGTTCACGAGACTCAGAGGGCTATAGACACGGGTTCACAGGTAGATGCCGTGTTTCTTGACTTACGCAAGGCGTTCGATATAGTTCCCCACAGTAGTTTAATGAACAAAGTAAGAGCATATGGACTATCAGACCAATTGTGTGATTGGATTGAGGAGTTCCTAGATAACAGAACGCAGCATGTCATTCTCAATGGAGAGAAGTCTTCCGAAGTAAGAGTGATTTCAGGTGTGCCGCAGGGGAGTGTCATAGGACCGTTGCCATTCACAATATACATAAACGACCTGGTGGATGACATCGGAAGTTCACTGAGGCTTTTTGCAGATGATGCTGTGGTGTATCGAGAGGTTGTAACAATGAAAAATTGTACTGAAATGCAGGAGGATCTGCAGCGAATTGACGCATGGTGCAGGGAATGGCAATTGACCCTCAATGTAGACAAGTGTAATGCGCTGGCCGGCCGGTGTGGCCAAGCGGTTCTAGGCGCTACAGTCTGGAACCGCGTGACCGCTACGGTCGCAGGTTCGAATCCTGCCTCGGGCATGGATGTGTGTGATGTCCTTAGGTTAGTTAGGTTTAAGTAGCTCTAAGTTCTAGGGGACTGATGACCTGAGAAGTTAAGTCCCATAGTGCTCAGAGCCATTTGAACCATTTGTAATGTGCTGCGAATACATAGAAAGATAGATCCCTTATCATTTAGCTACAAAATAGCAGGTCAGCAACTGGAAGCAATTAATTCCATAAATTATCTGGGAGTACGCGTTAGGAGTGATTTAAAATGGAATGATCGTATAAAGTTGATCGTCGGTAAAGCAGATGCCAGACAGATTCATTGGAAGAATCCTAAGGAAATGCAATCCGAAAACAAAGGAAGTAGGTTACAGTACCCTTGTTCGCCCACTGCTTGAATACTGCTCAGCAGTGTGGGATCCGTACCAGATGGGGGTTGATAGAAGAGAGAGAGAAGATCCAACGGAGAGCAGCGCGCTTCGTTACAGGATCATTTAGTAATCGCGAAAGCGTTACGGAGATGATAGATAAACTCCAGTGGAAGACTCTGAAGGAGAGACGCTCAGTAGCTCGGTACGGGCTTTTGTTAAAGTTTCGAGAACATACCTTCACCGAAGAGTCAAGCAGTATACTGCTCCCTCCTACGTATATCTCGCGACGAGACCATGAGGATAAAATCAGAGAGATTACAGCCCACACAGAAACATACCGACAATCCTTCTTTCCACGAACAATACGAGACTGGAATAGAAGGGAGAACCGATAGAGGTATTCAGGGTACCCTCCGCCACACACCGTCAGGTGGCTTGCGGAGTATGGATGTAGATGTAGATAGAAAAATATCGCAATACGAGAATCATACCGTAATTAGTATAGAGTAATGAAATATTGCGTATAAATTTGCCTAGGTACCATATTTAAGTGATTAACTTTGCAAGATCACAAGTTAGTGTAAGCGCGAGATAGGCCATTGCAGATGTGAAATGTTGGTATACTAATAACCGGTGTAATCACCAGAATTTTGAATACAAGCATGCAAACGTGCTTGCATTGTGTTGTACAAATGTTGGATGTTAGTTTGTGGGATGGAGTTCCATACCTGTTGCACCTGACCGATCATTGCAGGGGCGGTTAATACTGTTTGTGGACGACACTGGAGTTGTCGTCCGATATTGTGCCATATGTGCTCGACTGGAGAGGATCTGATGATCGAGTAGGCAAGGGCAACTTGTTTGCACCCTGTAGATCAAGTTAGACTACAACAGCGGTTATGTGGGCGAGCGTTATCTTGTTGGAAAACAACACCTGGAATGCTGTTCATGAATGATAGCACAACAGGTGGCATCATCACAACTTTGCGATCAGGGTTCGTGGGATAACCACAAGAGTGCTCCTGCTGTCGTACGAACTCGCACCCGAGGCTATAAATCCAGGTGCAGATCCAGTGTGTGTAGCACACAGATTGGTTGATTGCAGGCACTCAAGTGGACAACTCCTAACCAACACACAGCTGTCACTGGCACCGAGCCAGAACAAGCTTTCATCAGAAAACACAACAGATCTCCACCCTGCCCATAAATGAGCCCGCGCTTGACACCACTGAAGTAGCAAATGACGGTGGTTTGCGATCAGCGGAATGCACACTACAGGACGTCTATCTCGGAGCTGACTTGGAGTAACTGATTTGTAAGTGTTTGTGGTGTTACTTTGGTGCCATCTGCTGCTCAAATTCTGCTAGAGATACAGTATGATGCGCTAGAGCCATACGCCGAACTCGACGGTCTTCCCTCTCGATAGAGTCACGTGAACGTCAGGAATCGCTGTCTTCTTGTGACTGTACTTTCTCGTGATCCATGCTGCCATCAATCATGTACACCTGACAGCAAAAAAAAAAGGGGGACTTGCTAAATGCAACTAACGTAACAAAGCTGTGTCGCAGGTCCTCTAAACGCCGAATCCTGTGGGGTACAGTCGTTTGAATGTACAAAATACTACTAGAGAACACTGCTCGTACAGCAGTCAGTCGAGATGTAAACCAATAATTTCATACAACAAATATTAGAAAACACGTTATTAGAGATGAGACAGTCCTTAACGCTTGTAAATTAAACTTCATTACAATAAGTCACACTGCAGAAGTCTTATCACACTCATTAAATGGCACGATGAGTTGTTGTTCGTGATTCGAATTTGAACCCACTGTTCACCAAAGCTTGTGTATCTGATCGAGACTTGACTAGGCATAAAGAGACGTAAAATATCGAAGTTTTTACCACTATCAGTTTGCAAGACCGAATGTTCAAACCTGGAAATAAATGACGATCGTTTAACACTGCACCAGAAACCCCATGAAGCTGATATTGCCCCTGAGAAGTAACCACCACAGGTATGTAATAAAGAGCAACGCACAAGTGTGCCACGCTATGAAGTAAAGTTGTAGTGATGGACTGGGATTAGAACACAGTACCAGTAAGAACTGTTAACCAAGAACAATCAAATGTCAGATATTAAATATGTTCACTAATAGCGTGATACTGGAACCTGAGACGTTACAGATGATTTTTGCCTGGCAGGAATTCGAACCTAGCACCTGCCGTTCCTGTCTTGTAGCTACGAATAAATATACATGAACAGCTAGATGTGCGCATGTTCGGCTAGAGGTAACGCAACGAATAGTTGTGGGCTACCTGGGACTCCAACCTGCATATATCGTCGTTGTTGGCACCACATGAATAGGTACCAACTATCAAATTCTCTGTCACTAGTAGTTAGGATCGGTCCGTTCGTAGAGACCTGGAAGAGTTTGGCATCGTGAGGAAACAATGAAATGATGGGGAAGTATCACCGCTAAAGGTTCAAATCCAGAGGAAAAAATGGAATTGATGATTGAATCCTATTCTAGTGTCAAAATCTTCAAAATCTCAAGGTCACTTAAAATAAGAAATGAAGGACCTATGACAGAACATGACAATTGGTTCATGAACTAAACTAACATTGCTAGTATAAGAAAGCTCACTAGAGACACTGTATCTGCAAACAGCGACTTCCGTCTCTGACAGCCAAAACTGGTTCAACTCTGTTCCTCTCAGAAGCGAATGCGGTCTTGCGTTCTTTACTTTGTGTTACTGGAGGTGGAGAGGGTATCTTTATGGCTGCTGGAAACTGGTACGCCCGCGGGAATCGAACCCACACCTTAGCCATTACGAGTTAACCCCAGTCCAACCAGCCACCGACTTTCACATGTGTTAGCATCATGTTTTTATCATAATGGGACATGCTGCACACGGTATGAGAAGTTTTGAGTTCCACTTGAGCTGTTTTAGTGAGTACCATATTCGTGGTTTAGTGGTAGTCGACGTCACGCAACGCGAAAGCAAAGCCATGATATCAGACCAGTCCTCCTTTGTTTTTCAAGCCGTATTCAGTCTGTGTGTGTCTGATAAGAGCATCAGAAGGTCAGAGTAAGTTTCGTTCATTTCCTAATCAGCCAGTAACAGAAATACCTTGCAGAAACATGTTTGTGAAAGTGCTTATGGGTGTCTGTCTTGGTAAGACGAATTTCAGCGCGAAGAGTCAGTGGCCGCTTGATACAGACTGACATCCGCTCAAGCGATCACGACGCTTCGAGTATAGAGCCAGTCATCTCCAGCGGATGTTTCTGCACTCGAATTATCAAGTATGACATTATGCAATGCTGTGTATGATATAATACTATGTTTCAGCAAGCTCCGTGGCGATATTGTTTGGCACGTTGCTGTAAGAGTATTTTATTATGGTCTTATTTTGTTCAAGTTTCTAGTATAGCTCGCGCCCTGACAACTGTGATATATCTGAATTTTGACATTATGAGGAGCGTCGTTTATGAATTAGAAAATGGACTGTAAAACGGAGTAAAGTCTAACATTTGTGATATTGTGTTCGGTTTGTGTTTAATAAAAGGATGAAGGCATTAACGGTAATTAAAAATAGCTGTGCCCTGTATGGAGTGACAGCCATTGAGAAAGTCAAGTTGTTCCAAGCACGATCACTTTGAGATAAGTCAATCACTACATTCAGGAAGACAAACTGTCGTTGATGAAAGGCGATGCAGTGCATCCGATAACTGGCATGTGTGACGAGCAATTAACCATCGTGTGACACTTACCTTCAGTAGTCATATTGAGGTTAAAATAAAGGAAGGAGGATTACGGTACAACGTCTGAGCGGAAACGATTTTAGACCTGAAGCTGAATCTCGAACTGGGAAGGAAGTCGTCTATGCCCTTTCAAAGGATTAACCCTGGCATTTGCAGTGATAGATTTAAGGAGGTCAGCGTAAACCTAAATCAGTGTGGCTGGTGGCGATTTGAAGTACCGTGTGGTAACTTCATAAGGAGAAAATAGTGGGTAAGCCAAAGCAAACAACACTGTATCTAAAACGATGGCCTGTATAAGTCCACAAAACGTACTGTTATTGATATACATCTGGTACACAAAGGAGATGTTTCTTGTTATGAACTTCTTCAGTGGGTGTGTCCTTTGCAGTTTACGTTTGTTGCCAACAAATGAGATGCCTTGCAGTCACAGAGTAATAAATGCGACCTTGAAGACAGCACCAAGGAGCTTGGTTGGCAAACACGCCTACCGCACGTCTTCTAATCTGGCACCCGCTTCTGTTTACCTTTCTCGCCTTTTATCGATTCTTTTTAGTTTTTTGTTTTTTCGACTGCGCTTTAAACGTGGCTGAACTCAGAATCAGGAAGTCGCCAGATGCATTGGATCGAGAAGCTACTTACGCAACATGAGAAGGTTTTCGATAATGAGGTGGAATATATTGTTGACAATTTCTTTGATATTTGTGTCCATGTTGTTCAGTAACCTAACGGGAAACGCTATTAATATGCCCAACACTAACACAACTGGTATCTCATCATAACAACATACAACTAATGGTATCCTAATTAAACGGGAGGTCCTTTGTCATACTCAAGTAGCTTCACCGGACTACAACGTAAATACAACAATGTGGCTGCGAGAAAAGTTGCTGACTGACACACAGTTAACATATGTAGTATTCAGCGATACGATTTCATTAACATATTTGTGTATTTTCAGTAACAGTTCTGCAGTATGTTATGTTTCTTACATCTAGATCTACTTGTTACTGAATGTAGCGAGAGTCTTATGATGACAAAATTCCTAAAGATATCGTTCTGAGTTCGATACATGTTTGTAAAGGCCCGTCCGCACGCAAAGATCTATCTGCGCAAATTTCTGTGCACATCACATCTGCGCAGACAGATCGTTGCGTGTGGACAGGAGATTTGCACCGACATGAGGTATGTGCAAACCGAAGTTGGAGTTGGAGGTTTGAGCGAATAGTCTCAAATCTGTGGGTTCAAACCACATCTGCGCAGACAAGTTGGAGCGTGTGGACAGGAGATCGCCGCAAATCTGGCGCGAAACAGCTGCTTGTTCAGTCTAGTGTTTGTATTTGTGCGCACGGAGCATTAAAATGGCTGATGCTCGTCAGTGTTCTAGACAGTTTATCAGTGAGTTCATTGAACTTTATAGAAATGACCCTTGTTTGTCGAAGATTAAAAGTAAAGAGTACAGTGACAGGAACAAAAAGACAGCTGCATACAATGCATTAATAGAAAAATTACGAGAAGTTGACTCACCGGCGAACTGAGAAACGGTAATAATAAAAATCGTTGTGGACTGTTTACTGTAAAAAATTATCAAAACTTCAAATATCTCGAAGATCTGGTGTTGGAGTGGGTGAAATATACCAGCCTAGTTTGTGGTATTTTGTGATTCAAACACGTCTAAAACAGCATAAATATTGTGATTCTTCATCAGCAATAATATTATTTGTAGCTTGACAGAATTAATGAACTTGACTTGCCTTCATGAACTCATCCTTCAGGACAGCGTAAATAGCTTCACTTGTGTTGTGTATAATTTCACTCAATGCTTGTTTAGAAATTGCAGTTGAAAATTTAAAGTCCTTATAGCTCCTTCCTGTTGCCAGGAATCTTAATGTCACCGTCAGCCGTTCATGGAGAGAAATTGGTATTATTTCGTATAATGTGAGAGGTTACGAGCGTTAAGAGACAATTATAAGTTTCGACATCCATCTGTAAATAATTACGCCAGTTGATAGGGTGGCCCTGCAACTCTCGCAGTAAATGTACGTGCGAAAAATGCTTTCGCTTTAGCAGCCACTATGTGTACCATTTTGACCGCTCTCTGTTTCCTGCGTTTTGTCTGAATGTTTTTTGCAACACAAGTTGCGAACACAGACCACAACAGAATTTCTTCAATTCCTAAATTTCAAAATAAATTAATTAAACTTCTGACATTTTCGGCAAGCGTCGTCGCTTGCCACTGATATTTCTTTTCTACACCGACAGATGGCAGGCGAGTAGTAGATTGGAGTTTGTGTCGTGTGAACACAACACATTTGTGTTGCATGTACAGACATCTGCACCGATATCTGCACAGACAGATCGTTGCGTGTGGACCGGCCTTAACTCTGTCACAGAGGGGGTAAAATGTTACTCTTGTGCCACTTTCGAACTGAGAGCTACTGCCTCTTACTCTTTACAGTGCGACAGTGCGACCAACTGCGGCGATCATCGCCTCCTCATTGCCCTTGTGATGGCTGATATAGGTAATCTGCAATGTCGATAACGAGGTTAGTTGTAGCTTCTGTGTGAAAGTGTTCTCCTCTGTCTGTGAACGTATGCTTGGTAAGTCAATGACACACCAAAGTAGAATTCATTCATAATATTTGATTTGGGTAGTTGATTTAAAAGAGGGGGGAAGGGACCAAACTACGAGGTCATTGGTTTCCGAAGGAAACAATGCCACAAGGTTCTGAATAAGACCATGAGACTACATGAAACGGAACGAAAGGAAAAACTACAGCGACTGAAGGGCAACAAACACTTGTTGTTGTGGTCTTCAGTTCTGAGACTCGTTTGATGCAGCTCTCCATGCTACTCTATCCTGTGCAAGCTTCTTCATCTCCCAGTACCTACTGCAGCCTACATCCTTCTGAATCTGCTTAGTGTATTCATCTCTTGGTCTCCCTCTACGATTTTCACCCTCCACGCTGCCCTCCAGTACTAAATTGGTGATCCCTTGATGCCTCAGAACATGTCCTACCAACAGATCTCTTCTTCTAGTCAAGTTGTGCCACAAACTCCTCTTCTCCCCAATTCTATTCAATACCTCCCCATTAGTTATGTGGTCTATCCATCTAATCTTCAGCATTCTTCTGTAACACCACATTTCGAAAGCTTCTATTCTCTTCTTGTCTAAATTAATTATCGTCCATGTTTCACTTCCATACATGGCTACACTCCATACAAATACCTTCAGAAACGACTTCCTGACGCTTAAATCTATACACGATGCTAACAAATTTCTCTTCTTCAGAAACGCTTTCCTTGCCATTGCCAGTCTACATTTTATATCCTCTCTACTTCGACCCTCATCAGTTATTTTGCTCCCCAAATAGCAAAACTCCTTTACTACTTTTAAGTGTCTCATTTCCTAATCTAATTCCCTCAGCATCACCCAATGTAATCTGACTACATTCCATTATCCTTGTTTTGCTTTTGTTGATGTTCATCTTATATCCTCCTTTCAAGACACTGTCCATTCCATTCAACTGCTCTTCCAAGTCCTTTGCTGTCTCTGACAGAATTACAATGTCATCGGGCGAACCTCAAAGTTTTTATTTCTTCTCCATGGATTTTAATACCTACTCCGAAATTTTCTTTTGTTTCCTTTATAGCATCGGGGAGAGGCTACAACCCTGTCTCACTCCCTTCCAAACCACTGCTTCCCTTTCATGTCCCTCGACTCTTGTAACTGCCATCTGGTTTCTGTACAAATTGTAAATAGCCTTTCGCTCCTTGTATTTTACCCCTGCCACCTTTAGAATTTGGAATAGAGTATTCCAGTCAACATTTTCAAAAGCTTTCTCTAAGTCTACAAATGCTAGAAACGTAGGTTTGCCTTTCCTTAATCTTTCTTCTAAGATAAGTCGTAGGGTCAGTATTGCCTCACGTGTTCCAACATTTCTACGGAATCCAAATTAATCTTCCCAGAGGTCGGCTTCTACCAGTTTTTCCATTCGTCTGTAAAGAATGCGCGTTAGTATTTTGCAGCTGTGAATTATTAAACGGATAGTTCGGTAATTTTCACATCTGTCAACACCTGCTTTCTTTGGGATTGGAACAATTATATTCTTCTTGAAGTCTGAGGGTATTTTGCTTGTCTCATACATCTTGTTCACCAGATGGTAGAGTTTTGTCAGGACTGGCTCTTCCAAGGCTGTCAGTACTTCTAATGAAATGTTGTCTACTCCCGGGGCCTTGTTTCGACTCAGATCTTTCAGTGCTCTGTCAAACTCTTCACGCAGTATCATATCTTCCATTTCATCTTCATCTACATCCTCTTCCATTTCCATAATTTTGTCCTCAAGAACAACGCCCCTGTATAGACCATCTACATACTCCTCCCACCTTTCTGCTTTCCCTTCTTTGCTTAGAACTGGGCTTCCATCTGAGCTCTTGATATTCATACAAGTGGTTCTCTTTTCTCCAAAGGTCTCTTTAATTTTCCTGTAAGCAGTATCTATCTTACCCCTCGTGAGATAATCCTCTACAGACTTACATTTGTCCTCTAGCCTTCCCTGCTTAGCCATTTTGCACTTCCTGTCGATCTCATTTTTGAGACGTTTGTATTCCTTTTTGCCTTCTTCATTTACAGCATTTTTATATTTTCTCCTTTCACCAATTAAATTCAATATCTTTTCTGTTACCCAAGGATTTCTACTAGCCTTCCCTTTTTACCTACTTGATCGTCTGCTGCCTTCACTAATTCATTCCTCAAAGCTACCCATTATTCTTCTACTGTATTTCTTTCCCGCATTCCTGTCAATTGTTCCCTTATGCTCTCCCTGAAACTCTGTACATCCTCTGGTTTAGTCCGTTTATCCAGGACCCATCTCCCTATATTCCCACCTTTCTGCAGTTTCTTCAGTTGTGGTCCACATCTGCCCCTGTAAATGTCTTACAATTTAAAACCTGGTTCCTAAATCCCTGTCTTACCATTATATAATTTATCTGAAACCTTTTAGTATCTCCAGGGTTCTTCCATGTATACAACCTTCTTTTATGATTCTTGAACCAAGTGTTAGCTATGATTAAGTTATGCTCTGTGCAAAATTCTACCAGACGGCCATGGGTGAAAATCGAGACGATAATTCGGATGCACTGGAGAACTATGAACGTATGCAGCGTAACTGGAGATCAATTGCACACGCTGAACCGTGGATTTAATTTCAAAGAATATTCTTAAAATTTATTTTATTCACTAGCGATTCTTCAAGAATATTAACACATTTAATCACACTATGTGAGCGTGGAAATAGTTGCCAGGGATAACTGATGAAATCAAAATCAAATTGCTTTTAACAAATGGGAATTTTATTCCTAAAAGCTTTTTTTTTTTTTTTTAAGAAACAGATTTAAAATTATAATCAGAAATCACCCTCTAAATATCAAGTTACAATTTATTCAGAGGCAGAAAGAAAATTTTGAGTGTATGAGCTTTCGTGCTGAGAACCTGGCCGCTCCCTTTTAACACGGCCGTAGTCACGACCGCTCACAACAACCTCTGAAAGACTACACAGGTGCAAATCTGCAACACACCAGATTACCTTAAAGTAAAAGTTTTAACAATTCACACAAGCACACAAACTATGCACCCTGTAGGAGGGATGGAAATGGTACAAAACACTAAAATTAACAGATTAACTTGCCACCAGAGGTGCAACTTGATTTTAACTTCTAAGAAAAGTCTTATGGTGAAAGGGTGGCAACTTTGATTAGTAAAATGATCATTTAAACAACAGCCCATGAAATGCAATCTTATATAAAATTATACAATGTTGGCCAAACGAGTTAACATGCTCTACAGTACACATATACCGCCTCTCAAGATGATAGACAAGATAGAAACATATTTCAGGAATTAGGCCGTTACACTCCAAGCAATAAATTCGTTAACACACCGAATCCGGCAAACATGACAAAGGCAGCTATTAACTTACGGCAGATTGATAGAGAGAATACCGAACAACCCGAACCGCAGGTTGCTCTAACCCGCCCCTATTCCACAAGGAAAAAATGGACCACCCAATTCATTTAATAACCATCTTCCGGTGGGTGGGCAAACAAAGCGGCTGGTGACCTCACCAAGAAAACAAGTAGAATTTAACAAGTAAATGAAACAACATTTCACCAATCACTTAACTTCTAATAAACTGTGATTTCTGGAGAAGACCTGGCGCAGCACCCCCAACTCGCTCTCCCGAACCGTCCGCTGCCAGCCACTTCAACGGACGCAGGAAGGCGCGCCGATCTCCCGTCTCACGGCGTCGCAGCTCGCACCGGCCAGACCGATGGCGTGGATTGACTCCTGTTGCTCTCGTGTCGGCCGCGAAGCCACTACCCCTCGCTATACGGCGCGGCCCACTGGACTGACGTGGCGACCTCACATGCGCCGACGCTCAAGACGGACAAGTCATCTTGTGTCTCAGTGCGCGACCGATCAACCGATCGATCCTACAGCCAATGACCATTGCCTGAGCATCTGGAGCAGACTGGCGGCCTAACGTGCAGACTCAGATGCAGGAACTAAGCCTCGACCAGGCGACCACTCGTTGAGTTCTCTTACTGGTGGAGTGGAAAGACTTCCATTTATCCGGCTTTAAAGATTGATCCGAACGAAAGACATACTAACACTCCGGACGACAGACAGACACTAACTGCCATACAAATTCGGGCGAGAGACAGACTAGCAATCTGGGGACGAGAGACTGACCCCAGACTCACCCAGACTGACCAACTGGCGAGCTCATAGCGCTCATTAAATGCACGTGAACAGGCAACCTTTCCCCTTTCCCATCAGAGGGAGACACCAAAGCTGCGATTGCCACAGCGGCACCACCGCCAGAAACGGAGGGCTACTGCTTCACACAACATGATGTGGTGGGCTCTTCAAAACAGCAATTTTGACCATGGATCACACGCCTAAACTGCAATGGAGGGACTCAGGCCTCCACCAGGACGCTGGTCACTGGACTCGTCCTAAAAGCTCCTGCCGCTGGGCGAGCGCAACATTGGTGCACTGGGTCGAGAAAGTGCAACGCTGAGAGTGCTGCCGAACCATAAACCAGACTCCTGTAGTCAAGGCGGGATTGAACAAGGGCTTTGTAGAGCTGCAGCAGCGTAGATTGATCTGCACCCCAGTTGGTGTTGTTCAGGCAGCAGAGTGCATTGAGGTGCTGCCAGCACTTCCGCTTAAGTTGACGGAGGTGAGGAAGCCAAGTCAATTAGGCGTCGAAAACCAGTCCTAAGAATCGATATTTCTCCACTAAAGTGACTGGATCGTCATTGAGGTGAAGTTCTGGGTTCGGATGAACGGTTCGACGTAGACAGAAGTGCATAACAAACAACTTTGCTGCCAAAAACTGGAAACTATGGGCTAGAGCCCATGACTGCGCCTTTTGGAAGGCTCCCTGTAGGTGTTGCTCAGCAACACCAATACTGGTGGAGCAGTACGAAATGCAGAAGTCGCCTGCATACAGAGAGAGTGCGACGGACGGCCTTACAGCTGCTACTAGACCCTTAATGGCCACTAAAAATATACACTCAATATGGACCCCTGCAGGGCCCCATTCTCCTGGATATGGGGCGAACTATGGGAGGCACCAACTTGGACGCGGAAGTGCGTAGCGACAGGAAATTTTGGATAAAAATCTGGACCTCTGAGACCCCACTCATATAATGTGGCAAGGATATGATGTCGCCAGGTTTTGTCATACGCTTCTAGTAAATCAAAAAAGGCGACAACCAGGTGTTGGTGTCTGGGAAAGGCTTTTCGGACAGAAGACTTTAGGGACACTAGAGTGGCAGAGCGATCCTGGTGGAAGCTGCCCTGACATGGAGGTAGTAGACCATGTGACTCCAGGACCCAACCCAACTGCCGACACACCATACATTCCAGCAGCTTACAAAGAACATTGGTGAGGCTGATAGGTCGATAGCTATCCACGTCAAGCAGGTTTTTACCGGGTTTAAACAACTGAATGATGGTGCTCTCCCGCCATTACGATGGAAAGACGCCATTGCACCAGATCCAGCTGAAGATGACAAGGAGATGTCACCTGTAGTCAGGTGAGAGATGTTTAATCACCTGACACTGCATCCGATCTGACCCAGGAGTTGTGTTGGGGCTATGTGCAGGGGCACTGAGGAGCTCCCACTCTGTAAATGGGGCATTACAGGGTTCACTGTGGCATGTAGCGAACGAGATGATTTTCCTTTCCATCTGCCGTTTGAGGGTACGCAAGGCTGGGGGGTAGTTCTCTGATGCAGATGCTCGAGCATAGTGCTCAGCAAACTGCTGAGCAATCGCGTTTGCGTCGGTAGACAACACGCCATTGACGTTAATACCAGGCACACCTGTTGGGGTCTGGTACCCAAAAAGAAGTCTGATCTTCGTCCAGACTTGGTAAAGTGTCGTATGACATCCAATGCTCGAGACTTATCTCTCCCAACACTTCTGCTTCCGTCTTCTGGTAAGCTGGCGAACACGGTCATGGAGCCCCTTAAAGGCTATGATGTACTCCAGGGAAGGGTGCCGCTGTAGAGCTCGCCGACGCTCCTTAATTGCCTCAGCGACTTCTGGCGACCACCAAGGGACTGCCTTTCGCCGGGGCCACCTTAAAGAGCGAGGGATCGTGTTTTCTGCCTCAGAAACGATTGTTGTAGTCACCTGCTCAACCATCACATCGATGTTACCATGTGGGGGAGATTCAATGGTGACAGCAGAGGTGAAAGTTTCCCAGTCCGCCTTGTTTAAAGCCCATATGGGCAGGCGTCCATGGGCCTGACGCCGGGGCAGTGACAGGAAGATGGGGCATTGGTCACTACCACACAGGTCGTCATGTGCTCTCCAGATGGGAGAAGTCCTGGGCTGCAAATGGATAAATCAATGGCAGAGTAACTACCATGAGTGACACTGAAATGTGTGGCGGCCCCAGTATTTAAGAGGCAGAGGTCGAACTGAGACATTAAAGTGTCGACATCTCTGTCTCGGCCAGTAAGCACGGTGCCACCCCACAACAGGTTATGGGCGCTAAAATCTCCCAAAAGTAGGAAAGGTTTAGGGAGTTGATCAATCAGTGCAGCTAATACATTCAGGGGCACTTGCACCATCTGGAGCAAGATATACATTGCAGACAGTTATTTCCTGTGTCGTCCTTATTCTGACAGCCACAGCTTCAAGAGGGGTTTGAAAGGGCACGGTGTCACTACAGACTGAATTTAGGACATAAACTCAAACTCCACCTGACATTTGATTATAGTCACTACAGTTCCTGTAATATCCCTTTGGTCGCAGAGGGCAGGGGTCTGCATTGTCAGGAACCAGATTTCCTGGAGGGCAATGCAGAAAGCAAGTGTAAAGCTTAACAGTTGCTGTAGCTTGGTCAGGCGGTGGAAAAAACCACCGCAATTCCACTGGAGGATGACATCGTGATACTGGAAAGGCATGGAACATTCAATGAGGCAGCGTACGCCTCAGGGTCCCCTACTTCCACCGACTTCCTGCCTGAGCAATCTATATCTATTGTGTCTGACGTTCTGGCGAGATCTAGACCCTCAGTAGAAGCCAGAATCTCCACCTCATACCCAGGCTCAGAGCTTATAGGTAACAGTGGTGTGGGTGTCACCACAATTTCCTTGGTCTTAGGGGTCTTCTTTTTGGAAATTTCTCGCTGCCCCTTGCGTTTCTCTCGCTGGGAGGGCTTCAATGATTCAGTCTCTGGGACTGAGGAGGATCGTGAAGCCCTACGACTATCTGCTTTTTGGCACTTCATGTACTGGTAGGTGTCATCTTTCCCACTAGCAGAAACCTGGGAAGGGAGTGACCCAAGGGATCCCTTCCTGGCGAGAGGAGCCAAAGAAGACTTACTCTTCTCTAGCTGGGAAGTGGGGGATGGTGTCCCCGATGGTTGGGGAGGGGGGGGGGGGCAGTGCTTCTGAGGTAGGTGGTGCAGAAGCAACAGGGGGCGGGGAATTGCCGCCCCCCCCCTCCCAGCCACCATCAAGGAGGCAGGTGTAGCCTTCTGGCTCTGAGAGCCGACTGGAATTAGTGGAACTGATGGGGCTACAACTGTTCTTGTAGCGGCTGCATACGAGGAGGTCGTAGCCACAGGATGTAGGCGCTCTTAGCCTTAGTGCAGCTCTGTCGGTACAGGGTATTGTATTCTATGATTTTCCTCTCTTTCTGTAAAATCCTGCAGTCTGGCAGGCAAGGTAAATGATGCTCGCCACAGCTGACACAGATGGGAGGTGTGGCACAGAGTATTGGGATGTGATGGACGTTCACAATCTCGAAATGTGGCACTGGAAGTACAGCAGGAAGACATATAGCTGAACTTCAAGCACTTAAAGCACTGCATCGGTGAATGGTTATATGGCTTGACATCACCTTGACCTGCTTGGGTAAGGTGTCACACTTGAAAGCCAAGATGAAGGCACTAGTGGCAACCTGATTATCCCTCAGACCCCAATGGACACGCCGCACGAAGTGAACACCTCGCCGCTCTAAATTGGCTCGCAGCTCGTCATCAGACTCAGAAGAAGGTACCTGTGGAATGTAATACCCTGGACCATATTCAAGCTCTTATGTGGCTTGATAGTAACAGAACCATCCCCCAACTTGTTACAAGCGAGTAAAGCCTGTGACTGGGCAGAGGATGATGTTTTTACCAAGACTGACCACGAGCGAATTTTGGACAAGTCCTCCACCTCCCCAAACATATCCTCTAAATGCTCTACAAAAAACTGTGGCTTCATGGAAACAAAGGCCCCGTTAGTTCTCATAGATATGAGGTACCAGGGTGAATAAGGTTTGCTGCCATCCTTAGCCTGGCGTTCCTCCCACAGTGTGGCCAGGGAAGGGAATCATTTAGGGTCATACTTTCTTGCATTGTACTGAGACTTGGAATGCTTAGAGATTGCTGGTGTCTGATCACCAGCAAATGATGACGTGGTACACTTCATCACGCGTCATCTGCCCTGATGCCACCCGCTCCGACCAGGGACCCTTCCCATGGGTGCCACACAGCCGCAGCAAAAGCCACCTGGCAGGATGGCCTTTGCTGAGAGTCCCGATGACCCACGATGACGGGCATCTATTCCGTGTTATACGTGGGGAATTAGCGGTGGAGGCATCAGCAGAGTGATCCCTGTGTTGTCAGGGGGCTACAGTCAACAGGGTACATGTCGGCCCCACCACAACAGACTGGCTACCGTGCTGGATATCAGGTGCAAAGAAGTGCATGGTTATCGTCGGCACAGAAAGCGACATTGCATAGTGCATGGTGGAAACCGCACCCAGGAAGGTTGGGCAATAGATCTCAATGCACGATGGACATGATGCACCATGTTGGGTGCCCATCCCCAATTGGCTCGCTCTTCAGTAAAATTCTGAAAAATGGAGGTCAAACCCTACAGGGGACCATCACAAAGCCCGAAACGTGTAGACTCCTTTTAGTCGCCTCTTATGACAGGCAGTAATACCTCGGGCCTGTTCTAATCCCTGGACCTGCAGGGTCTTGCAAGATGATTCTCTGTCATTCCATGAAGAAACAAAACTATCACAGCGTCACCAGATCTGTACCAATCGTCACCAGACATGTACCAATATGTTGTCATGACGTATCATAGTCGTTGGTTGACGATTATGTTTCTACAGGCAAAGTCTTTCTTGAGTGGGCTAACAATTTAGGAGCGCATCTTGTTTATCAATGATGCAGCGGCTTAATTACTTTTTCATGAGGAGTTTACTGGTATTTAAGGTAAGAAAGAAGAATGGAAAGTTGTACAGACCACTTCATTGCTTTCAAAGGAAAAAAAAAAACCTAATCCACTGAGTTACAGACCCATTTCATTGGCATCGACATGTAGCAGGACGCGTGAACAAATACTTTGTTCCAATCTTATGAAATACCCCGAAATATATTAACTTTTGACGCCAAATCAGCATGGATTTGCATAGCATCTCGCTTGTGAGACATAGCTGGGTTCAAAAAGGCTTTTGATATCAGCCCTCGTAAATCGCTTCAACCGCATTGCTGTCCAATGGACTATCCTGTCAGTTGTGAGACTGGATTCGTGATTTCCTGTCTGGGCCACAGTTCGCAGTAATTGACGGGCCGTCACTTAGTGAAATGGAAATGATGAGTGTGATTCCTCAAGTAATGCGATGTAGATCTTCTGTTATTTCTAGTACGTATAAACCATTTAGCAATTAGAACATTTTTCTTACATTTGTGGCAGGTAATGCTGCTGTCTAGTAAACCACTCAAAAGAGCAAAGCGAATTGCAAAATAATGTTGAAAATATATCTTCATGGTGCAAAACATACTGACTGACCTAAACAATAAAATATGTGAGGTTCTTCACATGAATACCAAGGCAATTCCGTTAAAATTCGCTTGCACGATATATCAGTCACATTTAAAGGTTGTCGATTCAACTAAATGGGGAAGGAAACCAAACACCGTGTTTTATTGGAAGAGTACGTAGAAGATGCAACAAATAAAGTGACCGCATGCAACACAGTTGTGCGTCCTTTTCGTGAGATTTCCTGCGTGGTATAGGATGCCTACGAGGTTGGACTGACTGAAGACACCGTAGAAGTTCAAAACATGACAGCTCGTTTTGAATTATCACGAAACAGGAGAGATTGTTTCATTATGATAAACGATTTAGGATGGAAATAATTGAAATGCCCGCGTTTTACTTTCGGCGAGGTGTTTTCACTACATTCCAATCGCGAACGTCGTCCACTGAATACCACAATATTTTGTGTTCCCCGACAGACAAAGGAGACATGACTATTGTGATAAGAGACATTGGTGCTTGCCCGATAAGGTTTAGTTGTCCATTGTTTCCACGCCATTTTTGACAGTGGAACAGTAGAGGAATAATGCGACAGTGTTTCAAGCAGCCCTCTGCCAAGCACTTAATTGTGAATTGCGAAGTATTTGTATGGGTGTAGACGCAGATGTCAAGGGATGAGTAGCAGGAAGGAAGGAGGGATCTAGGAATGAATAGGTGTAGATAAGTGCGAAGTATTCCTTACTTAGTCGGATGCCACAGTTCGTTTTATCTTAGGACAGAACTAAGAATGGATTATAGGCAAGGGGATATGAAGGAATGCAGTTTCATAGGTTTTGAGAGGAATCAAAGAAGACAGTAAAGAAGGGAAACATTAAACGGGAACGTATGGTGTTTTCAATGGAATTCGCTAGATTTGTTTATAATGATTTGGGAGAATGAAGTAGAAGGGCAATAGGGGTACTAATCTAAGAGAGGCTAGAGTGGGTGAGTGATTGAGAGAATGGAAGGGAAATTAACAATAAATAAATGTAGGACGAAATCATCTGTATAAATTTTGGAGGATGGTGGGTGTATTAGTGGATGGAGTGAAGAGAGAGATGTGTCTGAAGTAACACAAAGTACTTTTAAAGCGTCCATCTAAATTTTTTACTTTGTAAGTATATAGACAGGAAACAAATGAAATAAAAATAGAATATTTAACGAACTGTATATTCAAAGGAAACTCACTTCAAAGGAAAACTAACTCAAATTTTATTTTATCTGTTACCAAGTTTTCTTCGACCGGTTCTCAATGAGGAAAAATGAAGAAAAATACGACGTAACACAACGCTTTAGGTACTCTAACATTTTATCCAGAATCCTACATTGTTTGTATTTCTATCATACGTCTTGGCATAGAATCTATAAGCCGTCAGACTAACAGTCCGAAAAAGGAACTTCCTCCCAGTGTTCAAGAACGCAGTCCCAAAGGCTGTCAGCTATAACTGGTTGTTTCTGTGGCCACTTCTCTATTAGCGTTCTGACGACCTCAGCCCACATTTTTTGCATACGGTTAATATCAGAAGCCCGTGGCGTGAAGTCCATGACATTGGCGCCAATCGCGGAGAGCTGACGCTGAACGAATGCAGACTTGGCAGACTTGTGAACGGGAAAACGGTCCTCACGCAATGTGAAGTCCCCTTCTCTGTAAAGTATTCGCACTGACAAAAGCGTCACATTTTTCAATATGTGGGTGTCCTGTTCGCTGTTGAGAGTTCCTGCTATCCAGTGAAGAACTCCTGCTCCTGTTGCAGAAACACATCCCCAGCAGGAAACAGACAGTCGCCCATTTCCTCTCGTCGTGGTTACATATTCGTGTAGATCGCGAGCCCCTTGCAGCCTGTAAATTATACTTGGACCGACGTTGCTGGTGGAAACCACCTCCTCGCCAGTGAAAACGGCGTTTTTCCACGACACACTCAGATGGAGCTCCGTATATGCGCTGGTATAAAACATTGTCCCCACTGAGCTCTTGTTTCACGGCGGATCGTTGTGCATACAGTCCAGCGTCCCTCAGCCTTTGACGAATCGCGTCGCTGGAGGCGGGGTGGTTGGTCTCCCGCCGCTGCTGTTTTGCGTACAGAAAGGAATTTTCTTTGCGCTTAGACAGTAGCTCCCTATCCTCCTGCTGTGAGCTCACTCTCTTCTTGCCTGTGCTAGGAGCTCTGTTGGTAATGCATCTTTCAAGATAATTTCTCCACCGTCTCGTTGCAGTGGAATGTGCACAACATACCTTCTGCCAGTTTCTCTGATTGAATATCCACCTCCTTCCATAAGAGCGAGGACTATCTCGAGATGATCTCGCCAGTGAATCATTGCAACGGGTGGCCTGATGTGTTTTCTGATTGGCGCTCTTATAGTGACGACAGGAGAGGAAGTAAACAAATTTACATCAAAAAGGGTGGCATAGGCTGAGTCATGTGCTATGGCTGTGCCGGCCTGTACTGGGCTGGAGGCTGTCCGCCACTGCCGGCCCGCTTGCTTCAGTCTCATCCGGGCACCAGGCTGCAGCTGGCCGGCCAACCTGTTACACGCCCAGCATGGCTGGCCCTTAGCTCGTGAGCCGTGGCTATTACAGGCCCAGGCAGCAAAGCCACACTCACTGTATGAGAGATCAAAAGTTACGTCTAGCCTGCCCAAGTCTGTTGTATAAACTAACGCAGCGAGAGCTATTTTGCTATAACATGAGCAGGCACATCTACTTTTGACGTCTCATTCAAATATTTAACGAAAAATAAGTTAAAGAATACACTCATAATAAACGTAGCTATCACAGAATATTTGAACTAGCTAACAATCGCACGACGTAGGAAACTATTCTTTTTTGTAAGCGCTCTGCATTAGATCTCGCCTTAAGAAAGTATGCATTGTACCATGATAACTAAGCGAATTTTAAATTTAAACGGTTTTGTTGGTAGCCTTGCCAAATAATTGTGTATACATTATATACATAGTATATCATTCACATTTTGAGCACTTATAAAGTGTACTCAATGTCTCTGAAACAATAAGGGATGTACGACGGAAATTACGTTCCGCTGAGCCACTGCGGCTATACACAGTTACTGTGTAATTCACAATTAAGTGTTTCGTAACCAGTTCACAGAATCGCTTCAATTTCTCGACCATTCCACTCAAGTATGAAGCTAAAGAGAAACGAACACCAAAACGTTTATGTGCGAGTTCTAATTAATCTTCTATTATTACAGTTTTAATATCATACTGTTTACGGCAACGGCAACAAAAACTGTTGGCATTCGGAGGACAGAGATGGTGGTTGAGACGTCTTGGAAATAACGTGTCACAATGAAAAAACGTTTGTTTTAATATTGCGCCCTCAACTTGTCCCCCTGCCCCCTACAATCTGATGGAAAAAAACATCCGAAACACTCTCTCGTCTAATTCACTGTATTACGCCCTCAACTTGTCCCCATGACCCCTACAATCTGATGGAAAAAAAACATCCGAAACACTCTCTCGTCTAATTCACCGTATTACGAATTTAGCTGCCTTCTTTCAACGTTTTCGATGTCCTCCGTTAACACCGCCAGATAATGATCTAACAGTGCTCAGCAATATTCCAGAAAAGATAGAACAACCATAGTGCTGGCAGTCTCCTTAATAGACTTCTTGGGTCTTCCAAGGCTTGTGTCAATAACCCACCATTTGTTTCACCTTCGTCACAATACGTGATGCTTCCCAGTTACGTTGTTTATGTTTGCAGTCCCTAGGACTTTCGATAGCTCTACAATCCTCAAACTTATTTTAATTACCGATTTCTCGAAGCTTGACGAAACCTTCTTAATAATCATGCAGAAACCTCATACATTTTATTGTATAGGGTCAGTTGTCACGTTTTGCACTCTGAAGATATATTTCCAACATCATTTTGTAATTGCTTTGTTCTTCTGGGGACTTAGACGACAGTATTATCTGCCACAAATCTAAGAGAAATGTTCTGATTGTGTGCTAAACAGTTTATATATATAATAGAAATAGCAGAAAGTCTACGTCACTTTCCTTGTGGAATCATACTCGTCACTTCCGTTTCACTAGAGCATTTCCCGTCTGTTACTGCACACTATGACCTTTCAGACAAGAAGCCACGAATCCAGTTGCACACCTGAGACGATTGTCCATAGGAAAGCTATGTAGTTGAAGCCGCTTATAAGGAATGATAACAATCTCTTTTTGGAACTCTATAAACCAATTTCAGAGCTCCTGTACGCAGTACATTGTGCTAATAAAGTGTCAGCTATGTCTCACAAACGTGAGGCTATGCAAATCCACGATGGTTTGGTGTCAGTAGGTAATATATTTCACGGTATTTCATAGTGTTGGAACAAAGTATTTGTTCACACGTCCAGCTGCATGTCGATGCCAATGAAACTGGTCTGTGACTCAGTGGATTATGTTTTCCTTTTTTTTTCCTTCGTAAGCATTGAAGTGGTCCGTACAACTTTCCATTCTTCTCCCTCGCCATAAATGCTAGTATACTCCTTCTGACAATGTAGATAAAGTAATTAAGCCGCTGCATCATTGATGCACAAGATGCACTCCTACATTGTTAGCCCACTCAAGAAAGACTTTGCCTGTAGAAATATAGTCGCTCTCCTACGACTATGATAGGTCATGGCAACATAGTGGTACATATATGGTGACGATTGGTACATATCTGGTGAGGTTGTGGTAGTTTTATTACTTCCTATCTTGCAAGAGTCACTTGATATATTTGCAGTATACTATGCAAAATTCCGAATGAATTCCACTTTGGTATATCATTGACTTACCAAATGTGTGTTTTCAGACAGGAGTGGTTACTTTCACGCAGCATCTACAACTAATCTCATTGTCGACATTGCGAATTACCTGTATCAGCCATCACAATCACAATAAGGAATGCGATGATTGGTTGGTTGGTTTGGGGGATTAAAGGGACCAGACTGCTATGGTCATCGGTCCCTTTTTCCAAAGACAAAGAACACCCACAGAGAATAAAAACGAGGAACAGAAGAGATCACAGACGAGACAGAACAAGAGAAACTGAGACAAAGACAAGACAAAACGAACTAAAACCACACAGAGTGTGACGGTGGTTGGCCGACCATAGAAATAAAAGGGAAAAGCCAACCACTTGAAACACATTAAAAAATCAGTTTAAAACCGGAGACCAAAGGCCAGAATCAACACAAAACAATAAGATAAAAACAGAAACACTCAGATTAAAGAATAAAAACCCCCTGCCCGAATAAAACGTAAAACTAAGTCAGCCATAGCCGAGTCATCCGTTAAAAGGGCAGGGAGCGAGTCAGGCAGTGCGAACGACTGCCTGAGCGCAGCTAAAAACGGACACTCCAATAAAACATGAACCACGGATAAAACGGAGCCGCAGCGACATAGAGGCGCGTCCTCACGGCGCAATAAGTGGCCGTGCGTAAGCCGAGTGTGCCCAATGCTCAGCCGGCAGAGGACAACAGACTCCTTGCGAGAGACCCGCAAGGAGGAGCGCCACACACCGGTAGCCCCCTTGATGGCCCGAAGTTTGTTGCGTGAAGGCACGGCGCGCCATTCAGTGTCCCAAAGGTCCAGAATTTTGCGGCGTAGGAACGCTCGCAAATCTGTCTCCGGGAGGCCAACGTCCAGAGATGGTGCGCTAGTCGCCTCTTTCGCCAGCCGGTCAACATTCTCGTTGCCGGGGATCCCAACATGGCCTGGGGTCCACACGAAGACCGCAGAGCGGCCGCAACGCGCAAGAGTATGCAGGGACTCATGGATAGCCATCACCAGACGGGAACGAGGAAAACACTGATCGAGTGCTCGTAAACTGCTCAGGGAATCGCTACAGATAACGAAGGACTCACCTGAGCAGGAGCGGATATACTCTAGGGCTCGAAAGATGGCGACCAGCTCAGCAGTGTAAACGCTGCAGCCAGCCGGCAAGGAACGTTGTTCGGAATGGTCCCCTAGAGTGAGCGCATAACCGACTCGACCAGCAACCATCGAGCCGTCGGTGCAAACAATGCCAGAGCCCTGATACGTGGCCAGGATGGAATAAAATCGGCGGCGGAAGGCCTCTGGAGGGACTGAGTCCTTCGAGCCCTGTGCCAAGTCTAGCCGAAGGCAAGGGCGAGGAACGCACCACGGGGGTGTACGCAGAGGTGCCCGGAAAGGAGGCGGAACAGGGACAAGCCCAAGCCCGGAGAGAAGCTCCTTGACGCGTATGGCGATCGGACAACCCGACCGGGGCCGACGTTCCGGCAGATGGACGACCGACTGCGGGAACAGGAGACGATAGTTAGGATGCCCGGGCGAACTTAGAACATGGGCAGCATAAGCGGCCAGCAAACGTTGGCGTCGGAACCACAGTGGAGGGACACCTGCTTCCACGAGTAAGCTGTCCACAGGGCTGGTGCGGAAAGCACCAGTGGCAAGGCGTATCCCGCTGTGGAGAATTGGGTCCAGCACCCGCAACGCAGACGGGGATGCTGAGCCATATGCCAGACACCCATAATCCAGACGGGACTGGATTAACGCCTGGTAGAGCCGTAACAGGGTAGAGCGGTCGGCTCCCCAGCGGGTGTGGCTCAAACATCGGAGTGCATTGAGATGCCGCCAACACGTCTGTTTGAGCTGCCGGATATGAGGCAGCCAAGTCAACCGGGCATCGAAAACCACCCCCAAAAACCTGTGGGTCTCCACCACAGCAAGGAGTTCGTCGGCAAGATAAAGCCGCGGCTCAGGATGGACTGTTCGGCGCCGGCAGAAATGCATAACGCAGGTCTTGGCTGCCGAAAACTGAAACCCATGCGCTACAGCCCAAGACTGCGCCTTACGGATAGCGCCCTGTAGCTGACGTTCAACAGCTGCAATGCCAGTAGAGCTGTAATAAAGGCAGAAGTCATCAGCATACAGGGAAGCGGAGACAGAATTTCCCACAGCCGCAGCAAGCCCGTTAATGGCTATTAAAAACAGACAGACACTTAAAACAGAGCCCTGTGGCACACCGTTCTCCTGGACGTGGGAGGAACTATACGAGGCCGCGACTTGCACGCGGAAGGTACGACACGACAGAAAATTGCGGATAAAAATCGGCAGAGGACCCCGAAGACCCCATCCATGAAGCGTAGAAAGAATGTGATGACGCCATGTCGTATCGTACGCCTTCCGCATGTAGAAAAAGACAGCGACCAGGTGCTGACGGCGGGCAAAAGCAGTACGGATGGCCGACTCCAGGCTCACCAGATTGTCGGTGGTGGAGCGGCCTTTACGGAACCCACCCTGAGACGGAGCCAGAAGGCCCCGAGACTCCAGAACCCAATGCAAGCGCCGGCTCACCATCCGTTCAAGCAACTTACAAAGAACGTTGGTGAGGCTAATGGGACGGTAGCTGTCCACCTCCAGAGGGGTCTTCCCAGGTTTCAAAACGGGGATGACAATGCCCTCCCGCCATTGCGACGGAAACTCCCCCTCGACCCAAAGACGGTTGTAAAGATCGAGAAGGCGCCGCTGGCAGTCCACTGAAAGGTGTTTCAGCATCTGACAGTGGATGCCATCTGGCCCAGGAGCGGTATCAGGGCAAGCAGCTAGGGCACTGCGAAATTCCCACTCACTGAATGGAGCATTGTAAGATTCCGGGTGGTTGGTGCGAAACGAAAGGCTCCGACGTTCCAGCCGCTCTTTAATGGAGCGGAAGGCCTGGGGGTAATTCGCAGAAGCGGAACTCATAGCAAAATGCTCTGCTAAGCGATTTGCAATGACGTCGGAGTCGGTACAAACGGCTCCATTCAGTGAGAGCGCAGGGACGCTGGCAGGGGTCCGATAGCCGTAGACGCGTCGAATCTTGGCCCAGACCTGCGAGGGAGTGACATGGAGGCCAATGGTGGACACATACCGCTCCCAGCACTCCTTCTTGCCTTGGCGGATAAGGAGGCGGGCCCGCGCACGCAGCCGTTTGAAGGCGATAAGGTGGGCTAAGGAGGGATGTCGCTTGTGACGCTGGAGCGCCCGCCGGCGATCTTTAATCGCTTCAGCGATCTCAGGCGACCACCAAGGCACAGCCTTCCGCCGAGCGGACCCAGAAAAACGGGGAATGGCAGATTCGGCGGCAGTAACGATGCCGGTGGTGACAGATTGAACCACCGCATCAATGTCATCAGTAGAGAGAGGCTCAAAAGCGGCAGTGGAGGAGAACAAATCCCAGTCAGCCTTATTCATAGCCCATCTGCTAGGGCGCCCAGAAGAGTGACGCTGTGGTAGTGACAAAAAGAGCGGAAAGTGGTCACTACCACACAGGTCGTCATGCACACTCCATTGGACAGACGGTAAGAGGCTATGGCTACAGATGGAAAGGTCAATGGCGGAGTAGGTGCCATGCGCCACACTGAAGTGTGTGAAGGCGCCATCATTTAACAGCGAGAGATCGAGCTGCGACAACAAATGTTCAACGATGGCGCCTTGACCTGTTGCCACTGACCCACCCCACAGAGGGTTATGGGCGTTGAAGTCGCCCAGTAGCAAGAAAGGTGGCGGCAATTGGGCGACCAGTGCAGCCAGGACATGCTGCGAGACATCACCATCCGGTGGAATGTAAAGACTGCAGACGGTAACAGCCTGTGGCGTCCATACGCGTACAGCGACAGCCTCTAAAGGCGTCTGGAGAGGGACAGACTCGCTGTGCAGAGTGTGAAGGACATATATGCAGACGCCACCAGACACCCTTTCATAAGCTGCTCGGTTCTTGTAATAACCCCGATAGCCACGGAGGGCGGGGGTTTGCATCGCTGGAAACCAAGTTTCCTGGAGAGCAATGCAGAAGAAAGGGCGAAGGCTGAGAAGTTGGCGGAGCTCAGCTAAATGGTGGAAAAAACCGCCGCAGTTCCACTGGAGGATGGTATTGCCCATGGCTGAGAAAGGCGTGAAAGGACTGGGAAGGCAATTTACGCCGCTTGTTCACTCACTGCCACCGATTCAGGACCCGTACGAGAGGCATCCATGGCGTCTGAGGGACCAGCGAGATCAAGGTCCTCAGCGGACGCTAGAATCTCGACTTCATCCACAGACGCAGAGCGTGAAAGGTGCGGTGGGGTTGGTGCCACCGCAAGTTCTTTGGCCTTAGAGGTCTTTCTCTTGGACTTCTCTCGCTGAACCTTGGGTTTCACCGGCTGGGAAGGCTTCACCGATTCAGTCTCCGGGACAGAGGAGGATCGTGAAGCCCTACGCCCGGCCGCTGGTGAGGACTTATGCCACTGGTGGCCGTCATCCTTCCCGCTGGTGGAACCCTGGGAAGGGAGGGTCCCAAGGGAACTCTTACGGGCGAGAGTAGTCAAAGAAGTTAGACGCTTCTCCGGCTGAGAAGCGGGGACGGACGTCCCCAACGGGTGGGAGGAGGTTGCTCCTGAGGTAGGTGGTGCAGGAGCAACCTGTTGGGTAGAGCCCCCCATGGGCAAGGGGGCAGGAGGAGTCTTACTGCTTATCGAGCTGGCTGGAAGTCTCGAAACTGATGGAGCTAGCACAGTTGTTGTAGCAGCTGCATAAGAAGATGTCATTCTCACAGGATGGAGTCTGTCATATTTCCGTTTGGCCTCAGTATAGGTCAGCCGGTCCAGGGTCTTATATTCCATGATTTTGCGCTCTTTCTGAAAGACTTTGCAGTCAGGCGAGCAAGGTGAATGGTGCTCCCCGCAGTTGACGCAGATGGGAGGCGGGGCACATGGAGTATCGGGATGAGATGGGCGTCCGCAATCGCGACATGTGAGACTGGAAGTGCAGCGGGAAGACATATGGCCGAACTTCCAGCACTTGAAGCACCGCATCGGGGGAGGGATATAGGGCTTGACGTCACATCGGTAGACCATCACCTTGACCTTTTCCGGTAACGTATCACCCTCGAAGGCCAAGATGAAGGCACCGGTAGCAACCTGATTGTCCCTCGGACCCCGATGAACGCGCCGGACGAAATGAACACCTCTACGTTCTAAGTTGGCGCGCAGCTCGTCATCAGACTGCAAAAGGAGATCCCTATGGAAAATAACACCCTGGACCATATTTAAACTCTTATGTGGTGTAATAGAAACGTTAACATCCCCCAACTTGTAACAAGCAAGTAACCTGCGGGACTGGGCGGAGGATGCCGTTTGCATCAGTACTGACCCAGAGCGCATTTTAGACAAGCCCTCCACCTCCCCAAACTTGTCCTCTAAATGCTCGACGAAGAACTGAGGCTTTGTGGAGAGAAAAGACTCCCCATCAGCTCTCGTGCAAACTAAGAATCGGGGCGAATAACTGTTACCTCCATCCTGAGACTTACGCTCTTCCCACGGCGTGGCCAGGGAGGGGAACGTTTTCGGATCGTACTTCTGAGCATTAAATTGAGCCCGAGAACGCTTAGAGACTGCTGGCGGCTGGCCGCCAGCGAGAGATGATGTACCACGCTTCATTGCGGGTCATCCGCCCTGATGCCACCTACTCCGACCAAGGGCCCTCCCCACGGGCGCCACCCAGCCACAGCAATAGCCACCTGGCAGGATGGCCATTGCCGGGAGTCCTGATGCCCCAGGGAGATGGGCATCTACTCCTTGGCATACGTGGGGAGTGAACGGCGCAGGCATCAGTAGAGCGATCCCTGTGTTGTCAGGGGGCTACAACCAAGAGGGTACATGGCGGCCCCACCACAACGGACTGGCTACCGTGCTGGATGTTAGGTGACATGTGGTCCATGGGCGTCGTCAGTGCAGAAAATGGCCCTGCACAGTGCTTGGCAGAAAGTGCACGCAGGGGCGCATCGATGCCCAAGAGATGGAGAGCGGGCAAGACTGCAATGCAACGACGAATAAGATGGCGAAAGTTCTCAACACAACACGGACACAATGCACCAAGTAAGGCGCCCTTCCCCAATCGGCTCGCTCTTCGGAAAAATTTTGAGATATGGAGGTCAAACCCGACAGGGGACCATCACATAAGGCCGAAACGTTTGAGACTCCTTTTAGTCGCCTCTTACGACAGGCAGGAATACCGCGGGCCTATTCTAACCCCCGAACCTGCAGGGGGCAAGGAATGCGATGAATGCTACAGTTGGTCGCACTGTAAAGAGTAAGAGTCAGTAGCTCGCAGTTCCAAAAGGGCGCAAGAGTAATATTTTACCTCTTCTGTGCTAGACCTACAAACAGCTATACTGAACTCAGAACGACGTATTTAGAAGTACTGTCATCGTAAGACGTCTCAATACATTCAGTAACTAGTAGATTTAAAGAAACATAAAATGCTGGGCAACTGCTACTGAAAATACACAAATATGTTAATGAAATCGTATCACTGTATACTTTGTCAATTGTGTTTCATTCAGCAACGACACTCACAGCCACACTGTCGTATTTACGTTGTAGTCAGGTAAAGCTACTTGAGTATGACAAAAGACTTGGCATTTCATTAAGTCAGTCATTCGTTGTATGTTGTCATTAAGAGCCACTAGTTGTATTAGTGTAGTGCGTGTTAATAGCATTTCCCTTTAGGTTATTGAACAAAATGGACACAAATATCAGAGAAATTGTCAACAATATATCTACCTCGTTATCGATAACCGTCTGATGCTGATTCTGAGTTAAGCCATGTTTAAAGTGCAATCGGAAAAAAACTAACTTGACAGGTGGTTGATCGATAAGAGGCGAAAAAGGTAAACACATGCAGGTGCCAAATTAGAAGACGTGCGGTAGGCGTGTTTCTAGCCACACTCCTTTGAGCTGTGTTTCAGGTCGTATGTTTTACTCTGCTACTGCAAGTCATGTCATTTGTTGGCAACGAACGTCAACTGCAAAGGACACATCCAAGTGAAGCAGTTCATAACGAATAACACCACCATTGTGCACCAGATGTATATCAATAACAGGCCGGCCGCGGTGGCCGTGCGGTTCTGGCGCTGCAGTCCGGAACCGCGGGACTGCTACGGTCACAGGTTCGAATCCTGCCTCGGGCATGGATGTGTGTGATGTCCTTAGGTTAGTTAGGTTTAAGTAGTTCTAAGTTCTAGGGGACTTATGACCTAAGATGTTGAGTCCCATAGTGCTCAGAGCCATTTGAACCATTTGAATTATATCAATAACAATACATTCTGTGGACGTATACAGGCCATCGTTTGAGATATTGTTTATTTTCTCCCGATGTGAAGTTATCATACACTACTTCAAATCGCCAATAGGCCGCATTGATCTAAATTTACAGTGATCTCCTGAAATATGTACGGTAAATGCCAGTATTAACCGCTTGAAATGGCTTAGGCGACTTCCTTCCCCATCCTTCCCAGTTCGAGATTCTGCTAAGCGTCTAATCTCGTTTTCGTCTAGACGTTGTACCGTAATCCTTCTACCTTTCTTTTAGCCGCGCGATCTCAGGCGCCTAGCCACGGTTGGCGCGGCTCCCCCCGTCGGAGGTACGAGTCCTCCTCCCTCGGGTATGTGTGTGTGTGTGTGTGTGTGTGTGTGTGTGTGTGTGTGTGTTGTCCTTAGCTAAGTTAGTTTAAGTGAGATTAAGTAGTGTGTAAGCCTAGGGACCGATGAACTCAGCAGTTTGGTCCCATAGAAACTTACCGCAAATTTCCAAATTTTCCTTTCGCTTAACCTCAATACGAGTACTGAAGGCACGTGTCGCACGACGGCTGACTATGCGCCACACTTGCCAGTTATCGGATATCGGATGCACTGTCGTTGACCATGGCAGAAATTCGCAGAATGTCCTTCACCAACGCCTGTTTGTGTTCCTGAACCTGGTGATTAATTTATCTCAAAATGGTCGTACTGAAACCGTACAACTTGACTTTCTTGATAGCACTCACTCCTTACAGGGCACAGGCGTTTCGAACTGCATCCACTGCTTTCACCGTTTCATTAAACGCAAACCGAGCACAATATCGCAAATTTTAGACTTTACTCCGTTTTAGACTCCATATTCTAAAGCATAAACGACGCTCGCGAAACGTCTAAAATTGGAAATATTCAAGTTTTCAAGGTAGGAGCTATGCTACAAACTTGAGCAAAATAAGGCCAAAGTTAAATACGCTTATAGCAACATGTCACGCAAAATCGTCACAGAGCATGCTTCTCGGCTTTTGGCAAGATCAATGTGTAGTTCTTTTATTAAAAAAAAAAAAAAAGTCAGACGGGAGATAAGGAAAGGATAGGTACTTCATTTCAGTTTCTACAATAAAATGTTAGATCACCTGTCACTTTAATTTTTGGACATCTTCCTTGTTCTTTAAACCATAGAGACAGGGACTCAGTCTCATTTATTTTACGATGATTCCTTGTCTTCACAACAAAATGGCATATTTGACGTGAAATATGACGTCATTTGAGGATGTGTTCTTAACTTTACACTGGAGCAGAAAGATACAAATCAGCGTGGTAACGGTTGTGTGACTGCTGCATTTGTGCGTTATCCAGGAGATACGGTGAAGGCCGTTGTAGGACTGCACGCATTTCATTCAGAGATGTTATTGCTTATCGCACCTTTCAAGTAACCGAGGTTTTCAACAGGGGCATTGGTACATCATATTTCATGCCAAAAACTCCATTTGTTGTGAGGACAAGGAATCATCGTAAAATAAATGTGACTGTGTCTGTGTCTGTATGGTTTAAAGGACAAGGAATATGTGCAAAAATTAAAGTGGCAGCTGATCTAACATTTTATTGTAGTAACTGAAAGAAAGTGCCTATCCTTTCCTTATCTCCCATTAGTTTTTTTTAAATAAAGAAAATACACATTATTTTCTGCCATAATGGCTATGTTTGTGGCCCGTGACTGTGTGGGGAAATTATTTATTTCAAGTTTCTGCTACCAGTCACTTTTTATTTTATTTTATGCTTAATCTAACATAATGCAACGCGTTTCGAATATGTTCTGTTCATTTTCAAGTGTTCATACATACATACATACATACATAGAGAAATGTTACTTAAAAATAAACAGTCTTAAACTAGATTAGTCTAGAACACTTTGTCCATTGTTTTTAATTTTTTAATGTAGCTGCTGGTGTGACATTTGGGGGGAAGGAGGTGGGCAGTGTATATTTAGAAATCGAGATCAGTGATGTCTTTTGCTGGTTTTCTTCTTTGTTGATTCAAGAAATGTCAACGTAAATCATTGACTAGAACCAAGAATATCGATACAAAACCTCGATAATCGATACGGACTCACATGTTACAGTCTGCCATCTTGTGTTGTGTGTATAACATCGAAGCAATTTGTGCAGTGGCAATCAGTGACAAAATATAATGTGCAATAGTGTAATGTCAATCAACAGCTCCGCCATTACACCAGTGATGCAAGTAAAGCAGCAAGACGATGAAATTGTAAGTGATCAACTGTCATATAAAAAACTACAGCAATTCTGTCTAAGGGCACTCAGGGATGCTCTCCGTGTGATGCACCTCTGGGCTTCTCTGTGAGTCTAGCTGCCGCACGCTGCCAGAATTGAGGTGTGTGTGTGTGTGTGTGTGTGTGTGTGTGTGTGTGTGTGTGTGTGTGAGAGAGAGAGAGAGAGAGAGAGAGAGAGAGAGAGAGCGCCGTCAGGCCAGCGGCAGCCGGCCCTTACTCCCCCCGCACTTGAGTTCTAAACTGCAGTCACAGTCCCATTCTCCACCTCTGCCGTCACCCTCATGCAGCTTAGGACCAGCCTGAGTGGCCCTTCTTTCCTCGCACCCCAGCGAATCCCACTGTCCCTGTTGCGTCCCCACTCTGCTGAACTTGCCTACTTGTCCACAAGTCTTCACAATGTTTGGGGCCAGCCACCTTGGGCCTGTAGCACTTAGCCGTAGATTCTGCCACGTACATTACTGCTTTGCTTTCCCCTCTTATTGCCATTCATCAAAAGGAAACGTGGGAAACAGTGAACGAGACCACCTCTCAGTAATGTTCCATATCCTGGAGCTGTGTGGTTGAAACTAGAGTGTTTGTACAGTGATTTTAAAATAAATCAAGTAGATTGTTTGTCTAAAATGCCCTTTCATTTATAAAGTACGGAAGAGAAGTTTGAAATCAAGCGGTTAGGAGAACAGCAACCACAAGATTTCTCGATGTCTCAAGTCGACGGAAAGAAGAAGAACTTTCTGCAACACGTACATGGTTCTGTAAAAAGTCTTGGTTAACAGTGACTGAAGATATACCAAAAAATTATTTGGTTTCTATTGTGTGTTATTTGGTGGTGAGGCATTGCGAACAACAGTCAGCCGTAAGGATCTAAAGCATTTAAGTTAACGAACTAAGAAACCAGAAAGGGCTGCATTTAGAAAATCCTTGTAAATACAAAATGTTTGGAACAATTAATATTGGTGCTCAGTTTGATTCGGCGTATAAAATGTAAGCTCAGAAACACAATGAGTACGTTACGAAGAACAGAAACATATTAAGCAGAGTGCTTAATGTGACGGTTGGAACTATTTAATCACAACTGATACAAAGAGTCACATGTTTTCATCTGTTACTGTCCTTCAAAGTAGTCACCAGCGTTGTGTAGAATCCGTTGCCAGCGATGTGGAAGGCGTAGTATACAATTAGCAGAGCCTGTTCCTTGAAGGAACGGTGACTACTGAACGGTACGTGAAGGTTTTGAAAATCGATTTCATTCCTATTATCCAAAGTTACCCGATTTCGACAAGATGTGGTTGATGCAAGACGGAGCTCGATTCCATCGGAGCAGGAGAGAGTTTGATGTCCTGGAGGAGCACTTTGGGGCCCACATTCTGGCTCTGGGGTACCCAGAAGCCACTGGCATGGGCCTCGATTGGTTGCCATTTTCTCCGGATGTGAACACATGCGACTCCTTTTTTGAGGGGCTATATTAAAGACAAGGTGTACAGAATACGGCCAAAACCATCGCTGAGCTGAAAACAGCCATTCAGGGGGCCAGCAACAGCATCGATGTTCCGACACATCAGCGGGTCATGCAGAATTTCGCTATTCGTCTGCACCACATCATCGCCAATGATGGCAGGCATATCTAACAAGTCATAGCCCAAATCCGATAACTGTAGTGACGTTTACATGTTGAATGAAGTGCGTGCACGCCACAGTTTGTAACTAATTTACGTTTTTTCATATAGTTCAATAATTGTCACCCATTACGAACATCAACAGAAGGAGAGCTGGCGAACTTCGGTTTGAACCCAAACAACTCGGAAGCCCTAAGGCTATTCACTACAATATGTCACCACAGCATTACTTCATACTTCATACATCACTCTCTCTCTCTCTCTCTCTCTCTCTCTCTCTCTCTCTCTCTCACTCTCTCACACACACACACACACACACACACACAGAGTGAGTTCTCATCTGCATACATTTCATTATTAACAACAGTATTTCGTGGATTATATTTATAACTGCATATTTATCATATTTACTGTCATTAGAATATGTTTAAGCAGTATGGCATAGATGAAGGTTACATAATGAACACTTCAGAACAATTCCGTTACGAAGTTTACCAACTTTTTATCTGGGCTCCACCAATAAAAGTGAGCATGAGCCGCCACTGCACGAGAGGCGCCGTAACTGTGGGATCTCTATACATGATTAACCACAATTATTAGTAGTAAGCGCTTGAAGAGCCATGGACGCTTCAGTGTAAGATTTGTATACAGCGAGTACCACAATCAGTACTGAAAACTGACATGGGTGAAGGTGTAGTAGGGAAATGGTATAGGAAGGGGGAAGTGGCACCAAATGAAAAGTCGCTTGTGTGTAAAAATCATTTCAAACCGGCCCTGCTCATATCTATCACTTGAATCCTTCCCAAACAGAAGTTAGATTAAGCGATATGCATCTACAAATGGAAATACATTGACGGAAAAAAATCGCAACGCCAAGGCGGAGTTTTGTGCGACCCAAACGGAAGTTGCTAGGCGTGTTTCTACATCTGAAATATGTCTATTCAAATTTCGTGCCAATCGCATAAGAGTGGCGCTAGTGGCGCCACTATGAGGATGCAGATCGGGTTTGTTTTAAATACGCGCCGTAACGGTCGTGAGCGTTAGTTACTTTTGAAGTTGAGCATCGTAAGTTGAAGTCAGTCAAGAATACCTAGAAGGCGGCAAAGACAATATCATCATCACCACCTCACTGGGTTTGAACAGCGTCGTGTAATAGGTCTACAAGAAGCTACAAGAAAGTGGGAGGAAGGATACGAAGCTGACAGCTTAGGCACCAGAATGACTATTATACTCCGAAGCGTATGTATGTGAGAATATGTGGGATTTGCATTATAATTTAATTTGCGTACTTCACAGTTTTCACTGCCTATGTATCACAATCTGGCTGCATAGCTGTTGTCAGGAGGCAAAAATTGAAAAAAAAAAAAAAAAAAAAAACAGAAAAGAACGGATGTGCAGGTAAATCGTCCATCCTATTCAACATTTCTTTCATATAATCCACGCTTATGGGCAGAGAGGTTAGGTACTCTCTAATCGTTACAACGGTACCTGTCGCTGTTGAACTTTTGCTCCTTCTGTGGAATGTTGTCCCACTTTTCACTGTACTTTCTTGACGAACAAATATAAAAGCGTCGATGGTAATCAGCAAACATATCTTATTGAATTGTAAAGCTGAATTTCGCGACTAAGCTCAGTGGGCTTCTCGATGCCGACCCACTGCCGTTTCATCCTCTACCTATGGCGTCAGAGAGGCATGAGGTCAGCACGCCACTCCACTGGCTGTTGGCCAGGTCTTGGAGCCGCTCCATCTACTTCTACATCTACGTACAGACTGCGTAAGCCAGCATATGGCGCGTGGCGGAGGGGACCGTGTACCACTAGCAGTCATTTCCTTTCCTGTTCTATTCGGAAACAGAGCGTGGGGAAAGCTACTACCTATGTGCCTCCATAAGAGCCATAATTTATTGTTTCTTATTTTCGTGGTCCTTACGTGAGATGTATGTTCGCGGTAGTCAGCTTCAAATTTTTCTCAAAAGCGTTCCTCGAAAAGAATGTCGCCTACCCTCCAGGGACTGTCATTTGAGTTCCCTAAGAATTCACGTAAGAGTTGTGTGTTGTTCGAACCTCCCGGTAACAGATCTAACAGCCCACCTCAGAATTGCTTCGATGTTTTCCTTTAATCCGACCTCGTACGGATCCCAAACCCTCAGGCAGTACTCAACAACAGATCGCATTAGCGTCCTATATTTGATCCCTTTTACAGATGAACGACAATTTCCTAAAATTCTCCCAATAAACCAAAGTCGACCATTCACCTTCCCTACCACAATCATCACATGCTTGTTCCATTTCATATCGCTTTGCAACGTTCCGCACAGAGATTTAAATGACGTGACTGTGCCAAGGAAGACTGCTAATGCATTTTCGGCACATTACGGGTTCGGTTTTCCTACTTCTCTGCCTTAACTTACATTTTCCTACATTTGAAGCTAGCTGCCATTCATCACACCAACCAAAAATCTTGTCCAAGTCATCTTGCAGCCTGCTACAGTCACCCAACTTCGACTCCTTCCCGTACGCCAGTCTCAGCAAACAATCGCATGTTACTATTCAGCCTGTCCGCCAGATCGCGTACGTATGCAGAAAATAATATCCGTTCAGTCATACTTTCCTGGGGCAATCCTGACAATACACTTGTCTCTGATACTGGTTTCTGTTACTTAAGGAGTCTTCGAGCCACTTACGTATCTGAGAACTTATTCCGTACGTTTGTACCTTATTTAACAGCGTCGGCATTGTGGCACCGTATATATGCCTTACGGAAACCTAGGCACATGGAATGCACATTTGCCCTTCATCCATGCTTCGCACGATATAACGTGAGGAAAGGGAAAGCTGAATTTCACACGAGCAGTGGAGTTCTGCAGTAATCCGATGTTAGGGATGTTGGTCTGTAATTTCGCCGGTCCATTCTATCTTTCTTATATGCAGAAGTCAACTGCTCTTTTTTCCATTTGTTGGGGACTTTGTGCTGGGCGAGAGATTCGCGATAAATGTAAGCTCAATAAAGGGGCAGTGCATAGAGCACTCTTTTTAAAACCGAACTGGGATTCCATTCGGACCTGGTGACTTATCTGTTTTCAAGTCTCTCCGTTTTTTCCCTACGCCAGGGATGCTTATTACTAAATCGTCAATACAGGAATCTGTTCGATGGTCAAACGACGGCATATTTGTACGTTTCTCCTGGTTGAACGATTTCTTAAACGCAAAATATAAAACTTCTGCTATCTTCATGTGCCACACAAGCCCGGTCAACGAGTGACTGGATGGAAGCCTTAGACATGCTTAGCGAGTTTACGTGGGACTACAATTTTCTCGGGTTCTCTGCCAGATCTTTTTCTAAGGTATGACGGTAGTAGTAGGTGTATGCTTCGTGCATATGAACCGAGAGTGCAACAGCCTTTGCTTCCTGAGCATTATCCGAGTTTTATTATTAAGCCATGGTGGGTCTTTTCGGTCCTTAACCCGCTTATTAGCCACGTAATTCTCCAGACTACGATTTACAGTATGTTTAAACTTTGTCCATAATTCCTCTACATCCACGTTACTAGAAGTAATTGCTAAAAGCTGCTTCTCTGCTCTTTCTAGAAGAGAGACTCTCCAAGCCATCTTGGCTGATTTATTAGCTTTCGTAATTACAGTTGCTATAATGACATCGCAATCACTAATCCTTGTCTCTCTACTGACGCTGTCGATAAGGTTCAGCCTGTTTGCAGCTAAAAGGTCTAAGGTATTTCCATTGCGTGCGGACTGGCGAAGTGTATGCTCAACACAGTTCTCAGAAAAGTGTTCAAAAGTACTTTGCAACACTGTCTGTCTGTACCCCGCCCGCCCTCCCCCCCCCCCCCCCCCCCCCCAATGAATCTATAGACGTTCCAGTCTACTCGGAACAAAGACGTATCTAACTAGCATTGCATGATACGGGTATTTACATGCTACTGACCATAGACTTTCAATGTTTTGTAAATAAAACCGCCTTTTCTTGCTGCAACTTAATTTACACTACTGGGCATTAAAATTGCTACATCACGAAGATAATGTGCTACAGACGCGAAATTTAACCGACAGGAGGAAGATGCTGTGATATGCAAATGATTAGCTTTTCAGAGCATTCACACAAGGTTGGCGCCGGTGACGACACCTACAACGTGCTGACATGAGGAAAGTTTCCAACCGATTTCTCATACACAAACAGCAGTTGACCGGCGTTGCCTGGTGAAACGTTGTTGTGATGCCTCGTGCAAGGAGGGGAAATGCGTACCATTACGTTTCCGACTTTGATAAAGGTCGAATAGTAGCCTAACGCGATTGCGGTTTATCGGATCGCGACATTGCTGCTCGCGTTGGTCGAGATCCAATGCCTGCTAGCAGAATATGGAATCGGTGGGTTCGGGAGGGTAATACGGAACGCCGTGCTAGATCCAACGGCCTCGTATTACTAGCAGTCGAGATGACAGGCATCTTCTTCGCATGTCTGTAACAGATCGTGCAGTCACGTCTCGATCCCTGAGTCAACAGATGGGGACGTTTGCAAGACAACAACCATCTGCGCGAACAGTTTGACGACGTTTGCAGCAGCATGAACTATCAGCTCGGAGACCATGGCTGCGGTTACCCTTGACGCTGCATCACAGACAGGAGCGCCTGCGATGGTGTACTCAACGACGAACCTGGGTGGGTATACGAATGGCAAAACGTCATTTTTTCGGATGAATCCAGATTCTCTTTACAGCATCATGATGGTCGCATCCGTGTTTGGCGACATCGCGGTGAACGCACATTGGAAGCGTGTATTCGTCACCGCCATACTGGCGTATCACCCGGCTGATGGTATGGGGTGCCATTGGTTACACGTCTCCGTCACCTCTTGTTCGCATTGACGGCACTTTGATCAGTGGACGTTACATTTCAAATGTGTTACGACCCGTGGCTTTACCCTTCACTCGATCGCTGCGAAATCCTACATTTCAGCAGGATAATGCACGACCGCATGTTGCAGGTCCTTTACGGGCCTTTCTGAATACAGAAATGTTCGACTGCTGTCCTGGCCAGCACATTCTTCACATCTCTCACCAATTGAAAACGTCTGGTCAATGGTGGCCGAGCAACTGGCTCGTCACAATACGTCGGTCACTACTCTTGATGAACTGTGGTATCGTGTTGAAGCTACATGGGCAGCTGTACCTGTACACGCCATCCAAGCTCTGTTTGACTCAATGCCCAGGCGTATCATGGCCGTTATTACGGCCAGAGGTGGTTGTTCTGGGTACTGATTTCTCAGGATCTATGCACCGAAATTGCGTGAAAATGCAATCACATCTCAGTTCTAGTATAATATATTTGTCCGATGAATATCCGCTTATCATCTGCATTTCTTCTTGGTGTAGCAATTTTAATGGCCAGTAGTGTATTTTTCCTTACGCGTTCAGCCTTTTTCTTGCTCTAAGGGATCATCGCTGGGGTCTACAACGATACAGTTTTGTTATTTTTAGGTTAAAAACAGTTCAAGTAGCGATTTTTTACGTAAATAAGTAATTATTTTTATGTAAATAAGTAATTACGTAAAAAATTGCGACGTGAATCTAAAAATAAGAGAACTGTATCGTTATAGACCCCACTGATGACGCCTTGGAGCAAGAAAAAAAACGAAACGCGTCTGGGAAAAATAAATTAAGTGGCAGCAAGAAAAGGTGGTTTTCTTTACAAAGTAAGTATTTCTGTGCTTGCTGCGGAGGATGGCCACGCAAACAGACCTGTTTCTTTGAATGACTCTAGAACTGTCACAGTGGAATCGGGTGGCCGGTAAAAACAGCCAACAATTAGCTTGGTTTCACTCAACTTCGACCTCAATAGAGACAGTACTTTTGTCAACTGCAATGAATGCATCATCTCCTATGGCGCCTGATCTGTGTTTCCGATGTACGTTCCATGATTCGATAAATGTCAGGTTTCAGGCGGCTCTCGGTCCCAAGAATAATTTTAGCGCGAGAACTTTGCTGGAGGGCAGTAATTCGGGAACTTCCTTACGAATCGTTCTACAATTTACTGATAAAATTTTGACAGTCGGAATGATTTTATTCTCAGCGCGAACTGACTTCACATTCTGCGTATCGATTGACGAATGTTCATTAGAGTACCGCCTAGCCTATAAAACATCCCATGAGCACTCCACAAGTACTCTTCTACCTGAGTAGCCGCTTCCTTTGTGTAGTGCATCCCTGACCTGTCAAGCAGAGCCCTAGAAATCACCAGGCGATAACGCCAACAGAAATATCTGCAGGCAAGTCACAGACCCAAGAAAGCTTATGGGTAAGACCCTCCACTCGGCTTCAAACCAATGGACCCTGATCAACTCCGGGAAAAATGCTGCAAAGCATATGGGTGAGAACGCCCACTACGCTCCAAACCAAAGTACGCTGATTAACTCTGAACAATACTGCAAAATGTGAGCTCTGCTTGACCCTGCGTTCGAGGCCAGCAGTTTCACCACCTCCTGCAGCCATCTGTATGAACTAAGGATGGCCTCAGAAACCATGCGACAGGCACTGTTGGTGCCAGCGTGAGCCCCAACTTGCAAGCACGATAGGTGCAGTCAAGGCCAACTCCACATCGCGGATGAGGCTCCCTCGGCAGACATACCGAGTGACTTTGGGTTTCTTTCCAGCCCTGAAGGCTTTCTTCCTAAGGTTCTCCGTAAAGCGTCCAACATTGGAGCTCCCGTTAGCTAGCACACCCGCGACCCTGTGTGCCTGTTCGGATCCTACTGAAGGATGACCTCAAGTTCACTCACAGGGCGTGTAGGCGTGGCCAGATCGTCAACCCCCACATTGACCTTACGACTCGAACGACGCGAACGCGTTACCACCCTCCACTGACCTTGCCGTCAGGGCAGATACAATGCGTCGGGCACACTAGGAGGTGCCTCGGCAGCAGAGCCCATGGGCGAAACACGCGACACATGAGGTGTCATATACGATGCGTTTCGATTCTCTGCCACCGCTACACCACAAGGAAGTAGCCAGAAGAAGACTGAACGTAGCCAAAAACGCATTCGTTTGTTCGCGAACTGTGGACATCTCCTCCTGCGTCCACACACAGCAAGCAAACATTGTACCCATGCTAGCAAGACGAACTGAAGATGTAAACTACAAAAGTAGACGGAAACGTTACCAATGTACGCTGATGCCTTAATGAACGGCGTAGCTAATTTGTCAGAATAAATGAAAACTGTGATACAGACTGCCTGAATTTACAATCTTTTAAATAGAAATACACGTACGAAATTTAAAACATACGCTACTACATCGAAGCGCCAAAGAAACTAGTATAGGCGTGCGTATTCAAATACAGAGATAAGTAAACAAGCAGTATAAAGCGCTGCGGTCAGAACGCCTATATAAGGCAATAAGTGTCTGGCGCAATAGTTAGATCGGTTACTGTTGCTACAATGGCAGGTCATCGGGATTTAAGCGAGTTTGAACGTAGTGTTATCGTCGGCGCACGAGCCATGGGACACATCTCCGAGGGGGAGATGAAGTGGGGACTTTTCCATAGGACCATTTCATGAGTGTACTGTGAATAGCAGGAATCCGTTGAAACATTAAACCTCTGACATCGCTGCGGTCGGAAAAAGGTCCTGCAAGAACGGGACCAACGACGACTGAAGAGAATCGTTCAACGTGAAAGAAGTGCAACCCTTCCGCAAATTGCTGCAGATTTCCATGCTGGGCCATCAATAGTGTCAGTGTGCACCATTCAACGAAACATCATCGATATGGGCTTTCAGAACCGAAGGCCCACTCGTGTACCCTTGTCGCCTGCACAAAACAAAGCTTTCCGTCTCTTCTGGGCCCGTCAACACCAACTTTGGACTGTTGAGACTGGAAACATGTTGCCTAATCGGACGAGTCTCGTTTCAAATTATATCGAGAGGATGGACGTGTAGGGATATGGAGACGAACTCATGAATCCATGGACCCTGCATATCACCAGGGATCTTTTTAAGCTGGTGGAGGCTCTGTAATTGTGTGGGGCGTGTGCAGTTGGAACGATGGGACCCCCGATACGCCTAGATACGACTCTGACAAGTGACGCGTACGCAAACATCCTGTCTGATCATCCGCTTTAATTCATGTCTACTGTGCATTCCGACGGACTTGGGCAATTCCAGCAGGACAATGCGACACACCACGCGTCCACAATTGCTACAGAGTGGCTCCAGGAACATTTTTCTGAGTTTAACCACTTCCGCCGCTGGCCACCAAAGTCTCCAGGCAAGAACGTTATTGAGCATATCTGGGATGCCTTGCAACGTGCTGTTCAGAAGGTATTTCCACCGCCGGGTACTCTTACGGATTTATGGACAGCCCTGCACGATTCATGGTGCCAGTTTCTTCCAGCAGTATTTGAGACATTAGTCGAGCCCGTGCCACGTCGTGTTGCGGCACTTCTGCATGCTTCCGGGAGCCCTACACGATATTAGGTAGATGTACCAGTTACGTTGGGTCTTCAGTGTCGTAAAACACAGGAAAAGCTAAATACGTAACTTGCCGCTCTGGAGATGTGAACAGGCGACAGCTGAGGGCCTCTCACACATGCAGCACCTCAGTTGGTACCACGTCTCGGAATGGAGTCTGTACAATTCCTTCCACCAGGGAAAAATGCCTGACCGTATCAGCAATTGCAAAGGCTCCTGTGCATGGCAGTCGGACGCACTGACCACTCAGCAACGCAGGTGAGCACTAACGTACCTTACACCATTGTGAACCGAGTCTTTTTTTTTGTATTTTGCACTTTTATTACTACCGCTTAGTCTTTGAGGTCGTTGCAGATGGCTCATATTTGTCAGTCCTCTATACCCATTCGTGTTACGATTACGAACATCGTATTTCATCTTAATCTGCCGATGGTTTTTCCCAAGTAAACCAATGATGTTCAGGTGTACCGGTTTTTCTGTTGCCTTATTTTCCCTGTTACGCACGTTAGCAGTTGTCTGACGCGGAAACGGCGTTGGTGCGGGCAGCCGATGTGCCGGGTCAGTCGACGTGTACCCGCTACCCGGCGAGGCGGCTGGATCGCGTTACGCGTGGCACTGCGATGCCATCGGGCCTCTCCACACACGTGCCGCGCCGCTGCTCCCACGCTTATTGCTGACTTTCGCCGGACGTGGTTCTCTGTTAAGAGCTTTCTTCTGCTGCTTACCGCTG
The DNA here is from genome assembly GCF_021461395.2 of Schistocerca americana. Classification (NCBI taxonomy): domain Eukaryota; kingdom Metazoa; phylum Arthropoda; class Insecta; order Orthoptera; family Acrididae; genus Schistocerca; species Schistocerca americana. The sequence goes on along the minus strand of NC_060121.1, from coordinate 504,361,714 downwards.
CGAATTTCACATTCTTATGACTCTGTTCGAGGTCATTCTCTGATAACTACTCACAGACTTGACCGCAGCAGCAGTACTGCTTATCAGGCCCGGATCTAAGGAGGGGGAGGGGGAGGGGGAGGCAAACCGCGGTATCTGCCCAAGGCGGCAGTTTCAGGGGGCGCCAAATACATATCCTTGAAGTAAAAGGCTGTTTCACAAAGCGCCTTGCATCCAGCGCACGTTGGCCTATCGACTTATTTTGAAGCTCATTCCTGTTGGTTTTTTAACATTTTTGATCACATTATAAGTTGATTTCTGAACCAATCAGAGAAAATTATTAGCTAATAGACAATAAAGCGTGCAAATTTTCTGAACAGTTTTTATTCCCCCGGTCACAAATAATCCCATTCAGTATTAATTGTGAGTTATTTTTGTAAGAAAAGTGATCCATCGTAACATCAAGCGCCGGTGCGTCGGCCCGAAACGTTGCAGCAGAGAAGGCTGTGAGGCGACGTCAGCCAATAGAACGCTGACTAGGACGACACCACGACAGCAGCTGTCCCTATGTTGTGTTGTTGTTGTGGTCTTCAGTCCTGAGACTGGTTTGATGCACCTCTCCATGCTACCCTATCCTGTGCAAGCTTCATCTCCCAGTACTTACTGCAACCTACATCCTTCTGAATCTGCTTAGTGTATTCATCTCTTGGTCTCCCTCTACGATTTTTACCCTCCACGCTGCCCTCCAATACTAAATTGGTGATCCCTTGCTGCCTCAAAACATGTCCTACCAACCGATCCCTTCTTCTAGTCAAGTTGTGCCACAAACTTCTCTTCTCCCCTATCCTATTCAATACCTCCTCATTAGTTACGTGATCTACCCACCTTATCTTCAGCATTCTTCTGTAGCACCACATTTCGAAAGCTTCTATTCTCTTCTTGCCCAAACTATTTATCGTCCATGTTTCACTTCCATACATGGCTACACTCCATACAAATACTTTCAGAAATGACTTCCTGACATTTAAATCTATATGTCGATGTTAACAAATTTCTCTTCTTCAGAAACGATTTCCTTGCCATTGCCAGTCTACATTTTATATCCTCTCTACTTTGACCATCATCAGTTATTTTACTCCCTAAATAGCAAAACTCCTTTACTACTTTAAGTGTCTCATTTCCTAATCTAATTCCCTCAGGATCACCCGATTTAATTTGACTACATTCCATTATCCTCGTTTTACGAAGAGAAAATAAGGGCCGCTCAGCCAAGCCTCGCCGCATTAGAAGACCAGCACTAGAAGACGAGCCGTCATCCTAATTCTGTAGTCGTGACTTATGTTTTGCTTGCATGGACATTATATACATCGAAGGACATTGATTATTTACATGTCACCATTTGATTGCGACTCACCATTGTAAGTAGGCAAAGTTAAACATTGTCAATTTAACATATTACTGTCAATTTAACATATTGTAATAAACGCCATTAACAAGATTTGCTTGAATTGTTGTTTAGCTGTCCGAGAAAGCAGCTTCTTGGCGTCGTGTTTTACACGAGTGAGCAGGATCCCACAGGAAGCAGGATATCATACTGGCTGACTGGAAGGAGATGCACCACGGGAATTTTTAATTTACACTGTCCTCAATTTAAGTTTGATGGCTTCCATTGCAAAATATACAAGTCTGAAATCGACAGAGCGATATACAATGACGTGCAATAGAAGGATGCTGTGTGAAGAGGCGCGACACTGCACTTTGACACACCAAATAACATGCCTTACATTTCCTCGAATTTACATCTTTTGCATATCAAACCCTTCAGAAACATGTACGCTACAAAATGAAAAATTTTAGAAAAATATTTGTTTTTAAATTTTTTACTTCCTATCTCAAACGCTCTAGCGGGGAGGAGGGGGGGAGGCGCCACTGTGAAGTTTTATCGTAGATCGAGGGCTGCTGTTTATCGAGATATTCTCCTGGAGTCAGCAGGCACTGACTGAAGAAAATTTGGAAATTTGTGTTATGTTCCTATGCGACCAAACAGCTGAGGTCAATAGTACTTGATCCAACTTAAACTAACTTACGCTAAGGACCACCCCCCCCCCCCCCTCCGCCCCACACACACACTCCCGAGGGAGGACTAACCTCAGACGGGGGCAGCCGCGCGAACCGTGGCAAGGCGCCCTAGACCGCAAGGCTACCCCGCGCTGCACTGACTGAAGATATAAGCGGTAGTAAAGTACCATTACAACACAGTGCCTAAAAAGTTTTTCGCTTACTTAATTTTGTAACCATAATGTAACTGTGATGTACTTCCTGTCACATGTATCCCTCATTATTTTATTAATCTAGTCATGTAGTGAAATGTCAAAGAATTAATTCAAACGAAGTAATTAAAAAAAGAATATTGTAGTTATGACGTAGTAAAAACGCTGGCCTAGTCAGGGAAATTTGCTATTGTATAGAATCAAAGCATATGTTTAAAATAAGGAGTATTGTCGCTGTGCGCCTATGCGCCGAGCCGGGCAGAAGTATTCGGCGGAGAGAGTTGCTAGCGACAGACGCGAGTAGGTAAGGAATAAACTGCAAGAATTTTTATATATGTCAAGGCATTTTATGTTGTTGTAAATGGGCACAGTACATTGTCATCAAGAGGAATTAATATTCAAGAAGAGTATTGTGGGTCCAAACTTGTTAAATGGAGCGACTATTGTCGACGAATAACGCCTTACATCGCACCAGCAGCAACTCATCAAAGTATGATCCGATCCGTTTCATCTTTACATCGTACGAGGTTAGCAAGCGTAGTAGTCTTGCTTAATTGACAGAGTGCTTAGTGCAGCAACTGTTATTATGTAAATGAACTTTACCTCAATAATTTACCTAACAAGATCCTATCCTACCACCGTTACTGACTCCGAGAATACCACCAGTGTAAGAATAGTAAAATATTGAAAGCGATGAGCTTGTTTAATTTTAGAAACTAAGATAAAGAAGTGCAATTTACAAAATTGAGAACTATCGAAAATTGTCATTTAACAGCAATGAGCATTGTTCCTTGGTAGAACAAATAGTTAAAAGAATAACGATTAACAGTAAAAAAGAAAAAGCGTAATTTAAATGAATATAGACAAAATAATACTTCAGAACATTAGTTAGTTACTTTCATGTTCCATGGACTATTTTGCACGATAAATCGTCAAGATGTGGAACGAGTCACTTTACATTCACATTGCAAATTAATTTGTGGTGTACAAATTAATTTGCCTATTTGTACTCTAAACATCACCATATAATTACTTTTATTTTTTTCCCGAAATGAAAACAAGATAAACAGGTTGAGTTATCAATTCGTACCCACCACGTTTTACACATTACAAACATAGAAATTCTTCTACGGAATAGAAGAAGTTGTCAAGGAGAAACTTTTTCAAATTATTTCCAAATTTTACCTTGCTGTCTGTTAGTCATATATCACTGCGTAAGTGGTTAAATGTTTTTTGTTACAGCGTTGTGCACCCCTTTCTGTGATAAAGGCAACCTTAACGTTGAGTAATTAATGTCATTTTTTCTTCTAGTATTGTGATTATGTAACCCATTGTTCCTTCTGAACTGTAGTGGATTATTTACAACAAACTTCATGAGGAAATAAATATACTGTGAAGTAACGGTCAGAATGTCCAACTCCTTAAACAGATGCCTACGAGTGATCGTGGGTGAGCACCATATATTATTCTTACAGCACGTTTTTGGGAAATGACGACCTACTTTCTTAAAGATGAGCAGGGAAAAGTGTGCGACTGTGAGACTGTTGGAGTCATTCATTGCAGTTTGTGTGACAAACTCTTATGTTTTCATCACTTTTTTGGGAGTAATTATCACATCCACAAGAAAACCTAAATTGGGCAACGTAGATGAATCTTTTTACCCATTCGCCATGTGTACAAGTTAGGTGGGTCGACGACATATTCCTGTCATGTGACGCACATGCCGTCACCAGTGTCGTATAGAATATATCAGACGTGTTTTCCTGTGGAGGAATCGGTTGACCTATGACCTTGCGATCAAATGTTTTCGGTTCCCATTGGAGAGGCACGTCCTTTCGTCTACTAATCGCACGGTTTTGCGGTGCGGTCGCAAAACACAGACACTAAATTTATTACAGTGAACAGAGACGTCAATGAACGAATGGACAGATCATAACTTTGCGAAAATAAAGAAAAACGTTTTTCTCTCGAGGGGAGACTTGAACCAAGGACCTCTCGTTCCGCAGCTGCTCACGCTAACCACGGGACCATGGCACTCCTGAGCTCAGATTATCCTTGATGTTGCCTATCTTCGCATGGACTACTCAGTTTGTATATTTTGCTTATTTTTTCATAGTTCCACTCAACTTCTTCCTGTTTTCTCGATTGATCTGTGTTCAGTTTTTCAAGGCCTATCCACTATGCCAACTTATAACTAAATCTGAGGGAGGTGCGATGCGGAGGTTCCTTTGTTAGTACTGGTTTTCCATCTGAGCTCTTGATATTCACACAAGTAGTTCTCTTCTCTCCAAAGGTCTCCCTAATTTTCCTGTAGGTATTATCTATCTTACCCCTGGTGATACACGCCTCTACATCCTTACATTTATCCTCTAACCATCCCTGCTTAGCCATTTTGTACTTCCTGTCGATCTCATTTTTGAGACGTTTGTATTCCTTTTTGCCTGTTTCATTTACTGCAATTTTATAATTTTTCCAAGGATTTCTACTAGCCCTCGTCTTTTTACGTACTTAATCCTCTGCTGCCTTAACTGTTTCATCTCTCAAAGCTATCCATTCTTCTGCTGTATTTCTTTCCCCTGTTCTTGTCAATCGTTCCCTAAGGCCCTCTCTGAAACTCTCTACAACCTCAGGTTCTTTCATTTTATACAGGTCTCATCATCTTAAATTGCTGCCTTTTTGCAGTTTCTTCAGTTTTAAACTACAGTTCATAACCAATACATTGTGGTCAGAATCCACATCTGCCCCTGGAAATGACACAGTTTAAAACCTGGTTCCTAAATCTCTGTTTTACCATTATGTAATCTATCTGAAACCTTCCAGTGTCTCCAGGCCTCTTCCACGTAGACAACCTTCTTTCATGATTCTTAACCATGTGTTAACTATGATTAAATACGCTCTGTGCAAAATTCTACCAGGTGGCTTCCTCTTTCATACCTTACCCCCATTCCATATTCACCTACTACTTTTCCTACTATCGAATTCCAGTCCCCGATGACTATTAAATTTTCATGTCCCTTCACTGTCTGAATAATTTCTATTATCTCATCATGTATCTCTTCGTCATCTGCGGAGCTGGTTGGCGTATATACTTGTACTACTGTGGTAGGCATGGGCTTCGTGTCTATCTTCGCTACAATAACGCATTCTCTATGCTGTTCGTAGTAGCTTAGCCGCTCTCCTACTTTTTATTCATTATTAGACTTTACTCCTGCATAACCCCTATTTGATTTTGCATTTATAACCCTGTATTCACCTGTCCAGAAGTCTTCTTCCTCGAGCCACCGAACTTCGCTAATTCCCAATATATCAAACTTTAATCTATCCATTTCCCTTTTCAAATTTTCTAACCTACCTGCCCGATTAAGGGATTTGACATTCCATCCCCGATCAGCAGAGCGCAAGTTTTGTGTCTCCTGATAATGACATCCTCCTGATTAGTCCCCGCCCGGAGATACGAATGGGGGGCTATTTTACCTACGGAATATTTTACCCAAGAGGACGCCATCATCTTTTAATCATACAGTAAAGCTGAATGCCCCAGGGAAAAGTTACGGCTGTAGTTTCCCCTTGCTTTCAGCTGTTCGTAGTACCGGCACAGCAAGGCTGTTTTGGTTAGTGTTACAAGGCCAGCTCAGTCAATCATCCAGACTGTTGCCCCTGAAACTACTGAAAAGGCTACCGCTCCTCTTCAGGAACCACGTGTTTGTCTGGCCTGTCGACAGATACCCTCCGTTGCGGTTGCACCTACAGTACGGCTATCTGTATTGCTGAGGGGAAGGGTGGGGGCATATGACATTACCGAGTGAAAATTAGCAAAATATGTCAACTTACTGATTCCTCTATCTCCTAAATTTGCTATGATTTTAAGTGGAACTGTGGCTGAACTAAGTTGTTCTAGTAGTTCCAAAATGTGTGTTTTCCAGTTAAAATTCTCATCAATACGGACATCTAAGAATTTTGAAGTTTCCACCCTATGTATTATTTTATCACCATATGTTGCACCGCCTTCAGATTTAATGGTAGGATAGCCGAGTGGACAGCCTATCAACGGTGAAGACTGAACACAGATCAAGCATGAAAACAGGAAGGAGGTCTTCTGAACTTCGAAAAAAGAAGCAACACAGGAACAGCGGACGGTCCAAGCTCAAAATGTGTAACTTCGAGCGAGTTGTAAAGCCAAGGTACACTTGATCTGTGGCAACGATGCTGGACCACAAAGTTCACCAAATTATGAACTGTTCGTTCGGTCATTGAAGTGTTTGCTCTCTTTCCGTAGTCTCGGTAAGTGTCATACTATGGTTACAGAATATTAGCCGTACTGAAACAATATATTGCCATCGTAAGTATATCTGGTGAATTGTGAGAGCAGGCGAAATGCTGTATAGCCTTTACAGCAGGGCTTCACAACATACGTGCTCGCGGAGCAAGCTGTGAGCAGCAAGGCGCGAGCACGGAGCAGCGCGAGCACGTTACCTCCACTACCGGACCAGAGCGGAGAGTGGGGAGAGTCATGTGAGGCAAACAACAGCTGCCGCCAGTCAATGTAAATCCGCGGCCAACTGCAGGGATATCACTCACGAATTATACTACGACAAATGAAACAAATAAAGGAGAATGTACACGTGCCAGATAATTTTATTAGCTTAGTGTATGCCTCTACATTCGTATTAATTTATGAACTGTTACACAATAAAAGGTGTCACTGAAGTGTGGGATTCTCGGTTATCTTGTACCTTTTGCCCTTTACAATTGCGTTTATGTTCGGAGTAATTGTTCTTGTGCATTGTAGGCGCAGCGTGCAGTTTAAATTTCGATCAGAAAATGCGTTTCTCAGGCGCGTCTTGTTACATTTCATTGCAGAGAACAGTTGTTCACAAACATACGTGGAACCGAACATTGATATTATTGTAGCCGCCAGTTTGTGCAAACGAGGAAATCTATGCTGAGGGAAGTGTCTGTAGAATTACAAAATGTTTTTCTTGTTCTGAAATTTGTCTCCGTATTCTCTGTCACACATCAGGTCAATAATTTCTAGTTGCGGCTCAGGATGAATCTCTTCAATATTCGCTGAATATGGAGAGGAGAACAGATCAAAATCACTGCCTAGTGCTGTCAGATCTTGAAAGCGTTGATCAAATTCTTCCTTAAGGGCAACTAAACTATGTGAATAACGTTCACAGTTTTTGTGAACATCTTGCATGGATGGTAATTTAGGAAAATGAGCTAGATTTGCTGTTTCCAGCTGACTCGCCCAAAGTGTCAATTTCATTTTAAAAGCTCGTATTCGATCTATGAAATGAGTAATTAGCAGATCTTTACCTTGTAGTGAAATGTTCAAAGCATTCAGATGGTTGATTAAATCTGCTAAGAACGCGAGATCACATTTTCATGAAGGCTCTTTCAATTCAGGAACACACATGTTATTTATTTCCATGAACATATTTATCTCATCCAATAGGCAAAAAAATCGATTTAATAATTCGCCACGACTAAGCCAGCGGACCTCGCTGTAATAAGGCAGGCTACCATACTGGTTTTCTACGTCCTCAAGAAAGCTTTTAAATTGTCTATGTTGTAGCCTATGCTTCCTTATATAATTGGTTGTACGAACAATAACACTCATCACATTTTTTAGAGTGATACTCCTTGCACATACGTTTTCCTGGTGGATCACACAGTGAACGCCGCTTATTTCATTTTCTCCTTTAACAGCGCAACGAAACCTGATTTTTTCCCTGTCATCGCTGGTGCACCGTCTGTAGACACTGAAACTAAAGAGTTCCACGACAATCCTATACTTTCAACACTTTCTTCAACACTACTTAAAATATCACCTCCAGTTGCAGTGTTCTTCATGACTACTACATCGAGGAGCTCCTCCCTCACCTGAAGATCTCTATTAACACCTCTAATAAATATGGCAAGCTGTCTGTTCCAGTGATGTCAACACTTTCGTCCAGAGCTAGAGAATACGCCATAAAATCTTTACAGATATTTGCAAGCTGGCTCTGGACGTCGTCTGCCATGTCCTGTATGCGACGCATAATGGTCATGTTAGATAATGGCACAATCAGAAACTGTTCAACTTGAGATGGACACAAATGTTCCGCTGCAGCTACCAAACATTCTTTTATTAAATCGCCATCAGTGAAGGGGCGCAGAGAGTTTGCTAAAAGCAAAGCAATTTTGTAACTCACTCTGAGAGCTGCCTCAGTTGATTTTTCTTCGTCGTCCAGATCTTCTTCGGATAGCTTCCGTTTAACTTAAGTTTAATAACTTCCTGTGCACCATCTGGTCCATCACATTTTCCACTTCCGTAGTCTTTCACGTGGTACGACATGTAATGTCGCTGCAAATTAAATCTCCTAAAAGAATTCAGCGTTTTGTGACGTACTAAACATTTTGCAACTCCATCTTTTTTTGTAAACAGATACAATTCCTCCCAATGGGGGTTGAACTGCGAAAGCATGGTTGGGGTTACACAACGGCGACTTGACATGATTCTTAACTAGCGAAGTGACTGTTGGAGCTGATCGTAGTACTTTAAACGTTACACAGTCGGTGCGAATTCAATAGGCATGCTGCGGCCCTATTCAAACGTGCGCGCGCATTTTTCCCCTCCCTACTCCGCGACCTTGCACCTGCTCGAGAGCACGTGCATGAGCAGACGCGAGTACTCGCGCTCAAAACCGGCCAGTTGTTAAGCCCTGCTTTACAGTAATGAAAACAACAAATAAATGGGTGTGAACTATGTAACAATAATGGAATCCAAGAGTCAAACTTCCAGACAGGTACGCCAGAGTCATAATATGTGGTACTTTTGTAGAAGAAATAGGATGTACGTAGGCCTGGAGCCTCATCGCCTAAAGTGCGCGTCATTTATGTTGGCGGCCGAGTTTAGGTTCGTTCTGCGCATCTGACGTCACAAAACACAGTCAGCCAATGAACAGAGAACGACGTTGCCACATCTCGACTGCAGTGCAGAGCATGGACGAGTGTCTTCAGTTTTAGAAACGTTCAGTCATAAATAAAGTAATAGAACGAAAGCAATGTCTTGATAGCAGACATTCTTTTATAGAAAGTTTGGAAAAAGCATTCTTTATACCAATTGCTTCATATTCTATTAATTAATTAAACCAAACAAGCAATAAGACTCCTAATTCCGGTGATAGCAAGGAAAGGTGTTTGTATCACTCTCACGAACCGCTTTTTCGCAATAAAGAACAGCGGTAATTGTTTATTTCCTATTGTACTTCGACGATGCATGAGTAATTCATAGTCATACCAACAGTGTTTGTCAGTATTTTGCGTGACGTGTTATAGTCCTCATGGCGTCATGCACTTAGACCAGGTGCGTTAGCGTAACGGTTAAGGTGTTGGGCTGGTACGCGAAAGGTTATGAGTTCAAATTTTGAGCGATGCTAAATATTTTCATTTTTTAAAAACAATATCGAAGTGTCTTACTTTACGAATTATATTCGTGTGAATGCAATTTTTTGAAATTTCTAGTGCTTTGTCTCTTCATTAACCCTTTCGCTGCTGCAGACACGTGCTCCCCGCATTCCGCGCTGTGCGCGATTTTGTCATCACTGCACTGCTCGCCTGTGCAGACACATGGTGTTCCCACTGCTTTGACACACTTATCATTCGATTTCACAAAAACTATTTTTCTTGACTGATACCTTCCCCCCATAAATGACTTAATTTTGTTTCGATGTTCAACGCAGTTATTATGCAGCATTAAATGTAGTAAACCATTGTACGAAATTTTGAATAGTTTGCAGAGGTAGAAGTCCATAGCGTATACTTTCCGTATGGTCGATTTTAGTTGCCACAATGTTGAGAATGAAATGTGGACAAGATACCTAAATTTCATATAAAATTTACTGTCTAACAATATCTCATTTAATTGAAGTACGACATAGGTGTCGTATGTAATATTGAGAAATATTCCGTCTTTCGCGACTGTAATAAAAGTATTATTTACACCGGACGCGTTTGGCTTTATTTTAAAGCACTTCAACCAAGGAAAGGTATGGCACATACACAATGGTACTCATGTTCTCTTTCCCGTTTTTGTTCCACAGTCGCAGTTTTACCAATGGTACTGAAATATATTCCTCTTCTGCAACTGTAATAAGGGACTTATTTAGACCAGACGCGTTTCTCTCTTTTGAAGCATCTTCAGTGGACAGTATTTTGTCTTCTCCATTGCTAAGTCACCTTTCGTAGTTTTGTGCTGCGGTAACACAATATTCAACGTTTGTATTGGCAGATCAGTGTTTTAGCAAATAAATGATGTTTGTGTGTGCCACACACAAAAATTATATTTGACATAGCTCAGAGCACTTCACTGATAGACGGTATATTCAAGTCCTAATGTTTTTATAAGTCCACAGTTTTGTTTAATATATTTTGTCTACTTCCTTTTGATTGATTAAAGTGCTTTAAAATAAAGCCAAACGTGCTCAGTGTAAATAAAACTTTTGTTACAGTCGCGAAAGACGGAATATTTCTCAATATTACATACGACACCTATGTCGTACTTCAATTAAATGAGATATTGTTAAACAGTAAATTTTATATGAAATTTAGGTATCTTTTCCACATTTCATTCTCAACATTGTGGCAACTAAAATCGACCATACGGAAAGTATACTCTATGGACTTTTACCTCTGCAAACTCTTCAAAATTTCGTGCAATGGTTTACTATATTTAATGCTGCATAATAACTGCGTTGAACATCGAAACAAAATTAAGTCATTTATGGGGGGAAGTTATCAGTCAAGAAGACGTGTAAAAACCTAATTTTTGGGCCAAATAGTTTTTGTGGAATCGATTGATAAGAGTGTCAAAGCAGTCGGAACACAATGTGTCTGCACAGGCGAGCAGTGCAGTGACAAAATCGCGCACAGCGCGGAAAGCAGGGAGCACGTCTTTGTAGCAGCGAAAGGGTTAATGCGGCCGTGGTGGCTTTACTTCATGAACTGCGCGCTCCTCCCTACACGTAAGCTTGCGAACTATGCTATACTATGGCGCTGCTTCTATTGGCGCGTGCGTCGTGTGCAACTGGCAACGCACCAATCTCCCGCGTCTGGGCGGGCATGCGCGAGCCGCCAAGATAAAAGAATTGAGCTATAGAAACCCCGGGATCCCAGTATCAACCCGCTGGTGAAAACACACAGTGTCTCGGAATCAAGTTTCGTTGTAGGTCTATTCTCTACACCTCACTCCTGCAAATGGACGCTAATCACGAGACAGACTCAAATTTGAATACAGTGAACAGACACGTCTGTGACTGGACGCACAATTCATCAATTTGTGGAAAAAAAGATGGAGCCACGAAGGAGATCTGAACACGGATCTTTCACTTTGCAGTCCAACAGCATTTTTTTATATTCCTTTGTTTTTTCCCCTTTTCTTCTATTTGTATTATCAGAGTGACTTGGTACTATCATGAAAACTACGGTAGAACATTGTCAAATCGTTATGTAATATTGGGCCGCGCGGGGTAGCTGCGTGGTCTATGGCACCTTACCACGGTTCGCATGCTCCCCCCCCCCCCATCCCCTCCTCCTCGGGCCGGGAGACTCCCCCCGTCGGAGGTTCGAGTCCTCCCTCGGGCACGGGTGTGTGTGTGTGTTGTTCTTAGCGTAAGTTATTTTGAGTTAGATTAAGTAGTATGTAAGCCTAGGGACCAATGACCTCAGCAGTTTGGTCCCATAGAACTTACCGCCAAGTTCCAAATGAGAGAAAAAATTAACTATAACAGAAAATTAAATAAAAAGAGAAAACTCGAGAATATACACGACTACCACTACCAAGTTCTCAAGCAATTTTTTATTTAGTTCTTTATATTTTAATGATTTTTTTAATTTATTTATTTTGTATTTTTTATATCTATGTTTTTAGTTGTTTTATAGAATCTAAAAGCAGAAGGAGAACGAAATCAGATTATATTCCAATCGCTAACTAAGCCTTCCTTCTAGAGAAAAATTACAATTTGATTGCAAGGATTATATACTCTCATGTGTATATATACTTCATCTACACAGATTGTACAATAGAACTGGAGCGATTTTCAGGAAAAACACAAAACAAAACGAGCAGGGAAAACTAGGAGCGAACAAGCCGAAGCAAAGCAGATGGAAGCGTACATAGCAATGGAAACACCTATCATCACTAAGATTAAATTAACCAACACCTTGCCGACGAAAAACAAGATTCAATATGTTGGTGAAGAGGTCACAATACGATATGTGTTTTCTACCGTGGAAAGAAGGAAGAATCTGGCGCAATATGATGTCCGTAGTTTATTCAGTCTCAGAAGATCAAGTAAGGAAGGTCAGTTGTGTCCTAAACCAAGATCAGTTTGCAGTATGACCTCCACAAGTAAAACAATGTCGTATCGTATCTGCAGACTTACAACGACTACATAAAGCTTTCTCGCTAAGCCCAATATAGAAAAGTCTCTCGTTCATTGGAATCAAGTTATTTACTACCTTTAACCACGAGGACGCTATGCCCACCGTAAAAATCGAAAGACTGATACTGAACCAAACTGTCGTCAGGTTGTTTGCGGCGATTCTCTTTCAACGATCTGGCCAAGGAAATCCTTCCCAACGAGTCTTTAAAAATTTCGTGATGAGGACGAGCTTCATAAAACGTCGGCCCCTAAATGGCTCACCGAAAAATAGAAGTCACGAATGTGTTTTAACTTATAAGTTTTACGACCAACATCAGTAGGGGATTCAAGACTAGCAGGACGGACACACAGAAATAAACGAGACGTGAATGTGAGAGTTAGCTGAGTTATCGTCAAAACAGTAGTTTCTTAGCCATCATTGAGGGAAGCGGATAAACTTGGGCTACGTAATATGCTTTGCTTAAGACATATCTATCCAGTATTCTTTCTGGAGCAGATTAAGAGAACGCCTTTCATGTTCTTGTATTGCTCCCTGAATTTTGTCCCTAAAAGATTTCCAGCTGAGCATCATCATTTTGAATGGTCAACGATCAATGATGATAGCGCTAGACGTATGCCGATCCGCTGCAGTAGCTCTTGGAACAACACGCGTCATCAAAACCTCGCAAAGTAAGAAGGCTGCATTTACCTTCACTAAGTAATGCACCTGAATGACAATTATAATCGATTACAGCCTTTAGTAGAGGTATCTCTGCGGGATTGCGGAGTACCATTACGTCATCCGCTTATGCACGAACAGCTATAGTCTCTCGGGAAAGCACCCAACCTTTCAGCTGGAATGCCATCATCAGAATGAGGGGCTCCAGAGACAACACAAACAAACTCATTAACAGCGTGCTTCCTTGAGGCGCTCTCCGATTGATATTTATCGGGGGGCGTCAGTTGGTCATTAACAACTACCGAAGCTGAAATACCAGATAACTGATTTGAGAGCACTCGCGGTGTGTCAACAGTACAAAAAATTATCTTCAGAATCCGAAGCAAAAAATCACGACTAACAAAGCAAATGCCTTATCAAAGTCTAGAAAAGCAAGGACCCAAGGAAAGAACGGTATAGCAGCGACCGAAACTACATTAAAACTCTCGACTGTAGGGGTAAGAATGGTACGACCAGATATGCGTCTTTGGTGTTTTGCAACAATCGTCTCCATCAGAGCCGACATCCTACTATTAACTGCCATCGACAAAGTATTATAATTAAAGTTTAGTAAAGTAACTGGGCGAAGGTTGTAAGGGCAGCCGGTCCAGGGCGTTTCGGGATTAAAACAATTTTTCCAACTTTGAACGAGGTCGGCACTACTCTCCCTTGTAACACTTCATTCAAAAAGTACGTAAAGCTAGCACTCAGCAGCGGCCCAAAGCGCACCCAAAATTCCTTGGGAAGTCCATCCAGACACGGGGACTTTTGAGAAGGCAATCCTATAATAGGTTTGAAAACTTCCTCAGGCTGAAAGGCAGCTACGAGCGTTTCATTAAGTCCAGGTGTAAGTGTCGTATCCAAGGTACTGACTAGCTGGTCGTAAGAGGTATCACTGGACTCAGCGGTCTTAGATGTCTATATAGTTTGGCTGTAAGATACCCACTAGGCCTATATCAGCGTGCACCATTACGACACGTCCATCATGTGTGAGAGAATGAATACAAGCACTCTGGCGACGGGTCTTATGCCGAAGCAAATGATATGAATAAGTCAGTTCTTCCGTTACCAATGAACGTGGCTTGGATTGCATTTTGAATCCTACCGTTTCTATCGTCTTCAAGGTTAACAATTTGCCTTTACACCTCACACATCCGCAATTAGCAGAGGGGCGTGATCCGCAGCATCATAAAGTTCACGCGGGCTGGAATAGTGATACAGGCTGGAATAGTGATATTCGTAAGTTCTCCGAAAGTCTCGCGCTTTGGCAGTACAAAAAAATATCAAAGCTTGCCTGAGCCTCGGATTTGCCAGTTGTGTCCACCAGTCAAGGATGGAAGAGTAATTCCCAGTGGACCGTAGAGTACGATCTCTCACGGCTCGCATCACGTCATCGAGGATTCAGGCAGGTGAGCGACGTTTAACATCCACAGAGTGCGAAACAATTTGACTGGCTGCCGTTCAAGATCGGTAGTTTTAGTCACAGTACAGTGATCCGTAAAGGAAGCAGAGACGACTTTAACATAAAGAATACTATCGCGCAGCAGTATGGTAAGTACAACCTATTTAATCTGCTGCTCTAAGTGCAGTAAAGTGGGTAAATGTAAAGTCGGATAGTTACATATCCAGACGTCTTCCAGGCTTACGGAGCGGGCCAATTCATGTAATTCGGGAAAAAAAAATTAAAATTTGGAGATTGATCTGCAGGACGCAGCACACAGCTAAAATCACCACTCAACAAAGTACCCAGAGTACTCTTACGCAATAGATAAAAAATTTCCTCTTTATAAAAACGCGGACGATGCACTGTGCGACCAGTGCCAGACGGAGCATATAAAATAACCAAGGCAAGATTAAAAATTTGACAACCTATGCCCCTGCCAGAATCCAATATTTCCACCTCAGAAATAGAAATGCCTTCGCGTGAGAATAAGGCGGCCCCCTTAGAATATTCGGGTGCTACATTAAAGATCATGTGAAAACCAGGTAAGAGAAATGCCTAAATAACACCACCTGTAAGAATACTATGTTCGCACATGAATCATAAACGAATTGACGCAACAAAGCCAATCTCAATTCTGATTCCACACGATCAACATTTAAGGAAAGGAACGTGTAGGCTTGGGTCATTGACCACAATTACACAGTAATTTGAGGGACGTACTGAGCAAAATTATGTAGACAGCTGAGCGCCAAGGTCCATTGTGGGGTCCACAGATGAATCACGCGTTGTGGGACCAGCACCCCCATCATCGGTACCTTTTTTTATTGGATTTCTTACGTGCCACGGTTAGGTTGTATAGCTGCTTCTGTCAGCTACGCGATGGCGATCTCGGCAAACGGAGGTGTGGATGGTCGTAGGCACAGCTTCCTGCCCCCTCAGAACAAGGGTTATGTAATGCAGGTCCAATCATTAAGGCGTAGGCATTCTGTGGAACCACCAATGCAACAGGTGATGTTTTTTCACCAGTTTTATTCTCCTCTAGAGTTGCTGTAGGTGGCAAATTCAGGAAAAGTCAGGAAACCGTCGATGGCGAAAGACGAAGGAGAAAGACATTGCCACATCTCAGACTGTAAAGGGATGACACAAAGACGAAGGGCGGAAGGGACCCCGCTTCCTCTCTACACACAGGCAGCTTAGAAGGAGCCACTTCGCGAGCAGGAGATATACCGGAGATAATTCCATCGCCACCGTACCACACACGGGAGTTATCGTAGACAGAGAGAGGAGCAGTGGACAAAGTCCCTGCGGAGGAGGTTGAGGCAGAATGCTCAGCCAAATCCTCATCCTCACCATTGTGAGTGCGATGTCACTTGTTCCTCACTGTTGCAGGTTCTGTCCTGAAGACAATAGGATTCAGATCGTGTTGCGGAGATAAGGGCGGAAACACTCTTACAAGATTATAACTGCCTTTTCGTTCATTATGATCCGAACACTCTGTTCAAGAATCACAAGAGGAGGAGGTATACTTGGAAAAGGACAGATGATACGGGACGATTTCAGTTAGATTACATCATGGTCAGACAGAGAATCCAAATCAGATACCGGATTGTAAGCTGTACCCAGGAAGCAGATATAGACTCAGATCACAAATTAGTAGTGATGAAGAGTAGGTTGAAGTTTAAGAGATTAGTCAGGAAGAATCAGTATGCAAAGAAGTGGAATACGGAAGTACTAAGAAATGACGAAACACGCTTGAAGTTCTCTGAAGCTATAGATGCAACAATGGGGAATAGCTCCGTAGGCAGTACAGTTGAAGAGGAATGGGTATCTTTAAAGCGGGCAGTCACAGAAGTTGGAAAGAAAAACACAGGTGCAAAGAAGGTCGATGAAAGAATGACGTACAAAAATGCTCAGGTGAATTCAGGCATACAGAACCACAAGTCGTTGAGGAATGAAATAAATAGGAAGTGCAGGGAAGCTACGACGAAACGGCTGCGTGAAAAATGTAAAGACATCGAAAAAGAAATGATTTTTGGAGGGACTGATCCAGCGTATAGGATAGTCAAAATAACCTCCAGTGAAATTAAAAGCAAAGGTGGTAACATTAAGAGTGCAACAGAAATTTCACTGTGAAATGTAGAAGAGAGTGCGAAGAGTACATTGAAGGCCTGTATGAGGGGGGAAGATTTGTCTTATGTTATAGAACAAGAAACAGGAGTCGATTTAGGATGGGGAATCCAGTATTAGTATGAGAATTTAAAAGAGCTTTAGAGGATGTAAGATCAAATAAGGCAGGGGATAGATAAAATTCCATCAGAATTTCTAAAATCATTGGCATAAGTGACAACAACACAACTATTCAAGTTGCCGTGTAGAATGTGAGACTGGCTACATACCATCTGACTTTCGGAACAAATATCATCCACACAGTTCCCAAAACCACAAGAGCTGACAAGTGCGAGAATTATCGCACAATCAGCTTAACAGCTCATGCATCCAAGTTGCTGATAAGAATAATATACAGAAGAATCAAAAAGAAAATTGAGGATGTGTTAGATAACGATCAGTTTAGCTTTTGGAAAGATAAACGCACAAGAGAAGCAATTCTGACGTTGCGGTTGATAATGGTAGCAAGACTAAAGAAAAATCAAGACATATTCATAGGATTTGTCGACCTGGAAAAAGGGTTCGAAAATGTAAAATGGTGCAAGATGTTTAGAATTCTGAGAAAAATAGGCTTAAGCTAGAGGGGGAGACGTAATATACAATATGTACAAAAGCCAAGAAGGAAAATAAGAGGACGACCGAGAACGAAATGCTCAGATTAAAAAGGGTGTAAGTCAGGGATGTAGTTTTTCGCCCCTACTGTTCAATCTGTACGTCGAAGAAGCAATAATGGAAATAAAAGAAAAGTTTAGGAGTGGAATTAAAATACAAGGTGAAAGGGTATCATACGATTCGCTGACGACATTGCTATTCTGAGTGAAAGTGAAGAATTACAGGAGCTACTGAACGGAATGGACAGTTTAATGAGTACAGAATACGGATTAAAAGTAAGTCGAAGAAAGACGAAAGTAATGAGAAGTAGTAGACATGAGAACAGCGAGAAACTTAACATTAGGATTGATGGTCACGAAGTAGATGGAAGTAAGGAATTCTGCTGCCTAGGCAGCAAAATAACCAATGACAGCCGGAGCAAGGAAGACACCACAAACAGACAAGCACTGGCAAGAAGGGCATTCCTGTTCAAGAGAAGTCTACTAGTACCAAACATAGGCCTCAATTTGAGGAAGAAATTTCTATGAATGTACGTTTGGACTACAGC
The DNA here is from genome assembly GCF_021461395.2 of Schistocerca americana. NCBI lineage: Eukaryota > Metazoa > Arthropoda > Insecta > Orthoptera > Acrididae > Schistocerca > Schistocerca americana. The sequence continues at coordinate 504,343,572 of NC_060121.1, read as the reverse complement.
ATTGTGTGGTAGTGAAACACGGACTGTGGGAAAACCGGTTCAAATGGTTCAAATGGCTCTGAGCACTATGGGACTTAACTGCTGAGGTCATCAGTCCCCTAGAACTTAGAACTACTTAATCCTAACTAACCTAAGGACAACACACACATCGATGCCCAAGGCAGGATTCGAACCTGCGACCGTAGCGGTCGCGCGGCTCCAGACTGTAGCGCCCACAACCGCTCGGCCACTCCGTCCGGCGGGAAAACCGGAACAGAAGAAAATCTAAGCATTTTAGATGTGGTGCTGCAGACAAATGTTGAAAATCAGGTTGCCTGATAAGGTAAGGAATGAGGAGGCTCTGTGCAGAATCGGAGAGGAAAGGAATATTCAGAGAACAATGACAAGTAGAAGGTACAGAATGATAGGACATCTGTTAAGACATGATGGAATGACTTTCATGGTACTAGAGGGAGCTATACAGGGCAAAAACTGCAGAGGAAGATAGAGATTGGAATACATCCAGCAGATAATTGAGGACGAAGGTTGCAAGTGCTACTCTGAGTTGAAGAGGTTGGCACGAGAGAGGAATTCGTGGCGGGCCGCATCAAGCCAGTAAGAAGACTGATAACTTAAAAAAAATCCGCAGCAGAGGTAGGTCCGACTTGGGGAGTGGCAGTAATAAGATCAGCAACCGTTAATATGCGTAGCCTGTACTAATGACGGCTTTAATACAAACACCCTCCGCAGCCAGTTAGACCGATCGTGTCCACTTTCATTACATAGGAAGCAGGTTCTCTCTTGACTGATAAACATGACACGAATGCGGTATCCATACAGTTGTAAATATGATAGAATATTGCATTTGACATGCATATCGACAGAATGAATTCCTCTATAACACTGTAATCTTTGTTGAGGAGACCAGCTTTCACGACGGACGTTTTTCACGTTACCATAAAGAGTCAATATGTCCTTTAGAAAGTTGTCACCTACGTTCGACGAGAGGTTGAACACTCGGACATTGGTATAGTCAATTTCAGCATCTGCGGTTAACACCATACTAACGGAAATATCGTGGTGCTTGAAGGCTATTTGAGAACCATGTCGCTACATTAATCTTTCAAAGTGAATCCATAAATTTCACACAAAACACGTACTCGTCTGCGCCAAAATAAGCGGTGTGACGCTGATCAGAGTTCACATGAATGGTATCGACAAGCCAACCGTGGATTTCTAGAGACACAGGCTGCATGTATCGCGTCGTTTTATGGAAAGTAAAGCTCACAGTACCTTTTCGTGGAGTACAAGTGGAATCCATAGTAGCCAGAGAGGAGCGGCCGGCGCCGCTGCAAGTAGACGAACGCAAACAAACAGTAAGGCGGGGCGGAGCCGTTACGACTCACTTGGCAGACAGAACAACACTGACGAGGAAAACTTAACACAAGCGACGCTGCGGCAAGCGAGGTAAACAGGAACCTTCCCGCTCGAAGCGGAACTATAGCTTGACCACATAACGACGACACCGAGGCTCTTTCAGATCGCTCAATGTTGCACATCATAAGCTTCTGTTTCTGTTTTGCTTCTTTTTCCACAGTTGAGTACACCTTCTTTCTCTTTTCGTGCTTAATCTGTGTTCAGTTTTTGGTGGGCTACCCACTGGTCCATCGTACCACTAAATCTGACGGGAATTTCCCTTGTAAGTTACAAATCCATGAAGGACAAATCAACTTTTATACAGTTGCCCAAGTCGACTGTTGGTATTGTGATTGTGAAATGGGAAGACTAAGGATTAACCATAGCTAAACCAAGATCATTTGGACCTCAGGTACAGTCGTGAATTGCAGAGGGTGGTTGAGAAACACACATGAAATCAGAGGAAGAAACTGCTCGTGAGATGTAACGTATATGCAACAAATTTACAGCAGCAGCGGCTAACCCTAACCTGTATAACACTGTGTGTGTGTTGTATGAGTGTGTAAGAGGTCCATGATTAAGAAATTTGTTGCTAGCGCACTCGAGCAGATGTAATTTCGATGTATTGCTCACGCGCTGCCTGCGATATGTAAGCTATAAGAGAATCTCAGACCAAAGAGCAGTGTTGTCAGCAGTAGCAGTAAGTAGTTGCTAGCGAGCAGTCTAGTGTATGGTGTTGGCTGGGCCGGTCGTGTGCAGCGATGGCGGAGTCTCAGCGTTGTAGTATAAGGTAAAAGCAGCCTCGCGCATATGTAGTACTGTTATCTCAAGTCCCACGTAAATATTTAAAAAAATCTCTTAATAACAATCTTTCTCATAAAAAGTAACTTTTGACGATCATTCATTTCAATTTAAAGAATTTACTAATTTCTCCAATCCATGGTCATCCTGATTATTGAAAAAGAAAAATCAGTTGTTCTTTTTATACATGGCAAATCTATCTGCCAGCATTGCACTGAGCTGCGCCAGTAAAAATTTCTTATAGGAGCAGATATATACGCGTTATCCGACGACCTAATTGAGGTAAGGTTTTTCAATTTATTCATAATGAATTTTCAGGGCCATGACGTAGCACTGCTGACGTCCAAATTTACCAGTTTAAATTCACAGTCATTATTGAAAGGTTATAAGTGAGCGACAATTTTTTTATTGAGAGATTAGTCACATTATATTATTGGAAGGTTACGCTAAATGTGAATGATATAAATAATTACTGTTTTTACTGTTGGGAGGTTACGGAATTTATTTTGTGGGGAGGTTACAGTAAACGTGAATATTATTTATAATATTTTTTATTTTTTGTGGGGAGGTTACACTTGGCGACCCTGCCAGGATCGTATTTTTGTGCATTTCTGAGAAGAAGTCATATATCTGCTCTTATTTACTTAATATTAAATGTAGTTTGCATCTGGCGCAACGAATTTACTAATTTGTCACTCTTTGTTTCACAGATCATCGGCAATTTATTGTTCTTTGTTGGAATTGTATTTGTTCCATTTTTGCTTTGTCTTTGTTTCATTTTGTGCTTAACTTGTAGTTGTGAAAATGCCGCGAAAAACTGCTAACAGTACATCGCGATGTGCAATGAGTGAAAAAGCTGACTCGAATAATTTGACCGATCATACTAGCGACAATCAGTGTAATAATGATAATCCTCTAATTACAGATAATCAGTGCATGCCAATCACTAGTAATGATTTTGATCCTAATGATGAACAAACAAATTCAATTATGTCCACAGTAAATGTAACAATTGATGACATGGCACATTCCGTTACAATGAGCACTGCCCAGTTTGACACGCCTGATTTGCAAAATTTATGTAGCGAACAGATAATTGTTTCTAATGAAGGTGACCAATATACACAAAACACGTCAGATTCATTTGATTCCGATGTAGTGGTCAACAGTGCAAACCCGATAAGCGAACCTTTTCGTGAATCAGACAATGACCAAATGGTTATTCAAAACGTGTCACATGCAGATACACCATCACACATCATAGAAAATGGAGTCGCTACTTTTGGCATGGATCAAGTTATGGCAGTATTGATACAACTTAATGAAAAACTAGACAACAATTCCAAACAGTCGAATGAAAAACAAGACAACAATTACAAACAACTTAATGAAAATCTCAAACAGTTGAACGAAAAACACGACAACCTTAATGAATCGAACAAACAACTTATTGAAAAAATTAAGGCTTGTGCTAGGAACAGTAGTGAAGAAATTAGATCTGTGGCACAAGAATTAAGTAATACACATGCAGCCACAACCAAATTACTTAGAGATGAAATTAGTGCAGTCGCTAAACAATGTTCTGAAAACGCAACACAGTTACGCGACGAGTTTAAATTAATGTCATCAGAACTTTCACGCACACTGGATGCGAAAGTAGACACGAAATTTGAACAACAAAACAGCCAAATTGACGAGCGTTTTAATCACCACCTACAAAGCAGTGAAACGCGTTACCGTAGATTTATACAGGAACAGAACAAAGTAAAGAAACAAGTTATGGAAACAATTACTGCACAGAGACAGGAAGATAAGCGTCAAATGTTTACGAAGGCAAAAACATACGTAGACAACAATATTGCTACAGTATCAGATGAAATCAAACAGCCGAACACCGAATTGCATGATGAAATCTCCGATCTTAAAACAAAAACAGACACACACACAGTAGACTTTGAGACAGTGACCAACAGACTTGAACAATTAGAATTAATACAGGACCCCAATGCCATCAAAGCAGACGTTAAGAAATTAAACAAAACCATACGTAAAATCAAAAAACAAATTAATGCTTGTGACACTAAAAACGATAATCAGGTTAAAGCATTGACTGAAAAATTTGATGAATTGGCCAGTCGTATTGACGTTATCGAAAATAACAATGACATCAAATCAGACGATACGTCACCAATTTCGTTCAATCAAACACCCGAATTCCAAAACTTACAGCAGACAATTAGTGAGATAGGTTCGTCCAATAATACATTACGTAGAAAATTGTCGTCTTTACAGCAAGAAGTGACAGAGATGAAAAATTTTTCAGCCTCTAACACGGCACAGCATACGCCACATTCCGAACATATCTCACACTCATACAGCCAGTATAATTTTGGTAATTTACAGAGAGTACGTGACTTAGATTCCGAACAGTCACAGACAAACAGATTATCATTCAATCCTGAACCTGTTCAGACGTACAGAGACGATGATTTTGATTACAAGCACTTTCTGTCCATTAGGAAATTTAAGGTATTTAAAAATGACAGAACACAGATTCACCATTTTGACTGGATACAACAATTTGCTTTTGAATTTTCACTGGCATCGCCTGTAAGGAAGAAATTAAAATTTATTTGCAGCGCGTAAGTGACCTCAGGGGATTCATTACACTTCGATGAATATGTGCCGTAGCGTGCACAGGGCCCAGAGCCGTAGTAGTGCTGTTTCATCTTTAGTTTTCTGCACCGCTGCCTTCTCTTTTACTGTCCTTTATACCTATCAAAACAACTCTTCAACTATCGATCTATCTAGGATTAAGAATGAGTAAAGAAAACCCTTATACAAGTATTACCTGAAAGTGACAGTTTTCATTAGACGCTCCAGGAATGACAATCACCAGCATTTCAATAACAGACAAAATTTTAATCAGCAGTTCCCTCAAAATTTTCAGCAATCGCAGTGACAGTTTGGCGACAATAGAGGCTTTTCCCCACAACAACAACAAAACCAGTCGGTTAGCATACCTAACCAACAATGTAGTCTTCAAGGTAAAACAAGTTTTAATGTTTCGCCGCCTACACGTATAGCGTCGGCTCCACCAAATAGTAACGCACAGCAACAAGGAAATCAGTATGTACAGAAAACACATCATTTCAATTCCTATCGCAATGCACCGTATAGCAATGATTATCGTGACAGACGTAAAAGTAATGAGCACAGTTTTCAGCGTAACAGTCGGTCTTACCAGCAGCAGAATCATCCACAACAACAGATTATTATGAATGAACCAGTCAGTCGGTATCATCCCAAACCTAAAACGTCAGGAAGAAATAACAGAACAGTACAAATAGTCGAGATGCCACAGCATCCTGCCGCAAATAACAGCACGTCAGAAAGAATTTGACTAGATACAGTGCAGAATGAATCTTCCAGCAACGTAAGCACTACTTTTGACACACAGAATCTTGTTCACGAAAATGTTATTACTTTTGACGACATCCGAGACACACTTTTGCATGAAAAACCAGTTATTCAAAAAACCATTTCCCACCCTGTCATTGAAGTAAAGATCGGATCATCCACATTTTCAGCAGTAATCGATTCTGGATCACCAATGTCAGTTATAAATGAAGAAACCTTCAACGAGTGTAACAAAGAGAATACCTATCCTACGTTACCATTAGGCAAAACTAAAGTAAAAGGAGCAGTATCTGGTAAAGGAGTAGATGTAAAATTACAGACACACTTATCGTTTTGTATTGCAGGTCATACGTTCCATTCAAATTTTTGGATTGTGCCCTTATTGACAACAGACGTTATTTTAGGTACGAATTTTCTGGTACAACACGACGCAATTATTGACTTTCAAAATTCATATTTAATGTTAAAGGATGAGAATGTACAACTAGCATTAGAATTTCAGCACGCTTTATCTGCAGAAGAACAAACAATTAATCGGACAGAGGTCATTTCTGCATCACGTAACATAAACTGTCATTCCACATTCTTCACAGATACGTACGTACACAACTATAATACACCAGACGAAGCGGACTATGACGTTATGCAAATGATTTCTGAGAAAGTAAAACAAAGCAGTGCAAATACAGACGTCGAACGTACTCAACTACGCAATATTCTTTTACAGCAAGCTCCAGTTTTTGACAACGTCCCTGGTACTACGTCCAATTTTATGTATGAATTTCAAGTTAAACAGCACGACACATTTAAACATTATCCCATTCCGTATATCCACAGAGAACAAGTTAAAAAAGAATTACAAGCTATGCTAGACCAAGGAATTCCTGAACCGGCAGTTAGTCCGTACATAAACCCGCTCCATATTGTTAAGAAAAAGGATGGCTCACTTCGCCTCGTACTTGATTGGCGTCATGTCAACGACATTATTATTAATGAAACAGATCGCCCACAGACACTAGAAGAACTTTTACAGAAATTTCATGGTACTGCTATTTATTCCACATTAGATTTGAAATCGGGATTTTGGCAAATCCAGCTCCATCCGAACTGCAGAAATTACACAGCATTTCTCTGTTTTGGTGATTGTTATCAATTTTGCAAATTACCGTTCGGTTTAACAATTTCTTCAGCAGCATTTATTCGCGGTTTGAATAGTATACTTCCGACAGAACTTAAAGACAGAATCACACATATGTAGACGACATCCTTATTGCAGAAGCTAACTGGTCTGAACACAATCTGATTCTTGAACAACTGTTGCAAACTTTTCGTGCACAAGGACTCACAATTAATCTTAACAAATCGCACTTTGGCAAAACTTCTATAAAATTTCTTGGACATGTAATTTCAGCAGAAGGCATTGCGCCTGACCCGGAAAAACATCAAGCTTTACGTGACATTACTGTTCCCACGACAAAGAAACAATTACGCAGCTTTCTGGGTTTAATTAACTTTTTCCGTAAATTTATTCATTACTCTGCTTTAGACACCCCTAGATTATGCCAATTGATGGGTAAAAACGCTATTTGGTCCTGGGATAGCCAAGCACAGTCAGAATTTGTCAGTGTAAAACAAGCTTTGTTGAACGCACCTCTTTTATCACACCCAGATCTTACTAGAAATTTTTCCATTGCCACCGACAGTTCTAACACCGCTTTAGGCGTACATATTTTTCAGGAAATTGAAGAAGACGGTACTACAGTAATTAAAAACATCGCCTTTGCAAGTCGCATTCTGTCACCTGCTGAACGCAATTATTCTGTCACAGAACTTGAAACATTATGTGTTGTATGGGCATTTACGAGATTTAGGCATCTTCTTTATGGAAGACATGCGACCGTTTACACAGATCATAGAGCTATACAGTTTTTACTTTCCGCTAAATTTACACATGACAGGTTAAGCAGATGGAAACTTTATTTACAGGAATTTAATTTTACGATTGTTCACATTCCCGGTACACAAAATATTGTAGCAGACGCACTATCCCGTTCTCTCAGCAACAATCAGCAAGACATCGCAACCAACTTCTGCCAAACAAATTTTAGCGTCATGTATATTCAACAAGTCGCATTTGAAAATTTCATTTCGTCGTCATTACGAGACATAGCACAGGAGCAGAGCAAGACAACGTATGGAAAGAAATTAAACACCTTTGGCAAGGTAAGAATAATGTTACCATTAGAAACCATTATACTGTACGCAATGACATTCTGTTTCGCCGCTCTCACCCTGACAGCAACAACTGGTTACTATGCATTCCTGACGAGCTTGTTAACAAATTAATTTGGCATACTCATTTAAGTTACGCACATTATGGAGCCAGAAAATGTTTTCTTATACTGAGACAGAACTGTTATTTTGCGAACATGGAGAAACGTATTCGACGAGTTTTAGTGTCATGTAAAATCTGCCAGAAAGCTAAATCAGACACGCCTTCACACATTCCTCCGTTACATCCTATTGTACCCGTTAAATTGAGACACATGGCCGCTGTAGACATTTTCGGTCCGATTCCCAGATCTAATAGAGGTTTTTTTTACATCTTTGTCGCTGCTGAACTCACTTCGAAATTTGTTACCTTCAGTTCGTTACGTAAAGCTACTGTTAAAACTATTTCGAATGCATTTGTAAAAGATTTTTTATTTCATGTAGGGCATGTATTGAAAGTAATTTCCGACAATGGACCGCAATTTCGATCTGCATTATGGACCCGTATGTTACGAGCTAGAATCATTTCTACGATCTATATATCCAAGTATCACGCTTCTTCGAACCCTTGTGAACGACTGGTGAAAGAAATTGGAAAACTATGTAGAATATACTGCCATAAAAAACATATTGACTGGGACATACACATACTCTCATTCCGGGATGTAATTAACTCCATACCAAATGAATCTACTATGCTATCTCCGACTGTTATATTGAAAAATGTTGAACCACCTAACAAAATTAAAGAATTAGTATCTTTTCCTACATCTCGCCTACTACGTCGCCATGAAATAATTGACATTACGCTCAACAACATCAAACGTGCCGCAGAGCGCCGGAGAAGACAGCAAAAACAGGTTTGTATACGCCGTGACTTTCACATTGGACAGAAGATATTAGTACGTACACACTATTTATCCAACAGAGGAAAGCGTAGATGCAGTAAATTTGAGCTTCTATACGCAGGTCCACACAGAATTCGCAGCGTTCCTGACCCCAATGTAGTAGATGTTGAAACTTTAAAACCAGAAAAAGCAAGGGCAATCACCATGTCTCCAATATTAAACCCTTTATTGAATGAACATACTTTATGATTTATCACACTGTAATGCCATTTACTGATATTTATATGGCCACTTAAGCAATTATGTATATGTGACTACTTACTGATGATGATCATATTTTTTCTTGGCAAGTGCCCGGCAAGGTAAAGTTAGCAGGTCGCTTTTCTTGTCGTTACACATCAGACTGTGCACATTTTTTCATTTTTCGTGTATGTATGATTGTTTTCCTGTTTTGTCTGTATGTACTACGAAATCTTTAAGATATAACAAACACCAGATGACTTTGACATTTTTCCTTATACCTCAATATCTTGACTATTCTACATTTTTTGCTACTACATTATGATACTGTGTGTACATTTTTTACTTGAAAACTGTCTATGTTTTTGACACAATACGTTTTCTGTCATGCTATGCAGTATGCTTAATTATATCACTGGAAACAAGTTTTTATTCAAAGAGTATATGATTTAAATGCTAGATATTAATCCTTATTCATCATTTTCAGAAAGCAATACCGTGAAAAAGAAATAAATTAAACAACCACAGTGGTTTACTATGAAATGGAAATTTTACCATCAGAATGAAGGAAAGAAAATGCAATATCTTGTCATGAAGAGTAAATGGATCAGAATTAACAAGCATTAACCAGAATATACTATACACATTGTATGATAGCAGTCTTGACTAATTATTTTTCTTTCAGAATACGAGGCGATTGATGCAGGCTGTCAGACAGAACTACACATGTGAGACCTGAGTTTCTCCTGGCGTATACAACTTTCAAATAACTTCCCGGGAATTCAGCCAGGTAACACTTTCAGCGACCGCCGATATTTCGGCGGGAGAACACCCCGCCATTTTCAAGGCAAACTGCAACGGACAGGCGGCGTACATGCAAATTTAATACCTCGGTTCTCGGACAGAAGCAGGAAAGATAAAACACACACACACACACAAAACTAGTGCCACCAAAGATGACCAAAGTCAGAGCTATCGACAGTGGGACTATGAATTCGCAGGTGAGGCAGCATTGACTCTGTTCCTCTGTTTTTTGACAAGGGAGAGAGCCGGATTCCAAACAGAGTTTAAACAGAAACCTCCATCCCTGTTAACGAGGGTGCTCGCTAGTTTAATCTCAACTGCCTCCCTAATGACACTGTCCCAATAGCTGGACGTGCATGCCAATATCTCGGTGTTATTATATAACATGGGGTGACCAGTATCCAAGCAATGTTCGGCAATAGCAGATCTATTTGGCTGCTGTAATCGTGTGTGCCGTTTATGCTCATTACATCTGTCCTTCACGGTCCTGATAGTTTGACCAATATATGCCATGCCGCAGCTACAAGGAATACGATATACACCCGCCTTACGCAGTCCAAGATCATCCTTAACGGAACTCAAAACTGCTCTAATTTTAGATGGAGGCCGAAAAACACATTTCACATCGTATTTCCGTAAAATACGACCGAACTTATTGGACGTGTTTCCTACGTAAGGCAAAAAGGCAGTAGACTTAGGTGTTGACTCAGAATTATCATCAATCACCCGATGTACAGTTCGTCGATAGCGCAACGCACGTTAAATCTGTCTATCACTACAACCATTTTGACGAAATGTAACTTCAAGATGGGACAGCTCAGCTGGCAAAGTCTCAGCGTCAGAAACGACATGTGCCCTGTGTAACAAGGTACGAAGTACCCCTTCACGCTGAGCCGAATGGTGACAACTATTAGCTTGTAAGTACAAGTCGGTGTGAGTACGTTTCCTGTAGACTGCATGTCCCAATGATCCATCATCCTTCCTCCTAACCAACACGTCGAGAAAGGGAAGACAACCATCCTCTTCCTCCTCCATCGTAAAACGAATGTTCGGGTGGATCGAGTTCAGATGTTCTAGAAAGACATTCAAATTCTCCCTACCGTGAGGCCAAACAACGAAGGTATCGTCAACGTATCTAAAGAAACAGGCGGGTTTTAAAGGCGCCGACTCCAATGCACGTTCCTCGAAGTCTTCCATAAACAAATTTGCGATCACAGGAGACAACGGACTACCCATCGCAACTCCATCTGTCTGCTCGTAATACTGGTCATTAAATAAAAAGTAAGTGGATGTCAACACATGCCTAAAGAGATTAGTTAAATCAGGACCAAACCTGGCTTCAATTAACCGCAACGAATCAGACAGAGGAACACGAGTGAAGACAGAGACCACATCGAAACTCACTAAAATATCAGAGTCATTCAGCCTCAGTCCCTCCAAACGACGTAAAATATCAGCTGAGTTCCTGATATGATGTTCACACCGTCCTACTTGTGGACTCAACAGAGAAGCAAGATGCTTGGATACACGATATGTCGGAGCGCCGATGTTACTCACTATAGGACGGAAAGGAACCACTTCCTTATGAACCTTTGGAAGGCCATATAACCTAGGGGGAACCGCACTGTAGGTGTTAAGCCTCTTGATTGTGTCCTGCGACAAACCACTTTTCATCAGGAGGCTGTTGGTCTTTCTCTCAACACTTTTCGTGGGGTCAGCATCGATTCTGCGATACGCTGAATCAGATAGTAAACGTTGCATCTTTTGTACATAATCATGTTTATTTAAAACAACGGTGGCATTGCCCTTGTCAGCAGGTAAAATAACAATACTGGGATGAACTTTGAGAGAGCGTAAAGCAGCCCTCTCTGCTGCTGTTACATTACTCTTGGGTGGACGAGCCCTAGTCAAAACACGGCATGCCTCCCTCCTAACAGCGTCAGGAGGTAGTTCGTTTTCATTTAATGGTTGCATCTGAAGCGTCTGATTTCACTTGGGATTGGTTGGACGGTGCCTCATGGACCCAAGCTGACTGGGAGTACAACTCCGTTACTGCCCGGCATTTGGCAAAGTTTGAACGTTTTCATCGCGCGGAGTCCGATGTTATAACTCGACGTTCTGTGATAAATCTCACAGAGAAATCTTTTCACGACGCAACCTTATCCGTGCTGGGGAAGGGTTTAAACTTTGCACCCACTCCGAAGAATTTGCCGGTACTTGATTTTATTAGTTCCATTGAACCGGCAGTTTGCAAACTACCTCCTGACGCTGCAAAGGAAGTTAGGAGGGAGGCATGCCGTGTTTTGACTAGGGCTCGTCCACCAAAGAGTAATGTAACATCAGCAGAGAGGGCTGCTTTACGCTCTCTCAAAGTTGATCCCAGTATTGTTATTTTACCTGCTGACAAGGGCAATGCCACCGTTGTTTTAAATAAACATGATTATGTACAAAAGATGCAACGTTTACTATCTGATTCAGCGTATCGCAGAATCGATGCTGACCCCACGAAAAGTGTTGAGAGAAAGACCAACAGCCTCCTGATGAAAAGTGGTTTGTCGCAGGACACAATCAGGAGGCTTAACACCTACAGCGCGGTTCCCCCTAGGTTATATGGCCTTCCAAAGGTTCATAAGGAAGTGGTTCCTTTCCGTCCTATAGTGAGTAACATCGGCGCTCCGACATATCGTGTATCCAAGCATCTTGCTTCTCTGTTGAGTCCACAAGTAGGACGGTGTGAACATCATATCAGGAACTCAGCTGATTTTTTACGTCGTTTGGAGGGACTGAGGCTGAATGACTCTGATATTTTAGTGAGTTTCGATGTGGTCTCTGTCTTCACTCGTGTTCCTCTGTCTGATTCGTTGCGGTTAATTGAAGCCAGGTTTGGTGCTGATTTAACTAATCTCTTTAGGCATGTGTTGACATCCATTTACTTTTTATTTAATGACCAGTATTACGAGCAGACAGATGGAGTTGCGATGGGTAGTCCGTTGTCTCCTGTGATCGCAAATTTGTTTATGGAAGACTTCGAGGAACGTGCATTGGAGTCGGCGCCTTTAAAACCCGCCTGTTTCTTTAGATACGTTGACGATACCTTCGTTGTTTGGCCTCACGGTAGGGAGAATTTGAATGTCTTTCTAGAACATCTGAACTCGATCCACCCGAACATTCGTTTTACGATGGAGGAGGAAGAGGATGGTTGTCTTCCCTTTCTCGACGTGTTGGTTAGGAGGAAGGATGATGGATCATTGGGACATGCAGTCTACAGGAAACGTACTCACACCGACTTGTACTTACAAGCTAATAGTTGTCACCATTCGGCTCAGCGTGAAGGGGTACTTCGTACCTTGTTACACAGGGCACATGTCGTTTCTGACGCTGAGACTTTGCCAGCTGAGCTGTCCCATCTTGAAGTTACATTTCGTCAAAATGGTTGTAGTGATAGACAGATTTAACGTGCGTTGCGCTATCGACGAACTGTACATCGGGTGATTGATGATAATTCTGAGTCAACACCTAAGTCTACTGCCTTTTTGCCTTACGTAGGTAACACGTCCAATAAGTTCGGTCGTATTTTACGGAAATACGATGTGAAATGTGTTTTTCGACCTCCATCTAAAATTAGAGCAGTTTTGAGTTCCGTTAAGGATGATCTTGGACTGCGTAAGGCGGGTGTATATCGTATTCCTTGTAGCTGCGGCATGGCATATATTGGTCAAACTATCAGGACCGTGGAAGACAGACGTAATGAGCATAAACGGCACACACGATTACAGCAGCCAAATAGATCTGCTATTGCCGAACATTGCTTGGATACTGGTCACCCCATGTTATATAATAACACCGAGATATTGGCATGCACGTCCAGCTATTGGGACAGTGTCATTAGGGAGGCAGTTGAGATTAAATTAGCGAGCACCCTCGTTAACAGGGATGGAGGTTTCTGTTTAAACTCTGTTTGGAATCCGGCTCTCTCCCTTGTCAAAAAACAGAGGAACAGAGTCAATGCTGCCTCACCTGCGAATTCATAGTCTCACTATCGATAGCTCTGGCTTTGGTCATCTTTGGTGGCACTAGTGTTGTGTGTGTGTGTGTTTTATCTTTTCTGCTTCTGTCCGAGAACCGAGGTATTAAATTTGCATGTACGCCGCCTGTCCGTTGCAGTTTGCCTTGAAAATGGCGGGGTGTTCTCCCGCCGAAATATCGGCGGTCGCTGAAAGTGTTACCTGGCTGTATTCCCGGAAGTTATTTGAAAGAACTACACATGTTAGTTTTAGTGATAAAATATTCTAGAATTAAGAAGCCCTATACTATGAATTTGTATGAAGTAAATGGTAATATGAATATGAATAACGAAGTGTCTATTTTTTTTTAGCAGATGATAATAAATGATGATGGTAATATGAATAATGAAGTTTTTCTTTGCAGGTGATGATAATGATGAAGTTTATATATTTACTATTAGTTAAGAGATGCTATGTAGTTATTTAAGTATTTGTTGCAGTTACTTTTGACGGTATGTCTTATGTCGCATAGTATAATGACTGAATGTTTTGGGAAAGACAGATAGAGTACATACATATTGAGTACACGTTTCATTACCTGTTAATTCGAAGTTCACTACTTTTCAGCGTAACATGCATTCCTTCTTTCAGCTCAATAATCCACTTTGTAATTTTTCCAGGAGAAGCTTTTCATGATATTAATATGATATAAGCATTTAGTTATTAAACCTGTTCCAGTACTTGCATTTTCTTTACCCAGTTGTGTTACATTCATGAATGTGATCACATATACTCTACTTGTTTCATAACCTTGCTACAGCTGACACATGACGAATGATGTTATTAATCCTTATTTCCAGTAATAAGTCAAAAGCAAATATTTTCATGCCCCAGCAATTAATTATCGATCCCAACGCAATGCATTGCTAGCAAAAAAAAAAAAAAAAAAATATTACCAAACCCAAATATTACCAGATACAACCAAATAATGCTACCAGTTTAAGATATTTTTCAAGTCCTAAATGTAACGTAAATTTTTCTGATGTATTGATTCCATTATGTCTATGTGCTAGTGGACTACAGACCTTGACTAATAGTTCCAATCTCTTACATTTAAATATGTCTTATGTCACTCAATAACTCCTGTTTTGAATGATGACTTCTGAATATTACTGAATAATGTTTTGTAAAACTATATGAATACTTTGTAACTGGCCAATGAGTGCCAAAAATTACTACAATCAGATGAGTTATGAATAGTGTTTTGTAATGCTCAATACTTGCTACATGTTTAGTAACTGGCCAATGAATGCCACTGTTTACTGTAATATGATGACTTATGCATAAATGCTATGCCATTAATTAACTCTTGCTTTGAATGATGACTTCTGAATAATGCATATAAATGGTTTGTAACTGGCCAATGAGTGCCAATATTTACTGTAATTAGATGACTTACGAAGAATGTTCTGTAATAATTACTGTAATAAGATGACTTATTAATACTGTTCTGTAATACTCCATACATAGTACAGAAATGTTTAGTAACTAACCAATGAGTGCCAATAATTATTCAAATCGGTTGATACACTAATGTAATTCTGAATGATGACTAGCATAAGACTTAATGTCCTTCACCTTCTGACCTAATTACCAGAAATTAATGCAATATCCGTTTGTCCTGTCCCTCCTCATGATCATGGAGCACTATATTTGGTTTTTGCACTAACTCTACGTTGATGTAAGAGTATGCATTCTTCAAGAATGTGGTGTTGACATATCAAGCTGTCCACCACCTTGCACGATGGAGATGTTATTATGGTCCTACTGTTTGGTGTACCTAATGTACTACCAAAATGATAACATACAATATTAATGCAACATTTCCGTGTCTTGGCTACACTGATGAATACTTCAGGGAAGAGAAGTTCAGATTGTCTCACTTGGTGTTGTGCTTCTGTAGAAAGATATGGACTTTCAGTGCAGCTACGTGCAACCTACTGTGCTACAACCATGATGAAATCCTTCCCATTCCTTTCCCAGTTCTTGTAAAATGGTAAAGACTTATATAGTGCGTTTAAATTCTTGTAAAATGATAAAGACATATACAGTGCGTGTGCACTTCTTTTATTTAGTTCTTGTAAAAAATACTAAAGACTTATACAGTGTGTGTGCACTTCATTTCGTTTGTTAATAAGATCAGTTGTCCTAAATATGCTAAAGACTTTTACAGTGCGTGTGCACTTTATGTCATTTGTTAATATATTTTGTACTCAGTGCGTGTGCACTTTATTTCACTCCTTCATATGCCTAATTCATGTAAAAATGCTAAAGACTTTTACAGTGTGTGTTCACTTTACTTATTTAGTTCTTGTAAAAAAATGCTAAAGACTTCTGCAGTGCGTGTGCACTTTATTTCACTCCTTGATATGTTTAATTGTAGTAAAAATGCTAAAGAGTTTTACAGTGCGTGTGCACTTCATTTCATTTGTTAATAAGATCAGTTGTCCTAAATATGCTAAAGACTTTTACAGTGTGTGTGCACTTTATGTCATTTGTTAATATATTTTGTACTCACTGCATGTGCACTTTATTTCACTCCTTCATGTGTCTAATTCATGTAAAAATGCTAAAGACTTTTACAGTGCGTGTGTACTTTATATATTTAGTTCTTGTAAAAAAATGCTAAAGACTTATACAGTGCGTGTGCACTTTATGTAATTTGTTAATATCTTTTGTACTCATTGCGTATACACTTTGTCAATCAGTAATGTGTATACTCTGTGACTGTAGACTTAGAAAACTAAATAGATTATAGAAAAATTTGTTGCTAATGGCAAGTCTAATTGACTCACCATTGCTGCCAAATTTTTGCCCCCCCCCCCCCCCAGTGGAGGGTTATGTAAGAGGTCCATGATCAAGAAATTTGTTGCTAGCGCACTCGAGCAGATGTAATTTCGATGTATTGCTCACGCGCTGCCTGCGATATGTAAGCTATAAGAGAATCTCAGACCAAAGAGCAGTGTTGTCAGCAGTAGTAGTAAGTAGTTGCTAGCGAGCAGTCTGCTGTATCGTGTTGGCTGGGCCGGTCGTGTGCAGCGATGGCGGAGTCTCAGCGTTGTAGTATAAGGTAAAAGCAGCCTCGCGCATATGTACTATTGTTATCTCAAGTCCCATGTAAATGTTTTAAAAAATCTCATAATAATAATCTTTCTCATAAAAAGTAACTTTTGACGATCATTCATTTCAATTTAAAGAATTTACTAATTTATCCAATCCATGGTCATCCCGATTATTGAAAAAGAAAAATCAGTTGTTCTTTTTATACATGGCAAATCTATCTGCCAGCATTGCACTGAGCTGCGCCAGTAAAAATTTCTTATAGGAGCAGATATATACGCGTTATCCGGTGACCTAATTGAGGTAAGGGTTTTCAATTTATTCATAATGAATTTTCAGGACCATGACGCAGCACTGCTGACGTCCAAATTTACCAGTTTAAATTCACAGTCATTATTGAAAGGTTATAAGTGAGCGACAATTTTTTTATTGAGAGATTAGTCACATTATATTATTGGAAGGTTACGCTAAATGTGAATGATATAAATAATTACTGTTTTTACTGTTGGGAGGTTACGGAATTTATTTTGTGGGGAGATTACACTAAATGCGAATATTATTTATAATATTTTTTTATTTTTTGTGGGGAGGTTACAAGTGTCAGTTTCACTGTTATTTAAGCCCTCAACAGATCGTTTCATGGAAAACTTAAAACTAACATTTGGATAAGCTATCTGACTGCGTATTTGAATATGAAAAACTACAGGAAGAAATGAACCTGTTAGAATGAATACCTAAGCCATTTGACTGCGTTTTTGAACAAGAATTTACACGTGATACAGAATCTGACTTGTGCAACGGAATATACTGGACTAGATTACATAGCATATCGTGGTGTGTCAGTGTATCTGTTTTGCCACTAAGTTTTGCACTCACCTCTTTAGATGATTGCCTTTTTCCATGAGGTTTACAGCAATGCGCAGCAGCATGTAGCAGCAGCTAAAGCTTATTGTTACTAATAATGAATTTAATAAAAAGGAGTTTTCTTGGGTCCTGGTAACTACTAAATAACTTTTGAAAAGGGACTTGATTAATTAAGTCTATTTAAAACTTCGGAATCATCATGAACAAATATTAATAATGACAATGACAAATGGCTTATGTGTCAATAACGGTTGAGTGCCAGATTAACAAATTATTTCAATTTCAAAATTGCGTTAACATTTAGTAACCAAAGCATATTATTTAGATGTGGAGAATAATTATTATTATTTGGAGGATAAGGAGGCTTCTTTCACTGACAAACAAAACATGGGATAATTGTAGAATCGGATTAACAATCACGAGCCTAAACCTAAAGTTCCTTCTGCGCTATGGTTGCGAATATTACCCTGAATTCCACCTTCGAACGTAGTTAAGCCATCTAAACCTCTCCTGGCTATATAAATGAAATCAGGCCTTGAGTGTGGTAAGATCTACCATCACCGACGTGTGGGCAGCGTGACACGTCTTCCGTCTCCGAGCTACTTCCATTCTGGCCGACAGACCTCGTCTCACAACAATGCTTAGAATGGCGCTGCCATGTTCCGCCCTAAGATTGTTACTATAGATATCTGAGTGCTTACTCAATGCAAAGAATAGCGTTAAGCTGGGTGTATTGTTTTATGTAATGGAGAGTGCTGACACACTCCTTACAGAATATAAACGTAGGCTTTCGCGGCCATGGTCACATTCAATAACATTTTTCTGGGTATGTGACATTCGTGTGTTTCAAAGTGTTACCAGTAGTACCGCTAGCAAAACGATTGTGTGTAGGGCTTTAAAAATACTGGAGTACAGTTCTTGAGCAGCTCCTCATAAGCCATATACTTCTGCAATCAGGGCTAAACGACGCTGGGGATGGTGCAAAGAGCTACAGCACTGGACAATGGATGACTGGAAACGAGTGATTTGGAGTGGCTAATCACACTATACCCTGTGCCATGGATTTTAGTTTGGCGAACGGCTCGAAAACATTACTTGCTATTAGTGTAGTACTAACAGTGAAGTTTCGGAGGAGGTGGTTCTACGGTATGGGGCTGTTTTCCGCGATTGCAATGCGGCCCCTTTATTGCGCTTAAGAAATCGCTAAATGTGGAAAGGTAAGAGCACGTTTTACTTTTGTATTGCATCCAGCGGAGTAACCGCTCGGAGACGGTGATTGTATGAGCATGACAGTGCACTTTGGCATTAATCAGCGTCTGTCAGGTAATGATTTGTAGAACATAACATTTCTGGAATGGACTGGCCTGCCCAGAGACCCGACCTGAACACTGTGAAGATAGGTTAGAGTGGACTTTGTTCCAGACCCCAGCGTCGAACATCACTTCCATCTCTGTTTTCGGCTCTTAAGGGAGAACGGGCTACCATTCCTCCGCAGACATTCAGACACTTCATTAGAAGTGTACCAGAGTTCAGGCCATCGTAAAGACGAATGGTGGACACACCACATATTAATGTGCACTAATAGGTGTCCGGATCCTTGTGATGAGATAATGTACACTACTGGCCATTAAAATTGCTACACCAAGAAGAAATGCAGATGATAGACGGGTATTCATTGGACAGATATATTATACTAGAACTGACATGTGATTCCATTTTCACGCAATTTGGGTTCATAGATCCTGAGAAATCAGTACCCAGAACAACCACCTCTGGCCGTAAAAACGGCCTTGATACGCCTGGGCATTGAGTTAAAAAGAGCTTGGATGGCGTGTACAGGTACAGCTGCCCATGCAGCTTCAACACGATACCAGAGTTCATCAAGAGTAGTGACTGGCGTATTGTGACGAGCCAGTTGCTCGGCCACCATTGACCAGACGTTTTCAATTGGTGAGAGATCAGGAGAATGTGCTGGCCAGGACAGCAGTCTAACATTTTCTGTATCCAGAAAGGCCCGTAAAGGACCTACAACATGCGGTCGTGCATTATTCTGCTAAAATGTAGGGTATCGCAGGGATCGAATGAAGGGTAAAGACACGGGTCGAAACACATCTCAGATATAATGTCCACTGTTCAAAGTGCCGTCAATGCGAACAAGAGGTGACCGAGACGTGTAACCAATGGCACCCCATACCATCATGGCGGGGGATACGCCAGTACTGCGATGACGAATACACGCTTCCAATGTGCGTTCACCGCAATATCGCCAAACACGGATGCGACCTTCTTAATGCTGTAAACAGAACCTGGAATCATCCGAAAAAATGACGTTTTCCCATTCGTGCACCCAAGTTCGTCGTTGAGTCCACCATCGCAGGCGCTCCTGTCTGTGATGCAGCGTCAAGGGTAACCGCAGCCATGGTCTCCGAGCTTATAGTCCATGCTGCTGCAAATGTCGTCGAACTGTTCGTGCAGATGGTTGTTGTCTTGCAAATGTCCCCATCTGTTGACTGAGGGATCGAGACGTGGCTGCACGATCCGTTACTACCATGCGGATAAGATGCCTGTCATCTCGACTGCTAGTGATACGAGGCCGTTGGGATCCAGCACGGCGTTCCGTATTACTCTCCTGAACACACCGATTCCATATTCTGCTAACACTCATTGGACCTCGACCAACGCGAGCAGCAATGTTGCGATACGATAAACCGCAATCGCGATAGGCTATAATCCGACATTTATCAATGTCGGAAACGTGATGGTACGCATTTCTCCTCCTTATACGAGGCATCACAACAACGTTTCACCAGGCAACGTCGGTCAACTGCTGTTGGTGTATGAGAAATAGGTTGGAAACTTTCCTCATGTCAGCACTTTGTAGGTGTCGCCAGCGGCGCCAACCTTGTGTGAATGCTCTGTAAAGCTAATCATTTGCATATCACAGCGTCTTCTTCCTGTCGGTTAAATTTCGCGTCTATAGCACGTCATCTTCGTGGTGTAGCAACTTTAATGGCGAGTAGTGTACTTCCGCCGTAACGAAACTATTACCACTGGTCGCCGAAAAGGTATCAGCCGACTGGCAGCACTCATTAAGAGACGCTGCTGGACTCGCCTGCGTCACTGATATTTCGTTATAGCGACAGGTCCTACCCGTTATCTGCGCTCGTTCTCCCTTTAGGGGGAAAGCATGTGGCGGCGATTAGTGGATCACGACACGTCCCTTTGCTCGGCTCCAGGTTCGTCCCCTTTCTGTGCCTGGGTGGGGGCCCGTAGAGCCTTGTAGGCCCTTTGTCGCCTTTTTCTCTGTTTCTGTTCCGTATTTTTCAACAGTTCATGATATGGTCAAGATACTGTACTCGTGAAGTTAACCTTTTTCAGTATAAGTCTCGGTTTCCAAGACGACCGTACCGTAATATGATAGCTCCAGTTCTGAATTCAGAGTGCCATCGTCCTTCCCAAAAGCTGCTCTTACAGAGAGACGACGCAGTACTTTTCTTCCCAAACGATATCTATCCGCTAGGAAGCTACAAAAAAAGTGTTTCAGGACGCTACACTCGCCATGTTGTCCCTTTGTTCCCTCGCACTGTCTTCTTATGTTGGCTAATGGAAACTGGTAAAGCAACACATGAAATTCTCCACTTTTCCACTAAAATAAATCATCTCTTCATGGCAACATCAACTTAAAATTGTAATAAGTCTTATATTTTAATTAAATCCCTAGAAAATAAACAAAAGTTTGATTAATAAATAACAAATTATAGAGAAAAATGATAAAAACTAGCAGATTTCTAATAACGGGCTATTGAAACATTAAGAACATATACTGTTATGTCCCCTGTAAGGCAGATCTACAACTTATCTTTACAAAATGCAGAAAAAATGAAAAAATTGTGCAAGTAGCGAAAGAACAGGATATATACTGATGACCCAAAACATTACACCACGACATTCAGCGCCACCTAGTTGCGTTACGAGAATGAGGCGTGGAATGGAAAGTGTATAAGCGCAGCAGAGCGACAATACGGACCGCGAATGGGGAAACCCACTGATAGAAGCGACTTTGACAAAAGGCAGATAAATATGGCCCAGTGCTTAGGACCGAGCATCTTGAAACAGCTAGAGTGATCGGTTGTTCGAGTGGTACTATCGTGAGCATCCATGGAAAGTGGTCGAAGCACGGGAAACCAGAAGTAGGCGACAAGGTGTTGCACGACCAACGTTCATCACTAAACGTGGATTCAGGAGGTTTGTTCACTCTCTCATGCTGGGTAGGTGGTGATCTGTGGTAGATATGAAGACAGAGTGCAATGTTGGTGCAGGCAAATATGTTTCGGACCATACCGTTCAACGACCATTCTTGGACGTGGGACTCCACTGGAAATTATTCTTACACGCTCCCAAGTTGATCAAAGGAAATCGTCAACTAAGATTCCGGTGATAACAGGATCATCGGGAATGGAAGGTGGATCAGTGGGAATGTGTCGCCTGGACGGTTGAATGACGTTTATTGTCATACCATATCGATGGTTATGTCTAAATATGGTATTATCTAGGCGAATGGCTGCCGATACTTTCACCGTGCATAGAAACAGGCCACTGGGTCCAATATGATGATAAGAGGGACATATTTGCTGGTCTCCCATGAGATCAATGGTAGTAATGCATGCCACCATGACAGCTGCAGACTATGTGGACATTACTAAGAATCAAATTTATCCCTTCATGCTTGTCTTTCACAACAACAGTGGCATCTTACAGGATGACAGTCCGTCTCGCAAGACCAGAATCGCACTAAAGTTGTTTTAGGAGCTTGACAGTGAACTTACGTTTATATCTTGGCCGCTATATTCGCTGATCTGAACCCGATGGAACACTCTCGGGACCCCATCGGGCACCTATTTTGCTCCCACAGACCAGAGGCCAGTAATTCATCAAAATTGCGCAACCTGTGTGTAGACATCTGATGGTACATTCGCCTGGCATCCTACTAAGGACTTTTCGAAACCATCCCATGCAAACGCGCTACTGTATTACGTTTGAAAGAGGGGCCAGTACGGTATTAAGTAAATAGTCATTTTGTTTTGGCAGCTCAGAGTAGTTTGGTTTCCTCAACGAAAAGTTATCGGCGTGATAGGCCACCCACCGATTTGGTTTGGAGCAAATGTCGCTCAAACATTCGATCGAGACCCACTGGTTTGATGCAGCCTGCCACGAATTCCTCTCCTGTGCCAACCTTTTCACCTCGGAGTACCACTTGCCACCTACGTCCTCAATTATTTTGTGGGTGTATTCCAGTCTTTTTCTTCCTCTGCAGTTTTTATCCTTTACCTACAAATTATGGGTTGCATACTGAAGAGGAGTGAGATCGTCTTAAATCGAAGTCGCTGAAAACGTAGTAGAGCGTGCCTGCTGGGTTCTACTGCAGCGACTGAAACAACAACGTCCTCTCGTCTAACATGACAGCTGTATGCAAAGGATAACATCGACACAACGGAACATAGCTTCGTTATATACCGGTTTAATTTTATGCAACCCAACCAGGAAAGTTATAGAAGAAGTTAACGATTCTGTAATGGAAGTCAAGTCTGCTCTTAACAAAATATTTATTTACTCTAAAGTTGAACAAGGCAACTCCAAAGTTAGTTGTGCTTAACAGAATTTTAATTTTTAGTTTTACTTCAAACAGAAGTTAATAACAAGTAACCTGCCTTTCATAAAATCATTTTCCTTCTTAAATGGCAGACGTCTGTCACGACCAGCTACAGCGATACCTCTCTGTAATCAGATCCCACAACACGCACAGATTCCCCCTTGACGACTGAGTAGCAGTGACTCACTACCTTCAAGGAGGATGCAACCAAATACAGTTCTGTGCTATGACATCACCTGCAATATGCATTTATTTTATTTCTCCAAGAGAGAATAGCCAACTCCTATTGGCCATGTAAAAGGAACAGGTCATGACCAACTTATATCAACTGGAATTTGAATACGGACAGCATGCCTATTGTGCTACTCCTTTCTTCTGTCTGTCGTGGAACCACGTTTAATGCACTGTTAACCTTGTGAACCACTCGCAATCTAAAAGTCCAACTGCAAGAGGTAGGTAATAGACGGATCGTATCAGAAAACAATTCAGTACAGCCAGTATATCTGTCGTAATTGCCATTATAGCGACAGGTCCTACCCGTTATCTGCGCTCGTTCTCCCTTTAGGGGGAAAGCATGTGGCGGCGATTAGTGGATCACGACACGTCCCTTTGCTCGGCTCCAGGTTCGTCCCCTTTCTATGCCTGGGTGGGGGCTCGTAGAGCCTTCTAGGCCCTTTGTCGCCTTTTTCTCTGTTTCTGTTCCGTATTTTTCAACAGTTCATGGTATGGTCAAAAACACGTCCTCGACAGTCTACTGTTCTGCCCAATGCTGCCTTTGACAGTAACTGTTTAGCACAGCCCACTGCTGTTCCACACCTAGAGATAATATTGCAAGGAGGTCCTTGCTTTTGCCCACCGGTCATAGAACAATACACCTACACAACAACCCCAGCCACAGTTTACCACTCAACTTTAAGTGAAAATGTCGTGTGAAGGTTAATGAAGGGTTACTGTGAAGTCATGTAACATTTTCAGTGCTGTGATTACGAGTCTCTGAGATTCCTATATCTTGCCTCACTCAAATGTCATCATTAAAACTTTTACTAAATTTATGAATGATCATGTGTAACAGTTGTATTTCTCTGTAATATCTTATCCTTATTTTTAATGTTCTTAGCCTTGAACTGCGTGACGACATCTGCCACATACAGGGTGTGTATTAACTTGTTGAGTAAGTCTCCACTGACATCACGCATTCGTTGTGTTGTTCTCACGTGCATTTAACATACATACCATTTATTAAGTTTGTCGTTACGAAGTTAACATGTTTCTGTTTTTTGTGATATGATGTTCAGTGACACATATCTAACGCAGATATATAGATTGTACGCATTTGTAATTCACATGCTTAGCTTTGTGTGTCCACGCTATAATTCACAGTAGGTGCTTACTCAGTTATCCACTTGAACATGTTATTGTCACACGTCACTTTTGACACATGCCACATCCCCAATTACATTCATATTTATTAGTACAATTCTTTGTCCAAGTACATCATGATTTGCTGTAGACACTTACACATTTCTATACATTCGTATTATATGTGTATGTCGCACAACACTTGTCTCACCAGTTATTCCATTTGTCATGAATGGTTGAGTGTTGTCGAGACGAAATTATTCATTACTGAGCAGTAAATCAAAGAAAGGACCTGTGGCAATCAGAGAGAGACCATATTTTTATGGAGGTATAGAAATTCTTTAATATTTAAAAATATTGTTTTGATATTTCTTCTACAGCTTCAGTAAATTACTTAGATTTTTTCAGTTGAATGCGTTTCATTTGAGTTTTGTTTACTTTGATTGTCTAACTGTTGACTGTGATGCTTGCAGAGATCATGCCGTCCTATCATATATCAGCAACTTTTTGCACAGCCTGCATGGGGCTTAATTATTATTAAACTTGAAAATAATTTTTAATTTTGGTGGCTGTATGTCCGATTACGCTGTTTCGTAATCGGTTGGCCCTGACTAGTATTATTACGCAATCTGACTGCATGGAACAACAACAAAGAATGAAATGAAAATTTCCTGTTAACACAATTAATTAATTAAGTCCCCAGCAACTATAAAACCTACGAAACCAAAGCACAAGTGCAATTGTTCTGTGTGTGGGAGTGTGACTCAACGTACACATCTGGCACGGTTCGTCTTCAATAAGGAAAGAAATTTTAAATATCATTTATACTGAAGTAATTAAAAAATAGAAATACTATAATTGCGTAAGGAAAGCAGAATTACACTCTAATACAAGAACACAAGCCAGATGCTTTGTTGACTGAACCTGTAATGACGCATTATTTAAGACATTGATATAATAAAAAGAAAAGGAAAAATTTTTTTCTTTTACCTTCATGTATTGACGAAAATCACTCTAATCATTACAATATATCTCCTCACCGACTCTCTACTACCACATCTCAACAAGAACTCTTCAGTATCACATCTCGACAAGCACAGCACTCCGCTACTTCTCAACAAACACTTTTCACTAGCACATCTCAACAAGCACTCCCTGCTACGAGTTCTCACCAAGCACTGACTACTACGAGTTCTCCCCAAGCACTGCCAGTGGAGGCGGCTGAATAATACTCTTTGGCGCAATCTCTGGCTCTGTGGCTCAGTGTAGCCACCTTTCAAGCCTTCAGCCAGTTAAGTACATAAATCGATATCTGTTGGGATCCCTGAGAATGTTTTGTGTTGGTTCATCTCGTTTCATCCTTTTTATGTTTGGCAAAGTTGTCCCCTTTCCCACGTTACTTTTCCTCAGAGTAACTGATACATGATCAAACATTCACAGTTTAAATTTTTCCCTGTACATGTCCCAACATCCTAATTTAAGTGGAGTAAGTCCCACGCAAAAATTTATTGTGAGTGGAAGGTTTTGAAAGATGGCAGATTCTTTTGACCCATCTTTCTTCCACTTAATTTATTCAGTCGAACAGACAATTACATGCCCTATGGTCTATGAGATTATTAGAAAGTGGACTATTAGAAAGCGTTGACAGTGGTTGTGATACTGCATTTAGTGCTATCTAGATGCATGAAGTCATTACAGATGGAAGAGCTGAGCTGTAGTTTGCCAGATGGCCACAGCTGTGGCAGATGAGGCTTTATGGTGTCATTTCTGAGAACACGGCAAATGTCATGTATAGAGGGAACTGAGGGAGACACGAACCAGCGCCTTTGGACAGCAGAAGCTGCTGCAAACGACTTGGCCTAAGCTACGTGGGAGTCACTGGCCATAGGAGGGGAGAGACTTGACAGTGTATTGTCCCTGTGACCGGAGAAATTTATTTTTACTACTGCTTTCACTAAGTTATGACGGACTGATGGAGTTCCAGTTGTTCCCGGCCGAGGTGAAGTGTATTCTGCTGATTTGGCAGGAGTCCTCAAGTTGTTTTCTGGAAAGCTTCCTGTAAGATTGGGATCATCTAGGCCAGAGAAAACATTTCACTAGATTGGGCGAAGTGTGGCGACACTGATGGAGGCTGGACATTGGGTGGCCAATAGAGCTGTGGCGTTTCATGAGGTCATGTAGATGTACGATTCGTGCTGTTTCTTGAGTGCACGAAATAAGTATGTTGTGTTAGGAGTGGATGAACAGTTGTTACTCGTCATACGGAGCGAGACGGTATGGTACATAAAGTGATGTGAGATTGATGCAAGAGTGTTTTAACTTTTTGGCTCAAACTCCACTTAGAGCTTTTGGTGGGCTTGGCTGACGGAAGAGAGTACTCGATTCAGTCTTGAAGAACTGATTTGGTTTAGGTTCTGAACCTGGGCGAGAAGGTAGATCAGAACGAGAGGTGGAGACGGAGGTCCACCATTTGCTCCAGCGCCAAGGGGCACTGGGCACCTCATCTCAAGATTTCTATATGTACATGGTGAGCATTTCGCAGCCCCAGCACTAGTAATCTTTAGAATGAATTTCTCTTACTTCATCACACGCTATCAGCAACAGCAGTCGCTGTGTGATCTAATTTCATTGTGGTGGTTTGTTTCAGGCTACTGTTCACAGTCAGAGCATTATCCATTTTTTTAAAAGCCAGAATTACAGTCAAGTCAGAATTATGCAAGTCGCCATTCTTTGACGACCTTTGTCAACTGTCTATCATAACAATTCATGAGGAAGAATGTAATTGGAATATTGTGTTGACCTTTGTCCCATTTAATTCATGTCTTTTAGAAATAGATCTGTTATTCAAGAAAACAAGACCCCTTGAGTACCTTTATTAATTTTAGTTATCTATGTGGGAAATAACGAGAGTAGTTGAAACGTCCCCTTTGGAATATTATTAATTACTTTGCTGGTAAACTTCCACGTTATTTGATACAAAGACAGCTGAGTAAAACTGAATGTACTCAGACAGTTCTCTCTTTACTTATTCTGATCATCGCTAAACTGACACATAATAATTTTTTTAGCGCAACGCAATCTGGCTTTAAATAATCCCTGCAAAAGAATGGCTCTCACTAACAATAACCTATACCTTTCATGAATCACTTGCCTCACAAAAATCTTCGTTACTCGAACTACTGCAATACAACGAGCCCCAATACTGCCAGCTAAATAAAAGACTC
The DNA here is from genome assembly GCF_021461395.2 of Schistocerca americana. Taxonomy (NCBI): domain Eukaryota; kingdom Metazoa; phylum Arthropoda; class Insecta; order Orthoptera; family Acrididae; genus Schistocerca; species Schistocerca americana. The sequence continues at coordinate 504,315,572 of NC_060121.1, read as the reverse complement.
TAACTACTAAAGGCACTAACTAATGATAGGCATAGTTATCAAATGAAAGATTTTGATAGAGAACAAACAATGTATTTACCTTAATAGTGTTCAAAAGTCATCATATATATATCTATCAATTCATGACATCCAACTTTACAAATTTCCTCTTTCTGGCGGACCCAAGTCCAGATCGTCCGTTCTCAAAACTAAGGTATCTTTCTCTCCACATCTACCACTGCTGGCCGCTCACCTCCAACTGCACAACGCTACGCGCTGTGCACATCCAACAGCCCAACGCTACACAAGCGAATATTCCAACAATGAGTCCAACCAGCCACAGACTTCCCACAGCGCAGTCAGCGATTTTCATACAGAGCACTACGTGGCGTTACCAACACAAAAACCTAAACAGCCTACTGACATAGCCCCCCAGGTTTATTAATTTTAGCTATATATGTGGGAAATAATAAGAGTAGTCTTGGAATAAAAATACAAAATGTTGTCTTCAGTATCACTACACAGCGCCACATTTCTTGTCATTCGTGTTTGAAACCTATTGCCTATAATTTCACCATAGCGTTACTGTAGCAGTGGTTTAGTGTCTTAGAAATATTGAGAGGGACAAGTTCATTAAGTTCATTAACGGTTGATACCTCACAACTAGGGCTGGGATAATTTAAAGAAAAAACACATGGTAGGTGGACCCCTATATTTCGTCATTTGTTGTTTCGTGGAACACACTTTATTGCTTAACAAAACTATTGTAATAAGAACTTAAAAATAAACCTTATTAAAAGGAAAAAACACTGACAATCATTTTAAAAACTTGAACAGGCTCAATTCATTAATAACAAACTTTAACAATTTATACCATTAAGAGCAGGGCTTGAAATCAGGGGTATAGAGTTCCCCGAGCACAAGAAAGAAGTCACACCAATTAGGCGTGGCTGCAAGCCGTTTCAACAAACAGTTTTATCGGTAAAATGATTTACAATGACAGGCACAAAATATACTAACAATTTCCAAACACGGATAACATCACACAAGTGGACAACGCCCATCCAAAATACAGATAGGGTAACAAGTCACGCCACTGACTGTAGCTCCTGGAAAGTCCTCAACAACGTATAAGCCTTAATAAAAAATTCCTTTAAGCAATAAAATTCAAAATACCTCAAAATACAGGCAAAGCTGGGGAGGTGAACGGTTTAAATGTGACTCCCAACTGGTACACACTAGCAGGAACATTGACAATGACCCTTTATAAAAATACAATTGGCGGAAATACAACATAAGCTGGGAGGACATGCAATTTAAACATGACTCCCAACTGGTACACACCAGAAGAAACGTTGACAATAACCCTTAATAAAAATACAGGTGCCCAAAATAGAATATAAGTTTGGAGGACATGCAATTTAAATGTGAGGGTTGGGTTGTTCGGGGGAAGAGACCAAACAGCGAGGTCATGGGTCTCATCGGATTAGGGTAGGACGGGGAAGGAAATCGGCCGTGCCATTCCGGCATTTGCCTGTAGCGATTTAGGGAAATCACGGAAAACCTAAATCAGAATGGCCGGACGTGGAATTGAACCGTCGTCCTCCCGAACGCGAGTCCAGTGTGCTAACCATTGCGCCACCTCGCTCGATAATTTACGTGTGACTCCCAAGTGGTACACACCAGCAGAAACGTGGACAACGACTTTTAATAAACATACAGCTGCCCAAAATTCAAGAGAAGCAAAGAACTACAGATGATGGCTACCACAGCCAGCGAGGAGCAAGCATGCAAGTTTAGCAATGAGTGGAGTTAGCTAATGATGATTGATCAAAGGAAAGGTTCAATAGTTTATATTGATAAGTAAAAGGCCTTAAAACTTTCCGTAAGTAGCAATAAGGGTGGAAGGTTTAAACGAGTAGTTAAGGAGCAGGTATAGCGTGGAGGAACTTCGGGCTTGTGTGTGTGAATTTCTAAGGGACCAAACTGCTGAGGTCATCGGTCCCTAGACTTACACACTACTTAAACTAACTTATGCTAAGAACAACACACACACATGCCCGAGGGGCCGCACGTTCGCCGGCCGCTGTGGCCGAGTTGTTCTAGGCGCGAAGTCCGGAACTGCGCAACTGCTACGGTCGCAGGTTCGAATCCTGCCTCGGGCATCGATATGTGTGATGTCCTTAGGTTAGTTAGGTTTAACTAGTTCTAAGTTGTAGGGGACTGATGACCTCAGAAGTTAAGTCCCATAGTGCTCAGAGTCATTTGAACCATTTTGAGCCGCGCACTCAGTGACATGGCGACTCCAACTGCGCGGCCACTCCGCACGGCTGAACTTCGGGCTTGTTGAACACGCTTTAAACCTCGTGAGCTTACTGAATTCACCAAATAGGGCAGACTAATGGTTCCAGATCAATCCGTGACTCTCCGCCATGGCACGCATCAAACGATAAACTTTATTTAACTTGAGCCACCACGACCCGGTAGGTAGAGGCACCAGATTGCTGGCCAGCCCAGACGTCGTACGATGACGGAAGTACCGCCACAGCAGAATGTAAACACGTCTCTACTCTGGGGCCAGGGAACAGGAACGAATCGTCCGCTGCCAAAGCTACCCTGCAAACACACCTGAGAACGGAACAGTAGTCTGCGCAAATAAGGGTACAGACGAGAATGCCTAAGATGTAGGAAACCCCAAATTATCCCGAAAGTTTCTTGTATCTGAACGTGGTTCGGCTTGTCACATGGCACCCCCATTAAACGCAGAAGTTACGCGTTGTCGACGTCATGATAACCTTGCTTGCCAAAACTACTGGCACAGCTCTCCACTGTAGGTAGTCCTCCAGCAGGGTACGAAAAACGTCATTTTATAATTTTTCTTTTCTTCTCCAGATTAGTGGATTAAAGCATGTCGTGCATCCATGTGCATGAAAGTGCCACATGTTAAACCATAAGCCGACCGGTGTGGCTGAGCGGCTCTACGCGCTTCAGTCTGGAACCGCGCGACCGCTACGGTCGGAGGTTCGAATCCTGCCTCGGGCATGGATGTGTGTGATGTCCTTAGGTTAGTTAGGTTTAAGTAGTTCTAAGTTGTAGGGGACTGATGACCTCAGATGTTAAGTCCCATAGTGCTCAGAGCCATTTGAACCATATTAAACCATAACTACAACTTAACAAGCCGAGCGAGGGGGCGAAGTGGTTGGCACACTTGATTAGAATTGGTGAGGACGGTGGTTCAAACTCCCATTCATCCAGCCTGATTTATGTTTTCCATTTCCCTATATCGCTTCACTCAAATGCCGGGATTGTTCCTTTGAAAGAGCACGGCCGGTTTCCTTCCCAATCCTTCCCTAATCCGATGGCACCGGGAGTTTGGTCTTCTCCCCAATATCAACCAACCAGCCAACCAACAAATTAACATAGAGATACTGTACAGTACCAGGATGTCATGCAGCTGTCTTAACTCGCCAGCCATATCACTTGCACACAGAAGTATCACTAGTCTTGATGTGTGTCAGATGCCATGCATCGCTAGTACCAGGATGTCATGCAGCTGTCTCAACTCGCCAGCCATACCACTTGCACACATAAGTATCATTAGTCTTGATGTGTGTCAGATGCCATGCATCGCTAGTACCAGGATGTCATGCAGCTGTCTCAACTCGCCAGCCATACCACTTGCACACAGAAGTATCACTAGTCTTGATGTGTGTCAGATGCCATGCATCGCTAGTACCAGGATGTCATGCAGCTGTCTCAACTCGCCAGCCATACCACTTGCACACATAAGTATCATTAGTCTTGATGTGTGTCAGATGCCATGCATCGCAAGTACCAGGATGTCATGCAGCTGTCTCAACTCGCCAGCCATACCACTTCCACACAGAAGTATCACTAGTCTTGATGTGTGTCAGATGCCATGAATCGCTAGTACCAGGATGTCATGCAGCTGTCTCAACTCGCCAGCCATACCACTTGCACACAGAAGTATCACTAGTCTTGATGTGTGTCAGATGCCATGCATCGCTAGTAAAAGGATGTCATGCAGCTGTCTCAACTCGCCAGCCATACCACTTGCACACATAAGTATCATTAGTCTTGATGTGTGTCAGATGCCATGCATCGCTAGTACCAGGATGTCATGCAGCTGTCTCAACTCGCCAGCCATACCACTTGCACACAGAAGTATCACTTGTCTTGATGTGTGTCAGATGGGCCGGCCGAAGTGGCCGTGCGGTTAAAGGCGCTGCAGTCTGGAACCGCAAGACCGCTACGGTCGCAGGTTCGAATTCTGCCTCGGGCATGGATGTTTGTGATGTCCTTAGGTTAGTTAGGTTTAACTAGTTCTAAGTTCTAGGGGACTAATGACCTCAGCAGTTGAGTCCCATAGTGCTCAGAGCCATTTGAACCATTTTTTTGTGTCAGATGCCATGCATCGCTAGTACCAGGATGTCATGCAGCTGTCTCAACTCGCCAGCCATACCACTTGCACACAGAAGTATCACTAGTCTTGATGTGTGTCAGATGCCATGCATCGCTAGTACCAGGATGTCATGCAGCTGTCTCAACTCGCCAGCCATACCACTTGCACACATAAGTATCATTAGTCTTGATGTGTGTCAGATGCCATGCATCGCTAGTACCAGGATGTCATGCAGCTGTCTCAACTCGCCAGCCATACCACTTGCACACAGAAGTATCACTAGTCTTGATGTGTGTCAGATGCCATGCATCGCTAGTACCAGGATGTCATGCAGCTGTCTCAACTCGCCAGCCATACCACTTGCACACAGAAGTATCACTAGTCTTGATGTGTGTCAGATGCCATGCATCGCTAGTAAAAGGATGTCATGCAGCTGTCTCAACTCGCCAGCCATACCACTTGCACACATAAGTATCATTAGTCTTGATGTGTGTCAGATGCCATGCATCGCTAGTACCAGGATGTCATGCAGCTGTCTCAACTCGCCAGCCATACCACTTGCACACAGAAGTATCACTAGTCTTGATGTGTGTCAGATGCCATGCATCGCTAGTACCAGGATGTCATGCAGCTGTCTCAACTCGCCAGCCATACCACTTGCACACAGAAGTATCACTAGTCTTGATGTGTGTCAGATGCCATGCATCGCTAGCATGTGTCTTGACACAGTGTACATTTGTTCCAATTTCGTGAAGTGATAATCACATAAACTGTAAGTATCAAGATATTTATAACAGAACTAAATCTTTTGCTCAAATCAGAAGTCTTTGATCTTGTTGTGATGGTGCTGCATCACAATAAACATAAAACATAAAGAATCTACGAAATGTATGCAGAGTTAGATAGCGTTCTAATTCGATAGCTGTTCAGAGATATGTACGTATGTGTAAACAGGACTGGTTTACGTTCCCCTCTGTACAATATGTTTCCATCATATTTTCTCATGGTAATTATATGCCAGATCTATTAATACAAACTGGTAACTGTCCCAGGCTGACAAAAAATGCCCGTATTTTGCACATAATACACCACAAAAAGCCTGGAATGAGCTAAGCAGGTGATAAATAATTATAGATTGGATGGAAATGACAGATTATCAGGGGTATTTTTTTTATAAATGCATGTCGACATAAGTACAGCTTGGTGGAACTCTTGTATATTTATACATATATTATTGGCTATTGTAGTGTAAGAACACCAAGCTAACATATCGAGAAGCGATGTCATGGTGATGTGACCAGCTTATGAGCCCTGAATTGATAATGTGTTAGGTCTACTCGACACATTGACTGTTTTAGGTCTGGACCCCAGTGTCTATCGACAGCCGGCACGATAGCTCAGCGTGCTCGGTCAGAGGGTTAGCTGCCCTCTGTAATAAAAAACTGAGTGAACGGATCAACGATAAACGTGAAGAGGTGTCAGGGGACATTCGCCCCGAACAAATGCAACGAACAGTAAAGGACAAAATGAGATCAACTAAAAACAAGGGGGGGAGCGTCTTTGATTACTGATCAAAACGTCGTCGGTGTCGGGTTCCAGACCCCCCCCCCCCCCCCCCCCAATGCCCAATGCTTAAATTTTGATCACTGGTTAGCATTGGTGGCTGAAGGCTTCCGGCATAAGAAGTCACCCTCGTTCTGACAACGGCCTTGTTAGAGAAGGCGGAGCAGCGGACAAAGTTTCTGGGCACTCTCTTGTCCTTGGGGTGGGAAACTGCTCCTAAAGGTGGAAGAATCAGCAATGATCTGCGGCATGAGAATGCATAAGGCAATGGAAACCACTGCGTTAAAGACACATAACATGTATCCACAGGACATGTGGCCTGTAACTGAAGAAAGTGTCATGATGATCTCTCCATTGGTAAAAGATTCCAGAATAGTTCCCCATTCGGATCTCCGGCAGGGGACTGGCAAGGCGGGGGTGACCATGAGAAACATAGGATAACCAACTGAACAATCAACGAAAGCATAACGTTCTACGAATCGGAGCGTGGAATGTCAGAAGCTTGGACGTGGTAGGGAAGGTAGAAAATCTGAAAAGGGAAATGCAAAGGCTCAGTCTAGATACAGTAGAGCTCAGTGAAGTGAAATGAAAAAAAGACAACGATTTCTGATCAGATGAGTATAGGGTAATATCAAAAACAACAGAAAATTATATAACCGGAATTGGATTTGTTATGAATAGGAGGGTAGGGCAGAGAGTGTGTTACTGTGAACAGTTGAGTGATAGGGTTGCTTTTATCAGAAACAACAGCAAACTAACACCGACAAAGATAGTTCAGGTATGGATGCCGACATCGCAAGCTGAAGATGAAGAGATAGAGAAAGTATATGAAGATATTGAAAGGGTAATCCAGTACATAAAAGGGGATTAAAATCTAAACGTCATGGGAGACTGGAATGCAATTGTAAGTGAAGGAGCAGAAGAAACTGGTACAGCAGAATACGCGCTTGGGACATGGAATGAGAGAGGAGGAAGACTAATTGAGTTTTGTAATAAATTCCAGCTAGTAATAGCGAATACTCTGTTCAAGAAACACAGAAGGACGAGATATACGTGGAAGAGGCGGAGGTATACTTGGAAAAGGCCGGGTAATACAAGAAGATTTCGGTTAGATTACATAATGGCCAGACAGAGATTCCGAAATCAGATACTGGATTGTAAGGCGTTCCCAGGAGCAGATATAGACTCAGATCACAATGTATAGTGATGAAAACTAGGCTGAAGTTTAGGACATTAGTCAGGAAGCACCAGAACACAAAGAAGTGGGATACGGAAGTGCTAAAGAGTGAGAGATACGCTTGAAGCCCTCTAAGGCTATAAATACCGCGATGAAGAATAGCTCACTCGGCATTACAGTTGAATAGGAATGGAAATCTCTAAAAAGGTCAATCACAGAAGTTGGAAAAAAATATAGATACAAAGAAAGTAAATGCGAGGAAACTGTGGGTAACGGTAGAAATACTTCAGTTGATCGACGAAAGAAGGACGTACAAAAATGTTCAGGAAATTCAGGAAAACAGAAATACAAGTCACTGAGGGATGAAATAAACGGGAAGTGCAGGGAATCTAAAACGAAATTGCTGTGTGAAAAATATTAAGAAATCGAAAAAAAGATTGTCGGAAGGACAGACTCAACATGCAGGAAAGTCCAAAAAATCTTCGGTGACATTAAAAGCAAGGGAGGCACATTAAGAGTGCAATGGGAATTCCACTGTTAAATCCAGAGGAGAGAGAGGATAGGTGGAAAGACTACACTGGAGGCCTCTGTGATGGGGAAGATTTGACTGATCTAGCAGAAGAGGAAACAGAAGTCGATTTAGAAGAGATGACGGATCCAATACTAGAATCAACATTTAAAAGATCTTTGGAGGTTCAAATAAGGGAGAAGGGATAGATAAGGGAGAAGGGATAGATAACATTCCAACAGCATCTATAAAATCATCGAGGGAAGTGGCAACAAAACGACTATTCACGGTGGTGTGTAGAATGGATGAGTCCGACGACATACCATTCAACTTTCGGAAAAACATCATCCACACAATTCCAAAGACTGTAAGGGTTGACAAGTGAGCTTAAAAGCTCATGCATCCAAGTTGCTGACTAAAGTAATATACAGAACAATGGAAAAGAAAATTGAGGATGTGTTAAATGACGATTATAGACTTTAGGACAGGTAAAGGCACGAGAGCGGCAATTCTGACGTTGCGGTTAATAATGGATGCAAGACTAAATAAAAATCAAGACACATTCACAAGATTTGTGGATCTGGAAAAAGCGTTCGACAATGTAAACTGGTGCAAGATGCTAGAAATTCTGAGAAAAGAAGGGGTAAGCTGTAGGGAGAGGGGTACCATACACAGTGTATACAAGAACCAGGAGGGAATAATAAGAGTGGACGACTAAGAACTAAGTGCTCGGATTAAAAAGGGGTAAGGCAGGGATGTAGTCTTTCGCCCCTACTTTACAATCTGTACATCGAAGAAGCAATAATAGAAATAAAAGAAAGGTTCAAGAGTGGGATTAAAATTGAAGGTGAAGGATATCGTTGGTACCATTGCTATCCTGAGTGAAAGTGAAGAAGAATTACAGGGTCTGCTAAACGGAATGAGCAGCCTAATGAATATAGAATATGAATTGAGAGTCAATAGTAGGAAGAAGAAAGTAATGAGAAGTAGGAGAAATGCGAACAGCGAGAAACTTAGTATCAGGATTGATGGTCACGGAGTAGATTAAGTTAAGGAATTCTGCTACCTAAGACAGCAAAATAATCAATGACGGACGGCGCAAGTAGGACATCAAAAGCGGACTAGTACTGGCAAGAACGGCATTCCTTGCCAACAGAAGTGTACTAGTATCTAACACAGGCCTTAATTTGAGGAACAGATTTCTGAGACTCTACGTTTGGAGCACAGCTTTCTATGGTAGTGAAACATGGACTGTGGGAAAATCGAAACAGAAGAGAATGGAAGTCTTTGAGATAAGGTGCTACAGAAGAAAGATGAAAATTAGGTAGACTGATAAGGTAATGAATGAGGAGGTGCTGCGCAGAATCGGAGAGGAAAGGAATATGTGGAAAACACTGACAAGGATAAGTAACAGATGACGGGACATCTGTTAAGACATGAGGGGATGACTTCAAAGGTACCAGAGAGAGCTGCAGGGAGCAAAAATCTGTAGAGAAAGACAGAATGTGGAATACATCCAGCAAATAACTGAGGACGTAGGTTGCACGTGCTACGCCGAGATGAAGAGATTGTTAGGAGAGAGGAATTCGTGGCGGGCTGCATCAAACCAGTCAGAAGACTGATGACAAAAAAAAAAATGCGGTTGTGTTCTGATGGCCGAGTTTCATACGCAAGACGCAAGCCAGACGCCTCTTTCAGCAAGGCGGCCTGGGTTCTCTGTGGACAATTGAGAGCTCAAGTAGCGTATACAGCAGAGCCTCTGCACGAATGCTCGCTTTGCAAGCGCTGCAGGAGTTCATAGTGGTTCCTTTTTCGGCGATATGCACCAGGGACGACACTGGAGACATGCCTCTTGCAGTCGCCATGCACCAGTTCCAAAGAGACAGCTCAGAACGCTACGGTCGCACGTTCGAATCCTGCCTCGGGCATGGATGTGTGTGATGTCCTTAGGTTAGTTAGGTTTAAGTAGTTCTAAGTCCCATAGTTCTCAGAGCCATTTGAGCCACAGCTCAGAAATTGACGATTGTTTACGTCGCCAAGCGACATGTACAAATCCTATAAACGTGTCTTGATTTTTCCTTAGTCTTCTTTCCATTATCAACAACAACGTCAGAATTGCTTCTCTTGTGCCTTTACTTCTTCTAAAGCGAAACTGATCGTCATCAACGACACCCTCAATTTTCTTTCACCTCATCTGAACGAAAAACTATTATAGCGATGAGATCCGACCTGCCTGTCTATTTAAGTTCTATTAAAATGAGATAATTATGGGAGTGACAAATATTACTTCTCACACCGAAATTACTGGTGGAAATCAATCTGAAACGGTATATAGTCACATCAGGCGGATATCTCGATGAAAGTGCAAGTTGTAAGACACATGCCAGCACCGTGCCAAGTTTCTTTTATTAATCTATCTCTTCGTTGTCCCGTGCTGGAGTGGGTGTTCGTATTAGCTGGATTGGGAAATGAGTTAGGAGTGTAGACCCAGATAGACATTTACCCAACTTGCAAACCTAAATAATATATTGATATACATCTCTCTGAAAAGTTTTTTATATTCACAAGTATTTATTGAGTGACAAAAGACAATGAACAGTTAAGAAAATCAAAAAGATATGAGACGTATATGACAGATCCCTCTCATCACCCCGATGACCCTGAAATGAGCTGCTACTATCGTCGTAGCGGAAAGTTAATTGCAAACAAACCCTTATCTTTGAACTGAGGGAAGAATTCCAGACCAAATAAGTCGCAGAATTTACAAGGCACGAAGAAAGATATGGAACAGATTAAATTACGAGAAAAGGTTAAAGGGCATGTGGGAACAGTTGAAGCAAGATATCGAAGTAGTACCAGCGCAACAGATGAATGATTTGGCGCAGATTATGGTCCACAGTAATTCCTACCAGGGTGTGGAAGGTAGTAAGCATCCTTAAGAGTAACTATCGAGGAGAACAATGTAACTTTGAAAGGTGAGATAAATAAAGTACCTGAGATTGTGAAGGCTCAAATGGTTCAAATGGCTCTGAGCACTATGGGACTTAACATCTATGGTCATCAGTCCCCTAGAACTTAGAACTACTTAAACCTAACTAACTTAAGGACATCACACAACACCCAGTCATCACGAGGCAGAGAAAATCCCTCACCCCGCCGGGAATCGAACCCGGGAACCCGGGCGTGGGAAGCGAGAACGCTACCGCACGACCACCAGCTGCGGACGATTGTGAAGGCATTAGTGGTTGCAGATAAAAGCAGTGATGGTGTGGCACCTATTGCTGTGGCTAATATCGCTGAAGTTAACTCCATGTTAACGTTTGCAGTAGGGCAATGCGAAACTAATCGATGACATTGTCAATGGACGTGTGAACTTGAAAATCATATGACAGGTATAGAAAGGATTAGGCCACAACCACAAAAGAGAAGAATGCATGGTAAATGATAAGTGCCGGGGCTTAGAGCCCAATGATTCTGGACCGAAGTTGTATGGGATTGTGGACCGGAAGCGAACTCGCCCGTACACGTCACGATTAGTAACAGGAATGTCAGCGATTTTTCACAATCGCAAGAAATTGGTGGTTTCGATTATAAGCATTTCCTGTCTATGTAGGAGATTGAAGTTTTCTGTAATTCGTCAGATTGTATCGATATGAGCACTTGGTTACAACACCACTATTCGCTGCCTCCCACATGACTTCATATGGATCAAATGGCTCTAAGCACCATGGGACTTAACATCTGAGGTCATCAGTCCCCTAGACTTAGAACTACTTAAACTTAGCTAACCTAAGGACATCACACACATCCATGCCCGAGGCAGGATTCGAACCTGCGACCGTAGCAGCCACGTGGTTCCGGACTGAAGCGCCTGGAAACGCTCGACCACAGCAGCCGGCCCACAATACTTAGTGGGTGAAGAATCGCATTTGTATGTGGTTATTTACGACAAGAACCGGCCCTGCGAATGAGACAAATTGCGTGAGAATGCGTGATAGGGCTGATAGGCGACACCAACCCCATCGTGAGAACCGATGGAATCGACAAATTGATGAGCTTTACGAACGCTGGGATTATCGACGCCTGGAGGCAGGATAGACCTAGCTGGAACAGGCAGAAGTACGGGAACGAAAATCGACGTAGAAAGGAGGAACGGAACAATAACAGTAGTCCTGTCAGGGTGGACAATGGAGGAAGTAATAAAGTTCCCAGAAGGTGACCAATAGAAAATGTACAAGGCGTTTTCACAATAAACGACGGAGAGCAGAGACAAATGGATCTGGAGGACGATGAGAATGATGGTACTGTGACGATGATGAACTGTTAGGAAATTTAGCTGATGAGAAGATTGAGTCCGTGGGTGAACAGAGGGTTTCCACAATAAACTAGGGAGAGCTGATACGAATGCATATGGAAAAATATATGATAACTTACATGAAAATTTAGGCCAGACCGGGACTCAAACCCGGATTTCCCACTTATCGTGAGTGGTCGTCTTATCCACTTCGGCTGTCTGGGCACTCCTCCACGACCGATCCAAACTTCCATACGTCACAGACTCATCAACCTCTACGCTCTCATGTTTCGTGATTTCCTCAGGGAGGGATAAGTATTTTATTGTCATTTAACCAGTCGGGGCATGGAGACATCACTGAGATGCCATTTGTTTCATGAAGCGTTTATTAACAAATCTGTCACAGAGTCGGTACATGTATTTGGCGAGTAATTTCGAACCAACTGGTTCATTCTCAGACCTAGTCTACTGAGGCTGCACTGAAAGTGCCTATCTTTACTGATCTTAATAACAAATCTGAAAGTGGCAGTACGTGCTGCACGAAATATTGGCAGATGCATGTCACAATCAACTTGTACCTACTTTGCAAGTACGAATCAAACTGTGAAAAATTTGTTAATAAAAGCTTCGCGAAATATCGAAAAAGTTGCTGATCCTGTGTCAACAAAATGTTGATATTATATATATATATATATATATATATATATATATATAAATAATAAATATTGGTTTCATTTGTCACAAACGCTGACGTCAATTCGGATTCGCAGAATGTGAATCTATTTCGTAATACCAAAGATGTCCATTACGGCAAGAAAAAAGGAATAAAAGTGAGATAGTGTTAATACTTTCATCCTTCTTTACCTCCTCTGAATTACTGCAGATGACGTGTCACTGAGCACATTTGTACTGTGCATGCAATACACGTGCGGTGCCTAGTTGTTTCCACTGCCCTGTGTGGAATACATAAGTTCTTGAACACTTCACTAACCTGCTGTCTTCATGATGATGATGTCCCGAGCGCAGAAAACAGCACGCAGGTCGTGGATTCTTTTTCTTGAGGCTGAAATTAACTTCGCATGGAACTGCTGCTACGAATAAACTATAACTCATTTGGGATGCCACTCGCATTTTTATTGATATAGACGCAAGAAACTATTCTTGATCACAACGTATTGAACATATCTTTCCACAGTCATTATATCTGGCTAAAATAACATGAAATGCATCCTTCCACAGACAACATGTCTGTCTACTGGAACCGTCAGAACTGGAGAATAGAGTTACATGAATTATTACAGACAACATGTCTGTACATAGCGACGGTCGGAACTGTAGTAAATAAAATTGCATGAAACAAATACTGGTATAACGGGCAACATGTCTGTCTACTGGAACGGTCAGAACTGGAGAGCCGGACTGCCCGAGACACTTCGTGTGCCAAGCCAGCAAGGCGTGACCCGAACGCCACCGGAGTGCATCGGAAGTAATACTCTGATTTTAATAATTTTGAAATGATTGATTGATAGCTGGCTGTTGAGAGATGTTTATTTAAAAATTGAAGTAATTTGGATGACAGGTTTAATTAATAATAGCAATTAAAGTTTAACGTTTTGGCGCCCTACGGCCGAACACAGCAGCCAATTACTGAGCAGCAGCATCATTCAGGCGGTCTTTCTCACGGGAATGGTACCGAATCTAACATCTGTCACCGGTGCCTCATCCCACATTGCGTCATCTCTATGCTTCTTGCATCTCCATTGCCCTGGGAATAGCTTCCTGGAGCCTAATATGATGGCTGAATAAGCCAGAACTATTACAGCATGCAGCCCCACCTCCACGTGGTGCTGAATGTGCAGGGGCGGCTGTGGCCTTAGCGGAGCAGTCAAATTTCGCGGGGCAGAGTGGCTGTAGGTACTTGCTTACAAGACTGAATGAGGCGCTACGGCCCGCACAAAATTATCAGCGGGCTGGCCGTAGTTGTCTAACTAAAGGCTTAGAAAGTATCACCAATCACGAATAGTCACGTGTGGCAAGACCGCAGTTTATTTATTTAATCGTGTCCAAGCCATAGACAACCCACATATTACATATACACACAAATACCAATACAATACACATATGCATAAATAAAACAAACCCAAAATGGGGAGTAACATTACAATATAAAGACAAACATATTATATATCTCATATCACGTCCCGCCAAAATTCAGCGCATTTAACTGCCACTGCCGTAGCGTTTGCCAGATCTTCTTTCCTGCACACTTCCCCCATGTTGCTGCATTCCAGGAGGTGGTCCATTGTTTGGGTCTGTCCGCACTGGCACGTGTCCGTCCCGTCTCGGTATCCCCATTTACACATGTTTACGTTGCATCTGCCCACCCCAGTTCGTAGGCGGTTGAGGGTTCTCCATTATGGCCATTTTAGTTCATTTCCAGAGGCCAATTGTTTGTTGAGTGAGATTAGAGGTGCCTGATCTCCCGTAGGCAGTGTTGCTTGCCATTTTGACAATCTGGCCTTTGGTTTTGAGGTTTCGAGCGGCTGAACTGAGGTGAGGAAACTCCGTCTTGATTTTAGACGTGTGTGAGGAGGATTTTGTCCGAAGAGAGGCTGGCGCTGGTCGCGCAGCTGCTTGAGGCGCTCTGCTTCGCTTGCTATAGTTCGTCTGATGTTGTGTGGAGCTATGCCACTAAGCAAATAAATTTGGCTAACCGGGGTGGATCTTAGGCATCCCGTGATTACGCGACAGGCATCGTTCAGCAGAGGATCCACTCGTTTCGCATGTGCTGATGTTTCCCAAACTGGGGCAGCATATTCAGCAACCGAGTAGCATAGTGCAAGTGCCGACGCACGTAAAGTATGTGGGTCGGCACCCCATTTTGTGGAGGTGAGCTTACTCAGGAGGCTGTTTCTTGTTGATAGTTTGCCCCTGACCTTGTCTACATGATGTCTGTAAGTAAGTGTGCGATCAAGGGTGACGCCTAAATAACAAGGAGTGCTGCTGAACGCGATCCGTTGGCTGTTCCACGTGATGTTTAGGGTATGTTTGGCGTCTCGGTTTCAAAGATGGAATCGGCAGGGTAATGTTTTTGTTGCGTTCGGGCGTAGGCAGTTGGCTTCGTGGTATGGCGTTATACCGTTGAGGGCATCCGTAAGGCTAATTTCTATGTCGTTAAAGTTCCGACCCTGCACGGCTATTGCAAGATCGTCCGCGTAAGCAAAGCTCCCTGTCCCTGGTGCAACTGGTTGATCATTCACTTATATGTTGAAAAGAGTGGGTGCGAGGACACTGCCTTGGGGTAGTCCATTTTTCTGGATACGCCATCGGCTTCGCTTCCCTCCTAGGTTTACGATGAACCGCCTGTTGCTGAGAAGAGTTGATATAATTTGTATCAGCCCGAAATCATTAGTCATAGCGTATATTTTAGTGAGCAGCAGTTTGTGATTTACAGTGTCGAATGCGGATGAGAGGTCGACAAGTACGGCTCCAATAATTAGACGGTTCTCGTACCCATGCTCTATGAACTGGGTAAGATTGAAGATCTGTCCAGTGCAAGTTTTCCCAGGGCGAAACCCCGCCTGTTCCGGAATTATCTGATGATCAATATTAGGCACAAGTCGATTCAGCAGCATGCGCTCGAGCACCTTGTACAAGCAGCAAAGTGATGTTACCGGTCTGAAGTTTTTTGGCTCGTCCAATGGTTTGCCGGGTTTTGGAATGGCTATGACCTTGCTCTTTCTCCAGATTTTCGGGATGTTTTTCAGCCGGATACAGGTATTGAAAAGTAGGAGCAACCAGATTTTCGTGTACTCACCAAATTTAAGGATCTGTTCATTCCTAAGGTCGTCTAGCCCTGCTGCTTTGCCAGGTTTCAGAGATTTAAGTGCGGACTCTAGCTCTTCGATGGTAAATGGACGGCTGTAGTAGTTCGTGTCACTTTCGCCACTTCTTATTGGGATGGTTTTTGCTGGAGTTTTCGTTTTCCTATTAAGAACGAACGAGTTGGTGCGCTATTTGGTTGGCTGTTACCGCAGTTAAACCGACGAGACAAGTAGGACTAGAAAGATGCGAAGGGTGGGGCGGACTTCACGTCGCCTGCTGCAGCAGGAGCAGCCAAACGGAGAACAACAGAAGCGGTGCATAAGAGGCGCCGGGCAATAAAACGAAGCGTTCGGAGGGCGCTGCAGCAGCGGCAGTCGCGGGAGCGACGTCTGCGAGTCGCCGTCACGGCTGGCAGGCGAGCGCCGAGCGGCGCGTCCGACGCGTTTCACAGTTCACGGTGACGGAGGGCGCCTCAGTTTCGCAACAGCCGGCAAAAAGATTTCAATTACCGGCGGCGGCAGCTACGCGCACTTCGACTCCGTCTCGCGGAACCGTAGCGCGCGCGGCCGAGCACGCAGCGGGACGCCGAAGAAAGGAAGGAAAAAAGAGCAAAAGGCCCTCCCGCCGGGCGACGGAACGGCCGAGCAGCTTTTGTCGGTCGCGCGCTTCCCGCCTCCGTTCGACCCGGTAACGACTGCGGTCGCCGCGATTCCGGACCCTTAAAAGGAATATTCCTTCGCTAATAGAAAATAATTCTGCCGCTTTACTGCGCTCCGTTCTGCTACATGCTGGCGACCGGCAGCTCGATTACTGTTATGAGGGGAGTAGAAAAAAAATGGTAGTAAAAATGCATACGGTACGGTGGACCTCGTCCTTGCTCGCCGCCATCCGGAGAATTGTCGTCCGTGATTGTCGCACCCTGGGCTTTACGGGCCCCGAGCCACTCTTCCGGGCCATCCGCCTTCTCCTAAAGCTGTAAACATGCAGGTTATGATCTGGTTCTCGCGGTGCGGCCGCCAGCAGTTGGTAACACTGTTCCTCGCGGTTGCGAAACAGGTCGTTTGTCACACAGCAAAGTAGCAATGAGGAAGGGAGCCCCGCTAAGCTGACGTGTCCCTCCCACCCCCCCCCCCCCACCTCATCTGCGCCGTACACAGACACAGACGCGGACTTAGCCGCCACTATAATGACGCTTATTTTTCAAGACGGCGCTCCTGACACTTTGCTGCGGAGTACGGCATCATCAAGTGATGAAAATAAATTGCCCCGGCCACCGGCTCGTCCTTACGCTCGCCAAATGATTATTCCGGGTGCCGCACACGATTTTTCTTTTCCGGATCCCCCGACGTTAAGATCCCCAGAGATAAACTCCGCGCAATATCGCACGCCGTGACTGGCGGATTTACAGGACACTTGCCGTTCCAGCGGCAAGCCTGTGATACGGTGCCTCATTCCGGGGCGGACGCGTAAACTAGATCTCGTGACTGCGAGGCAGTCCGTCATCTGAAGAGACCGCAGTTACGTGGCGGCTGCTCAAATGTTTCAGACTCTGAGGACGGAATTTATTATTGTCGCGTTCTTTCTGAAGTTTTCTCGTTTTTCATTTCCACCAACAAACCATATGCTGGGCGTTATTTTCCTTATGTCGCACTAGTAGGATGTTTAGGTTTTTATGTTGGTAACGCCATGTAGCGCTCTATATGAAAATCACTGACTTGTGCTGTGTGCAGTCTCTGGCTGGTTTGCATTGTTGGAATTTGCTATTGTAGTGTTGGGCAGTTGGCTGTTAACAGCGCATAGCATTGCGCAGTTGGAGGTGAGCCGCCAGCAGTGGTGGATGTGGGGAGAGCGATGGCGGAGTTTTGAGAGCCGATGATCTACATCTACATTTATACTCCGCAAGCCACCCAACGGTGTGTGGCGGAGGGCACTTTACGTGCCACTGTCATTACCTCCCTTTCCTGTTCCAGTCGCGTATGGTTCGCGGGAAGAACGACTGTCTGAAAGCCTCCGTGCGCGCTCTAATCTCTCTAATTTTACATTCGTGATCTCCTCGGGAGGTATAAGTAGGGGGAAGCAATATATTCGATACCTCATCCAGAAACGCACCCTCTCGAAACCTGGCGAGCAAGCTACACCGCGATGCAGAGCGCCTCTCTTGCAGAGTCTGCCACTTGAGTTTATTAAACATCTCCGTAACGCTATCACGGTTACCAAATAACCCTGTGACGAAACGCGCCGCTCTTCTTTGGATCTTCTGTATCTCCTCCGTCAGACCGATCTGGTACGCATCCCACACTGATGAGCAATACTCAAGTATAGGTCGAACGAGTGTTTTGTAAGCCACCTCCTTTGTTGATGGACTACTTTTTCTAAGCACTCTCCCAATGAATCTCAACCTGGTACCCGCCTTACCAACAATTAATTTTATATGGTCATTCCACTTCAAATCGTTCCGCACGCATACTCCCAGATATTTTACAGAAGTAACTGCTACCAGTGTTTGTTCCGCTATCATATAGTCATACAATAAAGGATCCTTCTTTCTATGTATTCGCAATACATTACATTTGTCTATGTTAAGGGTCAGTTGCCACTCCCTGCACCAAGTGCCTATCCGCTGCAGATCTTCCTGCATTTCGCTACAATTTTCTAATGCTGCAACTTCTCTGTATACTACAGCATCATCCGCGAAAAGCCGATGATCTGGACGTGTGTCCATCAGAGACAGTAAATTTGTAAGACTGGATGTCATGAACTGATATATATATTATGACTTTTGAACACTATTAAGGTAAATACATTGTTTGTTCTCTATCAAAACCTTTCATTTGCTAACTATGCCTATCAGTAGTCAGTCCCTTCAGTAGTTAGAATCTTTTATTTAGCTGGCAGTAGTGGCGCTCGCTGTATTGCAGTAGTTCGAGTAACGAAGATTTTTGTGAGGTAAGTGATTCATGAAAGGTATAGGTTATTGTTAGCCAGGGACATTCTTTTGTAGAGAATTTTGAAAGTCAGATTGCGTTGCGCTAAAAATATTGTGTGTCAGTTTAGTGTTGATCAGAATAAGTAAAGAGCGAAATGTCTGAGTACGTTCAGTTCTGCTCAGCTGTTTGAAAATCAACTAACGTAAGGGGTTTACCAGCACAGTAATTCAATAATTTTTCTACGGAGACGTTTCACACTGTGAGAAGAATTGGAGAAAGCTGCCATGTGAGACAGTTGACAACTAATCAATCAGAGATGTGTGTCAATTAAATTCACCCAACTAAACTGAAACTTCTGAAAAAAACAGAACGCTTGATGAATAGAGGAGCTAAATACCCTTTTCTTCAACTGTGAATGAAAATAAGTACTACAATGGCAGGAACGTCTTGTAAATGAGCAAAGAGCGTCTACCGAATCAAGCAATGTGTTGCAGCCAAGATGTGCTAGAGTAAGACTATACCCCCAATTAAACGAAATGATAATTCGGAAATGGCTTACAGGGCGAATCTACAGGGTGGCGCACGAAATGTGTTACCCTTTTGTGTTTGAATATAAACTTTATTGTCAATACAATCTGAAAGGAACATATATTACAATGAAGAGCCGTCCATGGAGATTTGTTGTAACCCAGCACATGCTCAATATGTCCACCATTTCGTTTCCTAACTTCCTTGAAACGAACACTGAAGTTAGTGATTACCCTACGGCACATGTCTTCAGTAATTTCACTGCTAGCTTGAAGAATAAGTCTTCTGAGCTCCATTAAATCACGTGGACGTTTCGGGAAATTTTTTTCCTGTAGGTACCCCCAAAGAAAAAAGTCACATGGATTGAGGTCTGGACTATTGGGGGGCCAATTTTATCCGTCACTGAAGCGACCTGGAAACCTGAGAGAAATGATCCGCATGTCGAAATGCTCGTCTAAAAACTCCAACACAGTGTTTGCAGTATGTGGCCTTACTCCATCTTGCATGAACCACTGCGTGTTGAAGGGCAAGGCAGTAGCAAGAAGTTGTGGAATTTAATGGAGCTCAGAAGACTTATTCTTCAAGCTTGCAGTGAAATTACGGAAGACATGTGCCGTAGGGTAATCACTAACTTCAGTGTTCGTTTTAAGGTAGTTAGGAAACGAAATGGTGGGCATATTGAGCATGTGCTGGGTTACAACAAATCTCCATGGACGGCTCTTCATTGTAGTATATGTTCCTTTCAGATTGTATTGACAATAAGGTTTATATTCAAAAACAAAATTGTAACCAAGGTTACTAAATAATAAGGTTGGGCAGTAAGCGCTCTGCTCTGCCATTGGCTGGCCTAGTGACGTCAGCGTGGAAGCAAGCGCTCACAAGCAGATTACACGGCATGCGCGTTTACGTCAAGTTTTTGGCGGAAGATTTTGTTTATACCAGAAATGAGATGTCTAAACTGCTTTTCTGCTGCTAAAATATTACAGATAAAACTGATGAGTTATATTCTTTCGCAGCTTATGCCTCACACATCGGTAAAATGTCAGATCACAACCACACTGACACACACTTGAAATTCGAAACCCTGGCTCAAATAAATCAGAAACTATTCATTTAATCGCATTGAAATGAATTTACTTAAGAGCTCAAAGTTGCACACACTTGTTTGTAAGAACAGCATTCCTTCTTTCTAAAGCCGCTATAGTATTCATCAAAGTAACTTTATCTGTGTCTCAAAAAAAAAAAAAAAAAAACTGTCATCTGTACATGTGCTCTTATTATGATGTTTCTTATTTGGTGACGGCTTTTCCAGAGTTTCCAGAGATTTCTTATGTAGTTCTCGTTTCTTATACCGTTTGGTTCTGTCTTCTGTTGCGGGTGACACATTGACAGTCGCACTACTGCACGGAAAAGTGCGCGAAGGAACTGCATCTGGCTTGAGCATTCTTTTTCGGGGCAAATTAAGCAATTCAGACTGTAAATCCCTTAAGTAATCTGTTTCTGCGAAATGGCGAGAACATATTCTTGCATGCGCAACATTTACACTGTCTTTCCCTCAACATTTCGACAACCATAGTTTTTGTAATGTTTCATTACGCGGGAAACTGTGATACATTACGTCAGTTCCCTTTGTGCTCCAGTTGTAGGAAAAACAGCCCGTTACAGCACAGCCTGGAATTGTACTCACTTGTAGATTCTCCAATAAGAATTTCACAGGACGAACCATAAACTATAGAGCTGGCGAACACAATGTTGATTCCGCTGTCCACTATCGCTAACTATTTCAGTTCCGAATCAAATATCAATTACAGCAGAAACCAACACTCCCGAATTCCAAATGATTCCGCTGTTGACTGAGTACCTCAGAAGAAAGAACTCAATCAAAATACTCCTTCAAACACAAAACAACACAAGAAAAACAATCACGCACAATTCGAACTGTGTACTGTTTGGCACAGCTGCTTCCACCGTGACGTCATGTGCACAACTGAGAAAACACGTTGCTTTCTGTGCATAGCTTTCTGCGCCCCCCTGATTGTAACACATTTCGTGCGCCACCCTGTATGAAGAGGATGACAATAACCTCATTATATCATCAAGTATTTCGGCTTTTGATGCATCTTTATGAATGAAATATATTTGTTTTTGACAGTTTGACCACTTGAAATAATCACTCGTGAGACACTGAGAGGTGGCATGAGCCCCCTCTCATATTTCTATCTTACGATTTTCCTCTCTAATTGCATGCAGTGAAAAGTCGCTATTCCTTCACACGCGGACTTCCCACGCAGCTTCTCTCGTCACCCGGGTGGTCCGGTGACAGGCAGGCTCCGCTGATCTGGAAAGGGTTAAGCCGACGGGTGTGAGGAAGTTGAGTGAATGCTTTGCAGACGCCGACATTGTCAAAAGACATGCCCGGAGGGGTCTGAAGTAGCGGCTGGGCTAGAGGTTCCGTTACTTCGCAGAATCTTAGCGAAAACACTTTCTGGCGGGCTACCAGCGAGGCGTGGGAATGACTTGTGTACCCAGGCAGTTGTGGCGGGAAAATTCCCGCGCTTTCTGCAAAATAGTAACTGTGATTGGCTTGCTCAGGGCATAGCTCCGTGACGTAGCAAAATCAGCGCAGAAATTGGCGCCAAGAATCTCCATTGGTGGAATGGTAGTGCTCCGGCAATGGAGTGGAATTTTCCGCCGGTTTTCGAGTTGCTGATTGGAATGTTTAACCACGGCCACTGTTGTGGGGGCAGGAATGTTGTGTGTTCGGCCTGTACGGGTGCTCTAGGTAGTCGGCTCTCGCTTTTCGGTCGAGGACGTCGAAGCAACCAGCCATCGCCTCCGGTACGCCAAATCGTGTTCTTGCAGTTAAGAAGACAGATTGGTAAGGTATGTCCGCAGCACCGGCAGACGGGGACTTTCCTAGGTGATAATCAGAGCTCAGCAGAGCACGCCTGTTCGTCTTTTTCTAACTTTGTTCTGTCTCAGAGTAGCAGCAATTAATGTTGGGTTAGCTGAGTGTCTCTCTTAAGATTTGAGTGGCAAGGAATTGGCTCCACATACCACTTCGTCATAAACCTCACAATCTAGTTTATTGACAACTTCACCTTCACAGAGTTTGTTTGAGTATCCAATTTGAGCCAATTTGATGTATTATAAATGTTTCATGTGTTTTTGTTTATTATTTTGTGTTTAGTCTTAATAAATCATATTGTTATTTCGGACAGAACTTTCATTCTGTTAATTGGTAGAGCAACCCATCATTTCTCACTACGTTAATGAAACCTTCCTTTATTTAACTTATTTATCAAATTAAATTATTGCAGGTGCCAAACTCTTTTCTACTCCACTTGCAGGGTTGATTACAGTCAGTTCGCGTATATTTTTTAATCCATGTGCAACAGCAAAAGTCGAAGTTGGAATAGGCGGGGCTTAGAACATCATTTACATATGTAGATTCTAGAAGAATTTAGTGTTAAATACACTGCGTGCCCCGGCACCTCGCAACACCAGGCAGAGCCCATACCTCTACATACAATATTTCCACAGAATGTGAAGCTTTAGAAGAGCTACAGACTCCTCACACAGTTCTCATGATGAATCTTCTTCTGAGTGGGCATACATTACTACCGTTATACCACGGATTTCAATTCTGGGACCTCCTCTGTATTTGTTATACATAAATTACGTTCCAACTTACATCGATAAAGCAGAAATTGTGCTCTTTGCTGATGTCGCTAACATCATGTAACCAAGCCGAACTCAGAAGCAACAGCAGAAGGACCAGCAAATGAGATATTCAAAAGTATTATTAGTTGGTTCTTGGTAAGTGATGTGTCACACTATGTATTATCATCAAAAACAGTGTAGCGCTGAGTGTGCGTACGGATCAGAATTTGAATTGAAAATCATGTGTTACAGATCTTTTATACATTTGTTGTACGCGTAATTTCTGATTCACCTGATGCAAGCACTGGAAAATTATCCTGATTCTCATAGTTTCATCACTGATGTCGCACGTAACAATTTTCTGAGAAAATTACAAATGTGGACACACAGTATTCATTCCATAGAACGTACTGTAAAGGTAAAATCTGGTGCCTATCAGTGATCTTGACTTATTGACAACTGACAACAGTCTCAGAATACTCTCTCTCTCTCTCTCTCTCTCTCTCTCTCTCTCTGATGTACATGTACAGAAAAACAAATGATCGCGATTTCAGAATTGTTGCATTATTTATTCAAGGGAAAGAGCTTCACAAACTGACAAATCCATAACGCGTTGGTCCACCTCTGGCCCTTACGCAACGGCTTGGTATTCGTTGATTGAATTGTTGGATGTCCTCCTGTGGGATGTTGCGCCAAATCCTATCCAACTGGCGCATAGATAGTCAAAATCTCCAGCTGCTTGGAGGGCCCTGCCCACAACGCTTCAGACCCTCTCAACTGGGGAGAGATCCGGTGATCTAGCTGGCTAAAGTGGGGGTTTTGCAAGCACGAAGACAAGAAGCAGAAATTCTCGCCGTGTGCGGATGGGCATTTTCTTGCTGATGTTTGAGTCCAGGATGCTGTGCCACAGAGAAACAAAACTGGACGTAAAATGTCGTCGACGTACCACTGCGCTCCAAGGTGCCGCGGATGACAATCAAAGAGCCCCTGGTATGAAAACTAATGGTATTCCAGACCATCTCCCCTCGTTGTCTGGCTGTATGGCGGGCGAGAACTACTTTCTCTTATTTTCTTACGATAATTATTTCTCTCTATATAAATATGCGTCAGCAGAATATTTTCACATTCATGGAAGAAAGTTGGTGACTGAAATTGCGTGGAAAGATCTTTCCGCAACGAAAAATGCCTTCGTTTTAATGATTGCCACCCTAGCTCCCGTATAATATCCGTGGCACTCTCTGCCATATTTCGCGATAAGACTAAGCGAGCTGCCCTCCTTTGAATTTTTTAGACGTCCTCCGTGAGTTGTATCTGGTTCGGATCCCACACCGCACAACAATACTCCAGAAGAGGATGGACAAGCGTAGTGTAGATAAGCACTTAGTAGTAGTTGCATTTTATAAGTGTCCCGTCAATGAAACACAGTTTTCGGTCCGCCTTCCCGAAAACATTATCTGTGTCATCGAACCAGTTTAAATTGTTCGTAACTGTGATCCCTTGGTATTTAATTCAACTGACAATCTATACATTTGTGTGATTTATCGCGCAACGGAAATTTAATGGATTTCTTTTATTATTTGTGTGAAGACCTCACACTTTCTGTTATTTAAACTCAATTGCCACTTTTCGCATCATGCAGATGTTTTGTGTAAATCATTTTGCAATTGTTTTGATCTCCTGATGACTTTAAAACACGATAAATAATAGCGCCATCTGCAAACAGTCTACAAGGGCTGCTCATATATCTCCTAAATCGTTTACATAGATTAACAGCAGAGAGCGTATAACACTTTCTTGGCAAACGCTAGATATCACTTCTGTTTTATTCAGTGACTTTCGTCAGTTACTACGAACTGCAAGCTTTCTGATAGGAAATCACGAATGCAGTCGGACACTAATTAGAAGTCGCTTGTGGGGAATGGTTTTAAAAGTTTTCTAGATATTTAGAATGTAATCAATTTGAGATCCCATGTCAATAGTACTCATTAAGTTTCCATGATGACCTTATTGTGTTTCATAGTTTCACAAAAAGTATTTCCGAATCCGTGCTGGCTGTGTGTCAATAGATCGTTTTCTTCGAGGTATTTTTTTTGTTGTTTTGTTTTGAAATTTGTGGTAAGGTCCTATGGGACCAAACTTCTTACGCACTACTTAATCCAACTTAAACTAACTTAACCTAAGGACAACACACACACCCATGCCCGAGGGAGGACTCGAACCTCCAACGGGGAGAGCCGCCCGGGCCGTGACAAAACGCCTCGAACCGAGCGGATACCCCGCGCGGCTCGAGGTAATTCAAAACGTTTTGTGCACAGCTTATTTTAATAAAATATTCTCGGGTTTCAAGCTGCGTCAAGTGGTTAACTGCACACGAGATTTCGGCAAATATCTTCTCTGCCATTGACTAGTGTTTGACAATGGCAGAGTAGATCTCTGCCGAAATCTCGCGGGCAGTTAACCACCTGACACGTCTCGAAACCTAAGAGTATTTTATTAATGAATATCGCCGAGAGAGAATGTGTTCGAGTGCAGTATATGTTGCGAAGTCTTATTGCAGACTGATGTCAGTGACATGGGTCTACAGTTCAGCGGATCACTCCTCTTTCCTTCCTTGAGTATTGGTCTGACCTGTGCGCCTTTCCAGTCATTAAGTACCGATCTTCCGTCGAGCGAGTGGTTGCGTATGATTTCTATGTATAGGACTCTTGTATCAGCGTACTCTGACAGGAAACTAAGTGGTATACAAGCTGGACTGGATGACTTGCCCTTTAATAAGCTATTTATGCTTCACCTATGTTAGTCTTTCTTTATATCCTTACACGTCAGTGTTATGCATTAATCCGAAATGTTGATGACTTGGCTAAGTCTTTGGTCGTGGACTTCCGCATTTTGGGTGTTCAGCAAATGTGAGGAGAATATGGAGATGGGGAGGATAGGTGTGTGCGCGTGTCTGTGTGCGGAGGGGGGGGGGGGGGAGGCAAAATTTAATGACCCAAAGAAGCAGCATGTGTGTCTCCCCTGAGCGGACTGAGCGGAATGAATGGGGGCGTTGAAGTGGAGCAAAAGCACCCACATAGAGAGGCTCAAGCGACACTTCGTTTTAACAGCTTACTGTAAATTCGTAAGACGACGTTGGTAGAACACTCCTGTGATGGTTTGCCCCTTAGTAAAACATTATGGAATACCTAAAAAATAAGCAATATCTTAACTGATGATGATTCGATCTTCGTCTGTGTTGGCTGTGGTGAATCCTCTGCTTCCTTTGCTCCATCTGTCGGGTTAGAGTGATGTACATATCACTCGTGTAGGCAGATCAACCCGCCAAAAGCAGTCATCTGTATTGACCCTACACACCTGCAACATTTTGACAGCTACCTTAGATCGGTGGGCTAAAGAAACGCCGCACTTTGCGATCGGCATGCGATTCTTCATCCCAGTTCAAGAAAAAAGTGTATCTATCAAAATGTAGCCCCAGCAATAGGTTTAATAGAAATTCGACTTAAATAAGTGAGGCTCTGGCAACGCTGTATCTTCCATGTAGCGTGGCCAGCAACAGGAAACATGAACTCTGCGCTGTGCCATAGCTAACTCATTAGCTCAGTGAGACGAGGCAATGCGGTCAACAACAGATGCGCAGACTTGCCGATGTTCGTGTCGCATTTGCCAACATCTTCTTTTTTTTTTAGCTAAAACATTAAATTGTGTGCAATTTACGCCTTCACAATGCGGTATCTTCTGTATTTCTTTCAGTTACTGTTACCTTCATTTAAACATTAAGACATAACTTAAATTTCTTATAGATGTAAACCACGACTGTGTTTTGTCCATCACACAAATAAAGCCAACAGAAAATAATACTGGGTACAGTAACATAAGCCTGTATTGAATGAGGTATAATAAACACAATAGGTAGGCTAGGCTAGACTGCGTATTACTCTGTACTTTTCATGTCCACGTTTATCTTCTCGGAGCCGGTACGTACATGTACAAACAACGTTCAGTTTAAAGAAGACGTTCAAAGCGAACACTTTGCATCTGCAAGCACTTGGCCATTCGTAGGATCATACTTTGCTGGACCTTACGCAACAGACCTGCATCCATCATCGCCGAAGCAGCATGCACGAGAGCTGTTAGGTTGTGTACATCCATGGGTGGAGTACTATAAATTTGTTCCTTTAAGTGACTTCCCAAACAAAAAATTAGTGGATCAACGTCCGAGGAACGTGGAGGCCAGAACATACTTCCACATACTCCGTTATCAATCCGTTTCCCTGGAAACACTTCATTTAAATAGTTACGCACGTCCGTTCCAAAGTGTAGCGGTGAGCCATCCTGCTGAAACCATAGTAGTCTCTGAACACCAAGTGGAACGTTTCTTAATGCATTAGACAAATTATTGCAAAGAAACGTACGGTACAGAGGAGCATCCAAATTTTCCAACAATAAGCAAGGGCTACAAAGCAATCCTCCCACGGTTCCACATCCATGGGAAAGCCAAAGCGTACCTGAAAGTCATGTTCAGAGGTGACATGTTGGTTGTGTTCCGACCAATAAAGGCTGAAAAGACCTCCAAGAGTGAAGCTGCCGGCCGTTGTGGCCGAGCGGTTCTAGGCGCTCCAGTCTGGAACCGCGCTCCTGCTACGGTCACAGGTTCGAATCCTGCTTCGGGCAAGGATGTGTGTAATGTCCTTAAGTCAGTTAGGTTTAGTTAGTTCTAAGTCTAGGGGACTGGTGACCTCAGATGTTAAGTCCCATAGTGATTGGAGCCATTTGATTCAAGAGTGAAGCTAGATTGGTCAGTCCATATCATTTTATTTACATAATGTTCGTTATCTTCTACTTGGTGGAAAAGTCATTCACAAAACTTACTCGTCGAATGCGGTGTTCTGGCTGCTGGTGTTGAATTAACGTGTAATGATGTAGGTACAGTACTTCAACAACCAGTCTTTGGGATACCTGATTGGTGAACGATTTCAAGAATCGCGTCCACTGTTTGTGGACTTTGGACAACCTATGCCCATTGCTTGTGGAAGGAGATTGCCAGTGAGCCATCCGAAGGCGTCCCTCCAGGAGACGAAAAACATTCTTGTCGGGGTGGCGTCTTTGAGGGTAGCGTGCAGCATGTGCAGCAGCAGCTTGGTTATCTGATGTATCCAGCATATCGACGTATTCATCATTCGTGTACTCCATCGGGAAGCCACCCAACATAGCTTGACAGGACCAGTTATGGTTGTGCACTGCATGGTTAATAGACACATGCTTGCAGTTTAAAGGACCCCACTGCCGTGTCATAGGGTATTTTCATGTGTCAATACGATGTCCTGTTTATAAAGAAAGTGGAACACGGGACGTCCGTCTAAAAATAAGAAAAGGTACCTGATGAGGATTTGAACAATAGTTTCATGGTGAATGCGGGTTTGAAGTCCCAGCAGTATACTTTCTTTCGTGTGGCATTTTCTTGGCTCCTAAGGAGAGGAGGGGGAGGGGGTGGAATGAAATGGACAGGGTCACGACCCCGAGGTCTGACCACCAAGTCCATTTCCCTCCCCCAAGTACCAAGCAAAAGCATACGGAACGAGGAGTAAGGATACAAAGCGAAGCACATTTATTAGATAAGGATCTTTTTACTGCACCAAACATAACAGGAATCCGAAATCGCGAGGAGGAGGTTCATCGATACCTAGTTTCCTAGAGAAGGACATTCCAATGATCAGAGAATAATCGGTACTAAGACTGGAGAATGTCTCGATTGACTTCGCTGCAGTAACATCGCAACTCTGGGGTGAGTTAAGAAAAACTCTACTAAGAAAATTAGAGAAAAATTGTCTGTATTTGGGATAACAGACAACCACAATGTTGTTTATTAAGGAAGTACCAAAAATCAAGGACTTTTTCTCGCTGTCAGAAGACAAGTAGCGACATGCGTGTCCACAAAGCCACTTCTTGGACTTCGTCATCGTTTGTGGGAAGTATCCTGAGTCGGGAAAGGAGACCAGGTGAGATGGTGTCTACTGAGGAGTTGGATGGGTAACAAAGACCAGCATCTGTCACGCCAGGAACCAGATATCTATCACCTATTCGCACGTCAGGTGGTGCTCGTCCGTGCCCACAGAATCACGTGCAATCCACAGTGGGGTGTCTGCATGGTGAATTCTGTGAATGGGTTACTGGCATACTTGCTTCCCATTGACTGTAAGGTGCTATGCACTGCAAGGTACCATGCTGTTTGCATATCAGTAACAAGATAAGTAGTGCACATCGATAGCCTTAGGGCATGCCAGTCGACGTGTGGATGCTTCCCCTCAGCCAAATTTGGTGTCCTGTTCTGGTGGATAGAGACATAGATCGCCTTTTGGACGTCAAGTGCATTGGCAACAGCACAGTACGGACACAGCTCAGTTCGAGGGAAAAATGGCGAAAGTACGAGTAAAAGAAGCCAATAGGACGTCTGAAATTGGGATACGGGTTAAGAGGGAGCGTGGTACAACGGTCTCTAGCTGCAGGCTGGCGAGACATGTGGGACAACGGCGCCACAGCACCGTCTGAGAGCCGACGGAAAATACAATCATTCTGTCAGGACATGATACAGGCCTAAACCGCCCTGCACCTCGGGAGGGTGAGAGTTTCATACCGAATCTTGAACAGTAAGCCATGGCAAATGTGTGAACCCAATACCACTAGCATGCGGCGGGTCGTGGATAGCAGAAACGGGTGTCTTGGAGATATACGACGCCAAATATAACATATTGTGTCCGTTGCAGAAGACTGAGAGCTCGTAAACAATGATCTAGGAGCCCAGCTCGTAATCGATAGAGCAGGTGGCGGCAGTTGAGGGCAACCGTGCGCTGCGGATCACCCATAAAATCGAGTCCTAAGCTTCAGATGGTAGCTGCTACGAGCAATGGAGTGGTGCTGTTCCGACGAATACCCGCACCTATAGCTACAGCGCTCGATATTCGAACGTTAAGGCAGCTACCAGAAGCTTGCCCGTAGATGGTGACTCATACCAAAGACTGTCTGACGTCGGCATCACTACGAAGAACGAGGACGGGATCGTCCGCAAAGATATGGCTACCAGTAGACATCTCAGACAGGCATTGACAGAGGCCATAGTGAAACCATACAAGAGTGCAGAGAGTAGCAGCTCTCATGGATCAAAAGGAGAGAAGTGAGACGGCCATTTTACAGTGCACAGGACATCTCTCCATGAAGGAGATGGATCACGACGTCGGTGGTAGGCTCGAGGTATCCCATCTACGGAGAATAGTGTCATGATCAACCTGTCGAACAGCTAGCTGAAGTCAAGAATGGCTGAAAGCTCAAGCAGATGACGAGCATGAGCAAAGGCGATTGTGTCTCGATAGTGAAAGAGGACAGTGTGTATGTTATTGCACCACCCAAATATGTTCAGCTGAAACTACGTTCCAGGCCATCCATTTACCCGTGCAGCCGGAAGCCGAATAAAGATCCTCATGCCACTGTTGAGCAGTCTCAAGGGACGATAACTGCATTTCAGTGATGCATCCTGATGCTTATGGTTGGGAATGAGGAGGCAGTCGAGGAAACCATCATGAATCTGCACAACAGGTGACATAAGGTCTCAACAAATTTCCGTCCACGCCAGCGCCATTATGGGAGTAAATGTCCGTTAAAACTCTAATGGGAGGCTGTCAGGGCCATGCGACTCCTTCTTAGAACCCACCTTGATAGAGTTATGGGTTTTGCCCTCCGTGATGTCTGCAAGCAGGTACATCGTTGCAGCCCCAGGAGTTGAGCCAAAGGACAATCGGGACGACGCGACAATGTTGGCGGGGTGGTCCTGTGCAGAGTACAGCATAACGTAATACGCCTGGAGGGTAGATCCCATATCCTATTGGTTATCTAAGCGCTGTCTATCATCAGTCATAAAAACATTAATCGAAGTCCTCCGTCGGTGGTGCTGTTCCATTGTCACGTGGTAAATAGACGGGCGCTAACACATCGTGTGTGCTCGACCTGACCATAGCTCCTTCAAGGTGGCGTCGAGAGAGGGCAGTGAGCTGTGCCTTGGCGCGATTCGCCATTGCCTAACGCTCTGGCGAATGCAGCACCATAGTACATTCCCGGAGAATGGTGGAATAGAAATCCTGGATTTGTTGCCTCCACGTTGCGACATCCCTTCCATAACAAATTAAGGTATTGCAGAGTTCTGGCTGTGTGCAGAGGACCCGCCATGACAACACAGACTGATAATCATCGCGGCGTCGACGATAGACTGTCCACTTTGCTGCCAGCAGTCTGGTGAACTAACACGGACCATGTTCAGCTTCCATGGTCCCCAGTTTCGCAACACCCTTTGACGGCGAAGAATGACTGCACAGATATACGCATCATGATTAGAGAAATAATGAGCCAGATTTCAGCAACCTGCCTCCCACCGAAAATATCGTGGGAGATATAAACACGAACGAGGCGAATATTAAAATACATAAACCTTCGAGATCGCTATGAACATGCTCCCTAGAATCCTCAAAGTTGAGGTGCTGGACAATTGCCGGCCGGAGTGGCCGAGCGGTTCTAGGCGCTACAGTCTGGAGCCGCGCGACCGCTACGGTTGCAGGCTCGAATCCTGCCTCGGGCATGGATGTGTGTGATGTCCTTAGGGTAGTTAGGTTTAAGTAGTTCTAAGTTCTAGGGGACTGATGACCTCAGAAGTTAAGTCCCATAGTGCTCAGAGCCATTTGAACCATTTGCTGGACAACTGCCGCTAGCGCCACGCATGGTGAGTGACGTGGCAGTTGATCTTTCAGCGACTGGCTGGAGCTCAAGTAACTTCCCATGATCAAACATCTTGCGACCCAGGAAGGCAGACGTGACTGCCTCGGAGCAGAAAGTGAAACTTTGGCGATGGTGACCAAAAGGAGATGGCGCATAGACGTTGATGATCCTCATGCCACAAAACTTGAAATCTGAGCCTCTGATATCTGGGAGAGAGGTAACCTCACCAGCGAGGATACATCCCGTAAAAAGATCACCATCCAATTACCAGTAAGGGAAGCATGGGAGACGTGTGCCTCAAAGCAACGAGGCACACAAAAAGCTGCAACACGCCCCTCCTGAAGGAGAGCAACGTCAACGTGCCCAGCATGCGCATTTCTTGGAGTAACGCCAGTTCACGTGTGCAATTGTTATTGACATTGACTGTGGCTATGCAATAAGTTTGAAAAGCTGCCGTCGCCAGAAGAGCTTGAGATGCAAAAATGGAAGAAGTACTGGGAGCTCCCCGTTAGGCACCCGTGGAAGATACATCACTGTGATTGGGACAAAATGGACCGCATCGAGGGAGTTCCATGGCTCTGTGCACGTCAAGAATGTCCATTCTCAGCACCGACGTAGTCCGCCGAAGAGACAGACGTGTCATCAGGCCGGTTCAGTATTACACTTTCAGAGGTGCGTCCACAGGAAGCGTTAGACACCGAAAGGGGGAAGACGTCGGTAGGTGGAGGCTGACCGGAGACGGTGGTGGGGAGAGACGTCGCGTCGTCTGGTGCCAGGTGGTCGGGGGACAGCGCTTCATCGGGAGGAGCGTCGTCATCCGAAGCACAAATACTATGGGAGCATTCATCAGGAGGGGTAAGCCACTCTCTCTTCCGTTTCCGAGGTGGCCATTGCTTCCTAACATGCTGTTCTGTGTCGGATGGCTGACGGCTGTTGTCCGACTTGAGACCAGTCGGCAGAAAAGTGGAAGACGGTACAGTTCCACGATCAACAATCATGGGGTCGGGACAGACGTCTTGCGGCTGCTGACGACTATTGTATATTGGTACTGCCGCCGGCGACAGTGTAGGAGAGACAGCCAAATGTCCATTGCGTCGTCGAGAGAAGTCGACGCCGATGCCGACTGATTCAGAGCGGGCGCCGCAGGCAGCCCCGCCGCGGACACATAGGACGTAAAACAGTGGGCGCCGCAGGGAGAGCAACGTCTCCGATCGGCGTCCAAAGCAGTCCACGTCGGAGACATTCCGAATGTTCATGATCTTCCTGGTCACCACCTGAACAAGTGCGCGGCAGGCCATTGTACATGACGACAGCCCTGTAGACGGCAAAAACCAAGTAAGAAGGCTTGTGTTTCCTCAGTTCAATTTCTATATGACGGATACCACCGAGGACACGGTAGGTTTCGAACGTCTTCCACGTGTCAGCAGCGTGACTGACGACTTTCTACATCTACATCTACATTTATACTCCGCAAGCCACCCAACGGTGTGTGGCGGAGGGCACTTTACGTGCCACTGTCATTGCCTCCCTTTCCTGTTCCAGTCGTGTATGGTTCGCGGGAAGAACGACTGCCGGGAAGCCTCCGTGCGCGCTCGAATCTCTCTGATTTTACGTTCATGATCTCCTCGGGGGGTATAAGATGGGGGAAGAAATATATTCGATACCTCATCCAGAAACGCACCCTCTCGAAACCTGGACAGCAAGCTACACCGCGATGCAGAGCGCCTCTCTTGCAAAGTCTGCCACTTGAGTTTGCTAAACATCTCCGTAACGCTATCACCCTTACCACATAACCCTGTGACGAAACGCGCCGCTCTTCTTTGGATCTTCTCTATCTCCTCCGTCAACCCGATCTGGTACGGATCCCACACTGATGAGCAATACTCAAGTATAGGTCGAACGAGTGTTTTGTAAGCCACCTCCTTTGTTGATGGACTACATTTTCTAAGGATTCTCCCAATGAATCTCAACCTGGTACCTGCATTAACAACAATTAATCAACAATTAATTCAAATCGTTCCGCACGCATACTCCCAGATATTTTACAGAAGTAACTGCTACCAGTGTTTGTTTCGCTATCATACTAAACGATCCTTCTTTCTATGTATTCGCAATACATTACATTTGTCTATGTTAAGGATCAGTTGCCACTCCCTGCACCAAGTGACTATCCGCTGAAGATCTTCCTGCATTTCGCTACAGTTTTCTAATGCTGCAAATTTTCTGTATACTACTGCATCATCCGCGAAAGGTCATTTATATATATTGTGAAAAGCAATGGCCCCATAACACTTCCCTGTGGCACGCCAGAGGTTACTTTAACGTCTGTAGACGTCTCTCCATTGAGAACAACATGCTGTGTTCTGTTTGCTAAAAACTCTTCAATCCAGCCACACAGCTGGTCTGATATTCCGTAGGCTCTTACTTTGTTTATCAGGCGACAGTGCGGAACTGTATTGAACGCTTTCCGGAAGTCAAGGAAAATGGAATCTATCTGGGAGCCTGTATCTAATATTTCCTGGGTCTCATGAACAAATAAAGCGAGTTGGGTCTCACACGATCGCTGTTTCCGGAATCCATGTTGATTCCTACAGAGTAGATTCTGGGTTTCCAGTTACTTTGCAGTAATGTTGAAAGGGGTAAACCACAACGTCCGATGGCACCTCAAACGGGAGTTCACAAACCCTCAACGTTCATAGTTCAAGGTAATAAACAACGACCACCGTCATAATATCGGAACCTGGGGTCGCCAGTGAGCTGTGCTCTCCGTCCTCTGGCGCATCGCCAGAGGGGGTTGCGGTGCTTAGTAGCGTGTGATGGCTGGCTGCTTTTATAGAGAGAGGACGGACTAGCGTACGGGCAGTTGGTGGTAGGTGGCCCTCTTGGACGGCTGCGTTTCGCGAGCGGGATTGTATCGTACCACCGTTTTGAGGTGGGAAGCCACGCCCCATCGCAGTTTGTGTTGCGACTCGTCCAGAATGGCGGTGAGGCGATGGCTCCGGAGCTTACAGCCAGGAGCTGTAGTATTCTGGGCTTGTTGCTTGGTGGATTACATTTTTCTAGTTTTATGTACATACGTACTGTTTACATCTTTTATATTCATATATGTTTGGTCGCAACAGGTCTGAGAATTAACCTATCATTATTGAGAATTGTGCCCCAGTTGTTGGTTTGATTGCGTAGTGACCATAATTTTGGTATATCCTTTTATATACATTCTTCCGACTTAAGGTTTGAGAAGACAAGAAACGTCTGTATTTATGATCATTGCAGGGCCGACAAGGGTTTCCGATGTTCCGCTTTACAACTTTTATATTCATATATGTTTGGTCGCAACAGGTCTGAGAATTAACCTATCATTATTGAGAATTGTGCCCCAGTTGTTGGTTTGATTGCGTAGTGACCATAATTTTGGTATATCCTTTTATATACATTCTTCCGACTTAAGGTTTGAGAAGACAAGAATCGTCTGTATTTATGATCATTGCAGGGCCGACAAGGGTTTCCGATGTTCCGCACCCAACCGTGATCTACCTTGGGCGCGTATTTGGGTTGAGAGCGTTGCCTATTCTGAGGCGCGCCAATCGCCACCTCTGTCGGAGCCTGTATTGCTCGATCCCCCGGAACGTGGCCCAGCCCTTCCACTCCCACTCATACTTAACGATAACTGCAGACATGAGTAGAACCATATCAGTCAGCATGGCGCCGCACAGTATCGCCGCAAGTCTCTTCATTCGCCATCTTCATATAAGCAGTGATGTTAATTATTGGAAAATGAATACCGAGAACATCTTGCTGTGGGAGACACATTTCGTCCTGTATAGACCGTTCGACTTCATATGCTTTTGTTCGTTCATGGTCCACAGGAAAAATTAATTTCATCGTGACTTGGTGATAAGAAAACGCCATGATGATCGATGAATACGGGCGAGAAGATAAGCCGCTGCGTGGAAGTAAACCGAAGCACGCTCACTCTCAAGCAGCACAACGGGCGAGACGTAATCAGGGTGTGCTTGCCTCACAGCTGCCAAAAGCATACCGACATTTAGGCTATCCGAGCACGACACGCGGTCAGATCAAAAATTCCATATGTCGTCAACCACGTGTTTACAACCTGCACTCGTGCACCCGTTATGTATATTCATGTACAGGTGAAACATTTTTAACTGAAAGTCATTTTCCCGGTTTCAGCGGATGATTACGATACTGAAGTGCCTGCGTTGTAGAGAATACGATCCACATTTCCCTCTGATATGCATGCATCGTTCCTCTGACCAACACAAGCACTGCAACAACGTAGAAGCGACATTTTCCCGTTTTGAAAATCTTTATCCGTTATCAAGATACACCCGAAAACTAAATGTACCAATTGTGAGGATCGCCACTTGCATAACTTCCGTTCATGGCAAACAGTCGAAATTTTTACCATTTGTTCTTAGGATGACTTTCTCGGGGAACCTTGACACTTTTTTCTGTAACATTTTCAGTTACCGAGATCCTGAGGTTCAAACTTACCAACTTACGAACATAACATCTGGTCTGAGGCTTAAATATTTTAACTGACAGTGAACACATGGTAAGGATTCTAGGGTCATCGCAATGATTTTGAAGTCACCAAAATTTATTCCGAGCACTTTTTCTGCAGTAAAACGTCATGATACCCTGTGTCTGTGTAATTGGCACTTTACGACTGTACAAATTTGCCCAGGGTGGTACTGCAGTGACAAAAATGGGTTAAAAGGAGTCTTAAATAGAATAAGTTTTATATACAACGCACACCCTGCTGTAGCAGGAAAAAGAGCACAAAAAGGATGAATATGTTCCCTTTTAAATGTGGGAAACCACCTGGCTCAATCCTTAGTCCGTCTTCCGCATAAAATATTTTGGTATGCGAATATTTCGCACTTTTGTGCTGAAGAAGGAAGCAGAGTGAGACTAACAACGGACGAGAAAGGACACAATGCCAGTGGGAGAGAAAGAGGAGACAGTGATGGTGGGAGAGAAAGAGCGAAAGAGAAAGAGGGAGGAGGTATTGATGGTCAATGAGAGACAGTGGCAGTAAAAGAGAAACAGGGATGAACGGAGACAGGGAGGGAGCAAAAGAGAGAGGAGACAGTGGAAATATAGTATATTCTTTCTTTCTTCCTTTGGGCCTTTATCCCACTGCCACGCAGGGTCGGCCGTGTTGTAAGGATTTGGCAGTGATAGATGCAGAGGGTGGCCGGATGCCCTTCCTGACGCCACCCCAAACTCCCCAGGACATAAGTAGTGTACCCCAGCTGTCTGCATCTAGTTTAAGCCATGAAGTAGTGCTAACGTTTTCAAATGTCTGTGAGTCGTGTAACTGAGGCGGAACGTGGGGGCCAGACCAGTATTCAGCTAGTGGGATGTGGAAAACCGCCTAAAAACCTCATCCAGGGTGGCCGGCATACCGGCCATCGTCGTTAATCCGCTGGGTGGATTCGATCCGGGGCCGGCGCCCCTACCCGAGTCCAGGAAGTAGCGCATTAACGCTCTCGGCTACCCTGGCGGGTTGGAAATATAGTACAGATGAGTGCAATAAATTGAGGATCTGGACCCTTCCAGACAGACGAACTTCAACACGTAGGTACAGGAAAGGGCGCATTTGGTGCGAAATTTTAAACACCTGGCTATACGGGAAAAATAGGTTGGACCCTCCAAAATTTCTGAGTTGCCGAAGTGTGGTGGAGGCAGTGGCAGTGGGAAAGAAATAAGAGAGGAGACAGTGGCAATGGGATATACAGTAAAACGGGAGAAAAAGAAGATAGTGGAAGCGATACAATGAAGTGACAAAAGTCATGGAACAGCTATATGCTCATGTACAGAAGGTGGTAGTATCGCATACGCAACTGTATAAAAGGGCAATGAATTGGTAGAACTGTCATTTGTGCTCAGGTGGTTCATGTGAAAAGGTGTCTGACGTGATTATGGCCGCATGATGGGAATTAACAGACTCTGAATGTGGAATGGTAGTTGGTGCTAGACGCATAGGACACTCGATTTCGGAAATCATTAGGAAATTCAATATTCAGCGACCCAAAATGTCAAAATTGTGCCGAGAATACCAAATTTCAGGCATTACCTCTCACCATAGACAAAGCAGTGACTGACAGACTTCACATACCGACCGAGAACAGCAGTATTTGCATAGAGTTGTCAGTGCTAACAGACAAGCAACACTGCGTGAAATAACCGCAGAAATTAATGTGGGACCTACAATGAGCATATGCATTAGGACAGTGCGGAGAAATTTGGCGTTAATGGGCTATGTCAGCAGACGACCGACGCTAGTGTCGCCTGCAGCGCCTGTCCCGACATCAGTTGGTAAGAGCTGATGGTAGGCAGCAGATCCCACAAAGCCATGGACTCAAGTTATCAACAAGGCACTATGCAAGCTGGTGGTGGCCTAGTAGTGGTGTGGGCTGTGTTTACCTGGAATGAGCTGGGTCCTCTGGTCCAGCTGAACCAATCACTAACTTAAAATGGTCATTTTCGGTTGCAACTTAAACAATCGTCATTATCTCCGGTTATAGATGCGGAAAAATGGCGACATGGCTACCTGATTTGAGCCTCCGGGCTCGTTTATTTATATGTCTTTCCCTTATGTCTCTGACGTAGTTGGTTCAAATGGTTCTGAGCACTATGGGACTTAACATCTGTGGTCATCAGTCCCCTAGAACTTAGAACTACTTAAACCTAACTAACCTAAGGACATCACATACATCCATGCCCGAGGCAGGATTCGAACCTGCGACCGTAGCAGTCGCGCGGTTCCGGACTGCGCGTCTAGAACCGCTAGACCACCGCGGCCGGCTATGTAGCTCGTCTGGAGGGGACAAGTGCAGGACTCTTTAATAATTACAAAGTCAGCTTTCCTCAGCCCACTTCGACCCCTAGACATAGGTCACTAGGCGCTGTTGTAATTGCAATGTATAGGTTCTTCACAGCACGTCAGCGCCCTTTGCTGCTGTGATTACGTCACACTCGTATACAGTGCCCGCCGAGCCATGCACCCGAGCAGTGTCATAAACCAGTTTCACAGAACTATTTGCTAAATATCAATATCGCCAGCGCCTGCCATCCGATGTGGCAATTGGTCCCTTAACTACTAGTTTCCAGCCATAGATGCGCGAAATTTACAAGACTTCCTCAAATCCACGTCGGTACTTATTTGTGGCGCAGCATACCTTCTCCCTTCCGAGAAGATTCGTCCTGAATCTTTAACATCGTGCTCCCACTCAACTAACTTGACTCTAATATTTACATATTGAGAACAACCTCTCGAATTCACCATACAGGACTTCCGCTCACACTTTACTACTACCGTGTACCACTCATCATAATCTTGTACACTAATTAGGACCTTAAAACTAACTGATTCCCCTACCAGTGCCGGTCAATCATTGGTGTGTTAGCATGTTCACAGCCTATGCCGTCTTGCGCCTTACCCAGAAATACAGAATGCAAAAGCCTTCTAGAAACACGCAACAACTGGTGGCCAATACGTTTACCACTAATACTTTGTGCTCCTGTTGTTCTCGGAAATGGTGTACGAGCCACATTTGTTCTATCGAAATTCACCGTTGCTGGGATTCTATTAATTTGTCCAAGGGCTGCAAAAACTATAGGTTGAATGTGTCATTGAAACATGTAAAATTTTGAATCCTACTGTCCAATACAAGGTAATCCGTGACAGTGTCATACCAGCAGAGCCTGTAAAGCATAGCCGAAAGACGAAAATCCGTCCCGTTTACCTCACAAGATGTGCCATTAATGATCATTGCGCTTTCCTGACGCTCAAGTTTTTTCAACCCTACCGGTCTGCCTCCTTCGAAACAATCCAGCCATATAGTGTCTGGAATGATTATGCAGTATCAATAATGTGTAGCCGTCCTCTGGATCTTCGTTCGGGCTGGCAGAAGCTTCTTCCCACAACTCGTCCCATTTACTTCCCCCAGAAAAAAAACTCACTTCACCAAGTCGGCTTATCAGTCCGTACTTCTCCACCAGGGCAGATCATAGCCTTCATTTGTACACACTTTTCCAACAGTGTCTGTGACGTTACTACGTGAGCCTGCCTGTCCTTTGGAACTAACAATATTTCCCGCGTTCTCATCTGCATAACAAAGTTTTCCTATCACTTCTTCCCTCCTTCAAAGAAGGCACGAACTACAAAAAAAACTAACTAAACCACAGAAAAACAACAAATATCCCTATGACAATAAAAATACATACTCCCTGGCATAGTAAACAAAAAAACCAACAAATTACAATAATACGACTTACTTACGCAACAGTAACTATACGGCACATCATGTACCTTACGTTGCTCTCCAATTAGAGCTTCCTTCTTTTTACCCTTCATAACTTTCACCTCCTGATTGGTGGCCGATAACGGTGGTATCCCCTCCACCATTCCTTTAACAGTTTTAAGCAGCTGACGTGTATAACAGACTTTTTTTTGAAGGGAACTGGATGTTCACATTAACTAGTGAGGTCATTTCCACAACCTGATATGGTCCCCGGTTTCTTGTCAAAAATTTCCTCATTTTCAACATTGACGTATAGGGAGTGACGACCATTACCTACTGACCCACACGATATTGCAGCAATTTGGCCATGCGTCTGATCAGTCGTTCCTGGCATACTAGCGCCTTCGTGTTTGAGTTTTGCATATCCTTCCAAACTTCCCTAATTCGTCTGGCAAACTTCGTCACCGACTCACCATACAGTGCTAATTTAGGAATCAGAACATCAAAGGGAGATACCATTTTCCGGACGTACACCAGCTCAAATGGCGACAAGCGCATTGCAGTATGAACCTTCGAATTACGTAAATAGTCGTCCCAATCCTCATGCCTGGAACCTACATAATAGCTCAACGTCTCAGAAATTGTCTTGAGCATGCGAAATGTTCTTCCAGTGGTTGGTGGATGAAATGGCCTCGTCCGTAACTTCCATATACGCAACTAGTGGCATAGTTGTCTGTTTTATTAAATCCGAGACAAAATGCGTATCCTGGTCCATAATTATGGTCTCAGGCACTCCAAACTTTAACATCCAATTGTTTAATAATGGCTATGCTATAATCATAGCTCATTGGTGCTGCATCGGTACCATTGCCAAACACCGAGAGAAATGATTATGATCATGAGAACATACCTGCAGGTGTTTTATTAAGTGGCCCAAGGACATCCAATCGTAACATAAAAAAAATGGATTGGACGCCTCTGATAACCTTTGCAACGTCACTTGCTGATGCGCAATGCCGGCCCTCTGCACTCTTGGCACACAGTCCTTAACATACCACCGGCCGGTGTGGCCGAGCGGTTCTAGGAGCTTCAGTCTGGAACCGCGCGACCGCTACGGTCGCAGATTCGAATCCTGCCTCGGGCATGGATGTGTGTGATGTCCTTAGGTTAGTTAGGTTTAAGTAGTTTAGGTTCTAGGGACTGATGACCTCAGATGTTGAGTCCCATAGTGCTCAGAGCCATTTGAACCTTGACATACCACTCCATGTGAAGCTTCCTGTTCCTCCACCAAAACAGCTCTGCTACACGTCTGCCCATTGCACATCGCCCATTATGACCTGACAACATATGGTCGTGAGATTGATGCAAGACTTCCTTCCGAAAACCATCCGGAACTTCCACACATGGTCCACACTTCGTCGTTCTTCGCAACAAACCCACGTATATAACGAAATGTGGCTGTGACTTAAATGTCTGGCACTCTTTATGTTTTGCCTGTGCCTGCTGCCATTCCTCAACGGTCTCCCCTTTCGCTACCCCGCTGCTTCACGCATCTGCATCTGGCTTATGATTACCTCATACTCAAGTTCTCTAAGATTAAGTGCCCACCGAGTTAATATACTAGATGGATCTTTCAAACAAAGCGACCATTTCAATGAGGCATGCTCTGTCGCGAACTTAAGCTTCCTACCGTACAGATACCAGCGAAAAATATGTACTGCCATATCTGACCATGAACATCTCTTTCTCCGTCGTTGAGTAGTTACTCTCCGCATTCCTTAGCTGCCTTGAAGCATAGGCTACCGGAAGTCCCTGACCACCTACCATCTTTCCGAAAACGCAATTGATTACCTCATTTGAAGCATCACACGAAACGATGAATTCTTTCTCGAAATCTGGAAAAACCAATACTGGATCTGAAACTAATATTTATTTCAGTTTTTCAAATGCCTCCTGAAATTCCTGAGACCAATGGAATTTCGTCCCGCTCTTCAGTAGCCTATTCAAGGGTATGGCTATTTTCACCAAGCCCTTCACGAACTGTCTATAATAATTACAGTGGCCAATGAATGACTGAATGACTGTACCTGCTTAGTTGTTTGTGGTATCGGATAATTTTGAACTGCGTCTGTAAGACCATGATCGGTCTGCAAACAAAGTTCACTGATCACATCCCCAATCAATTTACCTGCGTTTGCGCGAAATGGCACTTGTCCTAACTTAACATCAAAAGTCCCAATCGTAGTCTACTGAAGACGTCATTCAAATGTCTCACACGCTCTGGTAAATCCTTTGCATAGACAGTTACGTCATCGAGATAGACCAAACAAGTTTTTGGTCTTAGTCCTCTCAGTACCCCATATAACACCCGCTGAAAAGTTGCCCGTGTGTTCATTAGTCCAAATGACATGAATTTTAATGAAAATGTCCTGCTGGGATGGTAAATGCTGTTTTCAGCCTATCTTCAGGCTACACCTTCTATTGATGGCATCCGCTCCTGGAGTCCACAGTTGTAAAGAACCAACACTAACCCAGATTATCCAGCGTTTCCGTGATCTTTAAAAGTCGATAAGTGTCCACAGTGGTTCGTGTGTTTAGATATCTAAAATCACAGCAAAATCTGTATTTCCGTGTCCCGTCTGCCGACTTCTTTGAAATGACGACAGTGTTTTATTTATTTATTTATTTACACGTCAAGTTCCGTAGGACCAAATTGAGGAGCAGATCTCCAAGGTCATGGAACGTGTCAGTACATGAACTTACAGCATAAAAATAATAACAGATAAAAATAAATGTTTATGAACCTGAAAAAAGGTCAGTCCATAAGTTTAAGTAAACGCTATCAGCAATACAATAAGAATCAGCTTAATTTTTCAAGGAATTCCTCGACAGAGTAGAAGGAGTGACCCATGAGGAAACTCTTTAGTTTAGATTTGAAAGCGCGTGGATTAATGCTAAGATGTTTGAATTCGAGTGGCAGCTTATTGAAAATGGATGCAACAGTATACCGCACACCATTTTGCACAAGAGTTAAGGAAGTCCGACCCAATTGAGGTTTGATTTCTGCCTAGTATTAACCGAGTGAAAGCTGCTCATTCTTGGAAATAAACTAATATTGGTAACAAGAAACGGCAATAAGGAATATACATATTGAGAGGCCAATGTCAAAATACCCAGACTCGTGAACAGAGGTCGACAAGTGGTTCGTGAATTCACACCACTTATTGCCCGAACCGCTCGTTTCTGAGCCAAAAATATCCTTCTAGAATGGGAAGAGTTACCCCAAAACATAATACCATACGACATAAGTGAATGAAAATAAGCAAAGTAGACTAATTTACGTGTCGAAGTATCACTCACTTTTGATATCGTTCGAATAGTGAGAATGGCAGCATTAAGTCTTTGAACAAGATCCTGAACGTGGGCTTTCCACGACAGCTTACTATCTATCTGAACATCTAAAAATTTGAACTGTTCAGTTTCACTAATCATATGCCCGTTCTGTGAGATTAAAACGTCAGGTTTTGTTGAATTGTGTGTCAGAAACTGCAAAAACTGAGTCTTACTGTGATTTAACGTGAGTTTATTCTCTACAGGGCATGAACTGAGGTCATGTACTGCACTACTTGAAACCGAGTCAGTGTTGCACACAACATCCTTTACTACCAAGCTAGTGTCATCAGCAAACAGAAATATTTTAGAGTTACCCATAATACCAGAGGGCATATCATTTATATAAATAAGGAAAAGGAGTGGCCCCAACACTGATCCCTGGGGCACCCCCCACTTGACAATACCCCACTCAGATCCAACATCACAGCTGTTATCAACATTGTGTGAATAATGACCTTTTGCTGCCTGTTGCTAAAGTAAGAGGTGAACCAATTGTGAGCTACTCCCGTTATTCCATAATGGTCCAACTTC
Organism: Schistocerca americana; assembly: GCF_021461395.2. Lineage (NCBI taxonomy): Eukaryota > Metazoa > Arthropoda > Insecta > Orthoptera > Acrididae > Schistocerca > Schistocerca americana. The sequence goes on along the minus strand of NC_060121.1, from coordinate 504,271,731 downwards.
TGGAGCAATATTGTGAGATCAACACAGTCAAATGCCTATGTTAAATCAAAAAATACGCCAAGCGTTCGAAACTTTTTGTTTAGCCCATCCAGTACCTCACAGAGAAAAGAGAATATAGCATTTTCAGTTGTCAAACGACTTATAAAGCCGAACTGTACATTTGATAGCAAATCGTGTGATATAAAATGATCAATTAACCCTACATACACAGCCTTTTCGATAACTTTTGCAAACACTGATGGCATAGAAACAGGTCTAAAATTATCTACATTATCCCTTTCTCCCTTTTTATAAAGCGGCTTTAGTACTGATTACTTTAATCGCTCAGGAAACTGACCATTCCTAAAGGAAAAATTACAAATATGGCTAAATACAGGGCTAACATGTGCAGCACAGTACTTTAATATTCTGCTAGACACTCCATCATAACCACGAGAGTCCTTAGTGTTTAGTGATTTAATTATTGACTCAATCTCCCTCTCTAGCTTAAGCAAAAATGCTCTGAAGTCGGAGTTAGGGGACCTATAAACAACAGCAATTAGAAGTTTAGTTTCACTAAATTCAACTAATGCTGCACAACTTTAAAATATCTGTTCAGTGCAGTGTCGTGATACGTCTATGGACTCAAATGAAATACTGTTTTTTACGTACAGAGCCACTCCCCCACCCCGCAAGGAACTCCTTGAGAAACAGCCAGCGAATCTGTTGCCTGGTAAAGGAAGCCTCTGAATTTTCAAATTATGTAAGTGGTTCTCTGATATACCAATAATTTTAGAGTTATCATCTATTAGCAGTTCACTAACTTTATCTCTAATACCTCTTATATTTTGATGAAATATGCTAATTCCTTCTCTACTGGGAAACATTACGTCCTCTGGAGGCGAGCCCCTTAGTTAGAGGCACTTCCTTTAAGCAGGAATACCTATCAGCTGGCTCCAGTCTAAAAATGGTGCAGCTCTAGCACCAACTACTACAGGACTTTTTCCATGAGTGACACCACTACCACCACCACCACCCACTACACTGTCACCTATAAGCTTAGCCAGCCTCCTCTTCCCATACCTTTTTACTCCAGGGACTATCCCTTGGTTCTACGAGTATGATCCCATCCTGCAGTTGTTGTTCAATAAATTCTACTACCAATAGTTGCAGCTGCCTTGCTATGTAGTATGTCTTCCTGTACATACGTGCCCTATTCCCTCTCGGTATCTGATGTTGCGTCAGCGAGGTTGCCGGTAACCCTGTGTCACAAAATAAATCATTTAACCTCAACAACAAGCACTCCATAGCCATTCTATTACTGCCCTGCAGGTGACCTACGTTCCCTCCCTTCCACATCTATGGTTTGCTTCGACCTATCGAAGTCTTTATCTTCCAAGACTTTCAGAGAGGTTTTTAGTGCTCCCTTTGACAGTTATCCACACTAACCGGAATCATATGCTCCTCATTAATGTCACTCACATGTATTAAACAGCTGTTGATAAAATTATGCGAACTATCCAATTCTTCATTGCTTCAGAGTTGTTTAACAACTTCTTACAACGTTTCCCTCGGTAAGTCGGTACCAACTGAAACCCACACTATCTTTCCCATACCTGCTGGTATTTTATCCTGCTGATCGATCTTCACTAAAAACGTACACAGTTTAGTTGGACACACAGCCATGATAGGTGAACCTTGCGCCATTGTCTCAGTTGCAACTGTTTCCCCCCGGTTGAAACAAAATCCCACTGAGTTCCACTGTACATTGCAAAAGACCAATCTTAGCGTGATGTTTGTCAAGAATGTCCAGCCAGAGAATCACTGAACAACCTTCGCCTACGCATGGCAACACCCCCATGCATTTGCTGAACCTAGTTTTCCTGACTGAAAACTCCAGTACTGCTGTACCCAATGATTCCACCCTGTTATCGCTAACACAAAGCAACCTATACCGTGGTAGCACAGCCTCCTCTCGCCCACAGGGTCCAGACTGATAACGGACACATTCGCACTGTGTACGCCAAAAATCTCCGTTTCTTGCAACCCTCTGAGCCAAATATGCTGCATTCCATCTATGCACTAACTTGTCCCGCGTTACGGTCTGTCGGGATTGCCTTACGACGTTTGAAGCAAATACCAGTTTGTGTTCAACGCTGCTTCCCTTGTCGGTGCTTTCCACTCTTTCTACAGTCAGATCCACAAGAAAGTGTACGCCGTTATCTGTATGAAATGAAAGACACTGTTATAAATACACTGAAGAGCCAAAGAAACTGGTACACACTCCCAATATTGTGCATGGTCCCCTCGAGCACGCAGAAGTGCCGCAACACCATGTGGCATGGACTATGTCTGAAGTAGTGCTGGAGGGAGTTGACACCATGAATCCTGCAGGACTGTCCATAAATCCGTAAGAATACGAGGGGGTGAAGATCTCTTCTGAACAGCAAGGCATTCCTGATTTGCTCAATAATGTTCATGTCTGGGGTATTTGGCGGCCATCGGAAGTGCTTAAACTCAGAAGCCACTCTGTAGCAATTCTGACGTGTGGGGTGTCGCATTGTCCTTCTGGAATTGCCGAAGTCTGTTGGAATGGACAATGGACATGAATAGATGCAGATGATCAGACAGGATGCTTACGTACGTGTCACCTGTCAGAGTTGTATCTAGTCGTATCAGGGATCCCATATCACACCAAATGCACCCGCTCCACTCCATTACAGAGCCTCCACCAACTTGAGCAGTCCACTGTTGAGATGCAGAGTCCAATGATTCATGAGGTTGTCTCTATACCCGTACACTTCCATCCACTGAATAAAATTTGAAACGAGACTCGTCCGACCAAGCAACATGTTTCCAGTCATCAACAGTCCAATGTCGGTGTTGACGGGCCCAGGCGAGGCGTAAAGCTTTCCGTCGTGCAGTCGTCATGGGTTCACGATTGGGCCTTCGGATCCGTAAGCCCATATCGATTACGTTTCGATGAATGGTTCTCACGTTGATACTAGTTGATGGCCCAGCATTGAAGTATCCAGCAATTTTCGGAAGGGTTGCAGTTGTGTCACGTTGAACGATCTCTTCAGTCGTCGTTGGTCCCGTTCTTGCAGTATTATTTTCGGGCCGTTGCGATGTCGGAGATTTCATGTTTTACCGGATTCCTGATATCCGTGAAATGGTCGTATGGGAAAATCCCCACTTCATCGCTACCTCGGAGATGCTGTGTCTCATCGCTCGTGCGTCGACTGGAACACCACGTTCAGACTCACTTAAATCTTGATAACCTGCCGTTGTAGCTCCAGTAACCGATCTAACAGATGCGCCAGACACTTTTTTCTTATATTGTTTACATGTCTCTGTATTTGAATACATATCCATATACAAGTATCTTTGACATTTCATGTTATTATTAATTGCGCAATTACCTAATAGTTGATCCAATCGCCGCCATTATGGATTATAACTTGGCACCCTAGCCCTCTCTACGCTAAATCATCCACGTTTCCAACCTCTAAATGTCGTTTAACCCACTTCGCAACGAATGTCTTTGGCTTTCTAAGAATTTTAGCAGTAGTTCAATTTCAAAGCTTTGGTCCCTTTGGATGATTTACAAGGAACACAGCCTTGTGATGCTTCAGGTATTTTGCAGTCATTTTAAACTGCAACCGACAAAACAAAACATTCAACTCTCGCACTGTTTGTCTACACACGGTACAGAAGCCCATTGATCACAGTTTCGACACCACTACCAGAGATGTCGCTGCGGAACTTACATTTAAAATTATGGCGTACACTCTGTTGTGGAACTGAGTGTACCTCTACACTCAAATGCCCGGCGGCCCGCGATACCATACGCTTGCACTGTGGTTGCTCGCACTGCTTCCTTACATGCCCCTCCCGACATCTATATCACTTCACTCTATCTTCATTGTAAGTATTGCGACCCTAAGAGCTGCCTCTAAAGTCCTCTGAGTTCTTCATCCGTTACCCCCCCCCCCCCCCCCACCCGGACATTTCAGTGGGAATACCACGCAGAAAAATATCCACAGCTCTATTTTGTTCCTCCCGCAATATTACTCTGTTAGCTTCAGCGTCCTGGGTCTGTACATACGCCTTTGTGCATTTACCTAATCTATTCAGTCCGAGAATGCCTCCACAGACTTGTTGCGCTGCATCGACAGCATACTTAATTTCTCCCTAAAAACTGCGCAGTGTTCTGTTTCTGGTACCGCTGGTACAATCTAGCGGCCCATTCCTGGAGTGTATGTGCTATTCTCAATGTCTCGTGGTAGACAACATATGTTCTGGCGTCCCCCGACAAACGCATATTAGCAACGTAGAGGCTTGCTTCATCTGACCATCCATGTGTTTCCGCAGTGTCCCTCACGTCCTTAACGGAAATTGTCCCGTCCTCCTCCAGAGAAGGGATTAATCAGTTCTACCACTGCCGGCTCATACGGAACAGACGGCACTCTCAATCCAGACTTTCTCTCCCATGACTGATTGCGACTGATCCTGAGTCTCTTTACGAGCCTCTAAGTCTACTTCATGCTCTGAAACTGCTCTGTTAACGCTTGCATTTGCTGGGTTAAAGCAGCAACTGCATCTGAAGTAGCAGCATGTATTTCTACCATTTTGCGTAACTCAATTCAACTGGCTTTTTTAAAATGAAAGACAAAATTCATCTCCCATTTAAACCTACAAAAAATGTAATCAGAAGCCGTCGGGGTGGCCGAGCGGTTCTAGGCGCTACAGTCTGGAACCGTGCGGCCGCTATGGTCGCAGGTTTGAATCCTGCCTCGGGCATGGATGTGTGTGATGTCCTTATGTTAGTTAGGTTTAGGTAGTTCTAAGTTCTAGGGGACTGATGACCTCAGAAGTTAAGTCCCATAGTGCTCAGAGCCATTTGAACCATTTGTAATCAGAAATTAATTTCTCCGTCGAATCATCACCCAATTACGCTCAGTGTAATTATTAGACAGATGACAAATAAGCCTACATACAGGTCTGGTACATGGCAAATCATGCCCAGGCAAACTGCAAAATGAACACATCACTCGCTCTAAATTATCATGTCCTTTATAAAGGATGGGGGCCCCTCCACGCCCACACCAACGTGGTGACCAAGGCAAAAGTTCTACTGTCACCTCCGTATAACACGTTAGTTTTCAAATCGTGAGTCACAGGATGCGGGCTGTGATGTCGTCCATGCGTCTGGGTAGGATTACTCATTGACATGGTCCATCAGGAGACAGAAAGTGGACGAAAGCGATCGCAGGGTAGCGGTTTGTAAGGACAGAGGGAAAGAAGTGCCAACGCAAGCGCCAAGGGGAAAAAACCTCTGCGACGGTAGGACGGGTAGTAAGGGCAGTAACGGCTTGCTAGCTGCGACAGTGCATGCAAGGTGTGGTTATGTTAGTGCGAGGTATCGTGCATTGTTACCTTTGTCGTTGCGGGTGCTCCTTGTAGGGCCTGCTGCAGCTGCTGCATCCCTGTAACAATTCAAGGTCGTCATACATAAGTGGGCGATCGGTCATAGATCAGCTCACAGTGTAGGGTGTGTGTTTGTCTGGTTTGCGTGCTATGTACAATACGGTTTCCTGCGATTGCCTGTTTTTCGGTGGGTCGAGCATTTGTGGTTGCCAGTGGTAGCTGTGTTGCAGGGGCTCGCCAGTACTGTCGTGTTAGCATGCTATGGACCATAGATGTTTAGTTTCTTGCTAATAGTGTCTTTGGTCTATTACGTTTCCATCTATGGTTGTGGTAGTAGTTACCTAGAGAAAGGATAAACGGGTTACGCGAGTGTCTCGTGTTTCTGAACAATCGTGTGGACAGTTTTTGGAATACCTGCAAGATGGTATCTAGCCGATATTCCCGGTGAAGATCCGCGGTGCGTGTGTAGCGCGGAGCGTTGCTTATGATTCTGAGTACTTTGTTCTGTATGAGCCGCAGACGGCGCAGGCGTGTGGGCGCAGTGTATCCCCAGACAGGAGCAGCATACGTCATCAGGGGTCGAATAAGTGTCATGTACATGGACCTGGACACTCTCCTATTCAGTGTGCTACACCTGTTAAGCATAGAGTAGAGTTCCCAGTTTCATAGAGTAGAGTTGTTTGAGCCTCGCGTTTGCTTTGTTGGTCACGTGTTGAATGTGGTCCCCCAGAGTAGTTTCCGGTCCAGCCAGACACCGAGATATTTGACCTTCTCGCGGAAACATAGTGGGCGTGCATGTACTGTTATTGGGTTGCAGTGTTGATGTCTGCGCAGTAGTTTCGGTCTTCTAGTGAACAGAACGGCTTCGCACTTGTCGACGTTTACCCTAACACGCCTTATCACCAACCAAGGCCACCATTACCTCTAAACTTACATAATCCCACAGGGTCCTGTGGCGCCACAAAACTAACTCTGACCACCGTGTACTTGAGACCTGATTGGTAGGTAGTCAAAGAGCGCACAGGATAAGGTTAAGGATGTGGATGGGGCCGCAAACAGTTACTGTGGGTTGCACAATAAAACACACATCTTTATTTTTCTAAGAACCACTTATTTACACATTGGCTTAAAAGATAACGATTAAACAATACGGCTGAAGGCCTAGTTAAAGAAAACTTGAGATGCTTTCTGGGCTGAAGACCCAAGATCACACAGCAAACTCAAGAATGGTTGAAGGCCTGGCTTCGAAATCAAAAGCAATTAAGAATAGAAGGTAAGAAAATTGTTTTTTTTTTTTTGAAAAACACACAGTGAAAACAATTAACTGCTGAAGGCCTACTCTACACGTCTGAATGACAGCTATAATTAAGGCACATTAATAAACACTTTTTTCTAAGCAATAAAATTTCGTTTTAAACTTACAACAGAACGGCCGAAGCCTGATTAATTTATTGCACCGCTGAAGGCCACAAACAAATTTGAAACCAGGGCTGAAGACCTGAACAACGAGTCATATAAATAATTTAGAATAATCCCCTTGCTCACTATAAAAAAAAAATTCCTTTAGAAAATACACACGGCTGAAGGCCTTATTAAGGGGTTCACGAAAGTCGTCGGCTGAGGGCGACACCTAACACATGCAACAACTAACGGCTTAGGGCCTGGATTACAAACAATTTCATATAGAACAATTTCTAAGAATTAAAAAAAAAATTTCTAAAACAATCAACGCTCAAAATTTTAATTTAACACGGCTGAAGGCCTTCATGTAAAATTTAAAAAGAAACTGAATTAATACACGGCCAAAAGCCTCGCACAATACTTCAACTAAAATAAAAATCACAATTTAAACAAACAGAACAAGTGATACTCAGAAGTGCTCCAAGGGTCGGCCTGGGAAGGTAGCTCACACTTAAGGTGTGGTGAGACTGGCAGCTAAGAGTTGAAGTTAGGTAATCGGATGGCAACCCAAAGTAGGGACGGCCCAAGGACCGACCAACAATTTAACCAATTCCCTTCCGTACGACCAATGGCACAACGATGGAGAATAGCGGTCGAGGACGAGAATACGAGCAGCACTACGCCTCCAGAAATTGGCGTCTAAAACAGCCAGGGGAACAATGAACGCTCTAAGCAAATATGAACCAAATAGCTGTCGAGCTACATGCCGTGGTGGACAGCAATAATACGACGAGGAAAAGGCACAGTTCCTAGAAATTACACTAACGACCAGGGCAGGTAACTGGAACGTTAACGGCCACAGGGCAGAAAATGCCGCTGGTGCCACATCACTGATACGTAACAGTCAATGAAATGCCCTGCTTAACTCCGCAGGACAGAACAGGTAGTTGGAATTGTGGAAAGGGGCCAAAGGGGGCTGTCAGTTACTCTCAAACACATATAACTTTATTTAGTTGTCCAAACAATACAGCAAAAATTTTTCAACTTAGGTATCAGGTGAATAGGCTACACTATCTTATGCCTTAAGGGCAGAACCACTTAAATTTAAAAACGGTTGAAAAGCATTAACTTAAAATTTAGACTCTAAACAGAATATTTAGAAGGCAGAAGGCCTCACGTAAGTAAGTTCTATAACTTGGCTGAAGGCCCAACAATCTAGCACTTGAAAGGCAAACAAGTTTAATTTACAGACGGCTGAAGGCCCATGATTTAAGACGGCAGGTAAAATTAATTAAAAAAACACAAGGCAGAAGGCCTTATTCTCAATTAGTCTGAAGGCTCCACACGGTCTGATACTTGAAAGACAAGGACTTTAATTTAAAAACGGCTGAAGGCCGATAACTTAAAACTACTAAAATAATTTTTAGTAGGCAGTAGGCCCAAAGCTTTTTCTTTAAACAATATTTTACACAGGCTGAAGGCCCAAACAATCTAAGATTTAACAAGTAAGGAATTTAAATATGAAAGCGGCTGAAGGCCCATTATTGAAAAACACAACTACAATAAATTTGCAAAAGGCGGAAGGCCCAAAGCTTTATCCAGAAAAATATTTTAAATGAGACTGAGGGTCCAAACAATGCAGGACTTGAGAAGTAAGGAACTTCCAATTTTAAAGCGGCTCAAGACCCATTATTTAAAACCTAGCTAAAAGCATACAAATTCAAACCATCAGCTATAAGCCATTAAAATACACAATCAAACAGCAACAAGAAAAGGCAGGAGAGCCAGCGGCGCTCAGAAGTTTCCGGGGGTCGATCTGCACTTGAAATATTAACGTTCGCTTAGAGGAGACAGGTAGTCGCCCAACTATATCCGATCTGCAGGCGACACATCCAAGAGACAGTCAACGGACCCACCGCCAAGACGACTTGCTTTCCACCCGACTAGTGCACAAGGAACTCCAAAGCCAAATCGTAAAAGGCATAGTCGTCCACATCTAAGTATGCATAAGCTGTCAAAACTACACACATGTGTTGGACAGTGACAATACGGTGAGTAAAGGACACTGCCTGAATTTTTCGTCAGCGTCTAGGGGAGGTAACCCTAACGCTAACGGCCACAAGGGAGAAAATTCCGCTGGTGCACTTGGACTTCAAATAACCAAAACACATTTAAACTCCATCGGATGGTGGCCAAACGTTCGCCAACTCGACCACTCTCTGTTGCTCACGGGAATACCCCCAACAGTCAGCCATGAAAACCTACCGCACCAAAAACAGTCTGACTTTGGCAATTAAATCACCACTCAACTTTCATGTCCTGGGTCGGTGAACCCCGTAGCAATCGGAACAGCTCCCACACGTTCCAACACTGCATAGAGACTGCCAGTGGGCCCGGCCCACTGCACCGTGCGCAGATTTCCTGGCTGATTAACACCAACTGACTGACTCACAACCAGTACGCCGACAGCATTTGAAACAAGTTGTCAGTGGAAATGACACCAGCTATACACACAGTTTGACAAACACTTGCATGATGACTTGAAAGACACTAAGCAGTGGCTGTGCAATCATGAAGACAAATCGGGAGTTGACACACACACACACACACACACACAGGCAACCCATAAGCGATCAGCGATCCAATTCACGTCGTCCAGTAGGACGACCAACGACCAACTGACGATCCACAAAGACTGTGCCCAGCTCAAGTAATTTGTGGCGGCAACGGTAAGGCGAGCAATGGACATCTGGGCCTGACTGCTGCTCCAAACCGACTGAACTAGTGCCACGTTCCAACTTCCCAACTGGCAGGTCCGAACTGCCCTCCTGGCATGTTCCAATTCAACCACAACAAATGACAGCCGGGAAGTAACAGCAGTGCAGCAAAGAAAACACGTGAGGGCTATATGGATAGGCGTTGCTCCTGCCACTCATGGGCAGACAGCAGCAACTCAGTGACAACAGAAGTTGAAACTAATATGACGAGGTGGCAGCATGCAAAAAAGAATAGGATGTAAAATAAGAAATGGCAGGAGCACCAGCCACGCACGGCTCAGTCAATTTAATAATTAATCACAACATAGTAAGAGGGCTGCAAGATTTCGCCGACTCCAACACATCATATGATGCTACTAGCCAGAATGGTCAAGGGGGCAACAACCCGCAAATGAATGAAGAGATGTCACATTAGTTGAGGTTTCATAACAGATTAACTGATCACTCAACTTCAGCGTCCAGGTTCAGTGGCAACAAACTTGTCACTCTCACAGCTAGCACCTCACGATCCGACCGCGCGTGCACACCGCCAGCGGCCCCAGCCTGACCTCACGCTGTGGAGACTTGTTTGCTGCTCTGTCCCAACCGACTCATTAGCACACACACCACCATCCAGAAATACTAACGGTCTCACCAATGATAGTATGACAGTTCCAGTATCGATAAGCGTTACTGCTGCCAGGCAAGACAGCAACTTGGTTATGCTAGTAAGTAAGGAAGAAACAAGACGCGAGCCGTACACGGCTCAACCTCTGCCCCTCAAACATCAACCTGGAGGTAACTCAACAATTGGGCTAACCAAATTTAACTTGGCTAAGGTGGACCCAGTACTGTTTATCGGTGCAGTTATCCTTATACAGAAGGTTAACTGGGCCTAAAATACCCACACTGGTACAAGGGCCCAAAAAATTGGGAGTTAATTTACTAAGATTTCCGACACGCACCTGTCTCCCGGAAAAATTACAGACATAGACCTGATCCCCAGGCCTTCCCCTAAAGGCTCGCCGATTACGATTGTAACGCTCAGCTGGCTTGTTATGGGCCCTGAGAATATTACGTCTGGCACGGTTCCAGTTCTTGACGACCTAGGGAGTAACATCCGCCAGAAGTAGATCTTGAATTCCCCATAAGTTCGAAAGGGGGAATTAACGGGATATGCCAGGAATAAGGAGGCCGGGGTAGCTTTCAATGCCTCATGATTGGCGGTATTGAAATCAAAGCTGAGCCAAGGAAGACTAGAATCCCACTTACTAGCCGTCTTCTGATGGAAAATAATCAATGCAGATTTAAGATTTCGATTAACACTCTCCGCGAAAGAGCCCTGCGGATAATATGATGTAGCAGTCACATGCTTGACACCATTTTGAAAACAGCAGGCCTTGAAGGGAACCGAAAGGAAGGCCGATGCGTTATCACCAAAGATTTTTTTAGGGGGTCAAAAAATACTGAAAACATTAGTTAAATGCGAAATAGTGGTGGTACCAGTCACATTACGACTAGGAAGGAGCCAGGTAAATTTCGAAAACGCATCAATAATAACCAATACGTACCGATGACCTCTCTTAGTACGAGGTAAGGGCCCCACATAATCGATGTAGAGTTTGTGCATAGGGCAGGATTCACGCTCAGAACTCAACAGACCCTGTTGAAGAGCGTTCTTAGGCTTGGCCACATTAAATAATCGGCAACGAGAAACTATTTCTCTCACGTCACGGTCCATGGACGGCCAAGTTAAATGCTCCTTAAATTTTTGCTAGGTCTTTTAAGTTCCTAAGTGCCCACCAACCAACGAATCATGAAAGTAATGAAAAACGGGGCGCACCAGAGCTACTGGTAAACAGATCTTTAATTGCTTAGCACGTCCCACCCTTTTACACAAAACGCCCTTCTTGATAATGTACCTGTCCAATAGTTCCCCAGACAACAGGCGTTTCTTAACGGGTGCTGCCCAAGTAGGGTCCTGATCCTGGTGCCTAGCAACATCATCAAATAAATGCAGAATCTCGCCTAACACCATACAACTAAGGCTATCTCCCTCTATTTCCCGGGTGCCATCACTAGGCGTATGTTCAGTGAACATACGTCTGAGGACGTCCGCAAGGACATTTTCAGTCCTTTTTATGTGTCTGACCTCCAACTGAAATGCAGAAATGCGTTCTGCCCACCTGGCGATGCGGCCAGTTTTACGTGGCCTGTCTAACACACAGCTTAATGCTTGATTGTCGGTTTCTAGCTGAAATACCCGATGCTCAAGGTAAAAGCGGTACTTCTCCAGCGCGAACAAAACGACCAATGCCTCGTAGACAGAATATTTAAATTCGGCACTGGTTAACCGACGAGACGCCTAAGCTAATGACTGCCTCTGACCTTCGAACTCCTGGAGGAGGACAGCCGAAATACCCGCATTGGAAGCGTCGTTGTGGACAATGAACTTTTTATTAAAATCCGGCACTCCGAGAACAGGAGGGTTGGCTATAGCTGCCTTCATGTGCCCAAACGCGGCCTCTGGGGAAGGTCCCCATTCAAAACGCACTCCTTTTCGGCGCAACTCATTTAAGGGAATCGACAACTGAGCAAAATCAGGGACAAATCGCCTAAAATAATTCGCCATGCCTATGAACCTGGCAATTCCACGCTTATCAGTAGGCATAGAAAGATCTCTTAATGCCTTAGTTCGTTCCTGGTCGATGCAAATACTCTGACTTGATACTAGGTGACCTAAAAAGGACACCTGCTGCCTGGCTAATGCCAATTTACTGGGTTTAACAGTTAACCCGACCCCTGCAATCTCGCGAAAACTTGCTGGATATGATCCAGATGCTCCTGAAGCGAACGGCTATAAATCACCAAGTTATCCAAATAATAATAAACACAGACTAATTTCAAGTGCCGGCCGGGGTACGGAGCGGTTCTAGGCGCTACAGTCTGGAACCGCGCGACCGCTACGGTCGCAGGTTCGAATCCTGCCTCAGGCATGGAGGTGTGTGATGTCCTTAGGTTAGTTAGGTTTAAGTAGTTCTAAGTTCTAGGGGACTGATGACCTCAGATGTTGAGTCCCATAGTGCTCAGAGCCATTTGAACCATTTAATGTCAAGTCACCAAGGATATTATCCACCAAACGAGTAAGGACGGCCAGCCCAGTAGCCAAACCAACGGGAACCCGGTTAAAATCAAATAGATTCCAATTAGTGCAAAATGCTGTAACATGTTTACATTCTTCAGCTAAGGGAATCTGATAGTGGGCTTGATTCAAATCAAATACAGTAAACCAATTGGCACCGGCAAACCAAGTAAAGGCGTTATGAAGATCATTGGTGTTCAGGTGCCGGAAAACAACAACAGGCCTAAAATCCTGTCCCTGATCCTTAGGGTCAAGGAATATGGGAGAAGCATATGCAGATGTAAAAGGCCTAATAACCCATTGCTCGAGCATTTTGGATATTTTAGCTCTTAGTATCTTCATCTTAGGGGGTGAGAGACGATACGCGGACTGCCTGACAGGAAGATCGTCAGATAGACGGATATGGTAGTTAAGAACGTTAGTAACGCCCAACCTATCACAAAGAAGCTCAGGGAACCTCAGTAAAAAAACCTGTAATTGAGAAGCCTGATGTGGCGAGAGATGGGTAAGATCGAACTCATTAGGCACAGCCTCAACAGCGAGGGTGCCGGCATTTCGATGCAGTACGTTTAGCACACTCGCAGACACCAAGCGAACTTAAAAAAGAAGGTGTGCTCGGAATAATAGGAAACTAAACCAGTTTTATTGATGAAATCACATCCCAAAATTAAATCGACCGGCAGCTCCTTGACCAAGGCTAGTGGCAAGGGCCAGGAGAAATCCCCAACCGATGAACTCCCTCGGACCCAAACATGCAGAGGCAACGCCTGGCCACGCGACATCTCTGCACCACAGAAGGAATCGACTGGAGGTTCGTGAGATGACCAAATTCAAAAAAACCATTCGAAGCCCAATAGAGAAAAGGAACTACCAGAATCCAAAAGAGCACAAATAGGTTCGCCAACTACTCGAGAACAAATTTAAGGCAAGGGCGGTGATGAGGGAGCGACAACACGGGTACGCCGAGGATTAAAGGCTCGATCCCGAGGTCGCTGCCCAGCCCAGCGTCATCCATTTGCTCTGGGCGCGCGAGGTTGAACGCAAGAGCGCACCAAATAAGCCGTGTTACCGCACCTGAAGCAACGTCGAGGTTCCGTTATAACGGCATCAGCCGATGTAGACAGTTCGAAATTTCCCTTGGCAACACCTGTGGGCCGACCCTTAACTTCACAGCATACATCGTCAGCAAGTGGCAAAGCAGATATCGCTACAACAGCGGCACGAAAACAAAGTGCGACTTATCCGCTGCTCGCATCCTCCTGAGAACAACAGACACCAACTCCCGTTCTGGGAAATCGATCAAGGCCAAGCAGACCGGCTGAACTCTGTCCACATACTGATGTAACTCCTTTTTATATGATGCATCTCCCAAACGACACTCAAGCTGTTTCCGAACTCCGGTGGCGAATCTCTGGCCAATGACAAGCTCCCTTAATTGCTGCAAGGAAAACCCTTCTGTCATGGCTCGGGATACGAGATTCCTCAGCTCACTCTAGCTAACGGCTAGCACGCAAACGGGCCACGAACTACTGGTGCGGGACGCGAAAGGCAGCCGCATTTTGTTCAAGAAGAACCAACAACAATAATAAGTTTTCAACCTGCTCAAGTCGGTCTACAAATAATTCAGTAATATCTCGAAAGAAATACGCCAGAGTATTAGGCAATTTGGCAAACGCTGTGTCTAACATCTCAGGTGATATAACAACGTCACTCCCGGGCTGGCTCCCGGTTCCCCCTTGATATACCAAGTCCCGCTCTTCAATCCTCTTCCCATCCAGTTCTAAACATGTAAGCTTAAACTGCAACGCATTAACCAAAGACCCCAATTTGGCGGTTAATTTTTTTGATGATCCTTCAAGCCAAACATGACTAAATCAGCTATCCGATTGGTTAGATGGACTGTGCTGGCACCCTGTCTATCTGACTGCCACTATGTTAGTTCCCTTCCAAAACAAAAGTGGTATCCTCAAGGCCCCTAACAGCCTTCAAGAAAAATTCAATGGCTGCTTCTGTCTCACCCACTACATCCGGCGTAATGTGGACCAGGTGAAGAACGGAAGCACGCAAATGGGCCACTAAGTCTGGAACACTGCCCTCTATAGACTGACGCCTTATCGCCAACTCATAAACAAGGTGGTCCTTCCTCAACAGGAAGATCCCCAGGCACTGCCTGGAGACCATTAAAATAAGTCACCTGAAACAATTAACAACCAAGACAATACGGTGCAACACTAACAGAAATACAGTTTCGACCAACAGTAACTGTAATGGCAATATCTCAACCATAACCACGCTCTCCTACCATTTGAGACCTCATTGGTAGGAAGTCAGAGAGAGCACAGGATAAAGTTAAGGTTGTGGATTGGGCCGTAAACAGTTATTGTGAGTTACACAATCAAACACACAATTTTATTTTTCTAAGAACCACTTATTTACACATTGGCTTAAAAGATCACAATCAAACAATACGGAGAAGGCCTAGTTAAAGAAAACTTGAGATGCTTTCTGGTGTGAAGGCCCAAAACCACACAGCAAACACAAGAACGGCTGAAGGCCTGGCTTAGAAATCTAAAGCAATTAAAAATAGAAGGTAAAAAACTTTTTTATTTAAAAAACAGGCCACAAACAACGGCTGAAGGCCTGAACAACAAGTCAGATAAATAATTTAGAATAATCCCCTTGCTCCTTATAAAAATTTTTCCTTTACAGAATACACACGGCTGAAGGCCTTATTAAGGGGTTCACGCAAATCTTTGGCTGAAGGCCACACGTAACACATGGAACAACTAACGGCTTAGAGCCTGGATTACAAACGATTTCAGGTAGAAAAAATTTCTAAGAATTAAAAACTTTTTTTCTAAAACAATCAATGCTCAAAATTTTAATTTAACATGGCTGACGGTCTTTATGTAAAATTTTAAAAGAAACAGAATTAATACACTGCCAAAAGCCTCGCACAATACTTCAACTAAAATGAAAATCACAATTTAAACAAACAGAACAAGTGGTACTCAGAAGTGCTCCAAGGATCGGCCTGGGAAGGTAGCTCAAACTTAAGTTGAGATGAGACAGGCAGCCAAGAGCTGAAGTTAGGTAATCGGATGGTAACCAAAACTAGGGACCGCCCAATGACCGACCAACAATTTAACCAATTCCCTTCCGTCCGAGCAATATCACAACGATGGAGAATATTAGCCGAGGACGAGAATACGAACAGCACTACGCCTCCAGAAATTGGCGTGTAAAAACAGCCAGGGGAACAATAACCACTCTAAGCAAATATGAAACAAACAACTTAAAGGCTGTCGAACTGCACGCTGTGCTGGACAGCAACAACATGACGAGGAAAAGGCACACTGCCTACGAACTACGCTAACGACCAGGACAGGTAACTGGATCGTTAACGGCCATAGGGCAGAAAATACCACTGGTGCACTTCACTGATAAGTAACAGTCAATTTAGTAATTAATCACAACGTAGGAAGACGGTTGCAAGATTTCGTAGACTCCAACACATACGATGCTGCTAGACCGAGTGGCCAAGGGGGCAACAACCCACAAATGAGTGAAGAGATGTCACAATAGTTGAGGTTTCATAACAGATTGACTGATCACTCATCTTTAGCGTCCAGGTTCAGTGGACAACGAACTTGTCGCTCTCGCAGTTAGTGCCTCACGATCCGGCAGTCCGTGCACACCGCAGAGGCCCCGGTCTGGCCTCGCGCGACGGAGATCTGCTTGCTTCTCTGTCCCGACCGACTCACCAGCACACACACCACCATCCAGAAATACTAACGGTCACACCAAAGATAGTACGACAGTATTAGTATCGATAAGCGCTGCTGCTGCCACTCAAGGAGACAAGCCAGTAACTTGGTTACGCTAGTAAGTAAGAAAGAAACAAGACGCGAACCTTACATGGCTCAGTACTGTAGCTCACACAAGTAACTCAGACAATGAGAGCAAACATAAAAAAACAACGTAAGTAACACTTAGACTCACCACACCACATTGTGTTTAGCTGGTACCACCCAACCTACATCAAGTGGTATGAAACCAAACCTCTCACCAAAACGCAGTACTGGACATGGACGAACACTTCCCATCTGAACGTAATGTATTGGAAAGCGAAACGACCATTTCCTGACACAAAACTGTTAGAATCCCCTGAGCACAGGGGATATAATAGGTCCGAATAACCGAGAGGAGTGGTTTGGCAGAGAGGGATGACACGCTGAAGCATGTAGAGAAACACTGGCAAGTGTGTCATTGACTTTATTGCATCGAATGTATATAGCCAGCCTTTCGCTGATACCGGTGACGGCGCTGCTCAACTTGCGTTCTTGGGTCAGTGCCAATGCCATGTAAGAATCTGCTTCGTTGGTGTCCTATCACTGAGCCCTGCAGACGTAGCGTTGCTATTCACGTCACGGCAAAGTGGCCGCAGTGTGTGTTGGCTGCTCCAGTAGCCCAAACACGGCTGACTGTTCCCTCAAGCGTAACTCGAGCATACCATGTAGAGCACCGAAGGGAAACAGCTGCCCGCTGTCGTTGTTGTGAGCCTTAGTAGCTCCGGCCGTCCGCCCGGGGCAGCTCGGTCAGTGACTGCAGACAGCTCTGCACCCGGGAGGCCGCGAGTTCGCACCCGGCCCCGCCCATGCAGACGGCACCTTGCAATCCGCCGGACGAAGCACGCAGAGAGTAGAGGCCAGTAGCCCTCGGTCCTTACGCAGATGTAACTCCAAGGTGCGGCCCGCCCAGCCACAACGGTTGGTGGTAGTTTCAGCTGTCCGGTTGGCCATCACCAGTTCTACATGTAGACTAATGGTGACACGACAACCTAATCTGAGCCTCTGGGCTCGTTTAATTATACGTTTTTCCCTTATGCCTCTGATGTAGTTCCTCTGGAGGCGACAATATCAGCTTTCCTCAACCTGTTTCCGCCCATACACACAGGTCACTATGCGCTGTTGTAACTGCAACATATGGGTTCTTCACAGCACGTCAGTGCCCTGTGCTGCCGTGATTACTACACACTTGTATACGGTGTCCGCCGGGAAGAGCCTTCTCGCCTTCAAGAGTTGTCGTAAACCTGCCCCGCAGAATCGATTGCTAATATCAACATCGCCCGTGCCTGCCATGCGATGTGACAATCTGTCCGTTAGCTACTACCTTCCAGCAGTGTCGCGCAAATCCGCACCTGTATTTATTCGGGGCGCAGCAGCTAATCATTTCTGCTCCTGTGCAGCTTTCTCACGACGACAGTTGCCGCATCATTCTGTAGCCGACCTTTCCTTACCGCTATGTACGAAGTCATACACAACATCGACGACAATGACCTTTCTTTCTTTCTTTCTTTCTTCCTTTCTTTCACTGGTGCCAAGTCCCGCGCTGACACAGAGTCGGCATTGTTGGGAACGGATTTGGGAAGGTTAGTGGAAAGGGGTGGCCGGATGCCCTTCCTGCCGCCACCCCGTATCCCCCGGGGCGTAATTAGTGTACCCCTGCTGTCTGCGTCGAATAATTAATGGAATAGTGCGAACGTGTTCAGATGTCTGCGAGTCGTGAGGCGGAACTTGGGGAGCAGCCCGGTATACACCTAGTGGGATGTGGAAAACAGCCTAAAAACCACATCCAGGCTGGCCGGCACACCGACCGACGACGGTAATCCGCCGGGCGGATTCGATCCGGGGCTGGTGCGCCTACCCGAGTGCAGGAAGTAGCACATTAGCGCCCTCGGCTAACCTGGCGGGTATCGACGACAATGACCTCTTCCATACTAATAATATCTGTTCCGGAAATATCGCTGCTATGAAATATAACCCGCGTCTTTGACACAGGACGTCGCGAAAGGTGCAGCTCCACTTAGGAAGATGGAGTATGGCTTGACCTCCTTAAGCATTTAACTCAATACTTCACCGATTATCAATATGGCAAGTACGATGATAAGGGATGCCAAATGAAATTTGTGACTAGGCTGATACTTTTTGGTGCGGAGTAGTCAGCGTGATATCTTGGATGGAGAGTCATCGAAAGAAGTAGAAGTAATTCGAGTGTGCCTTGCTGTTCATGTTGTCCATCACCTGAAAGACAATATTAATAGTAACCTCAGTCTTCTGTCGATAATGCAATTACTCAGAAGTACTGTCTAGAAAATACTGCACAAATATTCATTCAAATCTTGATAAGGCTTCAGACTGGTGCAGAGACATGCTGAGTTAGTAAAAAGGAAGAGGAAACCTTCGATCAGGTTCTGAAGACCACGCGGTAGTCGGCCCACGGCCGTGTTATTTCTAGTCATTTACGTTTGTATGGATCAACATGGGATCACCACACTGTGCTCCCAGCTGTTGTCGACGTTTCGGCCTTGGAGCCGCTACCTCTTAATGAAGTCGACATCAAGATGCTGAGTGCACCCCGGTCCAGTCCTCACACCGAGCCAAAAACCCTGGTAGTACCGAGAATCGAACCTGGGTCCCTCGCACAATTATCTGTCGCGTTGACCGCTCAGATACGGAGGCAGGTCGGTATTTGAGTTAAATGCTTAGTAATGCACAACTGTATACTTCGCAAATCAAAAAGACCTAGTATCTTGTGACTGTGATATCATTGAGTCACTACTGAAATCAATCAAATCCTACAAACCACTTGCATGCAACAATTTACTGGTATCTGTAGTGGATGGTTGTAAAGCCTCAGTCGTAGATGGGAAGCGGCAGACTTCACTTCATTGCTAGGTTACTGGGAAAATGTAATCAGTCTAAGAAGGAGATCGCTTACACAACAGTTGTGAGACCCTTCCGAGAATACTGCTCATGAGTGTGGGACCCGTACAAAATAAGATTATTAGGGTATAGTGAACCATAGAATGAAGGGCAGCATGTATGGTCACAGAAGATCCAAAGAAGAGCGGCGCGTTTCGTCACAGGGTTATTTGGTAACCGTGATAGCGTTACGGAGATGTTTAATAGACTCAAGTGGCAGACTCTGCAAGAGAGGCGCTCTGCATCGCGGTGTAGCTTGCTCGCCAGGTTTCGAGAGGGTGCGTTTCTGGGTGAGGTATCGAATATATTGCTTCCCCCTACTTATACCTCCCGAGGAGATCACGAATGTAAAATTAGAGAGATTAGAGCGCGCATGGAGGCTTTCAGACAGTCGTTCTTCCCGCGAACCATACGCGACTGGAACAGGAAAGGGAGGTAATGACAGTGGCACGTAAAGTGCCCTCCGCCACACACCTTTGGGTGGCTTGCGGAGTATAAATGTAGATGTAGATGTAGATGTAGGTTTGTTTGACCTATACAGTAGTGGCATCAGTTCTGGACACTTTGTTGAGATGTTCATTCATTTTAACAACACGAGATGCAAAGAAGTTTTGGTATACTAAATTAATGAATTATGTTTTTATCTCTTTGTTTATCATTTGTCCCACTAAACAGTTATCATTTTTAGAGAATGTATTGATATATTTTTTATTAAAATGGGTAAATGGACTTAATTTTCAGTGTTTAAAAACCTTCATTGTTTTACCTGATTGTACAGATGCTTGATATTTGATCTGTTCG
Organism: Schistocerca americana; assembly: GCF_021461395.2. Lineage (NCBI taxonomy): Eukaryota > Metazoa > Arthropoda > Insecta > Orthoptera > Acrididae > Schistocerca > Schistocerca americana. Next base: position 504,251,458 of record NC_060121.1, on the reverse strand, counting down.
GACAAATCAATCAATGGAAGTGTGTTGTTATTGCTTCAGCCAGTGAGAAGCTTCTGATCATTCTTTTGACTTCAGTAGTCGCAATACATTGTAGTAGTTGTTGTTGAATTATAAGGTTTGTATAGTGTGAGCTGAGTTGAGACGGATAACGGAATGAAACCGATGTCTCCTGCACCGGAATGTGCTGAGTGGTCACCAGGTAAACGGAGTAAGGCAGTAAGCCTCCGTATGAAAGTTGGGTGGAGCCACTACAAAGTGTGAGGAAAGTTTGCAACCGATCTGAAGAAACTGGGTCAATCAAAACTGTTCCAAGAACCGGAAGAAAACTAATATTGACTAATCAAGAGTATCGTAGAGTCTGCCATCTATCTGCAAGATCGTCGGCGTACCGCAAAAAACATAAATGAGACCTTGAAAACTTCAGGGGTTGAAGTTTATGATGGAACCGTCAGAAAGGAAAACGGTTTTCCAAGGAGGAAGTCTTACATGAACAAAATACAGAGGCAGAAACGTGTGCAATGGGGATTCGCACACAGGGAAATGACGCAAGCAAATTGAGCTAGAGTCATTTGGAGTGACGAGACTGAGAGTGATGGAGTTAAGTTCATTCGCCGTCGACCAGGCGAAGAACTACTGTTGCAGTACATCACTGCCGTTATGAAGCATCCCATCAGTGTCATGGTTTGGATGCATGGCAACTCATGGCCCTGGACGTCTAGCAGTGTTACAAGACAAGATTACCGCAAAAAAGTACCAATATGAAGCCTGAGTGTTGAAACTGCTGCCCTCTATCCACGAGTTGTTTGAAATTAAAAACCATCAATGCATCTTTCAGCAAGAGAGTGCGCTATGTCATGCCGCGAAACTCAATAAAAAATAGTTCAATGACCATCAAATTAGAGTGTTGTCTTGACCTGGCAACATTCCCGACCTCAGCCCAATTAAGAACTTGTGGTCCAAGCTTAAAGTAATGGTTTCACGACGGGGTCCCAGTAACAAGAGGGAGCTCCTAGTGACTATCGTCAGTTCGTGGTTCAGAGTTTTCAAACCAGAGGATCTTCGACATTTGATGGACTCGATGCTACGCAGAGTCGAGGCAGTGATTGAATCAAATGGTTATCCCATGAAATGCTAAGAAACATTGCAAGTAATTTGTAACTTTCTCAAACTGTTGAGTTGCGAGTATTTTGTTTGATATTTGAAATTTTTAATTAAAGTCTTATATTTGAAATTTAATTTTCAAACATTAGACATAAAGGCATATTTTCTGAAAATTTGTGGTGAATTATATTGTATATTTCAACTAAAATAAACTTCTGAGTGCAATATTCAGAGAATCTCTACAAATTGTCCAGAATTAATGCCACTACTGTGAGAGAGCGTCATTGAGATGCTGAAAACCTTGACCTGGCGGGCGACTGAAGAGAGATACCAACTACCCCGCGGAATCCTATTTACCAACGTTCAAGAATCAGCATTAGATGAGAACTCTGTAAACATCCTACCACAACCTACGTATCGCTCTTTTAGGGACTGCAACGGCAAGATCAGAAAAATTACAGGACTGGCATTTAAGTAGTCATTATTCTTAAACTCCTTACACAACACGGATCGGGAAGAAGCCCCAATAATCTGTTCCATGTAAAGTACCCTACCCACGAATTTCACAGTGGTTTGGAGAGTTTACCTGTGGACGGAGATCATGGGACTGGCACACTAGTAGCTCTTCTGGTAGGTTTCATATGTCTTCAGAATGCAGTGAACTATATTTAGCAGACTGAACGGAGATATCTACATTAAAAACTAATTTCTGGACCGTATCTTGAAGACGGATCCTTATTCTTCGTCAACAGCGAAAGGCCAATTGAACGGGAAGTCTACTTACCACGGGTTTCTCTGAATATCGTCCGAAGTCCACACATGGACTCTCACGATGCTGCCGGTGTAACACCCGTGGGGAGGAAGGACAGAGCAAGGAGTTCAGCTTAATCACGGGCTCAGCGCAGTTCCCAAGGCGACATGTTATTTGTAAGCTGCGATGAACAATTTCACATTCTCAAAAATATTTTGCATTAAAATACGTAACATCCTTTCAATATGGCATTGTTCAAAATACAATAATCGTTACTGAGAACCCCATTAGGTGGCTTTCTCAAAGTTTACGGATGCTACGTAGTTTTATTGGTACAACTCAGGAACTAGGCATGCAACGTACAGTTCGTTCTTCGAATGTTTAAAACTAAAAATATAGTTTTACAGTAAGTGCTATGACACAGTTTGCCGACCACGTTCTTGAATTTTATTTCTGCGGAGTGTTCCGAGTTTAAACATCATAAGGAGTCGTGACACTACGAATACACTGAACCTTAGTATATTAGGCTTTCACAGTTGTCTGTTGTGCCGAGTGTCCTGTACAACTGGGTGAAAGAGAAGGTCAATATGTCTGAAGCAATGTACCTATGCTCACTAAAATCATCGTCATAGTGGACAGGCCTAGAGATAAATGGTTATTTCAAACCTCTGTCTTGTTACCAACACAACACATAATCTTAAATCCTGTTTTGCATTACACACAATCCTTCGAATAAAAAAGGTTTTTTATATCCACTGGTCTTCCATTTCGCCGAACACTATCTTGATGTCTACGTTACATCGACCAGTCATTGCGCGGTGGCTCCATGTTTCGTACATACTTTTGGCATAAATCATATGGTTTAGTTTCTCGTTTACCTTCTTGTTGGTGGACCCGAAAGCAGCAGTCAAAACTCCCGTGGAGAACAGAATGCAGTGTACAAAGTTCGACAACATTTTAATCAAATGGATTTTGGTTGCTCCTGTGAACGTGACCAAGCCTAAATTTGACTGTAAGTTACCTCATAATTTAATAATTATTAGAAATTCCGCCAACAATAGCGAACTGGACTAGTATGATTTATTTACCAAATTAGTAATTGGCATCAGTGTTGTGCAATAGTAAAAAGAAAATGATGAGATAATTATTGTGTCGCAAACAACGAAACTGGCCTTTTAATTTTGATATTGTTATTATCTGATCAGTAAAATGCATATCATTGATCAGATTTCTACCAACCATTCCACAACAAAGAGATAATTGTAAAAATACTTTTCTGCTTGGGCTAAATGTTCATTAGTGTGAAACATTTGACAAAAATGAAAGTTAAGTCAACAGTCAACAATCTGCCATTGCTGGTGGAACGACGGCACAGGTTATTCGACGGCGGTTCTGTTTTAATGAATGTGGGAGTAATCATTCGATAGAGGTGATAGCTTGTACCGCATCGACGTGTGGTGCTACTGTGCCAAGCAGGCGCTGTCATTTCCTGTAAGTCTGCAATATAAATTGCTAAAAATGATATCAGATACTTTGGTACGTCCTAATTAATTCAGTAAGTAAAAGATCTCTTCCAACTTTTGGAACACAAGCGTAAAATTAAATATGTGGTGATTTCACTCACAAACTTTGAAACACGTAACACTACTCGAATGGCAAGAACAAGTATTTTTAATTCAAGCAAAAGTCATTTTTTACGCTCTAGCACGTAAGGGGGGAACAATATCTAGAATAATCTACATGTCACTATGAAGGTAGATGCAATTGTAGAAACGGACTGGAATTATTATGCTGTGATTGCTCTATTCGGTCCGTTGAGATTGAAGTGGATATCTCGGAAAACTAACTAAGAAATACTGAGTCGAACTGAGGCGAAAATGAATTTAGGGGGCATCGTGTCCAACAGGAGAGACTGATTGGTAAAACTCATCCTAAAGTACTCGTCATTTTGCTACGAGGGTGGTTTAGAAAGTAGCCGCCGCTCTAGCAAGGCGCTAGTATTATATTTGTGTGCGAAGCGCCGCCATTGTTCTCTGATTGAGTAAACCTCCGGCTGTGAAGGTGCGAATCTCGTTCTTTCGTGCATTTGCTTGTTATAACCTTAAAACACGAACGCTGTAATAAAATATGACGTGCAACCAGTAATATGATTTCTTTTGGCGCAAAACGTTTCACCAGGAGTTATTCATCGTCATTTGTCTACTGTACACGGTCCAAACGTTATGAGTAAAGGTGTTGCGCAGCAATGGGTCTAATATTGTAAAAGAGGTAGAACAAATATTTACAATCAAGAAAGAAGTGGTGTACCTTCTGTTGTGAATAATGATCTCGTCAAGAAAACTGACGAAAAAATTCATGAAAATCGAAAACTCAGCAACTCTAAACTTTCTGAGCAATTCCTGCAAATTTCAAGTACGGTTTTATACGAGGTTACCACAAGTAAGTTAGGCTACCGAAAATTCTGTGTTCAGTCGGTACCAAAATTGCTCACAGACGTTCACAAAACTAAATGAATGGGGTCCTGGGACTTCCTTTCACGCTACCACTCGAAAGGAGAAGGTTTTTGAAGAGAAATTGGACTGGTGACAAAACTTAGGTGACATTCGTGGACTCCGAAACGAAACAACAGTCGATGACTTGAGGCCATACCAATTCTCCATGCAAGCCGAAAAAAGTCCACCAAATTTTCTGTCGAAGAAGGTTACGGTTACGGGGTTTTGGGACGCCGATGGAGTTTCGAAAAATTCAAATGTCTATAGTGAAGCTTTGAAGAAACTTAATCGAGGCATTTCAAAACAAACGTCGCGGGATGCTGACATCCAGTGTTATGTTATTGCATGACAATGCTCGTCCTCAAAGTGCCCAAAAAACGGTTAACATTTTGAAGCCATTGAAATGGGACATGGTGCCAAGTGATTTTCATCTTTTTACTCACATGACGAAGTTGCTTGCGTCGCACCACTGGGAGAATGACGATGCACTTCAAAATGCTGTGAAAGGTTTGACACCCGCCCAGGTGGCAGAATTTTATAAAGAAGGAATATATAAATTGGTGAAACGCTTGTGGTACCCGTTATCCTTTCCACCCCCTTTTCCTTTTGTTACTGTAAAGTATAAGAAAATGAAATGATCGTACGGCATTGTTGGCCGGGAGGTTCCAGTCTGGTTCGGCCGCCAAGTGCAAGCCTTATTTCAGTCGGCCCCACATTGGGCGGCTTGTGGCTGAGGATGAGGACAACACAACACCCAGTCACCGAGCGGAGAAAATCTCCGACCCGGCCGAGAATCGAACCCGGGCCCAGTGCATGGGAAGCAAGCACTTTACTACCCAACTATGCAGGTGGACAATGGAAAGTAAAATATAAACGAGAAAGTGAAATTGTGTTCTGGCAAGAGACTGGAACCAGTTTTCAATAGGAGAAGAGAGAGAAGCGATATACTAGAAACCTTTAGTGAGAGTAACGAACGTGAGTAGGCCTGGTGTCATTTGATCCGCCATAATCATCGACTGCTGCTCAGACAGTTACATAAAATTTTCTCGAATAACTGAAAAAGACGTCCTCCTGTGTACTAATTAGGAGTTGTTGGGGGAACACTTGTATGAGTTTAAGAGAATATATCTGCATATTATGTAAGGTAGATTTCACGCATTGTCTTTAACTTATTCGATCTTTTATCTTTCATGTACTGCATTCGACGTTTTTGTAAGACGAGGGGATGTGTGCAGGATGGTTGGACAGTGCGAAGCTGCACTACGGTCGACGCCATCTCGGGGAAATATTTCTTTAACTTGAACTCCCATACTAAATACAGCACTCCGACAGATACCCTCTTAATCTCCCTGCAATGAGCCATACTTGCAGATGACAGACACCCCTCCACTCATGATCGCGAAAGACTACAGGTTTCTTGGAAGTGCTCATAATAACACATTGTACGCGATGGATTTCAGATTCAACGCAGAATATCTATTCTAGAGCGACTTAAGCTTACATGCTGATAACTTGTCAGAGTCACTGCTAACAGAAAATATTATTTGCTTGCGAAAATAAAGACTAAAAGGAAACTTAGGGCATTGAAGCTTGGTATCTTAGGTCTGCAGTAAAATTAATAATTATTGTGAATACAGTTTAGGTACGCTAGATGGTGACTATGTTGAAAAATAGCAAACGGTGTAGCATCAAGATGAATATAATTTTTTTTTTTTACGTGGAAGGTATTTATTTACAGCCAAATGGGGGTTACTTTTCGAATCACCCTCGTAACAGAGGTAAGTAAAACTGTAGGAGGAAACCAAAAGTTCACACAGTACCTCGTAACAGAGGTAAGTAAAACTGTAGGAGGAACCCAAAAGTTCACACAGTACGCGAGTTCAGATGGAATGAGTACATAAAAGTAATTGTAAGGAAGTCAGATGCCTGGCTTGGATTCATTTGAAGGTTGTAAGGAAATTTAGTTCATCTACGAAAGGTGTGGCTTGCAAAACACTTGTAATATCAATAACTCAGCACTGTATAACCGTGTGAGGCATTTAAAAGGTATGATTAATTGAAGAGATAGAGTGCATCCAACGAAGAGCGGCACGTTTCTTCAGGGGATTGTTTAGCAAGAGCGGGAGAACGGTAGATGCTACAATAGAGGTGTTGTATTTCTCTGAGTGATTTTCTGTTGAAATGCCAACAGTACACATCATCCCAGATATGGCTTGCGAAATGATCACGACAACAAAATCAGGAAAATTTGAGCCCAAACGCAGTTCTCAGCAACCTTCAGGAATAGAACAGAGAAGGGGGGAATTGATAGCGGTATCAGAAGTAAGTTCCAACACACATCGTAAGACAATGTTGTGCGGGAAGTGAACCAAAGACTGTTGTTTATTGGTAGAACACTTTCAACAGATCTGCTAAAGGGACTGCTTACACTGCACTTGTCCGTCCGCTTCTGAAGTAGTGCTACGAGGTGTGGGATCTTTACTAGATACGACTGGAGAAGGTCATCTACAAAGTTCAAAGGAGGACAGTTCATTTTGCATTATAGCGAAATATGGGCAGAGTGCCATGGGTATGATAAGCGCATTGGGGTGGCAATCATTAAATCAAACGCGTTTTTTCTTTCGGCAGGAGCTTCTGATCAAACTTAAAGCATTTACATCCACCCTCGAATGCGAAAATATTTTTTCTGCGCCCATCGAGATAGGGAGAAATAATTATCATAATAAAATAAGAGAAATCAGAGCTCGTAAGGAAACATTTAAGTGTTCACTTTTCCCACGCACTGTTAGAGAATGGAAAGGTTGTAACCTCCCCCTCACTTACCGACCTTAATGACAGTGAAAAATGAAACCGCGTGTACCTAATGGGAGTTTTGGAAAAGCAATCGTCACCGAAGTTAACCTGTCGGTAAAGAGGGAGGAAAGGGTTACATCTAAATGAAAGGAAATGTGCTAATGAAACTGGTGGAAATTAATTTTGAAAAGGGATAAAATTAATAAAGAAAGTAAATGTGCGGCCGTTACGTTAACAATTAACTAGCGGTAATTAGGTATTTGAGATTTGGGGAAATCACGGTCGCCAGTCCTAAGGACAATTACTATAGTAACTGAAAAAGAAAGGTTATTACACATATAATTAGCACTAGAAGCGTGGCAACTGAAGGTTGACACGTGTAGTGTGAAAACTGAAAGTTTGTCAGAAGTAATAAATTTCGCTACATTCTGACTTAATTTAGCAAAAGAATTACTAAAACCGGAAAATCGAAAGTTAATTTAGTGACTGAAGTTAATAGTGAGCTTTCTTTCTGAAGCACATCGAAATTCAGTAAAATACGGTTAGTCTTGGACTACCTCAACAATCATTTCAAAAGCTACTTGAATCTACGCAATTTAGAAAGAAGAGATTTAACTTTGAACTTGAATTAAATGATTCTGAACAATTAACAATAGTAAAATTTAGTACGTACCAAGCTGAGCTGCAGTCACAGGTAAGCTAAAATACGGTAACAAAGCTCGCACTCTTAATTCGTGCTTGTGTAATCTGAATATTGTAGCCAGCTATTAATGCCATAATTGAACTTTGAAATTAAAGCAGAGAAAACGAGTTAGCTATATTACTTTAATGCTGGCGTTTGAATTTCAACGACACTCGGGTTCATTTCGGAAAAGGAAGGGACCCTGCTTGGCAATGCAATTGGGACAATGAGCAACAAAGGTTCATGCTAAGTTGCTGTAATTTTGCGAGGCAAATGGAACAATTTGAAAAGCTGAGGTCTGCCATACAGTTCTGAAACTTTACGTGCTTTTAGTCTTCCTTGTTGGTTGATTGAAGGTTCGAAGCCGTCGATCGAGGAGGTGGCGACAGTCACTCATTGTCGGCCGTCGCTGTTGCAGACGCTGGATGTTGGCGGGCCTTCTTCTCGACACGGTCACCAGACGAAACGGCTCTTGATGTGCGCTAGTTAATGTTTCCCGTCCGCGACACCATGTCAGAAACTATCATCGCAAGTCGAGCGCAATTACATGCTGCCAAACCCCGAAAGCGCGGCAACTCGCGGGAGCGTCACACAACACCTGCTCCACTCGCTACTCCCGCCAGACTCTGACAGCCCGCGCTCCACGCGGCAGAGTTCACACTACCAAAGATCCTACACACTTTGATTCTTCACACGACCTATCGATGTAATCGTTCGATAGCAGTTTTCCCTAGGCAAGACCCAGCGTAAAAATACAAATAATATTTACGAAACAAACCAATTATACATCGACATGAGTGCATAAATATATATATACAAACAGGAAAACAATTACAATATATAAAGAGACAGAAATGTCATATCTTGAGGTAACAAAACAAGGAAAAAATAATAGTACAATAGATGAAAATAGGAGGATATGCATTTCCGGCGTTACACGTGCCCCACATTGTCTGAGGATGTTCGTGTAACGTAAACAGACTCAGAAAATGTCCCAAAAAAGAAACAGCGGAAATGCATATGCTCAAAACATCAACAAAAGTTAGCATTCGTCTAATTAACCATAAATCAATTTTTAGACCATAATAATTGAGTGGAGACACTCCTAATCTTATTCCACTCTGTCACCTTGCACAAAATAAAACAGGTTGGCAACATATTAAAATTCATAGAAAATATAGAAAATGGTTTAGCTATTCCAAAATCATTAAAATTCGTAACACTATGAGAAATGGAATACTATTTGCAAAATTAATTAGATTGCATGGTCATAAAAACAGGTAGATCAAAATACGCAAATAAATAATTAAATAGACTACACATTTTATATAACCTTTTCATAATTAATATTCTCGTCACGAGAATCTACTTAACGCTAAACAAGAAAATAATATTCAGTAGATCGAAAAAAACATAAATATTGACAGTAGAATTCTTTCAGCTGTCCAGGAAGAAAAACAATTCCGCCTTCCGTACTCGCAAGTACAAAGAATGCCGACAGCGGCCCAAGAGCCAACAGCTGCACAAGAGCCGACAGCGGCTCGCCTCGCCAGTATTGTTGCGCCCGCGTGTGCGGCACGCTTGATCTCACTCGCCCTTGTGACGGCGTTTCCAGAACGTCCGTTCCACTGAATTCTTTCGGAAAAACTCACTCCCGAGTAATCTCAAGGAGTCCATAAACACTATCACAGTGGATAACTCAACACTGTCCATCATCACATGCATGTACTAGCCTGAAACTTAAAACAGCGTCTAAGTACATCGGCAATGACTTGTAAATCACATATTTATGGAATCTTGCAGCTAGTTACAAAATCATATTTACATTGCTTAATCTACTGTGACTCAGCTGAAAACTTAAACTAGCAGCTTGGATTTTTAAATTGATTAATATTCAGTAACTCTTAAATCATTTAATCAACATAAATTACTTATTAATTACAACTTCTTTAATGACCTCTAGGTCAGGCAAAAGCATCGCCACATGGCACATCCTTAAATCTTACACTCTATATCTACATACTGTGCAAATTACCCTATCTGTGGTACTAATCAATCCTTGGTTGGTACAATTTCAAGTCTACAGTATTCCGTAAGCATTTGTGTGAGGTATACCAATGACTTTATATGGTCCATTATAAACAAACTTAAATTTAGAGATTTCATGGTCTATCTCGCTCGATTTCTCATGAGCTTTTACAAGTACTAAGTCTCCGATTGCAAACTTAGCAAAACGCGTTTTAGCGTCATGACGACGTATGCGAGCATCAGCTTTTAGCTTCGTTACTTCTCGCAAACGATCTTTTTTCACACCAATACTAATGTCAATCCGTGGAGGGAATTTGATTATCACTTCCACTAAACTTTTACTTCTGTCATCCAACAGGATTTCCTCTGGAGAAAATCCCGTAGATTCATGTCTCAAGGTGTTCATAATTCTCTTAAATTCTGCTTCATATTTGCCCCATGCCCTATGGTTGTGATGGCAGTAGGTACGGGAAAGTCGGCCTCGTCTTTGTTCGTGTGTTACGTTTGACACACCTTCTACAATACTTTTCAATTCACTTTCTACATTATTGTCAATGCCGAGATTCTTCACATTACAGTAGTTCAGATTCATACCTACGTCAATACCATCCGGCCAGTTAACAATGTGTATAGGCTGGTATTGCCTATGCACACCGTCTCCTGCCTCGTCAAAACTAACTACTATTGTTTTATCTTGGGACGTACATGTCAACGTTTTGCTTTCGCAGTTAATCACTGCACGGTACTTTAATAGCCAATCTAACCCGATAATTACTTCCGTAGTTAAGTCTGGCACGACGACAAACTTTTGTTCAAATCGTGCCCCACATATCTCGAAGTTGACAAAAATCTGTTTTGTGACCGGTTTACTGGCCTTCCCAGTAGCACCGATAATTTTCACTCCTGTTACAGGCATAACTACGATGCCAGGTCTGTCTTTCAGTAACTCAAATATTTTCCCAGATACAGCACTCAATTCTGCACCGGTGTCAATCAACACGTTTAGTTGTAGGTCGTGCATATTAACAGACACTACTATCTGTCTACACTTGTCCTCGACTGTTTCATTATTTTCCCACAGTAAATCCTCGTCTATATCCAGGTCATTCCAGAAAAAACCATCCGGCTTTGATCCTAAATCCGATTTATCTGGCGGCTTTTTCAGCCTCTGTTTACATACAGTTTTAATTTTAACACGTTTGTCCTGAGGCTTAGTCTGTAGCTTCGCCTCCAATACCGAAACCTTTTCCTGTAACTCGTCAACTAGTGAGTGTTGCTTTGCTATCGATTCACTAATTGTCACCTTCGTTGATTCCACTTTGGTCAGATTGATCTCATTTGCCAATCTACCTGGAGGAATGTGCCCAGTAGCATCTGAAATTACTTCCTCTGGATCTGCGCAACCAACACTGCTATCGTCTGACTGTATAATGTCAGCTCTAACCTCATACACGCTGTAATCTATGTGCTTTTCTACCAATCGTGTCCGGCTATCACTAAAATTTTCGTAATCTTTCTCCTTAATACTCTCGCAATGTTTAAACTGGAGGTTTGCGTCGGATGGGTCGGCTACTTCTACCACTATAACTTTCGGTAAAGTCTGCCGGTTAGGGCCAGAACTTTCCGTTACTACTTCAATATCTAACTCCTGCGGGACGAAACACGACGAATCTTGCTCGTGCTCCCCATTAACATCAACTATTTCTGGTAAAGTCTGCCGGTTAGGGCCAGAACTTTCCATCACTTCACAAATACTATCTTCCTGTGGGACGAGACGCGGCAAATCCTGCCCGCGCTCCCTATAAACACTCCTCCCGTACAGGCCCCTATAATCTCTTAGTTCGTCGTATAAGCGACCGAACTGCCTTAACCAGACCTCATCCCTCTCTGCATCCCCTCGCTCGATGACGGACGTTTTATCCGACATCTGATCTTCTCTCAACAATTGCGAATCATTCTTAAACTCAATCTCCAGTTCCGCTGTGGGTATTACAGCTGCCACTTTATAATCGATTTCCGGAACACTACTTAAATTGTTCTCACTGACAGCGAATGTATTTTCTACTGCCGTGTATACAGCTGATCTACTACTTGTGGGCGCACTCTTTTCTCTTAACACTGGCACACTCTCCCGCCGTTGATTATTCCACACGGAATTTTCATAATGACGATACCTGGGTTTTCTCCTGTTATTGGGCCGCCAAAATTTCTCCACGCCCGCTCGGCCCCTCACCGGCGCGGCTAATGGTTTCCCTGTCTCGTCCCAGCAGATACGCTCCCCGGATGCTGCTGAGGCGGTTCATCACACCCTCTGGCGTTATTACTATTCTGTGAGGCCCGTATCACGTTAGTACGATACTGGTTTCCGTCATTCCTGTTATTATTTGCATTGTACCGATTGTTATTACGGTCCGAACCATTATTGTTATTGCTGTCATGGTTGCGGTATGCATTATTTCCATGGTTATCGTTGTTGTGGTTGCTGTGGTACCCGTTGTTGTTACCACGGCCTCTACCACTGTCGCGATTATTGCGCCAATTGTCCTCGTCCTCAACTCTTTCTAGGAAATCATTGATTGTCCTGTAATTGCTTCCTACGTAGCGTTTTGTATCATCTGGAAGCTTCTTGTAGAGTTCCCAGACTATTTCGGATTCCGTGCGGCGATCACGCAAATATTCCAACTTGCGGATCCAGCCCTCACAAAACTCCCTCATCGAACCGCGCGAATTCGCATCGAAAGGCCTCGATACGACAAATTCGCGCCAGACACTTTGCTGCTTTTGCTCTGACCAGTATTCAGCCAGAAACAAATTTTTAAACTCGTCAAAAGTCAGGTTCGTAATGTTGAGGTTTAAGCCCCAACGCTTGGCATCACCAGCCAGCACATCAATAACCACATTAATTTTTTTCTCATTAGTCCATGATCTGGGTAAAACTCTTTCACAATTTTTAATGAAATCCGTCGCGTGTATACCGCCTTTTTTCAAGGGGTCGAACCGCTCCTCTTTCGTCAACCATTCCGAACTATGTGCACAGATTGGCACATAGCTCTGTTTTTCGTCAAGTTTCTTTTCTAATTCCGACACTCTCGTAATTACTTGGCAAGTGGTTGTCGCAAGCGTTTCCACTTCCCTCTTTTTCTCTTTGCAGGTATTAGCCTGCTCCCTCACTTTAGTGTCTACTTCGGACACTAAAGCCTTTAAAGTTTCCACCTTCTGTTGATCCTCTTTTTTCACTAATTGAATTTGTTCCGTCACCTTATTCTCGATGATCGGAGCAAGTGCTTCTCCTACACTTTTCTCGATTCTGCTAATTTCGGAATCAAAACGAGTATTTATGCTCGCAATTTCCGCCTGAACGCCTATCATTTCCTGTTTAAGATGACCGATTTCGGTATTAATTACAACAATATCTTCTTTGATTTTATCAACTTTTGTATCAACAACTCCAACATTGTGGTTAACAACATTAATAGCTTTGTTCTGATTGTCTAGCTTTCGTTCAATTTTTTCAGACTGAGCTTCTTGCTTGGCAGACAGAGCTATAATTTCTGCCGATTGACTCTTGATTTCATTAATCAAAGCATTCAATAAATCAGTTAAATTCCCAGAGACTACCGGTTTTACCTCCGTAGCTGGTTCCTCTATATATGTTCCCCCGTATTCATCATCAAGGGGTACAGATTTGATTTTCGCTTCCGATTCCGAAACATTTTCTAAAGTTTGGAATTCCATTTCTGCTCTTTGTTGCGTTTCGGCGGTCGCGTCTTTCATGCTAGCCGCCTGCCCCTGAACAATGGGAACCGCCGTGCGCGTTTCCCACTGTTCGACCGATTGTTCCGTATCCAAGTCTACCAAATTTTGGTAATTGTTGCCTTCACTCATTTTAATAATTTTCAATATAAATGACAAATCTCAAATATAATTGGGATTACTCCCACTACTTATTCTCGCTGACGTAACGGCCTGTACGTAACCAGTACTTTGTTACGATATTTGCACAATGCAAAATTCGTGTCCAGAACAACCTCAAAATTGAAGATTGTCCTGTCACGGTCGCCACGTGTAACCTCCCCCTCACTTACCGACCTTAATGACAGTGAAAAATGAAACCGCGTGTACCTAATGGGAGTTTTGGAAAAGCAATCGTCACCGAAGTTAACCTGTCGGTAAAGAGGGAGGAAAGGGTTACATCTAAATGAAAGGAAATGTGCTAATGAAACTGGTGGAAATTAATTTTGAAAAGGGATAAAATTAATAAAGAAAGTAAATGTGCGGCCGTTACGTTAACAATTAACTAGCGGTAATTAGGTATTTGAGATTTGGGGAAATCACGGTCGCCAGTCCTAAGGACAATTACTATAGTAACTGAAAAAGAAAGGTTATTACACATATAATTAGCACTAGAAGCGTGGCAACTGAAGGTTGACACGTGTAGTGTGAAAACTGAAAGTTTGTCAGAAGTAATAAATTTCGCTACATTCTGACTTAATTTAGCAAAAGAATTACTAAAACCGGAAAATCGAAAGTTAATTTAGTGACTGAAGTTAATAGTGAGCTTTCTTTCTGAAGCACATCGAAATTCAGTAAAATACGGTTAGTCTTGGACTACCTCAACAATCATTTCAAAAGCTACTTGAATCTACGCAATTTAGAAAGAAGAGATTTAACTTTGAACTTGAATTAAATGATTCTGAACAATTAACAATAGTAAAATTTAGTACGTACCAAGCTGAGCTGCAGTCACAGGTAAGCTAAAATACGGTAACAAAGCTCGCACTCTTAATTCGTGCTTGTGTAATCTGAATATTGTAGCCAGCTATTAATGCCATAATTGAACTTTGAAATTAAAGCAGAGAAAACGAGTTAGCTATATTACTTTAATGCTGGCGTTTGAATTTCAACGACACTCGGGTTCATTTCGGAAAAGGAAGGGACCCTGCTTGGCAATGCAATTGGGACAATGAGCAACAAAGGTTCATGCTAAGTTGCTGTAATTTTGCGAGGCAAATGGAACAATTTGAAAAGCTGAGGTCTGCCATACAGTTCTGAAACTTTACGTGCTTTTAGTCTTCCTTGTTGGTTGATTGAAGGTTCGAAGCCGTCGATCGAGGAGGTGGCGACAGTCACTCATTGTCGGCCGTCGCTGTTGCAGACGCTGGATGTTGGCGGGCCTTCTTCTCGACACGGTCACCAGACGAAACGGCTCTTGATGTGCGCTAGTTAATGTTTCCCGTCCGCGACACCATGTCAGAAACTATCATCGCAAGTCGAGCGCAATTACATGCTGCCAAACCCCGAAAGCGCGGCAACTCGCGGGAGCGTCACACAACACCTGCTCCACTCGCTACTCCCGCCAGACTCTGACAGCCCGCGCTCCACGCGGCAGAGTTCACACTACCAAAGATCCTACACACTTTGATTCTTCACACGACCTATCGATGTAATCGTTCGATAGCAGTTTTCCCTAGGCAAGACCCAGCGTAAAAATACAAATAATATTTACGAAACAAACCAATTATACATCGACATGAGTGCATAAATATATATATACAAACAGGAAAACAATTACAATATATAAAGAGACAGAAATGTCATATCTTGAGGTAACAAAACAAGGAAAAAATAATAGTACAATAGATGAAAATAGGAGGATATGCATTTCCGGCGTTACAAGGTGGAGAAATGACTTGAAGGTGTTTCGATTAACCCCCTGACAGGCACTTAATTATGAATTGCAGTGTAGTCATGTAGATGCTATCCATAGGATAGGTTAGCGTGCATACTTGAGTCAGACCTCTCCTCGGTCTGAAGCCCACAACATTACCAATAATTCACAATTGGGTTAACAAATGAAGAATTTACGCTCATTGATTCGGTGAACGATTAAATCGATTTCACCTTAGCCGATGTTTACCGCGACAGGACTTGATAAAAAGTCGCAACATCAGCTATCAAACTTAGATGTGTACCATTTTATTGGACACTAGGAAAACAGTTTATTAAATTAAACTCGTAACCACTAGTGTGAAGTCGAAACTGTTAACCTGCGACTTTACACGTCCAATGGTACGTTTATAACGTTCACGAAGGAGCTTTGGCAACTGTGTGGAGCTGAATGTTGAGCAGTGTTGTTATTTTCGCATTGGAATGGAAGCTAAAGTAACCTAGTCCTTAATTTAACACATAAGCTTTTCCACTTATTGCTTACTACATTGTACAAAATGAAAACGACGTACAAATGTCAGCATTAAAGTCTCGAAAAACTAACTACGTAACTATAAGTACAACATACAGTGAAAAAACGCATGTGCATTACCTAATTCCCAGATACCTGTCTACTAGTCAGTCATACAGAAGCCTAGCGTTTTCTTCTCGTGTTGGGCATGCAACTGTGGCGAAAATAGCGGGAGAGGTAACTCAAGTTTCATGAATTTCCAACCACTGTACATAGGTATCCTTCCATAGATCCATAGCCAAGAATTCTTCAGCAGCGCCATATTATGGTATATATACGGCCATAAACATTCGCTACCTCTTCAAAACTCGTCGGTATCCGGTTACAGTTGTAGTAATAACTGTTTATACAGCAAAAATAAATGTGTATAAAAACGAAGCTAATTTTTTGATT
This sequence comes from Schistocerca americana, assembly GCF_021461395.2. NCBI lineage: Eukaryota > Metazoa > Arthropoda > Insecta > Orthoptera > Acrididae > Schistocerca > Schistocerca americana. Next base: position 504,234,980 of record NC_060121.1, on the reverse strand, counting down.
TGATCCATTAGAAATGGTTTGTGAAACATTGGATTTCTATCGAAATAACTTTTCTTCTGCCAGTCATGATTTCCTTTTGTTTATATATTGCACCACGCGTTTCTGGAAATGATTCCCATCTTCAAGTGCGGTAGTATACAGGTATAACAGTGTACAGGCATCATACACAGAGAAAAATGCACTTGAAAATGGGAATCATTTCCCGAAATGTGTCCCGCAAAATATAATTAAAAGATTATCTAGACTACTAGGAGAGAAGCTAAGAAATAAACCAATTGAAGGCAACTTTAATGGTTCACGTTTAGACAATGCAGACCTCGCTAGTATTTCACTTTCAAACTTCCGACATCCATACTCGATACTAGCTGAGAAACCTCAAGCAGGGATTGACATAATCTTATCGCTGCTCAGTTATTAACAAGGGGACCATACGAGCTTCCCCTCGCCGATTTGATTCATAATGATAAGGTATGTAGGGCTCGACCAGGACTTCCACATACGCGAACAGGAAGAGGCAACTCTCAATTGTTTTCGAGAGAACCGAGTTTGAAAAGTTTAGGTTTGCTGTTCCTGGTATTCGAGGATTCAGCTACCGAGCGAGTAAGAATGTCATAACTACGAGGTCTGTTGATCGAATCTCGCTGCCTATAAACATTTCTCATTCCAACGTAATTATAACAACAGATATGCCATGAAATCGTGTGATAATTGAGAACCCTTTGTGAACGTAGACCAGTGTTGTTTTCCGATAGACACATTGTAGGAAAATAAACATGCAAAAATTCGATGTCCATTACAAGTGTTGTATGTCGAAATAATTGTTTTCTACGTTTTCTACGATCAGTATCATACTAACCCGTGCAGTGCTCCATAGGTTACAGATTATACTTGTCACAAATGTAGATACAATAATGTAAAAATAATGCCTATACTGATTTGATTCAATGTTCTTGTGCGTTCTTTTTAGAGCTCCGTGCTTCCATCGGTAAATACGGAACGCTTATACTAGGATCACTTGATTGTCCGTCCGTCTGTCTGTCTGTACGTGTGTTAAAAACCCTTTTTCTCAGGAAGAGGTTAACATATCAAGTTGAAATTTACGTTACATATTGAGGTCAATGGTTCCTTGGCGATGTAAAACATTGAAACTTCTACGTCAGTGCAAACAGAAGAAATACTCGCAAAATCACTCATTAAAACCTATAGGGTAATACCCGTTAGCCTAGAATCAATAAGAAGGAAGGTATCACCGGTTAACCAAAGGAAAACTCCGAAAACTGTAAATTTGTAATTATATCACATGATTTTTTGTCGTTTCTTATCTGACTCTGTCTGTCCGTCCGTCTGTTAGGACTCCTTTTCTCAGCAAGCGGTAGTCGCATCACACTGAAATTTATGTCACATACTACGGTCTATAGGCCCTTAGTGGTATGCTACACGTTAACTTCTAGGTCAATGTAACCGACAGGTACGGCAATTTTGTATCACATGTTTCGACACTCGCAAACTCAATCATCAAAATCTATAGTGTCCCATTGGCCTAGAATCACGAAATTTGGCGAAAAGGAAAGTTTCACAATACCACCAAGAGAAAAACAGAAAACTGTATTTTTTATTATATTGTTGTTTGCGAATGTTTGTTTCGCATACAACTTGAAACGTCATGGCTTCGTGCAGTAGTCGCTAATGTATATATGATGGTGGATTCATTCCGAAATGTGCCATACGAGCATTAAAGTCATTCCTTACCTTAGGCATGACTTTTAACGCTGCGACCAGTGAATTTGAATGGAGACTACTACTTATTGTAATAATGGTCGCCTACCTCCTGTACGACTTCATGTCTCATTTATATTACTGAAATGAAAACATTTTCGATGGTCTTGGAATCTCTTCGACCGATATCTTCCAGAATCACTGTCGATAACAGGCAAAAATGGTAGAGATTCTTGATTCCTGGGAAGGATGCATTGTCAACATATGTATAATTAAGTTTGTACAGAGGATTCAGTGCGCGAGTCCTGCTCGTACCTGGTTTTGTTTTCTATCTACTTACGAAAATTTATTTCCCATTTTTCAGGATAAATGTTACGCAAATAATAAATGAATGATTAAATGTTGAAAACCTGCGCTGTCGTGATAAATCTATTGTTAGAATTACTTAGGAATGAAAAAAAAGAGACATTCCGCCAGGGATATTCGACCCAAAAGCCTCGCACTTTTGAAACTAAGCCATTACTCGCTCGACTGCGGATCCATTTAAAGTGTATAAGCACACATAAAATTTTCAGACCTTTTTTTTTCGTAAACGGTTGACAGTGGCGTCTTCCTGTTTATATGTGTTGAAAAAAAAATGGTTCAAATGGCTCGGAGCACTATGGGACTTAACAGCTATGGTCATCAGTCCCCTAGACCTTAGAAATACTTAAACCTAACTAACCTAAGGACATCACACAACACCCAGTCATCAGGAGGCAGAGAAAAATCCCTGACCCCGCCGGGAATCGAACCCGGGAACCCGGGCGCGGGAATATGTGTTAAGGTTCCAGAGCGATACTTATACAGGCTGCTATGGGAATGCTGTTTACACTTTTCGGCAATACACTTGTCGTTTATAACAGCTCAACGTTAACCGTAGCAATACCCATGCATTTTCCATAAGCAGTAATATCAGAGGGGTGGGGGGTACTCTGTACTCACTGCCAATAAGAGAAAACGAATCCTAAATGTGTTAATCTTTTATTAACAACATACTTTATAGTTTCTGGTGTATAAGTAGAGTAGAAAACCTGAAAATATCCTTTAGTACACTCTCGGCAATACCAACGCACTTCCCGTGATGTTTAAACTGAGTGGAGGGGTACTCTTGACTAGCACAAAAAAGAAAAAAAGAAAAGAAAAATACAAATTTAGTTAATTGTCAGATTTTCATTCGTTTCACGGTTATGAAGATACGTAAGAAGCATACTGAACGTGAAAATACGAATTGGCATTTGTTGCGAAGTCAAATTCACTACCAAGACCTAAATTTTTAAGCTAAGTCTTACTGGAAAACTTGAAACTGTTACGGAATCTAAGAAATCATCAAAATAATATTTCTTTTTCAAAATTATGAAGTATAAAGTGCCAGAATAAATAACGTTAGTTACAGAAGGTGGGTACAAAGAACCCCTTCCCCCTCTATGGTATTGCGGTAGTTAACTAGCCATAATGAGCACGCAGAAGCTAAGAAGCACGGAGATATGCTCCGTACGCTTTCTCTGGCTGTGGTTGTGGTGGTGGGGGCTCTGGAGGGAGCGCCCAGTCGCCCTCCCCACTACACGGGAGGCGGTGCCAGCGCTCGTCCCGACAGGTGGCGCCGCCGAGCGGCGGGCGCTGCAAGCTGCGCCGGTGGCTAGAGTGGGGGCGTCCGAGCGCGCCGCTGCGCATCTGCCGGCACCGCACGCGCCGCGGCGGCCGGCGTGTGGGCGGCGGGAAGGGGGCCGCGGCAGAGGCGAGGCGCGCGAAAAAATTCCCGCCGCCGGCCGCGGCCGTGGCGGAGGCGGAGCTCGGCACACGGGGCCGGCTCGTGACACACGGCGCTCAGAGCGCAGCGGCGCGCGGGTCGGCGCCGCACATGGACGCTGGGGGCGACGCGACGGCCGCCGCCGCCGCCGCAGCCGCCACCGCCGGCCGCTGGTGGGGGGCGGCGCCCCAGGCCTCCGCAGACGTGGTGAGTCAGGCGCGCGGGGGTGTGTCGCCGGCTGGCCGCGCCGCCGCCGCCGCCTTCGCCTCCGCAGCTGCGCAGGGCGACTCAATAATTTGCTTCCAATAGTACCTCCGGTGTATCGTCGTCAGTGATTTATCGCTTTTAGCTCCGCAGTGCCTTTGATATAAAGGGTGTTCGAAATGTTCCAGGTCTAAAACTAGGCGGATACCACGATTCCGAAGCACTAATTCGCCGCACTAGAACCGCCAGAAGGGTGCGACGCTGGTCAGACTTAAATCCGAAGTTATATCCTTATGAGGGTGCGTCAGATCTTCGGTCCACAGTGTAAAATTCTATTTGTGGTTCGTATTCGCGAAGAATCAAGGACGTAGCAATGCAGGGAGGTAAATAATTTGCTTCCAATAGTGCTGTGGGTGTAGACTCGTCAGTGATATACCGTTGTTAGCGACGAATTCTTCTCAGTGTCTTTATTGCACAAGTTGCCCGAAAAGTTCCGCTATAGAAACATTGAATACGCGATTGTGAAACACTATATTCTTCACATGGGCCCCCGAAAGGGAGCGACGCTGCTGAGGATGGGTTAAATCTCCGGTGCACAGAGTAACCTTATCAGTGATGTCTCGCTTTTTGCGAAGCATTCCTCTCAGGGTTTCTACAGGATGTCCAAAAAATTTCACTTCACAAACTGATCGGAGTACACGATTCCGAAACTATGCACCTGTGCCACTGGAAGGGTGCGACGCTGGTTGCACTTGACTCCGATGGACTTTCCTCCAGGGGACGCGTTACATCGGTGCCCAGTGTAGCCGTCAGCGATTTCTCGCTTTTAGGAAAGTATTTATCCCAGCGTATTTATTTTACTTAGTGCGCGAAGCGTTGGACTTCAGAAACTGGTTGGATAGCACGATTCCGAATGACTATATTCGTCGCACCGGAGCCGCCGGAAGGCGGGACGTTCATTGGACTTTGAATCCCATGGACAGTGCTTTCGAGCGCGCAGTAGTCTCCGGTGTGTAATGCGGAGATCTCTCCTATTACGTGGCTCATTTTTACAAATAATCAACGACGATCGCGATGCAACTAATCTACACTAAAGTTCGGCCATCGTCGTAAATATTTTTGTCCACATGCCTGTGTAGGACAGAGCGTTGAACATATTTTGTGATTGTAACTTGTGTTGTATCTTGTGTGTGAGACTTTTCAGGTAATCTGTATTGTGTACGCTACATCGTAATCTACCTTTTACCGGGGAAACTTTGTCAGTGGTTTACCACTTTCTATGACGTTTCGTTATCAACCAGTGTGACGACTTTATCTCAGGGTCTCTTCTGCTCTGGGTCTCAGGGACAATTCTGATTCAACGTATTGGGCACATTGATTGCAGAAAGCGTTCTACGTCAGCCACAGTCAAATACGATTGACTATGCCTTTTGTGGGCACTTTAAATATTGTATGTGTAGTGTGAAGATACAGAATTAGGCCGGCGTCCTACTAGAACTAAGAACGTTTGCAAAACGATTGGCCAATATTTACGGACGCCTTCACCACATCTGAATACAGCCTGCATCATCTAAATCATAACACTTCAGTACTGACTAAACAGTTCAAAGTAGTGAAACAAGGGTTTGGAGAGCGATAATAAGGAAGTGGGCAAGTGTTTAGACGTGTGGCTAACATATTAAAGTACTTCTCTCCAGAAATATTTAATATTTCTCTATAATAAGATGTTGTTATTTGTTTTTGCACGGGACTGACATTTCGTCGAAGTTTCATTCGATATGTATACGATTTTGATCGGATAGAACAGGATATATAACCGCAATCTTAGAAACTTGGGGTAAGTATTGATACGGTGCGACAATGAATGTCTGACCGGCTGGCGATATGCTGGTTTCATTAGGAGTGTTGGATCGTTTTATTATAATTGTTGTCACTGATTGTTTCTGGCGTTATCATGTGATATTCTTCTGTTGTCATATGTTCTTGTAACACAATATATTCTGCATGAAACTGTGCATCAGGTGTCTGATTCGTGGGCCAGTCTACAAAGCAATATAATCTTGGAAATGCTCCGGCACTCACACAAATGAGTGTGGGAAATCACTTACATATCGTTCTACGTCTGGAAAACGGAAAAATATTAATTCTGCTGCACAGAATCGACAAGTAATCATCCGCCAGTCTCGCTAGCTAATACATTGCATCAAAATGCCAGTTGGTAGCTACATTAACTCGCTACCAAAAATACCGGCTTTTGCCTTTTTTTTTACGACACATATTTAGAGAAAAGGCGAAAAATAGAGCCAAGAGTAGAAGTTCTAATGCTCGTACACCTTTCAGAACTTCTTGTGACTCGCGAATGCGTGAATTTTCCTTCGTCAGCCAGCGCTGACTGATGCGCCACAATACTCTTTTCAAGGTCAGTCTCACAATCACTGGTGAAGCTGTTCTGTTTACGTAAGAGTTGCTTCAGAAACTTGGCGTAAAGTACACTGGATACCGTCATGAAATGAATTGGGAGCCTTAATGTCTTTGCTGCCGATTCGTGTGGCCATACGATGTGTGCCGCGTAAGCTTAAAATTGGCACTATCTTCTCAAGGGGGGAAAAAAACTGTTAGTTACCGTAAACAATGAATGTGGGGAGTCAGTCTCCTGTTAGGTTACTCTGACGTGTACTAGAATCAGCATTGAATTACAGCGTTGTTGTTTGCTTTCCAAAACAGACAAATAGACGAACGATTTCTTGGCACTGAAAGTTAGCATATAGACAAGATAAATGTGATGTCAGTCCTTTGTCATCCTGTAAAACACGTGAATCTGTGGAAACTTTAATTGATACGTATTTGCAGCGTCCTACTTGTCGGTATCATAAGTCGTTCACGCAATAAACAGGGTAATTTCTCTCTGTTCTGTTTTCCAGTTCTAGGAATATGTACCCAAAGTTTCTATCTCTGCAAAGAATACGGCAGTCATATGGGCAGAAATCTCATGATTCTCATAATCACATATACGTTGTTCTCCAGTTGAGTTCTTGCGCAACCTTTTACTGATGTATGGGAACACAGTATATAAAACTCCTGGAGAAATACCTGTGTGTTTATAAACACAGGTCAGTCTATTCTTTGATCGTTGAGAGTCTTAATTTGATTGTAAATACTATAGATATTTATTTTCGTCGTAATTAAGAATTCTGTCAACAATCGAGAATTTGGATTAATACACTTCTTTTACGAAAATCGTACTACTCTCGATATGGTAGATAATCTGGCAAGATTACGTTTTACTCTGCGTGGTGTGCAGCAAAACTTTGGTACGAAGAAAATTAACAGGAGTCGTTCCCAGTTATCGGATGATTACTTCAGTTTCGGTAATATTGTCAAGAAATTGTAAATAGTTTTAGTACATTATAAATTATACATACAAACGATAAGTTCGAAACATCATATTAGTCTATTCCGCTTAAGCCTTTGTTTATTACTATTCTCCAAACAGAGTAAACAAGTGAGTGTAATGAAAACAAAATGTCCTTGTCGGAACTGTCAGAAAACAGTTGTGCCAGCATGTATGCACTCTAATGTAAAAGCATCCTTAGCTCAGTTAAAATTAAAAGGCCGGTGCTTTCACCCAGTATGGGTTTCTGTCTTGATCGCGTTGAGCACTTTATACTAAGGATTTCAAAAAGAAAACAGTGTTGGTTGCAAAATATTACTTAATAATGCGTTTCACCCTTTTGGGGCGTCATCACATTACGTAGTTTTCTGCTTGTAAGCATTCGTCATAACGTTCAAGATAGGGCGTAGACCTTAAACACATCAGCATCCTCAGACGTAGAAGCGCAGAAATAGGACCACGTATACATATCTGAACAGAAGTGGCATCGCTTGTATACATAGCACTAATTTCCTCAAAACAGACGGGTAACCATATACGTCGAACTGGAGGAAAACAGTTTTCCTCCTGTTCGACGTATATGCCAGTCCTATAACGATATACGTGCAAGTGAAGAAACTGTTTTCCTCCAGTTCGACGTATATGATTACATATCTGTTTTGAGGAAATTACTGCTGTGTATACAGATGATGCCACTTTTGAACAGATTTGAAGTCGTGGTCCTATTTCTACTCCTCTACGTCTGAGGTGCTGGTGGGTGTAAGGTCTACGTCCTATCTCGCACGTTTTGACGAATGCTTATTTGCAGAATATTAAATAATTAGTGACCTAATTATTCATCTCAGGCGGCTGCTTGATGAGTATGCTAGAAGTTGCTGTAATAATTTTTGATTTAAACTTCCTATTGTTCCAGTAATAATTCTTAAAACAATAATGATCCAAATGAATGTTCTTAGTTGAATGCAAAATATGGAAGTACTGTTACTGGGGTCATTTTTGGGTGATGATGCTCCAAAAGGGTGAAACGCGTTATTTAATAATCATTCGTTTGCGAACAAGATTGATTTATTTTTGAAATAATTCTTAACGGTTGCTGTACCAGCCAGACACAGGAGTGGAAGCAGGTAAAGTGCACCACCGAGTTCCAAGTCCGCTGATTTAAGTCCGTGATAATTATCACTCAGTAATCTACTCTATGACATGCATGTTCAAACTGTTCTACGTCGTACACTTTCTCTTCTGTAGACGAGTATTCGGTCTACCAAGAGAGAGGTAGCACCTACCAAAACGAGGCTGTCTTGAGTGGTCCAGCACGGAAAATTTTGTTATCCGTTATCAGTGTTTTGTTGTGGTGGGCAACCCCTGCTACCTACGCCAGTCCGTCCTGAGCGAAATCTGCATTTATTCGTTGCATGTGAGAATGTTGTATTTTGGTGATTATAATCATTCCATGTGAAGCCGTCTTTGTAACAGCTTCTGAATGGTTGTCGACTGTTTTTTATTTTCTTAGCAATATTTTCATTCGATGACGATGCACTGTGGTATAATTTGTGTTTAGTTGCGATGGATTCGTAGCTGTAGAATAATGTCACTTGGTGTTGATGAAAGGGGGAGACAAATTTTCTTCCCTCGAGGCACGCAAAATAGGTCGTTTTATCCTAGAAATTGAAATGAGTGAAGTAGCCTTTACTAATAACGTAATGGAATGGTTTAATATTACTTAAGACTCCTTTTAGTGATTCAGAATAGGGAGTAAGCTTCTCGTGTTGACTTCATTTCGTACACAGAAATAACACTTCGTAAAATTTGGTGACTTGTTGTTGCGGAAGTCAGGTAATCGAATGTCAGCAACAGCGAACTACTTCCGTTTTTCTTGGTCGTCAATAAGGAATTTCCTATCAAAATAATGAGCGACATGTGGAACAGTGAAGAAAAGCATTGGAATACTCTTAAAAATGGTGATCAATGCGACTGCTATAATTAGCATCCTTGATTATTGACATTAGGAAAGAATCTATATTTCTAAGATTTTGAATCTTTAACGTCTTTCGAGAGAATCGGAAATATCATGAGAATGTACGCTAAAAACAATCTGGTGTAAATCGTTAACAGCCATTCAAATTAAATGTCTGGAACGTAGCTAGATTTAGATTACATCCAAGAAGCGTCTTTTTCTTGCATCCTTTTGCGACAAGTAGTTGTTCTTGCTAATAATACAAATAGTGTTAATAAAGCTGACAGATGTTAAAGCTACAGTAACAAGCAAACACTAAATACACTAAATAAATACTCTAATTGTACATAGCCAACTCGGACAGATAAATTACTAGTTTTTACTAAAATTTAGTTTATGATAAACATATAAGCAGTGTAGAATGGCTTACTCAGAGGATTACAATGTAACAAAATTTGAACAATATTTGAAGATGGCAACGAGGCTTCTCAGACTTTTGTGTGAGTGCCACAAAACCATTTCATTTTGTTCTAAGATAAATTTCAAGTGTGAACAGTGAAGGTCGCCATCGCGCGGATGAAAATGTCAGTGGAATTAAATTACTTCGATACTTCACTTTGAAATAATAGCTTTTGAAAACCGGGCCAAATATAGTGATCCTCTAGACTAGACTGAAGTTTATTTCATAGGTAAATAGTAAAAGTGATGAGTCTGACGTCTGTTGTTACACAGAATGCTACACTTCTTGCTTTTACATAAATAGTACGCGCTTCAGCTACGATTCCTCTACTTGACCGTGAACTGCAACATTTTTCAAATTTTCCTGTAGAGTGTATTTTAGTTTTCATTGACCTCCTTCCTGATAAATGATCTAAATCCTATCTATTACTTAAAATCAAAAAAATACACATGCACGACTTAACTGCCATGCTTTCAAAAAATTGGAACTTAAGGAAAAGGTTGCAAATTTACAACAGAAAAATTACAAACCTTATTTTGAGAGAGATGTGACACTTCAATATTAAATTTGTTGGAGATTTCCTGAAACCCAACATTACACTAGTTTTAGTAAGCAGAACATTGCAGTTTCAAATATTAAATCTATGAAACAACACGTATATTTCTAAGTATATTTTTTGAAACAGGAACGTTTTGACCCATATGGCGTTATTTTCTAAGAAATTACGGTTTCCACTTTTCGTTTATCAATTTAAAATAAACTTTTCCCTTTTGTTTAGACATGACATATCTGCAACCTTATCCATCAAATACAAGTAATAATAATTACGAAATTTCACCATTTTGGTAACTGAGAGGTCTGCAAGAAAAGCTCATCGGTGTTAATGCTAACTGAATATGAGGTTTAGTAAAATTTTTGCGCGGTATTTGCATTATACCTTCTGGTACACACAAGATCACTGGGGCTGTAGTTGCACTTTTTATGAAAACTAAAGCTCTATTTGCGAGCGTGTGGATGAAAATAAATTTACTTACATAAGAAAAATTTCAACGATGGTTGTAAGTCAGCAACCATACAAGAACATGGTCTATATAATACAACCAACCAGTTGCAACAAGATTTAACTTGGCCTGGTTTCGACAACGCCTATGTGTGTCTCCATCAGAAAAACCAAAAGGGATTACCCATAAAAATTACAAAATTAACATAGAGGAAAACCAAGAATAGATTGTACTTACATCCCACAAATTCATGAGGTAACTATACTCACATATACAATGACAGATGAAAACAGATTTACTAGCAAAATGCTCTCGTCATATAAAATAACCTCTTAAAATCATGTTAACAGATATTGAGTTAATTTTCCTTGTCAGTAGTAAGCACATACAACAGAACGGACGCTAGCGTGGCCTGATGACAGTATTCAGAGAAAACTGAAACGAAATAATCAGATTTCATCTATAGTTTTTTTTTTCTTTTTTTACATATTTGCAAAGAAGAATTGCTATGAAAATTCCGCTGCTAGCATCAACGAAAAGATTTTTCACTATATATCAGTAGGTTTTGATACGCATGTATTTTAGAAAACGATATTGCTGGTAGCACACGTAGCGCTCTCTGTATTTGTCATTCTTGTCCCTCATCTACTTAAATGTTTTAAATGTTTTTAATTAAAAGAAAACAAAAGCAATTTTTCAGTATCAATTTCTAAGGATGGAAAACATTTTCTTCCCGAAAGCAAAGTGTTCTTGCCATCAGCTTCGATCCTTTCCCACTGCTGCTGAAAATCGTACGACGTAAATGTGCCGCTTATTAACGAGATCATATAATGTAGCTACACACGTTATATGGATGACTGGGATGTATTACACTGGATTACACGTTTTAAATTTCCATTCACCGTTTCTTTCGGAACTTACCTTGAAGTAGACTGTTCATTCCAAGTACCCATAATATTCGTATGATCATACTCACATTCACACGTGCACGTGAATTTTATGGAAGAGACTAACTTAAACGGTACTTGCCGCTAATTAGTGTTACAAAGCCCTCTTGCGTTGTATCTGGTACAAGCCCACAAAGCTAAAATCTTAAAATTTTGAGAGAAAGTTGTTTGTCGAATGAAGCTCAGTGAGAGAAAAATATACATGTGGAAAACGGAATATAGCACGAAACTGGCGCTGTTTTATTGAAAAATGTTCCTCTTCCAAATCTGTGGGATAAGTTTACGTAATTGATGTGAAGAGAAAGTAGAGAATTGATACTACTGCGCGTCTGGTTAAACAACGGTGTGGCTCTTACCCTCATAAAGTGTAAAAACGTGAATGTGTGACTGACTGGAAGTGTTTTGGCCGGCCGGCCGGTTTAATGACGGGAGGGTACAGCGCTGACCTCGTCGGACGAACCGAAAGGGGCAGAAAGGCTAAACAAAATAATCTTGCTGCTTGGTCCTCATTGCGCGCCATGAAATAGACACAGAGACATAAGGGACGATCAAAAAGTTTCAGTACCAAGGCCGTACAGTCCAGAATCGGCATACCAATCAGGCAAAATTGGCTTGGGCATTGAGGCAATTATCCCATCGATGCATTAGGATGAAGATACCCGTTTGGTAAACACCGTTTCCTGCTGCGTGGAGAAGTCTGTAACTGCCTGCTGCACATGCTCGTCCGGCAGGAGTCATCGACCCTTCGATGCCTTTTTTAATGGAACGGAAACGTGATAATCGCGTGGTGAGAGATCTGGACTAATGGGCGGGGGTTCTGGTGATTCCCTCTTGACTTGGCGTAATTTCTGCATTATGACATTTGCGATATTCGGACGTGCGTTATCAAGAAACAGCAGCACCCTATTCTAAGTGGTGGTTTTCGACCGACATGCTGCCCCATACATATTCTTCAGTCTGCAATGGACGTCCACCGGTGTTTGTCCTTCGGCATCCAGGAAGAGAGCAACAGCACATTGGTCCTCTTTGGACGCATCTGGTAATAAAGTCTCAATAATTGACGTTTCTGAATTTATTGCATGCACTTCGCAAAGACACAAATGCAACGCTAATCCCTTCCCTACCTGTCGGTGCTTATATATCCGTATCGGCGTTGCACTACGTTGTATACTCGTAAAGGGCGCAACAACGTCCTCAAACGGAAACTTTATCGCCCCTTGTAAGTATATAAAAAATGTCCCCAATGAAGTATTTACTTGTAGTTGTGTAGAGAGCATGGAAATTTATCAACATCTGCCTCGAAAGTGGTGGAACCTTGAAACCGTGGCCCTGTCGATCAGTCTCGACGGAGACAAGCGAACGGCGTTAGTAGCTACAATATTTTAAATCACGGTTTTGGGACCTCCGTCATTTTATATACTTCTACTGATGTTTGACGTGTTATTTTAGTGAGGACTTGACAAGGAGATCCCATAACTCGGCATTTTGAACACTCAAAAGGGTAGTACTGCAGCTCTAACGGCTCAAACGTAATAGAACATTTTCAAAAACGATGTGTGCTTTCTACCATCCAATAAGATCATTTTTCTGTGAAGCTCTACGTCAGTGTACAATAGATGTTTGATGTTAATAGACGCAGGATAGAAAACGAAACTGGCGAGTAGATGACAATGAAAAACAGCAAATAATCCGATTAAACATTAGTCCAGAAACGAATGATTTCGCCGATACGACGTATGTACATGCGCAGTCGTGCCAACTTACGACACTTTTAATGTCTACAACTATGTTTGGAATTTTTATGCGACGGTATTTAAAGGAATGGGTGTATTCCAGCTCTGTTGGCAGTATCGATGAACTATGGGAACACATTGTGAATGGTTGTCAAAGCATTCGCGACGCGCCTGGGGTTTTGCACGGACATCGATGAGGAGACGTTCTGATGCCCGCGTTCACGCGAACGGTGGCCACGTGGAACGCTTGTTGTAATGCGTTTGTCCGCAAGCGCGTATCTGCAGTTTGGATCTCCAGGGACTCTGTTACGAAGTTTTCATTTACTCAGTCGTAAGAAGTCGAACTGGAGAAGCCAATGGTTTCCAGATTTATGTCTGTTGAGATTATTTGCTTGTTTCATTCTTCTCTACTCACCTGTCTTTACCCATAACGAGTATTAAAGAATCCGAAGTCCCTGGAGGAAAAAATCGGTGTAAAAGTTACGGCCGGAGATTGACAATATTCATAAAAGAAGTTTTATTTGTAGAATAAAGGAATGCGTTCTTGGTAAGAGCGGCATGTGGAAGTGATGAGTCGTTTCAAGTGTATCTGCTCAGTAGTTGGGTATTCATCATACTATCCATATGTTTGCCACGAGCTGTTCCAGACCACCGTGTTTTAATCATTTCATTGGAACTTCACATCTGCATTGACAAATAAGGCAAGAATTTGTGACAATACAGCAATATCTGTTTTGATAAGACAGCATGTGTTAAATCAAACAAATGTTTAGCTGTTAATTAAAGTACTGTTTTGAATCTGATGACCGTAATTGTCTGTTACACCCATCGTTTCTTTCCTGATGTATGCTTCCACAGTCTTTAACCCTTTCAGGCCTGAATTTTCCCTTGAGGAAGAAAAATTTTTCTTTATGTTGTAAAGCTGTTAGATGATTTTTTAATGATTTTATATGCAAGATTTATACAAAAATATGTAGCCGTTTTTAAAACATACTTTGTGCCCTTGGCTTCATTTTATGGACTAAAATAACTAATTACGACATCTTTTGTGTTGTAATAAATAGTCAAACGATCATTCAGTAATCGTCACGCAAAAAACAATAACAATATTCAATTATACAGTGTATTCTGATGGCCAAGAGCTGCTGCTCACTCCTACGTTGACTTGCTGATATTTTCATTGTGAAGCCCAACAGTTGGCAGCACTTGCGCATGGTGAAAAGGTTGAACATTCACAAATGTGTACCTCAGGATTCCATTGAAAATAAACGCTTCTGTTTCATCTAAGACACAGCAAAAGGTAATGTATACAGTTATAGCCAGAGGATATGAAAGGGCTAAATTCTGTAATCTCCAGACATCGATTGTACGGAAATACAGTTTTACTGGTAACAGCCTTGAGGTATGCTCTTTGTTTTAGGCGTTCCATGTGGATTACATCTTTTGTTAGCATTGCTATTGCGAGTGTTTGTGAAGTTGTGGCATGTCTCACCAGAAAACGTACCGGGGAACCTATTTCACCTAAACGACAACGCAAATCGAAAACTATCGTTGTGTTAACTTCCATCTCAATGGATTCATTTTTTTTGACAGTTTGAGCTGCAGGCAATCAAACAGTGGGTGACGTCACGTTGTAGGTAGCTGTAGTGTCAGCTGAGAAAGGTCCTGTCAACGAACAGCGTACAGGTCGTGACATACAAAGCCTGCAAAATAAAAGTGAAGCACCTCGGAGACAAGGTCGGGTGTTAATGGAACTTCGCACACGTACACAGCATCGGAGAGTACGTAAACGATTAGAGCTGTAATTCCCGGTGACTGGGAGAGTGTTGTTCGTGTTTCGTGTTTTTGCCAGGTCCGGTAAGGTATCTAAGGGGTGTGAACCATGTCACTGTGAAGGACACGCAGATGCCGTCTACTCGTGTAAGACAGCGTTATCAGCACCTGACACTGTTTGAAACGGGCCTCATTGTGGGTCCCCATTTGACCGGTTGGTTGAATCGTGCAGTATCTAGATTAGTGACGTATTCGGATGTGACAGTGATCCGATGTTAGACTGCATGGGAACGAGAGGGCAGCCACATTCGTCGTCAAGGATCTGGTCGATCACACCTGACCACCACAAGAGAGGGTCGCTCTACTGAACACCGAAAGCATCATAACCCCTTCACAACCGCACTCCTTCGTTCTGAATTATGCCATACTTGGAAAGCATTATAGCACAATATATTCAGTCATGAATAACTGTTCTGCACTACCCCAGATGATCATCGTCGGCTAGTATGGCGGCGATCTGGGGAGATATCCGATTTTTTTAATGTTTTGGGGACGTACAATTGTGTCACTCCTGACCTCATGGTATACCATTGGGTACGAATTCCGATCACGGCTGGCAGTGACTGACTGAAATCTGATGACGCAACGGTACGTCATGGACATCATGCGTTCTCATGTGTTACCTCTCATGCGACAGTATCTTGGTTCCAGGTCTCAACATGACAATGCTCGCCCACACACGGCACGTGTATATATGAACTGACTGTGTGATGCTGATGTATCCCATGGCCGGCAAGGTACCCAGATTTAGCCCCGCCGAAGATGCATGGGACGAAATCGGACGTCACCTCTGTCCCAGTGTCAGTATGGAGGATATACAAGACCTGTTACAAGAAATGTGAACTATCTTGCCTCAGGAAAGGACACCACGGCTTTATGACATTCTTCCCAACTGGACCAGAGCTTGTTGCATCCAGGCCAGAGGAAGTGCAACTTCATACTGATAAGTGGGCGCGTGCTACCAAGTTCTTTGTATATTTGACTCTCTGCAGTAACATCACATACGCTCTTAAGCCGTTAAATCTGATCTTGTTTCCTCCACCCCTTCCGGATCCATCACATCGTCGTATGATGAGTTCATCTGAATATCTCACGCTGCTTTCTGGATCTCGCTTTTAGCGAATTCAGTAGCACAGTAGTATTTACGCCAAGAGAGTACCTGAGAAGCAAGAAAATGTAATTGCGCAATTTTTAGTGACGATTACGTAGACAAACCACATGTAAAGTGAAGTTTCCAGGAACGTGTAGTCAATAATCATCGCAACGTTAGAAAAGATAATCCTAACACTTCAGGATTTCAGGAAAAGAGCCTCTTGTTTGTCACGATGTTACTACACAATGTAAGACAGACACACGACACAGCTTTGTGGCCGGCCGGAGTGACCGAGCGGTTCTAGGCGCTACAGTCTGGAACCGCGCGACCGCAACGGTCGTAGGTTCGAATCCTGCCTCGAGCATGGATGTGTGTGATGTCCTTAGGTTAGTTAGGTTTAAGTAGTTCTAAGTTCTAGGGGACTTAAAGAGCTCAGAAGTTAAGTCCCATAGTGCTCAGGGCCATTTGAACCATTTGAACTGCTTTGCGATATAATAATCGAGTCTCTATAAACGTCGATCTGAGTGGGCTGTTGGTTTCCCAGCAAAAGGGAACCTCTTCCTGACTAATGCTTGCAGCCTGTCAAAACTTATGATAACCGCAGAAGAATCACACCACCTGCATATGTCATGGACATAGGCCCTCCAGCAACTAAGACTGAGGAAAAAATGACTGTTTTCGTACAACTAACAACTTTGTGAAAAGTTCAGACGCGCCCGAAAATATACCGTGCCGCAATAATGATAAAGCGAATTAATTTATATGTAGGAAACAAATTTGAACCATACAGCGAAATTTTTACTCTTTTGGTTTACAATTTCACCACCCAGTTTCAGTTTGTAGTTTGTGCATATGAACAATTTCATCTCCCATACGTACCGTGGCCTTACTGACACGATTCTGTTGTAGGTTTTCTTGTAGCAGAGACGTCTGTGGAATTCCTGAACTTCCAGGTATGAAATACAGACTTGTTTCAGCAATTTTATTCAACTGAAACAACTATGTCAACATTTTCTCCAGTCAATAAGACCTAATATGATGAGAAAGTGTAATTCTGTTTTCCACTGACAAATCTACACTGTCTGACATTGGACGGATCGTGTTTCATAGATTCGACCGAGATGAGTCAAATGTGTATATTTTATTCGAGTACAGTATTCCAGAATGACTAAATTGTGAAATATCGTAATAGAGAAGTACTAATACGTATTATGCAACAAGTGAAACAGTATAACGAATACTTCATTCATTATACATTCGTGACTAGATACCTCGTCAAGGGCTCTTTGGTGACGTAGAAGTTGATCATCAAAAAGTTCTGAATTCACTCTTAAATATTAACGTATTTATCACTAAATGGGTCATGTGTTCTGGGATGTTTAAAACGTGTGCATCTGTTTATTCGATCCTTTATGAACCAGGTTTAAATCAATAAAATAATTTTAAAGGTTACTTTTAGTTGTTTTATAACCATGATGTGTTTATTTTATTACTAAAGAGCAATCTTGGCAATGACAAAGATTATCAACTGCATCTTACAATATGAAAAAAAAAATCTGTTTAAAGACGCATATTTGTTCTAAAATACTCTCCGCAAGTCGCATTATCCCACAAATTCTTCGGTAGCTGATTAGTGAGTTATTTTAATTCCCTAAGACTGAAATAAATTCTTACTTCAGAAATTTAAGTTGCAGTGTGATATTAAATAGACCACCTGCTCTTAGTGCTTGTTGTCTATGCAGTCGCAATGACACTACTTAAAGCAGAACTGCCGGTAGGAGAAGGTACATTCTTCGGGTCCTAAATTGGTAGTCCTAAGTGAAGCTTTTAGTGTTCTCTTGTTATAATACAACTGAAGTTCTCTGTTGTAAACGGATGTTTATAGAACTATTCTTAACTACACGTGACTGTTTGCTCCATTCAGAATTGTTTGAGCTTTATATTTCAAACAAGAATCTGCATGACGGACGGGTTTATCTCACATAGTGTGTACATTATTCAGATCTGCATGGAACACCTGCAACAAGTAGCAATAGAGATGGAGCAGTAATTAAAAAACTGGACTTGTATCATGAAGAGCAGATTCTAAACTGTCGTCCGGTAACACTTATTATTAAGGTTTAGTACCTTTTCTTAGTCACTGGTGACGATTGTTGGGATGATTACGCAGTTAATTTTCAGCTCTGTCCTTGTCCCACGTACTTCTGTAATGGTTCAGATAACGAGAGAACGTTAGTACTACATCTCTCTTCCTCTGCTACCACCAGCTGCTTTGTGAGATGAGTAAACTAATGTAAAGCCAACTTTATTTACGTTTTATGCAGTTTTCTTAAATCAAATTAGGTTAATGTTAGGATGTTTCCTTAGAAAGATCAGGACCTATATACTTTCCCATCCTCTCCCATTTAAGCTGGTAAGTCTGTTCCTAAGGTCTTCTACATCGACGAGAAGTTTAACTGGTTCCACATTTACTTACCGGAGTCAAGAGGCACGCATTCACCTTATTTCCACATCTTTATTCTACGCATAAATGTAAGGACCGGAAAGGGAGATAAGAACATTGTCTTTATGCGTTCAAATTTAATGATGTAAATTTCAGAGTTGTCTTCCATTTCAACAGAAGTATAGTCATCCTTCAAATACACAAGCGACTTTAAAAGGCTACCTGTTGGGCACAAAACCGAATCTTACTTGTTTTTTACTTAATTGAAATTTCGTCATGAAATACTATCCAGAATTTATTTTATCACAAAACTTCACCATTTCCTTGCATACAAAACTAGTCGACAGTCGTCTGAAACGTCATATAACATCTCGACATTTAAACTGAATTTCTGCAGAGAGCAGATTTTCCTCATCCAGTACGCCCTGCTGTGTTTTGTTCTTCACTGTACGCCAGCGCAGGCTTGAAACCGTCCTAGAAATGTGCAGAATAGAAAAGCACATGGTGCTATATAATTGGTGAACGAGTGCACAGCTTCTGTTGCCTGTAGATGGCAGCTCAAATTAACATAGTCTCTGAGTTCCTTTATAATTGTGTCAACAGCATATCAGCATCAAATTCATGAAAAAACTGCCACATAGTCTCTTATCAAATTAATTTAGTTTCATATAACGATTGCACATATAAATCAGTATTTAGGAAGCGTTTCTACTCCGAATACGAGACGCGAATACCTGTATCGTCCCGTAAAAGAGCTTCCTAAGAGAAGTAATAGAAATTTTTCATACAGTAGAAAGATTATCAGAAAGATTCAAGCTCTATTGTTCAGGCTATCAGAAATTAATTTTTCAGGTTTCAGGTACTATTTCCTTGGTTATGTAACTTATTCACGGAATGAACACTCAAACAACTTTTAAAATGTTCTTCACAGTTAAGAAACAAACGTAAGGAAACTAAGAAATAAATTTGTACATAACCTTTAAACGTCTAAATGACAGTTAAAGTTCATAGTGAAATATGATTTAATTTTGTTTGCGGTCTAGCAATTAAAATCTTTCGAAGGTGCCTTTCCTCTCTCCTAAAGATGTTGAAATCATCACATGGTGCAACTGTGCTAGCCACCAGGAAATTTCTTTTCTTATACTTGTGCAAAGCACGAGTAGGTTACCAATGGGGGGTAAGCGGGAGCTGAGGTAATAGTAAACTCTCTGACCCCTGTCAGGGGCAACTACTGTGTCACGTATTCTTATATTCGACATGAGCTAAGTCAAGACAGAAATGGATAAATCAAACATGTAATGGAAGTGTTTCACTTATCAGGGAAATACATGATTACTTTAAGATAACGCATGTTGGATATTTAGCAGATTAAAATTATTAAATAATATTCTTCGAATATCGGATAAAGGATAAAATTTTAAATATTTATTACGTATAGAGAATCAGGGGCAGGAGTTTTCCAATTTTCGGATTCACGAACCTGCAAGGTAGCTTACTATTCATAGTAAATATTTATTTACTCATTAGTTATTGCTTTAAATGAGATGAGCACTCTTAAAATTAGTGGAGGCCGAATTTCACATTTTCGTAAAAGCAAGACAATAAAAAAGCGTTACACTACTGGCCATTAAAATTGCTACACCACGAAGATGACGTGCTACAGACGCAAAATTTAATCGATAGGAAGAAGATGCTGTGATATGCAAATGATTAGCTTTTCAGAGCATTCACACAAGGTGGCGCCGGTGGCGACACCTACAACGTCCTGACATGAGGAAAGTTGGAGACCGATTTCTCATACACAAACATCAGTTGACCGGCGCTGCCTCGCGAAACGTTGTTGTGATGCCTCATGTAAGGAGGAGAAATGCGTACCATCACGTTTCCGATAAAGGTCGGATTATAGCCTATCTCGATTGCGGTTTATCGTATCGCGACATTGCTGCTCACGTTGGTCGAGATCCACTGACTGTTAGCAGAATATGGAATCGGTGGGTTCAGGAGAGTAATACGGAACGCCGTGCTGGATCCCAACGGCCACGTATCATTAGCAGTCGAGATGACAGGCATCTTATCCGCATGGCTGTAGCGGATCGTGCAGCCACGTCTCGATCCCTGAGTCAACAGATGGGGACGTTTGGAAGACAACAACCATCTGCACGAACAGTTCGACGACGTTTGCAGCAGCATGGACTATCAGCCGGAGACCATGACTGCGGTTACCCTTGACGCTGCATCACAGACAGGAGCGCCTGCGATAGTGTACTCAACGACGAACCTGGGTGCACGAATGGCAAAACGTCATTTTTTCGGATGAATCCAGATTCTATTCACAGCATCATGATGGTTGCATCCGTGTTTGGCGACATCATAGTGAACGCACATTGGAAACGTGTATTCGTCGTCGGCATACTGGCGTATCACCCGGCATGATGGTAAGGGATGCCATTTGTTACACGTCTCGGTCACCTCTTGTTCGCATTGACGGCACTTTGAACAGTGGACGTTACATTTCAGGTGTGTTACGACCTGTGGCTCTACCCTTCTTTCGACCCCTGCGAAATCCTACATTTCAGCAGGATAATACACGACCACATGTTGCACGTCCTGTACAGGCCTTTCTGGATAAAGAAAATGTTCGACTGTTGCCCTGGCCAGCACATTCTCCAGATCTCTCACCAATTGAAAACGTCTGGTCAATGGTGGCCGAGCAATTGGCTCGTCACAATACGCCAGTCATTACTCTTGATGAACCGTGGTATTGTGTTGAAGCTGCATGGGCAGCTGTACCTGTACACGCCATCCAAGCTCTGTTTGACTCAATGCCCAGGCATATCAAGGCCGTTATTACGGTCAGAAGTGGTTGTTCTGGGTACTGATTTCTCACGATCTATGCACCCAAACTGCGTGAAAATGTAATCACATGCCAGTTCTAGTATATTATATTTGGCCAATGAATACCCGTTTATCATCAGCATTTCTTCTTGGTGTAGCAATTTAATGTACAGTAGTGTATTTTCTACATTGCAAAAGCATAGCTCCTTCACTCAGAATCAAACTAGCACCCATCGAACTACTCCTGAAACTTATACAAAAATATAAAATCTAATAATAGATCTTGGAGAAAAGTAAAGTATTTTAGAATTATAAAAGTGAGAGACATTGATTGTATAGACTTCAACATTAGAAACGGTTCCATGAGAATGCCTGATATAGATTATGTATTGTTTTGCATGCGATGCATACATAATTAGTGCAACGTACGTAAATTGCTATGTGGGCTCTGTGGAACACTCCATTTGAGTACTCTGCTTTGAGTTGTATCGTAATGCATTTTGAGACTTGGAATCCCGACTGGAATCTTCGTAAGTTATATTATACAGGACACAAATCGTAGATCCCTAGTACCCTAAAAAGGCTGTGTCTTGTGCCATTTCTATTTTACCTACGTACGTACTATATCCGACGTGTTCAATATTCTATATTCTAATTGTTGGTTCCGTCTCGCTTTCACGCTTTACAGTGCGTTTTCACTACTTTGGAGGACCTTAGCACATGGTTAAGACTTTGGACAAGTATTAATGAAGAACAGGGTTGACATTCTCATTCATTTTTTTCTGAGGATTCTCTAAATTAGTTCCTTCATGCGGTGTCGACATAGTAGACGGTATATGACTTTGCCCGCTCCATCCGCTTCTATTGCTACAATTTTTTTAGCATCTCATCAGAATAATGTGTCAAATTTCTTTATATCTGGAGTTCTCAGATTCGTGTAAGGCATTAAGTCAGGCACAACCACAAAGCGAGGACGCTGGGTTCAATTTTGGGTCCACTCATATTCCTTACATGATTGTATGAATTGTCCTCCATTTAACACTCATCAAACAGAGTTGGTACTGTCTGCTGTCGACACCCGTGTTATAACAAATCGCATTAAAGAGAAAGCTACAGAAAAAATTGTTAATGATTTTTTCAAAGAATTGTTAAGTGGTTTTTAGGAAATGGACTCTCCCTAAATCTGATTTTTGAGAATGCACGCTATATTCAGTTTTCTGCATGAAACAGAGTAATAATAGTAACTGATGTAACACTTGAACAGTGAAGAATACTCCATATTTTTGGGTGAACATATAAATGAAGGCTTGATGCGTATTACTGAGTTTGTCAAACAGTTAAGCTCAGCCACTTTTGGTCTTTGCATAATTGCTAGTCTTGGAAACAAACGAATCAGCGCCCTAATATATTCTGCATATTTACACTCAACTTTCCTGCGGTAACTAATCACCTAGAATGAAAGTACTGCTTGGACAGCAAAAATAATATGTGCTTCACCCGCGGTCGGTACCTCTTCAAGGAGTTAGTCATCCTAATTGCACCTTCTAAATAACTCACAGAAATATTTGATAAGCCACTGAATTATTACAAATGCATAATGTGGTTACCTTGCGTTGTACGACAATTGTCCCATCTGTAATCAGTTTCCTGCGAAATCTATGACGGAAGTCATGATGTGTGGTGGCTACTGTTTTTGTTATCCGTTGTCGTAGCTCGTCGACGTTACCCGGAATCGGAGGAAGAAACACTCTGTCTTTGTTGTAACCCCATATACGGAAGTCCATTTGGGTTAAATCAGGTGATCGTGGTGGCTGGGATATTGTGCCACCACTTCCAAACCAAGCGTCACATACCTACGGAGATAAGCGAAAACATCACGATGATAATATGATGACACCCTCCCTGCCCCCTCTTCCTAGAAAATAATTTCTGTGCCCACATCCTGTTGTAACTGGAGCATGTCCAGGTATGACATGCCAGCTACAGCTGGCTCGGCAGAAAAGAAAGGTCCGTAAATATTGTTACACCTTATACTGCTCACCACATATCCGAACATCATGCCGACTGAGTTTACCGTCAGTACGGAAGGTAGCTCCGTCACTGAACAAAATATTATTAAGAAAATCGTCTTCGGTCTGCATATCGTTAAACAGTTCTACATAAAACTTAGTTCCTTTTTCCTTTGTGACTTTCTCTTAAAGCTTAGAACAATTCCAATTTTTAGGGTTTGAAAGGATAACCATTTGCGTAATACCTTCCACACAGTAACACTAGGAATATTCAACTGTAAGTTGCCACGTCTCGTTGATTTACCCGGCCTACGAATGCAAGACTACCGAATTTGGTCAACTGGTGCGTCAGATACTACTGGCCAAACATGACACGGCGTCCTATGCGATGCACAGCCAGTTTCAGTGAAGCGATCGTACCAATTAATAACAGTTTTTTCTTTGAGATGGTGGCTTGCGATATTTAGTCCTGAATTGTCTCAGAACTGTAGTAGCGGATATGGTTGCATGAGACTATAAACAACAGTGCGCAAGCTCTGCACTTTTATACGACTCCACTTTGACTGAGTAACTCGTTCGCGCATGCCACATGGGAATGTCGGAAACTGTGTTAGGCGGGAATAAAACTTGAAGATCTACTACATTCAGTGACGTATAAAGCATTTCTGTAAGTTATTTACGTTTTTCGCAATTAAAGGTTACTTTTGCATAACTAATTTATGAACACCCTTTCTATACATGCTAATGAAATTCGTCATAAATGTTTGACAGAGAGCAAAGCTGGTTTTAAATTTAAACTAAAATCTTTTCTTCGGGACAAGTCATATTCCATACACAAATTTTTTATTTAAAAACTAGTAATCTGTAAAAAATCCTAGTTTTGAAACGTAGTTTTATGTGTAGGACCGGAAAATAAATTCTTCAGTAATGTAATTGTTAATGCTTTCATATGCTGTAGACTGACTCGTTTCACATCATTTCGATGAAAAAATCGTTCAGATGACCTATGGAACATGTAACTAGCTAACTAGTAAAGTCTCCTTAATTCTTTAGCAATAATTGACAGCAGTGAGGCTTGTTTCCTGAAAGACCCTTACACGAAGAAGGGACAGGTTAGTGGAATATCTGATACGCAGCTCAGTAATAGGGAGAAACAATAGTGGGACAAAAGAAAAATCGGTAGCGGCAGACAAAACGTGAATATATGGAACAGATAACAAAAGATATTGGTTGCAATAGTTATGTAGAGATGAAAAAGTTAGCACCAGACGGGAAAAGAGTGATATAGTAAACTTGAGATGTGTTCACCTGCAGCAAGAGCGACATGGCAGCCGCTGTTCTGAGCAGGAGTCCTCATAGGGTCTCCCACAAACAGGTCTCAGAAATCGATTTTCTTTAAATCCGCTGTGTACTGCTCCGCAGTACGATTTGTGAAGGTTACCTCAGGAAATATGTCGAACTTGGCATTGCTCTTTAGTACGCAAGGCATCGCAAGACAATCAGTGACATACACAGGAAAATTATGGGTTTGACATACATAAATAGTAAATTACTCCGGCATAAACTTGCTTTAGAAGTTAGTCTGCGAGTGGCTATGATAAACGGCAAAAATCTTTGTAAAATTATTGCTAGTTAACACCATGGTTTCAAACTGCGTCATTTTATTTAGTGTCATTTCAGTATAACAATGACAGTTTATTTTGATGTAATTTTCTTTTTTGGAGCTTTCACTTCTTGTGTAAAAGGGGACGGTGGGTTGTTGTAGAACTTAGTTCTTTTCAGCCAAATCCTAAAAAGGTGGAGTTGAGCAATGGGTTCCCAGTTTGTAATATTTGGAACGTGATTTACAGTGCGGCGTTCTCTTGACAACCAAGACAAGTCTTCTTTTTGTGTGTGTGTGTGTGTGTGTGTGTGTGTGTGTGTGTGTGTGTGCGTGCGTGCGTTTGCGTACATGCGGAGATCGACTGCCGCTAGATATTATGACCGACTGTTAGAATACGTGATTTTTAAATATACACACTATTTATGTATTTGTAGCGGAGTAAACTTGCTTTGTGTGAAAGCAAAACTTAAACATCTAATAAATGGAGACACAATAAAGGTGAAAGAATGTATTCTATAATCAATACAGGTATATAAAGTACTAATACATACATATAAGTGGCCGTACGGTTCTAGGCGCTTCAGTCCGGAACCGCGCTGGTGCTACGGTCGCAGGTTCGAATCCTGCCTCGGGTATGGATGTGTGTGATGTCCTTAGGTTAGTTAGGTTTAAGTAGTTCTAAGTATAGACCTCAGATGTTAAGTCCCATAGTGCTTAGAGCCATTTGAACCATACATATAAGAGAATAGTAAAGTATACGTACTGATTTTAGCGTAAAAATATTCACGACGAACCGAGCTCATCAGGATCAAACAGAATGTGATTGAACTGTGTGTGGAGTGAACCAGTTCCAACAGGAGGTACATCAATGTGAGACCCGATTAGCGAGAGGGGAAGGAGAGGGAACCTAGCTCTCTCGCAACTGCTGTCTAGACGCTTCTGATCTACTTCGGATTTGAGAAACTGCTGCTCTTTTCTTCCCGTGTCCACGAGCTGTCAGTATATTCTGTTCTAGATAGACAATTTTAACAAAACTACATTTTTATAAATTAGATCGCCTGTCCCAAGCGTCATTTCAAGTATCGCGAAAAACAAATACTCAAAATCGTCAAGAACAATCTTTACAAGTATTCTACTTACCATGATCCACATCCTAGTGGGAACAGAAATATACTCGTCAAATACTTACGAGCAGCTCGTTGTCTAGTGTATTAATGCTGGTGGTATGTAGCATTCAATCTAGTGCAGAGATGCTTGCAGTCGACTCTTAGCAAGTATGAAGTAATCACGTGTGATTCCATTGGAATGATTGTGCCCCACGACCGTGATGTAATCCAGGACAGAAAGAAGGTCATCATCGGTCGTAATGTCATCTGTTTCTTTTGTTGCATTGCAGATATAGATTTCAACTCAAAACTTATGTTAACCCATTCTTTCATATAGGGACAATAAAAATATAGGGCGTTCACTGCCCAGTATGACGTAAAGTAACACTTTTCATAATGCTTTTTTATATACAGAATGACGGGGAATTTGTAAATTTGTACCAAGTTCGGGAATCGAACCCGGGTCTCCTGCTTACTAGGCAGGTGCGTTAGCCACTATGCCACCTTGGCGCAGCGGTCTGCACAACTACACGGATTACCCTGGTGGGCCTCTCTCCTCGATCCAAATTCTCACTGCCGCCCCAGTCTACTTTAAATTCCCCCTTACATACGAAGAGAATTGCCGAGGCTCTCCACGTTCTGGAATAGCACCCCGACATCGGACTTAATGGTGGAACCCAGGTAAAGGTATTTATACGAACAAAATAACACAGTTTCAGAGACTTTACTGGTCTCATGCAGATACGATTGTTTGTGTCTGAACTGAAGCAGCGAATGAGGAGGGACGCGTGCTGGGGTAACCAGCGCAGTTGCGCGAAATGCTATGCCAATGTGGCTTAGTAGCTAACGCACCTCCGTAATCAGCAGGAGATACAGATTCTGTTCCCGTCGCTGGTACATATTTCCACTCGCCCCATCAGTCTGTATCCATAAAATCATATCCGTATGAGACCAATGAAGTTGTATCATTTCACTTGTCATAACGATTTTTTGAACTGAGTGCCTGCAGACAAAATTGTATTTTACTATGAATACTATTTGAATTTCCCATATTTTTATTTATATGTATAATTTTTTACCTTATTCCATTCTTTTACATACAGGCTATAAATAGAAGGCGCTGACTATCCAGTGCGACGTAAACCGAGATCAGCTGCGTGGATATGTGAAAAGCCGCCCTAGTTGACTGGAATATGTGTCTTTGTAATTACGTTCAATCTACATGACTGGTTACTTATAACTGTATGTAACTGTGTAATTGTAGCTTTGTACAACTGTGTCATGGCGTTTGACCAGTGTGCTGGTTTTCTGTGTCTGATTCTTCTATTATTTGTATTTATAGCACTGATGGTAGCTGCACTGTCAGTTGAAATCTAGATCTGCAATGCAATAAAAAAGACAGACGACATTACGCTCTGTGCTGACCTTTCTGTGGCAAACTGTAAAGTAAGTTTACTATGGGCGGCTCGTAGGCTCCTGTAGCAGATATGGGCCAATTATTTTGGTGGCATGCAATCATTTCTGGGCAGATTTTTACCTTATCCAATGTATTTTCACAAATTTAGTGCAGTGGTGATGCACTGAACAGCGGCATCGATCAAAGCAGTGAAAACGTAAGCAACCCACCTTACTGAGCAATCCAGTAGACAATTGTTTTGAGTCCAGTGACAAGAAATAACGTTCAATAACTTTTAATGTACTAGTTCTACAAGAAAATTACGGCCGTAATTAGGAAACTTAATGGGAAACTAGATCTAGCGATAGTGCTGGTATGCTAATAAAATGAAGGCGTTAATCCCAGCTGATATTAGTTATAATAATAACAGCAAAGTAGTACTTGGTAGCAATATGTAGCATGCTGTAAAACACAAATGTATGTACACAGTGTAACTCATTTCGTTACTAACATGACGCGCTGTGGCCGTGAATGACTAAATAACTATTAAGGCATTCTATACCTCTTCTAGCATTGCAACTCACCTGTGATAATGGCCATAGGTAGAGGCGGATGTCTGTTAATGGTGGTGAACATAAATGTATTCATAAAGTCACAAATACCGCATAATACCGCGTTACTATTATGTTTTAGTATTGTAACACAAAATTAACAATGCACACTAGGTGGCGTGCCATTCTGTACTAATCAGTATCGATAAATATATCTCTTTATCAAACCTGCGAAGTGGAAATGTGACTGGAATTCAAATTCCTTTCAAGTAATTTAGACCACTCTTATTACAAACCCAAAATGAATTCCCCAAGTCCATTCACCTGTCATAGTTTTTCATGGTGCACCCTGTAGGTAACTGAGCTCCCACTGATGGAATTTAAATATTTATGGTTCAATGTAAGGAGAACACCGTGTATTTCAATAATTTTTAATATTGGAAAGAAGAATAGAGATGTACAGAAGCACAAATGTAGCTTTCATCAGCCTAGAAAAGACATTTCTTGAAAGAATACTGACAGTTGTTGTTTCGAGTAATCAATAGAACTGCACTAGGCTGGGAAAATAAAACACTGGTGCTGAACGCGCACAAAATCAGAGTACTGATATAAATATAAATGGGCATTATAAGTCAATCTGTATTTTTCAGCAAGTAATCTCTTAACAGGCAGCCATACAAAAAAGAAAACGTTTGACAGGATATTTGTTTAGTACATTTTCAAGTTCTGGCGGTAATTTTGAGCCTTTGGAAAGTGAGAACAAGGATTGAAAGTACATTGACACAGTATTGCGGGTAACTGAAGAGAAAAGAAACTTGCTTAACACAATAGGAGAAAGGAAAGTAAAACTCAATGGCTAAGTGGTTCGCCATAAATGATTTGTGAAGTACGCCTTTGAAATAATAATTCAAGATAAAAAAATTAATTACCTAAATAATTACATCATAATTACAGAGAGTGATGAGTGGAACATATTATTGCGAATATAAACAACTGAAAATGATGACTGGATACTGCAAAGAATGGCAAGATAAAGAAGGTACATATTTTAGATGTTTTATAAACCACGAATCCTCTACAGGCTTCCATGTTGAATCGTGCATTATGTGTCGTCTCAACACTATATTTTATAAAGCGTTTAAAAGTTGAAATGTTGAAAGTTGTGGCTGGTTT
Organism: Schistocerca americana; assembly: GCF_021461395.2. Lineage (NCBI taxonomy): Eukaryota > Metazoa > Arthropoda > Insecta > Orthoptera > Acrididae > Schistocerca > Schistocerca americana. Next base: position 504,205,743 of record NC_060121.1, on the reverse strand, counting down.
CGTTGGGCTTGGATACGTAGTTGCCGCATTACATGCCAAATACTGCTGAGTCTGCAGTATATAATATGAATACACACATGAATCGAATGGTCAAAGGTTCCTATCATTTGGCAACTGCGAATTTTGAATGGAATATAGAAATTTATAAATGAGGGATTGCAATTAAATAAAATCTGCAGGTACTATTTTAACGACTTTAAATGATGAGTATGATAGCAGAAGTACCTTTAAGAATGACATTTATTACTGTAAAACACTTATTGGCGTCGATGGTCCAACAATTAAATTAAATATAAGTTGAATAACAGGGAAACAATAGATTCCTACTTCATGTAATTAGTTATGAACAACAACATAGCTCGAGAGATATTCACTTCAAAATGCATACTATATCTTCACTGCAGAAGCCATGGAAATCTCACTAGTGCACAAGTCGGCACTACGAATTATTTCTGTCTCCCGGGACCATCGCAAACTGCTCAACACTCTCCAAGTATTTCCTGCGCCCGTCTGTCGCGCCTTCCCGTCCAACACTCTCCCCGTGTCCTCTGCCCCCGATGCTCCTCCCCCACTTCCATAGAGTCTCTCCATTGACTTCGGTAGTCGCCTACCGTAGTAACGAGCGCTGTGATGGCTAGAGAGCTCCCGCCATGTCTCCAAGCCAACACACACTCACAAACATATTGAAACACATAGCAAATACTAGATTTACATTTAAATAACCTGAAATTAAAGAAATATTCCTACGGCTGGACCATTAACACGCTCTAACACACATTATTAAATACATAAACAAATTAAATAAACAATCAAAGGAAAAGAACAGCAGTAAACTAGTAGCCTAATGTCTCTGTGCTTTCTAAAACACAGTAAATAATTGACCAATTTCTTCATGAGCAGTATATGTAGGATATAAACAAAGACCTAGATGGATAAATATGTTTATAAGCATGCTGCTACCGTTTTTTCGTGAAACTGTGGAGTACTTATGCCCTGACGTGATCGATAGTAACCAGCCACTTTGACCTCCAATAACTCATGTACTATTCAAGTTACATGTCTGTAATTCATACCAATTTAGGTTTACATTAACAGATTTCTAAAGACACGTCGATCAACCAAATCGGATGAACAGTTTAGATTTTGGAAATTCGTTGCTGGGTGTCACTTGTATAATTTACACTCAGATACAAAACTTTAAACTAATAAAGATATTGAAAACCTAATTACATCATGAGAATCGTCGTGCAAATAATGGTAATGTACATGTTTCTTTTTAAGGTATCATGATCCCTCTGGCTATTATTAATTTCTGCATGAACTGTGAAATGTCTCCCATTATGGCTTCACAACGTCCGCCATCTTTGGCACTCTGAGCACTCATCGACACAAAGCACAGTCCTCAACACAGCGTCAACATGGAATTTCCAGCCACGCGGCTGCCCCTCTTGCTCCGGCTAATGATAAGCACCACGCGGTTGCTGACGAGCCCCGGCTTGCCGAGCGGCCCGTGCGGCCACGCCAACTCCGAACTTAGAATATTTTCAGGGCGCCGCAACTCGCCCGTTACCTCACATCGTGCCATGCTTCCTTGCATTTCTTGGGCCCGCATCTCGTGGTCGTGCGGTAGCGTTCTCGCTTCCCACGCCCGGGTTCCCGGGTTCGATTCCCGGCGGGGTCAGGGATTTTCTCTGCCTCGTGATGGCTGGGTGTTGTGTGCTGTCCTTAGGTTAGTTAGGTTTAAGTAGTTCTAAGTTCTAGGGGACTGATGACCATAGATGTTCAGTCCCATAGTGCTCAGAGCCATTTTTGAACCTTGCATTTCAGCTAAACCATTCGCCACTGGTATCCCAGTTTACATCGAACTGTTGCATTTTTTTTTATTGTTTTGTTCGTCACAACTACCAGCAATCTCTGAGTACAAGTGTTTGTGAACAGTTTACTGTCCATCCACCTTTCTTTATTTTCTTCTTCCATTTTTCAAAGCCTCATTTTTTAAGCTGTTTGACATTCTTCTCCACCTACACCAACCTTCTGATCTGATTTCATTCCTTCTTTTCTTCTACATCCAGCAACCTCGATGATCTGTTTGGCGTATTCTACTCTTTCTCTACTTTTATAACATTTTCTTTCTATTTGCTACTGTTGCAAGCAGATGGTTAAATATTTATGAATCCTGTAGCAGATGTTTTACTAACTTGTTACTTCATGTCTTAAGTAGTTTCCAAAGACTTCTTTCGTTACCTATTCCTCCGAACATTTATTTTTCAATACTTTACATTTGATATTCTTTTATAGTAACAAAGCTAAAAAGTTTACAGTTTCTGCTACTGTTAATCTACAGCGGCCGCATTTTATTTTGTGCACACTATGCTGCAAGTCATTTGTACGTTTTCAAGAACTACTTCAACTTTTGGAAAAAAATCTGACCTTCCTTTTGGAAAGAAAGGTGACTGACGCAGTTACTTTTTTTTGGCACAATCATAACCGAATCTGACAATGCTTGGCTGTTTGTTCACCAAACACTGCATTTGAGTGAAAGCTACTGAAGATGGCCACATTGAACCGAAACCGGTGATGACTGCATCATAAAAAATGATTGTGTCTTGTTTCGCTCATGTTAATCTGTTTTGATATCTCAGATGCTTCGGCTATTCAGCGTAATCGTAGACTGTAATAGCAAAAGTGGAAGAACTATGCTGTGTCACTACGAATCTTTAACATTGAACAAATTAATATTCTCTCTACAACGAGCTCTCGTATTGTGTATGCCATATGCAGTCCCTTGCATTCAACACTATCTTACTAGCGCTGGAAGAACGAGGCAATCTGCGAATCAAACTTTGCTGTCTACACGTAAGGAAAATTATATTTGGACTGCCGTAGTAAAATATATTTCTACGCTTATTTAATTACGGCCAACCGGTTGTATTCATACGGAATCATTTCCTTATTGCAGTGAGCAATTTGTTATATTATGGATGCTTTAAGATGATAAAGTAGTCAGAGGAAATGAAATTTATGTACTATAAAAACTAATAGTAATTAAGGAAGAAGTAGCAAGGAGAAAAGCTGCTAAGATATTAGGACAAAAAGATAAATTCTTGGCTTTGGACAGAAGAATACATAATTTTTTCAAGTTTTCTTTTTATCGTGGTATCTGTTTTGTAAAGTGTCGTATTGATCAGGGTAATAGTTTGGTTTATACAGCTTTTAAAAGTGATCGTGTTGGTATGTGTTTCATTCAAAAGGATAATCTGGAACAGAGTTCCATGAAAAAAATCCTATGTGTTGATTGCATACTGCTGATACAACTTTATCTAAAGGTTGTGATGGTCTATAGAGTTTCTGCTTCTTTATTTCCATCATTTAAAGACTGGGTGACCGAGTTCAAACGTGGTCGTACTTCTCTGACCCTCTGGGAGTGACATCATGGAACTGTAAACTCAGATAGTAACATTAGTAAAGTTTTAAATATGGAACTGAAAGACTGTACGTTAAGAGACGTATCAAATAGGTACTGACAAAGACTTACCAGAAGAAAGATCACAGTACAATTTTACATTTTCGCGAACCACTAACTACATGAAAGCTTTGGGCAACAGCTGCGCAAAATTTTCTAATACTGACCCGTTTTAAAAGGAATCACACTCATTTCGTACAACGACTGGAGAGTACAGAAGAGACATGAGTTCACCACTTGACGGCTCAAACTAAGTTCCACCCATTATTGAGTGGAAGAATGCGAGCATACGCATAAATAGTGAAACCTCATCTCTGGGAAGGATTACGGCTAATGTTTCTGCGATGTAAAAGGGGTCCTTCGTGTTGATTACTTTGCAACTTACAAAGCAACAAATGAGAAATGTTAAGTAAGTTACACGGACCAAATGAAAGAACAAAAAATATAGGAAGAGGAAACTAGATTTCAAAAGGTAAAATTCATGTTTTTACACATATACTAATTTCTCACACGTAGGAACTTTGGAAATGGAGAAGTAATATTTGAAATATCAAGTTTTTTTGCAAAATCTGCCTTATTCAGTGATTTTGAAGTACTCTCGATGTCATTTATTGCCTCATATATTTTTTTGAAAATGATTTGAATTGACTGGGTATGATTCTAATCGTGAATAAGTCTGTACCAGAAGATATTTCTGAAGCACACTTCAAGGATGGAGTAGTTTGGAGCTAATGTATTGGCCTAAAATGGAAACACGACAGAAAAATGTTTAGCCAGCAAAGCTGTGTCTTTCATTTTCGAGATCGAGACATGTTGTAGTTGCTATCGAATGTTCCGCCAGAATATCCGTTCTGTGAACTTCGGGGTATTGTTACACTTCCTCGTCAAAAGTATCCGGACAGTCTTACGTAATGCGGGAATTGACCAGTAGATGTCACGGGAGGCGGACAAGCCAGTATAAAAAGGAGGCGTGAGTATTGTGTTGTCAGAAGAAAATGAAGAACTCAGTGCCTTTTAACGTGGGCTGTCACTGGATGTCACCTAAGTAACAAATCGACCAGGGACGCTTTCAAACCTTATACAGCTGCCCGCGTCTACGCCTGGTGATGTGACTCTGGAGTGGAAAAAGGAAAGAAACACGTCAGCTAAACCAAGACCAACCAGGCCTCGTGTACTGACGGACACGGACCGCCGAGCATTGCGGAGACTGGTTGTAAAAATACCATGAAACCTGTGTAACTAATCACCGTTCAGTTCCAGTGTGCTTTCAGCGGCCCAGTTAACTCAATGAAAGGAAGCAGGGAGTTGAAAAGAGTCGATTTCAATTGTCGAGCAGCTCCTCATAAGCCACACATTTCCGTAGTCAGTGTTAACCGACGCTTGAAATGGTGTAAGGTTCAAATGGTTCAAATGGCTCTGAGCACTATGCGACTTAACATCTGAGGTCACCAGTCCCCTAGAACGTAGAGCTACTTAAACCTAACTAACCTAAGGACATCACACGCATCCATGCCCGAGGCAGGATTCGAACCTGCGACCGTAGCGGTCGCGCGGTTCCAGACTGAAGCGCCTAGAACCGCTCGGCCGCCAGGGCCAGCAATGGTGTAAGGGCACCACTGGATAGCGGATTTACATCTACACACATATTCACCGTATGGAGAGTACTTTGTACTACTACCTTTCTCGTTACACTGGCAAACAGAGCGGGGAAAAAACGACTGTGTAAAAGTGTTCCTAAGAGCCCAAACCTCTCTCAACTTAATGGTCCTTACACGAAATATGCGTTGGCGGCAGTACGATCGACCTGCAGTCGGCCTGAAATGTCGGTTCCCTAAATGTCCGCAACGATGCCTCGCAAAAAGAACGTCGCCTTCCCACCAGGGATTCCTATGTGAGTTCACGAAACGTCTCCATAATATCTGCGAGCTGATGGGATCTAACGGTTACAAATCTAGCAGCATGCCTCTGAATTGCCTCAATGTTTTCGTTTAATCCGATCTCGTGGAGGTCCCAAGCCGGCCGATGTGGCCGAGCGGTTCTAGACGCTTCAGTACGGAACCACGCTGATGCTGCGGTCGCAGGTTCGAATCCTGCCTCGGGCATGGATGTGTGATCTCCTTAGGTTAGTTAGGTTTAAGTAGTTCTAAGTCTAGGGGACTGATGGCCTCAGATGTTAAGTCCCATAGTGCTTAGAGCCATTTGAACCATCTGGGGATCCCAAACAATCGAATAGCACTCTGGGTCCCACTATCGTTCTACACGCCGTCTCCTTTACGGATGACCTACAGTTTCAAAAACTCTCCCAATAAAACGAAGTGGAGCATTCGCCTTCCATTCTGCCAACCTAACTGACTGTTTTCTAGTGACGAATCGTGCTATACTCTATGGAAATCTGTTGGAAGGGTTTGGATCTGGTGAATGTCTAGAAACGTTGTTCTCCGTCGCGTATAATGCCAACGGTGAAGTATGGACACCTTTGGGATCAGTTTTAACTTCACTTCATTCCTCAGCATCTCTGGTTTAAGCAGCCATTCCTCCACAAACATCTCATTGAAAGTGTCCTCTGCACAGCTGAAGTCGACATACAGGCGAAAGGTGGGCACACCCTATATTGCTGTTCACTAATAGGTGTCTGAAGACTGCCGATCAGATAGTGTAGGTGCAGTATGAGCACTTTATATTCTAATATGCTGCTATGACATTACGTAGGCGGAAGTATTGAGAACAACGCGATTAATCAATGTGACAGCGCAGTACTGTGCAGTGAGCCATAAAACCGAGGAAGAATGGCATAAAATCTTTGACGACGCTCGCCAGAGATGTAATTGCACAAAAGCTCATCTCGTTCGCTAGTGCATCCTCCCCGTAACGACATTTCAGGACGACGGCATTTCCATCGATAGTAATAACACAGGCTACGGCGGGTGGAACAGCGGCCGTGCAGTAGTCAGGCAGTCGGTAGCCGGCAAGATGCTCGGAGAAAGAGAGAGAGAGAGAGAGAGAGAGAGAGATAGAGACGAGGAAGACGAGCAGAGCGGACGGCTCGTGTCGCAGGACCGGCCGCGGTGGCCGCGGAATTCTGATGGGTGAGTGCGAGCCGCCATTAACATCCGCGGGGCCGTATAAGGCGGCGGCCGGCGTACGCTGCGTGTACGCGGCTTAGCATGCGAGTGGCGGCTCCGGCGATATGGCGAAGCGGCGGCCCCGCCAGTCCTGCCGGCGACATGGAGACGTCACGCGGCGGACACCTGCGCTGCCCTCACCGCGAGAGACGGCCGCCGCCTGGCCGGCGGGAGCGCACCGGTTCATTGCCGCTGTCAGTGCCAATTATTCCCGTTAAAATAACTGATTGGCCTGCCTTTCTTGGGTTCCTGCACTATCTACTCAAAATTATTTAGACACCTACGTGTGGACTTCAACCCTTTCACTGGTGTGGACGTGTATACACGTCTTGCTCCGCCATTTCCCAGGTGCTGTGGACGTGTATACTCGTGCTGTTTGGGAATTACTAGAGTTTAAAGCTGAATTCATTTTCTTATGTTTTTATAGAGGTCCACAGCCTTGGTTTCAGAATAGAAACATGGTCCAAGTTGGCCATCTTCTCTGTATCATCTCTACAATGAACAACACTACTGGCCATTAAAATTGCTACACCACGAAGATGACGTGCTACAGACGCGAAATTTAACCGACAGGAAGAAGATGCTGCGATATGTAAATAATTAGATTTTCAGAGCAGTCACACAAGGTTGGCGCCGGTGGTGACACCTGCAGCGTGCTGACATGAGGAAAGTTTCCAACCGATTTCTCATTCACAAACATTAGTTGACCGGCGTTGCCTGTTGAAACGTTGATGTGATGCCTCGTGTAAGGAGGAGAAATGCGTACCATCACTTTTCCGACTTTGATAAAGGTCGAATTGTAACCTATTGCGATTGCGGTTTATCGTATCGCGACATTGCTCCTCCCGTTGGTCGAGATCCAATGACTGTTAGCAGAATATGGAATCGGTTGGTTCAGGAGGGTAATACGGAACGCCGTGCTGGATCCCAACGGCCTCGTATCACTAGCAGTCGAGATGAGAGGGATTTTATCCGCATGGCTGTAACGGAACGGATGGGGACATTTGCAAGACAACAACCATCTGCACGAACAATTCGACGACGTTAGCAGCAGCATGGACTATCAGCTCGGAGACCATGGCTGCGGTTACCCTTCACGCTGCATCACAGACAGGAGCGCCTGTGTACTCAACGACAAACCTGGGTGCACGAATGGCAAAACGTCATTTTTTCGGATGAATCCAGGTTCTATTTACAGCATCATGATGGTCGCATCCGTGTTTCGCGACATCGCGGTGAACGCACATTCGAAGCGTGTATTCGTCATCTCCATACTGACGTATCACCTGGCGTGATGATATGGGGTGCCATTGGTTACACGTCTCGGTCACCTCTTGTTCGCATTGACGGCACTTTGAACACTGGACGTTACATTTCAGATGTGTTACGGCCCGTGGCTCTACCCTTCATTCGACCCCTCCGAAACCCTACATTTCAGCAGGATAATGCACGACCGCATGTTGCAGGTCCTGTACCGGTCTTTCTGGATACAGAAAATGTTCGACTGTGCCCTGGCCAGCACATTCTGCAGATCTCTCACAAATTGGAAACATCTGGTCAATGGTGACCGAGCAACTGGCTCGTCACAATACGCCAGTCACTACTCTTGATGAACTGTGGTATCGTGTTGAAGCTGTATGGGCAGCTGTACCCGTACACGCTATCCAAGCTGTGTTTGACTCAATGCCCAGGCGTATCAAGGCCGTTATTACGACCAGAAGTGGTTGTTCTGTGTACTTATTTCACAGGCTCTATGCACCCAAATTGCGTGAAAATGTAATCACCTGTCACTTCTAGTATAATATATTTGTCCAATGAATACCCGTTTATCATCTGCATTTCTCCTTGGTGTAGCAGTTTTAATGGCCAGTAGTGTAGTTTCAACCTTGGGTCATTTTCAAGCACGTATTTAAACTTGCAGCTTCATTTTACATTTCTTACAGTCCTGTTGACGTCATTGTGCGTCCTGATATGTCGACCTCCCACTGCTACGGAAGAGTTACTTCCATATCGCTGTGAATAAAAAAGTTTCGGGTACTTATCACGTAACGTATGTGTGTCTTTGCGTGGTATCGTCTCCAAAACATCCCGTTCCTATACCTTGAACCACTCATGAGATATGTCGATTGTATGACCACATAATTCCCGATTCATAGGGACGGAAATGGCCGCGTTGTGCGTGACTGTCTGCCGGATATCAAAATCAGTAACTCGAGAACTAAATGAGGTATCGTTTTGCTCTAAATTGTAAATAAAACTGTGATATCTTATCCACATGTCCAGAAGTTTTTCGACACCGTTCCTCACAAGCGTCTTCTAACCAACCTGCGTACCTATAGAATATCGCCTCAGTTGTGCTGCTGGATTAGTGATTTACTGTCAGAAAGGTCACAGTTGTAGTAATAGAAGGAAAGTCATCGAGTAAAACAGAAGTAATATCCAGCGTTCCCCAAGGTAGTGTTAGAGGCCGTCTATTGTTCCTGATCTGTATCAACGACATAGGAGACAACCTGAGTAGAAGTCTTAGATAGTTTGAAGATGATGCTGTTTGTTACCGTCTTGTAAAGTCATCGGATGACTAAAACGGATTGCAAAATGATTTAGATAACATATCTGTGTGGAGCGCAAAGTGGCAATTGACCCTGAATAAAGAAAAGTGTGAAGTTATTCACATGAGTACTTAAAGAAATCCGCTAAATTTCGATTACGCGATAAGTCACACAAAGCTGAAAACTGTAAATTCAACTAAATACTTAGGGATTACATTTACAAGTAACCTAAATTGGAACGATCACATAGATAATATTATGGGTATAGCAAACAAAAAACTGCGATTCATTGGCAGAAAACTTAGAAGATGCAACAGGTCTACTATAGAGACTGCTTACACCACGCTTGTCCGCCCTATTTTGAAGTACTGCTGTGCGGTGCGGGATCCGCATCAGGCGGGACTGACTGGTGATATCGAAAAAGTTTAAGGAAGGGCAGCTCGTTTTGTATTATCACGAAATAGGTGAGATAGTGCCACAGACACGATACGTGAATTGGAGTGACAATCATTAAAAGAAGTGCGTTTTTCGTTGTGACGGGATCTTCTCATGAAATTTCAATCACCAGTTTTCTCTTCCGATTGCGAAAACATTCTGTTGGCAACCCACCTACATAAGGAGATGTGATCATCACGACAAAATAAGAGAAATCAGAGCTCCCAGAGAAAAATTTGAGTGCTCGTTTTTCTCGGGCGCAGTTCGAGAGTGGAACGATAGAGACAGTTTGAAGGTGGTTCATTGAACCCGCTGCCAGGCACTTTATTGTTAACAACAGAGTAATCAAGTAGCTGTAGATTTCATACACTGCAGTATATGAGCTAAGACGAACCATACGCAAAGTTTATGCAATGCGTTTTTACCTCTGCAAACTCTTTTACTGAATTTGATTTATAGCACGAACAATGATGGATAACGAACAGAAATTCAGTCCTTCATTGAGCGAAGATGTCAGACTGTAAAATGTGGAAAAAATATTTTTCTTCAGCGAATAATTTTCTTAAAATCATGTGACAAGTACTTCATAGCATCCGGAACGCTCTTTCTTGCACATTTATCGACATTTGGCGAGTAGTACAGTCACAACCACGCTGCACTCAGCACGGAATGCAGAGAGCTTGTCTGTAGCAGTGAAATTGTTAATTTGGGGTGTGTCCACTCTTCGCCTTTGTGACGGTTTGGACTCTGCTGGGCCGGCCACTGTGGCCGAGCGGTTCTAAGCGCTTCAGTCCGGAACCGCGCTGCTGCTACGGTCGTAGGATCGAATCCTGCCTCGGGCATGGACGTGTGTGATGTCCTTAGGTTAGTTAGGTTTAAGTAGTTGTAAGTCTAGGGGACTGATGACCTCAGATGTTAAGTCGCATAGTGCTTAGACCATAGAGCCATTGGAACCATTGGACTCTGCTGGGGACGCTTTCAGCGAGGTGTCTGAATGCCTATGGAGGAAGGGCCCTCAAGGGCCAAAACCAGAGGAGAAGTGAAGTCGACATTCTACCTCACCCCAAAGCAGCTCGATTGGTTTCAGGTCGAGACTCCTGCCAGGCTGGTCCCCTTCGGGAATGTTGTTGTCCACAAAATCATTGATTTACAGATGCTCGTTTACGACATGGTACGTTGGCTCCGAACTGTTCCTCTATTGTATATAGTACAAAATGCAATAAAATGTAATTTTTGAGAACATTTGTCGTGGAGAATATCAGCAGTCTTAATATAATATTATAAAATTGAACTAAAACAGTTTTGGCCGCAACAAAATATTTATTTCCAATGGCAACCGGCTTCGGTCAGACTGCGACTATCTTCGGACCGTATTACACTGCATCATGATGGCAGGCGATGGGAGGTCAATGGAGCAAGTAACGTGGATCGGCGAACGTCAACTGCTCCACGATAACTGCTCCGTTCTCCGCCACTGCCTGCTATCGTGCTGTAATGTGTTCTGAAGATGCACACATTTTGACCGAATCCATTTACCATTGTCTATATATATTTTATTACTGTCAAGACAGTTTTTAATTCAATTTGAAAACAGTAAAATGTGTTCATATTCTTCCACAATTAGCGTTTTCTTATGCGTAACAAGGGACCACACCCTAACCGCCAAAACCGCCCACATACCGTAACGCCACCCCCTCTGTACTTCACTGACGCTAGGTGAGGTTCTGCAGGCATTCGCCAAACCGAAATTTATCCAGCGCAGTTCGTCACTCGTTTCCAGTCATGTACTGCCCAGCGGCGTCTGTCTTTACACCACTTCCAGCGTCGTCAATACTCCCTATGGAAATATGTGGCTTACGAAGCGTTACTCGACAATTGTACCCTATTCTTTTTAATTCCATATGCACAGTCACGGTTCCAGCTGGACTAATTGAAGTACTTTGGAAGTTACGATTGATTCCTTTCACTGATTTGAAGCGATTTCTTACATCCACCCTCCGCAATGTCCGACAATCCCCATAGAGGTCAGTATAAGGTCTGTCAGCTCTTGGTTTAGCAGTGTTTTTTCCTTTTCCTTCGCGTTTCCACTTCGCAGTCACATCCCCAGCAGTCCACTGTAGCATCTCAAGAAACGCTGAAATGCCCCTGAGAGATTTGCTGGTCAGGCTACGTCCAGGGACTAGACCGCATTGCAGATCACTGAGTTTCTCTGACCGACACATCTGCTGTTACTGGTTCTCTACTGACAACACAGTATTATTCGCCTTCTTGGTCCACCTCTCGTAACTTTTAGTGACAACTCCACATTACGTTGTGGTATCCGGATACTTTGGATCAATGTATTTATACATTTTTCGTAGATGTTGGGCCATGAGAAAATTTAGAAATTATTGTTACGAAATTGTGCATGTTGTACAGTACCAGTTTCTTTAGTTAACCAGTTTTCGACTTATAGGACTGTAAAGACGACTTTGCCAGTAAACAACTGGTTAACTAAAATATATTCGACATCTCCAATTTTGTAGTTTTCATTTATGGATGACTTCGTGGTTACAGATGTAATATATTGTGCAATTGTGCAATTGACATTCAAGGATAACTACAATTACCCATCATCAGTGGTGGCGTGCCAGTCCTCCGCAACCCATGACCAGACGTTTTCAGTGTGTGAGACATATGCAGAATGTGCTAGCCAGGGAAGTAGTTAGGCACAATGTCAGGGCAGGACGAGGAACATGTCGGTTTGGGTTATCTTGTTGAAAAACATCGTCATAGAGAGAAGGGAGGACACAGGAACGGGCCTTACCACAACAGAAGCATAACGGTTACTACCCAAGTTACCGACTGCGTGACCAAGAGGGGACGGTATCGGGTTCGCAGTGATACCCTACATCATTATGCCAGTTGCTGTCCCTGTGTGATCATGAATGCAGCCTGACAACGTTGATTGTACTCGATGCCTCCGGGCATGGATTGCTCTATTGTGATGCTGTACTCAGAAACAGAACCTATCTGAGAAGACGATATGGTGCCACTCCCGTGCCCAGTGATGTCGTTGGATGCATCACAGCCGGTGCGCCCCTTCCGCTGCTGCGTCTACGTCTACATCCATACTACGCAAGCCACCTGACGGTGTGTGGCGGAAGGTACCTTGAGTACCTCTATCGGTTCTCCCTTCTATTCCAGTCTCGTATTGTTCGTGGAGAGAAGGATTGTCGGTATGCCTCTGTGTGGGCTCTAATCTCTCTGATTTTATCCTCATGGTCTCTTCGCGAGATATACGTAGGAGGGAGCAATATACTGCTTGACTCTTCGGTGAAGGTATGTTCTCGAAACTTTGACAAAAGCCCGTACCGAGATACTGAGCGTCTCTCCTGCAGAGTCTTCCACTGGAGTTTATCTATCATCTCCGTAACTCTTTCGCGATTACTAAATGATCCTGTAACGAAGCGCGCTGCTCTCCGCTGGATCTTCTCTATATCTTCTATCAACCCCATCTGGTACGGATCCCACACTGCTGAGCAGTATTCAAGCCGTGGGCGAACAAGCGTACTGTAACCTACTTCCTTTGTTGTCGGATTGCATTTCCTTAGGATTCTTCCAATGAATCTGTCTGGCATCTGCTTTACCGACGATCAACATTATATGATCATTCCATTTTAAATCACTCCTAATGCGTACTCCCAGATAATTTATGGTATTAACTGCTTCCAGTTGCTGACCTGCTATTTTGTAGCTAAATGATAAAGGATCTATCTTTCTGTGTATTCGCAGCACATTACACTTGTCTACATTGAGATTCAATTGCCATTCCCTGCACCATGCGTCAATTCGCTGCAGATCCTCCTGCATTTCAGTACAATTTTCCATTGTTACAACCTCTCGACACACCACAGCATCATCCGCAAAAAGCCTCAGTGAACTTCCGATGTCATCCACAAGGTCATTTATGTATATTGTGAATAGCAACGGTCCTATGACACTCCCCTACGACACACCTGAAATCACTCTTACTTCGGAAGACTTCTCTCCATTGAGAATGACATGCTGCGTCCTGTTATCTAGGAACTCCTCAATCCAATCACACAATTGGTCTGATAGTCCATATGCTCTTACTTTGTCCATTAAACAACTGTGGGGAACTGTATCGAACGCCTTGCGGAAGTCAAGAAACACGGCATCTACCTGTGAATCCGTATCTATGGCCCTCAGAGTCTCGTGGACGAATAGCGCGAGCTGGGTTTCACATGACCAGTCTCCAGAAAAGCCATTATACTCGAACACAATACGTGTTCCAAAATTCTACAACTGATCGACGTTAGAGATATAGGTCTATAGTTCTGCACATCTGCTCGACGTCCCTTCTTGAAAACGGGATGACCTGTGCCCTTTTCCAATCCTTTGGAACGCTACGCTCTTCTAGAGCCCTACGGTACACCGCTGCAAGAAGGGGTAAGTTCCTTCGCGTACTCTGTGTAAAGTTGAACTGGTATCCCATCAGGTCCAGAGGCCTTTCCTCTTTTGAGCGATTTTAATTGTTTCTCTATCCCTCTGTCGTCTATTTCGATATCTACCATTTTGTCATCTGTGCGACAATCTAGAGAAGGAACTACAGTGCAATCTTCCTCTGTGAAACAACTTTGGAAAAAGACATTTAGTAGTTCGGCCTTTAGTCTGTCATCCTCTGTTTCAGTACCATTTTGGTCACAGAGTGTCTGGACATTTTGCTTTGATCCACCTACCGCTTTGACATAAGACCAAAATTTCTTAGGATTTTCTGCCAAGTCAGTACATAGAACTTTACTTTCGAATTCATTGAACGCCTCTCGCATAGCCCTCCTCACACTACATTTCGCTTCGCGTGATTTTTGTTTGTCTGCAAGGCTTTGGCTATGTTTATGTTTGCTGTGAAGTTCCCTTTGCTTCCGCAGCAGTTTTCTAACTCGGTTGTTGTACCACGGTGGCTCTTTTCCATCTCTTACGATCTTGCTTGGCACATAGTCATCTAACGCATTATGTACGACGGTTTTGAACTTTGTCCACCGATCCTCAACACTATCTGTACTTGAGACAAAACTTTTGTGTTGAGCCAACAGGTACTCTGAAATCTGCTTTTTGTCACTTTTTCTAAACAGAAAAATCTTCCTACCCTTTTTAATATTCCTATTTACGGCTGAAATCATCGATGCCGTAACCGCTTTATGATCGCTGATTCCCTGTTCTGCTTTAACTTTTTCAAATAGTTCGGGTCTGTTTGTCACCAGAAGGTCTAATATGTTATCGCCACGAGTCGGTTCCCTGTTTAACTGCTCAAGGTAGTTTTCAGATAAAGCACTTAAAAAAATTTCACTGGATTCTTTGTCCCTGCCACCCGTTATGAACGTTTGAGTCTCCCAGTCTATATCCGGCAAATTAAAATCTCCACCCAGAACTATAACATGGTGGGGAAATCTACTCGAAATATTTTCCAAATTATCCTTCAGGTGCTCAGCCACAACAGCTGCTGAGCCAGGGGGCCTATAGAGACATCCAATTACCATGTCTGAGCCTGCTTTAACCGTGACCTTCACCCAAATCATTTCACATTTCGGATCTCCGTCAATTTCCTTCGATACTATTGCACTTCTTATCGCTATAAACACGCCTCCCCCTTCACTGTCCAGCCTGTCTCTGCGGTGTACATTCCAATCTGAGTTTAGGATTTCATTACTATTTACGTCTGGTTTCAGCCAACTTTCTGTCCCTAGTACTATATGAGCGTTGTGACCGTTCATTAATGAGAGCAGTTCTGGGACCTTTCTGTAGACGCTCCTGCAGTTTACTATTAGCACATTAATATTGTTATTCCCTGTTGCGTCACAGGAAGCTGCAACCTCGGTCGCTTCGCTGACAGTTCGTCGTAGGCCTTACGACAAATTTCATCGCACTCTCGTTATGGATACTTGTCGCAGATACTTGCCTTGATGGAAAACAGACCATTTCCTGATTAAATCATGGTTGTACGATACTTACGGTACGGCACGTGAGATCCTGTACGGAGTTGATTCTGGCACTGCTGAACTCATCGATTCTACATGTGCATCAAAGTCGTTATATACCGATCAACACCAGTCGTAATATCGCGTAATGATAAACCGCAGCCTCGGTATCAAACAATCCAGATGCTACATAGTTCAGATACATTCTGGTCGACGTTTCTGCTTACACATGGACAATACGATATCTTCTGACAATGAAACAACACTCAAACGTGATTTCTGAATGAGAAACCCGCTGATTAATCTTTCTGGATTTACAGAATGAAGATAGTATTACATCTATTATGGGCGATCAAAACGTTTCTCTTTGAGTGCATTGCCGCTGCGTGAGTGCAACGTAGCGTAATTCCGATGGGCCTAAATAATCGCCACCATGTAGGCGAAGGATTAATGAGGCATTCGAGATTTTGTGACTTGTGTGCCGAAGAACAAACAGCGGTAGACATCCATCGGAGAATGGAGAATGCGTATGGGGCAGCATGTCTCTCGAAAACAACGTCTCGCGACGAGGGGTGCTGCTGCTTCAAGATATTGCAATGTCGTGACGTAGAAGTTACGCCAGCCTAAGTGGAAGGCACTCGAGCACACGGCCTGTACTTTGATCCCCCCCTCATGTGATTATCGCGCCTCCGATCCCTTAAAAAATGACCTTAAACGGTCGACGACTCCTGTCCGACTATGGTGTGCAGCATGCAGTCGCGTACTTCTTCACGCAGCAGGAAGCCGTATTTTACCAAACGGATACCTACAACCTGGTGCGTCGGTGGGATGATTGCCTCAATGATTATGGCGATTTTACCTACCTGACACACCGTTTAGTGTACGGTCTTCGAATGGTAACCTTTTGATCGTCCCTTATATTTTGTTAATTTGCTGTGGAATACTAATTATTTGTATATCTATGTACGCAGTAACAGATCATACTAACTGACGTTAGTTACATGTCCACTTCGCGGCGTTTTAATGGGCAGAAGTGTATTTATACTGATTATGCTCTTTTGGCCGGTTTCTCACGAGGAACTGATTTATGTTCTCTCTGTTATTTTCGACTAATATTTGACCAGAATGTCATCGAGAATCCAACCAGTACAGCTAAAGAGCCAGAAAACTATCGCTTCGACACCAGGGTTGTTTGGTTATTATAAATTTCATTTGCAACTGTCTTCTTAATCCCACTCCACCGCTAAGAGGCAAATGAAATGACCGTATGGCATTATATGCTGGGAGCGACCCTCTGCGGTGGTGCACCACCTGGTGCAAGTCTTCTATTTGATGCCACTTCAGTGACTGATGCGTCGATGATGATGAGATGAAATGACGAGGACAATGGAAACAGCGAATCCCACAGCGAAGAAAACCTCCGGAATGGAACGCGGCACCCAGCAATCTAGAGGCTAACAATAGACCACGAGTTGCGAACTGTTAAGAGAAAAATTTTATGAGGATTGCTATACCTGCAGGCAGCCGGATGTCGATGAGCACATCGGAGATCCGGAAGAAAATGGAGAAACAGAGGAAGTCGCCAGGCGGTGAACTCCATGCAGAAGAGTAACTCAGATTAATGGTAAGGTGAGTGACGCGCGACAGACAGACTACAGACAAAACAACAGACGAGGACAGGAACAAACAACCTAGATGACAATGAGGTGCTACGCGAACTCTTGGCCACAACGATGATGGCGAGGCTCAGCGCAGCAGAGAGAGAAATCAAAGATGCGCTCAAATAGAGCAACTGGATGAAAAGCAAGGTAGTTATCAAGCAGTCACAACACAGTGAAGAGAGATTCAAACAATATCAAGGAAGCACTGAAGTGACCAGATGTGCGCTGGGCAGTAGCCAATATATCGGGCGTGTCAAACGTTACTGACCTCCGTCTTCACGTTGTGCGTGGCGGTGTTGCTCTCGCCGTGCGAGCACAGCCCTAAGCGGCTGCGGTGTCCCCTGACGGTCATTTAAGTTCATCTTCTCCGGCAGGCATTTAACCTCCGCCGCGGCCGGTGCCAGAAGGACTGCCTCGAATTAGTGAAGTAACTTGGAAAACTATGGTCTCAACAGTAACATAGGTGGTTTTCGATTGTTTTTACGCCACCTGTTCCTACTCGTACCCTAATTCTCATCCATATGTTTTATATTCAAAGCACATTTTTCTAGTAAGACATGGGAATACCTAGGTTAAATGATATTTTTCCAGGTATTCCAAAGCTGTATTGGAAATTAAACTCACTGAATAATATATCACTCACCCTTTATAAGAACAGACTGGTCACTTTGGACCGCGGTAGATGGTGTGGGAGTGGTACCGGACGGTCATGTGACGTAAGTCAAGACAGTATATGTGTCATTCGGTACATGGAATCAGAGCAGTAAGACAAGCCGACGTGGAACCTGACAGAACGGAAGGAAGGAGCTACCACGTTTGGATAAGTCCGTGACTCCACTGTGAATGAATGGACTTCTTAGGTAATAGACCCCAGTACGTTGTCCTCGATGGTGAGTGTTCATCGGAGGTGAGGGCATCATCTGGAGTGCCCCAGGGAAGTGTAGTAGGTCCGCTGTTGTTTTCTATCTACATAAATGATCTTTTGGATAGGGTGGGTAGCAATGTGCGGCTGTTTGCTGATAGTGCTGTGGTGTACGGGAAGGTGTCGTCGTTGAGTGACTGTAAGAGGATACAAGATGACTTGGACAGGATTTTTGATTGGTGTAAAGATTGGCAGCTAACTCTAAATATAGATAAATGTAAATTAATGCAGATGAATAGCAAAAAGAATCCTGTAATGCTTGAATACTCAATTAGTAGTGTAGCGCTTGACACAGTCACGTCGAATAAATATTTGGGCGTAACATTGCAGAGCAATATGAAGTGGGACAAGCATGTAATGGCAGTTGTGGGGAAGGCGGATAGTCGTCTTCGGTTCATTGGTAGAATTTTGGGAAGATGTGGTTCATCTGTAAAGGAGACCACTTATAAATCACTAATACGACCTATTCTTGAGTACTGCTCGAGCGTTTGGGATCCCTATCAGGTCGGATTGAGGGAGGACATAGAAGCAATTCAGAGGTGGGCTGCTAGAATTGTTACTGGTAGGTTTGGTCATAACGCAAGTGTTACTGAAATGCTTCAGGAACTCGGGTGGGAGTCTCTAGAGGAAAGGTGGCGTTCTTTTCGTGAATCGCTACTGAGGAAATTTAGAGAACCAGCATTTGAGGCTGACTGCAGTACAATTTTACTGCCGCCAAATTACATTTCGCGGAAAGACCACAAAGATAAGATAAGAGAGATTAGGGCTCGTACAGAGGCATATAGGCAGTCATTTTTCCCTCGTTCTGTTTGGGAGTGGAACAGGGAGAGAAGATGTTAGTTGTGGTACGAGGTACCCTCCGCCACGCACCGTATGGTGGATTGCGGAGTATGCATGTAGATGTAGATGAATGCAGCTGTTCGATCTGTTGGTGTGCCAAGGCAGGCTGTTCAACGTGGGACGGCACCTGTAGCGCTCGCAGTCATGTAATAAGGTGAGTGGTCCAATAAATATCGTAATCGACAGAGAACGGAGATGACTGCCAGATATTGTCAGTGGCGCAATTGTCAGATCCATATAACCAGCTTCGAGCGAAGATTGCGGAGGGAACTGTATGCAATCGACATTGGGAATCAAGTATCTCACAAAAAGTCATCGTTCAAAGCATTACATGAAGCTGCAAGTCTTCAGCAAGCCAAACAACACACTGAATCAACGAACCCTGCCTTGTCTCTTTTCAAACGGTGCAAGGCGTCGAGTGAACCGATGGCTAAATTATGCGTTTAACCCGCAACAGGAAGAGTGTGCAGTTGAGGTCAAATGTAATTCTGTGATGTTTTGAGGGTGTTGTGCGTACCATGACGTACTCCCTCACTTAGGCATTTGCGATCATGAACTTAATACCTACTTCGACTTCTTTGGCAAGGAATTTCGGGAAACTACACTCCTGGAAATTGAAATAAGAACACCGTGAATTCATTGTCCCAGGAAGGGGAAACTTTATTGACACATTCCTGGGGTCAGATACATCACATGATCACACTGACAGAACCACAGGCACATAGACACAGGCAACAGAGCATGCACAATGTCGGCACTAGTACACTGTATATCCACCTTTCGCAGCTATGCAGGCTGCTATTCTCCCATGGAGACGATCGTAGAGATGCTGGATGTAGTCCTGTGGAACGGCTTGCCATGCCATTTCCACCTGGCGCCTCAGTTGGACCAGCGTTCGTGCTGGACGTGCAGACCGCGTGAGACGACGCTTCATCCAGTCCCAAACATGCTCAATGGGGGACAGATCCGGAGATCTTGCTGGCCAGGGTAGTTGACTTACACCTTCTAGAGCACGTTGGGTGGCACGGGATACATGCGGACGTGCATTGTCCTGTTGGAACAGCAAGTTCCCTTGCCGGTCTAGGAATGGTAGAACGATGGGTTCGATGACGGTTTGGATGTACCGTGCACTATTCAGTGTCCCCTCGACGATCACCAGTGGTGTACGGCCAGTGTAGGAGATCGCTCCCCACACCATGATGCCGGGTGTTGGCCCTGTGTGCCTCGGTCGTATGCAGTCCTGATTGTGGCGCTCACCTGCACGGCGCCAAACACGCATACGACCATCATTGGCACCAAGGCAGAAGCGACTCTCATCGCTGAAGACGACACGTCTCCATTCGTCCCTCCATTCACGCCTATCGCGACACCACTGGAGGCGGGCTGCACGATGTTGGGGCGTGAGCGGAAGACGGCCTAACGATGTGCGGGACCGTAGCCCAGCTTCATGGAGGCGGTTGCGAATGGTCCTCGCCGATACCCCAGGAGCAACAGTGTCCCTAATTTGCTGGGAAGTGGCGGTGCGGTCCCCTACGGCACTGCGTAGGATCCTACGGTCTTGGCGTGCATCCGTGCGTCGCTGCGGTCCGGTCCCAGGTCGACGGGCACGTGCACCTTCCGCCGACCACTGGCGACAACATCGATGTACTGTGGAGACCTCACGCCCCACGTGTTGAGCAATTCGGCGGTACGTCCACCCGGCCTCCCGCATGCCCACTATACACCCTCGCTCAAAGTCCGTCAACTGCACATATGGTTCACGTCCAAGCTGTCGCGGCATGCTACCAGTGTTAAAGACTGCGATGGAGCTCCGTATGCCACGGCAAACTGGCTGACACTGACGGCGGCGGTGCACAAATGCTGCGCAGCTAGCGCCATTCGACGGCCAACACCGCGGTTCCTGGTGTGTCCGCTGTGCCGTGCGTGTGATCATTGCTTGTACAGCCCTCTCGCAGTGTTCGGAGCAAGTATGGTGGGTCTGACACACCGGTGTCAATGTGTTCTTTTTTCCATTTCCAGGAGTGTATATCTAGTAACTTCGCTTTTGTGGCACTGTCATCGATAACACAATCTTTGCTATCGCACAGTGAAGGCATTGATTGTCTGTTCCTCTTGGTGTGCTCCACATACGACCAGAATCTCTTTGAATTTCCTTCTAAGTTTCGAGATAGAGTTTCACTGTGGAAACTGTTAAAAGTATGTCGCATTGAAGTTCACACTAAATTTCGAGCCCCTATAAAACTTCCCCAATCTTGGGGATTTTGTGTACTTTTAAATTTTTTCATTGCTTCTGCAAAAATGTTTTGACCAGTTTTGTGTACCATGGGGAAGGGGGTGGGGTGGGGTGTCGGTTCCGTCTATTAATACTTGGTATAAATATCTCCATGCCTGTCGATACTATTTCTTTGAATTTAAGCCACTTCTCGTCTATACTTCCACAGTTTGGGATGGAGATGTCTCACTAGGAAAGTGTATAGTGAATTTTATCTGCTTTTTTAAAAAGATATACTTTGCTTTCTTTTTCGGTGCTTTTGGGTGTATAAAGGCCAGCTACGACGATCTTGTGGTCACTAATCACTGTAATCGTCGTAATGCCCCCTATTTGCTCTGGATCGAGTCTCTTTTCGCAAATATGAACACGCTGAGTGGGCTCCTGAGCTAGTTGTCCAATACATTTTTTGGAGAAGGCATCTAGTACGATATCACACAACGTTTTATGCCTGCCACCGACTCTGAACAAGTGATTTCGCGATCATATCGAGGGTAGATCGAAGTAACAACCAAATATGATTTTACGGGTGGGCTATGATCATACTCAAGTCTTTGTTGAATTATTCAGGAAATATACCGTAAGAGTTGGGAGATTTGTAATGGAAACAAATTCTTAATATATTTCGGCTGTCATGTGTAACTACCCATAAAACGTCACAATATTTACCTGCTTGTATTTCGCTACAAGATAGACTACTTCTAGCAGCAACAAACACGCCATCACCAACTGTTTTTAATTTATCCTTTCTGAAAAACGTCAGGTCCATTGTAAAACTTTCAGCTGAACTTGCCTCCGGTTTTAGCCAACTTTCAGTACATATAACGATTTGTGCTTCATTGTTTTCTGTTAATGCCTGGAGCTCTGGTTTATCCAAAACACAGCTACGACAGTATACTACTATAATACCTATGGTTCGTGCTTCAACCCTGGTTCTATTTTTGACCTTTCCTGAGACATTCTAAACTAAATTAACCTCCCAGCCCACTCCCCTGTTGCCCATGTAGCCACCTCCTGTATGCAGTGCATGCCTAACTTATTAAGCAGGATCTGATGTATCACCATGCTCTGGCGGAAGTCGAGGAATCAGACGACAGAGCAAAAATGCAGATACTTATTGGATTGCCCTCGCAGACTGTGATTCAGTTTTATAGCCATAATTAAAAAAAACCATATAATAACGCTGAGTTACAGTCACAGCAATTTGTTCCAGTATAGAATCTCTACCACCCACTATAAGACACACCGCAGTAAAATTATGGCAACTCTGAATATGTTTTCTAGGCCAGTTATTAGATCTACAAGGTCTAGTCACATTAATGTGACCAAGAGTCTGAATAACAACTCTTCGCAGCGCGGACGCGCAGGAAGAGAGTCAATAAGGTTGTGGACGGTACCGAGGGATGTTGAGACACACCGACATTAGTACCATGGCCAGCTGCGCTAGGTTCCTGGGTTGGGATCCTTGGCACGAACAGCCAGATCGAGGTGGTAACACAGATACTCGATTGGGTTGAAATCCAGGGAGTTGGGTGGCCAGCGGAGTACGGTGAGCTCAGCCTGGTGCTCTTCGATCGACGTGGGTAGACGGTGATCTGAGTGGTACGTTGCACTGTCCTGCTGGTAGACGCCATCGCGCCCAAGAAAAAGAAAACTGCATGTGGGGGAGGACATGGTCCCCAAAGATAGATGCATACTTGCGTTGCTTCATTGTGCCTTCCAGAATGACGAGATCGCCCTCGGAAGCTGCACTCGATCAGTTTACAAACTTGGCTATTTTGGATACGCTTACACGCTCATCCCGAAGACCAATGAT
The DNA here is from genome assembly GCF_021461395.2 of Schistocerca americana. Classification (NCBI taxonomy): domain Eukaryota; kingdom Metazoa; phylum Arthropoda; class Insecta; order Orthoptera; family Acrididae; genus Schistocerca; species Schistocerca americana. The sequence continues at coordinate 504,182,688 of NC_060121.1, read as the reverse complement.
CATGCCCCTTTAGACGCCGGCTAAATCTGTCCGGTTCTGCATTACGACAGTGAATTCACGGACGGTGTTCAGAGACAATGGATACTCGACCCGGCAAATTAACAGGGCCTTCTCAACTAGAGCCAGGAACCGGAAAGTGGATAAAGAGGAGAACGCACCAACCAAGTCCCTAGCTTTTCTTCCCTTCGTTGGAAATATCCGCTTCAAGATAGCGAGGATTCTTAATAATTTTCGTGTGAAAGTGGTTTCTCGTCCGCCTTCTAAGGTTTAGGATTTGCTGGGGTCGGTGAAGGATGACTTGCTACTGGGAAAGGCGGAAATTTACAAAATACCGTGTCAATGTGGTATGGCCTATATAGGACAGACAACGCGTACAGTGGAAGAGCGTTGTATAGAACATCAACGTTGCACTCGCCTACTGAAACCCAGTAAGTCTGCAGTTGCGGAACATTGTATTTCTAACCGGCATTCAATGGAGTACGACAAAACTTCGATTTTGGCCACAGCAACGACTTTTTGGGACTCCATTATCAAAGAATCCTTTGAAATACGTATTGCGAGAAATCTAATGAACCGTGACTGTGGTTACCAACCGAATAACGCATGGAATCCCGTCATCTCCGAAATTTGCTCGAGACGAAGACGCCAGAAGACTTCGATAGCTGCTGCCATCGACAATACCGACGGCAGCTGAGTATTGCAGTTCCACCAGCGAGGGCGCCGTCGCTGGGCGGTGTGGCCCTTCTGTCTCCGCGACTTAACGCATGCTCGGCAGTACTATTAGTGCACTACATAAGACGGAGCAGAGAACGTTTTCGTCAGTCCTCGTTCGGCTCACCTGAACATGGCTGGCAGTTGTCCAGCCGAAATATCGTGCAATGAAGTATACGACGACCGGCTGCAAGCCCGAAATCTTTTTGAACAATGACTTCACTGTTTCCCGGGTCCCTCCAGACATGTTTTATATACCCTCCAGTTCTAGTGCTACCCTCTGCCGTCTATGAGTAGTTACTGCACTTTGACGAACATAGGCAATAATCACACTGAGCAATATGGATTAATCTACGAATCAGCGAGTGTTGCCGTTCGGTTGCTTGACGTCTTCACTACGTAAATCAACGTAGTTACGTTTCGACCAGTATTAGTGATAGTTTTCATTGGACTGACTAATTGAAACCACCAATATCTAATCCAACACCGAATCCATAGCGGAAAGCGAAAGGGACGGTGTGCACTCTTTTCTGGATGCAGAGGTCTGCTATATCAGACGTCATAGTAAACTTGGTTATAAATTGATCGAAGGCCAACACGGTGAGATATGTTAGTGCTTTGTCTCTTCAGCACCCAAACAAAAAATTCGATTACCTATTTGTTGATCATGAGAGTTCGACGAAACCGTTGTTGACAACTTAAGTACTAAACTTTAAAGTGGGAACTGCTTCACCTGGACATAGCAAAAAAAGTATCAAGAATACTTAGTCGCCAACTGGCAAAAGTCAAAACCAGCGAAGAGGATGAACGATGACGTATTTTACAGCGGGGTGATAGCGAGCCACCGCACTGCAGTAGTAACAAAAAGAGAGATTTATTAGGTTTTAATAAGACGCTGACAAACTTCTCATGCCAAAATCTACAGATGTAGCTGGAGTGTGGAGAAGTTTGTCTTGGCGACTCAGGACGCGCTATCGAGGAACGTTTAGTAGAGTACGAGCGCCGAAGGAGACTTGGTAATCTTAACGAATCTGCCAAGCCGAAACATGTAAAGAGGTCCTTACTTATGAAACAACTTCACTTGGACTACAGATTGACACTACCACCAAAACGAAGAAGCGTGTCTCAGACGTTCAGTACCAAGATTATACAGACCATTTTGTTGTTGTTGTGGTCTTCAGTCCTGAGACTGGTTTGAAGCAGCTCTCCATGCTACTCTATCCTGTGCAACCTTCTTCATCTCTCAGTACCTACTGCAGCCTACATCCTTCTGAATCTGCTTAGTGCATTCATCTCTTGGTCTCCCTCTACGATTTTTACCCTCCACGCTGCTCTCCAATACTGAATTGGTGCTCTCGATGTTCGGCAATAGCAGATCTATTTGGCTGCTGTAATCGTGTGTGCCGTTTATGCTCAGTACATCTGTCCTCCACGGTCCTGATAGTTTGACCAATATATGCCATGCCGCAGCTGCAAGGAATACGATATACACCCGCCTTACGCAGTCCAAGATCGTCCTTAACGGAACTCAAAAGTGCTCTAATTTTAGATGGAGGTCGGATCACACATTTCACATCATATTTCCGTAAAATACGACCGATCTTATTGGACGTGTTTCCTACGTAAGGCAAAAATCTGCTATTGCCGAACATTGCTTGGATACTGGTCACCCCATGTTATATAATAACACCGAGATATTGGCATGCACGTCCAGCTATTGGGACAGTGTTATTAGGGAGGCAGTTGAGATTAAATTAGCGAGCAACCTCGTTAACAGGGATGGAGGTTTCTGTTTAAACTCTGTTTGGAATCCGGCTCTCTCCCTTGTCAAAAAACAGAGGAACAGAGTCAATGCTGCCTCACCTGCGAATTCATAGTCTCACTATCGATAGCTCTGACTTTGGTCATCTTTGGTGGCACTAGTGTCCAGTGTGTGTGTGTTATCTTTCCTGTTTCTGTCCGAGAACCGAGGTATTAAATTTGCATGTACGCCGCCTGTCCGTTGCAGTTTGCCTTGAAAATGGCGGGGTGTTCTCCCGCCGAAATATCGGCGGTCGCTGAAAGTGTTACCTGGCTGAATTCCCGGAAGTTATTTGGAAGTTGTATACGCCAGGAGAAACTCAGGTCTCAACCGATCCCTTCTTCTAGTCAAGTTGTGCCACAAGCTCCTCTTCTCCCCAATTCTATTCAATACCTCCACATTAGTTATGTGATCTACCCAGCTAATCTTCAGCATTCTTCTGTAACACCACATTTCGAAGGCTTCTATTCTCTTCTTGTCTAAACTATTTATCGTCCACGTTTCACTTCTATACACGGCTACACTCCATATAAATACTTTCAGAAACGACTTCCTGACATTTAAATCTATACTCGATGTTAACAAATTTTTCTTCTTCAGAAACGCTTTCCTTGCCATTGCCAGTCTACATTTTATATCCTCTCTACTTCGACCATCATCAGTTATTTTGCGCCCCAAATAGCAAAGCTCCTTTACTACTTTAAGTGTCTCATTTCCTCAGCATCACCCGACTTAATTCGATTACATTCCATTATCCTCGTTTTGCTATTGTTGATGATCATCTTGTACCCTCTTTTCAAGACACTGTCCTTTCCGTTCAACTGCTCTTCCAAGTCCTTTGCTGTTTCTGACAGAATTACAGTGTCATCGGCGAACCTCGAAGTTTTTATTTCCTCTCCATGGATTTTAATACTTACTCCGAACTTTTCTTTTGTTTCCTTTATTGGTTGCTCAATATACAGATTGAATAACATCGGAGAGAGGCTACAAGTCTTACTCCCTTCCCAACCACTGCTTCCCTTTCATGTCCCTCGACTCTTATAACTGCCATCTGGTTTCTGTACAAATTGTAAATAGCCTTTCGCTCCCTGTGTTTTACCCCTGCCACCTTCAGAATTTGAAAGAGAGTATTCCAATCAACGTTGTCAAAAGCTTTCTCTAAGTCTACAAATGCTAGAAACGTAGGTTTGTCTTTCCTTAATCTTTCTTCTTAGATAAGTCGTAAGGTCAGAATTCCCTCACGTGTTCCAACATTTCTACGGAATCCAAATTGATCTTCCCCAAGGTTGGCTTCTATCAGTTTTTCCATTCGTCTGTAAAGAATTCGCGTTAGTATTTTGCAGCTGTGACTTATTAAACTGATAGTTCGGTAATTTTCACATCTGTCAACACCTGCTTTCTTTGGGATTGGAATTATTATATTCTCTTCAAGCCTGAGGGTATTTCGCCTGTCTCGTACATCTTGCTCACCAGATTGTAGAGTTTTGTCAGGACTGGCTCTCCCAAGGCTATCAGTAGTTCTAATGGAATGTTGTCTACTCCGGGGGCCTTGTTTCGCCTCAGGTCTTTCAGTGCTCTGTCAAACTCTTCACGCAGTATCATATCTCCCATTTCATCTTCATCTACATCCTCTTCCATTTCCATAATATTGTCCTCAAGTACATCGCCCTTGTATAGACCCTCTATATACTCCTTCCACATTTCTGCTTTCCCTTCTTTGCTTAGAACTGGGTTTCCATCAAAGCTCTTGATATTCATGAAAGTGGTTCTCCTTTCTCCAAAGGTCTCTTTAATTTTCCTGTAGGCAGTATCTACCTTACCCCTAGTGAGATAAGCCTCTACATCCTTACATTTGTCCTCTAGCCATGCCTGTTTAGCCATTTTGCACTTCCTGTCGATATCGTTTTTGAGACGTTTGTATTCCTTTTTGCCTTCTTCATTTACTGGATTTTTATACTTTCTCCTTTCATCAATTAAATTCAATATTTCTTCTGTTACCCAAGGGTTTCTACCAGCCCTCGTCTTTTTACCTATTTGATCCTCCGCTGCCTTCACTATTTCATCCCTCAATGCTACCCATTCCTCTTCTACTGTATTTCTTTCCCCCATTCCTGTCAATTTTTCCCTTATGCTCTCCCTGAAACTCTGTACAACCTCTGGTTCTTTCAGTTTATCCAGGTCCCATCTCCTTATATTCCCACCTTTTTGCAGTTGCTTCAGTTTTAATCTACAGTTCATAACCAATAGATTGTAGTCAGAGTCCACATCTGCCCCTGGAAATGTCTTACAATTTAAAACCTGGTTATACAGAATCATAAATTATTTTGCAACCAATTGTCAGCAATGAAATTTCAGGCAGTATGAGGTTTTGAAAGGGCGGTGCGTGCGGAGTACCTATTTCTGTTTTTTATAACAAACAACTGCCTGTCTGTTCAATGTTGATGGTGCTGTTTTCTTTATGAACAGAACACCATTGGTTACATTTCATCATTAGATGATGGAGAAGTAGCATCATTAGTTATACGAACTTTCAGAAATGAATTTAATTTATAGCACAGTAGAAAACAGTGCCCGGAAAGTCGAGAAGTATGAGCAGAAGAAAGTTTCCCATCGATGGTAATCCTAAATGGAATTTTGTCGCCTTGGTACAGACCGATGGCCAAGGATATGGGCAAATGACTGTAGACTTTCAGGAGATCATGAGAGCTCGTGTTGATAAATGACAATCCAACGTGCCCGTGACATTTACTCTCCGAAGAATACAGCCAAGAGGGTAATGGCGTACTGGAGTAATGGAGTCACAGACATATATTAAACATTGTATGCAAGCAATGGAACCAAACGTTTTTGAGCCCATTGCAGTAAGAAAGTACTGAATTTTGTAGTTTGCATTGTTCGTGGATGAGGTCTTTTTCAACGGTGGCTTTAGTTTCACTTACTGCAATACCCATATCTGGGGTGATGGTAATTCCTACGCCCGGTTGGTTACAGTCCACCGATAAATATTCTCCATCAGTTTGTAGGCTGGAGCTGTACACGATTAGCCAACAGAACTTTATTTAATGTCGGCTTTTTTGAACATCTCAGGGTACGGGTGTTTATTACACATGTGCTCACACACTTGTTCGCGATAGCGTGTTGTTTCAACACGACAACGAAGGATATTACCCTCCGTGAGCACCTGAACAGCAGATTCACTGGACTGGAAATGGAGAACCTTCCCCCAAAATGATGTGCGATATTTACAAAAGATCGTTTGTGTATTGATACCTAGCAGAAACTGTCAGAGTGCGCCGTTTCAAGTGTGTGCATAGAACGGTTGCTATGAGTTCAAGTTGTTGGTATACAGCTTAAGTTCTTTATGCCACTAACAATTAAACTAATTAGTTTCTAATCTCAAAGTACTTCATTCAGGGCCCTCTATTTTGTGTATAATTTTGGCGTAAAATCCTTAAGACACAACTAGCACGAACCGCAAGATGGGCTGATTTCCAATGATTGCCAGCCAACGGACCGATCATGCTTGTGGAGTCACCCGATCGAGCTCCATAGTAAAGACCACACTATAGAGGGAACAGTAACCACCGACTGGTTCCTCAGGAAAAGCATAAGCAGCTCTAATTTCTGGAGGAAACTTCCATCGGAGTCATACATGGTAACAAATAAAAATTATTATTAAATACTCTGAACAGTAAGAACTTGATTTCTCCTCCCCCTCTTATACAGTAATCCAGCTGACCAATCAATACATGGTAGGCCAAGATGCTGGAGATGTATGGCAACTGGAGGGCTAGGGACTTAACTGCACACGCAACTTAATTGCGCGAGCGCGCGCGCACACACACACACACACACACACACACACACACACACACACATACACACACACACACACAACAACAACAACAATGGCGTCCCACAAATAGTTAGTCTGTATGTAGATCATGACGTGGCCACACTTAAAAGAATTTTACTGAAAATTGTTTGCTTGATTTATCAGCCTGCTTGAAAAAGATTTTATGCCTTTATCCCATCTGTATGCTTTATCTCCGAGATGATACGTTTACTTCTCAAGGACATACGCTTGTGACCGAAAATTAAAAAAAGTAACAAACTGATTGTATCTCTATTTTTTTTATCTAGATGGGACTTACATTGTAGGCATGAGCTAAAAGATAAGACTATGCCAGCTGTATTTCGTGTCTGATTTTGTATTTCAGCCTCAGATCACATCGGTGACATGATTATCTTTTTCACTTATTTTTAGTAATATTTCCAAGACATCATCTAATTTAAAAAGAAAGAAATTGGACAGTAAAATAAGATTTACAAATCTTAAAATCTACATACAACCATCCTGTAGTAACTGAAATTAAATGATATGGGTAGCGTGTAGCAATAAATACATTTATCCATTTTTAAATAATAAATGCGAATTTCTCAGGTTTGGTGTGACTGGGCGAAGACATGATTCAGCAACTGGGCGCGTAGGGGCGATTAACTATTTCATCTCAGTACGTGATGAATGGGCAGTGTATGAAGGCGTAGGCAGCTGGTATGATGTTGGCATAACATGTTCTCCAGGCAGAGAGGCGTGGTGTCACGTAGCTATTAGCTGACAGCCAGCTTTTATCTCTGCATCTGCATGCAGCCGCAGCTTAATGGGCGTTAACCAGAGCAGCATAACCCACGCTATCCGGCCGTCGGCGCCGCCATATTGTCGCAGTCGCAGCGGCCGTTCGTCGTCTGCTAGTGGTCATATGGCGTCTTTTGTTAGCAGTAATTGGACTGCAGAGGCGGTGTTCAGGTCATATTTTGAGATGCAGGTCAGGTAGCGCAAACACAGTCGAATGTTTATGGAACCAAACATTGGACGGAAGGGATTATCATCTGATACTGAATGGAAGCCGAGGCTTCACGCTGCTTTTGAACACTTCTGATACATTTGTTGCTAAAACATGTTTATTCGTGCTTTTCGGGTTTGGCCCGTCATCAGAAAGTCAAGGGGAAAAAACAATTCAGACAATTGTGTCAACTGGCATCTACTGTAACAACGCTAAAGTGTTACAATGAGAGGCCATGGCAGAAACGCTAAAATAATAAAGTTTTTACAACAAGTAAATTCATGTCATTAGTGACCAAAACGTAGTGATCGTGGCATGCTCAGTATAAAAAATGACAACGGGGATCAGGAAATCGCTTTTTTCATTTAACAGCTGAAGTGACCAATTTATTAAATTAGAGAAAATATCAAGCTCTTCGAAGTTTTCTAATGGTGTCCTTTACAAACCTAATGACAAACATCAATATATGAAATGCTAGTACATTAATAACCGGTGTAAGTGCCAGAATGTTGAATGCAAGCATGCAGACGTGCATGCATTATGTTGTAGAGGTGGCGGATGTCAATTTGTGGGATGGAGTTCCACGGCCGTTGCCTTGATCGGTCAATACAGGGACGATTATCTCTGATAGTGGATGACTCTGAAATTATTGTCCCACATGTGCTCGACTAGAGACATGTCTGGTGATCGAGCAGGCCAAGACAACACGTCGACACGTTATAAATCACGTTGGGTTAAAACAGCAGTATGTGGACTAGCATTATGCTGTTGGAAAACATCCTCTGGCGTGCAGCTCAAATCAACAGATTGACGTACATATTTGCAGTCATGGTGTGTGGGGTAGCCACTAGGGTGCTCCTGCTGTCATGCTAACTCACTCCCCAGACCACAACTTCAGATTTAGGCTCAGTGTGCCTAGCACGCAGACAGGTTGGTTGCAGGTGAATGCAATGCACGCTGCAGGATGTCTGGCTCGGAGCTGTTGTTGGAGTAACCGAATTGTAACAGTCCTTTGTGTTACTGTGGTACCAGCTACTGCTCAAATTGCATACAGATGCAGTGCGATCCGCCAGTGCCCAACTCCGAACACGATGGTCTTCCTCTCGGTCGTGGCACGTGGTTGGCCGTACTTCTTGCTGCAGTACATTCTCATGACCACCGTTGCCAGCAACCATTTATAGTGACTACATTCCTACCAATCATTTATGCAGTATCGCAGAAGAAACATCCAGCAACTCGTAGCTATAATACACAAAGTTGTTAACACTCAGTGAGGTGTTGATAATGGCGTAGTTGTCGCCTTAAAGGCATTCTTGACTAAAATAAACTCACTGAGTCCAATTTCAAAGACAACTGACACTTACTACCGTTACAGCGTGGACTTGAAGCAAACCTGATTTGCATTCTCACAGTAGCACACTAGCGCCACTGCTATACGAACGGAGCGAAATTTGAGTAGACACCTACTTTCAGATGTAGAAACACGCCTACCAACTTTCGTTTGTGCCGCAAATTACCTCCTTGGTGTTCTTCTTCTTCTTTTTTTTTTTTTTTTTTCATCGGTGTTGAAGTGTAGAAGCTTGAATTATAGTTTCTTTCATACTGTTCTCAGGAGGATAGCCAACAAATCTATCAATCAATGCCAAGCCGAATAACTGCTTGCAAAAGGACCAACGTATTATTAACTTCCTCAATTGTGAAACTCTTTCTGTTGAATAAATCATCTCATTTGCTTATCTGTACATGCACATCGCATCTATCCATTTGCTTCACATTCGGATAGCTCCTCCGTGGTGCATTCCTATGTCTTTTTTTGTCTTGTAATATATACACTATGTGATCAAAAGTGTCCGGACACCCCCAAAACATACGTTTCTCATATTAGGTGCAGTGTGCTGCCACCTATTGCCAGGTACTCCATATCAGCGATCTCAGTAGTTATTAGACATCGTGAGAGAGCAGAATGGGGCGCTCAGCGAACTCAGACTTCGAACGTGGACAGGTGATTGGGTGCCACTTGTGTTACAGGTCTTACGCGAGATTTCCACACTCCTAAACATCCTTAGGTCCACTGTTTCCGATGTGATAGTGAAGTGGAAACGTGAAGGGACACGTACAACACAAAAGCGTACAGGCCGACTTCGTCTGTTGACTGACAGAGACAGCCGACAGTTGAAGAGAGTCGTAATGTGTAATAGGCAGACACCTATCCAGACCATCACACAGGAATTCCAAACTGCATCAGGATCCACTGTAAGTACTATGACAGTTAGGCGGGAGATGAGAAAACTTGGATTTCGTGGCCGAGCGGCTGCTCATATGCCACACATCACGCCGGTAAATGTCAAACGACCCCTCGCTTGGTGTAAGGAGCGTAAACATTGTACTATTGAAGAGTGGAATGACGGATAACGGTACACAATGTGGCGATCTGATGACAGGGTGTGGGTATAGCGAATGCGCAGTGAACGTCATCTGCCAGCGTGTGCAGTCCCAACTGTACAATACGGAGGCTGTGGTGTTATGGAATGGTCGCGTTTTTCATGGAGGGGGCTTGCACCCCTTGTTGTTTTGCGTGGCACTATCACAGCACAGGCCTACTTTGATGTTTTAAGCACATTCTTGCTTCCCACTGTTAAAGAGCAGTTCGGGGATGGCGACTGAATCTTTCAACACGATCGAGCACCTGTTCATAATGCACGGCCTGTGGCGGAGTGGTTATACGACAATAACATCCCTGTAATGGACTGGCCTGCACGGAGTCCTGACTTGAATCCTATAGACCACTTTGGGATATTTTGGAACGCCGACCTAGTGCCAGGCCTCACCGACCGACATCGATACCTGTCCTCAGTGCAGCACTCCGTGAGGAATGGGCTGCCATTCCCCAGGACACCTTCCAGCACGTGATTGAACGTATGCCTGTGAGAGGGGAAGCTGTCATCAAGGCTAAGGGTGGGCCAACACCATATTGAATCCCAGCATTACCGATGGAGGGCGCCACGAACTTGTAAGTCATTTACAGCCAGGTGTTCAGATACTTTTGATCAGACAGTGTATATATAATTTTAAAGAATTGAAAGCCGTCACTGTTATCCTCTATGGCAGTACGCCTAGTCTGTGAAAGCTGCAGAGGTTGACCGTTAGAAATGTACAAAACTGGTGCATCAGTTACTTATAACAGATGAAGGAGTACAGAGGGCGATCATTCCGAGACATAATGTAGCAAGCGCTGCAATGTATAATGCTATGACTGTCAGAGCCAACGTCTTTCACAGGTAGAGTCCGCCATTTTTCTTGCGTAACTGCTCACAGCGTATGAAGCGTTTGGGAAGGGCAAAACCACTCCTCTCAAACCTATAAGCAATAGCTCTCATATGCAGGGATTCACGCCGAGTCGGCCACTCCAAGGGCTGGATTGTTAGCGGTTGACGTTCGTCAACCTAATAATCTGTTTCCAGTTGTGAGATGTCGCATTGTGGCATGGTATCAGATACTGTACTGGCGTAAAGATACTTGCCTCGGCAATCAAGTTTCATACGGACGCTAGTGGTGTGAAGCACTCGACTTAGATCTCGCCAGTTCCTGTCCTAATGGTGGAAGAAGCTCTCAGGTATGGTACTTGCGCATGGGGAAGGGAGATGGTGTCGCAGAGTTTCTGGTGTCCACCCCAGAAATGGTCGACTGACATGCCCGAGGCCGTACCGTGATCTGAAATTAAGCTCATGCAACGTGCCCCGTCGTACTGGTACGAAGTTTCGTGGCCGAAGAACAGTAGGCCATGAGATGGATGCAAGTAATCAGAAACTGTGCTGTCGTACTCTATAACTTCCTTGATTTGCTCTTTCTATATGCCCATCAAGCAGCGTCGCATAGATGGAGACGTTTGAACTCCCGCCGGACAGTGAGACTGGTTATCCTTAGACAACATAGGGAGAGGAAATGATGACTTGGTCGTGTAACATAATGCGCAGCGCACTAGGTAATGGGATGGAGAGGTGAGCCAAATACGGATCGCAATCACGTGGAGTTTTAATTACAGTGGACTGGTACCTACGCCAGTCTCCGTGCGGTTTTTATGCCATCTCTCACGCCTTGTCCCCTAAGCCCGCCTCAGAGAATATGATACTCAGATGGTTAAAATGTAATCTCATACAGACCAAAGATTACACTATTTAAAACAGATAATGCCGACTGTCTTCCCTTAGGCTTCCTTGACGACTCTGATGTCAGGAATGGCATCCAGCCACAAAGTTAAATAACAGAATAATAAATTGCCAACTCCTGAAAAAGTGGATCCTGTACTAGACGGGATAAACACGACGGGGAAAAAAGAACGTAAGCGAGACGAAGTTTTTGGCCACTGCGTATTACAGAGCCTGCGGCGCGCAGTCTCCCGTAATGTTGGCAGCAGAGCAAACCACAGGCGACGACACGGCTTGTGCTCAGCACATGCTGAACAGGTCATAGATTCTAGTATCAGAAGTAAATTGAAAAATGCTTCAGTCCTTCGGCTTCTACCAACGTTTCCGAAAGTTTTCTGTCGGTTGTGAGAAAAATGCCGGAGCTGGATATCTTCTCCGAGATATTCTCAATTGGAACGTCCTCTGCCTCACTACCAGCTCGGTTTATATTTTGATGAAAAGAACTGGGCTCCGCAATGGGTTGGTTCTCACTTCCCAATATTACCTATCGGGTTAGATAATGTAATGTATTAAGAAACTAAAAAGAAGTCTTCGTACATCCATATTTAAACTAGATGATAGTGGGACATAGCTGGTATAATTTTTATTAAAAATGAAATTCCTCCAGCTGTACGTAAGATTTTATATTTACTTCGCTACTAGTTTCGACGTTGCGTCAACGCCATCTTCAGGCCCGTACACTTTGATGAAATCAGTTGTGTTTAACTGCCCGCCATCCATGTGGAGCACGTGTTGGTCTCAGCGCGGACTTCTAGACTGAGCCACACACAACTAATTTCATCAAAGTGTACGGGCCTGAAGATGGCGTTGACGTAACGTCGAAACTAGTAGCGAAGTAAAAATAAAATCTTAAGTGCAGCTGAAGGAATTTCATTTTTAATAAAAATATAAAAAGAAGTAACCACAGGTAGTCTCTCAGCGTGAGTCGTAAAAAATTAGGCCATCAACAGTCTAAGAAATGTGACCGTACTCCGCACCTGCGATTTCTTCGGTTACTATATGGCTGTCACTAGCTGGTTTACGTCGACTTTGTCTTTGGTTTTAGTTGCGAATTGACTTCCAAACCGTTCTGTTATCTCTCTTGTTCACGGCAGTTCGGCATGATCCAGATGTGGTTGCAAGAAGTGATTTGCCCTCTACGTTGTTTGCTGAGCATTGGTCTTTGGATCCAGGGGTACTGACGGTCGCTGTGCTGTCCTCAACGGTTTAGTGCTCAGCAATTGCCATGTTGCAATATCAGAACGTCATAAGATCACTCTAACGGTCATAGGTCCCTTATGTCACCGTCCTTTATCATGAAACCAGATATACTCGTATTTCGACGTCACCAACATGAAATTTTATTCGTTACTAGTGTGTTACTCAAAGAAGCAAACTATGTTGGAGTTCCAAATCAGGATTTGATCGTTCTTTCATTGGCCTGCGACAATCAAAATAGTCACATGAGTAGTACGAGCTTTTATTAGACAGTAACAAGAGTGTGCTTACGTCGTACATCGATGTCTCACCAGTGTGTTTACATTTCGCGAAGGCAGTTGCAGCTGTAGCTGTTCCAAAGCCAAGTACTGACAAAGTTGTTAGTTCACTGTATTTTAGTATTAAATTTAGTAGTTTTCAGTCGTTCATCCAAATATTAACTGTGTGTCTACATTTCCAGGCGCGCAGTTGCAGCTTTAGCGGTTCTTAAGTACTGACGAAGTTGTTAGTGAACTGTTATTCGGTTATTAAATTTAGTAGTTTTCAACGGTGTCTCGTGCTGTTTTCTTGTGAAATAACGGTTTAATAAACTTTCAGAAACTTCCGCCAATTGTATTTTACAGAGTTGTTTGTGCGTTGTAGTCATTTATTAAATTTAGTACGGCGGTTTTCAGATGATGTTTCTTATTGTCTGTCGTGAAACCATTCAGAGAAACTTTAGTTCACTGTGTTTAATTTCGTTAAGTGTTCCAGTAGTCGCTTGAATTTTTGGTTTTAGATAAGAAACTGTGTGACGTTTTGGTGGTATTGGTATTAGCTGTAGTTTGGTAGTATTAATAAAAGTAGTTACTTTCTTAGTAGAAAGAGAAATTCGAGATCATTAGTGTTAGTTCTTTAAACAGTTCTACTCTAATAATTGAACTTAGGTGACGTATACATTTGGTTTTTCAGAAAATTTTAACATTTTACCACGAGTGAGAGGTGTGGACTTTGTCGTAGGTTTGTGAGTCGTGGGTTACGATGTGAGATTTGTTCAAAGTGTTTTCATTGGGGGGAACGCCGTGGGAAAGCCAGTGGGCATTCTAGCGAGATCCTCTCCTTGAAATTCAGAATTTGTAGCAGAAATATGTTGATAGACGAGCAGGAGCGTAAGATCTCTGCACTTCAGGTACAGTTACAGAACGCAAAGGAAGAACTAGAGAGGATGGGAAGGGTGCAGGACGCTGGGGAATGGGAACTAGCAGTTGGTAAGAAAGTAGGTAGGAGGAGGAGAAGATATTCAGACAGTTGTACTTTGCGTACAGTTGTACTGTCAAAGTTTAGTGGAGAGGAGCCTCTTGTAGCTGTAAGTGTAGGAAACATGCAGCAATCCTCAGGAGTTAGGGAGCCTAAGTCACTTGCAAATTCTAACAGAAAGAAAAAGATTCTGTTGCTAGGTAGTTTTCATGGCAGAGGTGTGGGCCAGCAGTTCCAGGAAGTGTTGGAGAGCGTGTACCAGGTCACAGTATTGTGAACCCTAGTGCAGAGTTGGCTCAGGTTACTGTTAACATAGGGGGGCTATTTAGGAATTTTACGAAAGAGAAAAGTGCTGCGGTTAGGCGTGTTAACAGGGATCTGGAGAAGACTCTGATAGCGGAGGGCATGGCTCACGTTGTAGTGGTGCCAGTTGAACCTTTCAATGGATAGGATTTCACTAGGCATGGCCTGCACCTCATTAGGTATGGAAAGGACAGGCTGGCAAAGATTATAGGTGACAGTGTAGTGGGCCATGGTGGGATCACTCATGGGAAAATTCCTGTGGTATACGCTGTTAGAGCTGCGCCCTTTCTAGGTTGAAGTCAGCTGATAGGTATCGCTTGTTAAAGGAAGTCTTTCTAACAAAGGAATCACCTTCAAAAGATTTCAGTTATCTAAGTAGTGAAGGAATTAGCTTATTTCATAAAAAAGATAAGTAGTATTAGACGTAAAGTCAGCGAACTGCTTATAAATGTTGACTCTGACGTTATTGGTATATCGGAGCACCACTTAAATAACTTGACAATTCTGAGGCTATCTTTTCCAGGATGCAGATTAGCTAGCTGTTTTTCAAGGAGTTCCTTGCGGAGTAGGGGAGCCATGTACGTAAAAAAACAGTATTCCATTTGAATCCTTAGAAGCATCATGGCGCTGCTCTGAATAGGTATTTGAAAGCAGTGCAAGGGCAGCTGAATTTAGTGAAACTACAGTAAACTTCTAGATGCTGTTATTTACAGGTCCCCTGAGTCTGACTTAAGAGAATTTCTGCTCAAGCTAGAGAGGTTACTTGGTTCATTTTATATAACTGCCGAAAATAAGTTGTCTGTGGTGACCGCATGTATGTCTACAAACACATAATAAGCCTTGAAAATAAACTTGGCACAAATGGAACCGCTCAAAGTGTTATATTGAATGGACCTATATTTTTTCGTGGATGCCGAGTTAATTTTAGCCTCGATGTATGTGATTATGCTCGAAAAAGGACGTTGGAAGATCGCAAAAAACTCATATGATTCGATGCAGACTGTGTTTTTTCCAACCAGGGTGTAGGGGAACAGTAGCTCAGCCATAGAAAATATTTTTATTCATTCTTCATTACTAGATGGAAATTCAGATAGTAAAAGGTTGAAGGGCCTTTCAGAGCATGATGAACAAATTTAACACTGAAAGGCTTTTGCACTCAATCAAATGTTATGTATAATTACAAACTATGTGGAAAAGCTAATTCAGGGACAGTAGAGAATTTTTTAAACCTCATTAAGAAACAAACGTGGCAGGATGTTTGTCGGGCCGATAACATAGATGACAAATGATAATGCTTTCCTTAATACATTTCCCATCCACTTCGAAAGTTTCGTTCCATTGGAACTTTATAAACAGGATATTAGAAGCATAATGCAGCCAAGGTGGCTGAAGAGTGGGTATCATGCAGAAAAAAATGGGAATTATATCAAAATGTTAGAAGTAGTCACAATCCAGCTACACTAGCCCATTACAGACAGTATTGTAAGGTGCTTGAAAATGTTATTAGGAAGACGAAGCCCGCCCGGTTAGTCCTGCGGTCTAACGCACTGCTTTCCGAGCGGCGGATTAGTGTCGAAGTCCGGTGTGCCGGCCAGTCTGTGGATGGTTTTTAAGGCGGTTTTCAATCTGCCTCGGCGAATGTGGGCTGGTTCCCCTTCTTCCGCCTCAGTTACACCACGACGGCGGTTGCTGCGCAACCACTTTCTCCACGTACGGGTACACCATAATTAGTCTACCACGCAAACATTGGGGTTACACTCGTCTGGTATGAAACGTTCCGGGGGGTCCACGGGGAGGCCAGACCGCACAGTAACCCTGGGTTCGGTGTGGGGTGGCGGTGGGGTGAGTGGACTGCTGTAGCCTGTTGTGGAGTTGTGTACGACTGCGGGCTACGGCGGGAACGAAGCCTCTCCGTCGTTTCTATGTCCCCAGTTCCATACAATACAATACAATATCACTGAAAACTAAGGACTGTCATGCATATTATGGCGTACCTAGCAGAATATTTAAGTACTATGCTACACATGTTAGCACTGTGCTCAGCCATATTTGTAATTTTTCTTCAAGAATAGTAAGTTCCCTGAACGCTTAAAATACTCTGTAGTAAAGCGGCTGTATGATGAGGGAGGAAGGGATAATGTAGACAATTTTAGATCTCTTCCTATTCCAACAGTATTTGCTAAAGTTACTGAAAAAACTGTATATAAAGATAATTGATCATTTGATTTCATATTATTTACTATCAAATGTACTGTTCGGTTTGGAAGTGGCTTAACAACTGGAAATGCTATATTCTCTCTTCTCTGTGAGGTACTGGATGAATTAAATAGAAGGATTCGAATGCTAGCCATCTATTTTGCTTTAACTACGGCATTTGATTACGTTGATCACAAATTACTTTGGTAAGCACTTTCTCACGAAAAGTAAACGTCTCGTGTCCGAGCCGCGGTCCGGCACACAGTTATAATTTGCCAGGAAGTTTTATATCAGAGCACACTCATTCATCTAAGAAACAGTGCTATTCATGGACACCAGTCTGTCCGCAGGATCACTTGACAGTACACACGTTTACAAAGTTACTCAGTAACTCATACACTTTTAAGTTTGTTAAGTTTAAAGAGTTTCTTGTCTTGGAAACAACAGTTGAATCTTTGCAGTAAGCAGTTATTGTGAGATCCACATTAAGAGCATGTGGCACGACGCCCTTCCATACAAACTTTTTAACGTTTCACACATCTGTCCCTCCAGAAGAAAGAACATTCACCGTTTACGTCCGGCATATGAACCCTGAGAACACAACATTAATGCTGATGTGTCACAAGAGTCAATGCCAAATCCAATTCTTTTTTCACTGCTAACGTGCGAATAGCACTTCAATCCGTTTACTTTGTTTAGTTGGTAAATTTGGTTGCCTTTGGTTGCAATGTCTTTTACTCCTTCGTGTCTCACGTGCTGATTACCATGTGAGCAGATGTGATAAACTCGTATGGGTACTGCGATGGATTTTGCGTTCAAGTGCCCGGATAAGACGATTCTGGGAATACAGAGCCTTCTCGAAACAGAGCTGTGTAATAACCCGAAAATGCTACAGCGGAATGTCGAGGGGGAGGAGGCACTGGACGCCTGTGACTTACAGCTGCGCTGAGGGGAAATTCTTTTGTATTTCGACAAACATATTTTTTTGGAGAAATTAACACGTACACAATTCCTTCTCTGATAGTCACTTAACAGATACTGACAGGACTTGCAACGCCAGTCAATGATTCACATGAGTGAACAGCCAGAACCCACAACCGACGTGCGAAACGAATCCAAGTCTGAACCTCGTCGGAGTTCTAGAGAGGGGGAAAGTTGTCCACAATGAGTTTGTAAGTGTTGTGCTGACATCCCTGGAGTGATCTGAACTGTCAGCGTCTGATAGGGCAGCGCTACTTATCTTGGGGCGCTGGAGGCGTGACCAGCGGCGTTTCCTGGAGGCGTCTCCTGGGGCACAACAACAGTGACCTGCCCTTGAAGCTGCAGTCGACTAATCGTTAGATATTTGCGATGTAGCAAATGCGTTGGCAGATTGTGTGCTAGTAACACAATTCTAGACTCTTCATATTAGCAGAATGTATGGCACGCTTCCCCACGCTACACCGTTCTATTCCAGGATCAGTCGGAGCAGTGACTTATAAAGACGATGACGAAGTTTTTGGGTTACGATGTGGTTGACATGGTTGCGCCAGGTTATCTGAGTATACACAATGACACCGAAGTAACTGCAATGCTGCTTGCAGTGGGTATCTATGAACGTGGTCAACATTTAGATTGGTCGGTGTACTCCATAGGCTGATGATAACGGATCGACTCTTGGAGGAGTCGGCTGATATCTGTGCCATACGAGTGGCACGTTTGCCTTACCCCAGCCAGAGAGTCATGCCTGGTGTTGGTTCGAACCGGAGCCGCGAGAAGGCAGGCCGCACGTGCTTCTGATTGCCCCGAGCGACGCTGGAGCCCAGTGGAGCACTGACGGACGAGGAGAAGTCAGATGGTGGACAGCCACGAACGGAAAGCCTTCTCCAGGCTTGTACACCAAAGAGCTCTCTAAGGGATATTGTAGTGGTGAGTATGTGGCTTGGGAGCTCCGGGCCAGAAAGGGAAGAAGGGGAGAAACGAGCTTTGCCATTTCAAGAACAGCATCACCTATATGCTTGAGAGACCCACGGCTACCTTTTGGTCGTTACATAATGCAGTATAGTGAACAGTGTATAGTACAAGTGGTGCATTAAGTGTATTGGTTAGTGAGTAATATTATAAATAAAAAGTCTGTGGTCATAATATGACGTGTTATGGCTGTCATGTGAAGGCACGCCGATCATACGAATGTGTTCCCTCGAGAGGGGACCCAGTTTGATTTTGTATATTACGCGCCTTGAACGGGATTGATTTCTATCACTATTTGTACAGAGTTATTTGCCTTGCTACACTACTGGCCATTAAAATTGCTACACCACGAAGATGACGTGCTACAGACGCGAAATTTAACCGACAGGAAGAAGATGCTGTGATATGCAAATGATTAGCTTTTCAGAGCATTCACACAACGTTGGCGTCAGTGGCGACACCTACAACGTCCTGACAAGAGGAAAGTTTCCAAACGATTTCTCATACACAAACAGCAGTTGACCGGCGTTGCCTGGTGAAAAGTTGTTGTGATGCCTCCTGAAAAAAGGAGACATGCGTACCATCACGTTTCCGATTTTGATCGAAGTCGGATTGTAGCCTATCACGATTGCGGTTTATCGTATCGCGACATTGCTGCTCGCGTTGGTCGAGATCCAATGACTGTTAGCAGAATATGGAATCGGTGGGTTCAGGAGGGTAATACGGAACGCCGTGCTGGATCCCAACAGCTGCGCATCACTAGCAGTCGAGATGACGGGCATCTTATTTGCATGGCTGTAACGGATCGTGCAGCCACGTCGCGATCCCTCAGTCAACAGATGGGGACGTTTGCAAGACAACAACCATCTGCAAGAACAGTTCGACGACGTTAGCAGCAGCATGGAGTATCAGCTCGGAGACCATGACTGCGGTTACCCTTGACGCTGCATCACAGGCAGGACCGCCTCGATGGTGTACTCAACGACGAACCTGCGTGCACGAATGGCAAAACGTCATTTTTTCGGATGAATCCAGGTACTGTTTACAGCATCATGATGGTCGCATCCGTGTTTGGCGACATCACAGTGAACGCACATTGGAAGCGTGTATTCATCATCGCCATACTGGCGTATCACCCGGCGTGATGGTATGGGGTGCCATTGGTTACACGTCTCGGTCACCTCTTGTTCGCATTGACGGCACTTTGAACAGTGGACGTTACATTTCAGATGTGTTACGACCCGTGGCTCTACCCTTCATTCGGTCCCTGCGAAACCCTACATTTCAGCAGAATAATGCACGACCGCATGTTGCATCTCCTGTACGGGCTTTTCTGAATACAGAAAATGTTCGACTGCTGCCCTGGCCAGCACATTCTCCAGATCTCTCACCAACTGAAAACGTCTGGTCAATGGTGGCCGAGCAACTGGCTCGTCACAAAACGCCAGCCGCTACTCGTGATGAACTGTGGTATTGTGTTGAAGCTGCATGGGCAGGTGTACCTTTACACGCCATCCAAGCTCTGTTTGACTCAATGCCTAGGCTTATCAAGGCCGTTGTTACTGCCAGAGGTGGTTGTTCTGGGTACAGATTTCTCAGGATCTGTGCACCCAAATTGCGTGAAAATGTAATCACATGTCAGTTCTAGTATAATATATTTGTCCAATGAATACCCGTTCATTGTCTGCATTTCTTCTTGGTGTAGCAATTTTAATGGCCAGTAATGTATGTACTTGAGAGACCGACGGCTACATTTTGGTTGTTACATAATCCAGTGTAGTGAACAGTGTACAGTACAAGTGGTGCATTAAGTGTATTGGTTAGTGAGTAATATTATAAATAAAAAGTCTGTGGTCATAATATGACGTGTTATGGCTGTCATGTGAAGGCTCGCCGATCATATGAATGTGTTCCCTCGTGAGGGGACCCAATTAGATTTTGTTAATTACACGCTTTTAACGGGACTGATTTCTACCACTATTCGTACAAAGAAATGTGCCTTGCTATTCTTCTTTGTGAGAGTGAACCATTTATACGTTTTTTTGTTCAGAAGAACTTACTGAGTTATATGCGTAGACAGTCTTGTCTATAACTGATAGTAGGTTCTGGTAGTGACTAGTTAGTAATCGGAATAGTCGCAGAACAATGTTCACCTGCATGCCTTGTAGGTGATCCAACTTAAATCTGAGAGATGTCTTACTGTCATACGGTTAATTGCAGAAAATATATTTATTGTCTCTTTCTGTCTCTAGCGGACGGCCAAATATTGTAATTATTATTATTTTCCCCTGATTCTTTGTGCTGGGTAAAAGTTGATTTTAACAGTATCTTTGTGATGAAAGTCTTTTAATGGTTATTCATTTGAGCCCTAATTTCAAGAACTATATTGGACTGCTAATCAAATTCTGTTTATTTGTTATTATTCTATTGTCAAGGTTTTATGTTTAGTGAGTCAGTTGTTAAATTTAGTCCACACCTCCACAACCCCAAGTCTTAACAGAAATCCACCCAAAAGCTATACTACAGATTCAGCCATCCATGCTTCCAGACGATCGTTGGATCGTCAGCATACAACTAAAAGAGAATCGGCCCCAGTATCAAACCTTGTGGCATCGCAGCATTGTCGACGTGACCCGAGGAGATCCCACGCTGGACGCACACAGGGACTTTTCTATCTTTCGAAGAAGGAGGAAATGACTCAGATATCCCTGATTGAAAAGTTTGAGGCTGTCTTGCCAAATATTGTTGATAATACGGGATAGTTCTAAGAAGATGACTCTGAAGTATTTTAATCAAGTCGTGTCAAGCGTGCACATGTTGTTCCAGAATAAAGGTGTGCGGAAAAATCTTTGAACCCCCTTTCTCTCATTACGACATGATTCACAGATGCTGCTCCATTGCGATTAGTGACACAACAACGTTGACACGCTAAGGCCGCACATGCAGCGCTTAACGCTGGCTGCTCAAAACTGACTGGTCGAATGCACATCTGTTGTTTACAGTTCTTAGTTCAAGCTGCTACCGTAGTTACTCCACTGTGGAATAACACCAGTCTCGGAACTTTTTGGACGGGCGGAGTAAGCTTCAATCAACAAATGCAGTTCTGTGTTCAGATACACGTTTTTTACTCTTTAGAAGTGAGCTAATTCGAGTAACGTTAAGTTGCAGGCGGTGAAAGGGGAGTCATAGCCACGAGAAAGCAGATAAGCAGAGATCTGTAAAGAAAATTAAAAATCGTAAATGAAGTAGACCGTGAATCATTAAAGAAAAGTACAGTCGTCGAAAAATATGGACATGCAAATCTCCATTATGCACCATACTCAAAGTCGTGAAAAATTCTTAAAGCTGGTGCGTTGCGTACCGGCAACAGAGTTAAGAATGAAGATGCTGAAATCTTACTTCTAGAATGTTTCAACGAAATGCGCACTTCCGGTGCACTTTTAAATATATCTATAATTCAGTCAACAGCGAAGTAGATGGAAAAAAGGCTGACTTAAAAAGCTGTTCTGCTGATTGGCGGTACTGTTTCCAATCATCTTGCAAGTAGTATCCTCAGATTAAAAGGTAACAAGTAACATGGTGGAGCACGCAGTAAACAACTGTCGCTTCTCTCCTACTGGCAGATGGAGAGAAATATTCCTAATACTACCTGTCTGGCTGTTCCCATACTTCCAAAGCTGTGCATTCAAAGAGTTATCTACACCGACTCAGGCGAAAATACGATGTGATTTAGAAACATATTTACTGAACTTTGGACTGAAAATTACTCCTGTCTTCGCCAGGAAACCGTCTAAGAGTGCATTTTTTTCGAGTTTCAGTGTAGTAATTAACAGAAATCTTTTTCCTTCTCAAGCTGACTTTCTGCGTTATTATTCCGAACTGATGTTATAAATAGTATTGAAGTACCTGGTAACATTGTAAACTTTCTTTTTAATCTTCACGTATAAGAAAACAATAGATTCTGTAGTGCTTTCTGTGACGACATACGTAAATATGTACCAGTATACTATACACGGTTAATGCGTAGAAAAAAAAACCGTATTTGAAAGCTAGTCGTATGAGTCAACGGTGAACACGAATTTTTTATAATGAACTCCAGATTTTTTAGTTCCTCCTGGCAACAGTAGTTGCCGACCAGTCAGCCTAGAGTTGGCGAACCCGCTCCGTAGGTAACATCATATGAACCATGTGTCAGACGAAGTCTACACTCTTCTACACTCCATGGCCATCGAAGAAAAATGAAAACTGTGGTTTAACTTTACAGAAGTGATTTTCGTCAACAGCAAAAATCGTTTACCGGCCATTTTAACTTCATTTACTGAAAAGAAATCACCGGCTTCTATCATTTCTGCCAGAGAATTCTTACTTTCTGCAACGATATTCGATTCGGGTTGAATTACGGCTTTTGTAAGTGCAAATGACTGTCTAAAACAAATTGAAGGATTGTTTTACAAGGTTCGGACAACATATGCTGCCGTGAATTTGCCGATACCACAGCCATTAAGTCTACTCAGGGGACTACGTGAGAAAGTTTCATATTCCTGCAGATGTGTTTTACAGTAACGTTGCGGAATGTATTTGCCTCGGAGTTGTTGGGAGTACGTAGCGAACAGTTACGAAATGTTACGAAAATCTATGATCGATGACTGTGTAATACGAAATCAAACGAATATCGTTAAAGAAAGTCACCGGACAAAAATTAGTCACCCGTAGACAAATAATTTAATATCGTGTAATTCCTACCCTAGACTTGATAACCGCCTGGATTCGCTTAGGAAGAAGCTTAACGAGGTTGTGCACGGACGTCCCATCCAGGTTAGGCTACTCGCTGAGAATTTGATTGTGCAGTTACACCAAATTGCGGGATTCTGACTTTTACCCGCTATTCTAACAAGTTTCTGTGGGGTTCTCGACAGGCGTCTCTACAGGCCAATGCTTTGTGGCCGAGCGGTTCTAGGCACGTCAGTCTGGAACCGCGCGACCGCTACGGTCGCAGGTTCGAATCCTGCCTCGGACATGGATGTATGTGATGTCCTTAGGTTAGTTAGGTTTAAGTAGTTCTAAGTTCTAGGGGACTGATGACCTCAGAAGTTAAGTCGCATAGTGCTCAGAGCTATTTGAACCATTTGCAGGCCAATGCAAAAAAACTGAGTGCTCAAAAAACCAGTCACATATGTTTCCAGCTAGATGAGATTTGGTGTTGCCGTCTTCATGTGCCTGTGCGAGCACTGGCCTCTTGCTAGGAGAACGACTCCAAATATCCACTGCATGCAGTTCTCGTCGCAATGTTGTCTCTTTAATAGTTGGGGATGTACCTTCATTGACTGCCTGCAACAATTCTTGTCGGGTGTGGAAGCGATTTTGATTCACAATCCGTGAAACGTGTCTACGGTTCCTCTCAGACAGGATCTTTTTCCGGCAACAATTCTGACGTCGTGTTTCGTAGCCACGTGTATTACACCAATGAGTGTAGACACGTTGAATAGGAGTGCCCGAGCGGTTCTAGGCGCTACAGTCTGGAACCGCGCGACAGCTACGGTCGCAGGTTCGAATCCTGCCTCGGGCATGGATGTGTGTGATGTCCTTAGGTTAGTTAGGTTTAAGTAGTTCTAAGTTCTAGGGGACTGATGACCTCAGCAGTTTAGTCCCATAGTGCTCAGTGCCATTTGAACCATTTGAACCACGTTGAATAGTTCACCGCGAAACACCAACAAATCCAGTAACTTCACACGCCACAATTGCTACTTCTTGTCACTCCACCATGCCCATACATTTACCCATGTTTATGAACAATGTCCACTTGAAACACAAATGTCTCGATGAACGCTACTGCCTTAAGCTCACGCAGAAACGGTGCGCTACCGGATGAGCCGATGACTCGATCCCCACGCCCTCTGTAAAGATTACCTGCCCTCTCGCGTGATTAATTTTTTTGTCCGGTGAGCTCAGCATCTGACTGAAGATTTCTCCGACTGGCCGGGGCAAAAATTGTAACGTTTCGATAGTTATTATACCCATCATTTGTGGAGGAAAATATGAAGGCTGTGTCACTAGTCGAAACGCTGCAAATTTCGTGGCTGCCAGCCGGCTGGAAATTTCCGACTTCGGTGGAAACGTTAAAGAAAGTAAAGCTGTCATCACCTCGAAGATTGATTTTGAGACCACAGTTCTTCACTGGGCATCGTTCTATTGCTAGTTGTATTGCTTTTCCTTCCACCTAGCTTTGAAATAAATTGCTCAGCAAGTTTTTAGGGATCCACTGATTATAATGTGGAATCCGAACCACGCTGTAATTTAGTAGTTTTCACATTAATAAGTAATATCATATGAAGTTTAACACGCTTGTATTTGGCGCAATGTTTGGTCATTCATTTCAGCCTCTGTCGCTGATTAACACGTTGATTGCCGCACACATTTTTATGGATGTTTCACTACCAGATACACGGCGTCAACGTGAGGCTCTGCTGTGACCGCCGGCGGACTCGTCGCAGTCAATGTGTTCATCCATCACATATGTGGTTCCGCAGTTATTGTTATTGAGGGGTAATATCCTCCTCGGAAAGTCAGTTTCAACCAAAGGGTATTTCTTCTTACAATTGTTGGGCTTACTTTTAGCCCAGCATTCCTTCAGGGGTAACGACTGCATGTGTTTCTGTTACTCCTTTCACTCCTGGTATTTGGTATTTCTTTCTTCTTCCACAAAACCGCATGTTTGTGTGACTTTGCTGCAGCCAATTTTTGATATAAATATAGTTTGCTACCGCAGTTTCTGTTTTCTGAAGCATTAATAGCAATGCCAGTTGTCAATCATCCAGTCGTTTAACTATTTAAATTCTTTACCACGAAATAGTTTGTTATTGTCGGTTTTGAACTCAGACGATGATATTGATGAAGTTGAAATTTATGTCACACAGGGTCCCTTGGTAGTGTAAAAAAATTGAAGCTGCTAAGTCAATGGGTACAAGAGACGCGGCTATTTATGTCACATATTTTGATACTCGGAAACTCACCCTTAAAAACCTATAGGGTTCTTCCCGTTGACCTAGAATTGTAAAATTTGGCAAAAAGCAAGGTGTCAGAGAAAACCAGAGGAAAAAATTAATTCCACAGGAAATATTTTTCTGTTGTTTGTTATCTGTCAGTCTGTCTGTCTGTCCGGGCGCTTCCCGTTGACCTAGAATCATGATATTTGGCGAGAAGCGAAGCTCCACACTATAAGTAAAGAAAATAATCCAACTATCGTTAATCTGTAAATAAATCACCGCGAAAAAAATTGATTTTTTCATTTCTTGCCTGACTGTCTGTCTGTCCGTCTGTTAAGGCCCCTTTTTCTCAGCAACCGCTTGACGTTTTAAGTCCCTTGACAGCGTAAAAAATTTAAGTTTCTACTGCAATGCAAACAAAAGATACGGCCATTTATGTCACATATTTTAATATCCTTCCAGAATCGATATTGATAACAGGCAAAAATCATCGACATTCTCGATCCCGGGATTGTTGAACTATCTATCTATCTATCTATCTATATATATATATATATATATATATATATATATATATATATATATATATATATATAATTAACTTCATATGCAGTCCTGGGGCACGAGTCCTACTCTCATTTATCCAATTTTTATGTGACGCTCATGTCTTTAGCAAGGCTGTTTGTAATAAACACTTTTAAAATATCGCTAAGGTAGCAGAGAGAATCGTCACGTGACACAAATTTTAGCCGCATTGCTTTCAGGGGCCAATTACTACTTGAAGAATTGAAAGATAAACACTGTACAAAGGAATGATACTGCCCAATACTGAAGTTGTTTCAGTATCTCGCTGCAGACGTGAGTCAATGAACCGAGAGCCTCGCTACCTTCTCCTCGTTGATTTCGTTTCACACTCGGCAAATATATGGGTCAGCGCCAAAGTAATTGCGACGAACCGCAGCGCAATTACTCTATACCTACAATTCGCAGCGTGCAAGTCACTGGCAAATGACTTGCCGCGCACCTCTGCATTCAAGCGTGGCCATTTCATCAACTCTAGGCCCCTTGACTTTCTAGAAGAGGTGGCAGCGCGTTGCGCCACCCACGCCCTCATACGAGGCACAGCTAGATAATCTCGACTTAACAGTTGTTAATGTATGACAAGGATGGAGAATTTTAGAAATTTATCTTTGGGAAACTAATACTGTGTGAAGGCGTTACCTGTCGTGCAAGGTGGCGCAGTGATTAATCCACTGGGCTCGCAATGGAAAGGAATGGTGTTCAAATCCATGTCCTCCCAAGATTTGTATTTTACGCATTTCCACTGTATCATTTAAAACAAATGCAGCGATAGTTCCTTCAAGCCAAACTTGTCAAAACAGCGCTCCATATTTTACAGCGTTGGACTTAAATTTACCTTTCTCTCTCTCTATAGACATACACTGAGGTGTAAAAAAGTCATGGCATAGCGATGTGCACATCTATAGATGGCGGTTGAATAGCGTACACAAGATACAAAAGGGCAGTGTCATTTCTACTTAGATGATTCATGTGAAAAGTTTTCCGACGTGGCTGTGGCCGCGTGGGGGGAATTAACAGACTTTGTACGCGGTCCATAGTGTCAAGGGTGTTCCGAGAATACCAAATTTCAGGCATTACCTCTCACCACAGACAACGGAGTGGCCGAGGGGCTTCACTTGACCACTGAAAGGAGACAAGGAACACTGAAATAACCACAGAAATCAGAGTGGGACGTACGACGAACATATCTGTTAGCGAAACTTGGCGTTAAAGGGCTATGGCAGCAGACGACCGACGCGAGTGCCTTTGCTAAGAGCAGTTGGTAAGAGCTGATTGTAGGGTTCGGGTGTGGCGCAGACCCCAAGAAGCCATGGACACAAACTGTCAACAAGGCACTATGCAACCTGGTGGTAGCTCCGTAATGGTGTGGGCAGGGTTTGCATGCAAGGACTAAGGACTAGGTCCTTTGGTCCCCAACTGAACTGAACATTGATTGGAAATGATTATGTTCGGCTACTTGGAGACCATATACAGCGATTCATGCACTTCATGATCCCAATGTGCGCTATGGCACCGGGCCACAACTGTTCACGATAGGTTTAAATAACAGTCTCGACGATACGAGTGAATGATTTGGCCATGTAGATCGCCACACGTGAATCCCATAGAACATGTATGGGACGTAATCGAAAGGTCAGTTCGTGCACAAAATTTTACACCGGCAACACTTTAGCAATTGTGAACTGCTATAGAGGCAGCACGGCTCAGTATTTCTGCAGGGAAATTCCAACGACTTACTGAGTACACGCCACCACGAGTTGCTGCATTACGCGGGACAAAAGGAGGTCCGACACGATACTAAGAGATATCCAAAGATTTTCATCACTTCAGTGTATGCTTGTTTTAACTAATCACCACGGCTGGAAGTTCGTTAGTGGCCTCTCACACTCCCAGTACTTCTTATTCAGAAGACTACAATTATTAGCCATTCAAACTACTATCAACCCGATGTATTCTTCCATTGTCTTGAAACAACTGGAGGCTCTACCTTCGCGAAAGCTTTATCAAGAATATGAAAATTGCAATAAGAAGAGATGTCAACAACTCCAGTACAAAATAAAAACACCGAGTGAGGTGGCGCTGTGGGTAGCAAACTGGGTTCGCATTCGGGAGGACGACGATTCAAATGCCCGTCCGGCCATCCAGATTTAGGTTTTTCCTGATTTCCCTAAATCGCCCCAGGCAAATGTAACAATGGTTCCTTTGAAAAGGCCATGGCTGATTTCCTTCCCTAGTCTTCCATATCCCGAGCGTGTACTCCGTCTCTAACGACCTAGCTGTCGCTGGGAAGTGAGTGGTTCAAATGGCTCTGAGCACTATGGGACTTAACTTCTGAGGTCATCAGTCCCCTAGAACTTAGAAGTACTTAAATCTAAATAACCTAAGGACATCACACACATCCATACCCGAGGCAGGATTCGAACCTGCGACCGTAGTGATCGCGCGGTTCCAGACTGTAGCGCCTAGAACCGCTCGGCCACTCCGGCCGGCGCTGGGAAGTGAAACACTAAATCCACCTTTCCTTTTTTACAAAGCTACAGTTTGCAAAAAAAATAAAAAAAAGGTTCAAATATGTATGATACTTCATTCCATTAAGATATTTATATACACCAATGCTATGTTTATCTTTCGCCTAAAGCTATGTCATGCGGACTTCTGACGTGGAAAATTAAAATGGGTTGATATCTAAGCTCCCAAACGCTTTTCTACCGTAACAGTGATGTTTTAATATCTAAATAAACGCACTATTCAGGCTAAGAATGCAATTACAGTGACATATAAGCGGCGATCAAAAAGTTTTCTTTTGAAGACGTTGCTGCAACGTATATGCAACACAGCGCAACTTCCATGCGAATATATAAGCACCGACATGTAGGCAAGGGATAAGAGTGGCCTTAGAACGGAAACTTTTTGATTTCCCCAGATAGTAAGTAAAAATCATTGTATAATAAAAATTAAAGCATTAGTTCTGAAAACTTTTTCTCATCACAGTCGCAATCTTCCACATTCATGAGGGACAGGCGTTTTATTTTACACTGTGTTCGGTTTATAAAACGGTTACCACAGAATAAATATTTTTGCGGTCTAGACTGTTTGAGTCGATTTTTTAAGTACTTGTTACCAGTCCGCTGTTCTCCACGAGATGTGTTCATTTGTAGCAGGCCAGGTTGACCTAGCTCCCAAGTACTCTGGTAAATCTATTCCACATTTCCAAGAGAAGCACTAAATGGAGGGCGCCGATTATTCAGATTAAAATCAATGATTGGTTATTTGTATTTTACTATGAAAGACGAAGGCAGAGAAATGAAGTGAAGAATGAGAACCATGATGGCAGAATGTTCACATCGTAGCCCATCCTCTGCCATTCATCCCTGAAGACATTTCAACGGCTTTACAGTACATTAAACCAGATAAAGCTCTAGGTTTTGATGGTATACATCCAGAAATCCTTTTGCATTGTGGAAAATAGGTTAAAACATGGCTAACCCAAGTTTTCTCCAACGTTCTAGAAACAGGTTCCATTCCACAACTTATGAAACAGACTAAGATCATTGGTGTCTTAAAACCAGGTAACCCCAACAACAAACCACAAAGTCCCTATTGCCCTTCTGGTGTCATGTATGTACAATATCTTGAGCGGTTGGTGTATAACACGATAGGTATTGTGATACGTGGAAGGATCCCTATCAAACAGGAGGGATTCCGACCAAATTGTAGCTGTGTCGATCACATACTTTCACTGACAACTTAAACAGACATTGACTTCCAGAAACAGCTAAAGACCTCTGCTATATTTGTTAGTTAGTTTCTTGTTCCATGGGTCACTTTTCATGATGTGGAAAGAATCATTTTGCATTCACATTGCAAGTTAATTTGTAATTATGGTTGCATACTGAACATTTATAATTTTTTTAACTGTTTATATTTGAGTTAGTAATGTCTGTCCACCACCTTTTACTCATTATAATAATAGAAATTCTACGGCATTGATGGAGTTGTCAAGGACAAATTTTTTCAGTTTGTGTTCAAATTTTACTTTTCTGTGTGTTAGACACTTTATGTCATTGTTTAAGGGATCAAAAAGTTTAGATGCTGCATTTTACACCCTTTTTGTGATAAATACAACCTTAATGTAGAGTAATGTGGTATTGTAATTATGTACATCATTGTTCCATTTCAACTGTAGTCGATTATTTACAACAAACTTCATGAGGGAATAAATATACTGTGAAGCAGTAATAGGAATGCTCAATTCCTTTATCAAAAGTCCACAAGACGATTGCATATTTTTGCTGCACGGTTTTCAACTATAAAGACTTTCTTTCTTAAAGATGAGTTACCCCTCAACATTATACCATACAACATTATTGAATGAAAATATGCAAAATACATCAACTCACTGACTTGATTCTCCCCAAGATTTGCAATGATTGTAAGTGCAAATGTGGCTGAAATAAATTGTTTTAGCAGCTCCAAAATGTGCTTTATTCAGTTTAAATTCTCATCAATATGGACACCTAAACATTTTGAAGTTTCCGTCTATTTATTATTTCTTCACTATGTGTTACACATATAATTGGTGTAATAACCCTGGATGTGTAGAACTGAATATGTTATGTCTTTCGAAAATTGAGAGTAAGACCATTTGCAGAAACCAGCCAATGATATTTTTAAGAACCCTATTTACTGTTTCTTCTTTTATGTATATGTGGTTGGATTGATTACAATACTAGCACACATACGGAAACAGATGAAATATACAGGCTAGATAGTAGGAGAATTAGGACTAAACCTTGAGGTAGGCCATTGTTGAGAGTATTCTGGTCACTAGTGGTGTTGTCTATAATTATCTGGAATGCTGTGTCAGTCAACATATTGTTAAGAAGTTGTGCTATTGTTCAACAAATTATTACATGAGCAGTTGGTAGATAATACCCTGCCTTCGTACAGTATCACAAGCTATAGACAGCAGCAGACAGACATACTGACGCAGGGTGTAGTCTATCAGCTACTTGTGTAATACTCTGTAGAAGAATAGCACAACATCATAACAATATATTGAATGAAAGAGCATTCCAGGCAGTTATAGGTAATATCACTAGTGACCAGAAGACTCTCAACAATGGGCTACCTCAAGGTTCAGCCCTAGCTCCGCTGCTATTTAGCTAGTTTGTTGCTGATAAGCCAGCCACTCATCCAGGAATGCTGATTACTGAGTGACAGCAGCACAGCGCTAACAAATTGAGATCAGCGAAGACATATTAGCAAAAGACCTAAGTTCAATGGCACAATACTTTTGTAAATGTGGACATCAATCGATTGCTAACATAATCGAATGCACTTGTTTTCATTTGAGTAATATCCTAGCCAACCGAGAATTGACCATATTTTTCGAGCGCAGTCTTCTACACAATAAGAAATATCCACGGTGCCTTGGAACACTGTCATTTATATAGCATCTGACGAAGACTGTAGCTAAACTGAGGGCAAGAAATAGTATCCTTAAAAAGTTACTCAGTAGAACATGGAGTTCCGCAGCCTCGACCTTGCGGTCATCTCTCCTTTGGCTTGTCTACTCAACGGCAGAATATTGGAGTTCTCTATGGATAAACAGCGGCCACTCGAAGCTGATAGATACGCAACCGAATCAAACAATGCGTAGTGATACTAGCGCAGTCAAGTCCACTCCAGTATCCTGTCTTCCTGTCCTGAGCCGCCTTCCACCGCCCAACACGAAAAGAAAGAATAATCTTCAGAGGGGATATAGGAAAATCTGCAACAAGCAGAAGCGGCCAATTCTCAAAGACATACCTGCTGTCCGAATCAACAGACTCCGCACCAGTCATCTCCCACTCCGAACAGCTCAGCTGGTAACCTGGTGGAAGATAACTTCAACCTCCACGAGATTTGGACGCAATAATGGTACAACAGTCCACGACAGCTGCATAGCGTTCTCCAAGCCATTATCAAACTATGATAACTTGATCTGCCCCAAAGGACATGGAGTAAATTCACCAGGATCCGGAGCAACCGTGGGAGGTGCGATGATCCTACTATACAGATGGGAAAAAACTACCACTGCGGAATGCGCCTTTGGCTGGCCCAGACAGAGTGCCAGACATTGTGTTGAAAAGTGTCCTCAAAATTCTTACCACTGAAAATCCTCAGACTTCTTCGGCACATCAACAGATGTGCTAAATTTTATAAATTTTAGCTACATACATTATTTGTATTCCGAAAGTGATGTGTAACTGCCATATGATTAATACTATTAATGTGTATCGCTAGAAAATGGAGAACAGAAAAAACAATTCAGTAAGCAAAGGCACCGAAAAACGATACTGAGCAGCAGAGACGGGATAATTGTTATTTAGTTCTCATCAAGTGGCATGTTTGATCAAAATGCCACTCCTCGCTGTGTCTATTCTGCAGGTCAGAAGAAGTCGCTTCGTTCTCCTACAGCAGGACTACGAAACCGGCGGAGTCTGAGAACATGCGGTTTTCCACTTGGAATGCTGGCCGAGCTCTCAGAAGGATCCCTTTAACTTGCTCTTTCGAGTCTACACGACAGTTATGCCTGGCGGCGCGCCTCTCAGGGGAGCGGTTGCCGGGAGAAATGGTTGGCAGTGATCTCTGCTGGCCTGTATGCGGATGAGAACGCCAGTTCAGGGTTTAACGTCTCCGGGTCACTGCGCATGCGGGCTGCCGAGTGCTGCACGCCGTTTAGGGACGCAGGTGACACAAGCTTGACTGCAGGAGTCTCCACGCCCGCATGCATAACATCGGACGGCGGGTAGCAAAGCGGCAGGAGAAACTCTCATCTCCTCTGACAAGCAGCGTCATGTCTGCGACAATTTGAAGAAATGTGTAACGAGACCATACGTACCAGTCGGAAATCGTCACTGACGCTACACGTCATCACAAATGAGAATGAATATTGGTGCACTGGGACTCAAGCCAACGTCAAATTTGTGCTTTACGTACGAGTCAACTTATTTGGAATCATCCAGGTACAGCTGCGGTGGAGAAAAAGCCATGTGATAAGGATAGTCATTGTTTAAACCGATAGTTGCAGTAGTTATGAAAAACACCACCGTGACCAACACACGGGTGGTTCACATTTGACCACCGCCTAAGTTCGATGACTACGTGCAATAACAACTCACCGACGGCAGGTGGCAATACTAGCAGTGGAGGAAAAGTAAAGCATGTCGGGGGACGCGGAAGAAGGTGCAATCGTTGTAATGCGGGAACGGAGCGATTGATCTGATGTCCAGAAAGGCATGATAATTGGTTTTCCGGGCAAGAGCAGAAGCATTTTCGAAACGGCTAAGTTTGTAAGCAATCCGCGTGCCACCATAGTTAAAATATACCATACGTGGAAAAATGGTGCTATCCGAAACTGGCGCCGACGCAACTGTGGTGCACCATAGGCCATAGATGTTAGATGATGACGGTAGAGATGTGTACGAGCGAATAGGCGTGCAGCTGTTGAGCAGCTGACCGTCTGGATGAACCAAGGGGCAACCAACAGGGTATCCTCAACGACCATTCAGCAAATGTTTCTGCGTATGGGCCTCTGCAGCAAGCACCTGGTTCACGCACTCATGTTAACTGCTCTTCATCGGCAACTGAGTCTGGAATTTGATAACCAATACGGCAACTGTATGTCCTCTGAATGGGAACAGCTTGCCTTTTCAAATGAATCACATTTTATGCTTCATCGGACACATGGCTGTTGGAGTGTGTGGCATGAAACGTCTGAAAGCAAATACCCTCCAACAATCGTGAGAGAGGTCCACGCCAGAGGGACTTCTTTGGGTGATCTCGTCATTCTGGAAGGCATAATGAATCATCACAAGGATGCATATATATGCCGCATCTAGTTTCTACTCTTGGGGTCCATGCGCTTCGTTTTTCCTCAGCACGATGGCTTCCACCAGCTGGAAAATGCAGCGTATCTCACAGCTCAGTGTACGTTCATGGTTCAAAGAGCACCACGATGAGTTTACCATACTCCCCTAGTTAACAAACTACCTGGATTGAAACCCAGTCCAGAACCTGTGGGACCACCTAGATCGCCTGCCGGAGTGGCCGAGCGGTTCTAGGCGCTTCAGTCAGGAACCTCGCGACCGCTACGGTCGCAGGTTCGAATCTTAACTCGGGCATGGATGTGTGTGATGTCCTTAGTTTAGTTAGGTTTAAGTAGTTCTAAGTTCTAGGGGACTGATGACCTCAGATGTTAAGTCCCATAGTGCTCAGAGCCATTTTGAACCACCTCGATCGCGCTGGTCGCGCCATGGATCCTCAGCTGATACATCTAGCACAGTTGGCGATGACACTGGAGTTGGCATTGCTTCACGTCTCTGTAACTACCTCCCAGAACCTCACTGATTCTCTTCCTGCACATCTCGCAGCTGACTGCACTGCAAAACGTGGTTATTTGGGCTGTTGACAAGCGATCGTATTAATGTGACTGGACAGTGTATTTCGTTAATATTTACATAGCGGGAGCTGATTAGGGTCTACTGACACTTTTTCCCATAATGGCATAACTGCCTACTGCAATGAGGCTGCACATCTTATCACACAGGAATTGCCTTGATGGCAGTCACCACGATGACTGCCTGTAGAGGTAAGAAAACTTCTGTGACACATGCTAGGGCTCCGTTTGTAGGTTAGTGGCAAATGAACATAAAAAAACTAACACATGCATTGAACTTGTTTTGGTGCCAATATGTTTAATCTGTTCTACTCTCGTATCGTTCCTTCAGCATCTACAGACTTCCTAATAACTTTGTGAAGTTCTTTCATGGCTATTACAATTCTGAGGTATCTAGCTGGATGTCTACTTACCCTTCCCTTATGCTACTTGCAGCTGCATTAGCATGTCAGTAGTTTAGTTACGATGAGCGAAGCTATTGTGTGAGCAATATCGTCAGCTGCTCTCACGTGCCTGCC
Source organism: Schistocerca americana (assembly GCF_021461395.2). Classification (NCBI taxonomy): domain Eukaryota; kingdom Metazoa; phylum Arthropoda; class Insecta; order Orthoptera; family Acrididae; genus Schistocerca; species Schistocerca americana. The sequence goes on along the minus strand of NC_060121.1, from coordinate 504,147,719 downwards.
TGTTCAGGTAAGCGTAGCTTCTGTAGTGATGTGTGAGTCCATGCGATCGTAGATAATTAACCGTTCGAAGAACTGTGTCCATAACATTTTTTATGTTGACAATCTTCGCACAAAGTGACTCCTGGTATACCAGACAATAGACTGCCGCCAATAAGGAACAGCCGACTTCAGCCATTTTTGACCTGACGTAACCCAGGAATCCAGTGCGTATCCCTCGTAGCGCACGGGCTCCATCTGTTGTTACACTGGTTAGGCGTTCCCACTTTAAATCGATTTGCTCTAACACGTTTTTCACGGCTAGAAAAATATCCAAACCCGTGGTTGTGTCTTATATGGTATAAGGTCGAGAGGCGCGGCGGGCGGTCGGGCGGTCCGCATGGCCAGCTAAGCGGCACGGCCCGGCCACTGCGACAACATACGAATTCGCCCGGGGCGCTGGCCGCGGGCGATCGCGGGCGCTGGCGCGCCAGGGGCACAGTTTGGACGAGCCTGTGGTAGAGGGTTCATCGAGCCACCTTCACAATAACTCTTTATTATTCCACTCTCCAACAGATCGCTTTTCGCTATGTAGGTCGACGTCAAGAAAATTTTCGCATTCAGAGGGAGAGTTAGTGACTGAAACTTCGTGAGAAAATCCTGCAGCAACGAGAAACATCTTTGTTTTAATGATGTCCATCCCAAATCCTGTATCATATCCGTGACATTCTCTCCCCTAGTTCTTGATAATATAAAACGTGCTGTTCTTCTCTCAACTTTCTCGATGTTCTCCGTTAATGTCATCCCATCACCCCACATGGGGCAGCAGTACTCCAAAAGCGTAATCTAGGCAGTCTCTTTAGTATATCTGTTGCACCTTCTAATTACTCTTCCAATAATTCGCAGTTTTTGGTTCGCTTTCCTCGCAACGTTTTCTATGTATTTTTTCCAATTTGAGTTGTTCGTTATTGTAATGTTTAGATATTTAGTTGAATTTACAGCCTTTAGATTTGATTGATTTATCGTGTACCTGAAGTTTAACGGATTTCTTTCAGGGCTACTAGAACTCTTGTAATTGTAATAATACAACATACACGCACCTCAAAAAAAGTGACAGAAAATTGGAATAGAGATCAACATAAACATCATTTCCGCCCTTTTCATTGCTCATGAAATCCACACGTTGCATTTTGTACCACCATACAGCGAGACCTTCAGAGGCGGTGGTCCAGTTGCTCTCTAATACCCAGTAGCATGTCCTCTTGCATTGATGCATGCCTGTATTCGTCGCAGCATACTATCCACAAGTTCATCAAGTCCCTGTTGGTTCAGATTGTCCCACTCCTTAACGGCGATTCGGCGTAGATCCCTCATAGTGGTTGGTGGGTCACGTCGTCCATAAACAGCCCTTTTCAAGCTATCCCAGCCATGTTCGATAGGGTTCATGTCTGGGGAACATGCTGGCCACTCTACTCGAGAGATGTCGTTATCCTGAACGACATGATTCACAAGATGTGTACGATGGGGGTACGAATTGTCGTCCATGAAGACGATTGCCTTGCCGATATGCTGCCGAAATGATTGTACTATCGGTCGGAAGATGGCATTCACGTAACGTACAGCCGTTACGGCGCCTTCATGGCAACCAGCGGCGTACATTGGCCCCACATAATGCTACCCCAAAACGGCAGACAAACCTCCACCTTGCTGCACTTGCTGGGCAGTGTGACTAAGGCGTTCAGCCTGACCGGGTTGCCTCCAAACATATCTCCGACCATTGTCTGGGTGAAGGCATATGCGACACTCATCGGTGAAGAGACTGTTATGTCAATCCTGAGTAGTCCATTCGGCATGTTGTTGGGCACCGAGCTGCATGGTGTCGTGGTTGCAAAGACGGACCTCACTACGGACATCGGGATTCAAGCTGCGCATCATGTAGTCTACTCGCACAGTTTTAGTCGTAACACGACGTCCTGTGACTGCACGGAAAGCATTATTCAACACGGTGGCATTACTGCCAAGGTTCCTCCGAGCCATAATCCGTAGGTAGCGGTCATCCACTGCAGTAGTGTGTTATTCCTGCAGTGAACGAGGCATGTCATCGACAGTTCCTGTCTCTCTGTATCTCCTCCATGTCCGAACAACATCGCTTTCGTTCACTCCGAGACGCCTGGATACTTCCCTTGTTGAGAGCCCTTCCTGGCACAAAGTAACAATGCGGACGCGATCGAACCGCGGTATTGAGCGTCTAGACATGGTTGAACTACAGACAACACGAGTCGTGTACCTCCTTCCTGGTGGAATGACTGGAACTGATCGGCTGTCGGACCCCTCCGTCTAATAGGCGCTCCTCATGCGTGGATGTTTTCATCTTTGGGCGGGTTTAGTGACATCTCTGAACGGTCAAAGGGACTGCGTCTGTGATACAATACCCACAGTCAACGTCTCTTCAGGAATTCTGGGAACCGGGGTGATGCAAAAGTTGTTTTGATATGTGTAGATTATGTGAGAAAGTTAATAATTCTTAACATTGTTTATGTTTACTGGTGTTAATGTATTTTATTTCCTACTTCACCCTCGGTTACCTACCGAAGTAGCCCACGCTCTTCCTCACCGGTCAAGGTACCTCCATACTAAATTTCATCGAAATCGGTTCTGTAGTTTAGTCACGAAAACGTAACAGACAGAGCTACTTTCGCATTTCTAGTATTAGTATGGATTTCAGTGATATCAATAAAAAGATTCGCTGATGACACTGCTGTCCTTAGTGAATGTGAAGATGAATTACAGGATCTGCTGAATGGATTGAATAGTCCAATGAATACAGAATGTGGACTATGGGTAAATCGAAGAAAGACGAAAGTATTGAGAAGCAGCAAAAATGAGAAAAGCAAGAAACTTAACATCAGGATTGGTGACCACGAAGTAGACGAAATTAAGGAATTCTTCTACCTAGGCAGCAAAATAATCCATGGCAGACGGAGCAAGGAGGATATAAAAAGAAGATTACCACTTTCAAAAAGGGAATTCTTGATCGAGAGAAGTCTGCTAGTATCGAACATAAGCCTTAATTTGAGGAAGAAATTTCCGAAAATGTACGTTTCGAGCACAGCATTGTACGGTACTACAACATGGACTGTGCGAAAACCGAAACAGAAGAGAATCGAAGCATTTCAGTTATTGTGCTACAGAAGAACGCTGGAAATTAGGTTGACTATTAAGGTAAGACTTGTTATTGCTTTCACCCCACATAATGAAAGAATATGTATTCTGTGTATGAAGGGCAAATTTCACAGTGTGACCTTTGTGACTGTATATGCTCCCACGGAAGAATCATATGAAGAGACTGTGGGCATCTTCTCTGGTTAGCTACAAGAAGTTTGTGACAGAATACCCAGATTTGTTTCCAAAATATTTCTTGGCAACTATAACGAAAAACTGGGAAAGGAAGAGACATTCAGAAGTGTGTTTCGAAAGTAAAGTCTGCATGATGAAAGTAATAATGGTACGAGGGTTGCCCACATTGCTTCTGCAAACAAGATGAAGGCAGTAACTACCTGTTGTCTATGGAAAAATAGTTACAAAGGGCATGGAAAATAACTAGGAACAAACTAAGCAGACCTAATAGACAATATATATTTCATATCAAAGAGGTGGGAATTTGATGTGGCAAATGTGCGCACTTTCCGAGGAGCTAATTCTGATTATGACCGTTACCTAGTAGGAGCCAAAATGAGACAGAAAATTTCCATGGCTGTCAAAGGAAGTAGTACCAGAGTAAAGAAATGGAATATAGAAAACTGAAAGATAGGTCTACTGTTCCGAACAGATTGACATAAAGAATGGAACTCTATTAAACCTGACATTAGAACAACAGCACATGAAATACTGGGGGAAACAAGGAGACTTAGGAATGAAGACTGGTATGATAATGAATGCAGACCGGCGGTGGAACAAAAAAGAAAGCAAGGCTGAAATGCTTGCAGCGGAATACTAGATCAAATGAGACATTATATAATGAAAAGAGAATAGAGGCGGCAAGAGTATGTAGGAGGAAAAAAAGGGAAGCCATGAAGAGAAAGGTAGAGAAGATGGAGGAGCACTACCAAAGGAATGAAAGCAGAAAATTCTACAAGAAAATTAAAGAAGGAACTCAAGAACATAGACCGAAAATAACATCTTGTAAGGACAAAGAGGGAAGTTTGTTGATAGTTAAGCAAGATTTTCTGCATATATGGAGAGAATACTTCAAGGAAATTTTGGAGGGCAATCCTACCAGGAATGAGTAGCCACTCTATTACACAGCAGATCCAGAAGCATAGGAACTAACATTGGAGGAAGTACGGAAGGTAGTGTATTTCCTAAAAAATTACAAAGCACCAGGAACTGATTAAATAACAGCAGAACTGCTAAAAAATGAGGGAACTGATCTTTATAAGCGGATCCACAACCTTATTAAGCTGACATGGAATCAAAAAAGAATCCCAGAAGAACAGACCTTAGATGTAATTCAATCAGTACACAAGAAAGGAGACAATACATCCCGTTCAAATTACCCGAGGAATTACTCTGCTGAATGTAGCCTATAACATCTTCTGTAGTATTATATAAAACAGGTTAGCACCATATGCAGAAGAGACTCTGGGTGAGCATCAGTGTGGATTTCGGCCTAATAGGTCAATAATAGGCCAAATATTTGTGTTGAGGTAAATACATGAAAAGCCATATGAGTATGACGTTGAGCTTCACAACCTCTACGTAGAGTTCAAGCAGGCCTTTGATAGTTTAGATAGAGCACAAATTCTAAATGATTTGCTGGTGCTGGGTATACCATCGAATTATGTCTCCCTTATTCAAGCAGCATGGGCTGGCTCCAAGGCTTCAGTACGAGTGGATGGACAACTGAGCAATTGGTTTAGCATTAGTAAAGGAGTCAGACGAGGGACGCATCCTCTACAACGCTTTTCAATTTGGATCTTGAAGCAGCCATGCGGAAGCTTCAGATATAGATACATAGGCACAAAGTCGACTCAGATGTGCGCATATACTGAACATATAGCAAATCATTAGTAGAAGAAGAGTGTCACTAGAGAGGACAATATGTGAGCTGAAAGAAGTCACCTATGGGTCATACAGTAATTAAAGAGACAAATTGGTCTGAGGCAAAAACTGTTAACAGGGCAAGTTTGGTACTTTTATGGATTTAAGTTGGCTGATCAGAGTATGTATCAACATTGTTTTGTTCGTAACCCAAAAATACATTTCAATAAGGCCAGTCCGCTTGAAACGTCCACATTAGTTGAACAACGTTCTGTTATTCGTTTTTTTCTTGCTGAAGGCGACAAACCAATGAATACATACTGTAGCATGTCTAACGGTTATGATGAAGATTGTATGAATCGTGAAAATTTTTGCAAGTGGGTAGAGCAGTTCAAAAATGGTCGAGACTCAGTGACAGACAAACACCATTCTGGCCAACCAGCTGTAGTTTCAACTCCCTCACTTGAAAGTCGAACTGATGACATTATTCACGCCGAATGCCGTGTGACTGTGGAAATGATAGTTAATATGTTTCAAGTTAGTAGTAGTACAATTCATAGCATTATTTGTAACAGGCTGAAGTACCGCAAAACATGTAAGAGTTGGGTCCCAAAGGAGTTGACGCTGCTATATAAGGAAACAAAGTTGAGAGTGTGCCCAGAGGTAAAGGAACGTTTTGACAAAGAAGGTGAGCACTTCCACAACAAAATTTTAACTTGTGATGAAACTTGGGTTCACTATTATGAGCCAGAATCAAAAAGACAAAGCATGGAGGGGAAGCACACCAACTCACCTGTCAAAAAAAAAAAAAAAAAAAAAAAAAAAAAAAAAAAAAAAAAAAAAAAAAAAAAAAAGAATCAGCACGAAAAGTCATGCTGACGTTGTTTTGGGATGCTGCAGGTCAAGTTATTTGTGATTATCTCGAAGTGCAGCATACAATGAACAGCAAATACTACTCGTATTGACTTTTAAACAAGATGAAGCTAGCCATGAGAGAGAGGTGTGATTCTCCAGCAAGACAACGTACGTTTCATATTGCTCAACTAACCGGTGAAACCATCGACAAAATGGGTTTGGAAGTACTGCCTTATCCCCCTTACAGTTCTGATTTACAATCCAGCGATTTTCACTTGTTTGGTGCACTGAAGGAGGTATTACATGGAAAGAGGTTCCAGGAGAACAATGAACTGGGAAATTGGTTCAAACATCAAGATAAAGAGTCCTTTGCAGCCGGAATAAAAAAGCTGGTAGCCCCTTGGAACAAGTGCATTAATGTTCAAGGGGATTATGTTGAAAAATAGAAAAAGTATTTCTTTGTAAAAACTTGTCTACTTAATTACTGAATGGCCCTCGTATAAATGAAACAAAGACTAAGTATACGAATTTCACCAGGAAGGAAAATAATAATTTGGATAGACTATCAGCAGACGGTTTCAGTTTTGAACATGTGCAGAACTTTGATTATTTGGGCTCTAATATTAACAGCACAAATTCCATGTCAACTGAAATAAAATTACGCATCCTAAGTGGTAACAGGGGCCTAGATGCTTCCACGCGTTTAAGAAATTGTTGGTCGCTGGGTTTTCAAATAGGCAGCTGAAGCTGCAACTATAAAATGTCATGACCAGACCAGCTGTAACATACAGATGCGAAACATGGACGCTAATAAGTGTTGATGAGCAGCAGCTCAGGATATTTGAACGTAGAGAGCTGCGCAAGATCTACGGGGCAGTTCAGGATAATAATGGTTTCTGGAGATCTAGGACGACTACTGAGTTGGACCGCCTCGTACAAGGAGCTAAATGGTTCAAATAGCTCTGAGCACTATGGGACTTAAGTGCTGAGGTCATCAGTCCCCTAGAACTTAGAACTACTTAAACCTAACTAACCGAAGGACATCACACACATCCATGCCCGAGGCAGGATTCGAACCTGCGACCGTAGCGGTAGCGCGGTTCCAGACTGTAGCGCCTAGAACTGCTCGGCCACTCCGGCCGGCTGCAAGGAGCCGACATCGCAAGAATTATAAAAGTAGAACAGCCTGGGTTGGACATGTTCTCATGATGGATACTGGAAGAACTAAAAAGATTTTTGAATAGAGGCCAGCCGGAAGAAGACAGAGAGGACCATCACAAAAACGGTGGATAGATAATGTGGAAGAAGATATAAGATCTCTCAGAGTACGAGGATGGCGGAGAGCCGCGATGGAGTGGGCAGAATGGAGGATAGTTGTTGATGAAGCTAAAACCCACACAGGGTTGTAATGTAAGAAATGAGGTGGTTCTCTTCAGAATCGGCGAGGAAAGCAGTACTGCAGGAGGAAGGGACAGGATGATAGGACAGCTGTTAAGACATCACGGAATTACCTTTGTGGTACTAGAGGAAGCTGTAGACGGTCATAACTGCAGAGGAAAACAGAGGTGGGGATACAGCCAAAGACAACTGAAGACGTAGGCTGTAAATCCCAGCCGGCCAGTGTGACCGAGCGGTTCTAGGCGCTTCAGTCTGGAACCGCGCTACAGCTACGGTCGCAGGTTCGAATCCTGCCTCCGGCATGGATGTGTGTGATGTCCTTAGGTTAGTTAGGTTTAAGTACATGTTCAGTCCCATAGTGCTCAGAGCCATTTGATTTTGCAAGTCCCACGCTGTGATAGTGTGATGAGTTGGGCACAGGAGAGGAATTCGTGACGGAGACTGTTGTTGTTGTTGTGGTCTTCAGTCCAGAGACTGGTTTGATGCAGCTCTCCATGCTACTCTATCCTGTGCAAGCTTCTCCATCTTCCAGTGCCTACTGCAACCTACATGACATGACTCAGAAAAATGGATTTATGCGGCTCTCAATTGTTCAGTTATGTTAACGAATCCGTCGGAGTTCAGTGGTTGTGGACTCAGGTCCCGGTTTGCGAGACTCTCGTACGGCTCGTGTAACGGACAGCGCTTGCTTGCATATCGCGGGACGCAAAAATATCCGACCTGTGTAGTAGGCAGACCTGAGGTCGATCGATCTGGGTAGACACCGTCCAGCGGAAATTGCTACAGGTGTCCGCACTGGAGCGGCTGCTGAATCTGCCGCCCTCCAGCTACGGCGGTGCTGGTTTTTCTTCGCCGCTCTGGACGCCGCCCCACATTCGCCTGCGTGCAGGGCGGACACAATGAGGGTGTCCGCGGCCGTGACCCGCGCCCATTGAAGCTGTCGCGGCCGCGCACGAGCCTTTGTCGACGCGGGCGACCGACTGTCCGGCTAGCAATTAAGCCGGCCGCGCCGCAAAAACGCGCCTGCGCTCTGCGCTCCTTATGGAGCTGGCCGCGGCCGATCTGGCCGCCCGCCCGCCCGACACAGATCAATCTCGGCGCAAAAAGCGACGTTAGCCGGCCAGATTTTTTTGTTTCGTTTTTGCCGGCGCTGGCGGCAAGATATTTGCCGTGGCGGACCTCCGCTGATGGCAATTAACAAACAAAGCGTCGTTAAGGGCAGCGGCGGGCGGGGGCCGGCTGCCTCCGCTTGTCACCGCTGCTCTAATGAGCGGCCCCGCCCTAAATGGCCAAAGTGCGCCTGCATTAGGCGGTGCGCGCTGCACTTGCCACCGCGCTGCTCTGCGCGACACGCTCCTCTCCCCTAGAGGTCAGCACTTGTTAAAGTGGCGGCCGGAGCGATCTCTCCTACTGTGCCATTAACTCAGCAGCAAGGAAGAGGGATGGATAGAGCTCGGCGTTTTGTCTACGTCGAGATCGTTACAGCTGTCGCACTGACTCACGAGGGAGTCGCAGGCATTGCGTTCCACTAGATTCGAAGTTGTAAAACTCCCGCTCGCCTAGCTGTAATTCAGCCCTATCCAAAACCGCGGCTAGCGTCACTGTCGTCACAAAATTTCTGCAACTATGCTAAAAAAAATCTCTGGATTTATTATTAAACGTTGCAAACTGAGTGGCGAACACTAATATATTGGATTGTTGCATCCGTTTGTAGCGTTTTTTTTCACAATTTTAATAAAAACAGTAGATACAAAGACTTCAGTCATCAATAAGATATTCTCTTTCGCTATTTACAGGGTCTGCTAGTGCTGGGGTAACATATCGATTCCTTGACTGTAGAAATCACGTGGCTTAGAGGCGAAGAAGTCGTCCAGCCATGTTCGGAGCGCATTTTCATCCGGTAGGGAAATTCCGTGAAGGTTCTTCGATAGACCGGGGAATAGGTGAAAAAGATCGGATGAATAAGGGGGGGGGGAGTGTAGAATGACTTCCTAACCCTACTCCTGTACAGTGTTTTTTGGCAGTCAAGCAGAATTCCGGGCCGGTCGGAGTGGCCGAGCGGTTCTAGGCGCTACAGTCTGGAACCGCGCGACCGCTACGGTCGCAGGTTCGAATCCTGCCTCGGGCATGGATGTGTGTGATGTCCTTAGGTTAGTTAGGTTTAAGTAGTTCTAAGTTCTAGGGGACTGATGACCTCAGAAGTTAAGTCCCATAGTGCTCAGAGCCATTTGAACCAGAATGCCGGCGAGAGTTATCGTGGACCAGCATCACTTCACGCAGTCTTCCTGGTTGTTGTTCTTGGACAGCGTCTCCAAGGCGTCTCGGTTATTGACAATAAAGTGATGGTTACAAATCGGGGAAGCAATACGTAGTACACCACTCCGTCGCTGTTTCACCAAGTGCATAACATTACCTTTTGTGGACTCTAGGAGGTCTTTGTATGAGGAGTTGCTGCATTATTTCCCTTATATTGTATTGTATTGTATGTTAACCGGGGACCTAGAAACGACGGAGAGGCTTCGTCCCCGCCGTAGCCGCAGTGGTCCACAACCCCACGACGACTACCGCAGTCCACTTCACCCCTCCGCCGCCCCACACCGAACCCAGGGTTATTGTGAGGCTCGGCCTCCGGTGGACCCCCATGGAACGTCTCACCCCTATATTTGCGTGGTAGAGTAAAGGTGGTGTACGCGTACGTGGAGAACTTGTTTGCGCAGCAATAAAAAAATGGTTAAAATGGCTCTGAGCACTATGGGACTCAACATTTTAGGTCATAAGTCCCCTAGAACTTAGAACTATTTATACCTAACTAACCTAAGGACATCACACACACCCATGCCCGAGGCAGGATTCGAACCTGCGACCGTAGCAGCCTCGCGGTTCCGGACTGCAGCGCCAGAACCACACGGTGTGCGCAGCAATCGCCGACATAGTGTAGCTGAGGTGGAATGAGGGGAAGCCGCCCACATTCGCCATGGCAGACGGAAAACCTCCTAAAAACCATCCACAAATTGGCCGGCTCACCGGACCTCGGCCGGGGACCAGGCGCTCCTTCCCGCCCGGAAAGCCGTGCGTTAGACCGCACGGCCAACCGGACGGGCCTCCCTTATGTTAGCATAGACACCATATCTCATCACCAGTAACGATACAGGATAGGAATGGTCGGTGTTGTTCGCGAGCCAACTGATGACAACCAAGCAGTGATGCAGATACGGCTGATTTTCGTGATTTTGGCTTAGAGCATGCGGTACCCCTACACTCGATTTTTGAACCTTCCTCACCGCATGCAGATGTCGCACGGTGGTGGAATGTTTATCACTTTCTCGCAGTTCTCGAGTACACTGACATGGATCATTGTCTTCATCATACCCCGAAGTCTTCCTGAACGTGGAGAGTCACTAATGTCAAAACGATCATCGTTAAGACGAGAAAACAATTTTCTTGCCGTGCTCTATCCAGTAGCATTTTCCCCACAAACGGCGCTAAAATTTCTTGGTTTCCCCGCTGCTGTCAGTCCTCTACTGAATTCACACAGAAGAATATGTCGGAAATACGAGTATTTCGAATTCTCCACTTGTCACTCCATTTTCTTGGGGCTACAACTCCACTCGCTATCTCCGAATGAGAATTTGTAAACTCAAATAGCAACAGTAAACTGCAAACAAAAAATGAAAATCGAGAAATAAACCAATAGCAATCGGAATACCAAGATGAAATACAAAAATGCGAACTTATGCACTAACCTAATATTTTAGCCTTGTCGATGTAATGTTCTATGAATCCGAATGAAATTACCATTTTACAAAATACGAGGGCATGCTGAGAAGTAATACCTCCGTATTTTGTATGTAAAAAGTCTTAAGAATTTTTATTAACGTTCTAAATCTTTAGTATTCAAACTGGTCACCCTGGCAACACATTTCTCGCAACGAGAGACCAATTTGTCGACGCCGTCACTGTAATATGTTTGGCTGTGATGACGGAGTCACAACCTCACCTCTCCTTCCACCGCTTCATCACTGTCAAAGTAATGTCCCAGAAGGTGTTCTTTAAGTTTTTTAAACAAATGAAAATCAGATGAGGCCAAGTCGGGACAGTATGGAGGATGATCGATGACAGTGTTGCAGACGTTGCGGCGCACGTGTGTGGTCTGGCATCCTCAAGCTAATGGAAAGGGTGCTCCACGTGTGGACGGACTCTTCGAATTCGAAACTCGATTACTGCACACCGTCACTGAGCACCGACATAGTTAGGTTCCACACCTCCATGTTACACGCCATAATTCGGGGTCTCTCTTCTGGCAGATGGAGACATAAAGAATAAAGATGTAGAATGTTAATTACGTCTGATTTATTTAACAAACTTTAAGAATGTTCACACAAAAATTTCGGAGGCATTACTCTTCAGAACGGCCTCGTGACAATTACGTCTGTGTGCTATACTACGATTAATAAATATCCTATATGAGTTTTAATTACACTACTGGCCATTAAAATTGCTACACCACGAAGATCACGTGCTACAGACGCGAAATTTAACCGACAGGAAGAAGATGCTGTGATATGCAAATGATTAGCTTTTCAGAGTATTCACACAAGGTTGGCGCCGGTGGTGACGCCTACAACGTCCTGACATGAGGAAAGTTTCCAACCGATTTCTCATACACAAACAGCAGTTGAGCGGCGTTGCCTGGTGAAATGTTGTGGTGCCTCGTGTAAGGAGGAGAAATGCGTACCATCACGTTTCCGACTTTGAGTAAGGTCGGATTGTAGCCTATCGCGATTGTGGTTTATCGTATCGCGACATTGCTGCTCGCGTTGGTCGAGATCCATTGACTGTTAGCAGAATATGGAATCGGTAGGTTCAGGAGGGTAATACGAAACGCCGTGCTGGATCTCAACGGCCTCGCATCACTAACAGTCGAGATGACAAACATCTTATCCGCACGCCTGCAACGGATCGTGCAGACACGTCTCGATCCCTGAGTCAACAGATGGGGACGTTTGCAAGACAACAACCATCTGCACGAACAGTTCGACGACGTTTGCAGGAGCATGGACTATCAGCTCGGAGACCGTGGCTACGGTTACCCTTGACGCTGCATCACAGACAGGAGCGCCTGCGATGGTGTAATGAACGACGAACGTGGGTGCACGAATGGCAAACCGTCATTTTTTCGGATGAATTCAGGTTCTGTTTACAGCATCATGACGGTCGCATCCGTGTTTGGCGAAATCGCGGTGGACGCACATTGGAAGCGTGTATTCGTCATCGCCATACTGACGTATCACCTGGCGTGATGATATGGGGTGCCATTGGTTACAGGTCTCGGTCACCTCTTGTTCCCACTGACGGCACTTTGACCAGTGAACGTTACATTTCAGATGTGTTACGACCCGTGGCTCTACCCTTCATTCGATCCCTGCGAAACCCTACATTTCAGCAGGATAATGCGTGACCGCATGTTGCTGGTCCTGTGCGGGCCTTTCTGGATGCAGAAAATGTTCGACTGCTGCCCTGTCCAGCACATTCTCCAGATCTCTCACCAATTGAAAACGTCTGGTCAATGGTGGCCGAGCAACTTCTCTTGATGAACTGTGGTATCGTGTTGAAGTTGCATGGGCAGCTGTACCTGTACACGCCATCCAAACTGTGTTTGACTCAATGCCCAGGCGTATCAAGGCCGTTATTACGGTCAGAGGTGGTTGTTCTGGGTACTGATTTCTCATGATGTATGCACCCAAACTGCCTGAAAATGTAATCACATGTCAGTTGTAGTATAATATATTTGTCCAATGAATACCCGTTTATCATCTGCATTTCGTTTTGGTGTAGCAATTTTAATGGCCAGTAGTGTATGTTCATAAACATGAGGACGATCCTAACTGTCTGCTAGCCAGGCAACAACCACACTCAACTCTCCGTCTGTTTGGGCCAGACTATCAAAGTCGTAGCTATTGTTATCAGCGGTTATGGATTTCGCTTGTGCGTTGCTATTCTACAAGCAATACAATATAATATAATAAACAAGAAATAAACAAATGCTGTTCTGATCATACTAAACAAACAACAAATAAATGATGTTTTTTGTGGCAGCCGTTTTCGCAGCAGATACTATGTAACAGACCTCTTCTAATGCAAGGTCTTTGCTCTCCATATTTTTGGAGGAGAAAGCATTGACGAAAACAAGAAGTTTGGTAGACATGGGGTCTAAAATTCGTACTTTAAGAACTACGAGCACTTGTTTATTTTCGATAGTGTGGAACACATCTCCTCTACTTAATATATGCGCTTTAGAGCCCTTGTTGACCAGCAATTTCGTTCTTGTTTTAGTTCAGGTATATTTAGCGAACGTTATTAATCTATTTATAAGACCACGAACTAGTTAGAAATCGTCAGAGGGAAAAATAGAAAAAATTTGTCCGACAGGAAACAATTGGTCGAAACGGAGCAGGTAATGTCTCAGTTTGTTAAAAGAGTCCATACTGAAAAAACACAGCACCAAATTCAGAATAGAGAAATTTAGCGAGCCTTAGCGCGAGCTATTTTATTCCAATTTTAAACATTTTTTTAAACAAATGAACTCAAAAAATCATTGCAAGAAATTGACAAATTATTCAAATAGCTTACTTTTGGTCGAAGTATTTTTCATCGTGATGGCCCCCAAATTCATTCTAATTTGAATATACTCTATTTTTATGGGTTCCAGAAACAGCCACGAGTCTGTACAAAGCTTCGTGCTAACCAGGACGCGTCGCGAGGCGCATACTTTGACGAGGGCTGCAGCCGCCATATTTAATTTATTATGAGATAATTTTTGTTTACCACAAGGATGTATGTATAACAAACTGATAAAACTTCCATTTTGATAAAGACAATTCATATATGAAAAAATTCTAAGCTTCATTCATTTTTCGTGTCTCTCGACCAGAACCTCCATTTAATGCTATTTTGACGTTTGTTGTGTGTGTGCGAATTCCTAAGGAACGAAACTACTACTTAAACTAACTTATGCTAACAACATCACAACACTCATGCGCGAGGGAGGAATCGAAACTCCGCCAGGGGAGCAGCGGGAACCAAGCGTAGGCGCCCCAGACCACGCGGCTACCCCTTGCGGCGGACGTTTGTTGCATACCTCCTTCATGGTATTACAGTTTTAATTACCTACCTTAAGTAGTGAAACTATTAAGGGCTATAACAAATAGTACTACAGAGTTACGGGTTTCACAGTATTATCTGATGAAACAGCTGACACGTCACCGAATAAACAGTTATCTACTTCGGTTTGTGCTTCGATGACTAAAGCCAAAGTAAAACCCGAAAACAAAGTTTGTGGAGTAGAAAACACAGTATGCTGAATCAGTCGTCGAACCAACTATCTTTTGATTACGAATAATATTTCACAGTAAGACTGCATTGGACACTTGAGTCGTACAACTGCTCTAAAATGACAGCCAAAGAAGGTAAAGCACGAGCGATTTTAATGGGAAACTGCACTCGGACATTATACATCCCTTGTTGAAGCAAAATTAAATTTTGTAGTCTGCTCCACAAATAATACACTGGAGATCAAAAACAGTATTACTACTGCGAAGATATTCAGAATATCATTTGCTCGTTGCTATTTGTTTCTCTCTACTCCTCACACGAGAGGAACTGTATGGTCTAAAATATATGAATGCATTCTGCTACTCACACAACATTTTCCCAAGCTTACCGCCGGCCGGTGTGGCCGAGCGGTTCTAGGCGCTTCAGTCTGGAACCGCGCGACCGCTACGGTCACAGGTTCGAATCCTGCCTCGGGCATGGATATGTGTGATGTCCTTAGGTTAGTTAGGTTTAAGTAGTCCTAAGTTCTAGGGGACTGATGATGGTTCAAATGGCTCTGAGCACTATGGGACTTAACATCTATGGTCATCAGTCCCCCAGAACTTAGAACTACTTAAACCTAACTAACCTAAGGACATCACACAACACCCAGTCACCACGAGGGGACTGATGACCTCAGATGTTAAGTCCCATAGTGCTCAGAGCCATTTGAACCATTTTTTTGAACCCAAGCTTACCGGCGCATTAGAAAAGCAATGCCACGAGAAAAGTAGCATACCGAATGCATTCAGCGGTGAGTAAATCTTCGTCCATCGTAGCGCTCACTATAGTAATGTGTTCGGCACCATTGGAGCCGATAGTTACGGCTTCGCGAGAAAAGAGCACGACTTGAGCAAGAAAGGAAAGATTTTTAACAAACTGCTTGAGGTAATGAGAGAAGACGGTGAACACGTAGATCGGACCGCTGAGAAACTTCTTCATGAGGCGCAATGGAATACGAAGTAGCAATTTGTATTCCACGGCTAGCGCGTAAGCGACGACACAGGAGCAACCCATCATTAGACTGTAACAGTGATTACTGGAA
Organism: Schistocerca americana; assembly: GCF_021461395.2. Lineage (NCBI taxonomy): Eukaryota > Metazoa > Arthropoda > Insecta > Orthoptera > Acrididae > Schistocerca > Schistocerca americana. The sequence continues at coordinate 504,132,034 of NC_060121.1, read as the reverse complement.
GCGTTTTCTAGTTACACCGCACTTTAACTGGATTATGATGTGGTCTTCACCCTGAAGACTGGCTTGAGGCAGCTCTCCAGTCTGCTCTATACTGTGTAAGCCTCTTCATCTCTATATAGCTACTGCAACGTACATTCATTTCAACCTGCTTACTGCTTTCATCCTTTGGCCTCCGTATACAATTTTTGCCAATATAGAATATTCTCTGATGACTCGAAATGTTTCTTATAAACCGATCCTGTCTTTTACTCATGATATGCCATTAACCTCTTTTCTCCACAGTTCTATTCAGTACCTCTACATTAGTTACGCACCCATCGAACCTTCAGTATACTGAGCTGCTTATTATCCACGTTTCACTTCCGTACAAGGCTACACTCCAGGCAAAGGCCTTCAAAAAAGACTTCCATACACTCAAATTTATATTCAGTGTTAATAAATTCCTATTTTTCGGAAAATCTTTTCTTGCTGTAGTCAGTCTATAGTTTATCTCCACTCTATATCGGCAACGACAAGCTACTTTGCTGTCCATTCAGCAGGACTGCTCTTCCGAGTCATTTGCTGTCTCTCACAGAACTACACTGTCATCGGCAGGATTCAAAGTTTTTATTTCCTCTCCCCGAACATCACCTCCTTTTCCAAATTTCCCCTCCCTTTGCACAATGTACATATTGAATAACATCGTGGTTAGGCTACAACCGTGTCTCACTACCATATCAATCACTGCTTCCCTTTCATGTCCTTCGACTCTCACGACTGCCGCCTGGTTCCTCTATAAACTGTATATACACTTCGTCTCTCTATATTTTATCCACACTACCTTCAGAATTTCAAAGAGTGTATTCCAGTGAAGACTATCAAAACTTTCTGTATGAAAATGCTGTAAACTGCCTTAACCAATCTTCCATGATAAGTTGTTGGGTCTGGATTTCTCCAGTACCAAACTGATCTTCGCAGAGATTGGCATTTACCAGTTTTTCATTCTTCTGTAAATAGTTCATATCAGTATTTTGGAACCATGACTTATTAAACTGATAATCCACAACTGTAAGCACCTGCTTCCTTTGAAATTGTAATCATTACATTATTGGATTATATGATTGCCAAATATTGATTCTCTCAGGAGAATATCCCATATTTGTTCTTGACAAAATTGCATCACTTACATGTGTATTTACCTGACCAGGAAACGCAGAAACCTTCAGATTGTTTTATAAAATCGAACGTGCCACCGCAGAGATGTTAACTCACAAAATAAGGAAAACGTAAACGAGAAGACGATGCATTATTTAGAGATTTACATACCAAGTATGTAAATACGTATTTCCCCTTACACTGTGACGTAGATGTTCTTACACATCTCAATGCCACAATCTGCGTAAGAACTACTTGGGAAGGTCATTCGTACTTCTTATTGTCTTTAATGACATAACTGAGGCAACGATGCCAATTTTTTTCAACAGGCGCCTACATTTTTCGGAACACCTCATTTTACAAATTACACTTAATTGCAGATTTGGTAAATACACTCCTGGAAATGGAAAAAAGAACACATTGACGCCGGTGTGTCAGACCCACCATACTTGCTCCGGACACTGCGAGAGGGCTGTACAAGCAATGATCACACGCACGGCACAGCGGACACACCAGGAACCGCGGTGTTGGCCGTCGAATGGCGGTAGCTGCGCAGCATTTGTGCACCGCCGCCGTCAGTGTCAGCCAGTTTGCCGTGGCATACGGAGCTCCATCGCAGTCTTTAACACTGGTAGCACGCCGCGACAGCGTGGACGTGGACCGTATGTGCAGTTGACGGACTTTGAGCGAGGGCGTATAGTGGGCATGCGGGAGGCCGGGTGGACGTACCGCCGAATTGCTCAACACGTGGGGCGTGAGGTCTCCACAGTACATCGATGTTGTCGCCAGTGGTCGGCGGAAGGTGCACGTGCCCGTCGACCTGGGACCGGACCGCAGCGACGCACGGATGCACGCCAAGACCGTAGGATCCTACGCAGTGCCGTAGGGGACCGCACCGCCACTTCCCAGCAAATTAGGGACACTGTTGCTCCTGGGGTATCGGCGAGGACCATTCGCAACCGTCTCCATGAAGCTGGGCTACGGTCCCGCACACCGTTAGGCCATCTTCCGCTCACGCCCCAACATCGTGCAGCCCGCCTCCAGTGGTGTCGCGACAGGCGTGAATGGAGGGACGAATGAAGACGTGTCGTCTTCAGCGATGAGAGTCGCTTCTGCCTTGGTGCCAATGATGGTCGTATGCGTGTTTGGCGCTGTGCAGGTGAGCGCCACAATCAGGACTGCATACGACCGAGGCACACAGGGCCAACACCCGGCATCATGGTGTGGGGAGCGATCTCCTACACTGGCCGTACACCACTGGTGTTCGTCGAGGGGACACTGAATAGTGCACGGTACATCCAAACCGTCATCGAACCCATCGTTCTACCATTCCTAGACCGGCAAGGGAACTTGCTGTTCCAACAGGACAATGCACGTCCGCATGTATCCCGTGCCACCCAACGTGCTCTAGAAGGTGTAAGTCAACTACCCTGGCCAGCAAGATCTCCGGATCTGTCCCCCATTGAGCATGTTTGGGACTGGATGAAGCGTCGTCTCACGCGGTCTGCGCGTCCAGCACGAACGCTGGTCCAACTGAGGCGCCAGGTGGAAATGGCATGGCAAGCCGTTCCACAGGACTACATCCAGCATCTCTACGATCGTCTCCATGGGAGAAAAGCAGCCTGCATTGCTGCGAAAGGTGGATGTACACTGTACTAGTGCCGACATTGTGCATGCTCTGTTGCCTGTGTCTATGTGCCTGTGGTTCTGTCAGTGTGATCATGTGATGTATCTGACCCCAGGAATGTGTCAATAAAGTTTCCCCTTCCTGGGACAATGGATTCACGGTGTTCTTATTTCAATTTCCAGGAGTGTACAAGGTGGGCCATAAGGCAGTTGTGATTAATGCATTTGGTGCAATAATACTAAAAAAAATAAAAGAAAAATTTTTTTTCTTGATTCATCAGTATTCTGACGTGTTTTATGCGGCTCGCCACGAATTCCTCTCCTTGAATTCCTCAAATAGGAAAATACTTCCTGACGTTCTTCAAAATTATATTTGTTTGATCACGAACCATGTTTCGACTCCTTAGGCCACCTGAAGAAGGCCTAAGAAGCTCGAAACCAGTTCCTGACCAATTAATATAATTCTTCAGCTGTTGTAAAAGTTGGGATCGGCTTCTTGTCGGTCTGTGGACAACTTGCAGCATACCATATGCCTTCATCTTCATTTAGGCCTAGAAATAATTTCAGCTTTTCTCTGGATCCTTCGTACGCTTGTTCTTGCTATCTCCTACTCCTTGTACACTTGGCTGTAAGGTTTAGTCGGTGACTGCACAAAATAATGCACAACAATATTAAGGTTCTCTTGTGGAGTAACAGATTTTGGCACCGCTGAACGAGGAAGGTCTGTTACCGACCCAGCCTCTTCATATATCAAATTTAACATGAGAGTATCTTGTTGAGTTAGGAGACTGGTTATATGGCAAAAGTTCCAAAGTAAAACACAAGCAAAGCTGTAATTCTGGTCACTTCACCACCATGCTTCCCAAACAAGTATAGGCTGTTATGTACGTAACATTCTACTCATTGTTTCTCAGATAACAGCAAACAACAAACCTGGAATTGCTAGTGCCAACTGACTTATCGGTGCGACGCACTCATGGCAACTGATTTATGGTTGATTGGTTGATTTGGGGGAGAGGACCAAACAGCAAGGTCGTTGGTCCCATCGGATTTGCGAAGGAAGGGGAAGGAAGTCAGCTGTGCACTTTCAAAGGAACCATCGCGGAATTTGCCTGAAGTGATTTAGAGAAATCATCGATAACCTAAATCAAGATGGCCGGACAAGTGTTTGAAACTTCGTCCTCCCGAATGCGAGTCCAATGTGCTAAACACTGGGCCACCTCGATTGTTAACCGATTTATGGCCAACCTTATATAGTATCTGATTTATCTATTTTTGCTGTATATCATTATGCCGTTTTGCTCGACAACGAAATTAATGTATAAAGCGCAAATGAATGCAAGGCAGAATCAATTTTCTATTCACACTTCGCAGAAATGCCGGTTCTTTTGCATTAGTTCTGAAGCAGTTCGTTTTGGTCTTCTGCAATAAAGCGAAAAAGAAACTGGTATAGGCATGCGTATTGAAATACAGACCTATGTAAACAGGTAGAAAACGACGCTGCATTCGGCAACGCCTGTATAAGACAAGAGACTGGCGCAGTTGTCAGATCGGTTACTGCTGCTACAATGGCTGGTTATCAAGATTTAAGTGAGTTTGAACGTGGTGTCATAGTCGGTGCACGAGCGATGGGACACGGTATCACCGAGGTAGCGATGAAGTTGGGACTTCCCCGTACGACCATTTCCCGAGTGTACCGTGAATATAAGAAATCCGGTAAAATATCAAATCTCCAACATCGCTGCAGCCGGAAAAAAGATCCTGCAAGAATGGGACCAACGACGGCTGAAGAGAATCGTGTAACGTGACAGAACTGCAACCCTCCCGCAAATTTTGGCAGATTTCAGTGCTGGGCTATCAAGTGTCAGCATGCGAACCGTTCAATGAAACATCATCTATATGGGCTTTCGGACCCAATGCCCACTCATGTACCTTTGAAGACTGCACGGACAAAGCTTTACGCCTCACTTGGGCCCGTCAACACAGACATTGGATTATTCAAATGGCTCTGAGCACTATGGGACTTAAATGCTGAGGTCATCAGTCCCCTAGAACTTAGAACTACTTAAACCTAACTATCCCAAGGACATCACACACTTTCATGCCCGAGCCAGGATTCGAACCTGCGACCGTAGCGGTCGCGCGATTCCAGACTGTAGCGTCTAGAACCGCTCGGCCACTCTGGCCGGCTCACATTGGATTATTGACGACTAGAAACATGTTGCCTGGTCGGACGAGTCTCGTTTCAAATTGTATCGATCGGATGGACGTGTGCGGGTATAGAGACAACCTCTTGAATACACAGACTCGGCATGTCAGCAGGGGACATTTCAAACTGGTGGAGGCTCTGTAATGGTGTGTTGCATTTGCAGTTGGAGTGATATGAGACTCCTGATATATTTAGATACTACTCTGAGAACTGACACGTACGTAAGCATCCATTCATGTCGATTGTGCATTACGACGGTCTTGGATAATTCCAGCAGGACAAAGCGACACCCCACACGTCCAGAATTGCTACAGAGTGGTTCCAGGAACACTCTCTTGAATTTAAACACTTCCGCTGGCCACCAGACTCTCCAGAGATGAACATTATTGAGCATATCTGGGATGTCTTGCAACGTTCTGTTCAGAAGAGATCTCCACCCCCTAGTACTGCTACGGCTATATGGACACCCCTGCAGGATTCATAGTGTCATTTCATTCTAGCACTACTTGAGACGTTAGTCGAGTCCATGCCACGTCGTGTTGCAGCACTTCTCTGTGCTCGTGGCGACCCTACACGACAGTAGGCAGGGGTACGAGTTTCTTTGGCTCTTCACTGTATAAAAACGTGAATTATCTGATGTAACGGAGTCACGTAAGCACAGAATAGGATAGTACATTCTTTGGCATCTTAGCGACACTTCATGGCTACCTTGATAGTTAGCCAAGAAACAAAGTACGATAATCTTCCGCCGGCAGCCTCTGATAGCTGCAGTTCGACACCCAGTTTAGGTAGAGAAGAGTTTGCTCTCTGCGTGTCACAGCTTTGGAGCGTCACCTGCGTGCTAACTCGGAAGCATTTTGCTATCTAGCATGTTAATCTCTGACCCGGTGACGTAGTCTATATCCGACGATACTAATTTTACGACTTTTGTTTCTACTTTTAACGTCAAAGGCTGACACTAGTGATACCTGAGCATGATGGCAGCGCCAGACGCTACTTCCAGGTGACTGTCAACTATCTTGGCGGGGTCACGTTCGCCGCCGCCGCCGTCGGGAGCCGTGCACGGGTACATTCTACAGCGGCGCTCCTTCACACACTGCCGGCAATAAATATTTTTAGAGCGGGGATGGGAATGGTTTACACAGGGAAACCCGCGCGGGAATGTGGGTACGCACTCGCCCATAAAATGGCAGCCCCGCGGCGGACGGCTTGTTTCCGCGGGAGACGAGAGAACTTGTGCCGTTAATACACTTACTTAACGTCCCTTCTGAGTTATGCCGCCTAACTCTGTTCGCCGTTTAATGGATAAATCCGATTCTTCTGTTTATTACACTAGGACGTCTATTAACGCGAGAGGAATGTCCCGTCTGTTACAGCCCTTTACATCCGAGTTAAGCTGTAAGTCTCTGACACAGAAAGGTTACAACGGTATCGTGAGCAACGATTAATTGACGTTTACGAGTTGGCAGGGGACGGTGCATTGTTTGTGGCATACACTATCAGCCAGATGATCAGAGATAAGTTACTCAGAGAGCAGCCAACGGACGGCGGATCAAGTTCTGCGCGGTCCGGGAAAGGAGGAGGTAGAGAGGCATTTGTAAAAGCGAACAGCGGCATTCCTGTTGTTTAACGTCTACATAAAGTACACCTCAGGAGGAGCAAGCTACTCCGGTGTACAACAACCAATGAATATTACGACGACATTAAGCAGAAATCGGAGGCTGCAGTCACTTGCTAGCTTACACAAGTGTTGAATGGAAGATGAAGTTGTTTGTACCCACTAACTTTAGGAATCTCTACAAATTTAAAAGAAAATAAAAACGTAACTTAATAGATATTTCTTCTATAAATTATGTTATTATTTATTTCCTAGATGTGACGATTACCGTTAACTATATAATACCAGTGCTCATTCATGTGATCCAGTTCCTTGATGACACCTCAGTATGTAGATACATTGTCAACTATGAGAGATAAACCGCAGCTGTTTAATGTATCTAATACAACTAAGCTTTCTTTCACCAGGAGCTTCATGTTAAATTTATTGTGTTACATGCAGCCTGAGTAAACATAAAACATTAACAGCAGTTGGACGATAGTTCGTATTTAATCCAGTTTTTAACAACTGCCTTACTTTGTTAATACGTAGGGTGTATTGAAATAAGCAATGAAAACTGACACGCAGAAATTATAAGATAATAGGAGAAATAACTTTCCAGTAAACCTGCGTCCGCAAACGAGCCGTTTGCAGTATAAAAGTGTTTGATTCTGAGCCGCCACCGATTTCACTATGAAATGCCGCTCTCGTTACAAAAATGTAATTGACGTGGAAACTCTTTGAATAAGCCGTCATGTACTACTCTGGTCTCCGATTTTGATGTTAAGTTTGTCGCTGACCTCATTGTAGTTACTATATAGACATATACTTCTAGATTGGCAATACTGTATACAGTATCATTGATGATATTGAAGCCAGGAGTTGAGAACAGCAATATGCTGACTAGCGTAAAGGGCATCTAAACAACTGTTTGTTTGCTGATAAAACACTCTTAAGAACTGGAAATAAACTGATACGACTACGTTACTTTTAGAGTTTTGATATAATGGCCAATACATGCGTCGTGTTTAGCTGTAATTCTTCGTACAGCAGATGGAGGATGAAAGGAAAGGAACATGTCTCAATGCAAGCACAACTAGAAACGTCTTACACATGTTTGCTTTTGTACTGTACGTAAGCCTAAATAATTACATTACATTTTGCGTAATCCGAAGTACCGGCTATATTTATATAGTTTATGTACATTTTAGATTGTTTAATAATATAGTGTTAACAGACGGTGCTTAATGATGTGCTTTTAACCAATTTCGATCAGCTTCGGATTTTCTTCTTCGAATAGTACGCCCGTTATGAAAGTGCTTCCACAAGTAGAATGTTATATTTTTTGTTGATAAGAATTGTCTTTATTCATTTGAGCGTTCTTACGAAAACTACAGTTTGCTTTAAACGTGTATATATGTAACTTGATGCTCTTATCATAATACAGTTCTACACGGAATATGTTAAACTCAGTTAGTGTGAAAATATATGCTCAACTGCAGAAATTCTATAACCCACCTCGTTAAGCTTACAACGCCATTTCATTTCAGAAAATCGCGTTAGTACCACATACAATTGCTAGTACCACATACAATCTTTCTGATGCCGCCATCTTACCTCAACAAACGTTAGGCTTCAGTAAGAGCCTTTGCCTGTCTCGTAAATCGCCCTCCTGTGCAATGCCATCCTCTAGATCTTATCCCTTCACCCTGAATTTAAACCCTACTCATAAAACGTTCTTTTATTTCGGTCAGTACTTCTTCGATGTAAAAGCTGGACTGTAGATGGGAAAGGTTGCAGCCTAGCTAAACCGTTTTTAATCCGATAACCTCTCTCGTAGTCTTCCATTCTTGTTGTTTCCTATAGGAATGAGAGTTAAATACTATTACGCCAGGCCAAATGACTTTTACTGAATGCTGCGCTACACATCAGACACAGGTACATGGCATTATTTTTCAACATAACAGTGGGAACTTTTTTCCAATCTATGACAGAAATCGTCTCCTTGGTCACGAAACCACTCGAAATCAGTTGAGTGAATGTCCTTGTCTTTGGAAAGTCTCATTAAAATATCTTTACCATCAGATCTTTCAACTTGCCGAAAAGATTTCCTGGGATTGGTCATCTGTATTCACCTGCCTCGAGATGACTGGGTGTTTGTGTTGTCCTCATCATATCATCATCATGCATGCGCGTGGCGAGATTGGACTGAGCAAAGGTTGGAAATTCGTACGGGCACTGAAATCACGCAGTTGAGCGCCCCACAAACCAAACATCATCATCATCATCATCATCATCATCATCATCATCATCATCATCTGTAGGCGAAGACGTTGACCTTTCTTTCTGATCAGTATCACTTCGTCTGTGCGGTCTTGGTCAAATTTTTTGCGGCTGGACGTGCCTTCGTATTTCTTCCATATACCACCGGAATTACACAGTGAGGCTGTATCCAATTGAGACGTTTTGCTCACAAGAATCATTATGTATAGTGATGCATTTGTCATCCATATAGCTGTAGAACTGTCTCTGCACGAATTCTTAAACATGTACTCTCCCTTCTGACAATGCGCTGCTCTCGTTGCACATTGATAATAGCGTGAGACAACATGCGCAATTTACCTTCGAAATCCCTAGATGTATTACCGTTTCCTCCACACAGGTTGAAACTATTTTTCAGAGAATTTCAAGCATCTTGCACCATTGTGCATTACCGAAGGCTTGTTCTAAATCAACAACTCCTACGAAAACAAATGTTTATAATTCTGTGAAGTTGCGGCGAAGAAAATAGTTTATTTCCGGTGACTAGTTTCAGACATGACATCCATTATCAAACCATCGCCTTCATCGAAGTATTGACACGTGATACAAGCAGTACATTTGGCGAAAGCCGCAACTGGCAACCATGAATAATATGTACAAACTCATCTATAGTGTGTTGTCCGTGTTTCATGCCAGATAGCAAGTTGAAGTTGTCCTGATGCTGTTTAGCATCTCCTAGATCAGATTGTAAATGTTACTCATGATTGCCAGTTGTGACTATTTGCAACTATACTGGTAGCATTCCGTGTCCCTAATTACGATGAAAGCGACTGTTTGATAATGGATGTCATGTCCGAAACTAGTTACTACAAATAAAGGATTTTTACCAGCGCAGCTTCGACAGAATTACAAATAATTGTTTTAATAAAAGTAAGTTGCTGACTAGTTTTTCCGGCGTCGTGGTGGAATTTCATAAATCCTATTAAGGTGTCTTGATTTTTTCTTAAGACTTGCCTCCGCAATCAAACGAAACGTCATAAATGCTCCTCTGGTGCTATAACTTACTAAAACCAAACTGATCGCAATCTAACAGCTCTTCAGATTTCCTTTCCCTTCTTCTTTATATTATTTGTGTCAGCAACTTGAAGGTTTGAGCTGTTAAGCCGATTGTGCAAGAGTCCTCGCATTGGTAATCACCAGGATTGTGTGGCTGATATTCTTTCGAAAATTCTATAGTGTGTCTCCAGTCTCAGAGTTTACACATAAACCTGACTAATCCATTGGTTACCATTTCCCCAAATATTTTAGGAAATTTTTGAGGATTGTTTTCTACGGTTTCTGGCGTCTTCAAACACAAGACTTCCAAAGTTCTTTAAACTCCTGCCCTGCTATGTTTTCTTGCAATTCGGCACACTTCTTTTTCCATCAGCAGACACCCTCTATGTATTTTCATCTACCCGCTCTCTCCTCTGCGTGTAACAGTATAATGCCTTTAGCACTCTTAATTCCCTCCTAAATGGAAATTAAACCCGTTTTGCAATATTGGCCGAGTCAAGGTTTTGCCCCCATAAACGCCCAGTGCTTAACATTCACGCAAGCTGATGATGTTTCAGAGCAGCGACAAGGATGTGCGTAAATGTAGAAGATGCTCTTGCGGTTAGCTAATAGAAAAAGAGATTGCCAAGTTAAGAGAACATTTTGTAGCGCTGTGTGGTTGCATCAGAGAGGGAAAGTGACTGTTATGGTCACGGTAACTCACAGCCTTGAACTCCAACATTTCACGTCGTATATAAACAGCTTCACAGCTATATTTTTGTGACATTTCGTATCATATCTGCATCCCGTCAGCCGTAGAGGCCAAGCTGCTAATGTGAAGCATTTCTTGAAAGGTACTCTAGACTTCCTCGGGTGTCAGTAAGCCTGCCGGACAATTAGTCACCCTTTTAAAAGAACACACTGTTCGACTGCTGTAGGCAGTGTAGAACTGGTGCAAGGCGACGTGTGCAGCTATGTGCGTATGTGTGAGTGTGTGTGTGTGTGTGTGTGTGTGTGTGTGTGTGTGTGTGTGTGTGTGCGTCAGTCAGTTGTATGGGATCAGTACAGGACTGCGAATCGATGTGGAGACGTGACAAACTGACAAAAAGGAGCTATCTTTTTTTGGATGTGCCCACGACCACACTGTCACTGAAGTTGCCCGATTTGTTGTTGAACCAGCACGAAGTGTCTTGCGTGTCTACATGTAACACCGAGTAAGAACAGTAGTAAAGCGAACCTAACCGACAGGATCTGAAGACGAGTGCAACATCTTCTAAATGAGAATCGATTTCTAGCCCGACAGAAATTGCTGACGTCACTGAATGCAGGTATATCTCAACCAGTTTCTCAGCGGACATAGAGAAGAGGCTAGATTGTAATGGACGTTTGGAGTGTATTACCTTGCAGAAGGATGTTTGTCAGAGTGTCACGTGAAGCTAATCGTAAATAATGGGCTAAACAATAGAGACTGGACAGTAGCTGACTAGAGTCGTGTAGTGAGGTACGACGATTCGTAATTTTGTCCTTTTTTCAAATGATGCACCGTTAGCCTAATGGGTCGTTTAATCCCAAGTGCATGGAGGGTGAAGTTCGTGCCAGAAGCGATATGCCATGTTTTGGAGGTGGCTGAGCCTGTTCATTCTGGTTACCATGAAAAATCTCCCGGAACACTTTCTTCTGTTCCTTCCTCTACAATCGCTTATCAGTCAACTAAGATTATTAGATTTTCACCTTCCTTTAAGTACTAAATTTCCCGTTCAATATACTCATATACCTTCCCTATTTTTTCATCTTCTCCTTGCGACGTCGGCAAGTACACCTGAACTATCATGGCCGAGCGGTTCTAGGCGCTTCAGTCTGGAAGCGCGCAACCTCTACGGTCGCAGGTTCGAATCCTGCCTCGGGCATGGATGTGTGCGATGTCCTTAGGTTAGTTAGGTTTAACTAGTTCTAAGTTCTAGGGGACTGATGACCTCAAATGTTACGTCCCATAGGGCTCAGAGCCATTTTTTTGAACTATCATTATCAGCGTTGGTTTGCTGTCGAGTCTGATCAGAATAACCCTTTTACTGAACTGTTCGCAGTAGCTCACCCTCTGTCCTACTTCCCTAATCATAACAAATCCTACTTTATGATATTTCTGCTGACCAGAAATCCTTACCTTCTTTCCATTTCATTTCAGTGACACTCACTATATCTAGACCCAGCCTTTGTATTTTCCTTTTTAGATTTTCTAGCTTTTGTATCACGTTCAGGCCTCTAATATTCCATGCTCTGACTCGCCGAACGTTATCCTTCAGTTGATTATTCTTTATTTCTCTCATGATCAGTCCATTTCCGGAGATCCGGGTGGGAGACTAATCCGAAATCTTTTGCCAATGTACACGTCATCATGAGGCGTTCTTAATGACAGACTACATGTCCTGTGGATATACTTTATGCCGAGCGCTTATTGGCGCTACAGTCTGGAACCGCGCGACCGCTACGGTCGCAGGTTCGAATCCTGCCTCGGGCATGGATGTGTGTGATGTCCTTAGGTTAGTTAGGTTTAAGTAGTTCTAAGTTCTAGGGGACTGATGACCTCAGATGTTAAGTCCCAGAGTTCTCAGAGCCATTTGAACCATTTGATATACTTTATGTGCATTTAATGCAGTGGTTTTCATTGCCCCCTGCGTCCTCATCATTGCTGATTCTTCGGCCTTTTGGGGCAGTTTCTCACTGCAAGGGCAACAGAGTGCTTTGAACCACTCTCCACTTTTCTGCTTTCTTTGACATCGCTGTTGGCAGAACGAGCGTGACTTTTTATGGCGGAAGTCTTCGGCCGCCATTGCCGATGAATTTTATTTGAAATTTAAGCAGTGGCTCGGTTCGAACCCAGGAACGAGGAATGTTACATTACTAGTCAAATATGCTAGCCCCAGACCGCGGGTAGCTTTATGGACTTCAGTAACCGATGAGTGACTTCACCTAGAAACGAAATGGAGTATTCTCCTCGGGTAATTGAAGCCCTTACGATAATTTGCAGCCGTGACAACGCATGAGGGTCACTAATGTTTGGTCCAGCGTGCTTACCAACTCCGCACCCATTGTAAAAGCCAGGTGTGCTGTCTCCGCAATCCCGCTTCCTCGTTTTCACTGCAGCGGTATGCACAAACCTGGAAAGCGGAGGTCCGGTGGAATATTCCGGGTGCGACCAGGGATGCTACCTGAGACGCATTCTGCCCGGCGGTTTGCATGGGAATGGTTCAGTTTACCCGGGCGGTCCGGAGTTCATCAGATAGCGGCCGCCGCCGCTGGCCACACAAACGGAAGCCGCCCCTACGTGCGCCGCCGCGCTTACGTGACGAAACAAGGCTGCTCTCTCTGGGATAGGTCCGGGACGCTTCCGTCGGTAGACCGACCCTGCATCCGAACGCTGAGCGTGCCGAGTTTCTGACGTAATAGAGTGGAATCGCGCGTTGAGGAGTGTTTCCGATCGTGCACAGAAATATCTAGGATGTAAGAGATATTCTGAACGTGGGCTAGAAATATTGACCAATGAGATGGCAGAGCGCCACCTGCGTCACATGCAGGCCATCTCCCTTCAATACAGAATTCTTAGGCGCCATATTGGCTTTCAAAAAAATGGTTCAAATGGCTCTGAGCACTATGGGACTCAACTGCTGAGGTCATTAGTCCCCTAGAACTTAGAACTAGTTAAACCTAACTAACCTAAGGACATCACAAACATCCATGCCCGAGGCAGGATTCGAACCTGCGACCGTAGCGTATTGGCTTTCACTTAGAGTTCGTATGTATACAGGGTGGAGAAAAACTGTGTCACGAAGTTTTAACCCTGGATAGCTGATGCCAGTAGGAACCAAAATTACTAATGTTGTGTAGGTCGACGACGCACCATTTAAAAACTCCGGCAACTTGGGGCCACTCGCTCCGACTTGCCTTTCATCGGTTGATGGGCAGCGCTATGGTTGTGGGTTCACATATACAAAAGACCCCCGCCCTGTCACTGCCCCAACGTGATACGCACGTGTCCAATAGGTCTTGCTGTTTGTCTCCACGTCAGAGGCATTCACATGTATGCTTCGCTTCGGAGCACACACACGTCACCTGCAATTTAGCCATATAATAAGCATGGCGGCACAGTATTCGTTTGAAGAACAACGAGACATGGTTTTTGTTTATGGACTAGCCGACGGTAATGTGCATGGAGCTCGGCGGTTGTATGAGGAACGGTACCCAGCAATGCGCTACCCACACCCGCAAATATTTACAGCAGTTCACCGGCTGCTTGTCGAAACAGGCTCGTTAGCGCGATATCACGGTGATGCTGGAAGAACGCGAACACGATGGGATGCTATATTTGAAGAGACCTCTAGCGCTTCGAGGAAGCACCCACGACAAGTACTCCTGCGGTTGGACACGACATGGGGATCGCTCATCGGTTAGTCTGGGAGGTTTTGAGGGATGACGGCCAGCATCCATTTAGTTTCCTCCAAGGCGTAAATCCTGTGACGGACTATGAACACAGGCAAAGGGTTTTGCCGTTGGTTTCTGCGACGTGTTGCACGAGATCCCGACTTCCCCGCCATTGTGTTGTTTATCGACGAGTGCACCTTCCATCGGGATGGCCTTTACAGTACTCGAAACGTTCATTACTGGGAAAGGGGAAATCCTCTCGTCACGTACGTCCACGGACACCAGAAACGATTTTTGCTCAACACCTTGGCAGGCATTGTGGGTGACTACCTGATTGGGACAGTCCGTCTACCTCCACGACTTCCCGGGGCAAATTACCTTCACTTTTTGCAAGAAACTCTACGCGCTCTGGTGGAAGATGTTCCCCTGGACATACAGCTACGAATGTGGTTGCAGCATGATGGGGAGCCAGCGCATAACGGTCGTGCTGTGCGAGGATACTTAAATGAACACTTCGACGGCCGGGTGATTGGCAGAGGTGCTTGTAGGACTTGGCCCCCTCGATCACCAGACCTCACGGCACCAGACTTTTTCCTGTGGGGTTTCTTCAAGATTCTAGTTCATCCATCGGTACGCGAATCAGCTACAAACGAAGAAGAATTAATGGATCGCATTCAACATGCTGGCAATCACATCAGGGCAATGCCCTTTCAGGGCCGTAACAATTTGTAAAAGACTTTTTGTACACTAACTAACAGCTGTTGACGGGTTTGTTGCCGGTACGTCTTATCATGAAACTACAATGGAAGTGCCGGGACCCCTGCGGATTCGCTCCCAGGCCCCCAGAGTGGAAGGCTGGCGCACTACCACCGAGCGTGCGGGCCGTCTTAGATACATCACGGTCGCCGGCAGGCAAAGTATTCGCGGTCATGCGTTGTCCAGAGCATACGGCAACAGGGCAATCCCGCGGCCAATAGGAGCTCGTGGCGCCAAGTTTCCGCAGTTAAGATTTGTGGGTTGACGACCTGCACATTAGTAATTTTGATCCCACTGACATTAGCTATCCAGAGTCAAAATTTCGTGACACAATATTTCTCCACTCTGTATAGGCCGTTTCTGAGCACCAGCAAACCGAGGAGCTCTCGAAAACCCGTTGTTAACTGTGTGACTCGTTGGAACAATATGAATAGGAACGTAATATTCGTGGTCAAAGAGTTATTGTAACTTGCGATTTATGAAGGCAACAACATGCTGAGGATCCGTTATAAACGCATTGGTCTTAGTACAATTTATTATATGTGGATTTAAGTCAGTAACATAGCTCCGATTCAGTCTTCCAGAAGATGGTAAGATGGTAGATGTGATCATTTACCATTCGTTATAGATAGAGTATTTATTAACAGTTAGACTCTAATCTGTCTTGTTTGACGTGAAACACGTCTCGGAAAAGCAGCTGACGACAAAAAAGTTCCGTACTGCGAACGGAGACCGGCTTTGCTCCCACCTGGTGCTTCGTGTGGGACTTGTCATCGAACATTCGTAGTGGATCGGATATAACGTACATTGGCAAAAGATTTCGGAGACTTGTCAGTATCGAATCTTACTAATCAAACATCCTTTGTGTTCGTCAAAGAAGCGGATTTTCCCACACATTCTCCATGTCTTCTGAATCTCTCGTCATGTTCAACCTACTGATGAACTATATGATAACTTCGGTAATTCAGGAGATAATGCTGAATTCACTAAGATTAATAGTGAAAAGTTGCTAAGTTATATAACGCTGTTTTACTGCACAAGATTTTAATGAAAACTCGGGGAAACTTTGAGTTTCGCCGTTGTGATGTTTCTGTTAGCATGCTCCACATATGTGATGCAAACAATGAGCTCAAAACTGTTGAATTTTGAATCTTGCCTCAGAACTAGGAAATAATGATTTAGTACAGAATCTTTCAAAATATGGCCATGTTAAAAACGTTGAATCCGAAAGATGGTCCAGTTACAAGATTCAGTGTTGTAATGGCATAAGGTCAGTGCAGATGTTCAAAAAACTTGACATCCCCTTTCATATTATTGTATCTGGATGTAAGGCACTTGTTACCAACTTCGTGAAAATTGTCTGCGTGGGTGCTTGCTTTGAGGAATAATTTACAACAGCGTAGTAGACAACAAGATGTGATACCTGCCGTTAATGCACAGGGAGCGTTCGGTGGCGGGGGGGGGGGGGGGGGGGGGGGCGGGGGACGAGGGGGGGCGGGGGGGGGGATTGTTTGGGGAAAGAGACCAAACAGAGAGGTCATCGGTCTCATCAGATTAGGGTAGGACGGGGAAGGAAATCGGCCGTGCCCTTTCAAAGGAACCTTCCCGGCATTTGCCTGGAGCGATTTAGGGAAATCACGGAAAACCTAAATCAGGATGGCCGGACGCGGGCTTGACCCGTCGTCCTCCCGAATGCGAGTCCAGTGTGCTAACCACTGCGCCAACTCGCTCTCTGAAGTACAGGATAATGGTGAAGACGCCTCAATGGAGTGTACAGAACAAGAGCTGATCTCATTTGCAGACTATCCTCCTTTGATTAAAGAAACGAGAAAGGCATTACTGGATGAACAGACAGGGAACGAGGCCAACGGAGGGAGTACTCATTTCAAATCTGGAATTACTACGCAAGGTAATAGCATAAAGCGGTTGGCGTGGAGATTTATTGAAAAGGTAGTGCCCTCGAAACGAGAGTGGAAGATAATCTCACTCCAAACCATCATCAGAAGAACAAAAAGCGCCCACTGGGAAAGGAAAGTTCGAACTCAGCAGAAGAAGATGGTGGAAACCATCACAGATACCAATAAAGCATAGGTCTGATAAAGCGCTGGATTTAATGACCGAATTTGAGATAGAAGTAGAAAATGAAGTGCAAGCCGTGATCCATCAGTCACACAACCAGATGTAACAGATCACCTGACTCTAACCTCACAAGAAAGTAAACAAGAATTGATAGAAGAAGGAACACAACAGGCTACAATGCAACAACGGTTGACTGTACTTCAAGGTTGTAAACGAAAATGAAAACATCAACCGAGGAAGCAAAGCGAAACACGCTTTGAAAAATGCTCTCATTGTCACTGACGAATCAGCTGAGGATACTGTAAGGGAAACAAAGAAAATCACTGGTAGTCATAAGTAGAGCATAACTGTCAAAAGTGAAGGTCAAATCAAACTTAACCATGATACGCAATGAAACGAAGACTGACGAGGAGAAAGCACAACACAAAAGCACAGAAAAAATGATATGGTAAGTGAACAAACAGAATTTGGAACCGAACAAAAAAAAACACGTAAAAAGTTACAAAATAATAACTATTACTGCATGGAAAATAGAAGACTGCTCATGTTTGTAACGTTGAATATTTGGAGATTAGAAGCCAAATAAAGATGAACATTTTAGGGAAATTTCTTAGAACAAATGATGTTCACATCGCCCTCTTGTAAGAAGTCGTCTGTGAAGAGGTAGAGGTAGATTTCTTTCAGACATATAATGTATAGAACAATGTTGGCTATGACAGTAACATTTTTCTGAGCTGTTGACCGCATTGTCGATAAATACAGATAATGAGGTCAACAGCCCAGAAGAATTCTATTAGCAGTGACGCAGAAGCCTACGCTTACAATGTCGGCTATGATGGGAGAGGTTGCTTACTTTAACTAGAAACGGATTAGAATTAAAGGATGTAGAAAAAAAGCCGGGAGAACGCGTTGTAAAGGGCGTTCTAAATGGGTAATCTCTTTAAACATCTACGCTCCCTCCGGATCAAATAACAGAGATGCAAAGGAAAAGTTTTTCAGCAACGAAGTCCCATATTTTCTGAGACAGGCAAAAGCTGACATTGTCATCGCAGGAGATTTCAACTGCGTTTTAAGAACGATAGTCAAAAGGCTGAACACCTTTCTGTGGTACTCTCCAAAATATGATCGGAGGTCTCAACATGAAATACGTAATTGAGCAGCTTGCCATTACACTACTCACTACGCGTATATTTATGCAGGAGCAGCATCAAGGGCTGACAGAATCTACATCACAACTGGAGTAACTGCTCAAATTTATGACATAGTCTCTGTCAGATTTTCCTATCATGTGGCTGTAATTGTTAAAGCTAAAGGTCTACCTCGTCCCAAAATAATTGTCAGAGGATATTGGAAATTAAATTGTAGCCTGCTCCACATAAGAGGGGTAAATATGGAGTTCACTGTTGGCTACAAATCATAGACTACAAAGAAACGTTTCTTCCCTAACGCGATTGAGCGGTGGGAGATCCTTGTATAACCCAGTGTTCGGAAATTATTTACAAATGTCTTCTACAAGATTAATGATACCAGGAGAATTAACATCGTGTATTATTACCGTATCTCTCGTGAACTTGAAGCAGCAGTAGACAAAGGGGACGGGCAAGCAAGTGATCTAAAAACATTCAAAAAGAAAATTTTAGAACTGTAGGGAAGTGAACTAGAAGGCAAAATTATCACCTTCGAGGATTATGGGCATATAACAGATGAAAGTAGAGTATTTATCAGCTCATAAGAGAACGAAATAGGTGCAATCAGAGATATGTTAATGACATACTGTCTACGGATGAGGACGAATATATTAATCGGGAAGGGATCATAGAACACTTCCAAGGAACGTATGGAGCACAACCACCTGATCCTCAAAGAACAGCATAGCTACTACAAAACTGGACGTCACTTCTGACAAACGAAAATATCACTACGTTGTCACAACCAATATCTGTCCGTATGAATTTTACAAAATCTTCTGGTCATCTATTAAAAATAAAAATTCGTGGAAGCAGTGAGAGAGAAACAGGAATTCAGACACCTAAACCCCTAAAAAGAAACCATAATCGTCGTACTCGAAGAATAACGGATTAGAGGCCGATAACGTTGTCGTGCGCAGGCTCGAAAATAGTTTCTCGTGCCACTGCGGCAAGATTAAAGCAAAGTCTTCCAGACATAACTGGATCGGAACAGAAGTGCAGCATACCTAACAAAAGTGTTATAGATGGAATCTGCACCTTAAGAGATACGACCTTCTACTCATGGAAGCAGCAGGAACAAACACTAGAGCTATTGAATATCGATTTAGAGAAAGCCTTCGATAAACTCAGTCATCAATATCAAAGGCTTGTGCTAGATCATTTCAGATTTCCGTAAACAACAATAGATTTACTCCTGCCAAACCAGTACCAAATGTTTTCCAAGATGCAAATCAACGGATATTTCACGGAGGCATTCCCTTATCAAAGATACTGTTTGTCATCTCTTTAGAGCCATTAATCCGTACAGACAGCACCTAAGTTAAAGGATTACTTACTGGTGCACGGAGATGCTCCATAAACGCCTACGCTGATGATGTTATTATAATTACAGAGCCCCGAGACACTGAATAAGTTTAAGAAATAAATGATGATTATAAAGAAGCATCAGGGGCAACGATAAGCAACAGCTACTTTGGCTAAATGAAAGTGCTCACCCCATGGCACATCCCTTCTCCGAACGTATAGAAACGAAAGTGCTGGGACTGAAAGTAACAAAAAACCTAAACGAGTTAAATGACGCCAATTCCAAAGGAGAGGTAGAAAGAGTAAGGGGTGCCCTAATAGCGAACAATACAAGAAAATTGAACACTATTCAAAGGACTGAATGTATAAACATACTGACCCTTTCCAAAATGTAGTATGTTGCACAAATCATACCTATCGGCAGAAAATATATCGCACAAATTAAAAAGTAGATTGACTGGTTTATTTAGAAAGGTGTGTTGTTTCGGGCAGACAGGGATCAACTGACGAAACCACTTAACGAAGGCAGCCTAGCTGTAACAGATTGTGAGGCAAAATGTTCGTACCCTCGAATTACCAGCTAGGTGGGCTGCGTATCGGGACAAAAAACATGGATTATATCAGGATGCCAGAAAATATAATTTGTGCTCTGCAGACTGAAACATATGTTTTAGAGAAGACTCTAGATGTGTGATTCAATACGACAAAGAAAATAATCGAAGTGTTGGGGGATAAAACGCCATGTCCCCCACCAAAGCAGATGAAACACAAAGACTTAAACTGGAAGACGGTCTGGTCAAATTTTTCGGATAAATCCTTAAGTTGAAGGTCGCACTTAGCAGCTTACATGTTTATAAATGATCTGATCCCGACAGCTGTGCTACGCCACAGAGCAAAACTAACTAGGCATCCGTACTGCCAGCACTGTGGAATGGCTGACACTGCCATACGCCGAACAGCAGGTTGCTCCAGAATTGCAGGTTTATGTAAATGGATAAAGTTTATATTAGGAAGTTTCCCGTCAACCACTGTTAACGGAATAAACACCAAGAAAATAATACATATGGTCGTAAGAGCGTTTTCAGTGTCTAAGACAAGAACACTCACATGGTTCAGATATTGTTTTATACACTACATCATCAGCGAGGGAGGAGAGTCTATATGTGATGTGAAACAACACTTGAATAACGAAAATCAAGAAGTCCTGAAAAATAAATGGAAAAGAGAAAAGTTCTTACCATTTATATATCTAATTTAAACTATGTATTTAAAGTCAATGTAAAAGCTTTGTTATACCCTTTGATGAATAAATTTGTATATATTAATAAATAAATTGCAATGAGTAGAATCACCTATTCATAACGAAAAGTCGATATGTTGATAATTCGCGACCCACTACGTCCTAATTTTTTCAAACCTCCGCGTTTTTATGGATTCTGACGCTTTTAATTAGTTTAATATAAGTATATACTATAATATTCGATGTTATGTAAATGTAAGCGCGTTCTTTTTGAGGAGTGAGTTTGTTCGATTTGCTTAATCTACATCACAGCTTGCACTACTTGTAGTAAGATATTTCGCTGTTTTTTCTTTTAAGTTTTGTAATCCACATGTTGTAAAGCTTTTGCAATCCACATGTTGTAAAGATTCTGCAGCTGAATAGTAACAGTGGTCAAGTAAGAGTGACCTTAGGGTTTTTGCGAAAAAGTGAGAATGATGAAATAAATTTTATCTTATGTGGAGAACTGTTGTAAATTTGTATCGCACTGTGATTCTTGAGTTTCTCCCGGCGTATTTGATAATCAAAATATCCACGGGTATGCTGCCGGTCTATAGTGTCCAACGGGCACAACGGGTCCAACGGGTCCAACGGTGCCCGTTGGACACTATAGACCGGCAGCATACCCGTGGATATTTTGATTGTATCGCACTATTTGTAATGGAACTTTTATAAGGCGATATTCTTACTGACTGGACATTGTACTTTCCTTTTTGCCTTAAAACATATCCATGGATATTGAAGTTTTTACTGATGTATACTACATTCAGAACAAGTGAGTAGCATGTCGACAACACAGGGAATATGCGTTGTGATAGAGCTAACGGAGAAATTTTACGACCGCCCATTTTGCGTACAGCGCGATTTACGAGCCAGGTACAGCCGACAACTGCCGCTGGAGTGTTTTGTGATTGCGTATGCCACGTTGGGCCACACGTACCGTATGCACAAGCCGCATCGTTTATATGTGTTCAGCAGCACGATGAATTCGGCATTCTCTACAAGCACGGTCCGTTTGCCGAAGGCTTTGGGCTAGGCACCGCATGAGCCTCTGGGCGCATTCACCCGAGCGAAACATCGAGGATCGTATGAAAATGAACAGACACGTAAAATCTGCTGCAGAAGATAAACGAATAGAGAATATAGGCTTTAACGTCCCGGCACAATCGCTTCAAAATCTGGACCGAACAGAAACAGAAAACGAGGCCCATTCCGTCTTTAGTTCCGCAAAATCTTGAGTATATTGCACTGGTCATACTTGTTCAGTGTAGCGGTGGTATTACAGTCACAAGTCGATTTGATACGTACCGTGATAGTTTGCCAGTAAACAGTGAACCGGACAACGACTCATTTTTCGGATACTGTTTGTGTGGCCTATTTAGTATCTGACAGCGATTATGCCAAGCTGTCAGGATAAATGGGGTTGGTAGCACTCCAGAAGATTTGTTTGTGACAATTTTAACCAGTGTTATGATGTATATCGAGTTAAAGATAAACTAACACTGGTACTAACAGAAATTGTTGGCTACAAAATTTTCTTTGCGTGGCTCCACTTTTGTAAATGGTGCGTCTACTATTCTAACAGTGGGAGTAGCAATGGGAGTTCAATCGTGTATGCGTACACATATTTGTGCCTTTTTAGTGGACTGCCATTTTTCAGTCGTGCGGCAGTGCAACATGGTAGACAATTATTGTACAGTAGTGCACAATTTTCTGCAATAACGCCCCGTGCCGACGTCAGTCCTGTTACCGATACACGGATATGCCATAATCGAAGCTGCTCCATTGCCGATTGGGTCTCCAGTTTGAAGGTGCGCAGGAAGCTCGGAATAAGGATTCCCGGCGTTACTGAGAAAATCTTACACGCAAATAATTCCGTGAGAAAACGACGGCCGCGAGGGATTAGCCGAGCGGTCTAAGGCGCTGCGGCTGGTCCCGGCGGAGGTTCGAGTCCTCCCTCGGGTATGGGTGTGTGTGTTTGTCCTTAGGATAATTTAGGTTAAGTAGTGTGTAAGCTTAGGGACTGATGACCTTAGCAGTTAAGTCCCATAAGATTTCACACACATTTCAGAAAACGACATTCTCTATCGGCTTTTATCATCGTCGGATCCAGTCATCTCCATATTCCAGAAAATGACCATTGAAGAAGATAAACAAATGCTACATGGCATAGAAGATATGCTTTTTTTTTTAACTATCTCCCCGTGCACACCCGTCAGCGACCCTTCTGATAGCGGTAATGACGTAAGGGACAAAAGTGACAACGATTCGACTGAAAACGTAAAATATCAGATAAAACATTTCAATGCGGCAATTTAAACTTCTAATTCATTATCAGCGACCTCGAAATACTTTATACCCGAACAGCTATTTGAAATTTTAGATCTACTAAATTGGTTCGATATTTTTAATTTTGTAATTGCGGCATCGTATTCGCAATCAGCATCACAAAAAATGTAAAAAAAAAACAAACAGAGTTCTACAGCATTTAATATCCGTTTTTCTATTACGTCGAAGCTTTGAAGCGAGTTGCCCACTATGGAGCAGCATCTGGATCATTAAAGATGACGCAAAAAGATATGGGGGAAAGCGACCATCCTGACAGTTGCCTCAAATGGTTTAGGAAACCAACAGAAAATCGAAGTCAGGAAGACCAGACTAGTATTTAAACCCTACTCAACCGCAAAGGAGTTGGGTTGTCTCGGGGAAGGAGACCAGACAGCAAGGCCATCGGTCTCATTCGATTAGGGAAGGACGGGGATGGAAATCGGCCGTGCCCTTTTCAAAGGAACCATCCTGGCATTTGCCTGGAGCGATTTAGGGAAACCACAGAAAACCTAAATCAGCATGGCTGGAGGCGGGATTGAACCGTCGTCCTCCCGAATGCGACTCCAGTGTCTAACCACTGCGCCATCTCCCTCGGTGCCCCGAAAGGAGTCGAGTGTCTCACGCGCTACGCAGTTTCCTCAACTTAGGTTGATGTGAAGCAAGATTTTCCCATTCTGCCACCTTCGAGATCATCATCACTATAGAGAGAACCTTTAGCTATCTTGTTAGTGTACATTCAATGCACTTAAAAATCTGAGAGATAATAGTGAAGCTGCTGTGAACTCAGTACTAACTAACGCAAATATATGATACGAAATACGGTATCTGTATGATGGCGGGCGAGCTACACACCTGCCCATCAAAACTGAAAAACAACCAAGGCGGCTTGCATCAAACTGGTGTGAAGTGTACCACTAACGGGGGTACGCGAATGATAAGCATTTCTGCATACTCACTCGAAGTAGGTACACTAACACTGCATAATTTGCTCTGAGCACTATGGGACTTAACATCTATGGTCGTCAGTCCCCTAGAACTTAGAACTACTTAAACCTAACTAACCTAAGGACATCACACAACACCCAGTCATCACGAGGCAGAGAAAATCCCTGACCCCGCCGGGAATAGAACGCGGGAACCCGGGCGCGGGAAGCGAGAACGCTACCGCACGACCACGAGGTGCGGACGCTGCATAATTACGTAGCATGTTCCTCATACAGAAATCTTGTTTGAATGGTCTTTAGGAAAAGTTGTATGGATTTTGCTGTCAGACTAATGTAAGTGCCAATAAAAAAATGTGCAGAACAATCCATAAAGTTCAAACAGGCCTCAACAGCACGCAGACTGAGACAAAATCTCAATAAATACTCCAAAACACTGTACCGTAACACATAAAAACGTTAACTTGAAAACGGCAATTTACCAATCGAGACTTATCTTTTATGTACATCTACATGTACACGGAAACTAAGCAAATCACACGGAAGTGCTGCCAGGAGGTTCGTCGAACAACCTTCACGATAATTCTCTATTATTTCAATCTTGAACAGAGTGCGGAAAATGGCTCTGAGCACTATGGGAACAGGGTGGGAAAAAGCTAACTCCTATATCTTTCCACGCGAGCTCTGGTTTCCCTTATTTTGTTATGATGATCGTTTCTTCCTATGCAGATTATGGTCAACAAAATATTTTCACATTCGGAGGAGGAAGTTTGTGATTCGAATTTCGTAAGAAGATGCCGCAGCAACCAAAAACGAATTTGATTTAACGATATCCACCTCAAATCCTGTATTATATCAGTGACAATCTCTCCCCTATTTCGCGATAATACAAAACGTGCTGCTCTTCTTTGAACTTTCTCTACGTACTTGGTTAATCCTACCAGGTAAGGATCCCAGACCGCGCAGCAATACTCCAAAAGATGATGGACAAGCTTAGTGTAGGCAGTCTCTGTAGTATATCTGTCACATTTTCTAAGTGTACAGCCAATAAATCGCAGTCTTTGGTTAGCCTTCTCCACAACATTTTCTATGTGTTCTTTCCAATTTAAGTTGCTCGTAGCTGTAATTCCTTGGTATTTAGTTGAATTTAGGCCCTTTAGATTTGCTGATTTATAGTGTAACCGAAATTTAACGCCTTCGATTTAGTACTCTTCTGGATGACCTCACACTTTTCATTGTTGGGGGACAATTGAAAATTTCCAGAATTATATATCTTTTCTAAACCGATTTGCAGTTTGTTTTGATCTTGTGATGACTTCATTAAAAGACAGCATCATCTGCTAAGACGGTTGCTCTGATTGTCTCCTAAATCATTTATATAGACAAAGAACAGCAGAGAGCCTACAACATTATCTTGGGAAACGTTAGAAATCACTTCTGTTTTACTCGATGACTTTTCGTCAGTTACTAAACAAGGCGACTTCTCTGACAGCAAATCACGCATCCAGTCACATAAGTGAGACGATATTCCGCAAGCACACAATTTCACTACAACCCACTTGTGTGGTACAGTGTCAAAAGCCTTCTGGAAATCAGAAAATACGGTATCAGTTTGAAATTCCTTGTCAACAATGTAAATAACGGGCTAATAAAATCATTTTACAGTAGAAAACGGGAAAATGTTTAATATGTCATTCATTAAAAATAAATTACCGACAGTGAAAAGTGCATCCTTCAGTGATACGTCACTACCAGCTGAAGTTCCTGTATATGCAAATGCATATATACCAGGGACTGACAAATTAAGTCACAGAAGCTTATACATTCATTCAGAAAGCTCCTTTGTCGGCATTTTCTAAACTGCTACAACTAAATTTCGCGGCTTTCTTTTACGCAGTTTCATGTTTTACTTTACAAATATCTGCTTGAAATACGCTTTTTTACTGAGTATGTGGTTACTGTTGTGCATAAGCGTAAAACTTGTGTGAGAAAATTACGAAAACAAAACATTCTAATACAGAGACAGGTGCTCCCTGTAGTGCTTCATTAAAGAACAATTGTGAGTAGCATGACGAAATCACGGAAAAAAACAGAAATTATGACGATACCATTGAGAATGGCGTAGCTTCTCGAAAAATGAATTTAGAGCAGATATATGACTATGTTGTACGTGTTGCTTCTCATATTTTATACTATTCTTCTTCAAGTCTAAAATACAATCCTTAATTCAGTATTGTAATTCTGATATTGCGTGAAGAGATTTATACCAAAAGAACATTGCATTCTGGAAAAAACAATTAATAAGTGGACTGTCTATTGTGGATACTACTACAGAAGTAACTTATGATTAAAAAAAGATAAAACATTATGGTCAAACAGTTACAATAGGGGAACATATAGCATATCTAATAATTTCAATATTAAAAATAGCATACAAAAGGAAGAAAAAGCAGATACAAATAGGAAACAGCAGAATAGCAAAGAGTAGAATCATAAAATAAAAAAATAATAATGTAGAAAAACAGATGTTGCATGAAAGGAGATTAAATGCAGTATCGATCCTTTATGAAAGAGATGCAATATGTCGCAAGAATGTTTTAAAATACCTGATTAACAGTCCTCCGACAACGATATAGGGTGGAAACGCAGAAATCGGAGGTATTTGTCAGTTACAGTGCCATCTACCACAGATGAGAAACTAAGGTTTGAGTAAACGGTACGTATTTTATTGGCGTAGAATCAGAATGAACAATAAAACTGTAGGGGTTCCCATTTGAAAACACAAAGCTGACCTCGCCCACGCAGGAGGGGTCGTTAGAAGGTGGCCAGTGGTAACACAGTCAGATATCCCCTTTACTAACATTAACGTTTCACCTAGAACGTTTTATCACGGTTGTTTTCGAGATATCTACACTATTTGATCAAAAGTATCCAGACACCTGGCTGAAAATGACTTACAAGTTCGTGGCGCCCTCCATCGTTAATGCTGGAATTCAACATGGTGTTGGCCAACCCTTATCCTTGATGACAGTTTCCACTCTCGCAGGGATACGTTCAATCAGGTGCTGGAAGGTTTCTTGGGGAATGGCAGCCCATTCTTCACGGAGTGCTGCACTCAGGACAGGTATCGATGTCGGCCCGTGAGGTCTAGCATGAAGTCGGCGGTCCAAAACACCCCAAAGGTGTTCTATAGGATTCAGGTCAGGACTCTGTGCAGGCCAGTCCATTACACTGACGTTACTGTCTTGTAACCACTCCGCCACAGGCCTTGCATTAGAGAAGAGGTGCTCGATCGTGTTGAAAGGTGCAATCGCCATCCTCGAATTGCTCCGGGCGCTGATAACCTCGCTGTTGTGCGCCCTAAAACACTAATCATCATCATCATCGAACTGCTCTTCAACAGTGGGAAGCAAGAAGGTGCTTAAAACATCAGTGTAGGCCTGTGCTGTGATAGTGCCACGCGAAACAGTAAGGAGTACAAGCCCCATCCATGAAAAACACGACCACACCATTACACCACAGCCTGCGAATTTTACTGTTGGCACTACACACGCTGGCAGATAACGTTCACCAGGCATTCGCCATACCCACACCCTGCCATCGGATTGCGACATTGTGTACCGTGATTCGTCCCTCCACACAACGTTTTTTCACTGTTAAATCGTCCAATGTTTACGCCCCTTACACCAAGCAAGGCGTCGTTTGCCATTTACCGGCGTGATGTGTGGCTTATGAGCAGCCGCTCGACCATGGAATACAAGTTTTCTCACCTCCCGCCTGTCATACTACCTACAGTGGATCCTGGTGCAGTTTGGAATTCCTGTGTGATGGTCTAGATAGATGTGCGCCTATTACACATTCCGACCCTCTTCAACTGGCTGCGGTCTCTGTTGTCAACACACGTGGTCGGCCTGTACACCTTTGTGCTGTACGTGTCCCTTCATGTTTCCACTTCACTATCACATCGGAAACAGTAGAGCTAAGGTTGTTTAGGAGTGTGGGAATCTCGCGTACAGATGTTTGACGCAAGTGACACCCAATCACCTGAGCACGTTCGACGTCCGTGAGTTCCGCGGAGCGCCCCATTCTGCTCTCTCACGATATGTAATGACTACTGAGGTTGCTGATATGGAGTACCTGGCAGTAGGTGGCAGGACAATGCACGTAACATGAATAACGTACGTTTTTGCGGGTGTCCGGCTACTTTTGATCACATACTTTGATTGTCTCATGTTAAAACAATCACCTTGTACATAATGCATTAACGGGAAGTGTTGTTGTCATAAATCTTGAGAAGCTCTCAGCCAGTTTATCTCAGATTTTCACAGGAGTCACACTCATAAACATTCATATGGACACGGACTATATATGGTCTTAAACCACCAACGTACAGGTTTCCTGTTAAAACCTACTGCGAGAAAGAAAATGCTATGCTTTGCTCTGTTGTGAATAGGTGCGTCTTTTTTCTCGCAATTAATTTTAACTACGATAATAGGGAATTTAAATAATTTAAAAATGGTTTCTTTCATACATAGTCTCTCCCATTATAGCTACATATTTTAAACAAAAATTGTATACACTGTTTTCTTTTCTTCCTTGCAATCGGTTTTCACAAAACCAGAAAAGTTGTGCATGTTTTCCTCTTTGTTTATCGGCCTTGTATTTATGACTTGTCAGCTTATGATTAGAGTACTACTGCGGAATCTGAACTTGCAATAACAATAAAAAAGTCTTAAGATCACAGGGACGGGAAGGAGTTGACGGACAGTGAAAGGAAATGGAAATAGAGAGGGGGGGAAAGGAGGAGATGGACAGAGAGAGAGGGAAGAGGAGATGGAGAGTGAGAGAGGAGAAGGAGATAGAGAAAGGAGAGGGGTTGATGGACAAGGCCGGGGGGAGTATGAAGAAATAGAGAAAGCGCTGAGTAGGAGAAGATAGACAGACAGACAGACGGATAACAGGTGGTTAGGACATATATCAAATTCACATACATGTTTAGCAACTGGGAAGCAGTCCGAGTTCGTTAGTAATTAATAAAAATTGATACACTTGAGGTACACAGGACATACATTTCAGACCTCGCAGAAATCGTAGACCGAACTTGGAAAACACGAATTTTTTTTCACTAAAGGATAATATAGTCGTGGAGGTCACGTGAAAAAGACAGTCTGCACTGTTTCGCTTCCCCTGACGAAGGAGACTGCTTGTATTCTGCTACGCGAGTGAACGGAGCGTAGCGACAGAGGCCTCATAAGAAAACAACGGCGCTGTTGCTTTTTTACGGCAGTTGCAAGGAGACTCCGGCGTCACGATTTTCACCAACTCATCCCGATTCCCTGCTGCTTCTCAGTACGCTTGCCAGATGTTAATTACTCGACGGTCGCAGTGTAAAGCGAAAATTAGTGTTCGTTAGATATAATTTAATTTCTCTCTACGACAGTAATTCATAGCCTTAATGATGTGTGGATAAATAAAACATGCGCGGAAGGCGGGTCGGGTAACCAGAAACCGAGATTTTAAAAGGCTTATTTAACGCTCCCAGAGGAAAAGAGCGGAGAGGACCAGAGTGCCGCCATATTTCAATGGCGATTTCTCATTTGGAACGGACAAATGTACCTCCGGCCTAGTCTCTTTTTATTGATGTGTCTGTCCCGTGATACGCCTCACTACAAATGATATATATTTATACTTCCCCGTCGACAAGATATGTGGGGCAATAAACTGTGTTTGGGTTTCCGCACCCTCCTGTTTATACAGCTTCAAAGTTATTAGACCAAAAGCCATGAAGTACAGCCAGTGACAGTTATAACATTATTTGCTGTCTATATCACGTAAACTAATTCCTTTCGGAGCACTTACCCAGCATAACATCGAGTTTACGCACATAATGCCGTGGGAGTTTCATCTCCTTACACTAATGTGCTTATTTCATACATGACGTAATATGAAGTTTGCTGTAAACAAAAATTTGACTCCAATTTCATATTTACTCTCTGCAGCCAAAAAAGATTGCAATAACCACTGGACACTGCCATTTCCCCAAAGGTCAGTTCACAAGGCGGTTCATAAAGTCCTGAAAAGGCTTACACCCACAGGAATAACTGTACAGTTTTCAACTAATATATTTCTTGAGTTTCATTAACCTATCGAAACCAATTTTCATACCGCGTTCTAGCAAGAGGAGGGGCAGGGGATACTTTATTCTCGACATAAAAATATTAAAAAAGACAAATTGCGTTCATTGTTGTTAACTCTTGTTAACAACGCCGTTTTTAAGTAGGTGCTGATGTATAAATAGTGTCCTGAACCAGAAGATACGTTTTAGCACAACCTTAGGAGTACGAACACATTTTTCCTAATGTGGTCACAGACAGATTCGACTCCTTTACGAAAACAACATATTTTCAAAACAAACAAAAAATACAAGTTTCGTTAATTATCGTTGGGTTTTATTCACAACATACTCTCTAAACATATACTGGTGTGAGAAGGCTCCTGAACTTGAAAATATGGATATGACATTTGTTACGAAAAGTCACATTTACTACTGAGACTTAAATTTTTGGGTTACGTTTCACATAAAAATTCAAAACAATTACGGAATCTTGTATAAGAAATCATTAAAAACTGTACATATTTTTTTCACAATTTTAAAATATCGGGCAGACGTCTAGACTTCAATACTTTCAAAAGTGGGCATAAAGT
This sequence comes from Schistocerca americana, assembly GCF_021461395.2. NCBI lineage: Eukaryota > Metazoa > Arthropoda > Insecta > Orthoptera > Acrididae > Schistocerca > Schistocerca americana. The sequence continues at coordinate 504,101,175 of NC_060121.1, read as the reverse complement.
ACCACTGTCCCTGCACCCCTTTGTATTGCGAGGGTTAATGTATCTCATCACTAATGAACGATCGTTATTTCCGATTTGTATAAAGACATCGTTTCCTAGTGCGTGTTTCCCTTTCTAGTGTCCGATTCTCCAATAAAATCACGTTGATTTCCTGTAATTACCCGTATTCCTGGTTTCTGATTTCCACGCTAAATAATTGTCGGATGACTTTTAAACGGGTATCGGTAAAGAAAAACAAAGCCAGTCTTCTAAGTAAGAATTGATTTATTATAGGGTAACTGAACCTTTACAAGTAATCTCCTCCATGTCCACCTGTTCGCCAACAATTGGTGGCGGCGATGATTTCTGTAAGGGGCGATCAAAAAGTTTCCGTATGAGGGCATTGGTCCAGTGTATATGCAACGTACATATACCCCATGGAAAGGAGGAAGATTAGGTTTAACGTCCCGTCGATATCGAGGGCATTAGAGACGGAGCACCAGTTAGATTGTGCCAAGGATGGGAAAGGAAATCGACCGTGCCCTTTCAAAGGAACCATCCAGCCATTTTCCTGGAGCGATTTAGAGAAACCATGGAAAACCTAATTCAGGACGGCCGGACCCGGGTTTGAACCGTCGTCTTTCCCAATGCGAGTCGAGTCTAGTGTGCTAACCATTGCACCATCTCGATCGGTAAACACACACACACACACACACACACACACACACACACACACACGATGCTGATGTGTAAACACCGACACGAAGGGATTAGTGTGGCGTTCGTGTCTTTCCGACGCGCATGCGGTATATGCGGAAACATGAACTATGGCTACGTTATTACCAAGTGCGTCAAAGAAGGACCAACGTGCAGTTATTCTTTTGTGGGCTGCCGAAGGACAAACATCGGTAGACATCTATCGGAGAGTGAAGAATGTCTATGGGGCAGCATGACTCTCGAAAATCACCTTTGTGGAATGATGGACCTAGGAGCGCTACTGCTTCATGATACAGGACATCTCCATATCGCAAATATCGTAATGCTGATGCTACACTAACTTAATTGGGATACACTCGAGCACCAGCCCTATAGTGTCGATCTCACCCCATGTTATTTTCACGCCTTAGGTCCCTTAAAAAAGGCCTTGAATGGTTGAAGATTCCTGTCGAACGGATACGGTCGCAGGTTTGAATCCTGCCTCCGGCATGGATGTGTGTGATGTCCTTAGGTTAGTTAGGTTTAAGTAGTTCTAAGTTCTAGGGGACTGATGACCTCCGATGTTAAGTCTCATAGTGCTCAGAGCTATTTGAACCATTTTTGTCGAACGGAGATGTGCAGCAGACAGTTACGGACCTCTCACGCCGCAGGGTACGGTGTTCTAGAAAACCCGTACCTCCAACCTAGCGCATTGGTGGGATGATTGCCTCAGTGCTCATGGCGATTTTGCCTGATTGTCATAACGATCCTGGACTGTATGACGTTCGAACCGAAACTTATCGATCACCACTTATCTCTCACGATCAATAATAATTTTTATCATCGGGATATAGATGACAACTTGATCAAAAAAGATATTATGTGTTTTCTTAGAAAAAAAAGATTACCTTCGCTTCGATTCCCCATTTGTCGACATGTTATAAAAATCCTAAGGTATAAGTAATCGACAGTGGCCTAACTATAGAACAGGATCTGTTAATTCACTTCCTTCCTTCCTGTCAGAACACGATTACAAAAACTGCAGTTAATGGGTATTTACTGCAGTCATCGACACAAGCGGTTTAATGAGGAAGTCATCGCATTCACATACGTTGGTGGTTGGATTCCCCCCTCCTCTCCCCTCTCCCCTCCCTCTCTCTCCACTTACTAGAATGAAAATGTTCCTGTTATTAGACGACTAGTTGAGTACCCGGCGTTGTCCCGGTATGTATTTATTCCAGTATTTACTAGTCCATCTCTTCCTTCTCCCTCTCCCTGCACATGTCCCCTCCCCTCTCTCTGTCCATCTCCCCTTCCATCCCCCATCTGTGTCCATCTGCTCCTTCCCCCTCGCTGTCTGTCCATCTCCTCCCATCTCTCTTCACGTTATCACACTCACCCCAATAGGTGTTAGGATGAGCTTTTTATCTGTAGTTTGCTCGCATACGCATATTTTATATATGTATAAGATATATTCTTTACAGTAATATGATCGGAGAACTTTTATCTAATGCTTGGCCCTCAGAGCATCACATTCCAGACTTATATTCAAATAATTTTAGAAGCGTCACTCTATATGATTCCTTTTGTCTTTAAGCACCTATAAATTTCAGGGTGCTTTGTTTGGAGTCAACAGACATTATTGCCTTGCAGAAAAACTCAATACATTACCTAACGAAACGCACATGGACAGAGACTGCTAAACAGCTCAAAAGGTTTCCACCGAACCTGGGAAGCAATGCGCTTTTACGTACGGACTCTTATTTCGAGAAAATTACGCGTGCACAAACGCCCTTACGTAGTTGCGCTGATGGAAATGCAAGCGCATGAGCAAAGTTGAACAGAAACAGAAATTATGTGGAAGCGACTTAAGGGGATGAAATTAAGTTGGAGTTAATGATTAGTTTATTTTAAATATACCATATTAATAACGTTCCAATAAAGTAACTGCGCAGACTATTAATGCTAAACTCGTTCTTTAGTGATCTGAAACTGTCTCATTGTTACGCCTTTCTTCGTCAATATGGGTCGTTTCTCTTTGATGTAATTTCACAATGATGCGTGCTCGCATGATTGATGGTAAACGGTACTCTTCACTGAATTTTGAAACCTGCCCTCTCATCTCTCTCACACGTCACTACAAAGTTCTTTCTTTCTAAAATTATGAATGTCTGTTTGTTGTTTCGTAATCCCTTATGATGCTGGATTAGATACGAAGCCCACACCCACCACAGCAGTATAAGTTTAAATGTCAACTAAGTCAGCAGACGAAGAGATTGAAGAAATTATTCACGTATTTAAGGGAGACGAAAATTTAATAGTCATTAGGGCCTGGAAATCGATAGTAGGAAAAGGAAGAGAAGGAAAAATGGTAGGTAAATGTGGACTGGAAGAAAGGAATGAAAGATGAAGACTACTGGTAGAATTTTGAACAGAGTATGATTTAATCATCGCTAATACTTGGTTTACGAATCATGAAAGTAGGTTCTATACGTGGAAAAGACCTGGAGACACCGAAAGGTTTAAGATTGATTATATAACGGTAAGACCGAAATTTTGGACCAAGATTTTAAATTATATGACATATCTAGAGGCAAAGGTGGATTCTGACCACAATTTTTGATTTTGAACTGTATATTAAAATTGAAGAAACTGCAAAACGCTAGGAATTTAAGGAGGTGGGACCTCTTTAAACTGAAAGAACCAGAGATTGTAGAGAGTTTCAGAGAGAGCATCAGGGAATGATTGACGAGAACAGAGGAGAGAAATACAGTAGAAGAAGAATGGGTAACTTTGAGAGATGAAATAGTGAAGTCAGCGGAGGATTAAGTAGGTAAAAAGACGAGAGCTACTAGAAATCCTTGAGTAACGCAAGAGATGTTGAATTTAATTGATGAAAGGAGCAAATATAAAAATGCAATAAATGAAGCAATGAAGCAGGAATACAAATGTCTAAAATACGAGGACTGGCTAAAGGGCAAATGTAAGGATTTAGAAGCATATATCACTAGGGAAAGATAAATACTGCCTAAGGGAAAATTGAAGAGACCTTTGGAGAAAAGAGAACCACATGTAGGGATATCAAGAGCTAAGGTGGTACACCAGTCCTAAGCAAAGAAGGGAAAGCTGACACGTGAAAAAGAGTATATAGACGGACTATACAAGGGAGATGTACTTGACGGCAATATTATAGAAACGGAGGAGGACGTACATCAAGATGAGATGGGAAATATGATACTGCGACAAGAATTTGACAAAGCACTGAAAGACATAAGTTGCAACAAGGCCCCGAGAGCAAACGTGATTCCACTAGAACTACTGATACCCTTGGGAGAGTCAGACATGATAAAACTCTTCCATCTAGTCAGCAAGATGTGTGAGACAGGTTAAATACTCTCAGAGTTCAAGAAGAATAAAATAATTCCAGTTCCACAGAAAGCAGGTGCTGACAGGTATGAATATTACCAAAATATCGCTCTTAAAATGTTGCGGTAGCAAAATACTAACACGAATTCTTTACAGAAGAACGGAAAAAGTGGTAGAAGCCGACCTCGTACAAGATCCGTTTAGATTAAGGAGAAATGTGGGAACACGGGAGGTAATACTGACGCTACGACTTACCTTATAAGGTAGGTTAAGGAAACGCAAACCTACATTTATAGTGTTTGTAGACTTAGAGAAAGCTTTTCACAATGTTGACTGGAACATTCTCTTTCAGATTTTAAAGGTGGCAGCAGTAAAATACAGGGAGTGAAAGGATATTTACAATTTGTACAGAAACCAGATGGCAGTTATAAGAGTCGAGGGGCATGAAAGGTAAGCATCCCCGATGCTATTCAATCTGTATATTGAGCAGGCATTAAAGAAAACAGAAGAAAAATTTGGAGTAGGAATTAAAGCCCAGGGAGAAGAAATACAAACTCTGAGGTTTGGTGATGACATTGATATTCCGTCAGAGAAAGCAAAAGATTGGAACAGCAGATGAACGGAGTCAACTGTGACTTGAAAGAAGGATATAAGATGAACACCAACAAAAAACCGAGGATAATGGAATTCAGTCGAATTAAATCAGGTAATGCTGAGGGGAGTAGAGTAAGAAATGAGACACTTAAAGTAGCAGATCAATATTACTATTTGGGCAGCAAAATAACTGATGGTGGTACGTGTAGAGAGGAAATACACTCCTGGAAATTGAAATAAGAACACCGTGAATTCATTGTCCCAGGAAGGGGAAACTTTATTGACACATTCCTGGGGCCAGATACATCACATGATCACACTGACAGAACCACAGGCACATAGACACAGGCAACAGAGAATGCACAATGTCGGCACTAGTACAGTGTATATCCACCTTTCGCAGCAATGCAGGCTGCTATTCTCCCATGGAGACGATCGTAGAGATGCTGGATGTAGTCCTGTGGAACGGCTTGCCATGGAGGCGGGCTGCACGATGTTGGGGTGTGAGCGGAAGACGGCCTAACGGTGTGCTGGACCGTAGCCCAGCTTCATGGAGACGGTTGCGAATGGTCCTCGCCGATACCCCAGGAGCAACAGTGTCCCTAATTTGCTGGGAAGTGGCGGTGCGGTCCCCTACGGCACTGTGTAGGATCCTACGGTCTTGGCGTGCATCCGTGCGTCGCTGCGGTCCGGTCCCAGGTCGACGGGCACGTGCACCTTCCGCCGACCACTGGCGACAACATCGATATACTGTGGAGACCTCACGCCCCACGTGTTGAGCAATTCGGCGGTACGTCCACCCGGCCTCCCGCATGCCCACTATACGCCCTCGCTCAAAGTCCGTCAACTGCACATACGGTTCACGTCCACGCTGTCGCGGCATGCTACCAGTGTTAAAGACTGCGATGGAGCTCCGTATGCCACGGCAAACTGGCTGACACTGACGGCGGCGGTGCACAAATGCTGCGCAGCTAGCGCCATTCGACGGCCAACACCGCGGTTCCTGGTGTGTCCGCTGTGCCGTGCGTGTGATCATTGCTTGTACAGCCCTCTCGCAGTGTCCGGAGCAAGTATGGTGGGTCTGACACACCGGTGTCAATGTGTTCTTTTTTCCATTTCCAGGAGTGTAAAATGTAGACTGCCAATGGCAAGGAAAGCGTTTCTGTAGAAGAGAAATGTGTTAACGCCGAGAAAAGTTTTAAGTGCCAGGAAGTCTTTTCTGAAGGCATTTGTATGGAGTGTGGCCATGTATGGAAGTGATACATGGACAACAAGAGATCAGACACTTTTGAAACGTGATGCTACAGAATAATGCCGAAGATTAGATGGGTAGATCACATAACTAATGAGGAGTTACTGAATAGAATGGGGAGAAAAGAAATTCGTGACACAACCTAACGGGATCGGTTGGTACGGCACATCCTGAGACATCAAGAGATCACCAATTTAGTACTGGAGGGAAGAGTGGGGGGAGGGGTAGAAATCGTAGGAACAGCAGATTCAGAAGAACGTAGGTTGCAGTAGTTATTCGGAGATGAAAAGGCTTACACAGGGTGGAGTAGAATGGAGAGCTGCATCAGACCAGTCTTCGGACTGAAGGCCACAGCAACAACAATTGGAATTCCTCCTGACCTGACTGATGGAAGTCAGTAAATGTAAAAAATTAAATGGACTCAGGTTGCCAGAAAATCTTTCGTGTCATCTGTTGGTGTAAATATAATTGATTATTCAGATCACACTGTATAAAAGATCACAGGCATACATTATGATTCAGGTAATTAAAACTAGCTAGACCTGCGACTTTTTCTTCTCCTTCGTTAAATTTACTAACCGAACAATGCTGTGTCAACATATCCCGACGATTCCAGTTTTCAGAATTCTGTGCAAGACGCAGAAACATTATTTCCTCTGTAGCAAGAAACAGTAATTATATCGATGTTCTCCACCTAACAGCAACGGGAATGGAACAGTAGTGTTTATTGATCAAACTTATAGGTTTATGAATCAATTTCCTTTCCGTTTTCGACCAGTGTCAAATCAAGTAAAATTTCATGTTGTTTGCGACATTGCAAAACCAGGCGGCTGTGGAAACTTCTTTGTTTCCATCTTTGCAGCTTCTCTGTAGTCAATTTAACTGTCTTATGTGTGTTTCAGTTCGTCTCAGTTTTCTCTTATAGTATAAAATCATTTGATAAAACGACAGGTTGTCTTCATTTTCGTGAATAGTGTCTCAGCTGTACAAGTGATTGACTGTCCTCATTTCTGTACTTTGATTTGATTTTTAATAATTATTGTTCAGCTGTTCACATAATCCTTGGCAGTAATGCAACCTTGCAGAATGTCCACGTGGCCTACAGAACATTACGATATCGCTGAGCAAATCGTCCAGGAATCTCCGCCATTTCTCACTCATGAAACGTAAACTCGACAGTAAGTTTTAAATAGTGTGAAACAAGACTCAGTCCAAATGGCTTTCTTCTATTGCTCAATAGTCCAGGTTCTATGGCTTCGGCATAATGTTTTTCTGTGACGGTCATCTGCATTACTGCTGTGTGGTTTTGGAATTCTAGCTCGACCTGCAATTCACCTCTTAGACGATGTTTCGTTGAGATATTCGCACGCTGACACTTGTTGATAGCCCAGCACTGAAATCTGCAGCAATTTGCGGAAGGGTTGCACTTTGTCACGTTGAACAATTCTCTTCAGTCATCGTAGGTCCCGTTCATGAAGTATCTTTTTCCGAGCGCAGCGATGTCGGACATCTGATGTTTTAGAGGATTCTTGATTTTCACGGTACACTCATGAAATGGTCGTACGGGAAAATCCCCATTCCATCGCTACCTCCGAGATGCTGTGTCCCATCGCCCGGGCGCCGACTATAAACCGCGTTCAAACTCACTTAAATCTTGATAACCTGCCATTTTAGCAGCAGTAAACGATCTATCAACTGTGCCAGACACTTTTCGTCCTTTGTAGGCGTTACCGACCGCAGCACCGTATTCTAGTTCATCTTGTTCAAATGGGACTTAGCATCTGAGGTCATCAGTCCCCTAGACTTAGAACTACTTAAACCTAACTAACCTAAGGACAACACACACATCCATGCCCGAGGTAGGATTCGAACCTACAACCGTAGCAACGCGCAGTTCCGGACTGAAGCGCCTAGAACCGCTCGGACACGGCGGCCAGCAGTTGGCCTTAATATCGAGCAATTTGTCTCTATATCAAATCTCTCTCATGAAGGGGCAGAAGATCGGTCGAATTCTCGGAAAAGTTTGAGATGCCCCTAACAATGGATGTTTAGGCAGAAGAGGTGCAATACTGGTGAAAAATATGCATCTCATTCTGGAAAAACAGTAGATAGAAAGGATGTACGATCTACCTGCACTGTCCTCTTAAAAGTTTTGAGAAAGTAGGTGAAAGCAGTGTGAGACAGATACTCGAAACAGTCTGGGAAATTAATGAGTTTAATGTTTAGAATGCATTTGGCTGTGAACCTAAGGAATGTATGGAAGGTGAAGGTTACTTATGTATACCCATCACCTTTATGTCATAACATCTGGCGCAAAGAGAGTTTCAGGAAACGTGGGAGGAAAAACCCATTTCCTACTCGTCGATTAAAAGACGACGGACCGAGACACACCTACTGAAGTTATGTCCCTCTTAGATTACATCCCTCTCGCTCTTCATGGATTTTCTTGTCACTGAAAGCAAGAAGTTTGGGCAACAGACACATCTGCGATGAGAGTGATGAGTGGTTAAATACTTTCAAGCAACGAGTTATGCAGGTAAGTCTTCTAGCAAAATCTGCCTAAATGTTGTCGTTTGATTACACAGACCAACGACGGAAAAACTTTTTTGCTGAAGATACCTTATTCTTATGTATATTAAGTGGGAAATCCAAATATGTTACTTAAAACACTGTATCACCCACCATTTCTTCACATTTTACAGTTAAATATATTAAATTAAGCGATTTTTAAAGAATTTAACAGCTTTTATATAGTTAAAATAATTTAAAAAGGAGGTGTAATGAATGTAGACGACGTTGGTAGCACTGCTGAAAACCATTTGCTGGCAAAAAAGGTCGATTCTATTTTTGTGTTTACAGATGGTGTTTTGTTTCCTGTCAACCTACCCTCACTTTCGAATTTCTTGTACATGTGCTCAATAAAATGTCTAATCGTGGTTGGAAAAATTCTGCTGACGGTTTTTGTTATACTTGTGGTGAATTCGTGATTAAAAACCACCAAAGAAACATTACAGACTTTGTGAAAAAGGTTTATCTATCATACTTTGGATCTAAACTTGGTGATCAAGATAAATCTTGGGCACCGCATAATGTATGTTATGTGTGTGTTGAAGATCTGGGAAAATGGTCCAAAAAGGAGAATAATCCTTTAGATTTGCTGTTCCTATGATATGGAGGGAGGGATGGAGGGAGCCAAGAAACCATTCCGATGATTGCTACTTTTGCAGTGTTGATATTACTGGTCATAATTGGAAAAACAAGAAGGTAATAAGCTACCCTAACCTTCCGTCAGCCATCCGACCAGTAGGGCACGGTGTAGATTTGCCGGTTCCTGAACCACCAGATGATTTAAATTCTGTTCCAACAGAAGTGTTTTCCGATGTACAATCTGATTTACATGAACCAGATGATGATGAATTCTATTGTAATACCGAAAGTCTAGAGCCCAAATTGTTTCTCAGACCGAGCATAATGATTTGGTTAGGGATCTAGGGTTAACGAAAGAAAAGGCTGAATTGCTTGGCTCTAGATTAAAAGAAAAGAACTTACTGGCAGTTGGAACCATCATACACATGTATAGAAAGAGAGAGCAGCAATTTACCATTTTTTATTCAACAAGAACGTGATTTAGTGTACTGCTCAGACATTCTTGGGCTGATGAATGAGTTTGGTATTGAATACAAAAAGGAAGACTGGAGGCTGTTTATTGATTCATCCAAAACTAGTTTAAAGGCTGTTTTATTACACAATGGTAACATGTATGGATCTATACCTGCTGGACATTCTGTACATATGAAAGAAAGCTTTGAAAACCTAGAAATGTAGCTAAATAAAATAGGCTATTCTGCTCATGGTTGGATGATATGTGTAGATCTAAAAGTAACATGCATGCTCCTTGGTCAGCAAGGTGGCTTTACCTAATTTCCTTGTTTCTTGTGTAAATGGGTGTAGAAAAAACTGGCCTGTGAGGGATTCTTTAAATCCTGGTGAGAAGAACATTCTACGCAAAAACCTGGTAGATCCAAAAAATGTACTCCTACCACCTCTACATATAAAGTTAGACCTAATGAAACAGTTTGTAAAGGGTTTGCCTAAAGATGCACCAATTTTTAAGTATCTCTGCCAAAAGTTTCCACGCCTTTCAGAAGCTAAACGAAAAGAAGGCGTGTTTGTCGGACCTGACATTAGAAAATTGAAGTTTGATGTTAATTTAGAATTCACAATGACCTTAAATAAGAAAGAAGCATGGGTATCATTCTAGCAAGTCGTTACAAAGTTCTTAGTACATGAAAAGAGCCAGAATATGTTTCTATTATATCTACAATGTTAAAAAAGTTTAAGACTTTAGGTGTTTAATGAGCCTGAAAGTTTACTTTTTGAACTGTCACCTTGATTACTTCCCGGACAATATGGGAGATGTTAGTGACGAGCAAGGAGAGCGTTTTCACCAGGACTTTAAAGTGATCGAGAAACTCTACCAAGGCTGCTGGAACACACGATGGGGACAACTGTTGGTCACTTCACCGAGAAGTTCAGCAAGCGACTCATCGTAGAAAAAGCTACACTAGAAGCTTTAAACAAAAAAGAGAAAGAAAATACAGACCAATTCCAGCTGACAAGTGAAACCTGTGTTAACACATATCGTTGTTTTAAGTAACTCACTGTAAATACAAATCACGCTTACGTTGTAACAAAGCATTTCATTAATTTCCCCGTTTCCCGTATAGCATAGGATTTTTATACTACAAATAAAAAGCATTTGGCTCGAATACAAAGCCTGTGTTTGGATTCATCTCATAAAAATCTGTAGAGATCAGCTATCAAAGTAAAAAAATAGTTTAAGAAAATTTTCGCTGGCCTGTGTTATCTACTCTACTACTTTTTTTGCCAGCGTATGTGATCTGGGTAACGTAATGGTAATCTGTTTGCTGTTGTATATTTCACGTGATATAGGACTGTTTCTTCTTCTTTATGTATCTGTACGCTGGAATATACAGGTTAATAGCCATAAAGAACTAAACTGATGTTAGAAAAAACTTATTCAGATTTGTGGATCAACCGTAAACTTCGATCCTCTGCATCCCCGAACTCTCATTTCGGCGCCTACGGTTTCTTCCCGGGGAAGCTGAGTTGTAAGTGAGAGAGGGAACAAACTCATTTGGAAGAATGTCGAATACCGACATCTACAGTCCGTAAAGTGGTGTTTCACACTATTGGAATGGGATGTCGACAGCTGCTGCTGCGAGATTTTTGCTGTGCTCGCAAATGAAGCGCTACCGGCACCTATGGCGGGAGGTTCGCCTGCGTCGCGCCGCGTAACGGCTGCGGCGCGGCCTTCACGGCTCGGCCCTCGCCGGACCTCTCGACGCCGCTTCCCGTATTTAACGCGCTATGAATTCATAAGCGCGCGGCATTAGCCGGAGCATCGCGTGCTGCCGTCGTATCGGGCTCACCCCGCGAGCACAAACCCTTAATTACCAATTGCGGTCGGAGAGAGATAAAAAGGCCCAAAATGTTATATTTCGCGTCGGTGGGAATTAAAACGTTTTTAGCGGCCGGCGAGCTCGCCGTATCGGCGCAATCTCCGGCATTGGCCACGGGCCGCAGCGCGCAGAACGCGGGGCGAACTGGTGCAGCAGCAGCGCCAAATGCCGTGGGAACCGAGGCGCCCACGGCGGCGGAGATGTAAGGTGTGCAGCGCCGTACACGGTGTGCGCCCCCTGGGAACGCTTGCAAATTACACGTCGCAGTCGTGGTGCTCACCATACCCTCCTTTAATTGTAAGGCGTACTACGTATATTAACCGAACTGCGGTAGCAGTAGCACGTTAGGCTCTAGAATACCCAGAGAGAGTACCGTCTGTGGGCGAGCAGCTCAAACCTCTGTGCAGTGGAAGAAGGCTGCAACTTTGGGTCTGTCCTGGATGCGTGCTCGGGTAGCAGAAGTTGTTCAGGGACTCCGGACAGGATGGAAAATCCCTGTCTTAAGCAACATAAAATTTGTTCATGTGAAAGGCATCTTTTTTTAGAAGCCATTGGAAATAAAAGTTCGAAGAAATGTGACTGGTAGGTTACGCTTTCCTAACCACTTTAACGGAGTGACTTCTAAAAGTATTGATTAGTTTTAAGATAATAATCCGCCAGTTTAGCCGAGAGCGCTAATGCGCTGCTTCCTGGACACGGGCAAGCGCGCCAGGCCCCGGATCGAATCTGCCAGCTGATTAACGACGAGGGACGGTGTGCCGGCCCGCTTTGTTGTTGTTTTTAGGCAGTTTTCCACATCCCACTAGGTTAATACCGGGCTGGTCCCCACGTCCTGCCTCAGTTACACGCCTCGCAGCCATTTGAAACACGTTCGCACTATTTAATGGTTTGCACTAGATACAGAGAGTTGAGGTACACTAATTCCGTCCTAATTCGAGTAAAACTGAAGTGATATCAGGTGTTCCCCAGGGAAGCGTCCTGGGACCTCTGCTGTTCCTGATCTATATAAATGACCTGGGTGACAATCTGAGCAGTTCTCTTAGGTTTTTCGCAGATGATGTCTAGTAAGGTCATCCGAAGACCAGTATCAGTTGCAAAGCGATTTAGAAAAGATTGCTGTATGGTGTGGCAGGTGGCAGTTGACGCTAAATAACGAAAAGTGTGAGGTGATCATCATGAGTTCCAAAAGAAATCCGTTGGAATTCGATTACTCGATAAATAGTACAATTCTCAAGGCTGTCAATTCAACTAAGTACCTGGGTGTTAAACTTACGAACAACTTCAGTTGGAAAGACCACATAGATAATATTGTGAGGAAGGCGAGTCAAAGGTTGCGTTTCCTTGGCAGGACACTTGGACGATGCTACAAGTCCACTAAAGAGACAGCTTACACTACACTCGTTCGTCCTCTGTTAGAATATTGCTGCGCGGTGTGGGATCCTTGCCAGGTGGGATTGACGGAGGACATCGAAAGGGTGCAAAAAAGGGCAGCTCGTTTTGTGTTTTCACGTAATAGGGGAGAGAGTGTGGCAGATATGATACGCGAGTTGGGATGGAAGTCATTAAGGCAAATACGTTTTTCGTCGCGGCGAGATCTATTTACGAAATTTCAATCACCAACTTTCTCTTCCGAATGCGAAAATATTTTGTTGAGCCCAACCTACATAGGTAGGAATGATCATCAAAATAAAGTAAGAGAAATCAGAGCTCGAACAGAAAGGTTTAGGTGTTCGTTTTTCCTGCGCGCTGTTCGGGAGTGGAATGGTAGAGAGATAGTATGATTGTGGTTCGATGAACCCTCTGCCAAGCACTTAAATGTGAATTGCAGAGTAATCATGTAGATGTAGGTATAGATGGGGGGTAAGGGGTGGCGGCAGGAAGGGCATCTGGCCACCCCTTAAAAATGAACCATGCCAAATCCGATTTAACAGTGCCGAACCTGTTTAAAGACGCCGGGCAAAGGCGCTAGCGAAAGAAGAAAAAGAAGTTTTAAGATAATAGTTACTTTTATACAAAGTATATATAAAAACAAAAAACTATCTACACATTTATATCTACTATGTAAGGTTCTAATGTCCCTGAGATTTACAATATAAGGGAAACCTGTATTAAAATATGCAAAATACTCCAATGAGTACATTCTGTAATTTTGAACGAATTCTGGCTAGTAGAAGCTGAGAAAAAGTAGTCTCCATTCTTAAAAATTTCAGCTTATGGAAAACAGGTATTAAAGTTGTCAGTGCATCCCAGCTCCACATGCATAGTCTTCCATCCAATCTTGCCACTTTCTTTTTCGTCCTTGTCTGCGCTGAGTTGCCCTTGTTTCGAAGTCTCCAATAGCTATCTCTGGTGCTATAAGTCTTTCTTTATCAAAATTTGACATTTGTTTCACTGTGGAACGACCAACGGTTTGTAGCAATCTATTCGGGACTTCAAACCTTCCAACACTTCCCTCGTTGGATTTGTTACTGCACCAAAGACATCAAAATGCAGTGTACTAATTGCTACAAACACTGTCTTGTGAATTCTATCCAAGGTTATGTTGTAGATGGACACATTAGGATTCTGGGCGCAGCCATGAAGACATTTCTTCAACAGATTTGCATTTGACAGATATTTGGAAGTGTCTTTCAAGACCTCCACTGGTGAAAGAAATAGCTGATTTTTTAATAAATTTATCACCATTTTTCTTTGCTCTGATGTCTTTGGACCATGAATCACTTTCGGGAGGGAAGAGGCCAGAAATGGGTTTATCGTATTTTGAAGAGAGGTTAAACAAAACTGCCGGTACAGCTTTTCTCATATCTTCTGTGCTGCTAACAATCTGCCTGATGGCCATGCCAGAATAATTTTGAATTCTGTCTATGATATATTCCGTGAGTATGTTTTTACCATCTAATCACATGCCGTCTTCCAATTGCTTTCCCTGGCATGCAGTTTTCAGTATGATAGATTCTGTGAATTCGCATTTGCACTTTACTTAAGCAGTCCAGCTTACTAATAACTACATTTTCTCCACATGGCTTCTCTTCCTCAGTTGCTCTGAAAGTTTTTGAGCCCCCATCTTCTAAGTCATTGCACTCGGAGGTGGGGGATTCAGATCTCAGATTTCATTCTGGAAATTGTCAAATGTACATGGGTATGCCTGCACAGTGTTTTATTTAAATAAAAGAATAAACCAGAAATAAAGAAAATGTATGTATTATATATTATTTGAAATGGGAAATTCAGTAGATTATGGACAATCAAAAAAAGCAAAATTTGAAATTTGCAAGGTTTCAACCTGTCTAGAGCCCCTTAAGGAGACAGATTGCGACAAGTCGGAAATCCAGATTCGAGTCCCGGCCTAGCACAAATTTTCATGTATCACCAACAGATAATATCTTTGTACCTAATGCCGCTAATATCAGAAAGATTCCGCAGTTGTAAATAAATTTCGTATTTAGTACAGCTGTAGGTCCGTCACCAATGTCTGTTTCCTTAGACATTGATAAAAATTAGTACCTCGTGCCTAGACCGCCTCTGTGGCCTTCCTAAAAACAAGCACTGTTAATTTTACGAAATTCCCTTTCTTATTTCGTAATTTGCCTAAATGTAAAATGCTGGTATGAGATGAAACCAAAAACAAAAGTGCGGTCCCATCTTCTCTGCCTTGCCTCTACATGAGCGGATACGGTTGTGATACGACCGATCACTATCTTATTATAGTCCGTGAGACGAATGGCTGGTACTGGCAGTTCACATGGCCAGGTAACAAAGTTGCCGGACATGGCTTACGGCTTCCCCTGTCCCACCGCCGCCAGTGGCGTTGTGTAGCACAAGAAAATGTAAGTCGTATTTATATCGGTGGATTGATTTACTGTTAGTATTTACTATTACTATTAACTAGAAAAACTGAAAAGGCCTATTTAGTAACTAGTATGCCGAAATCTCGTAAAAATATTCCTTATACTTCACAGTATGATCGTGCGCACAAATGTACACTGACGAGCAACAACACAGGGCCTTTACATTAATATTTTAGGTCCATTGAAAGACGTATACATTGCCGGCGATGGGCGAGGCTTGACAGAATCTCTGACCAGAGAATAGTTTATCGTTAGCTGTTGCTAGTCTGCGCTTGACCGCGCGAGTCGACAGTAGTAGTAGTCAGTCGACAGTAGTCGTCAGTCCGTGCTAGTCGGCGGGAGTCGGCATGCGTCGGCTGTGTGCTCTGCTCGCGACTCTGGTCAGGAGTCTGGAGGATGAGTATTGTTGTGGAGGGTGAAGAGGCAGCCTTGCGCATATTTAATAATGTATGTTAATTGTAATTTAATTTGTTCCAAAAAAAACCCCAATAATAATTTTATAATGTAAAGCAACTCTTTTAAAGAAAAGCATTCATTTCAATTTAAAGAATATTTCAAATGCATGATAATTCCTTTCAATAATCAAAAAAAATATACGCCAGCATTGTACGAAGCTGTGTCGAAAATTTTCAACTTAAGAGCAGATATAATTGCGGTTTTTATTGAGGTAAGAATTTTTGCTATTTTATTCAGAATACAGGGCCGAAGGGCAGCGCTGCTGTCCTCATAAAATTTATCAGGTTACTAAACTTTTTTATTATTTTTGGTGTTTAGGAATTTTTCTATTCCGAACTTGACATTGAGTGAGAAAAGAATTTTGTGGGAATATTAAGTGTGAATGCATTCTTCGCACAGAGACTATAAATCGGAGCCAATTTTCTTTAGAGGTTACATTAAAATCAGTTTTGTTCACAGGTTACAATATTTAAAAATTCATTTAATTTAATAATTGTATTGGGAGGTTACACTTGGCGACATCCGACCAGGATCGTATTTCTTTGCGAATTTTCTGAGTAGTCATATATCTGCTCTTATTTACTTAAATGTAGTTTGCATCTGGCGCAGCGCATTTACTAATTTGTCACTCTTTCTTTCACAGATCATCGGCAATTTGTTGCTCTTTCTTGTGATTGTGTTTGTTGCATTTTTGCATTGTCTTTGTTTCATTTTTGTGCTTAATTTCGATTTGTGTAAAAATGCCGCGAAAAATGCAATGAATAAAATAGCCGACTCTAATAATTTGACCGATAATACTTGCAACACTCAGTGTAATGATGATAATCCCCTAATTGTAGACGATCAGTGCGTACTGTCCACTAATATTGATTTTGATCCTAGTGATAAGCAAATAAATTCAATTATGTCGTCTGTTAATTTAACGATAATGGATGACGCGGCACGTTCTGTTACAATGAACGCTAAGCATCTTGACACACCCGATTTGCAAAATTTACGTAATGAACAAACAAATTTTTGTAACGAAAATGAACAGTATACTCAAAGTAGGACAGATTTATTTGATTCCGAGGTAATGACTAACAGTGCACATCCGTTTGGCAAACCCTTTCAAGAATTACAGAATAACAAAATGGTTACACAAAGAGTGAGAAGTGCACATACACCATCACACGGTACAGAGAGTACAGCGGCTAATGTTGGCAAGGATCAAGTTATGGCATTATTGGTACAATTTGGTGAAAATGTTAAACAACTACTTAATGAAAATTCCAAACAACAGAATGAAGGACAAGACAACAATCACAAACAACTTAATGACAATCTCAAACAACTTAATGAAAAACAAGACAACCTTAATGTAAATTTCAAACAACTTAGTGAACAGAATAAACAACTTAATGAAAAACTAGATAGCAATGTCAAACAGCTTAGTGAACAGATTACAGCCGTTGCCGCGCAGTGTCATGATACTAAAGAACAGTTACGTGTGGAAATTGAGGCTTGCGCTAGGAAAAGTAGTGAAGAAATTAGATCTGTTGCTCTAGAATTAAGGGATACGCAAACAGATACTACTAAATTACTTAGAGACGAAATTTGCCGGCCGCGGTGGTCTAGCGGTTCTCGGCGCGCAGTCCGGAACCGCGCGACTGCTACGGTCGCAGGTTGGAATCCTGCCTCGGGCATGGATGTGTGTGATGTCCTTAGGTTAGTTAGGTTTAAGTAGATCTAAGTTCTAGGGGACTGATGACCACAGTAGTTAAGTCCCATAGTGCTCAGAACCATTTGAACGAAATTAGTGCAGTTGGTAAACAATGCTCTGAAAAAGCAACACAGTTACGCGACGAGTTTAAATTAATGACAGCAGAACTTTCGCGCACACTGGATACAAAAGTAGACGTGAAATTCGGCCAACAGAACAGTCAAACTGACGAACGTTTTAATCATCACCTGCAAAACAGTGAAACGCGTTTCCGTAAATTTATACAGGAACAAAATAAAGTAAAACGACAAGTCATGGAAACAATTACTGCACAGAGACAGGAAGATAAACGTAAATTGTTTATGAAAGCAAAAATATACGTTGACAACAATATTACTACTGTATCAGACGAAATTAATACTATCAAACAATTGAACACCGAATTGTGTGATGAAATTGCCGATCTTAAAACAAAAACAAACACACACACAGTAGACTCTCAGACAGTGACAGATAGACTCGAACAATTAGAACTAACACAGGATTCCGATGTCATCAAAGCTGACGTTAAAAATTGAGCGAAACCACACGTAAAATACAAAAACAAATTAATGCTTGTGACACTAAAAACGATGATCAGGTAAAAATACTGACTGAAAAATATGATGAATTGGCCAGTCGTATTGATGTTATCGAAAGTAATAATGACAGCAAATCAGACGATACTTCTCCGATTTCGTTTAATCAAACACCTGAATTCCAAAATCTACAGCAGACGATTAGTGAGATAGATTCGTCTAATAATACATTACGTAGAAAATTGTCAACTTTACAGCAAGAGGTAACAGAGATGAAAAATGTTTCAGCGTTTAACACATCACAGCAGACGCCACTTTGCGAACATTTGTCAGACTCACACAGCGTGTATAATTTAGGTAATTTACAGAGAGTACGTGACTTAGATTCCGAACAGTCACAGACAAATAGATTTTCATACAATCGTGAACCTGTTCAGACATACAGAGACGATGATTTTGATTACAAGCAATTTTTATCCGGCAGAAAATCTAAGGTATTTAAAAATGACAAAGCACAGGTGCACGCATTGAACCGGATACGACAATGTATTTTTGGACTTTCACCAGCTTGGGCTGTAATGCAGAAACTAGAATTAGCGTGGATACAGCAACTTGTTTTTGAATTTTCACCGGCATTGCCTGTAACGCAAAAGCTAAAATTTATTTGCAGCGAGTAATAGACCTCAGGGGATTCATTACGCTTTAATGAATATGTGCCATAGCGTGCACAGGGTCCCGAGCCGTAGTAGTGCTATTTCAACTTTAGTTTTCTGCACTGCTGCCTTCTCTTCTACTATCCTTCATATCTATCAAAACAGCTCTTTAACTATCGATCTATCTAGCATTAAGAGTGAGTAAAGTAAACCCGATGTGACAAGTTTTACCGAAAGTGAGAGTTATCATTAGACGCTCCAGAAATGACAACCACATGAACTTTAATACCAGACAAAAAAAAAATTTAATTATCAGTATGTGTAAAATTATCAGCAACAGCGAACGCATTTTGGTTACAATAGACGTTTTCACCGCAACAGCATGAAAGCGAGCCGGTTAGCATACCTAACCAACAATGTTATGTACAAGGTCAACCGAGCTTTAATGTTTCGCCGCGTGCACGTATAGCATCAGCTCCAACAAATAGTAACGCACAGCAAGAAGGAAACCAGTACGTACAGAAAACACACTATTTCAATTCCTATCGCAATCACCATATAGAAATGATTATCACGACAGACGTAAAAACAATGAGCACAATTTTCAGCGTACATTTAATAACAGTCGCTCTTATCAGCAGCAAGAACATCAGCAACAACATATTATCATGAATGAACCAGACAGTAGGTATCATCCAGAACGTAATACGTCGGGAAGAAATAACAGAACAGTACAAATAGTTGAAATGCCACAGCATTCTCCTGAAAATAATAACACGTCTGATAGAATTTGACTACATACAGTACAGGTTGCATTTTCCAGTAACGCAAGCAATACTTTTGACACACAGAATCTTGTTCACGAGAATGTTATTTGAAACATGCTTTGTTGAATGCACCACTTTTATCGCACCCAGATCTTACCAGAAATTTTTCCATTGCCACCGACAGTTCTAACACTGCTTTAGGCGTACATATTTTTCAGGAAATTGAAGAAGATGGTTGTACAGTAATTGAAAACATCGCTTTTGCAAGTCGCATTCTGTCACCTGCTGAACGAAATTATTCTGTTACAGAACTGGAAACATTATGTGTTGATTGGGCATTTACCAGATTTAGGCATTTTCTTTATGGAAGACACACCACCGTTTACACAGGTCATAGAGCGATACAATTTTTACTTTCGGCTAAATTTACACACTACAGATTAAGTAGATTGAAACTTTATTTGCAGGAATTTAATTTCACAATTGTTCACATTCCCGGCACACAAAATATTGTAGCAGACGCACTATCCCGTTCTCTCAGCAACAATCAGAAAGACATCGCAACCAACTTCTGCAAAGCAAATTTCAGCGTCATGTACATTCAACAAGTTGCATTTGAAAATTTCATTTCGTCGTCATTACAAGACATAGCACAAGAGCAGTGTAAAGACAACGTGTGGAAAGAAATTAAACAACTTTGGCGAGATAGGAATAATGTTACCATTAGAAACCATTACACTGTACGCAATGACATTCTGTTTCGCCGCTCTCATCCTGACAGCAACAATTGGTTATTATGCATTCCTGACGAGCTTGTTAACAAATTAATCTGGTATACTCATTTAAGTTACGCACATTACGGAGCCAGAAAATGTTTTCTTATACTGAGACAGAACTGTTATTTTGCCAACATGGAGAAAAGTATTCGACGAGATTTACCATTAAAAACCAAATAATTGAAATCTACGTCTTTGAGCACTGTACGCAACGAAACTTCCTGTCTTTAAAAAGATAGTATTTCTGAAGCTGCGCGAGCAGTTTCAGTATACAGGATGTTAGGGATATAAGTGCAGTACTTCTATTGATGACTGAGGACAGTGTACTGAACGACGTTACATCAATATTTACTTCATTTGCAGATTAATTATAGCTAATACCAATAGTATTTTTTAGGTTGGTTGGTACCTCGAAGTATATATTAGCGTTTACTTTCCATTGCACAGCAAGTCAGGTACTGAAATGTGGGTGCATGGAAGCTACTGACAGGTGTAGTCCATTTCGCAGGGTAGTAATGACCGTGCAGAAATCAGATGATGTTAAACTACGTGATATGTTTCTGAGAAAATTGTCAGACAAACAGAAAAAGCAACAACCACACGGAACTGGCTACAAATTAAGATACCGATGATCATAATATCTGTACGTATACCCTGTAAACATCGATTAATAACGTCTTTCTGAAAATCGACCAAAACCGTCACTTTCTTCTTCCTCAGCTGTTTTTTGTCCTGGCGTGTGTAGCCTTGTTGTGCAACTCTATCAAGAGATGCACTGTTTCTCTATCTATACAATAGTATTTTTGGTTACTTCCAAAGCAAATAGTGGCTCCCTTTCCTCCCTTTCTTTCTCAAAGCATTCCCTCGCCAGACACGAGAAATCGCGGACCTGGCTTTGTAGCACACTTTTCTTCCTCCGTTTCACTGCTCTTATTGAGTTTGCACCACTCATCGCAAAGAACACGATTCGTAATGAAACAGATGTTAATAAACACTAATTACACGAAAAATGAACTAAATTACGAACTAGACGTCTAGTTAAACAATGCTAATCAACAGCACACGAGCCAATCACTGACCCGTTTCCGATTCGCAGTTGGGTAGTTTTGCAGTGTGGCGTACCTCGTACTACCTGCAATCACTCATTGGCTGCTTTCCTGTGATCGCTTGGGTACGAAACGACGCTACTAATGATCACTGCCGAAGACTGTCTCCCGGACTACATACACGCAGAGAAGCTCAATGAGAGGCAGTCATTCCACAATACCCGCTATCCACGGGGTTTAGTCTCTCGTGCTTTAAAGCAAGCGAGCACTGGCCGATTGCGGCACAACCGGCGTGTTGCCCCTCCACGCGGCGAAGGAGACACGGCGGTTAACTACGTCAAAATGCAGAGAGCCCATGCGGCCTACAACTTTGCGACTTATGCTCCTCTGCGTGAGTTTCACGTGGCTGTCAAACTGCGCAGGGGGCTGTCATTAGGCGAAACAGCGTCGGCCATCTTCGTGAATTTTCGTCAAGTGGTGCTATGTTTTATTCCCTCTCGCTTTCGCATACTACAGCCGAGTGCAGGCCATTTGGCTCGGGTACATCATTGGAGTGATCTAACAAGGGTAATCCAAAACAGGTTGCTATATGGCACAATCAAAATTTCTCAAGGTGATAATAGGGGGTGGAAAGAAAGGAACACTATTTTGGGTTAGGTGTCAACATTCAGCAGTTTCCGTCAAAACGACGGACAAAGCTTCGACGCGAATTCATCAGTACACTGGCGCGACATAAAGCCAAATGTGTCTGTAACGCAATGATTAAGAGCAGAGTTTTACATCTGTGTGGATTATCATCTAAACCAATCTTGTATTTTTTGTTTGGTGTTGCGAAAGTATGCGGCATCAGTATTTTTGTGGTATCGTGAAATACAATGGAATTATTCACAAAAGTAATAAGCATTTCAAATATTAAAAAGAGATTTTATCATCAGGAATCGCACCCAATTACTGTAAATGAAAAATGAAAATTACATAAATTCTGGTATTTGAATTCTTGTTTTGATTTTCATATTTCAAGAGAACCAATTTATTTCACAAGGTAACAATTACCATAAAAACATTCAAATATAAAAGTTCACGAGTAACGTGCGAAGGCACATACGCTATAGCCAAATTTTTTTTAAGATCACGCTAGGATGACTGATTACGAAGAAGCTCACCAAGATCTGATACAACCGAGAGATCTGAACAGCGTGTAGGTTCGGCTTGTTGAAACACTCGTCTTTCCCGTCTTCTTTTATGGTTGCGAAACATGGATCCTTAAGGCCAGAGACGAGCAGCTTATTGATGCATTTGAGTTTTGGTGCTGGCGTACGATGTGGTGCATAAAATAGAAACAAAGAAGAACAGATATGTCCGCTATTGAGCAACTCAGTATCTCCAGGTGCCTTTCTTCGCGTGTCATTGAAAAAATTCGCCAGTTCTTTGGCGATGTTGTGAGAAGAGAGGGAGAAAATGTACGGAAAATAATTAAGGAATGGCAGAACGAGGGGAAGAGCTATGAGCAGCTGGACAAATCAAATAAAAAATTATATCTGGTCCACCTCTTCGGGTTCTAAGAGAAGCTGGTCATCGACGGGAACGGAGACGCTTGGTTCATGCGGTCACAACGCTCGGCAGTGAGCATAACGACCTGTCATGATGGTCATTAGGGAAAGTAGCCTCGTCAACGTTGCTAAATACCTCGCATTCTGGCGGTAATTTGGCTGCAAATCATAGATATCTAAGCATTTTCTCGAAACATGGAGCCTGTGATTGTTACAGATCAAGGTATGTATTTTAGCCGCATCGCTTCTGCAGGTGATTTTTCTTTTCCGTCTGATAAGATCTGGGCACACCTGTAACTGCCGAATATAATTCTTCACCCTTCGGTGAAAGAATACGTCGCAGGGTTGAAGGGACAGCATACACTTCGGTATTCTGATTTCATAGAAAGCAACCCATCGTATAAAAAGGGATTACTTTGGCCTTGATACGAGTCAGTCGTAAACAGGAACGGCTCCATTTTAACGTAAGGTCGCAAAACTTGGTACAAAAACTGGTAACGGTTTTGTTTTGTGAACTTCCCAGATTTTGTGTCTGTTACGTACACATTCTGATGCCATTTCATTAATTGGCTTATGCCTTGTTGCACCAACTGTGACATAATCGCGTATACAGACAGCGATCCAATACTGTAACATTCTTTTTTATTCCAGTCTCTGATCACAATATCAATTCTTTACACGATGACCGGTTTCAGTCCGTAATGACCATCCTCAGATATTTTTTACACCACGTCCTGAAGTGACGATGCCATTATGGCCGTGTCACTTTAGGACATGGTGTAAAAAGGATCTGAGGATGGTCATTACGGACTGAAACCGGTCGTCAACTAAAGAATTGATATTGTGATCAGAGACTGGAATAAAGAAGCGTTTTATGTCTTGTTGGACTCGAGAAGAAATACTGATTCTTGCTGACAAACGAAAACTGTTGGTAAATAACGCTGACGACACTTGCTTTCACGACAAGGGTTAATACCGTATTCTTAAACACACCCTACCGACACATCCGAGTTCGCGCCGCGCGAGCGTACTGATGAACTAGCATCGAAACGTTGCTCGTCATTTTCTAGGAAACTTCTGAGTGTTGGAACCTACAACAAAACAGAGGCATCCCTTTATTTTCATCCTGCGAAGTTTCTACAGCGGCCTACGGAGGGTTGCCCTTACTAGGGTTGTCTACCAGCCAAGGTTGAGCGCTCCGGTTGATGGACTAGGCAACATCTTTCCGCATAGCTGACATTATGCTGCGCAGTAGCGAAAAAGATCTGCCATCCTTTTACCATAGGGGTATCAACTATTTCTGGTTGGATAATACGTATTAACATTTAATCAAATTTTTCTGAGACATTCTTTGGACTGGACTAGCTGTTCATAGCTCTTCGCCTGTTTCTACCATTCCTTAACTCTTTTCCGTAGATTTTCTCCCTCTCTTCTCACAACATCGCCAAAGAACTGGCGAATTTTTTTAATGAAATGCGAAGAAAGGCACCTGGAGATACTGAGTTGCTCAATAGCGGACATATCTGTTCTTCTTTGTGCCTATTTTATGCACCACATCGTACGCCAGCATCAAAACTCAAATGCATCAATAAGTTGCTGTCTCTGGCCTTAAGGATCCATGTTTCGCAACCATAAAAGAAGACGGGAAAGACGAGTGTTTCAACAAGCCGAACCTACACGCTGTTCAGATCTCTCGGTTGTATCTGATCTTGGTGAGCTTGTTTGTAATCAGTCACCCTAGCGTGATTTTTTTTTTTTAATGTGGCTATAGCGTATGTGCCTTCGCATGTTACTCGTGAATTTTTATATTTGAATGTTTTTATGGTGATTGTTACCTTGTGAAATAAATTGGTTCTCTTGAAATATGAAAATCAAAACAAGAATTCAAGTATCCGAATTTATGTAATTTTCATTTTTCATTTACGTTAATTGGGTAAGATTCCTGTTATATATTTATTTGAATTCTATTGGTCAATTTCCTCCCCCCCCCCCAATCTCTGTCATTGTCCTGTGCCCCTCCTCTTTCTCCATCTCCTTCTTCCTCTTCTTCCTGTCCACCTCCCCCCCCCCCCCTATGATCTGTCCATCTGCTACTCCCCACTCCCCCTTCTCTCTGTCATCTCTGTCTGTCTCTCTCCATCTCCTCCTCTTTCCATTCGATGTCAGTCTGCCCCTCCTATCCATCTTCTCTTCTTCCTTTCTCCGTCCCCTCCTTTATCTACCTAATACAACGATATGGTTATATAGATAAATTCGATGGCATATGTGTATACTGTCTGCTTAAAGTATTAGAAATAGAGTTAGTATAAAAGAAGAAATAAATCAAAAAGTCAGTTACCATGCGGCAAGTTCCCAGAAATTTCACTCGAATGGGGCGACACCCTCCTCCAAAATCGAAGTTTGTCAGTCCTGATTTATATTTCCTGTGATCAATCCCATAAAGTTCCATAGTAAGCTAGTGTTCTGTTTCCAATAACCCCGACGTCGATGACGTAATATGGCACAGGGTTTAAATGTACACCAGAAGAGCAGACATATAACTGCAAATAAATAAAATAATTAATGGGGAACTTCATTTTTTCAAGCTGATAGTTAAACATTATGACTACAACCGACAAATTGATACTAAATGCGTCTCTCACTTCATTTGGCCATATGATGTCTTGTCACCTGTACTGAAAATTCACCAATTTTCATTTCAGACTAACACTGAACTAAAACTAGATTAAAAATAAAACTACACTTGTGCTCACCAAATTGCGAAGTTCAAACTTCCGGCAATACTGACATTTCCTAATGTGTTACAACAAAAAAATAAAATAAAATATAAAATAACCTAGTTCCTCGATCGGACACAGAGGATCGCACGATGTGGACTGGCCACCATGTCGTCCTAGTCCAGTGAACGATGGAAAATGAGGAGGAAAAATTCAGGTAGTTGCAAATTTTTGTACGATGGTAGGTTAGAGTGTCAAAAACAGCACACTCAAAATCTCAATCAGCAGGCGTCAGCTTGGGGAAAGAGAGGGCGACCTTTAAAGGTCACTTTTTAGGTTTTTCTTGAATAACTCGAAAATCGAGACTTATAGTGTAAATGTTTCCCGGTACAAAATGAAAGATCACTAAATTCCTTAGAGGTAAAGATCGTAATAATTTTTTATGTAGAACTAATAGTGTCCGCGTTGCAGGCGATGGAAAAATCACAAATTATGAAAAAGGTAGTGTTTTAATAGTGTAAATTTAAATGAAATGGGTTAAGAATTAATAGTAAATCTATGTACCACGTCTAAGTGCACTATACCCGTATTAAGGGATAAATTGTGTCCTGAGACTGCAGCTGAGTGGAGGCGGGTCGGATGTTAGAAGCACGAGGGAGTGTAGGTCGCAGGATTGCGATCATGTACTTCCATCCCTCGCAGGTCTGCAAACTGAAGAGCGAGCAGGTGATTCCCAACTCTATTTACGCCCACTACGCCACAGAAGCACTCCACATCGCTTATGGCTAGTGATTTACGACTTTTGGCCGATTACAGTAACGATGACTGCACTTGGTGGGAGTTTTAACATTTAAAATGGAGCTAGTTTCCCTGTAAGGTGTCTTAATTGTCAAAGCAAATGGCACAATGCCAGATCCACCGTAGTAATCTCATAATGGAGGGCGCAGGAACAGTTGTAAAGCTTGCAAGGGTGTCGCAGGGTAAGTTGTACTGAGAAATAATTCTTAAGAAAAAAATTAATTACGTTGTGCCATTTCCTAATTAAGTGACATTGAAGTTAGCCAATCAGCCAATCAGATTTGAGCGGCCCGCCACAGACGATATTGACAAACGTGTTCTTCGCTTGGTTTCCTAAAAGCGAACAAGAGAGCATGGGACAGTAGTAAGGATCGAAATCTAGCCAAAGGCTGTGCAGTCTCGTGCTCCATCACTTACGTTATGAGACCAACTGCTACTAATTGTATCTGCCGGCCGTTTGAATTTTCACGCGCAACTTCCTGACTGGCTAACTTTAAACCTGATTAACTCGGAAATGGTGCAAAGCATTTGTTTATTTTTTTCCTACCCTGCAACACCATTGCATTTTTTAGACTGTTTCTGACGACCCTGCGTGTGTCTAAAGCGGAGATATTGTTAATAACGTATTGCCGTAGTTACTTCACTGTTTAGCTAGTAAACGTTCATACGAGAGCAAGGAGAAACCGCCTCATCGTAACACAGAATGACGTTCATATCAATGAAGTTTTATTTGTATATGTTGATTATGAAGACTTCAGTGAAAGTATTTGTCTGAAGTGTAACCTTCTGCGGAAGAGGAATAGGTGTGATATTTTACTCATGCTGAGTTCGTAGTGTCGATCTGTAGTGATTAATTAGGAGAAGAATAACTTATTACAACCATCAGGATGTTTGTGCTAACCTTTATGAAAATCTGGAGATAGTAACTCCGTTTTACCGAAACCGGTTACCTACAATGAACTTTTTATAGCGATCTCGGCTAGGAAATTCTTCTTCTCTTAAGTAGTATGGGCAACAGACAGGAGAGACAAAAGGGGATAGAAGCTTTCGGCAAGTGGTGCTACAGAAAAATGATGAGACTTTGTAATGGCGTGTGTGTGTGTGTGTGTGTGTGTGTGTGTGTGTGTGTGTGTGTGTGTGTGTGCGTGTGTAGTTTGGGGGAGGGGGGGAGGGAGTAAAAACTGTTGAGAAAGACCAAGGCTTGACCCCAGTAGCCTATTGTGCAGAGCTGCATCAAATCAGACTGCAGATAGCAACAACAATACCTTCGTATATCTTGTTCAGTACTGAAATGTGAAATACCAACGTGATTGGCATGATAGCTTTGTTGCATGCCTTTTGTTGAAATGTATAGTCTGGAATACCGTACAGACTTAAAATTCATTTTGTACGGTTTGTCGGCAGCTTCAATGTGCGTTAGGCTCCATTTTCAACAATTAAAAAGAAATAAAAGACCACGAGGCTCCTGGAAGTCCAGCTTCCAAAGATGTAGAAGAAGAAAACGTGTGGCGCTTTATATTTGAAGAAGTAACTATGAGATATTTTGTATGTGAAGGGTTCATTCTTCGAATTATGGCCAAAAATAAAAGGACAACATGATTTTTTCGGTAATAATGGGCTAATTTCAAAGTAATCTAACAGACGTTGTGTCTCAATTGGCTTTTGTGAATGAGACTTGAGTCCACCACCCAGATCGAAACGAGGACAAATTCGCTAGGTGTACGCCGGTATACCAGCAACAAATGAAGTCGAAATCGTTAAAAATCTTCTGGTAAGGGTATGTATGTCTGTATTGGATGGAAAAGAGAATCGACTTAAAGATTATGTTGCAAGATAAGTGTTTGAGAAATCCGTTATATCGAACCCTGAAGCAAGCCTGCAATCACTGGTCTTCTGGGTACAGGCACTGGGAGATTCGAAATGCTCCCACACGTGTTCTATTGGAGTCACGTGGAGATCTTGCTGTCCACTGAAGTACTTTAGCATCATGTTGAAGTATGTGACTGACCGTTGTGCCTTCAGAGTTAGTTCCATCACTACCAGCAATAATCCGGAGTCATACCCGATGGCTCCCCACACAATGGAAATGAGCGTTTGGTGTCATTGGCCGGGAGGCCCCTTACGGGGCAGGTCCGGACGCCTTGGTGAAGGTCTTAATACATTCGACGCCACATTGGGCGATCTGCGAGACGGGTGGGGATGAAATAATGATGAAGACAACACAACACCCAATCCCTGAGCGGAGAAAATCCCCGACACAGCCGGTAATCGAAACCAGGCCCGTAGGACGGCAATCCGTCACACTGACCGCTCAGCTATCGGGGCGGACTCCCCACACAATGACTCCGCCATACTCGCCAACGATGGTCAGCCGGGGTAGTGCAGAACCGTGAGTGATTGCTGAAGTGAATGCGATGCCATTCAACAGCAGTCCAAGCTTCGTGGTTACGGAACCACATCAAACGCAGCCGCTTGCGTTTTGACGTTAAAGACAGCCTACAAAGTGAAAGGAAATTTCCTAGTTCTGCCGCGAGTCTTCAACCATTGTTGCAGGGTGACAGAGAACGTTGCAGAATGTCCATTACTTGTTCCTCCGGTGGTAAGGGCAAATGTGAACGGGTTACAGCGTGCTTATTGTGCAGCAAAGTGATTCCCCCTTGTTGTCGTCAAACGTGATTGACTGGTACCTTCATGAAGAGTATCCCTGCCCTCAGATTCCGATGCAGTCGAACATCGGCACACTCTTACATCCGAAGCCGCATAAACCTGGTTACTGGATGATTCGGCCAGCCAACCAAATGGAGATCCAGAATAAGGCCCGTTTCAAATTCTGTCAGATGTTACTATCGCCGCCATACACTAGTGCGTCGCATCTCCGTCTTCTTCACAGTGATCAATCAACATATTACCACGTTCTCGCACTTTGCATACCTTACGAGGCCTGGTAACAACACTAAACACGATCAACAATCTGATGGCCGTTCTAACTATCACCAAGAATGGCAACTCAAACATACCCGCCGATGGTATGTATGTGTATGAAGTAGTTACATTGACACGCGACGTTTTGCCAGAAAAATGGTTCAAATGACTCTGAACACTATGGGACTTAACTTCTGAGGTCATCAGTCCCCTAGGACTTAGAACTACTTAAACCTAACCAACCTAAGGACATCACACACATCCATGCCCGAGGCAGCATTTTAGCCTGCGACCGTAGCGGTCGTGCAGCTCCAGACTGTAGCGCCTAGAACCGTTCGGCCACTCCGGCCGGCTTTTGCCAGACAGCTATATATATATATATAGCGACCTAGAAACGACGGAGAGGCTTCGTCCTCGCCGTAGCCCTCTGTGGTTCACAACTCCACAACAGTCTACAGCAATCCATTCACACCACCGCAGCCCCACACCGAACCCAGGCTTATTGCGTTGTTCGGCCACCAGTGGACCCCCAGGAACGTCTCACACCAGACGAGTGCAACCCCAATGTTTTTGTGGTTGAGTAATTATGGTGTACACCTAAGTGGAGAAAGTGTTTGCGCAGCAATCGCCCGAAATAGTGTAACTGAGGCGAAATGAGAGGAAACAGCCCGCATTCGCCGAGGTAGATGGAAAACCGCCTTAAAAACCGGCTACAGACTGGTCGGCACACCGGACCTCGACACTAATCCGCCGGGCGGATTCGTGCCGGGGACCGCACGCCATCCCGCCCGGAAAGCAGTGCATTGGACCGCACGGCTAACCAGGCGGCCGCATGTCGATGTAACTACAGAACAGACACCACATATATAATAACGACGGTCATTGATTCTTTCAGTACAGATGCACACCTTGCTCGAACTCTTACAGGAACTGGCGAGATGCCGTGAGTATTGATGCTAATGAGCAGGACACCACATCAGTGAGATGTGGTAGAAGTTAAGAATTTGGTCTGGAGGCGTGCTAGGATGGTCGGTGTGCGGTTATGGTGACCACTGTGTGTGAGTGTGTGTGTGTGTGTGTGTGTGTGTGTGTGTGTGTGTGTGCGTGTGTGTGCGCGCATAGTAATCAGCACATCTGCCTACTCAGCAGGGGAACTGGGTTCGAATCCCAGTTCAGCACAAATTTTCAGCTTGCTCCAGTGATATAAGTCAGTGTCCCCTGCCAGCTAGTGTCTCTGATTCCTTTATGTCTTGTAGATATACATGTAGTGTAAAATAATTACAGTTGAATGTAGTAGTTATCGTGGCTCTAAATTAATACTTTGCACAACTCCGAGGAGATAGTTCAAGCTTGAATCTACTCGTTGGAAAAGAGTTGAACCCAGATGATCGACCTTAAAAGAAGATTAAATCCAAAATCTTCAGTTTTAAAACACATAGTATTAACTAAGGTGGCTTGCGTGATGAAAGTCTTAGTACATCCGCTTATATTTAGTTTGGCCTATACAAAATTAGAGGAAGCTGGATAAGAACAAGGCAGCAGCATTAAAATTCATGTTACGATAATACTCCGACAAAATACGTAATTACATACATTTCATAACATTCATCTACTACTAACGCCTTAATAAAATCGTCAGCACTGCAACGCGAATGTCAGCACGTCTGACACGCTACTGGTTTTAATACAGACACCGTCTCTACCAGTTAACAAGGCGACATACCACTCTGTCCTCTACAGTCCACAATCATAGCACGACAAGCCAAAGTCAGAATATGCCAGCTAGAAGTGTGCTCTATTTTATCTCCATGGGAACGAGAGAGAATTCTGAGCAGATGGCACATTCCACTAGGTCAGTACTTACTTAAGAAGAGGCAGGCAAGCACAGGGCGTCCATCTACCGACAAAGTTTGCTTTTGCGTTACTGTCAAGGCACGCACTCTCATACCGTCCTCACACCGGACGAGGTAGCTAACGTTGACATGGAGCCGCACGAGTTTTGTGACATTAGGTCCGGTTATTCCGTGTTGAGAAGCCATTGCCTCGCGTGGAACAAAATTAAGCTCTGCGATATTTCGGCGTACTAGGTAAGTTTGAACCAATAAGTGAGAAGAACGCACTGTACGTCGCTAGCACAACTTGCGAGACTTGATATTGTTTTTGTCGCCTCCAGTTGTTGCTCATATTCGGCGGGTTTTGTACTGGAACTTACCCTCTAGTCATACCTGCTGTTTATAAGCACCAGCAGATGGATAAACTCTCGAAAAAGCGTCGTTATTGGTATGGTTTGTTGTAATAAAACGACGGGAGACGTCATATTGGTGGTTAAAGTATTTTAGTATTTAGTTATTTGCTTCTTACAACTCGCGTGTGATGAAAGTAAACCCTTTTAAGGCAACGGAACATTGAAGATTCATCAAAAACGCCCCGTTGTTGGTAGGATTTGTTATAATTAAATGTCAGTTAATGACACGTCGGTGATTAAAGCCTTCAGAATATCGTAACACGAAATACAAGGTAGTCGATGTCACAGTTCAGCGCAGCGTAATTGGTAGAGGTATGGGAATGCGAAACGGTATGTAGGTGGTTCGGCGCTTGCTGAATCCATTTCTTTTCCTCCTCTTCCGTTCGTTTTCTAAGAGGTTGGTAGGACTTTCTTATTAAATTAATAGAAATATTTTCTGCAGTATTCGATGTTATTTAAATATCAACATGCTCTCTCTTAAGAGTGATTTTGTCCGATCTTGTGAAGTTTTGCTGATGTCCTTCCGTTTTCGGCTCATAACACATTCATGGATGCCGAAGTTTTTAACCCTTTCAGAGTTAAAATTTGTGCGTGTATTTGAAAAATAAAATGTCAAACCTCTCTTCCTTTGTGATAAATAATCACCTTCACTACCAAATAATTTAAGGTGACCGGTTTTGAAAATCGTAGAAACGAGACACATGTGTCCCACGAACCCAACTGTATTTTCATGTGAGCCTAGAACTTTTAGAACCAAATTTTTAACGCAGAAAATTTTTATCAGAATGACAGTTATGGGAAAAAAGTATAACAAATCAGTACCAAAACACATTTATTCTCTCGACAATGAAAAACGAAATTTCACACACAAATTTTCAGCATGGCATTTGAAGATGGCTTTGACATATCACACACTAATATTTTTTACAGTCTATGAAGTTTTCTGGAACATTTACGTCTAATTACATACAGAGTATGTAAAAACCAGCAGAATTACTGAGGTGTGTGATAATGTTTCAAAACAATGTTTAGGTTGTATAACAAAACCTAATTAGTTACTTCAGACATACTTGGAACGGAAAATGTGGTGATTTGACCTGATTTGCGTGAAATAGACGCACTGTGCCACCTATATCCCACTCCCCCCTCCCCTCCCCATTTGATTGTTCACAGCCCCAAAAATATCCATATCGTGAACCGTGGTATTTTTCTCCATATTCCGAAAACACGTCACTATGTGCCAGCATCAGACAATATGAGGTACAGACATCCCAGCGCTCAAAACTGTGTATTGCTTTAGTGGGTAATATGTATCCCATCAACCACGAAAGGCTTATACATGTATAGTATATACAGAGAAAAATGACCAGCATGAGGTCAAGAGAGGGAAAGTGTGTCTTTATAGAGCTAATGTAGGAATTTTACGCTTGTACATTTTCGTAAGCCGACTGTGTGGTTTGGGAAACCCTTAAGGCCGACAGTAGTCACTGGAAGGTGAATCACGTTAACTATTACGCCCCATGCGTCGCGGGCGCTGTGCCTTGTGAGGCTGGTTTTCTCATACGTGTCCACGTCAATGTTAGCTGTTCAAAAATGGCTCTGAGCACTATGGGACTTAACATCTGAGATCATCAGTCCCCTAGACTTAGAACTACTTAAACCTAACTAACCTAAGGACAGCACACACATCCATGCCCGAGGCAGGATTCGAACCTCGACCGTAGCAGCAGCGCGATTCCAAACTGAAGCCCCTACAACCCCTCGGCCACAACGACCGGCCCGTTTGACAGCAGCTTTGCGGTGCACGAGGCGAATCACGCGACGCATTGCTCGGCAGACTTCCTCCGAAACCTTTAATGATGGACCCGGGTAATTTGTCAGCACTACTACACACATACTGCCATGCTGCATAAGGATCATCAGCCTCGCTTTGAACCGCGAGACAGCGTTAAAATGGTCACTTATCCACAACTAACCGGTGCCCTGTAGGAATCAAGCTACTTTCAATAGACTCACAAATCTGATGAACGCAGTCGCTACCCTGTCTCCGTCTGCTTTATAGTAGCTTCATTAAATGAAACTAGATAGCAAACGAAAATAAAAGGCGGAAGGACGCACACAAAAACACAAGTTTCCACTGGAAGAAATGAAATTATCGTTGCCTTCTATAACACCCCGTCAATTCCACCTCAATGTTATCACTGTCTGCAACTACGTCTCTCAAGATGAGACGTTCGTCCATCTAGCACAAAATTCCCTTCGATTTTCACAAAAACCCAAAAGCTATACTGATTACTGAAGATGACTCAGACAAATTAAAAACCTCAGCTCCACGTCACAGGAAATACTATCGCCGTCCTGCCCTCACCAGGCCGCCGGCTGCCTATTTTGCGAGTTCCAAACCCGTTCCACGATTTCAATGTAGAAGACCCTCGGTCAATTGGCTTCCAGAGAAGAATGTAGGCACTTAAATTGGGCATTTCCTACTAATGCTTATAGTACTTGCTGTACGGTGCTGCTTTGCGCCAAACCTAACCCCCCCCCCCCCCCATATAGAGGCAACTGATCCCCCGACCCACTCACCTAACGGGTCAGCCCCGATCTGTTCGACTAAATGTGGGCGAATGGCTCGTGATGTGGTCTGTGGTCTTATTGCATCGGTTCGACTGACACTACCAGCTTGCCCCGACCGCTACCTGCATGCCCACACTCTGTCTATGCAGGCATATAGGATCCACCAACCAGTCGCCAGTGACCACACGCAGTCGGACAGGTCAGCGATCGCACTGGCGTACGAGTCATCAGACCGGTCGGCTTATGAATGAGCGCCTTTAACCCACAGAAATTTCTTATTCAGGTGATGTGAGGAAACAATGGTCATACTATGGAAACTACTGTCGGGCGAGAACATCACAGATTAAAGGAAGACCAGGTTCTTATCTCTAGCCTGGGGAACACTCCTCGTCCTCCTGAAGCCAGAAAATTGGCTCTGTTGTTCACAATAGTGGCCAGGAACTGATGTGTCACACCTTTCCGAGGATTTGAGGTTTTGTTGTTCTGCAAGTGGAACCGCTAACTAAGGCACCCACCGTACCCAGCGCAGGGACCTCAACGCCCAGAAATCAGTTGCCTTAACTTACTTAATGCATTTTAATAGCTGAATGGGAATGTTGACATTTACAACAGCCTTTCATAACCAGACTGAGGCATCTTCACCTTCCCATAATGTTAGTTTAAGCATGTAATCATGATTCAAAGCGATCTAACGTTTACCAGTAATGTTACGTATTACAGTATTTACAAAGCAGGCGAAAATGCTGATGAAACAACTCTTTTATGTGGGGATTTGACTCTCTGCTTAAGCATTGGGAGACAGAAACCACTTTCGCAAAGGTGTGCCAAATAAAACCCACTATTGTCCAATTTCGTGTCCCTCTGCTAATTACTTTTTTTATTTTGTCATCTATCGAATGATTTGATGTTGCCTTTCACTCTTTCATAGTCCGTTCTAATCTCTTCGTCTCTACCTAATACATCCAGTGTCCTCTGTAACCTATTTAGCATTTCTTAATCTTTGTTTGCCTCTGCCATTTTTCCCTGTATTATTTCAGTAACAAATTTATTCCTTGGATGCCGTAGAAGATATCCCATCATTCTGTCCTTTCGTCTTGCTGTTTTCTTCTTCTTAGTATTTTTTAGTACTTCATCATCAACTCTTTGCAAGAATAAGGTGTTACAGTCAGCTGTTCCAGGTTGTATCATCCACTCACTTTTTACTAGGTTCTGCTAGTTTTTTTCTTTCCAGTTGGACAATACTTCATTTTTTGGCACTCTATTTCCTATCATTTTACCTCTCCGGTCTTCCCTTTTCATTCTGGTCTCTTCTATCTTGTCATTAAGTGAAAATATTTTTAGATCTGATCTTCACACCTTACTTTGCTCATTTTATTATAGCCACTTACAAATCACATAATCGTCGTTTCTCCTGCCTGTGTATGTAATCGTTTATTTTTTGGTATTATACATGATTCGGAGTCACGTACAACAGTAGATACAGCCACAACTTAATAGAATTTTATTCATGTTTCCTTTTTTGCTTTTCTTTTCAAAGTTCTTCCGCTTGTTCCAAAGATGTCTTCGCATTTACTACAATTTTCCGTGTTTGTCTCATAGTTAAAACTAATATCACATTCTAGATAACTGAAGTACGATTCTTCTTCTAAAATTGTCTCATTCATATTAAATTTCGATCTGACTGATTTATTCCCTTTGAAGTTCAATTTCTTTGCCTTATTTTCAGATATAGTTAAATTGTGAATATAAACTAATCTGGGTGTAGTTAAGTATCTAAGGTCGGTAAAAAATGGTAATGGGATGATTTTATAGGCCACCTGCGACAGGAGCTGAAATGGTAGAGCGCTTCAGGGTGAACTTATAAAACATCGGCAGTAATTTTCCGTGTCGTACTGTCATAATGGGTGTGACTTAAACTTGCCAGGAAAAAAATTCAAAAGTTTCGTCCAATGTGCCTTAGACAAAAGTGTTCCAAGTCAAATCTTAAGGGATGGAAAAGACCGACCAAGGTATAATAGCCGTGTGAGAAAACTGCTCTGTCAATAAAGAGAGCTTCATCTCAGATTGAACGTAAGTCAAAATCTAGCTGAGAAAAGCTGAACGAAGTGAAATTGAGCGTAAGGAGATCAATGAGGAAAGCGTTCGATAACTTTGAAAACAAGAGTTCAGTAAACGGTTCTAAACTATCTATTCATTCACTCAAAGACCGTACTGGTCCCGAAACGGAAGATAAAGGAAGGCCGAAATACGGAATTCGATGTTTCGCAATTGTTTCATTGCGGAGGATAGTAACACAGTCCATCCTTTCAGTCATAGTCCGAACGTCGAAATGGCAGATACTGACATAACAGATCACAGAAAAGAAAAGCAGTTACAATTGCTTATTATCGGTGTTGTGTACATAGTTCCGCGTAGTCAGAACGTACACAACTTTCCCACTAGAGCGTGCCCCGCTAAGCACAACAGCGCAGGCGCAGCCCTCGTCCGTCTCCGCACTACCAGATGGCGCTGTCTTAGACACGGACCAAATTCTGCTTCCGCCGATCCGCGTATTAATATGTCACGCAGCCAATGAGATTGCTGCTAACGTAGAACCTTTTCTCCTCGCGGATCACACTCGCGTAGTGATACCTGAACGCGCGAGGTATTATAACGAGTGTACAGACCTCCGATTAGTCAGTCTGCATTAGTCTGCAGTTAAGTTTCAGTCTGCGTCTAATAAGATTATTATATTCCTGTACATAGCCATGAAGATAAATGAATAGACACTTTGTCAAGTATCAGAGATATGTGAGAATAAGATAAATGTACCAAGACCAAAGGAACTTCAGATTTTCAATTGTAAATAGCATCCAAAATCAAGTTA
This sequence comes from Schistocerca americana, assembly GCF_021461395.2. NCBI lineage: Eukaryota > Metazoa > Arthropoda > Insecta > Orthoptera > Acrididae > Schistocerca > Schistocerca americana. The sequence continues at coordinate 504,064,307 of NC_060121.1, read as the reverse complement.
AGTAATTTTATGCTAGCTATTATTTTAATAAATGTGTGTGAAAATTAATCAAGTTCTGTTTAAAGTTGGTCACCGTCAATCTGCTACTCTAAGCGTGCAAGTGGCATTTCTATCGTCTGACCTAACGGCAGAAGATAAACACGCCACGATAAGACCACGAGACATATTGCTGACACTCGCCTACTTCGTTAGAGCAACAAGTCAAATAATCTGATGGTGTGTGTACCGAAGGTCTTACAGTACGCACACCACAAGCGGAAAGCTATTACGACCATTTTAGATAGCTGCAAGATTTTACAAACATTATGAGGAAGAACTTGCTCTATTTCTAACAACAGTTTATCATAGGTCGCAGGATCAACAGAAGGTACCTAGCGTCAGAAAAAAAGAGCAGATTACTCCCGTCTTCAAGAAGGGTCATAGCACAGATGCGCATAGCTATAGGCCTATATCGTTGACGTCAATCTGTTGTAGAATTATAGAATATGTTTAATGCTCAAGAATTATGCTGTTTTCGGAGAACTAAAATCTCCTGTATAAAAAGCAACACGGATTACGTAAATAGAGATGTTGCGGAACTGAGCTCGCACTGGTCCTCCATGAGATCCATAGCGCTGTAGACAACGGCCCTCAGATTGATGCCGTGTTGCTTGACTTCATGAAGGCATTTGACAGCGTTTCACATTGACGTTTAGTGAAAAAAATAGAATATTATGTAGTATCGGATGAGATTTGTGACTGGATCCAAGGATATGTTCAGGCAGAACTCGATATGTCGATCTTGACAGAAAAATTGTTGAAATTTCGAGAGAGCTCCTTCCGGAAAGAGTCGGAAAACAGTTTATTCCTCCCACATACATCTCACGCAATGATCACGACGAGAAAATTCGAGGCTTACCTACAATCATTCTTCCCACGCGCCATTCACTAGCGAAAGAGAGTATGAGGTATCATTTAGTTGTACCAGAAGTACCCTCCAACACGAGGCATTTCGGAGTATGATGTAGTTACAGATTGTAGTACATTGTGCTTTGACACGATCTATATACTGCTCTCTGTAAATAATCTTCTGTTTGCCGCATAATTATCTGGTCATCAACATACAATGGAGTATTTAATGGTCTGCTGGGTCCTATTTTAATTCGTAACTGTATTTCATCCTTCCACTTTACAACTATGTCGCCAATATGTAAATTAAATAAATTGAGTGACTCAATCGCCGAAACCTTGTTTTATTAAAATCTGAACCGAAATTTTCGAACTTAAACGTAACTACTTTCCTGTTGATGTATAAACCATTTATGGGTATTAGTAAGGTGTTTATAAAGCCCATTTATGTTCAACGTTTATCACAAAAGGCGTCGCAATCAGAATATGATAAATGTTTTTCTTAACCTAATTTCCGACGTTTTTCAGTAATTTGTCTTATTATAAATATATTAACATTACACAAATGTCCCTTCCCAGGGCCTGATTGTTCTTCCGAAATTATTGTATTAGTGATAGTCTGCAATTTTTGATTAAGAATTTTCCCATAAATTTTGTATCCTGCATTTAGTAAACATATTCCTCTATATTTCCCTGTTGCCTTGTTAAGTATAGGTATAACTTCAGCTGCATTCCGTTCCATGGGTGCAGAACACTTCGTCCAATCGAGAAAGCAAAATTCTGAAATTATTCCTCCATATTTGATTAATTCTCCAGGAGTTCCATCTATGCCACTAGCTTTTCCATTTTCTGCTACATTTACTGTTAGCGCTGCTTTCAATTCTTTATTTGATCTTCACAGTAGTAGGTTATCATTGTACATTCTGGTCAGCATCAGCTATAGCCAGTTTCTTACCTTAGGGTCAATGTTAGGATAAGGAGGTTATCCAGGTTACACATTTGACATCAGGTTACACACTTGGGCTCCAACTCCTCTCCTGCACAGAGCCACCAGGAACTGATCAAGGTCACCCATGGGAACCCCTCCTCCCCTGCTATCCTCCAACTCAACCCTCCCCTCGCCTGAGCTAACAGGAAGGCTGAAGGTTTACTATTTGCCAGCACATATAACGCGACTACATGTAAATCTAAAAACGTAAATGTGGATATATTACAAGGGTATTACTTTGCTATGGTGAATGAAGATGCAAAAAAGCAATTCGTCAGTACCAGAGTCCAGTACTCTTGGTACAAGTGGGAATATTTGTGTATTCAATAGATTATATAAATAAGGTGACAGATGAGAATGATCCATTCCACACTCTAATAGATGTTCATAAGATCTGCCGTAAAGTCTTAATAGTTGACATGTATGGCGAGTCTGCGTTAGAATTAACTTCGTTTGTTACAGGCATTACTTACAATATTAAAGTTTTGAGAGTTTAGAAGATTTGTACTACGCATTATCGATCACACTGAAAGACTGTGCTGGTGGCAGCGGTACAGAGAGTATTAGAGCAACAGTCGTGTTACTATGTACCAAGTGGAACAGTTTGTCAATTCCTGTATGCCCCCTACGCGAAAGCATGTAAGTGTAGAACGAGTCAAAACTCAGGCAGTGGGCTCACAGAGAGAATTCCTTTGTGGTTTATGCAACCTATTGACTTGAATGCAAAACAGGTTGAGTTTAAGGCCTATAGATGACAACTATTTTAAAAATTTTGTGTTCCTGCAATGCAATGGAACTTTTATATAAGTAATGAATGAAGGAGGGCTTTTTTGCTATAGAGATGTTTCTTTCACACACAACCTCACCCATGTCCTATCCAACTACCCATTAAAAAGATATATAACCTCTTATTGGGAGTCAGGGCACTCATGTTCCACTGAAGTGGTCACCACCACCTCAAGCATTACTCCCTTGATGTCGCACCACGCCTGGTGGTGCTGGTGCTGCTGCCACTGCCCCTCAAGTGTAGCTGCGTTTCACAGATGTGAATGACTGTGTGATACGGAGCGGGTGTTGATAGCCAACGGACTGCAGCTTATCAGGGCCCAATAATGGGCCAATGGCTCCCAGCAGTGGGGCTTACATCTGTCTGTAATGGACAGGTGGATTGAGGCTCAACAGTGTCTCACTGAAGTATGAATTAATAGTTTTCGAAAAGCCGTAGAAACCGTGACTTAGCACCTGCTAAGCCGCTGTATCTACACAAATATTTTTAATATAGTACGAGGTGCATTCAAGTTCTAAGGCCTTCGATTTTTTTTCTCCGAACTGGAAAGAGATAGAAACATGCGCATTGTTTTAAAATGAGGCTGTGTTCATTGTCAATACGTCCCAGAGATGGCAGCACTGTATGGCAGATGGAATTCTACCGCCAGCGGCGAGAATGAGAACTGCTTTAAATACTTAAAATGGCAACGTTTTCCTCACTTGAACAGCGTGCAATCATTCGTTTTCTGAAATTGCGTGGTGTGAAACCAATTGAAATTCATCGACAGTTGAAGGAGACATGTGGTGATGGAGTTATGGATGTGTCGAAAGTGCATTCGTGGGTGCGACAGTTTAATGAAGGCAGATCATTGTGTGACAACAAACCGAAACAACCTCGGGCTCACACAAGCCAGTCTGACGACATGATTGAGAATGTGGAGACAATTGTTTTGGGGGATCGGCGAATAACTGTTGAACAGATCGCCTCCAGAGTTGGCATTTCTGTGGGTTCTGTGCCCACAATCCTGCATGATGACCTGAAAATGCGAAAAGTGTCATCCAGGTGGGTGCCACAAATGCTGACGGATGACCACATGGCTGCCCGTGTGGCATGTTGCCAAGCAATGTTGATGCGCAACGACAGCACGAATGGGACTTCGTCGGTTGTGACAATGGATGAGACGTGGATGCCATTTTTCAATCCAGAAACAAAGCGCCAGTCAGCTCGATGGAAGCACACAGATTCACCGCCACCAAAAAAATTTCGGGTAACCGTCAGTGCTGAAAAAATGATGGTGTCCATGTTCTGGGACAGCGAGGGTGTAATCCTTACCCATTGCGTTCCAAAGGGCACTACGGTAACAGGTGCATCCTACGAAAATGTTTTGAAGAACAAATTCCTTCCTGCACTGCAACAAAATCGTCCAGGAAGGGCTGCGCGTGTGCTGTTTCACCAAGACAACGCACCCGCACATCGAGCTAATGTTACGCAGCAGTTTCTTCGTGATAACAACTTTGAAGTGATTCCTCATGCTTCCTACTCACCTGACCTGGCTCCTAGTGACTTTTGGCTTTTTCCAACAATGAAAGACACTCTCTGTGGCCGCACATTCACCAGCCGTGCTGCTGTTGCCTCAGCGATTTTCCAGTGGTCAAAACAGACTCCTAAAGAAGTCTTTGCCGCTGCCATGGAATCATGGCGTCAGCGTTGTGAAAAATGTGTACGTCTGCAGGACGATTACTTCGAGAAGTAACGCCAGTTTCATCGATTTCAGGTGAGTAGTTAATTAGAAAAAAAATCGGAGACTTTCGAACTTGAATGCACCTCGTACACTAACTAGGGAAAAATCATTATTTTCCATTTTTACAACCAGCACAGTGCAGTTTAATGGGAGGAGGCCCATGAATCTGGCATCTTGCATTCACATCATAACTTTCATAGCAGAGCTCAGGTGTAATAAGCAAGACATAATTTTTAAATATTTGATGCAATAACTTAAATTCATGTGAAATATCACACAATAGATGTATAAGCGGATAGGAAAAGGGCAATAGTCTATAGTATTCAAACTGCTACACATTTCACTAAGTTTCCTGTAAGTATACAAAGGCGTTTACAAATATTTCGTGAATGCAATATTCAGACAGGAAATAAGAAGCAGTTATTATCATGTTCGAAGCCATAGTATTCCAGCAGATTTGTAACATGTTATGGAATACCCAGAACATCTAAGTTAAGTCATTTCCTCGAATACACCAAAGTTGTGCAAGCACTGTTCTCCATAAATAGCAAGATAATGGTCAATAAATCAGAGGACTTGACTTGCAGTATACATCAATGCTGTCAAGTTAACGAAGAGCACAGTCACTCCACAAATGATCATTACCTAGTTCATTCTGGCAATATATCTATCTTTCGCTTTTTTTTTAACTTCCATATACTGCTGCAAAAACTGTTCACAGAGTGGTCGATGGACAGCTCACACAGCTGTAAGAGAGCTACCAAAGGGCGAAGATACTGAGTTATATAGCAGCAGGTGAGATGAATAAGAAGCAGTAGCCGCTTGACGTGGTAATTAGGTTGTTTAACGTTAGCAGCAGTTGAAACAACAGAGGCTGTGAACGTGTGTCGGTATGATATCGGACTAGGAGTTACATCTGGTGACGATAATTGAAAATCCACGATTTTGTGATGGTAAATTGATATTATCCACAGACGAGTGGTATCGACTATCGATTTCTGCTTTGTTTCATGGCAACATCACTCGATGTCATTAATGCTAAGAGATCGTATGGTCACAGCAGGAGACTTCCCTGAAACAATTAAAATATATAACAACAGAGAATTCATATACCTACAGGAACATACGTTAGGAATCTAGTGTACACAAATACAGCTTAAATGAATATAATAATATCACGCCACAGGTATGCTCGCAATTCATTCCGCAGTAGAGGCGTCGTAGTACACTGTCTGGATGATTTATGTCAAGCCGATCTCATGGACATAACATTCACTATCAAAGAAAGGGTTCAAACGTATTTTAATGGTCATAGATAAGTTTTCCAAATTCTTCTGGGCCCTTCCTGTTAAGGGAAGGACTTGGAGGGATGTTACGCAGGGTTTTGAACAACTGCTGCAGACTGAAACGAATTGGTGGACTACCTGCAGACCGACAATAGAGGTAAATTTTACAAGTATTTCAAGTCGGTAATGGAACAATATGGAATGAACTAGTTCTGAACACTCTCTCACATGAAAGCGAGTGTTGTGGACTGTTTTAACATAACCATTAAAACCGATATGTGAATGGCTCATAGATTTTCCTAGACATTCACCTTCTAATTATTAGGGAGTGTAACCGAACTGAACATCATACTATTAAAAAGTGAGACCTACTGATGGATGTGACAATGGGCTTGTAAGTAACACATACGTTTGCATTAAGATGGCGGATCCACACAAGCGGAAGTTTCTTGCGTAGGTGATTTGGTGCATATCTCCAAATATGAATCGAAAACTGTGTTTGGAAAGCCTTACTATTTTAACTTATGGAGAGACATATTCACAGTGCCCAACGTACAGAGGACAAACCCAAGAACTTACATCTTAAGGGATTACGTCAATTAAGAAACTGCAGGGAACTTTTATACAGAGGAATTACAGAAAAGTTCTGGACCAGACGTGTTTCTCGTTGAGTCTGTCATAAGGTGTCAGAGGAAGACGGTTGTAATGAAGTGTCTAGGCTTTCCAGCGACATAAAACAATTGGATGATCGCTCGCGATTCGCTATATAACATGGTGTGCAAACGTCAGACAGTGCAGTAGCACACCGTGAGAGCTAGGAAGTGCATCAGTAGAGGTAGTGGTGGTGTTCTCGATAAACTGCTAATTGAGCTTCACTTTCCTGTGTAAAGTTTCTGTGGACCTGGAACAAAACTGAAAAAGTGTATGGCGCGTAGTAATAAGGGGATTAATTTACTCGACAAGGCTTGATTTAGCTCAAACTGTGACTCAAAGTTTGACGGAATGTCACGCTATATACCGAATGTTAGCTGCTGAAAAGCCAAGCAAAAACATCAAGGAAGGAACTGATTAACCACGTGGTTGAAGGCGCAGGCGGCCGAATTTTACGACGAAGGAATTTCCAAGCTCGTCTATCGCTACGATAAGTGCCTTAATTTAAATGACAACTATGTAGAAAAGTAATATTGAAGTGTGGCTTTCATCTGTATACAATAAAAAAAATTCCAATACTTTACTTATTTTTAATTCCAAAACGTAATGTACTTTGTGGATAGCCCGCGTATTAAAGGAAAACAGATAGGGTGCTCTGCTTTGGCTCAAACGGAAATTTATGCCCACCAGAAGAACTGAACTCGTACTTTGCCAAAAGGCATACGTTCTACAATTTTCGAAGCTGCTTTTACTTTGATTCATACCTTTCCGGTCATTTCTGTCTAATGTTTCTCCTGACAAATGCATAAAAACAAGCAGCGTACACATCACCACAGCATTTAAGACTGAGATGTGAGGTGCACTCTGACTTTTTTAAGAGTGCTTCCCTCTAATAAGAAATAATGCTTCCTTCAAGGGATCTAAGCACGGGTGAGTGGTGTGTAGTCTATTGATCGGCCTGGAAACTTATAACAGCACTCTATACATCACTGAAGTGAACGAGAAACTTCATCGAGGCAGTGCCAAAGTTGTGGAGATTCTGCCTGGCTAGTATGACATTGGCAATCTAAATACAATTAAAACACGATGTGTGAAAGGATTTGACTTATGTGCAACCGTTAATATGTTTAAAACAGAGATAAACACGAGAAAACACAAAAAAGATTTTAGCTGGGTAGGCTCAACAGGATCAATACTATATTTGTTGAGGTGTCAAGTTCTGGCTAATAAGACAGTGAAAATTTGTGAGTCGGATCAACCAGTGTATATTCTGCCCGTTAGCACGGTTCGTGTCGAGTGCAATATTGCAACGAATTCATACATCAACGATCGGTTAATACATACCGTCTATGGAGTCTTTCCATCAGTTAGACCATGCTACAAGCTCTTTGAGGTTCCGAGTAGTCCAGCGTATGTCTCAGTGACTGATCAGGCATTAGACCATTTCGAGTAGAGCATCATTGACCAGGATGGGAAACTGGTTGTTTTTCGAGGAGAGGAAATTGTGGTGCATCTTCATTTGAAGCAGCAGAAGTACTATGGGCGTAATGTATAAAACCAGCCCATACACCAGTCCTCCTATCTGAAGCAGAAATAGAAGGCTAAAACACATCAGAATTTCCGGTTTACAAGACCGGCGTTTTTTTTAAACTATTAAAACTAATGTTTATATTCTCTGTCTTTACTTCTTTATTGATTTATTTTGCTGGTGTTTATGTTTTTTCTTCTAAACGTAAGCATTTATTAATGGTTCTTTTGAGATTAGAATATATTGTTCTTTCTTTATTTATGTTGGTTATTGTTTTTCTTATTGAGTTTGATTATGATTATTTTTTTCCTGTTATTTTTTTGGTTTTTTCTGTTTGTGAAGGTGCTTTAGGTCTTTCTATTTTAGTTTCAATAATTCGTTCTCATGGTAATGATTTTTTTAATTCTTTTGGTTTATCTTTATGTTAAAGTATTTATTTATAACTATTTTTTGATCCCTCTTTGTTTAGTTAATAATTGTTGATGGTTGGTTCATTCTTTAATGTTTCTGTCTAGTTTTGTTTTTATGATTTGTGTTTATTCATATGCAGATTTAAATATGATTAGATATTATTTTGGTATTGATTATTTTTCTTTTAGTTTGATTCTACTTAGTTTTTGAATTTGTTCTTTAATAATTACTGCTAGAGGTTCAGTTTATTTAAGTTCTTTTCATTCTAATTATTTTGTTTTTATAGTTTTAATTTTAATGATTATGCTTTATTGTTCATTTGCTAGATTGAGTCTTCTTTCTTTTTATTTATCTGGAGCTGCATTCGTACAGTAGATGTAATGTGTCCAAGGATTCCAGCGTATTCAACAACAGTAAACTAACCAATACAAAAGTGTTCCTGAAGTCACACCATAATCTATTATTTGACTGGAACAAGAAAATATTGGTCGACTGTACGATATGTATCTGAGGTTTCGCTTTTCTTACTATGAGGGCGACTAATTTATTATTTATTATTTATAAATTTATTATATTTATAAATTTATTATTTATAAATTACGAGTTCGTCATGTCAATCTCACGAAGTAACAACTCCAATTCAAGGTGATGAACGAATCACTAGTTAGGAATATGTCTTCCACAAATCCATTACTTGAACAATATTCAGTAATAACAATGAGATCAGAATTCTGTTTCAGGAGAATTATGATTCAGCATCAAGATTATTTAACAATTCTGAGTAGCAGTTCCCTATATTTGGAAGTGCTCTAGTAGAAACTTACTTTTAAAGCATTCTCCTTGAAAACATTCAGTTTCCTGTTCCCAGAATATGATATGAACTGAACGGCATCGAAGTTGACTGCGCAAGAAATAGTGAAATCACATCAACACTCAAAACTTATGTACCCTCAACAAATTCAGACGTGAATGTCCTACAAAACACCGACGGATGAACAAGTAATCACTTTAGTATGTGAAACCCTCTCAATCTGCTTATGGGATTCTTCGAAGACAATAAGAGAGTTTATTCGTGACTCCATGGAGTGCTGTGTGCACAACGACCATATATGTTAAATTAAAAGGAAGGTCAGCATTGGCCGTAATATTGATGTTTTATTGATTTTATTCAGTTATTGTGATCGCTCCTCAGCTTTGGTTACTGATAACTAGATACTAGGGGCTAAGAGTTTAATTTGTATACCGGCCGGAATGGCCGAGCGGTTCTCGGCGCTTCAGTCTGGAACCACGCGACCGCTACGGTCGCAGGTTCGAATCGTGTCTCGGGCATGGATGTGTGTGATGTCCTTAGGTTAGTTGCGTTTAAGTAGTTCTAATTTCTAGGGGACTGATTACCTCAGATGTTAAGTCCGATAGTGCTCAGAGCCATTTGAACCATTTTAATTTGTACACCACAGCACTGAAGATGATCACTACGTGATTGAAAATCGATTTTGCCATCAATAAAACATAAATATTATGGCCAACGCTGACCTTCCTTTTAATAAGAGAGTTATTACGAATGCTAAGCTGGAACTGATTCTCATTCAGAGTGTTACAGATAATAATTTGTCATTCAATAAGTGCAAGCAATGGAAAATAGAATTATTTTGGATAAATTAGTGTGCAGAGTACCTAACATTTCTGTATAGGATGAGACCCACCCGAAACTTCCACGTGTGCTAAAATCTGGAGTTCAGTTGCAATTACGTTTCCACTCATGGGAACTCTAAGAGCATCCAGTTCTACTGATGACTTCAAAACAAAGCTGGTCGGTTAAGACATCAACTAGAAATCTTTGATTCATTATTCTGGAGCTGCATTCGTACAGTAGATGTAATGTGTCCAAGAATTCCAGCGTATTCAACAACAGTAAACTAACCAATACAAAAGTGTTCCTGAAGTCATACAATAATCTACTATTTGACTGGAACAAGAAAATATTGGTCGACTGTACGATATGTATCTGAGGTTTCGCTTTTCTTACTATGAGGGCGACTAATTTGGATGTATGCTCAGCCTATGGAAGTTTAAAGAATTATTCCTGGTTGTCGTATTGGATTACTCAAAGTAAAACTAGAGTATCAAGAGATGTCCTATAGACAACTATACTGAATTATGTTCATCAAACAGTCCATTGGCCACGATAATGTACCCGCAGCCTGACCCTTTGTCAGTGATGATGTACTTTTGGCCTGACTTGCAACAGCCACTGGATCTGTCATCTGTGATGTGGCCAAGGCTGTCCATGCCCCAGGTCATCGTGACATGGCATCACAACTCTGGCGCAAGTACTGTAGCCTGGACAGCGTTAACCACATTCTCCACATCCTGACATGCATCACAGCCATCGGAGATCACCATGACACCACACTGGGTCTAGCAGCAGCACATGTACCTTCTTATGGATCACAAAAAAAAGTCCTTCGGCTCGTTGGACTACTCAATGCTTGCTGGTCGATTTGTGGACCGGACCTCTTTTCCCACATGGTAACTCGAATGTGTGCTACCGAGACCCTACCACTCAATTGCAAACGTAGGCTTCCACGGCTGTTGTCACAGTGAATAAAATTCTTCTGGGTTTGAGGCCGCATTGTCATCTGTAAAATTCGGTGACTGTTGCAAGGCGTCTTCCTCAGGGTTTATTGTAGTTAGCAATAGACCCTGAGGAACCATGGATAACAGAAGAAATACTTAAGATGATAATTGAAAGCAGGTAGTACAAGAATGTTAAGATAAATTCAGGAATACAGATATACAAGTCGCTGAGGAATGAAATAAATGGAAAGTGCGGTGACGCTGAGATGAAATGGCTGCGTGGAAAATTTTGAAAAAATCGAGAAAGAAATGATTGTCCGAAGAACGACCTCAGCATATAGAAAAGTCAAAAGGACCTTCTCTGAAATTAAAAGCAAGAGTGGTTAACATTAAGAGTGCCACGGGAATTCCACTGTTAAATGCAGAGGAGAGAGCGGACAGGTGGAAGGAGTACTTTGAAGGCCTCTATGAAGGGGAACACTTGTCTGAGGTGATAGAAGAAGAAACAGGAATCCACATAGAAGAGATAGGGAACCCAGTATTAAAGTATTTAATGATAATTCAATGAGAATTCTTAAAATCCTTAAGGAAAGTGGCAACAAAACGATTATTCAGGTTGGTGTGGAGAATATATGAGACTGGCAATACACCATATGACTTTCGGAAAAATATTATCCACAGAATTTTGAAGACTGCAAGTGCTGAAAAGTGCGAGAATTATCGCACAATCAGCGTAACAATTCAGGCATCCAAGTTGTTGACAAGACTGATATAAAGAAGAAAGGAAACGATGATGGTCAGTTTGGAATTAGGAAAGGTAAAGGCAACCGAGAGGCAGTTACGACGTTGACGTTAATGATGAAGATAATACTAAAGAAAAATCAAGATACCTTCATCGGATTTGCTGATCTGGAAAAAGCATTCGACAATGTCAAATGGTGCAACTTGGGTAAGGTACAGAGAGAGGCGAGTAATATACAACAAGTTCAAAAGCCAAGAGGGAATAATAAGAATGAAAGACCAAGAACGAAGTCCTCGGATTAAAAAGATCGTAAAAGAGGGATGTAGTCTTTCACCCCTAATGTTCAGTTTATACATTGAAGGAGCAATGATGGAAATGAGAAAGATTCAGGAGTGGAATTAAAGTTCAAGGTGAAAGGATATCAATGATAAGGTTCGCTGATGACGTTGCTATCCTGAATGAAAGTGAAGAAGAATTACAGGATTTGCTGAAGGGAATGAATAGTGTAATGAGTACAGGACATAGACTGAGAGTAAATCGAAGAAAGACGACAATAATGAGAAGTAGCAGAAATCAGAACAGCAACAAACATAACGTCAGGTTTGATGGTCACTAAGTAGATGAATTTAAGGAATTCTGCTACTTAGGAGACAAAATAACCAACGACGGACGGAGAAATCAGGACATCAGAATCAGATTAGCAGTGGCAAAAAGGGCAGTCCTGGCCAAGAGAAATGTACTAGTGTGAAACATAGGTCTTAATTTTAGGAAGAAATTTCTGAAAATGTACGGTTAAAGCACAGTATTGTACTCGTATGGTAGTGAAACATGAACTGTATTAAAACCGGAACAGAAGAGAATCGAGGCGTATGAGATGTGGTACTAGAGATGGATGTTGAGAATCAGGAGTATGGAGGTTCTGCGCAGTATCGGAGTGGAAAGGAATATACGACAAACACTGATAAGAAGAAGTGACAGGATAATAGGACATCTATTAAGACACCAGGAAATAACTTTCAGGGTTTCAGGGAGCTATAGGGTGTAAAAGCTGTAGAGGAAGACAGAGACTGAAATACAGCTAGCAAATGATAATTGAGGACGTAGGTTGCAAGTGCTGCTCTGAGATGAAGGGGTTGGCACAGGAGAAGAATTCGTATCGGGCTGCGTCAAATCAGCCAGAAGACTTATGACTGGAAAAAAACTGAACTGATACATCGCCCGTAAGAGGGCAATTATACTGGTATTGAGGAGAAGAGCATTGTCCTCATTTGGGGAGTTAGCGTGATATCACTGGACGAGTCGGTTGCAAAGCGGTTTGAAACTTTTGCCAAGAGTGTCTTACTGGGCCATTTTTCCAAAGTACAGGAAAGAGAGTCTGTTGAGGCTCTCAGCCATGTATGCCATCTCAATTTATATACGCAGGTCTGTGATCCACTTCTTAGAGTCAACTTACATTCCTTTTCCAAAACACATTGCTGTTAGAAAAAACATGTGTTTATGTCCAGAATACTGCCCAGAGGAATGTATTTTGCTTTGCATGGTTACCTGTGGCTAGCGATGGATATTACCCTAAAAATACATATGGTATGTATAGATACCATGTATCTGATGTCTGCTAGCATTATAGTTTCCAGTGCATCACATTCCCTATATAACTCCAGGTCATACCAAAATTGAAGAGCCGGCCGTGGTGGCCGAGCGGTTCTAGGCGCTACGGTCTGCAACCGGGCGACCGCTACGGTCGCAGGTTCGAATACTGCCTCGGGCATGGATGTGTGTGATGTCCTTAGGTTACGAAAGGTAGGAGACGAGATGCTGGCAGAAGTAAAGCTGTGAGGACCGGGCGTGAGTCGTGCTTCGGTAGCTCAGACGGTAGAGCACTTGCCCGCGAAAGGCAAAGGTCCCGAGTTCGAGTCTCGGTCGGGCACACAGTTTTAATCTGCCAGGAAGTTTCATATCAGCGCACACTCCGCTGCAGAGTGAAAATCTCATTCTGGGTCCTTAGGTTAGTTAGGTTTAAGTAGTTCTAAGTTCTAGGGAACTGATGACCTCAGATGTTGAGTCCCATAGTGCTCAGAGCCAAAATTCAAGAGTCAGAATCTGGATTATTCAGTCCCCGTTTGTATCCTGGATGTTGACAAGCCAGAAGACGAAGTCCACCTCGAGCACACCGTGCGGACAAAGAAGTGAAGCAAAATGTAATTGTATCCCTCTGCTTTTACCAATTAGCCGATCAGTGCCCCAAACACATAGGCCTTTACTAATCTCTGAAGGTGGGAAGCAGCACTACATACGGATAAAAAGCATGTTCCGACTAGTTTTTTGCCAAAATATGTAAACGGTGTGGTACACGACATCTATGCCGTAGACGCCTCAGCTCATTTATAACGGCTGAGTATCTTAAATGGAACCTCATTGACTGATCGAGCCAGGAACTGGTACGTGTGGAAATGTTCACCAAAGCCAAAAACTTCTTAAAATTTAAGAACACTCATCACCGGCAGCGATGTCTCACCGCTATTTATGCTGACTTCGAGTGTCTCCTAGGTCTTGAGATGTGTTGTGAAGGCGACCTCTCTGCCTCTGATTCTTTCACAGAACGGGACGTACCGTATGCAGCAGTGTATCAGACTGTCTGCTCTTAATACTCTAGTCACAACAAATTCTAATCTTACATCGGGGATAATCCTGCTACATGGTTGCTCACTGAGTTCAAAAACTTGCGCGGGAAGTTAATGATTTATTCCAACGTCCCCATGACTGACTGATAAAAGAATGCTGCCTTGTACGAGCAGGTAGTTGAGTGTCGTAATTGTGGCCTGCAATTGAATTGGAATTCGGCATCTCTGATTTAGGAGAATACGCATGATTATAAGCGAACACTGATGTTCACCTGCTTACAGACATCTTCGAAAAGTTCCAAAGTGTATACCTGGGCACATACTGTCTGAAACCTACCTTCTGTTTCACCGTACCAGGGCTTTAGTGGGACACAGTGTTAAGGAGAGCATGTGTCAGTATCGAACAGTGACCAATATTGTCACGCTGTTCTTCTCTGAATGCAGGATCCGTGAGGTACTTCGCCAGTGCTTCTCCAGGTACGCCAAGACGAAAACCCGTGAATGAGTGAGAAGAAGTACAGGTCATCTGATGATTTAAATTAAATCCTTTACCTCGATGTAAACAATCTGTGTGGGTATGTCATGCAGCAAAGTCTACCATTTGGTGGGTTCGGATGACTGCCTGATGAGAAAGTAGTCCGTCTGAAGGATAGATGTGGTTGAGGCTGTTGTGAGGCATGCGTCCTGGCCGTAAAACTAGAGCATCCAATTCATTTTCAACACAACGATTTACGGCTGTGGTCGGAGCACCTAGTCCCTCGAAATGGTTTTATCCTGAACACAGTTGACAGCGCTTAGAAACAAACTATGTTACAGAAAAATCCAGCAATAGCTCAGGTTGTGTATGGAACTTATTAGTACCATGTGTAAAATTTTCTTAAAGCAGTATTTCTTTAGTTTACCAACGGGATGGGCGTTCGGCTCAAGAGATTACGTCGCCGTACCAAATTTCAAATGGGTCACCATTTTCGATAAAGGTTCCAGTGCAGTTCACAAAACCTGTCTCTATCAATATGTGTTTTGTGGACGTTTCCAATTTCCACATGTACCGCTTTCGCAATGACTTTGTGAAGCCAAACTTCACCAAGTTGCTTTATATGGCTACAGACAGTTTTATCTGACGGGTGAAATGCTGTGATTCGTCTGAAGTTATTAGGTACAATCCCGAAACATTCAAAACGTCTGAATACGCGGCTGGTGATCAGTTTGGAATAACAACTCAACACAAGAAAGTTATCAGTCTGATCAAACAGGAGGCGAATGGGTCGCAGATTGTGGAGCTTGTCGGCCGCAGATCGAAGATGTATTCACAGCGTTATAGATGTAGATGCCAGTCAGAGGGAGGGGGACTAACGATGTATATCATGTGCTTTCAAAAGCTCTCACAATTGAACGTTGCAAGAGGTGCCTCCTCGATGTCGCTGGTGCAACTCCACAAATGGTGTGCCAGGTGGTCTTTCGATCGAGAGGCCATGAGGTACATGCTGCACTGCAGCTGAAAGTAGGACTGTTGCGTTATGACTACAAATGGTTCATCTGTAGGGACAGGGTCGGCACGCTACCATATTCACATTATTAAGTGGAGAATGTATGCTGATTGCTCACTATGTGTGAGTATACTGTGCATTTTTTATATGTTGTGGACAATATACGAGACCGCTTATTGCTTACTGTGCGTGTAGTGCCTGTTTTGTTTTCGCCTGATGATGCTAGTAGCTGTTTTCCATGTATATACTACATACAGAGAAATAAATGATCAGAAACAACTGATTAAATGCAAAGAGAAAGAAATGAACAAAACAACTGCTTAAATGTAAACACCCAATGAGTGAAAGAAATGTAAATACTGTACTTATTAAAATGTAGATCTAGTGTAAGGGTTCATCTTCTTATTTCATTAAACGTAGCGCAAATAATATCTCTGCGTATATATACATGCTACTGTTAGTTTTAAAAAGAAATCTGTGCATATATGTACAACCGATCTCTTAAATTTCAAGGCAAAATAATTTATTTTAAAATAACCTTTTTAATAGTTTGTGAAACAACCACAAATTCAGAAAATATTAATATTAATAAATATTCAAAAAAATAACAAACAGAAAAAATATTGTCAATAAACCGTAACATATTTTTATATTAATGCTATTATCTAGAAAAGAACCTGACAATTTTGCTCCTGAGGATAACGTATTATGCAAATGCGATCGCACTATAGAGAGATAAAATTATTGTTTGTTATTCAGAATTTAATTGATTACTGTTTATAACAAACCTCAACCTATTCCTCACGACGAATAGGCCTTGAATGAAGAGGCTCACACATTTGAGCTAGTTATAAAAGGTGATGATGGGGAGAAGTGGGAGCTGGAATACTTTTAGTCCAAGGGTTTCCCACGATTTCAATGTGCAACAATTGGCCGGTGGAGATACGGAGACAGGAGGTGTTTTCCGCTATTTTATTGTGCTCATATTGGCTGAGAGAGGCAGGGAGATGGGATGGGTTTCCTGTAAATTTCATATAACGTGAGCAGTATCAAGTTATGGCAAGACCTTGAATACGAGTAGACCATTTGTCTAAGATTTGTGGG
The DNA here is from genome assembly GCF_021461395.2 of Schistocerca americana. Classification (NCBI taxonomy): domain Eukaryota; kingdom Metazoa; phylum Arthropoda; class Insecta; order Orthoptera; family Acrididae; genus Schistocerca; species Schistocerca americana. The sequence continues at coordinate 504,047,514 of NC_060121.1, read as the reverse complement.
GGTTGTTTCGGATGAACTTGATCAATTTCAGTATTAAGTTGCCCAATTGTGTAACCTGACACCTGATACCACCCGTATCTTATCAGTGATCTTGAGGTAAGAAACTGATTATAACCGATCCTTGGCCAGGATATCCACTGGTAACCTTCACAGAGTTATCATATTTTATAAAGTAACTTTTTTCACTGTCTTCATCGCACCATACGTTTCTGTAATGTTGTATCCATTGTTTTTCTGCTATTACATTAAACTTTGCAATATCTTTCTCCGTTTTATTCATGTGTTCCGTAAGTGTAAATGCCATATTCTGTCTTTCGCGTACGTCAGGTTCGACATTAAGAATGAATCTTTCCTAGGATTCAGTATGGTAGCTTTTTATTACGTTTTTTTGTTTTATTTTGTTTATGGTTGAAACTCAAGACAATACTGAAGAAGACTGGGAAAGATCAAAGGCAGCACTAATGAAAATAGCCGATGAGGTACTAGTGAAAAGTAGTGAAACCAGAAAAAGGGGCCTGAGAATATGAAATACAGAAATAATCAACAATATTAAAGAAGAACAAAGTCCTTATGATACTTGTTTTCAAACACACACGAACGAAGCCTGGGGAGTACTGTATATACATAGCACTTTTTCATGCAATAATTTATTTGTCCACGTAATTTATAGCATTCTTCTCTAGTACCACTTTCAAATGCTTCTAGATGTTAATTATAATGTTAATAATTGACAGCCTCAGTTGCACCGTGTAACCTCCCCAAAAATTTTTAATATTATTTGGTTGATGATTCCAATTTAAGTGTAACGCCCCCACAAAATTCATTCCTTTCACATTTGTCACCTCCCTACAGAAATTCATTCCCATTTAACCTCCACACAAAATTTGTTTCCCATTTAATGAAAGCTCGAAACAGAAGAATTCCTAAACCTCGTAATAAAAAATAAATTCAGTAACCTGGTAGAATTTGGACGACAGCAGCGCTGCGTCATGGCCCTGTAAGATCATTCTGAATAAAAAAAGGAAAAATTCTTACCTCAATAAAAACAGCAAATATATCTGCTCTTATATAAAAATTTTCTGGGACAGCTCTGTGCAATGCTGGCCTATACATTTGTTATTTATGAAAGGAAGCAAATGATTTTTCTTTTGCAACAAATGATCATGCATTAAAAAAATATTAAATTCCTTGAATTGAAATGAATGCTTGTTAGAAATTAGACAAAGATTATTATTAGGACATTTTTAAAAGATTTACATGTGAGTTTACATAATATTACTAGATATGCGCGAGGCTGCTTTTTTTGCCTTATACAATAATACTTAGGGTCTGGCATCGCTGCACCGCGACCGGCCCAGCCAACATGATACACCAGAAAGGACTGACAAGCGCAGACAGGCGACTGCTCGCTAGCAACAACTTACTGCTACTGCTACACAGTTCGTACTGCAGTCAACACTGCTCTTTGGTCTCAGATTCTCTTATAGCTTACATATCGCAGGCAGCACATACCTCTTACATAACCCTCCACTGGGGGGGGGGGGGGAATTTGGCAGCGATCGTGAGTCAATGGGACTTGCCATGAGCAACAAAGCTTTCTAAAATCTACTTAATTAACTAAGTTGACAGTCACAGAGTATATACATATATATATAAGTACAGAACATAAAATGAAATAGAGTGCACATGCACTGAGTACAGAACATATCAAGAAATCACAAAATATATACGCAATTTTTCTTAATTAACTAAGTTTACAGTCACAGAGTATATATATATATATATATATATATATATATATATATATATATATATATATATACATATGTGCATAACATGAAATGAAATATAGTGCACATGCACTGAGTACAGAACATATCACGCAATGACAAAATGTATATGCAATAAGTACAAATCATATTAAGAAATGACATAAAGGGCATACATACTGTAGTACAGAACATATCAAGCAATGACAAAATGTATACGCAATGAGTACAAAACATATTAACAAACGACATAAAGTGCATACACACTGTAGTATTTTTCTAGAACTAGGATAGGAAAGGGAAGGATTGCATCATGGTTGGAGCACATTAGGTTGCACGTAGTTTCACTGAAAGTCCATATCTTTCCAGAAGCACAACACCAAGTGAGACAATCTGAAGTTCTCCTCCCTGAAGTATTAATCAGTGTAGCTAAGACACTCAAATGTCGTATTAATATTCCATGTTATCATTTTGATAGTACATTAGGTACACCAAACAGTGGAACCATAATAACATCTCCATTGTTCAAGGTTGTGGACACCATGATGTATCAAAACCACACTCATTCACCAATGTGGAATTAGTGCAGAAACCAAATATAGTGCTCCATGATCATAAGGATAGAAAGGACAAACGTATATTGCAGTAATTTCTGGTAATTAGGTCAGAAGGTGAAGGACATTAAGTCTCATGCTAGTCATCATTGAGAATTACACTAGTCTATCAACCGATTTGACTAATTGTTGGCACTCATTGCTTAGTTACTGAACATTTCTGTACTATGTATGAAGTATTACAGAATAATGTTCATAAATCATCTGATTACAGTGAACATTGGCACTCATTGGCCAGTTACAAAGCATCAGAAGTCATCATTCAAAACAGGAGCTAATGAATGGCATAGTATTAACATAATTCACCTAGTTATAGTAATCACTGGCACTCACTGGCCAGTTACAAACCATCAGAAGTAATCATTCAAAACAGAAGCTAATTATGGCATAGTATTAACATAATTCACCTAGTTATAGTAATCATTGGCACTCATTGGCCAGTTACAAACCATCAGAAGTCATCATTCAAAACAGAAGCTAATTATGTCATAGTATTAACATAATTCACCTAGTTATAGTAATCATTGGCACTCATTGGCCAGTTACAAACCATCAGAAGTCATCATTCAAAACAGGAGCTAATGAATGTAGCACCAAGCTACTGGTATTCATATATAATAGCATGTAGGTGACATAATACAAAATTAAAATAAGAAACAGGGATTTCATTGGCCAGTTACTAAACATGTAGCAAGTATTGAATAGTACAAAACATTTTTCATCATTCAAGTGACATACGACATATTTAAAATAATTATTGGCACTCATTGGCCAGTTACAAAGTATTCTTATATTTTTATAAAACCTTATTCAGTATTATTCAGAAGTTATCTTTCAAAATGAGAGTTAATTATTGGCATAGCATTTATAGAGTATAACAAAAATATTATTTACAGAAATTATTGGCATAGCAATTATGCATTATTACAAAGCATCATTCAGTATTACTTAGAACTCATCATTCAAGTGACATAGGACATATTGAAAATGTAACACATTGTAACTATTACTCTAGGTCTGTGATTAGAAAACATCATTCAGTATTACTCAGAATTCTCTTAAACTGGCAGCATTATTTGGGACTGGTAATACATTTTTTTTAGCAATGCATTGCGTTGGGATCCATAATCAATTGCTGGGGCATGAAAATATTTGCTTTTGACTTATTGCTGCAAATGAGGATAGGTAACGTCATTTGTTATGAGTCAGCTGTAGCAAGGTTATGAAACAAGTAGAGTATATGTGATCACGTTCATGAATGACACACACAAATGGGTAAAAAAAATGCAAGTACTAGAACAGGTATAATGATTAACTGCTTATAGCATATTAATTTCGTGAATAGCTTCTCCTAGAAAAAATACAAAATGGATTATTAAGCTGAAAGAAGAAACGCATATTATGCTGAAAAGTAGTGAACTTAGAATTAACAGGTAATGAAATGTGTATTCAATATATATGTACTCTAGCTGTCCTTTCCAAAACCTTCAGTCATTATACCATGCGACATAAGACATACTGTCAAAACGAACTGCAACAAATACTTAAATAACTACATAGCATTTCTTAACTAACAGTAAATATATAAACTTCATCATTATTCTCATCTGCAAAGATAAACTTAAAAGTGGTGCGTTTAGTGACCATATAAAATTTATCACTATCATCACCTGTAAACTAAAACTTCATTATTCATATCACCATAACTTCATTATTATCATCACCTGCAAAGAAAAACTTCATTATTCATATTACCATATTCTTCATCACTATTCATCATCATTCATTATCATCTGCAAGAAGACACTTCATTATTCATTATTCATATTACCATTTACTTCATACAACTATTCATAGTATATAGTTCCTTATTTCTAGCATATTTCATCACTAAAACTAAGATGTGTAGTTCTGTCTGACAGCCTGCATCAATCGCCTCGTATTCTGAAAGAAAAAATTAGTTAAGACTGCTATCATACGATGAGTATAGTATATTCATGTTAATGTTTGTTAATTCTGATCCATTTACTCTTTGTGACGAGGTGTTGCATCTTCTTTCGTTCATTCCGAAGGTGAAATTCCCATTTCATAGTAATCCACTGTAGTTCGTTTCATTTATTTCTTTTACACATTATTGCTTTCTGAAAATGATGAACAATGATTAATGTCTTGCATTTAAATCATATATCCATTAAATAAAAACTGGTTTCTAGTGATATAATTAAGCATACAGCATAGCATGACGGAAAACGCAATATGTCAAAAACACAGGCAGAGTGTAGGTACAAAAATGTATACAGAGTATCATAATGTAGTAGCAAAAAAATGTAAAATAGTCACGATGTTGAGATATCATAAGGCAAAAGTGTCAAAGTCAACTGGTGTTTGTTATATCTTAAAGATTTCATAGTGCATACAAAGAAACAGGAAAACAATCATACATACATAAAAAATGGAAAATGTGCACGGTCTGATATATAACGACAAGAAATGACTTTCTTTGAGTTCAGCTTGTATGTTGTGTAGTTGTTAGAGGCGAGAGTTGAAGACTTTAATGGAGAGAGAATTTGATAAAATTAATACGTCACTAGATAGAATTGCATAATTGTTCATAAAATATGTAAGTTTATCTGGAAAAATGTGCACGGTCTTATGTGTAACGACAAGAAAAGCGACCTGCTAACCTTACCTTGCCGGGCACTTGCCAAGAAAAAAATATGATAATCATCAGTAAGTAGTCACATAGATCTAATTGCGTAAGTGGTCATAAAATGTGTAAGTTTATCTGGAAAAATGTGCACGGTGTGATGTGTAATGACAAGAAAAGCCACCTGCTAACCTTACCTTGCCGGGCACTTGCCAAGAAAAAATATAATAATCATCAGTAAGTGTTCATATAAATATAATTGTATAAGTGGTCATATAAAAATCAGGAAATGGCATTACAGTGTGATAAATCATAAAGTATGTTCATTCAATAAAGGGTTTAATATTGGAGACATGGTGATTGCCTTTACTTTTTCTGGTTCTCAGAGTTTCGACGTGTACTACATTGGGGTGAGGAATGCTGCGAATTCTATATGGACCTGCGTATAGAAGCTCAAATTTACTACATCTACTCTTTCCTCTGTTAGATAAATAGTGTGTACGTACTAATATCTTCTGTCCAATGTCAAAGTCACGGCGTGTACAAACCTGTTTTGCTGTCTTCTCCGGCGCTCTGCGGCACGTTTGATGTTGTTCAGCTCAATGTCAATCATATCATGGTGTCATAGTCGATGAGATGTAGGAAAGGATACTAATTCTTTAATTTTGTTAGGTGGTTCAACATTTTTCAGTATAACAGTCGAAGATAGCATAGTAGATTCATTTGGTATGGAATTAATTACATCCTGGAATGAGAGTATTTGTGTGTCCCAATCAATATGTCTTTTATATCAGTATATTCTACACAGTTTACCAATTTCTTTCATTAATCGTTCACAAGGGTTCGAAGAAGCATGATACTTGGATATATAGATCGGAGAAATGTTTCTTGTTCGTAACATACGAGTCCATATAGCAGATCGAAATTGTGGTCCGTTGTCGGAAATTACTTTCAATACATGCCCTACATGAAATAAAAAATGTTTTACAAGTGCTTTCGAAACAGATTTAGCAGTAGCTTTACGTAACGGAGTGAAGGTAGCAAATTTTGAAGTGAGTTCAACAGCGACAAAGATGTAGCAAAAACCTCTACTAGTTCTGGGAATCGGGCCAAAAATGTCTACAGCGGCCATATGTCTCAATTTAACAGGTACAATGGGATGTAACGGAGGAATATGTGAAGTCGTGTCTGACTTAGCTTTCTGGCAGATTTTACATGACGCTAAAACTCGTCGAATACGTTTCTCCATGTTGGTAAAATAACAGTTCTGTCTCAGTATTAGAAAACATTTTCTGGCTCCATAATGTGCGTAACTTAAATGAGTATACCAAATTAATTTGTTAACAAGCTCGTCAGGAATGCATAGTAACCTGTTGTTGCTGTCAGGGTGAGAGCTGCGAAACAGAATATTATTGCGTACAGTGTAATGGTTTCTAATGGCAACATTATTCCTATCTTGCCAAAGGTGTTTTATTTCTTCCCACACGTTGTCTTTACTCTGCTCTTGTGCTATGTCTCGTAATGACGATGAAATGAAATTTTCAAATGCAACTTGTTGAATATATATGACGCTGTAATTTGCTTTGCAGAAGTTGGTTGCGATGTCTTGCTGATTGTTGCTGAGAGAACGGGATAGTGCGTCTGCTACAATATTTTGTGTACCGGGAGTGTAAACAATTGTAAAGTTAAATTCCTGTAAATAAAGTTTCCATCTGCTTAACCTGTCGTGTGTAAATTTTGCGGAAAGTAAAAACTGTATAGCTCTATGATCTGTGTAAACGCTAGTGTGTCTTCCATAAAGAAAATGCCTAAATCTCGTAAATGCCCATACAACACATAATGTTTCAAGTTCTGTAACAGAATAATTGCGTTCAGCAGGTGACAGAATGCGACTCGCAAAGGCGATGTTTTTAATTACTGTAGTACCGTCTTCTTCAATTTCCTGAAAAATGTGTACGCCTAAAGCGCTGTTAGAACTCGGTAGCAATGGAAAAATTTCTAGTAAGATCTGGATGTGATAAAAGTGGTGCATTCAACAAAGCTTGTTTCAGATTAGCAAATTCAGACTATTGGTTTTTCATGTAAAAGTGTGTCTCGGATGTCGTCAAAAGTAATAACATCTTCGTGAACAAGATTCTCTGTGCCAAGAGTATTGCTTACGTTGCTGGAAGATGCAACCTGTACTGTATCTAGTCAAATTCTATCTGACGTGCTACTATTCGCGGGAGGATGCTGTGGCATTTCAACTATTTGTACTGTTCTGTTATTTCGTCCTGACGTGTTACGTTCGGGATGATATCTACTGTCTGGTTCATTCGTGATAATTTGTTGTTGTGGATGATTTTGCTGCTGATAAGACCGACTGTTATTAAACGTACGCTGAAAATTGTGCTCATTATTTTTACGTCTGTCATGATAGTCATTGCTATATGGCTCGTTGCGATAGGAATTGAAATGATGTGTTTTCTGCACGTACTGGTTTCCTTGATTCGGTGCGTTACTATTTGGTGGAGCCGATGCTATACGTGCAGGCGGCGAAACATTAAAGCTTGGTTGACCTTGCAGATTGCATTGTTGGTTAGGTATGCTAGCCGGATGGTTTTGTTGCTGTTGTGGGGAAAAACCTGTATTGTTACCAAAATGCTGTTGCTGATAATTTTGACGATTGCTGAAAATGTTGTACATACTGTGATTGTAATTTTATCTGTTATTAAAATTGCGCTGGTAGTTCTGGAGCGTTTAATGAAAATTGTCACTTACGGTAAAACTTGTCATATCAGGTTTTCTTTACACGTTTCTAATCCAAGATAGATCGATAGTTAAAGAGCTGTTTTGATAGATATAAAGGATAGTAGAAGAGAAGGCAGCAGTGCAGAAAACTAAAGATGAAATAGCACTACTATGGCTCGGGACCCTGTGCACGCTACGGCACATATTCATCGAAGTGTAATGAATCCCCTGAGGTCTATTACGCGCTACAAATAAATTTTAGTTTCTGCGTTACAGGCAATGCCGGTGAAAATTCAAAAACAAATTGTTGTATCTAGTCCAATGCTAGTTTCTGCATTACAGGCCAAGCTGATGAAAATACAAAAGCAAATTGTCGTATCCAGTCCAAAGCGTGAATCTGTGTTCTGTCATTATTAAGCACTTTAAATTTCCTAACAGATAGAAAGTTTCAGGATTGTATGAGAATCTATTTGTCTGTGACTGTTCGGAATCTAACTCACGTACTCTCTGTAAATTACCTAAATTATACTGGCTGTGTGAGTCTGACAAATGTTCGGAGAGTGGCGTATGCTATGATGTATTAAAGGCTGAAATATTTTTCATCTCCGTCACTTCGTGTTGTAAATATGACAATTTTCTACGTAATGTATTATTGGACGAACCTATCTCACTGATCGTCTGCTGTAAATTTTGGAATTCGGGTGTTTGATTAAACGAAACAGGTGACGTATCGTCTGATTCGCTGTCATTATTACTTTCGATAACGTCAATACGACTGGCCAATTCATCATATTTTTTCAGTCAGTGTTTTTACCAGATCATCGTTTCTAATATCACAAGCATTAATTTGTTTTTGTATATTACGTGTGGTTTCGTTCAATTTTTTTAACGTCTCAGGGATTTTCTCTGCCTCGTGATGGCTGGGTGTTGTGTGCTGTCCTTAGGTTAGTTAGGTTTAAGTAGTTCTAAGTTCTAGGGGACTGATGACCATAGATGTTAAGTCCCATAGTGCTCAGAGCCATTTGAACCATTTTTTTTAACGTCTGCTTTGATGGCATCGGGATCCTGTATTAGTTCTAATTGTTCAAGTCTGTCTGTCATTGTCTGAAAGTCTACTGTGTGTGTGTGACTGTTATTGTTTCAAGATCAGAGATTTCATCATGTAATTCGGTGTTCAACTGTTTGATAGCATTAATTTCGTCTGATACTGTAGCAATATTGTTGTCTACGTATGTTTTTGCTTTTGTAAACAATTTACGTTTATCTTCCTGTCTCTGTGCAGTAATTGTTTCCATGACTTCTCGCTTTACTTTATTCTGTTCTTGTATAAATTTACGGTAAAGCGTTTCACTGTTTTGTAGGTAGTGATTAAAACGTTCGTCAATTTGGTTATTCTGTTGGTCAAACTTCGCGTCTACTTTCGCATCCAGTGTACGTGAAAGTTCTGCTGACAATGATTTAAACTCGTCGCGTAACTGTGTTGCGTTTTCAGAGCATTGTTTAGCGACTGCACTAATTTCATCTCTAAGCATTTTAGTTGTGGCTGCATGTGTATTACTTAATTCTTGTGCCACAGATCTAATTTCTTCACTACTGTTCCTAGCACAAGCCTTAATTTCCTCACGTAATTGTTCCTTAGTATCATGACATTGCACGGCAACGGCTGTAATCTGTTCACTAATCTGTTTGGAATGTGTTATCTAGTTTTTCATTATGTTGTTTGTAATTGTTGTCTTGTTTTTCATTCAACTGTTTGAAATTTTCACTAAGGTTGTCTTGTTTTTCATTCAACTGTTTGAAATTTTCACTAAGGTTGTCTTGTTTTTCATTAAGTTGTTTGTTCGATTAATTAATTTGTAGCAATAATGCCATAACTTGATCCATGCCAAAAGTAGCTACTCTATTTTCTATGATGTGTGATGGTGTATCCGCATGTGACACGTTTTGAGTAACCATTTGGTTATTCAGTGATTCTGGAAAATGTTTGCTAATCGGATGTGCACTGTGGGTCACTACCTCGGAATCAAATAATTCTGACTTATTTTGATTACACTGTTCATCTTCGTTAAAAACATTTGTTTGTTCACTGTGTAAATTTTGCAAATCAGGCGTGTCAAACTGGGCAGCGTTCATTGTAACGGAACGTGCCGCGTCATCAATTGTCGTTGAATTAACAGAGGATACAATTGAATTTGTTTGCACATATTTAGCATTAAAATCATTATTAGTGATCGGTACGCACTGATTGTCTGTAAATGGGGGACTATCGCTATTACACTGAGTGTTGCAAGTATTATCGGTCAAATTAATCAAGTCAGCTTTTTCACTCATTACACAACGCGATGTACTATTAACAGTTTTTCTCGGCATTTTTCACAAATAAAAAAAAAAAAAAGAAATAAGCACAAAAATGAAACAAAGACAAAGCAAAAATGGAACAAACACAAGTACAAGAAAGAGCAATAAATTGCCGATGATATGTGAAAGAAAAAGTGACAAGTTAGTAAATGCGTTGCGCCAGATGCAAACTACATTTAAGTAAATAAGAGCAGATATATGACTACTTCTCAGAGATTCACAAAGAAATACGATCCTGGCCGGATGTCACCAAGTGTAACCTCCCCACAAAATTTTTAATGATTCCAATTTAAGTGTAACGTCCCCACAAAATTCATTCCTTTCACATTTGTAACCTCCCTACAGAAATTCATTCCCATTTAACCTCCACACAAAATTTGTTTCCCATTTAATGAAAGCTCGAAACAGAAGAATTCCTAAACCTCGTAATAAAAAATAAATTCAGTAACCTGGTAGAATTTGGACGACAGCAGCGCTGCGTCATGGCCCTATAAGATCATTCTGAATAAAAAAAGGAAAAATTCTTACCTCAATAAAAACGGCAAATATATCTGATCTTATATAAAAAATTTCCGGGACAGCTCTGTGCAATGCTGGCCCATACATTTGTTATTTATGAAAGGAAGCAAACGATTTTTCTTTTGCAACAATCGGAATGATCATGCATTAAAAAAAAATTAAATTCTTTAAATTGGAATGAATGCTTGTTAGAAATTAGACAAAGATTATTATTAGGACATTTTTAAAAGATTTACATGTGAGTTTACATAATATTACTAGATATGCGCGAGGCTGCTTTTTTTGCCTTATACAATAATACTTAGGGTCTGGCATCGCTGCACCGCGACCGGCCCAGCCAACATGATACACCAGAAAGGACTGACAAGCGCAGACAGGCGACTGCTCGCTAGCAACAACTTACTGCTACTGCTACACAGTTCGTACTGCAGTCAACACTGCTCTTTGGTCTCAGATTCTCTTATAGCTTACATATCGCAGGCAGCACATACCTCTTACAACCGTTTACCTAGAATTTACCTAGGTTTCAGTAGGGATAACCCAACCTTCTTCAGAATAACAGTAACTACCGTTTGTCCATAGTGGACATCGTCAAGATAAAACTACAAATCCATAAAGGATCGTTAGACTATAAAATTTATCTGGAACTGCCTCGGCCCCACTTCGCGACCGTGATGCGGCAGCCACGAGTGCTGTACTGGATTCCCTCTACCACTGGAATTCCAATTGTCCATGTTTTACTTCGATATATTGTTGAGCTCCACATGTTTACTTTCATTAACTATCTGATAGCAGTAGAGGTTTTGTAATGAGGGAGATTTCTTCGCCTGGACCAGTCTGCTTCTAATTTCATCGCTTCGGCCATCCTCCATAATCTCGTGTCCTGGATAGGCGAATTGCTTCACTTCTTCCACCATTCCGTCGTTCCTGGTTTTTATTTGAAGCAAGTCATTAATCTCATTTCTACTACTCACCTCGTCTGTCTCTGTTTTGTTTATTCCTTAGTCATATTTTATGCCGAGTAGGCGTATATTTCTTTCAACAGTGCTACTATATCTTCCTTTCATCCGGGCGGGAGAGGGGGAGGGTGAGTATTTGGTCTACGTTTTACGTTAGCAGAGCAGCAGTACGTTCTGGAATCGGCCGGTGTCCTAATCACAGGAAAGCCATTTGTCTTCATTAGATCCACTGGCATACACAGTGATGAGGCGTGTCGCTATAAATAACGTAATACGGCGATATTTTCACGGGGCCTCTTATACACATTAGAGTCGTTCATCTTGAGGTTAGGTGGCGGGAAGTTTTTGGGGGCGGCGGTGTTTAAGAAATACCCACTTCCAGATAACGGTCGTCTCGGCGATTTCCTCGCTGTGGCGTGCCGCGGCGTCTTAATCGCGGCGCAGCGCGGGTCTGCCGGCGCTGTGATCTTTCATCACGCGAAGCACCCACTCTCTCATCCTCCTCCACCTGCCGACCTGGTCGCGCACTCAGCTGGTGAGCCTTGAGGGAGATTACAGTCTAGCGTTCCGTCGACGTAGAGGTCATTATAGACGGAGATCTTAGCTGGACACGGTAGACCAGGAATTTGATCTCGATCTTGATGATGGAACTAAACGGAAATTCGCTTGGAGTGATCGAGAAAAACCGCGGTAAATCTACGTGTGATTCTCCATTGAAAATTTGAATCCAGCTACTTCCGAAAACGAATCCAGCTCCAAGTGATCAGTAGAGGCAACTCAGTTTGGACAACAACACGTGCGGCTCCCTTGGAACATAACGTATTGTTCCATTTACAGTTCAGCAAGTAAATATTGAAAACCGACTTGAATAAAAATCTTTTAAGATGACACGGTTTTAAAAAATTAAAAACTAAAGAATAATTTCCCCTTGCCCCTTATATCTTCCTAACACCGTAGAGATAGCGCTGCAAAATATGTGCTTGTGAATTTTTAATAGCTATGAAAGTACTTGTAGAATTTAACCATCGAGCGGGCGCGCCGAGCACTTTGTACACATGTAAAGAATTGCTGTCTTTACGTTACCAATTGGAAATTTGTGGTAAGTTCTATGGGACCAAACTACTGAGGTCAACGGTCTCTGGGCTTACACACTACTTACTCTCACTTAAACTAATATACGGTAAGGGCTGACAGAAGTAGACGGATGCAAGCATATTTGTGGTTTGTTATTCGTGACCAGTAGCAATATTTCTAGCCAAACTGTTGCGGCACGGAAATACGGTATACTTTCGGCGCCTGACTCTGTACTCGTATATTACTACTCGTATATTACTCCACAGCTGACGAAATCGTCAAAGGAGCTGGACGTCCGTTACACAAATTTCAGCTAAGAGCATTCAAACGTACGAAATTTGCCTGTTATACATTCGAAAGATACGGCTCCGACTTCATTCCAGTCGCGGCTTTATATTGCTTCATATACCGGGACGTTGCGTATGTAGCCCCACCCAGCATCCCACTGCACCACGGGGCTCGTCATAGTGTAGTGGCTTGCGTGCCTCTACGGCGCAGACATCCATACCGTGGGAAAGTGCATTCACATCGGAGTGGTAACTATGAGGAGGGCAGGCTGGTATGCCGGCCGGTGTGACCGAACGGTTCTAGGCTCTTCAGTCGGGAACCGCGCAACCGCTACGGTCGCAGGTTCGAAACCTGCCTCGTGCATGGATGTGTGTAATGTCTTTAGGTTACTTAGGCTTCAGTAGTTCTAAGTTCTAGGGGACTGATGACCTCAGATGTTAAGTCCCATTGTGCTCAGATCCATTTGAACCAATTGCAGGCTGATATATAGTTCCTGATTGGGGGGGGGGGGGGGGGTGAATACCTGAAGGGGCGAAAGTCTTCGTGGATTGACTGATCTGGCCTTGTAACATTAGTGAACATGGTCCTGCTATGATGGTACTGAAACCGCCTCAAATCAAGGAGAGCAACCTGTATTTCCTGAGGATATGCAGCTCTACTGTGAGTCAGAGAGAGCTTCATTAATCCCGTCTTAAGACTGAAACCCACAGCATGTATAGATGACTCCGGGATGTGGTATGTACATGGGGTAACAGCCGACTGTGTACTGATCGACTGTCTGACGCAGGTGAGGAAGCAACTGCCTTGCGGAAACGTAGATAAACTTCAATCCTCGCTGATTGTTCTGAATTTAACATCCAAAATTACAACATACGTGTTCTCATTTCGTCCATCGTGCCTGTGAACCTGATAAGGGCTCCACAGTGAAATTTTCGTCCTGTAACAGAGGATGTGCTGAGATTAAAACTGTACATGGGACCTTTGCCTCTCGAGGGCAAGTGCTCTATCGGCTGAGCTACCGGATCATGACAGTCCTTACAGCTTTACTACTGGCAGTTCTTTTTTTTTTTAATTGGCTTTCGGTACGTGCCCACACAGCCATCTCAACACTGGAATGTCAATTATGGCGATACGAACGTAAGGATAACACAACGCCCCGCGCCAGAGTGGGAATCGAACCCGGGCCGCATCGGTTGGCAGACTGCACGCTGACTTCGCAACTACCGGGGCGGTTTCCAGCAGCAGCTCACCTCCTACATTCTACACTTCAAAGAAGTTCTCCTGCGAAACGTGCAGGACTATGCCTCCTGTAAGGCAGTATATTGCGGAGACATGGTTTAGCTTCTGTCCGGCACACAGTTTTAATCTGCCAGGAAGTTTAATATCGCTGTAGGGGTTGTTTATGACACAGTGTGACCATTAAGTGAGCCACGTGGCACTGTAACTGCGGATTCTATCCGTGGTAATCTAGTATGTCTTTATATTGGTGCTGCAGGTGATGATTGCACTCCACGTGTCAAAAACATTAAAACAAGCAGAGTCCGTCTGGTGGACGAATTTTCAGTCAAATAACTGATCACATGATGCGGCCATGTCCATTTCCCGCTCTGAAGCACCGTGCAGTGAACAGCGTTGCGAAAAGAATGGTGTTTCCGTCCTATGGAAGGCATCAGCTTATGCGTTAACATCACCACACTACCCTGTACGAGCTGTCTTGCTGTTCGAGCAATCATATCCTATAATACGAGTTAAACTACATTATATCGAGACATCTGTATTGTATCTCAAAAAATGTTCTACGTCTTAAAGATAGTCTTTGCAGCCCTTCTGCTCTATCAGTACCGTGCTGTACCACGTGTTCAACATTTCGGCCGTTTGATCGCTTTCGACGTGATACTTTTTAAATAAACGTTATAATGTGTTGACATGTAAAAACAGTAATTCAGATTTTCATCTTTGTGATTTGTGCTGTTTCCAAAAATAGTCCGAATACAGTCTTACGATGAGAGATGTTGGTAGGGCAGTGGTTAATTCTCATGCACGCATTCAGAAAGAGCACGTATCAATTTCGTTCGTTACAGGGGTTTAGGTTTCGCTAAATCACTTCTAAATCAACATCTATATCTGTACGCTGAAAACCACTGAAGTGTATAGCAGAGGGTATTTCCCACTGTACCATGTGTTAAAGTTTCTTCCCATTGCATTTGCGTATGGAGCCCTGGAAGAATCATTGCTTAAATGCCTCTGTATTCTCTCTAATTAGTATCCTCTCTAATTAGTCTCATCCAGTCTTATCGGTCCCTCTGGGAGCGATATGAAGGGGCCGTAGTATATTCCTAGATTCCTCAATACTTTTTCTTGAAACTTTGTAAGCCGGCTTTCTCGAGGTAGCCGGCATTTGTCTTCAAGCGTCTGCCAATTCAGGTTCCACTGCATCTCAGTGACGCTCTTCCGTGTTTCAAGCAAACCTGACACCATTCGCCCTGCCTTTCTTTCTTTCTACACGCCGGCCGAAGTGGCCGTGCGGTTAAAGGCGCTGCAGTCTGGAACCGCAAGACCGCTACGGTCGCAGGTTCGAATCCTGCCTCGGGCATGGATGTTTGTGATGTGCTTAGGTTAGTTAGGTTTAACTAGTTCTAAGTTCTAGGGGACTAATGACCTCAGCAGTTGAGTCCCATAGTGCTCAGAGCCATTTGAACCATTTGATTTTCTTTCTACACGCGTTAGTCCTACTACCTGTCGGTTCCACAAATCGATGTGTGAGGAGGGTTCGAGCGACAGTTTTGTAAGCAATCTCTTTTGAACACTTTCTTCCCAGCATCCTGCTGCGGCCCAGCATCGTTTTACCCTCGTCTAAGCCTACGTGACCAATGCATCTGAAACCTATACAAATTCTTACACTCAAGTATTTGGATGAGCTGACTGTTTGCAACTGTAACGCACTAATATCACATAGAATATTATGTTTTTCCTTTTTTGTGATTTGCACAATTTTACATTTCTGAATAATTACATCAAGCTGTCAATCTTGGCACCATTTTAGAATGTTATCAAAATATGACTGAATATCCATGGAGCATTTCCTCAGCTAGAGAATCGTTATAGATACCTGCATCGTGTACAAAGAGTGTGAGGTTATTATTAATATTGCCTGCCCTGTCATTAATATACAACATGAACAACAAGGGTTGAAACTGCTAGGTGAAACTAATCATCTGAAAACTATCACTTTTAAATTTCGATAAGAGCGGCACCCATGTGTAATGGTTGCTACCCTACTTTTGAATAAGAAGGTTAACTGTGTGAATTATATTCATTATGCGTAATGCCAATTAGTCTCAACTGAATCTGATCATCTCCAAATGAAATTAACGACAAAGAATGTTTATAATAGTGCGCGGAATGGCTTCATCGCACAGTCACAACACAGTCGCGTACTAAAACTGTGTTCTGTTACAAAATGCAGCTATGGAATTATGTAAAAAATTTGAAAATGAATAGTATTTCCTCAGTTTGTCTCAACGAAGTTCGTATAGGCCCTACAATCGCTTCTTACAACAGGTGACTCAACTCTGCTCTGTCTGCTTAAATGTGTAACATGTAATGTTGGAAAGCGCCATTTCTCGTGTTATATAAACATCCCAAAACACTTCGCTATTTACTTATTCATACGAGGATTCGTCGTTTTAATTATCACCTAGAAACAAATCTACCAGTCATATGAATCTTGGTGATAATGGATGTCTCGGCGGAGATGTTTGCAGTCTGGCTGTACTGGAAACATTCCACATAGTATACTACTTAATCGTAAATTCTAGAATATTCGGCCACGCAATGGTTCCCTTATCTGAGGAAAAAGTAAGAAGTTATTAGGTACATGCCGGGAAAATACAGAGGTGGGGGGCTGGAATGGGGGAGTGTGGGGCAAAGTTTGATAGTCCAAAGAAGCATATGTGTGACTGTGACCAGTGCAGCATGAGCTGTGGGGTGTGAGCAATTGCGGAACCCAGCGGGCGGCTACGTTACTCATCGTCAAAATGTTGTGCAAGGTGTTGAAAACCGATCCAGCGGAGTTTTTAACGTTTAACACTATCGCCTTGATTGTTATATTTCAACGTTCGAGCACCGGGACCTCCCCTTGCGACTCCCGGTCCTCCATAGAGAAATGGTATGTCACTTGGTTCTCTGTCATTTAGACTTGCCTGCTCACGCAGAAAGCGTTTGTGTAGTATGATGGTGGCTGTGCAGAAGTGTCTGAAGGGCAAGGAGGCTACGTGGTGCATGCCTTCGTCCCTTGTCGGCAGCTTTTTATTGTTCTCAGTATAGAAGTATGAAAAACATATGTGTTGGAGAGCGTCTAAGTGTGCTTGGTCTGGTTTTTTTTTTTTTTTTTTTTTTTTTTTTTGGACAAAACATTCGCAGAGGTTGTGCCCCACAGCTCCAGGATACCAGAAAAACGTATACCAGAAAAACGTCATATTACCGCCATGAACTGTTGGTAAAATTATTTATACAGTGAGTAAAACGGTTCAAATGGCTCTGAGTACTGTGGGACTTAACTTCTGAGGTCATCAGTCCCCTAGAACTTAGAAGTATTGAAGCCTAAGTAACTAACCTAAGGACATCACACACATATATGTCCGAGGTAGGATTCGAACCTGTGACCGTAGCGGTCGCGCGGTTCCAGACTAAAGAGCCTAGAACCGCTCGGCCACCCCGGTCGGCATACAAGAGTAAAACTGGTTCTATAAATAATTTTACCCGCAGGTCAAGGTGGTAATATGACATTTTTCAAGCGAGGACAAAAGATTAGTCACCCCAACGCCCACGCACTGACGAATCGTTAAGCCCATACAGAAGGCGCAGCGATCGTGTCACGTGCTCGACCACACGCACTCTGACTCCACGTGTACATAAGGTAGCAGCGATCAGTGAGACGTATGTTTCATGCGGGCATTCTAGGTAAAGATGGGTAAATGTGAGTACGTGACAGAGTAGCAAAAAAGGGACAATTGTGTTTGATCATGCCCTGGCCATATGGCGTGTGAAGTTGCCACATTTATTGGTGTTTGGCGGCGGACTGTTCAACGTATCTACAAGCAGTCGTGCAACACACTTAGCAATGAAACAGAACTTCAGATTTGTGGCCGGAGAAGTATTCTGACTGCCTGGTACCAGAGACGCGTCTCACGGCTCATGGATCAAAATCTCTTCCAAATCCGACAGAAACTGCTGCAAGCAGTGGATGAAGAACCATTCTCGCCTTTTAGCAAGAGAAATGTTGTGACGTTAACTGCATATATGAACACATGGAATCGGTTACCTCGCAAGAAGACATTGCTCACACAGGTAAATAAAAACCACAACAGCAAAGTTCAGTGGGCTGGAAGAATATGTGACTGGTTTTATGAACACGCCTTCACCCTGTTACATCTAGACTGGACTCCAAAATCACCTGACTTGAACCCCATAGAAACTCTGTGAGACATTTTGGAACAGCAGGTAAAACGGCGACATCAGATCCCTACAATTTGGAGGAATTGCCCTTCCACGAGTTGCTTCATCTGGATGCGACGTAGCTGTGCAACTTTCTGTATTCACTTCCTAACCGAATCCAGGCGATTATCAATTGGTTCAAATGGCCCTAAGCAATACTGGACACCGAGCGAGGTTGGCTCTGAGCACTATGGGACTTAACAGCTGTGGTCATCAGTCCCCTAGAGCTTAGAACTACTTAAACCTAACTAACCTAGGGACATCACACACATCCATGCCCGAGGCAGGATTCGAACCTGCGACCGTAGGAGTCGCGCGGTTCCGGACTGCGCGCCTAGAACCGCGAGACTACCGCGGCCGGCCCGAGCGAGGTGGCGCAGTGGTTAGCACACTGGACTCGCATTCGGGAGGACGACGGTTTAATCCCGTGATTTCCCTAAATCGCTGCAGGAAAATGGCGGAATGGTTCCTGTGAAAGGTCACGGCCGACTTCCTTCCCTGTTCTTCCCTAATCCGATGAGACCGGTGACCTTGCTGTTTGGTCTCTTCTCCCAGACAACCCAACCCAACCCCACTACTGGATATAACATCTGAGGTCATCAGTCCTCTAGACCTAGAACTACTTAAACCTAACCAATCTAAGGACATCACACAGATTCATGCCCGAGGAAGGATTCGAACCTGCGACCGTAGGAGCAGCGCGGTTTCAGACTGAAGAGCCTAGAACCGCTCGGCCACAGTGGCCGGCGTTTATCAATTACAATGCCGAAATGCCGAAATTACACGCTATTAAATAACTCTTGTAATGGTTTTCCTGAGAATGACTAATTTTTTCTCCGGAGAAATTACCTACGCGCCACCCCTCTTTTACTGCATCTTAAATAATATTTATTAAAAATCTGTTTATTTGCAATCGAGCTGATTTCTGATTTCTCCAGACACAGTTGTTTAAACCACGCCCCCCCCCCCCCTCCCGGTATGCTCCCTGATACCCTCAAAAATAGGAGAAACCCGTGGAAACCTCAATCAGGAGTGCAGACAAATACAAATAAACAAAAAAATTTACGTAGTTTTCAATTTTGATTTTATAATTAGAACTACGAGTGTACGATTATCCCGCATAGTCCTGTTTAGAACGCAAAGTGTGCCGTCCGAGGATTAACATGACAATCTGTATATTTAAGCCTGTGTGGTAGTAAGCTGAGCTCACTGCGCGTGGAGACGCGATTTCCATCCCACGCACGCACCCCGCCCGCGTTCCCTCAGACGTACAGTGTTTCGCTGGCCATTGTTATAGCGCCGGAGAGCATCCTACACAGCGCACGAACTGATTCCCAGAGTCGGTTTCCGTGTAACGTCCGCCCGCGCGTCCAGTGCGGCCGAATGGTCGGCCAGAACAGGAACAGGCCTCCGCGGCAGCCGCCGTACTTTTAGGAGGCGAACACAATGGCCCTGCCAGTCGCGGGCCGCGTGTACCGGGGAAAGCGACGCCGCCTCACTCGCCAGACTCAGAGTAATTACGATTCTCAAACGCAGATCGTATCTGCTCCGGGAGTAGGATTTT
Source organism: Schistocerca americana (assembly GCF_021461395.2). NCBI lineage: Eukaryota > Metazoa > Arthropoda > Insecta > Orthoptera > Acrididae > Schistocerca > Schistocerca americana. The sequence continues at coordinate 504,027,496 of NC_060121.1, read as the reverse complement.
CACCCCAGACAATCAGTAACATCAACCGATGGAGGACACTTACTCGGAACGTACTTAGTCCTTCTGAGTTCACTGAACTAAGTAACATTGCGAGAAATTGACCAGTACTGGATACCTTAAATCCTAAGTAATGATGGTATTCTTTTTACTGCGCACTCCACTGAAAAAGATCAGTTTCTAGGTAATGAGGAATCAGAACAGAAGAGTAGTTATGGAATCCTTCACCTGAAAATACTTTTTGACTCTTAACATTGCAACATCAAGAAGGATAGCAAATAATCAGGTTTTCTCTATTGAATGTATACACTATAACAGGAAGATATATGATTAAATCTGTGGATGGTTTGGGTGTGTACAGTGCGAAATTTACTACAGCGAAATTTTTGCAGCAACGACGGCTCCAACACGTCTGAGCGTCAATAGAACTGATGCTCGATTGCAAGTACATGATTCCATGCTGTTTTCGTTCTATGGCAACCTATAACCAGTGGGTCAAGGATTTGGAGAGCATACTGGCAGGTTCTTTTTCTTTATTGAATTTCGATTCCCCCCTCCCCCCTAGGGGGACACATAAAAGAGAGAGGGGGACAGGACGCACGTGAGAAGGAGTGGGAAAGGCAGAGGAGGGGAAAGCAAAAGGACTTGGGGGAGAAAAAGGAGTCAAAGAGAGAGTAAGCGAGGAAAAACAGGATGGAAGGGGGATCGAGGGAGACCAAGAAAAGGACAGGGTAAGGGAGGGGGAGGTGAGGATTAGAGCTGATAAATGGAGGGAGAGAGGGCATCATCCAGGGGTGGGGATGGGGGAGTTGACGAAAGCCACTGTGGGAAAGGAGATGAAGGGTGTAGAGATGGAGGGTAGGGGGGACACAATGGCGAAGGCACCATAGTGGGTGGCGGTTGGAGAGGAGAGGAGCTACCTGAGGATGGGGGGGGGGGGGGACCAAGTCTGCAGGAGGTGTAGGGCACCCAGATGTGTTCGAGGAAAAGGAGCAGATGGGGGAAAGGACTCAGGTCGTAGAGGATCCGCATGGGGGACAGGAGACATATACGGAAGGCGGCGTGGAGTTTATGGTGCTCGAGGATCTGGATGGACTTATAGAATTTTTTTTGGGGGGGGGGGGGATGGATATCCAGGCGGGACTGGCGTAACAGATGATGGGACGGATCAAGGGGTTCAGCCCCCATGTGCAGCCAGAGAGGAGTTTAAGGAGACGGAGGCGGTTGTGGGCTATGGATTGGATAGAGCAGACATGAGGGATCGAGGTGAGGTGACAGTCAATAGTGAGTCCAAGGTTGGTGAGCGTGGGAGAGAGGCAGACAGAACGGGCGCAGATGGTAAGGCAAAAATCAAGGAGCCGACGAGTGGTTCGACCTACTGGGCAGGGCAACACCCATACTGTATCTAAGTACCTCAAGACAGCACAGGAAGCGAGCGCTCTTGAGTTATTTTGTTAAAATATGTCATGGAAAGCTCGAAGACGGAGCACAGCCTGAAGCCATCTTCACACACGATGTGTTTCTCATCACGAAGCATGCCAGATGTACTGTCCGTCTTAGTTGCTCTGAAACGACGTGCTACATCTGACTTAACGTGCTCCTCATCATGATCTGTGACCTCAGTGCTCTCCAGCAGCAGTCTGCGACATTTGGCGCATAACCACACAGCTACTTTGCGAAAAGGGGGGGGGGGGCGAAAAACAGCTGCGTTAACTCGGTTACCAATTGTCGATGGAAAGCAGAGGGAATTGTGAAGACGATTCTGGACTCGATGGCTTGAACAGCAAATATTGCCGGACAGTGATCTGACATAACACACTAAAAGTTACTCGTTACAGTTAGAGTGTCTTGTGTTCCTTATGCGTATGTGTACTACCCCTGTTCTCAATGTTGCACTGACTACCATTACTCTGAAGCGACTTACTTTACGACATAGATTTGAAGATCGAGATTCGTAATTTCATTTGAGTGGAAGAGTAGACTTCGAAGCTGCGAATCATCATTGGAAAAGATACGAACACGAGGAAGTTCATAAAATCAAGAAATACACACACACACACACAACACACACACACACACACACACACACACACACACACACACACACATTATATATATGACAAAAAGTTTCGTGAGAGAAAAACATCCAGTGTTTACATATATTTACTTTCTAACATAGACTGAAAGTTACGTTAAGTTTTCTGGCGACTCGGGAAACATTCCAGTTGTTTGTTATAAGCACCATTGAATACTACAGGTAATACGTACTTATATTAAATTAATAAGAAAGACCTAGAACCTTTTAGAAAATGAAAAATGAACAAAAAAATTTTTGGAAGTATACAGGAACCTGCTGCCTTTCGCTTCACAGCTCACGACGCTACCAACTTCAGTTAGACTTGATCATGGCATCCACACCTCCTTATATGGTATACAACAGTGGTAGTCAACCTGGGTCCTAGAGCCCACTAGTGTGGTTCCAACATTCATGGCGGCCGGTAAACGGACCGTGTTGTAACGTTTTCATTAGGTTTTCTAAAAATTTTGACATAAAGTATTTGGTAATTATTTACTGTGATATGCTTTCACTTGCTGTAACTCTGGGGTATAAATTTTGTGAAGTTATTTCCTTACCTTATAAATCACCATTGCTGTGGTCTGGCGGGAGGTTATAAAATTTTGCTACTAACTGGAATACGTAAACGGGCTGTAGGTAAAAAAGCTTGACTACCCCTGGTATACAATGTCTAAACACTGAATCTACAAATGTCATTATGTCATATTTAACTACGACAAATTTTATTAAACAATGCCCTTTTGATAGACCGTCATTGTGCCGTAACACAGAAACGTTACGCTTTCACAGCACGCAAGTAATAACAGAAAAGACGTCAAACACTGGAAGCCTTTATCTGTCGATATGTAGCTTTCCGTTACAACAAATTATAGCTAAAATGACGCGCTTTCAGGACATCCTCAGTTTGCTGATGCTTTGAATCAACTTATATTCATACTATGTCTTCTGTGCTAAAGAAAACCAACCAAATGTATAGTTTAACCCAGTGAAAGAAGGCAGCTTGTAAGATCTGCTTGCTACTTAAAACGGTGTCGCATCTCATTGGCTATGTTTCTCTCCACGAGGCAAAAATCTGACATGCTAGATTCCTCGTTTCATTGTCCACAATGTACTGGAACGTGGAATTCCATACTGTGACGTCGCCAGCTTCTCGTCCACGTGCGTTTTCACGTCATGTGAGAGACCAACTTAACCACACTGGAAGTGTAGCGTCTACTGTCCAGATTACTGTCTATGCGCACCAAAAGTTGGTTGTGTTGTGTGCCCTGTGCCACCACATACCATCACACCGGATGCTGGGACCGTATGGCGAATGTAATCTAGCAATGTCCGTTCTCCTCGGAAGCTGCACACATGGCTATGTCCATCGTGATGCTGTACGCAGAACCGGCTTCATCTCAAAAGAGAACGTGGTGTCACATTTGAGCCCACTGTTGACGTCGGGCGCTCCAACGTCGGCCTGTCTTTGTCTGCTGAAGCGTCGAAGGGATTTGCAACAGATTTCGCAATAGAGCCAGTCGGAGGTTCTCCACGTGACGTCGCATTCTGCAAGTGGATACTTGTGATGCAAAAAAAAAGCCCAGCGGCCTTTCGGACGATACGTAGGTGTGTTGTCTTAGGCGCTATTCACGCGACCACGCTGATGTCCTACATTTGCTTATCTCCCTTCTAAATTCCTTTGTGCTACACTGACGAAAAAAATGCAACACCGGGAAGGAGTTGTACGACACAGACGAAAGTTGGTAGGCTTGCTTCTACATCTAACAGATGACATCTAATCAAATTTCGCGCCATTCGCGTATGAGTGGTACTAGTAGCGTCACTATGAGAACGCAAATCAAATTTGCTAGAGGTACACGCTGTAATGGTTTTGAGCATTGAGAGAGACTGGACGTGGTGAGCTGATGTTAATAAGAATACATTTAAGGCGACAAAAACGTCATTATGAACAACTTACTGAGTTTCAACGCCGTCGTCTAATAAAACTACGAGAAGCTGGATGTTTCTTTTGCGATATTTCAGAAAGACTTGACAGGAATGTAGTCGCTGTACATGATTGCTGGCAGCGGTGGTCACGAGAATGTACGGTTGCAAGAAAACCAGACTACGGAAGGCCACGTGGCAACACAGAGAGGGAAGACCTTCGTATGGCTCTGGTGCATCGTACTGCATCTGCAGAAGCAATTTCAGCAGTATTTATCACCACAATGACACAATGAACTTTCACAAACCGGTTAATTCAACGACAGCTCCGAGCCAGACGTCCCGTAGCGTGCATTCCACTGACCCCACCCACTGCCATTTACGACTTCATCGTGTCAAGCGAAACAGCATTAGAAGGCAGGGTGGACGTGTGCTGTGTTTTCTGATGAAAACTAGTTCCGCCTCAGAGCCAGTGATGGCAGTGGGTTGGTTAGATGATGGCTGTCTGAGGGCCTGTAACCAACCTGCCTGCCTGCTACACACTGGAACTTCACCTGGAGTTGGGGTGGGTGATGCTATTTCGCATGACAGCAGGACCACTTTTGTGATTAGTCCACGCACCCTGACTGCAAACTTGCACGTCAGTGTGGTAATTCGACCTGTTGTGCTGCTATTCTTGTATGACATTATGTGTGGTCCAGAATGAAATTTTCACTGTGCAGCGGAATGTGCGCTGATATGATAGGTTCGCAGGGGAGCTTCTGTGAAGTTTGGAGACGAGGTACTGGCGGAATTAAAGCTGTGAGGAGGGGGGCGTGAGTCGTGCTTGGATATCTCAGATGGTAGAGCACTTGTCCACGAAAGGAAAAGGTCCCGAGTTCGAGTCTCGGTCCGCACACAGTTTTAATCTGCCAGGAAGTTTCATTCTATGTGGTGTTTACCAACAGGATACTGCTTGCACACATAGCGCTGTTGTAGCCCAACATGCTCTACGGAGTGTCGACATGTTGCCTTTGCCTACTCGGGGTATCATCGGACGACAACTCTAGAAGAATTAACCATTCCTGTATTGACCGACCTAGTGCAACAGGCATATAACTCCATTCCTCAAACTGACATCCGGAAAAGTAACAACGCAACGCATGCACATCTGCATGCTTACATTCGACATTCTCGTCGTTACACCGGTTATTAATATACCAGCATTTCACATTTGCAATGGCTTATCTCGTGCTTACATTAAGCTGTTATCTTGAAATGTTAATCATTTAAATATGGTATCAAGACAAATGTATTCACGTAATGTTGTTAGTCTATATTAATTATTATTTGCTGTTGCGATTATTTTCCGTCAGTGCCCTGCGTTGCACTCATGGCAGCCCGAACACGCGTGAAGCGATATCGTGAAAAGATAGTGTCAAAAGACCGCAATCCTGTCGCTGTCACTTCCCAACCAGTGCTGATAGTCGTTTCTACATCCTAGAAGAGGCGTCACACCAGCATTTCAAAAACGGCCAATATCCAAGTGCGATTCCTAATGAGCTGTTCTTCTTACACATCGGGTGTTTGTAAATTAGTTACACGAAAATAATATTTAATTGTTGAAAGGGTGGACATCTTGCGGAATTGTTTGATGTAGCTCTGAATGAAGTATATCTTCAAGTTTTATTCCCTCCTAACAATGTTAGTTCCCGACGTTCCCGCTATGTGACGTTCGCGAGTGAGTCATCATCATGGAGGCCGGCCGAGGTTCTAGGTGCTTCAGCCTGGAACCGCACAACCGCTACGGTCGCAGGTTCAAATCCTGCCTCGGGCATGGATGTGTGTGAAGTCCTTAGGTTAGTTAGGTTTAAGTTGTTCTAAGTTGTAGGGGACTGATGACCTCAGATGTTAAGTCCCATAGTGCTCAGAGCCATTTGAGCCATCATCATGGAGTCCTATAGCGATGCAAAACGTGCCCAATGTTGTTTATGATTTCATGAATCCAAATCAGCTACTACAGTTCATAGACAGTTCAGAACTAAATACTGCAAGCCAGTATCTCAAAGACAAACAAGTATTAATTGGTAAATCGTTTCATCGAAACCGGCTGTGCGTCAAATACGACGCCAGATCAGTCTCTCGGGCAGCAATTGAACAATTTCGGCAGTCTTACATTCTTAGTTCGGGTACATCAACGAGACTTGAGAGCTTAGAATTGAATATGCCTAGTGTTACAGTGTGGAAGGTATTACGGAAGCGCCTGTCATTCATCACCTGCAAATTGTAAACGTTGCAAGATTTTGAAAGAAAGTGACAAGGAAAAACAAAGCTGCGTTCTGCGTACAAATAGTTTACAAATGCAGACTGAAGATTATTTTCTTCATAAAAATTTGTTCAGTGACGAAGCTACCTTCCATATCCGCAGTAAAGTGAATCATGCTCGGATATGGAGTGAGCAGAAACCAAGTCATATAATCGAACATGTGCGGGACTCACTTAAGGTAAATATTTTTCGCATTGTAAGTCGTAAAAGTTTTACGGTCCTTTCTTTTTTGTCGAGTCAACTGTAACTGCCGTATCGTATCTGCACATGCTTCAACATTATCTAATGCCTCAATTACGACATGACATGGGCACAGAAATTATTTTCCAGAAAGATGGCGCGCCACCACATTGGAATCGTGAAGATATCGTGTATCTCCGAAGAAATGTGCCGACTTGTATTGGAAGTGGTGGAGCAATATCCAGGCCGCCAAGGTCATCTGATTTAACGCAAATGGACTTCTGTGTATGCGTTTGCATTAAAGACAGAGTGTTTGTTCCTCCGCTTCCGGGAAACGTAGACGAGCTGCGAGAACGGATAACAAAAGCAGTAGCCACCATACACCAAGACTTGCTTCATAGGATTTGACAGGAAACCGATTACAGATGGTACATTATTCTTGATACTGAAGGTAGCCACAATGAACATTTGTGCATAAAACTTGAAGATATACTGCATTCAGTGCTGTATTTTCCTTTTTCACAGTCAAAGGATACTTTCATATAACTAATTTATATACGCCATGTAAGGAAAGTACATTTTACTAATGCCTACTTAGTACGATTGCTCTAAAATAGTTGTCATTTGAATATACAAGTAATATAAAGCGGAATATTTGTTTTACTCACCTTTCAGTAAACCGAGAGCGGTGCCATCTCTGCTTTGTTTCTTTCGTTTCCAGTGATTGATCACCACTTCTAGAACGTCGTTGTATCATTTCTTTTCCATTAATTGATATAGGGATACAGGCCTTTTTCCTTAGTAGAGGTAGGCGAACATTCAGATTTGATACAAATTGTAATTATGGAGAAGGTTTTAATTGCCCATTTCTTCATTAAACGTTAGCGCGTTTCGCAAAGTCATCGTCTGACATAAGACGTAGATCTAGGTTTAAGCTCAACAAACTGAGCACGTGGACTGTATATAGAAATACAATTCTCATTTCATAAAGACTGCCTATGTTAGTACAGTTGTCAGTTCAATGAATACAAGTGTCACACTGACAACTGCACTACCATAGGCAGTCTTTATGAAATGAGAATTGTATTTCCATATACAGTCCACGTGCTCAGTTTGTTTAGATTAAAGTTAGACCAACATCTTATGTCTGATGATGATTTTTCGGAACGCTCTAATATTTAATAAGAACTGTGCGATCAAGACTTTTCTATAATGCAGTTCGGACTGTTTCTTTCGTCAGAACCGCAAAGCCAGGCAAGAGATACAGTTATCTTTTGCGCAACGCATTATAATCAAGTTTCTTGCAACAGAGGGCGTAAAACGGTAAGGAATTTTGAAAAGACTGACGGCACAGTTCGAGGACAACACCCTGAGAAAGAGAATTGTACGCATGGTACGAACAGTTTTTACAAGGACGAGGACCAGCACGACCGAGAATAATATTTGCATACGTGTTATATAGTTTGTTATAAATTAATATAATTTAAATTCGGTAAAAATATAATTACGACAGACATTATAGGACAGGATAAGATAGCGTTGGAACTTGGAAAGATAGAGAAGATACGAGAAAAAAGATAAGAGAGGAGGATCAGTGGGACATTGCCACTTCACTGCAAGGGTCACAACGGTGTTTCACCGCGAACTTTTGCAAGTTCCTTCTAGAATCTGTTGTCGAACAATCCTGCATCGCTCCGTGATACATAAATTCGTGCAGGTTTCTGCATACAGGGCATTTTTCCAGACTTTATGTGTTTTCTCATTTATAATGAGAGCCAAGGAACAATTTTAGCTGCTTGACCTACTGCTCTGTTCAAGGTTATATTACAATAGTTTCATTCCATTTTTGTTTTGCCTCTATGTGCAGCCGTCTTCTGCAAATAAATCACAATTTTTTAAAGAGGTCTCAGGTGATTACCAATTACACAACGGTTCCATATGACTAAATTTTCATTAACACTGAAAACAGTTACATGATATTACGATATTTATGTGTACAGTCTGTAATGGGTAATAAGTATAATGGCAGATATTTTAATATATAATACCTTAGTACGTAAACACATCAGTGTGTTGGTAGTTCTTTCTCTGCGACGAAGAGTCTTCCTGCAAACATGTCACATAATTTACTACCTGGCGTTTTCTACACGGCCGTAAAATTGCTCTTGCTTCATGTATTTGGAAGTACTAACCAACATAAAAAAACGCGACTTGTTATGACTATAGTTATTAGAGTGCAAATAAGTTAAATACTGATATAATTTTGCTCAGTACAGCGTCCTCAGTAAACAACAAAATATCTGAACTTATATCCTTAACATCGTGTATGTGTATTCGTGTGCTCAGACGTGTTATTCCAGGCCCTAATCTGGTCAGAAATCATCCTGGTTCTATTAACGGTCTTGTCGAAGAGGGCGGCAGAGCAGATAGACCTCCAGGCAATCTCTTGCCCTTGGGTTGTGAAACTGCTTCGAAAAGGCGGAAGGATCAGCAGTGATTAACGGCGTGAGGATACAGGACACAATGGAGACCACTGCATTAAAGAGACATAATGTGTATCTACACTATAAGTGACTGTAATTGAAGAAGTGTCACAATAATCTCATCATTGGCAAAAGATTCCGGGTTAGCCCCTATTCGGATCTCCAGGAGGACACTGCCGAGGGGAGGTGACTGTAAAGAAAACATTGAATAATGAACGACTGGATAACATTCTTCGAGTCGAAGATTGATTGAGTTTGAAAGTATCAGGAAAGCTAGAAATTTTATTTTTTTAGTTATTCGTGCTTTAATTAGTGTAGCTCAATGTAGATTTAGTGGGAGTCAGTGAAACGAATTGAAAGGAGGTAAGGATTTCTGGCCAGACGAATATGGTGTAATATCAACACCAGCAGTAAATAGTATAACGGGAGTACGATTTCCGGAAATCATTTGACACGGTGTCCCACTGCAGACTGTTAACGAAGTTGCGAGCATGTGGAAAAGGCTACCAGATTTATGTGAGTGGCTCGAAGACTTCGTAAGTAATAAGACCCAGTATCTTGTCAACGGTGAGTGTTCATTATTATGTGACATACTAGGATATTCTCAGGAGTGCCCCAGGGATACGTTATAGGATCGCTCTTATTTTCTGTATGAGTAATTGATGTGGTTGACAGGATCGGCAGCAATCTGTAGTTGTTTGCTGATGATGCTGTGATGCACGGGAAGGTGTCGCAGTTGAGTTAGTGTAGGAGGATACAAAATTACTTAGACAAAATTTCTGGTTGGTTTGATGAATGGCAGCTACCTCTAAATGCTGAGTAAGTAAAGCTGATGACTAGCAAAAACAAACCCGTAGTGTTCCGATGCAGCATTAGTTCATAGTGTCCTGCTTGATACAGTCCCGTTGTTCAAGTTTCTGGACGTAACGTTGAGAAGCGATATGAAATGGAACGAGCGTGTGAGGATTATGGTAGGCAAGGCGAGTTGTCGACTTCCGTTTACTGAGAGAATTTTGGTAAAGTGTGGTTCATCTGTTAAGAGAACCGCATAAAGGACGCTATTCTTGAGTACTGCTCGAGTATTTGGTATCCATAGCAGGGCACATTAAAGGAAGATATCGAAGCAATTTTGAGGCGGGGTGCTAGAATTGTTACCGGTAGGTTCGAACAACACGCAAGTGTTACAGAGATGCTTGGGAATTCGTGGAGGAAAGGCAAAGTTCTTTTCGACGAACACTACTGAGATGATTTAGAGAAACGGCACCTGAACATGGCTGCTAAGCGGTTCTACTGCCGCCAAAGTACATTTCGCGTAAGGACCTCGGAGATAACGTACGGAAGTTATGGCTCAAACGGAGGCATAAAGACGATCGTTTTCCACTTGCGAATGGAACGGGAAAGGAAATAGCTAGTAGTGGTACAGGGTACTGAACGTTATGTAAATAAAAATTTTATTGTTGTTGTTATTCATTGAAAGTATTGCTTGTGGCGGCGTAAGTTATCTGTAAGCTTACGCAAACTTTCAACATTATGAATTCGTTAACTTTGAAGTTTAGAAATCGACAGCGAAAAACCAACTTGAAAGTGCCCTGTCTATTTAAACATTCGTAATGGGAACAATGCTGTCTGAATTCAACACTGTGGATCATTAAACTTTAAAACTGATAAACTAGCCCTCGTAAAACTCAATGCTCTCTTTTTTATTATTTAATTTTGGATTACCTGGAGCACAATGGAAACACCGTGACACTAGAAGTGAGTCGCATTTGCTGAGCCACAACTTACTGAGATGCGTCTGGTGCAATGCGCTCTTTTATTTAAAAAAGGTAAAGCATACTTGATTCATTACAAATCTTAATAAGTAAAAATGGACATTGTATGCGGAGAATGACCTGGGATAAATTGTAACATAAAATTTAATTAGTTTTATGATTAGAGAAGCTCTATATTGAAAAAGTATAGCTTTCTTTGCTTCCAAAACATTAACACACCGAAAATTACAATTCTTGAATAGAGAAACGTAAGTCTTCATTATCAAATGAAATCTTGTCAAAAATGTTACCCGTAAATATGATATTAAATATTCAACAGTTACTCCTATTCCCAAATTCAAATTGAAAATTATGCATGACTGTTTATCTTTCCCTACACGCTAGTCTCCAGTTGCCTTAACCAAAAACATGTAACTACAAGCTGCCGCGATAAGGTATAAAATCTAAAACCAATTGCCTCTTCTACTACTCATCAAAATAATCATAAGAAAACAATTTTCTCAAAATGCTTCAATCTCTTTCCTCAACTCAAATAATTAATCAGTAAATCAACATATTTCATTTTGTCAGAATTTAACAGCAACCGTATCACTCGGCCTTTGCCGTACTACTACTTATGACACGCCAGTTCCGATTACTGTCTCACCTCATCTCGTGATTAACAGTGCGCATCATCTCCCGCACGTCTTGCAAAGCAGAGATTGTCCAAGCAAGCCTCCAGGCGACACAGCATCTCTGATGACAATGGGCGCTTATAATTTTAAACAGTACAAAGGCGCTTAAGCGTTCATGACATCCAAATATTAGAGAAATTCCGATGAAATGATTTACACGCCCTATCAGTACCCTTTGCCATGTACAGTACGGTACCTTGAAGAGTATACATGAAGATGTAAATGTAGATTCGTTATGAATAGGAAAGTAGGGTAGAGAGTTACTGTGAACAATTCAGTGACAGCGTTATCCTAGAATCACAGGAGGGAGAGGTTTATTTGGAAAGGTTGGAGACACGGGAAGATTACAGCTGGATTACATCATAATCAGCAGAGATCCCGAAATCAGATACTGGACTATAACGCGCACCCGGTAGCAGATACAGTCTCAGATCACAATTTAGTGATGATGAAGAGTAGTCTGGAGTTTAAGGGAATCGTCCGAAGGAATCAGTGTGGAAGGAAGTGGGATACTAAAGGAATGAGAATGATGAGACGCGTCTAAAATTAGCTTACTACGGTTACAGTAGGCAGTTCAGCTGAAGACGAATGGACACCTAAAAATCGCAGTCACAGATATTGGACGGCGAAACATAGGTAAAAGGAAGGTAACTGCGAAAAACTTTGGGTAACAGAGGAAAGAATTCAACTGATAGACGAAATAAGGAAATACAAAAATATTCGGAGAATGACAGGAATACAGCGATATTAATTCCTGAGGAATGAAATAAATAGCAAATGCAGCGCAGCCAAGGCGAAATAGCTGCAGGAAAGATGTGAACAAACGGAAAAAAAGCAAAAACACAAAGGATCTTCTCCATGATTGACTCAGCACGTACAAAAGTAGGTTCAGCAGTGGAATTAAAATTCAAAGTGAAAGGATAATCATACGATTCGCTGATGACATTGCTATCCTGAGTAAATGTGAAGAAGTATTACATGATATGCTGAATGGAATGAACAATCTAATGAGTATAGAATATGGATTGAGAGTAAATCGAAGAAACACGAAAGTAATGAGGAACAGCAAATACGAGGACAGCGAGAAACTTAACATCAGGATTGACGGTCACGAAGTAGATGAAATTAAGGAATTCTGCTACCTAGGCAGTAAAATTAGCAATGACGGACGGAGCAAGAAGGACATCAAACCAGTCAGAAGATTGGTGACCCCCCCCCCCCCCTCCAGTCAACAACCGTTGGTTAAATCAGAACAAGGATGGTAACATTCAGAGTGCTAACGGAATTTCGCTGTTAAACGCAAAACAGAGTGAGGATGGATGAAAAGAGTTCACTGAAGGCATCTGTGAGGGAGAGAACTTGTCCGATGACGTGATAGAAGAAGATATTGGAGTCTATGTAGAAGACATAGGGGATCCAGTATTAGAGTCAGAATTTGAGAATTTGAAATTATAGAATCTGTTATATGATGATCAGTTTGGGTCTATGAAAGATACAGGCTCTAGACAGGCAATTCTAAAATTGTGGTTGACTGTGGAAACAAGGCTGAAGAAAAATCCAGAAAGTCTTTGGATATGTCGACCTATAAAAAGCTTTCAGCAATATAAAATGGTGCAATATTTTCGAAATTCTCGAAAAATGGGAGTAAGCTCTAGGGAAAGATGGATAATATACAATGTGTACAAGAACCAAGAGGGAAGAACACTGTAAGACCAAGAACAAATGCTCGGACTGAAAAGGGATGCAGTCTTTCACCTCTACTGTTCAAACTAAAAATTTAAAGAAACAATGAAGGAAATAAAAAATCAAGAGTTGGACTAAAATTTACGATAAAGGATATCTCTAATGACATTGCTATTCTCATTGAAAATGAAGACGAATTGCCATATTGAGGAATAAACTGTCAAGCGAGTGCAGAATATGAATTGGGAATAAACGGAAGAAAGACTAAGTAATGAGAAGTAGCAAAACTGGGAACAACCTAATATCAAAATTGGTGATCAAGCAGTAGACGACGTTAAGGATCTCTGGTACCTTGGAAGCACAATAATCCATGACAGACGAAGCAAGAAGTCCTGACCTAGAGAATTCTACTAGTATCAAACATTGGCCTTCATTTGAAGAATAAATTTCTGATAATGTACATTTGGAGCATAAAGTTGGATGGTAGTGAAACATGGAGAGTGGGAAAACCGGAACAGAAGAGAATTAAAGCTTTTGAGATGTGATGCTACAGACGAATGGTGAAAATTAGGTCAACGGATAAAACAAGGTGTGAGGAGGATCTCTGGAGAATCGGCAAAGAAGAGGGCATATCGAAAATACTGACAAAAAGAAGGACAAGATTATAAGGAGACATCATAGAATATTCTCCATTGTAACTGACGGAGCTGTAGAGGGTAGAAACTATAGGGCTATTAGAATATGTCCAACGAATCACTGAAGTCGTAGGACGCAAGTGCTTCTCTGCGATGAAGGGGATAGTGCAGGAGGCGAACTCGCATCAAATTAGTGAGAAGACTGACCATCCAAAAATGTCTGATTAGGCTAAAAAGCAATATGTAATGATAATAATAACATTTTTTTATTCAGAGCATTGTCATTTGATTCCAAGAGTAATTTATGGGGAAATGTGTAAAATGCTTTTGTCATATATTTTATAAACACATGTGTACGTGCCATGTGCAGTGATCAGAATGTCATCAAGTACCTCTAATCATGCTCAGGTCATACTTAACGAACTTAAACGGTGGGGAATTAGACAATTGGTGGTGTTTATGATTGCCGCTCGTTTCTTAAGACGAGATTGACTTTCATTTGTCCTGTTTCGTAGATTTTGAAGTACGTTATAATAAAAAACCGACTGTGTTTGAGTTCAGCTAGTTAAAATATTTCAGTTCAGCGAGATAGGAGTCGTATGTGATATTCACTCAGCCGACAGTTTTTCAAATAATCTTTAATTGTGGAATTTGACTCTTAGTACGCTATAAAATAGAAGCGAGCGGTAACGTTCGCACTTCTACGCATTCAGTTTTTCTAGAGAAGAAGTAATTTTCATTTGTAGAATTGGCGATAAAACTGTCGACGTCTTACCCACAGTAATTTCCTACGATTTACTACATGAGTCTGTAGCGCTGACAGACCAGTTCAACTCTGGAAGGAGAGTCGTAAATATAAGCTATTTTATTAAATGTATGGAGCAACGCACGGCCATGTTTATATTCTTGATCATAAATTCATTAATTTCCCTGTTTAGTGGTCGTCCATCCTACTGAATTTTTAAATGTCAAGGTTCATTTCAAATTTAATCACATATTACAGAACAAGTGACAACAAATGAAACAGAGCACATCCCGCTGATACATTTCTTATCGCTAAAGTGCAATCTTGGGAGCCAAAGCTTAGGACTTCTGGAAGAAAAATTTATTATTAATTTCTGCATTATTCCACAGTTTACCTGTTCAATTCGTATGATTTTACGAGAGACACGGTTTCAATGTTTTGAAATAATTAGAGATCCGGGTTTGAATAATTAGTGTGATTGCTGATCCATGGCTGTCCGATTCCAGTCCACAACCTTCTTTTCGCATTAAATGGTTGAGACATATATGTGAGAAAGATACCTTTAACAGGTCTAGCGTCTAACCATGAATGAAAAGTCAACATATGATTTTGTAGTCACGGAAACAAAACCACATAACCCCGTAACGCTCAAGTTGCACTCCACTCACTCCTCTCTTTCGAGGTGCTACACTTGTTTGTCGGTGAGAGCATGTGCCCCTCTGCATCTTACCATAGAACCATGCCATGAGATCTAAGTTGGAGAAAGTAATATGCTTTTTTTTATTTTATTGATAAATCACATTGTTCCAAGCTGTGGCTAAGCCATGTCTTCATATTATCCATTCTTCCAAGACTGCTAGTCTTGCAGGTTTCGTAGGAGAGCTTCGGTGAAGGTTGGAGGGCAGGAAACGAGGTACGGGCGGAAGTAAAGCTCGGTGGACGGGTTGTGAGTCGTGCTTAGGTAGCTCTGTCGGCAGAGTACGTAACCATGAAATACAAGGATCCCGAATTCGAGGCTCGGTCCAGCACACGCTATTAATCTGCCAGGAAGTTTCTAATCACACAGTTCTGTCATAAATATTCATAAGGGTCACAGTATGGCAAATTTAAAACAATGGTGAAACGATGACTTTACAACGGGCTCCATTGTAGAGAAAACTTCCACCGGATTCTTCCGACAGAACTCTTCGGGCAAATGGGTTTTCCTTTGTCAGACTTATATACGCTGTCCAGTCACATTAAATTGACCACCTACCAAAAACTGCTGAATAACCATCTTTTCCAGCTCGGGCCGCTGCGAGACGTGCAGGAAGAGACTCAATGAGACTGAGGAAGGTACCGAAAGTGATGTGGAGTCATGCCGACTTCAGTTCCGTGGCCATCTACGCTAGGTTTCTCGGCTGAGGATCCAAAGCGCGGACAGTCCGTCGAGGTGGTCCCACGGATTCTCAGTTGGATTTAAATCGGGGGTTTTGGTGGCCAAGGGAGTACGATAAACTCATCACTGTGCCCTTCGAATCGTACACGTATACTGTGAGCTGTGTGAGACGTTGCATTGTCCTGCTGGTAGATGCCATTGTACCGAGAAAAAACAAACTGCATATAGGGGTTTACGTAATTCCAAGGGTAAAGGCATAGTTGTTTTGATTCAGTGTGGCTTCCAGAATTACGATATCTTCCAGGGAATGCCCTCCGACATTAATTCTTTCGACAGCTGTTGGTGTTTATTTTGTGACTTCTCACGCTGTACTCGCCAACGGCCATCTATCCAATGGTGCATAAAATGCCACTCGGTGACGTCTAGCGCGCAATTTGCAGCTCTTGAACAGCAGTCAGTGTGGGCGCGTGATCCAATGTCTGTTGCGGAGGCCCATACGCAGCAGCATTCGATTAACGGTCGTTTATTAGAAGTTTTGGTAGCTCCTTGTTTCATCGGGGCGGTCAGTTGCTCAACAGTGCATGTCTGCTCACATCTCCACAGCCGTCATTCAAGCCGTCTTTCACCCCTATCATATATGGCCCGTGGTTCTCCACAGTTTACGCGGCGCCAATTTTGGGTAGCGCCATTTTGCCATGCACAGCGTACTTTAAACACGGTGGCACGTGAACAGTTTACAGACTTAGTCGTTTCGGAAACGCGTCCACTCTTGGCCCAAAACCTAAAGATAGCCGGCCGGCGTGGCCGAGCGGTTCTAGGCGCTACAGTCTGAAACCGCGCAACCGATACGGTCGCAGGTTCGAATCCTGCCTCGGGCATGGATGTGTGTGCTGTCCTTAGGTTAGTTAGGTAATAGTTCCAAGTTCTAGGGGACTGATGACCTTAGAAGTTAAGTCCCATAGTGCTGAGAGCCATTTGAACCATTTGAACCTGAAGATAATTTCCTTTTGGACGTCAGATAAATCGCTCCGTTTCTGCATTACGACGACGGCTGCACTGTTTACCGCGCCCACCCAATACGCGTTGTATACCCTCCACTTCTAGTGCTGCCCCTGCCGTCTCTGACTTCCAACATAGACGGTGGCTGTAATAATGTGAATGGGTCGTATATGTCAAGGAAGACTGTGAGCGGCAACACTCCGTCTTAGAACATTCAGAACACACTGACACGGGTTCAGTGTAAGGGGTAGGGAAAACAATTCCATATTTGCTGTTGCAGACGAACTCGACGAAGTAAAAGTCAGTCCAGTAAATTAGCACACTGGTCGCTTAGAAGGGGACTGCGTGCAATGGACATCTGAAGTTTTGTACCTCGCAAAAGCCACAGTTGTCTCACACCGAAACTGCAAACATGTTGTTGTTGTTATTGTTGTTATGGTCTTCAGTCCTGAGACTGGTTTGATGCAGCTCTCCATGCTACTCTATCCTGTGCAAGCTTCTTCATCTCCCAGTACCTACTGCAACCTACATCCTTCTGAATCTGTTTAGTGTATTCATCTCTTGGTTTCTCTTTACGGTTTTTACCCTCCACGCTGCCCTCCAATGCTAAATTTGTAATCCCTTTATGCCTTAGAACATGTCCTACCAACCGATCCCTTCTCCTAGCCAAGTTGTGCCACAAACTCCTCCTCTCTCCAACCCTGTCCAATACCTCCTCATTAGTTATGTGATCTACCCATCTAATCTTCAGCATTCTCCTGTAGCACCACATTTCGATAGCTTCTATTCTCTTCTTGTCCAAACTGTTTATCGTCCATGTTTCACTTCCATACATGGCTACACTCTATCAGTTATTTTGCTCCCCAAATAGCAAAACTGCTTTACTACTTTAAGTGTCTCATTCCCTAATCTAATTCCCTCAGCATCACCCGACTTAATTCGACTACATTTCGTTATCCTCGTTTTGCTTTTGTTGATGTTCATCTTATACCCTCCTTTCAAGACACTGTCCATTCCGTCGACCTGCTCTTCCAAGTCCTTTGCTGTCTCTGACAGAATCACAATGTTATTGGCGAATCTTAAAGTTTTTATTTCATCTCCATGGATTTTAATACCTACTCCGAATTTTTCTGTCGTTTCCTAGACTGCTTGCTCAATATACAGATTGAATAGCATCGGGGAGAGGCTACAACCCTGTCTCACTCCCTTCCCTTTCATGTCCGTCGACTCTTAACATTAGTGGGCCAACAACCTGAGAAACGGGGCAGAAGCCTACTGGAGGCGTGTAGTGCTTCCCAGTGAGCAACAGTTTCGCCTCAGTTCAAATGATGCAATGCGTCAAGTGCGAAGGGAGGTAAAGCGTGAAAGCCTTAATGTGTTGAGGGTGGAGTTAAGGCCGCAGGTGACACTGTGATGTTTTGGGGGTGTTTCTCGTGCGTTTACTGGGGGCCACTCGTTCAGGTTGCGCTGAATATTAATGTTTATTTCAACATTCCAGTCACCATGTGGTGAAGTTTCCACTAGATCATTATGATGTGCATACTGTGGATGTCCCCATCTTCCACGATGATTACAGCTTTGTTTACAGGTCAATACCCTTACGTTCGTGGTGTGACCAACATTGAGGCACCTCGACCGGCCCGGCTCCATTACCGGGTTCTAATCCTGTAGCGACGTCTGGAGCTATGTGGAAGAGCTAGTGTAACATACAAATCGATTCACTGCAGTTTCAAAGTTCTGAATGATATGTTACTTAATTAGTGACTTCATCTAGATGTGCCACATGGTAGGTGGAGTAAATCCCGCAATTTTTACATTTTCTAATAGTGTGGTCAATGAGTGGTAGATTTTTCTGTGATTTCAAATGTAAATGGCAGGTGGAGCTATTACCCATAACCCATCCAAATTCCAGCTCTGCCTGATTGTTAATTACAGAGAACTTTATAATTTACCTAAAACAAAAATTGCGGGCTGTAATCCCACAAAACGAGATAAAGCCCCAAAATTCGGGTCTTTGCCCCATTCGAGACGAACATGGAAAAAATGGATGACTGGATTATAAAAACAGTTAAATAACTCTTTGTAACACAGTTGTATTGCAGCCACGTTATCCAATACAATATTTAACTTAAATGACTCGTACATTTGAACACAATTTTAAAAATACTTATTCAAAAATAATACTTTCTCTCCATGGAAGGAGGATTAGTAGAGTAAAGTAAAAGAGTTGTTACTGAGACTAAGCTATCTAGGTTTCTAGTAAATTCTGCACTTCCTTAGATCCTCTGATTTTTCTTTGAAGCCCCAAGCTCTTCTTCTTTCTCTTCTTCTGATACTTCTTCGCTAAACAGTAAGTCCATATCTATATCTGAGCTATTGTCATGATATGAGAAGTCTGAATCTGTCTCTGAAGAATAATCAGGTAGCTGTTTGATCTGTTTTCTTCCTTTCTTGTCAATGATGGAATGAAGTCTAGCTTATGTCGTTTTGTTTCTGTAGTATGCTCTTTTCTTTCTTCGGTACGTCATTCCTTTATCCGGCACGTCTTTTCTTTTCAGTAGCAATATTTTCTTTTCCGGTGCATTCTTCTTCCACTTGTTCTTTATTGGTATCGACGTTAGAAGCTCTCACTTCAGTGCTTTTTAGAAAGTTTCTCCTAAATCTTTATTTTAGCCAGCAGTGTTGTATCTTCCTGTGAGATTTGTCACGTTTTGCGGGGGCTACCATCGAAAAATTGTTGTCACATTATTGGAGCTTCGGGGGATTACCCCAAAACACCTGCGGGATTTTACTCCATTTTCAACTGAATTGCGGGACCAAGTGGAGCAATTATTTCCTCATTAATATGGTGCTTAAATGTAGTGGTATCATTGAATAATTCATTGATTCTTCTTTCCATCCCTTCATCAGAAAAACAGCATGTAAATAATAAAAAGTGACCTACCGGAACGAACTTTCATGCAAATGCCCCCTGCTGGCAGAGGCGGATGCAGAAAAACCTCAAGGAGGGGGTGCTAAAGATATTTTGAGCCACCTTTACTTTTACCGTAATAAAAAATAATCAAGTCACATGCAAAGTTTAAGAAAGTTTTATTAAGTGATTATACACCAATACAAGACAATGCCATCTTACAATTGTGGTTCTTCTCCTTAAATGATGAATTCTATGCGCATGTTCTCCCTGGTAAATTGGTTAATTATATCGTTAATAGGATTAATACTTCACAATGAACTGATCACTGTCCCTCTCGACTAATTTTCACACGTGCACTTGCTAAAACTATGACTTTTTACTTATTCATTCTCCAGTCTTAATATTTCTGCTTCTGAATGTAAACTGGCTTCCTGTTCGTCGAATAGCCCGTATTTATATCGCTACGTATCGAAGGTTCTCTATACAAGAAAACTGTAGAATAATCGCGACTTTTCTCGAACAAATGCCTGACAGAATTACGTATCGAGATCACTAGAGTGGCCGCAACTTTTCTCGTAGGTATGTGTTAGCTATCTATGTGCCAGACAGAAACGTATAAGATACGATGACGCGGACGCGTGTACTACATAGGAAAGTACAACTACTCGATAACTCGATTCAGTGGAGTCGACTGACGCAAGAAACGAATGAATAACGTGCGGGCTGACTGGAGGGGATGGCGCGCCCCTCATATGTATCCGCCACTCTGGCGGCCAGCTTCTGAATCGATGGCATTAAATTCAACAGCTCGGTGCGGGATTTTAACACATGTTGTGCTTTACCCTACCTAGCTCACCTAAATGAACTGGTGGACTCACTTCCTCGCAAAATTGATGACATTATCAAGGCAAGATGCTATTTTCATAGTATGTTCTGGGGTGACTTATTTTTATCTGGTCCTGGAGACATGCATTTGGGGTCAAGAGTTAGCTTTATCACCAATTACAGGTGAAGAAAGAAATCCATACGAAAGCAAAGGGATGGAAAGTTCATCGGCTTACAAGGTAAAACTGTCTTCTACAACAAATCTTCATTTATTTCCCGACATACTCCCATTTCAGGTGAATACGCCAAGTTCTTTCCGTGCCTAGATATCACCGTTCCTGTGATGCAGCTTTAAAAGACCTTCGAAATACTGTGTATGTACTCAGACATTCTCCAATCACAATTTTATTCTATGTATAAACATGTGACCGTCAGAGGGTACGGAAGGAGAGGTACAGAAAATATGTTTCAGCAGTTCGTTATTACAGTCTCTCCTTTTTTCACTATAAGCACCTCTGCTGCACTGTCGAGGTGATTTCTTTTCAACTTAGGAAACTTCTCGCATTCTTCCTTCAGGACATCCGAAGTGTTTGCATAAATTCGTCTGGAATTTATTTCTTTAGTTCCTTCTCGACAATCTTCTACCAACCACTATTTTTATTTCAGTTTCGTTTCTGGAGTGAAGCGGCGCACAATTACGTCTTATTTACAGTAACAAATCGCTGCACTAAGTCAGTCAGCTTCTTTTACTAACGACCCAAATGTTATTGATAAGTTGGTTTTCTCGTCTGATTTTTCGGAGTATTCCACAA
This sequence comes from Schistocerca americana, assembly GCF_021461395.2. Classification (NCBI taxonomy): domain Eukaryota; kingdom Metazoa; phylum Arthropoda; class Insecta; order Orthoptera; family Acrididae; genus Schistocerca; species Schistocerca americana. The sequence continues at coordinate 504,006,094 of NC_060121.1, read as the reverse complement.
ATGCAGTATCATGCCTCAATTCTTTAAGTAAAATGTGTGGCGTCATACGTTTCGTAGACGTTTTCCACTACCGAGTAGTGAAGTACTTAAGCATTCGAATTTAGGTGCCTAATCCTCAAATGTTTAACTGAAAGAAAACATTCTTGGGTTTTTGTTGCTCAGAAAACGTATAAATGAAGACTTGCTCTAGTTTAACCATTTGAGCAAAATACAAATCGATTACATTGTTGCCCAATATATACGAACATGGAAAAATCAAAATGTCACTGATATTAACACAATTTCTGCGCAAGCGGAGGAATTTTAATCCCATCCTCGTAAATATAACCGTTTTAATTGACCATTGATATTCAGGATACAGGAGATGGAATGAAGTTGACGTCCTAGATCTTCTAGGTATTTCTATTGGAGCCAAAATGGGTGTTCTTGTTGGCCAAGGGAGTACGTCACCAATACGTTGGCTGTTCACAATGTGCCACGTGAGGACGAACGTTGTTCTGTTTAAAGATGGTATCTCCAAATTGTCTCGTTAAAGGTGCGTTAACAAATGTGAACGTAGGACGTTTGTAATATACTACAGTACCATAAAATTTTGCTAAATCTCCAGAAGGTGACATGAAGTCATACTCGGTGAGCCGCCACGCCAGGGGTAACACCACACATTGGCAGAAAGTGCCTCTCCTATCGGAACCTCCATATTTGCAGAGGATAGTTCGCAGAGGTAGCGCAGAACCGCGATTCATCACTGAAAATGATGCGACACCACTCGTCAGTCCCCGCTTCCTGAGGTAGCCGCGTGTGGCGAGGTACTAACGGGAGCCCAGCAGCTGGGTGCCGATTCAGGAGATGAATTCCAGTTGGTCTCCAAACAATGGCACTAGATGTCGCAGTGTGTCCATTACTTGTGCCCGGATTGTAGCTGCAGATCAGAAGGTGCTACGATGTGTTCGCTGCACAGCAGAGTAATGAGCCCTTGGTGTGTCCAAATTGGGCAGAACAGAACCTTGAGAACACGGGTGGGTTCTCTCACGTTCCCATTCTGTTCACCATTGAGTCGCTGTACAAATAAACGCCCCACATGCTTGGATATTCCGCAGTTCGTGCAGTCGGTAACATTCTGGCACACAATGAAGACTGTTTCAAACTCCATCAAGCGCTGGAACGCTGACCTATGCGAGCGCCCGGAATTCTCGGTGATTCTTCAGAACGCCCAAAAACAATTTGTCACATTGCACGGCTATTACACAGGGTGAACTAAAACTCTAATGGCAAAATTCAGGAAGTTTTTCAGGAATATTGCCAGAGTATTCTGATATATTATGACCCGTGGTCTCCAGTGACTCGTTACAGGGCAATTGTATTTCCTTTGATTTCTATGGCGACTTTGTTACCAAATGCGCCCAAACTCGACCACCGTTTTCATTTATTGGATGCCGAAGGACAAACACCGGCAGACATCCATCAGATGATGAAGAATGTGTATGGGGCAGCATGTTTGTCGAGAATCACCGTTGTGGAATGGTTCGCCAAGTTCCGAGCTGGTCGCGATTCGACACAAGACGGCAGTCGATCTTTGAGGCCAGCCTCATCACGAAAGGTGGCGACACCACTGGGAACCAGAGTCGGCAGCATCAACCATGCATCGGTGTCATCCATCGTCCCCTCGTACCATGATGTTGAAGAGCCAGCCATCTGCTGGGAAGGTGAGGCTCACCCTGTTATTTGATTATCGGGGCCTATTGTTTATTGATTTTCAGGAACCGGGTGTCTCCATCTCTGGGGAACGGTACTGCGCAACGTTGGAGAAATTACGGAGTGCAATTATGGTGAAACGACCGGCAAACCACGACAGCGGATGCTGCTGCTTTATGACAACGCACGTTCCCATATCACAAACGCCGTAACGAAGAAGTTACGCCAGGTAAAGTGGCAGACACTCGAGCACCCGCCCTATAGTTCGCACGTCACCCTAAGCGATTACCACACCTTCGGTCTCGTAAAAAAAGGTCTTGAAGGGTACACGTTTCCTGTCGACGAGGATGTGCAGTAGGTTGCAACGGACGTTTTCAAGCGACAGGACACGGTGTTTTATCAAACGGTGTCTTCAACCTGGTGGCTCATTGACAGGGTTGCCTCAATGCTCACGTGGATTTTGCCTCACGGATTCACTGATTCACTGATTCCTGACAATACAGTCTTCGAACGTAAACTTTTTGATTGGCCTTATATAGTTATATTTATCACAGACGAGAACTGCGGACAAATGCTTGAAATGTGCTTTGGAATGCGCTGAAGTGAGCTCACGAGCTGTCGAGATTGGTTTAACTGTTTTGATGTTGGGTCCTGTGTCCGAAAGCTGGTCTGCTGTTTCTATATTCACATGAGCCTGTGTGCTGTAGTCTAACTTTTGCCTCCGTCTACAGTTTTTATCACCTGCCCTGCCCTCCACTACCAAACTGACTATTCTTTGATGTCTCAGGATGTGTCCTATCAATGGAGCCATTCTTTTAGTTAAATTGTAGCAAGATTTCCTTACCTTCCAATTAGATTGAGAACCTCCTCACCTGTTATGCTATTCACCCATTTAATCTTCAGCATTCTACCGTAGCAGCACATTTCAAACGTTTATATTCTCTTATTGTCTGGACTGTTGACTGTCCATGTTTCACTTCCGTAAAAGGCTACACTTCAGACAAATATCTTCAGAAATGGAAATGAGCGTATGGCATCGCTGGCCGGGAGGCCCCATCGGGGGAAGTTCGGCCGCCAAGTGCAAGTCCTATTTCAGTCGACGCCACATTGGGCGACTTTCCCGCCGGTGATGAGGATGAAATAATGATGAGGATAGCACAACACACAGTCACCGAGCGGATAAAATGTCCAATCCGGTTGGGAGTCGAACACGGGTCTGCTGCATGGAAGGCGAACACGTTACCACCCAGCTAATCAGGCGGACACATCTTCAGAAAATGCTGCCTAAAACTTAAATTTACATTCAGTGAATTATTTCTCCTTTACTGAATTGATTTTCTGAACTACTGCTGGTCTACATTTCATATTCTCCCTACTTCGGCCAACGTCACAATTATTTTGATGCCTAAATATTGAAACCCATTTACTACTTTTCTCATTTCGTAATATAATTCCCTCAGAATCAACGGATTTCATTCGACTGTATTCCATTGTCCTTGTTTTACTTTTGTTGATATTTATCTTACAGCCCCCTTCAAAAACACTATCCGCTCCTTTTAACTGATCTTCCTAGACCTTGGACATCTCTTGACAGAATTACCTCATTACCGAAACTAAAGATTTTTATATATTCTCCATGAATTTTAATTGCTTTCCGAAATTTCTCATTGGTTCCCTTTAATGCTTGATCAATCTGTACACCAAATATCATTCGGAATAGGCTTCAAATCTGCCTCATTCCGTTGTCAACTACCCTGTCGTGTCCTTCGACACTTATAATTGCAGTCTGGTTTCTAAGCAAGTAATGGACAAACTTCTGCTCAAAAGCATTGTATCCCTACATTCTCGACAGCCAAAATATTTGGGTGTGACGAATCAGATCACTGATATTTAGGAAATATCTAGGACAAACAGGATAGAAGCTAAAATCGAGAAAATAGCACACTAAGGAAAGTGGCTGGTGTGAGCCGGTGATCTAATGCAAACACCTTAAGAATTATACTTGTGTATCCTATCGCTGAATACTGTTCTGCTGTTTGGGGTACAAGTAGCCATAGGTATCAGTCCATGTAAATGATATGATGAGAATCGTCAGTATTCGTCAATGTTACGCCTCCAAATCTCCGACAACAAACGGTCTACAACTCTACGATTATTTTGCAATTCACAATTAAGTGCCTGTCAGACGGTTCACTGAACCACTTTCAAACAACTTCTCTACACATGAATGAGTAAAACTCAAAAGATACTGAGCTTGGCTTTTTTAATACTCCAGTCTTCTGACTGGTTTGTAGCGGCCCGTCACCAATTTCACTTCTGTGCCAACCTCTTCATCTCAGAGTAACATTTGCAACCTACGTCCTCAATTACTTGATGGGTATATTCCAATCTCTGTCTTCCACTACACTTTCTACCCTCTACATCTCCCTCTAGTACCCTGGAAGTCATTCCCTGAGGTCTTAACATATGTGCTATCATCCTGGCCCTTCTCTTCATCAGTGTTTTCCACTGTGATTCTCCGCAGAACCTCTTCATTCCTTATCAGTCTAACTAATTTTCAACATTCATCTGTAGCACCACATCTCAAATGCTTCATTCTCTTCCGTTCCGGTTTTCTCACAGTCCATGTTTCACTACCATACAATGGTGTGCTCCAAATGTACATTTTCGGAAATTTCTTCCTCAAATTAAGGTCTAAGTTTGACACTAGTAGACTTGTCTCGGCCAGGAATGCCCGTTTTGCCAGTGCTAGTCCGCTTTTGATGCCCAATTTGCTCCGTCAATCACTGGTTATTTTATTGCCTAGGTATCAGAATTCCTTAAGATCATCTACTTCATGACTATCACTCCTATTGTTAAGTTTCTCGCTGTTCTCATTTCTGCTACTTCTCATTACTATCGTCCTTCCTTGATTTATGCTTAGCCCATATTCTGCACTCATTATACTGTTTGGTCCATTAAGTTAAGTAAATCATCTAATTCCACTTCACTTTCACTCAGAAAAGCAATCTCATCAGCGAATCCTATCATTGATATCCTTTTACCATAAATTTTAATTCCGGTCTTGAACCTTTCTTTTATTTTCGTCATTGCTCCTTCGATATACAGTTGAACAGTAGGGGCGACAGCCTACATCCCTGTCTTACACCCTTTTTAATCCGAACACTTCGTTCTTGGTCATCCTGTCTTGTTATTCACTCATGGCTCTTGCACATATGGCATATTACCCGTCTCTCCTTATAGCCTTTCCCTATTGCTCACCACTATTTTTCTCAGAATTTGGAACATCTTACAATATTTTACATTGTCTAATACTTTTTTCCAGGTCGACAGATCCTACGAGCCTGTCTTTATTTTTCTTTAGTCTTGCTTGCATTATCAACCGCAACATCAGAATTTCCTCTTTGAAGCCTTTACCTTAAATAAAGCCAAACTGATCGTCGTCTAACACATTCCCAATTTTCTTTTCGATTTTTCTGTATATTTTTCTTGTTATCAGCAGGGATACGTGAGCCGTTAAGCTGACTGTGCAATAATTCTTGCAGTTGTCAGCTCTTGCAGTCTTTGGAATTGAGTGAATGATATTTTTCCGAAAGTGAATATTTATTTCGTTGCCACTTCCCCCTATGATTTTAGAAATTCTGATGGAATTTTATCTATCCCAAGTACCTTATTTCATCTTAATTCCTCCAAAGTTCTCCTAAATTCTGATGCTAATACTGGATTCCCTATCTCTTCTAAATTGACTCCTATTTCTTCTTCTATCACATCAGGCAAATCTTACCCTTCGGAGAGGTCTTTAGTGTGCTATCCTGGAATTCTCGTTGCACTCTTAATGTTATCAGCCTTGTTTTCAATTTCACCGTAGGTTGGTTTGACTATGCTACATGCTGAGTCATGAGTCAGTCCTACGGACTATCATTTCTTTTTCGATTACTTCACATTTTTCATGCAGCCATTTCGCCTTAGCTTCCCTGCACTTCCTATTTACTCCATTCCTCAGCGACTTGTATTTTCCTGAACATCTTGTACTTTCTTCTTCCATCGTCAACTGAAGTACTTCCTTAGTTAAACATAGTTTCTTTGTAGTTACCTTCTTCGTACCTTTATTTTTCCTTACAACTTGGGTGATTGCCCTCTTTTCAGATGTCCATTCCTCTTCAACTGCAGTGCCTCCTGAGCTATTCCTTATTGCTGTACGTGTAGCCTCGGAGAACTTCAAGCATATCTCATCATTCCATAGTACTTCCGTACCCCACTTCGTTGCGTATTGATTCTTCCTGACTAATCTCCTAAACTTTAGCCTACTATTCATCACTGATATATTTTCATCTGAGTTTATATCTGCTCCTGGGTACGCGTTACAACCTAGTATCTACTTTCGGAATCTCTGTCTGACCACAATGTAATCTAACTAAAATCTTTCTTTATCACCCTGCGCTTTTCCAAGTATTCCTCCTCATCTTCTGATTCTTGAACAGTGTATTCGTTATTATTATCTGAAATTTATTACAGAATTCAATTAGTCTTTCACCCCTCTCATTCCTTGTCCCAACCACATATCCTCCTGTAACCTTTTCTTCTACTCCTTCCCCTGCGATTGCATTCCAGTCCCCCAGGAGTATTAGATTTTCATCTTCCTTTACGTACTGTACTACCCTTTCAATATCCTCATATATTCACTCTATCTCTTCATCTTCAGCTTGCGACGTCGGCATGTATACAAGAATAATCGTTGTAGGAGTTGGTTTGCTGTCGATTCTCATAAGAACAACACAGTCACTGAACTGTTCACAGTAACACACACTCTGCCCTACCTTCTTATTCACAACGAATCCTACTCCTGTTATTACATTTTCTGCTGCTGTTGAAATTACCGTATACTCATCTGACCAGAAATCCTTGTTTTCTTGCCATCTCACTTCACTGATCGCATTTGTATATGGACTGAGCCTTGGATTTCCCTTTCCAGATTTTCTAGCTTCCCTACCATGTCCAAGCTTCTGACATTCTATACTCTGACTCTTGGAACTTTATCGTTTCGTTGGGTATTCAATCTTTTTGTCATGGTTAACTCCCCTCTGGTAGCCCCTCCCGGGATCCGAATGCTGGACTAATTCGGATTTTTTGCGGCGCCCGTCCTGTGGATACATGTTATGTGTCTTTAAAGCAGTGCTTTCATTACCTTCTGCATCCTCATACCATTGATGAAGAATGTGGCCTGAATAACTGTCCGCTCTCTTTCACAAGGCCGTTGGCAGAATGGGGATGACTTCTTATGTCAGAAGTCTTCGGCTACCAACGCTGATTATTATTCAAAATTTAAAAGTTGGCGTGTTTCTAACCCGAGACCGAGGACGCTATCCCTAGAAAGCTATAATCTGAGAGACGGATAGAGAAATCAGTGTACGTCCTTCTATTTCACAAGAAGTTAGGTAATATGGTTCGGACCATGCAACTCCATGCCAACTAACCAACAAAGATACGATCTCCCGCAACCGTACCAGAAATGGCCACGCCGTGACCAAAGCAATGCTACACAAGTGGAGGAACTAACTGATTATGATTCATACGACTGTCGAACACTGGAAGAAACACTGGAGCACATTTTGCACCACTGCCCAAAGAAACAATATGTGAGTACCTGGACAGACTTCACACACGCAACACCTGCAGCAGTTAACTAGCTGGAATCTTTGGATTTATTATGAGGGAAAATGGATATCTCATCCTCCTTTAGCTACAGCCGGTTCCCCAGCTTTCATTATTATGTGTACACACATATACAGGGTGGTCAGAAACAGTTTGAAAAGGCTATAAGGCTACTGCGGGGTAGGATGTGCTAACCAATAACATTTTAGAAATAATTACGTATGTTGCGCCGTTTCCGAATTAATTACCACTGAAGTTAGCCACTGAGGCCGTGGCGCATCAAAATCAAGCGTCCTACTACTGTTAGTTATTGACAAAGCGTAGATAATAGCGCACGAGACTGCACAGCCTTTGGCTCGGGTTCGATCCTTATCACAGTCCTATGTTCAATTTTTGTACTCTTTCTTGTTCAGATTTAGGAAACCAATCGAAGGACACGTTTGACTATACCGTCTCTAGGGCAACGCTTCAACTTGTGGGCACAACGGTCTGGTTGGCTAACGTCGATGCTAAATAACTCGCAAACGGCGCAACGTACAGACTTTTTCCATAACAATTATTACTCAACACAACTTACCCCGCAATACCATTGCAAGCTTTTCAGAGTGTCTGATCATTCTCTGTATAGTTGTATATGTTTTTTCTAAGACGTATCGTTTTATCTTATCTTCGATGAACTTTATTGTATGGACTCGTAAAATTTGATTCTGGGAGCCACTCGCTAAATACACTACTTGCCATTAAAATAGCTACACCAAGAAGAAATGCAGATGATAAACGGGTATTCGTTGGACAAATATATTATACTACAACTAACATGTGATTACATTTTCACACAATTTGGGTGCATAGATCCTGAAAAATCAGTACCCAGAACAACGATCTCTGGCAGTAATAACGGCCTTGATTCGCCTGGGCATTGAGTCAAACATAGCTTGGATGGCGTGTACAGGTGCAGCTGCCCATGCAACTTCAACACGATACCATAGTTCATCAAGAGTAGTGACTGGCATATTGTGGCGAGCCAGTTGCTCGACAACCATTGACCAGACGTTTTCAACTGGTGAGAGATCTGGAGAATCTGCTGGCCAGGGCAGCAGTCGAACATTTTCTGTATCCAGAAAGGCCCGTACAGGACCTGCAACATGCGGTCGTGCATTATCCTTCTGAAATGTAGGGTTTCGCAGGGATCGAATAGAGGGTAGAGCTCGGGTCGTAACACATCTGAAATGTAACGTCCACTGTTCAAAGTGCCGGCAGTGCTAACAAGAGGTGACCGAGACGTGTAACCAATGGCACCCCATACCGTCACGCCGGGTGATACGCCAGACGAATACACGCTTCCAATGTGCGTTAACCGCGAAGTGACCAAGCACGGATGCGACCATTATGCTGCTGTAAACAGAACCTGGATTAATCCGAAAAAATGACGTTTTGCCATTCGTGCACCCAGGTTCGTCGTTGAGTACACCATCGCAGGCGCTCCTGTCTGTGATGCAGAGTCAAGTGTAATCGCAGCCACGGTCTCCGAGCTGATAGTCCATGCTGCTGAAAACGTCGTCGAACTGTTCATGCGGCTGGTTGTTGTCTTGCAAACGTCCCCATCTGTTGACTCAGGGATCGAGACGTGGCTCCACGATCCGTTACAGCCATGCGGGTAAGATGCCTGTCATCTCGACTGCTAGTGATACGAGACCGTTGGGATCCAGCACGGCGTTCCGTATTACTCTCCTGAACCCACCGATTCCATATTCTGCTAACAGTCATTGGATCTCGACCAACGCGATCAGCAATGTCGCGATACGATAAATCGCAATCGCGATAGGCTACAATCCGATCTTTATCAAAGCTGGAAACGTGATGGTACGCATTTCCCCTGCTTAGACGAGGCTTCACAACAACATTTCACCAGGCAAAGCCTGTGAACTGCTGTTAGTGTATGAGAAATCGGTTGGAAAGTCTACTCATGTCAACACGTTGTAGGTGTCGCTATCGGCGCGGGCCTTGTGTGAATGCTCTGAAAAGCGAATCATTTGCATATCACAGCATCTTCTTCCTGTCGGTGAAATTTCGCGTCTGTATCACTTCATCTTGGTGGTGTAGGAATTTTTATGACTAGTAGTGTAAATTAAATAAATCCTTACTATATTCAGAATTTCAAAGAGCAAAATTGGTTTAAAATGGGTGTATAGAAGACTTGACTGTGCACTGATTTCCGCGCTTTACCTTACGGCCGTTTCCTTGGATGCTGAAATGACTCGCGGAATTTGCTTGTACAAAAAGCAAATAGCTGCTCTCACAGAATGCACACGAGGTCGTATACCGCTGCACTTTAACTTCGAGTGAAATGATAAGAACGTCAATCCCCGGAACAATGCGAATGCCTCTGCGGCTATATTCTCATTGTACCGGCTTGTACGTGCCCCTCGACGGACAGCCACAAAAAGAGGACGCCGAGTAAATGAATTAAATTTTGGCCAAGTTAAGCTCAATTTGCCAGCGGGCTGTCAGAGGTCTGATTGATAAGTGGGGGCCGGTGATTGACAAACGGAGCGGGCGCCGCGCGGCGACAAAAACGTAGCGCGGCGGCGTGGCGTCACGGTCGCGGGGGCAAGACCGGGGCCGGCGGCCGGCCCGCTGCTCGTATCTCTCGGCCCGCAACAGCCGCCCGCCTCACCCCACCGTACTGCCAATTAGTCAGCCCGGTAGCTCAGAGCGTGCCCACTCGCGCTTTACGCCGCTATAGTAAAAGATGAGCCGAAGGTTCTACTTGTCTCCGTTGTCACTTGTCTACGCTGTCACGACTCTCCATTGAAACAGTAACACCAGTAAGCGAAGCAGCAATATCTAAAATGAAACAATACAGGGTGGTCCATTGATCGTGACTGGGTCAAATATCTCACGAAATAAGCGTCAAACGAAAAAACTACAAAGGGCTAAACTTGTCTAGCTTGAAGCAGATGCTGCAGTGGTTGGCCCACCATATGGCACTGCCATAGGACAAACGGATATCAACTGCGTTTTTTTAATACGGACCCCCATTTTTATTACATATTCGTGTAGTATGTAAAGAAATATGAATGTTTTAGCGGGACCACTTTTTTCGCTTTGTGATAGACGGCGCTGTAGTAGTCACAAACATATGCCTCACAATTTTAGAACAACAGTTGGTAACAAGTAGGTTATTTAAATTAATATACAGAACGTAGGTACGTTTGAACATTTTATTTCGGTTGTTCCAACGTGATAAATGTACCTTTGTGAACTTATCATTTCTGAGAACGCATACTCTTACAGGATGATTACCTGTAAATACCACATTAATGCAATAAATGCTCAAATTGATGTCCGTCAACCTCAATGGATTCGGCAATACGTGTAACGACATTCCTTTCAACAGCGAGTAGTTAGCCTTCCGAAATCTCCGCACATGCATTGAAAATGCTCTGACGCATGTTGTCAGGCGTTGTCGATGGATCACTATAGTAAATATCCGTCAACTTTCCTCACAGAAAAAAATCCGGGGACGTCAGATCCGGTGAACGTGCAGCCCAATCCACCTGTCATGAAATATGCTATTCAGTACCGCTTCAACCGCACGCGAGCTATACGCCGGACATCCATCATGTTGAAAGTACATCGCCATTATGTCATGCAGTGAAACATCTTGTAGTAAGATCGGTAGAACACTACGTAGGAAATTAGCATACATTGCACCATTTAGATTGCCATCGATAAAATGGGGGCCAATTATCCTTCCTGCCGTAATGCCGCACCATACATTAACTCGCCAACGTCGCTGATGTTCCACTTGTCGCAGCCATCGTGGATTTTCCGTTGCCCTATAGTGCATATTATGCCGGTTTACGTTACCGCTGTTGGTGAATGACGCTTCGTCACTAAATACAACGCGTGCAAAAAATCTGCCATCGTCCCGTAATTTCTCTTGTGCCCAGTGGCAGAACTGTACACGACGTTCAAAGTCGTCGCGATGCAATTCCTGGTGCATAGAAATATGGTACGGGTGCAATCATGTTGGTGTAGCATTCTCAATGCCGACGTTTTTGAGATCTTTTGTCTGCTACTGATGTGCGGATTAGACTCTACAGCAGCTAAAACAACTACTTGAGCATCATCATTTGCTCCTCCTCGTGGTTGACGTTTCACATGTGGCTGAACACTTCCTGTTTCCTTTAACGTAATTATCCGCCGAACGGTCCGGACACTTGGATGATGTCGTCCAGGGTACCGAGCAGCATATATAGCTCACGCCCGTTCATTTTGATCGCAATAGACATACATCAACACGATATCGACCTTTCCCGAAATTGGTAAACGGTTCATTTTAAGACGGGTAATGTATCACGAAGCAAATACCGTCTGCACTGGCGGAATGTTACGTGATACCACGTGATTATATGTTTGTGACTATTACAGCGCCAGATACCACAAAGCGAAAAAAGTGGTCCAACTAAAACATTCATATATCTTTACGTACTGCACGAATATGTAAAAAAATGGGGGTTGCTATTTAAAAAAAACGCAGTTGATATCCGTTTGACCTATGGCAGCGCCATCTAGCGGGCCAACCATAGCGCCATCTGGTTTCCCCCTTCAAGGTAGACGAGTTTCGTTCTTTGTACTTTTTTCGTTTGATGCTTATTTCGTCAGATATTTGGTCCGGTCACTATCAATGGACCACCCTCTATAATCAGTGATTGTATGTTGCTATAAAAGTGCGAAAGAGGTTGAAACCTTCGAAGTTTTATAGGAAGTGTTAGCTGATTATCTGGCTAAGTGCATAATATATCCCTATACTTCTTACTTTTTCATTTTCGGAAACCAATCAGTCTTCCAGCCCAGTACTGGGCCACGTACAGAGCTTCGTTTGTGTCTAGCTTGCATCTGTACGGACAGTGTGGACCGGCCAGGAGATGTTCCACTTCTTGCACAACGCCTAATCACTCTCGTCTTCGTCCACGTTACTATGACTCCACCTGATCGAGTTTGTTTTCGCTGGGAATACTCCTATTGGTTTCCATACGTGTTCTGCCATTGTAAATAATTTAGACACGAAGTAAGTACAGAAATTGGCTGCAAGCGGGCATTGATAGAAATCAGTGGGGAGAACTGAAAATAATAATGGCTATTGGATCAAAATGGTGTCTATTCTATCCGACACGTCCGAAAGAACAAGCCTCGCACACATATATGATCTCTTCAGTCCGGATGCACACTAGGCACCAACTGTTACGGGAATCGGCGAAATGCCGCGGGTTATGAGTATAATAGGCAAGGGGCATTCTGAAAAGGGCGTTGCAAATAGGGAGGAAAGCAGACAGAGGTACAGGGCACACTCTTGTCATTTGGTTGGGCTGAAGAACCAACAATGATCAACGGCATGAGGATGCAGAAGGCTTTACATGAAAGACACATAACGTGTATCCAGAGGCCACGTGGCCTGTAATTGAAAAAAAAAAAAATCATGATCTCTTCACTGGCAAAAGATTCCGGAATAGTCCCCATTCGGATCCCCGGCAGGGAACTGCCAGAGGGAGTGATTGAATAACCAACAAAAGGATAACGTTCTACCATTCGGGGTGCAGTATCAACAGCAGCATAAAATGGTATAACGGAAGTATGATTCATTATAAATAGGAAGGCAGGGCAAAGAGTGTGTTACACTGAACACTTTACTGATAGGGTTGTTCTTGTTAGAGTCGACAGCAAACCAACGACGACAATGATTATTCAGGTGTACATGCGGACGTCGCAAAGTAAAGATGAAGAGACAGAGAAAGTACAAGAGGATATTGAAAGGGTAGTACAGTACGTAAATGAAGATGAAAATCTAATACTGCTGGGGCACTGGAATGCACTTGTAGGGGAAGGAGAAGAAGAAAAGTTTACAAGAAAATGTGGCATTCGGACAAGAAATGAGAGAAGGGAAAGACTAATTGCGTTCTGTAATAAATTTTAGTTAGTAATAGCGAATACTCTATTCATGAATCACAAGAGGAGGAGGAATACTTTGAAAATGTAGGGTGATACGGAAGATTTCATTTAGTTTACATCATGGTCAAACAGAAATCCAGAAATGAGGTACTGGATTCTAAGGAGTACCCAGGAGCAGATGCAGTCTCCGATCACAATGTAGTAGTGACGAAGAGTAGGCTCGAATTTAAGAGATTAGTCAGGAGGAATCAATACGCAAAGAAGTGGGATACGGAAGTACTAAGGAACGACGAGATACGCTTGTGTTCTCCGAGCACGTAGATTCAGCAATAAGGAATAGCTCAGTAGGCAGTACAATTGAATAGCAATGGACATCTCTAAATAGGGCAACCACAGAAGTTGTAAAGAAAAAGAAAGGTATAAAGAAGGTAATGCAAATAAACTATGTTTAACTGAAGAAGTACTTCAGTTGATCGGTCAAAGAAGGAAGTACAAAAATGTTCAGGGGAATTCAGCAATACAGAAATACAAGTCGCTGAGAAATGAAATAAATAGAAAGTGCAGGGAAGCTAAGACGAAATGGCTGCAGGAAAAATGTGAAGAAACACAAAATAAATGATTGTCGGAAGGACTGTCTCAGCATATAGGAAAGTCAAAATTAAAAGCAATGGTGGCAGCATTGATAGTGCAACGGGAATTCCATTGTTAAAAGCAGAGCAGAGAGTGAATAGGAGGAAAGAGTACCTGAAGGCCTCTATGAGGGGTAGAATTGTCTCATGTGATAGAAGAAGAAACAGGACTAGATTTAGAAGAGATATGGGTGATGGAATTTCAGAGAGCTTTTAAGGACTTAAGATCAAATAAAGCACAAGGGATAGATAACATTCCGTTCGAACTTCTCAAATCATTGGGGGAAGTGGCAACAAAACGACTGTTCAAGTTGGTGGGTAGAGGGTATCAAAATGCTGTCTTATCATTTCTGAAAAAAATCATCCACACAATTCCGAAGACTGCCACAGCTGTCAAGTGCGAGATTTATCGCACAATCAGCTTAACAGGTCGCGCATCCGAGTTGCGGACAAGAATAAAATATATCCACAAGAATGAAAAAGAAAATTGAGGATAGTTAGATGACGACCAGTTTTACTTTAGAAAAGGTAAAGGCATCAGAGAGGCAATTTTTATTTTGCGGTTGATAGTGGAAGCAAGACTAAAGAAAAATCAAGACACTTTCATAGGATTTGGCGACCTGGTAAAAGCTTTAGACGATATAAAATAGCGAAAGATGTTCGGAATACTGAGAAAAATAGGAGTAAGCTATAGGGAGAGACGGATAATATGTAGTGTGTACAAGAGCTAAGAGGAAGTAAGAGTGAACGACAAAGAACTAAGTGTTCAGTGTAAGAAAGGAATGTAGTCTTTCCCCACTATTACTCAATCTGTACATCGAAGAAGCAATGATGGACATTAAAAAAATGTTCAGGAGTGGAATTAAAATTCAGTGTGAAAGGATATCAATGACACGATTCGCTTATGACATTGATGTCCCGAGTGAAAGTGAAGGAGAATTTCGTGACCTGATAATGGAATGAATAGTCTAATGTGTACAGAATATGGATTGAGAGTAAATGGGAGAAACAGGGAAGTAATGAGAAGCAGCAGAAATGAGAACAGGGTGAAACTTAACATCAGGATTGATGGCCACGAAGTAGATGGAAGTAAAGAATTATACTTCCTGGGCAACAAAATAATCAGTGAGGGACGGAGCAAGGAGGACATGAAAAGCAGACTAACACTGGGCAAAAGGACATTCCTTGCCAACAGAGGTCTACTAGTGTGAAACATGCGCCTTCATTTGAGAAATAAATTTCAGAGAACGTACGTTTGGAGCACAGCATTGTATGGTAGTGAAACATGGACTTTGGGAAAACTGGAACAGAAGAGAATCGAAGCAATGAGACGTAGTGCTACAGACGGAGTTTGAAAATCAGGTAGACTGACAAAGTGAGGAAAGAGGAAGTTCTGCGCAGAATCGGTGATGAAAGGGTTATGTGGAAAACACTGACAAGGAGAGGGACAGGATGATAGGACATCTGTTGAGGCATCAGGGAATGCTTCAATGTTACTAGGGGGAGCTGTAGAGGTTGAAAACGGCAGAGGAATACCTCCATCAAATAACTGAGGACGTAGGTTGCAAGAGCTAGTCTGAGATGGAAAGGTTAGCAGAGGAGAGGAATTCGTGGTGGGCTGCATCAAACCAGTCAGAAGGGAGGGGGAAAGAGGTACTACATTAATAATGTGTGGATAAGCAGAGAGTCTGGGTGGAACTGACGAGAGGCATGCTGCGGTAGACAGTGGAACTGCGATGGACGCTGTGTCCGGGTGGCTCAGTGGTCAGAGAATCTGTCAATAAGCAGGAGACCCGGGTTAGAATCGCGGTCCGGCACAAATTTTCAACTTTGGTTCAAATGGTTCAAATGGCTCCGAGCACTATGCGACTTAACTTCTGAGGTCATCAGTCGCCCAGAACTTAGAACTACTTAAACCTAACTAACCTAAGGACATCACACACATCCATGCCCGAGGCAGTATTCGAACCTGCGACCGTAGCAGTCACACGGTTTCAGACTGAAGCGCCTAGAACCTCACGGCCACAACGGCCGGCTTTTCAACTTTCCCTATTGATTTAAATCAATGTTAGCTTGCAACCAATGTCTGTAATTCCTTTGTGTCATAATTCATAATGGTTGCTGGATGAAAATAGTGTCTGTTCTTTCGGACATGTCCGAAGGAACAGATACCACATTTACGTAAACAATTGGAACAGATACCACATTTACGTAAACAATTCACCTTTAGTGTACTGAGACAAAGACGAATGAGCGTGCTGCACGAGTAGTGAATAAGTTGTTGACTCTATGTTTACGGTATCTGTGGTTCACCTGCTCGCCTGTCAGCTGCTCAGTGCAGAATCGTTCTTATTCGAGCAGCTGAGTTTTTACAGAAGAAAATTTGATATTTCTGAATCTAGGAGCAATTACCTGGAATGCATATTGGATGGAGAAGATTTCTGAAGGAATATTTCAAGGTAACCAGTGCATGCGTAAGAATGAAATGTCTAATCGGAACTATAAATTCAACGAATTCTTTGTCCCTTAGATAACTAACAGTATTCATGATTAGTGTTAATATGATCTCTTTCTTTCCATTACGTCACAAGTAGAGAAATTAGTTTAAATGTCTGTAATTTTTCAATTAATGACAAAATTTTGTAACGGTTGAAGTCTTCTTACGTTGTATAGTCTTTTTGACGATAATCAGGTTTAAATCTTCAAGAACGATTCCCTTTAAAGTAAAATCGTTCTCTATCATTCTTGGTAAAGTCTTAAATGTTTTGTCATGTATGCATTGCAGCTTACGTCGCACGCAGCCGTAGATTATTTGTGACAGGCGTGAAGAAAGTTTGTAGTGAGTAGATTATTCTTCATTAGCTGCTGCATTTTCTGATTTGAATTTGATTTCTAGAATGTCAGTACACCAGACACAAGACAGCAAGCCGAGCATGATATTAGTTACTTTTGTTTCAGGGCAGGTCTCACTTTGCATTCTTATGAGGAAAAAGAATTTTCAGGTTTGTGCTTACTAAGCAGATTAATTTACACTGAACGGTTACCTTCTGCCGAGCTGAGGAGTATTTTATTTTGTGGATATTCCAAGTCAAACATTGTACTTCATGTTACGCATGTTTCATAGCGTACTTCAGTATTGAGTTACAGTTGACGGGAGGTACCGGTGAATTTTCAGCTCGGCCGTAAAAAAAAATCGCAGGGGGCTGAAAATATGTTTCATAACATGTCTTGGCAAATTCAATTTGATGAGCAAAATTTTTGTCATCACTTTTGATTTTCTGAGTTTTTAAATAATCATTATTTTTTCAAACCCATACTTGGAGTTGTTGGTTATCACTGAATTGCATTCACAAAAAAAGTTAAGCCGAAAATGATGGAGTAGCATTCTTTTATTATGGCCATTTTGATTTTCTTCCAAAATTATGAAGTACATTTAATTTTCTATCACTACATAAATATCTTCAGTGCTCAAATTTAACTGAGACATTAATTTTGTATGAATATATCTGTATATGTGCATAAACTGTACGAACGTCCGTAATCATGTATGCATGCGTCACTAATCTATATGCACATCTGAAATCAGCGTAAATAAATAAATATAACTAAATTTTCTGAAAGCTTTGGACTGAAGACCACAATAACAACAAGAGATACTGAACAGTCTTGACAAAGTGGTAATCGCTTCCCGGGTTCGATTCCCGGCGGGGTCAGGGATTTTCTCTGCCTCGTGATGACTGGGTGTTGTGTCATGTCCTTAGGTTAGTTAGGTTTAAGTAGTTCTAAGTTCTAGGGGACTAATAACCATAGATATTAAGTCCCATAGTGCTCAGAGCCATTTGGTAATCAATCATTCCGTTATCTACACGGAAGAGCGAAGGGAACTGGTACACCTGCCTAATATCGTGTAGGGAACACGCGAGCACGCGGAAGTGCTGCAGCACGACGTGGCATGGGCTCGACTAATGTCTGAAGTAGTACTGGAGGAAACTAACACCATGAATCCTGCAGGGCTGTCCGTAAATCCGTAAGAGTACGAAGGGTTGGATATCTCTTCTGAACAGCACGTTGAAAGGCATACCAGTTACCGGTATGCTCGATAATGTTCATGACTGGGGAGTTTGGCGCCCAGCGGAAGTGTTTAAACTCAGAATAGTGTCCCTGAAACGACTCTGTAGCAATTCTGGGCGTGTGGGTTGTTGCATTGTCCTGCTGGAATTGCCCAAGACCGACTGAATGCACACTGGACATGGATGGATGCTGGTGATCTTGTGATCAGACAGGATGCTCACGTACTTGTCACCTGTCAGAGTTGTTTCAAGAGTTGTGTCAAGACATATCAAGGGTTCCATATCACTCCAGCTGCACACACCCCACACCATTACAGAGCCTCCACCAGCTTAATCAGTCCCCCGTCGACATGCAGGGCCTGTGGATGCATAAGATTGTCTCTATGCTCGTAAGCGTCCATCCACTCGATACAATTAGAAAAGAGACTCGTCCGATCAGGCAACATGTTTCCAGTCATCAACAGTCCTATGTCGTTGTTGAAAGGCACAGGCGTGGCGTAGAGCTTTGTGTGGTGCAGTGCAGGGTACACGAGTGGGCCTTGGGCTCAGGAAGCCCATATCGATGATGTTTCGTTGAATGGTTCATACGCTGACACTTGTTGACGGCCCAGCATTTAAATCTGCAGCAGTTTCCGGAAGGGTTGTACTTGTGTCACGTTGAACGATTCTCTTCAGTCGTGGTTGGTCCCGTTCTTGCAGGGTCTTCTTCTGGACGCAGTGATGTCGGACATTTGATGTTTTACCAGATTCCTGATACTCACGGTATGCTTGTGAAATGGTCGTACGGGAAAATTCCCACTTCAGCAGTACTTGGAGATGTTGGTCCCATCGCTCGTGCGTCGACTATAACACAACTTTCAAACCTACTTAAATCTTGATAACCTGCCCTTACAGCAACAATAGCCGATCTGACAACTGCGCCAGGCTCTTGTTGTCTTATATAAGCGTTGCCTACCGCAGCGCCGTGTTCTGCCTATTTACATATCTCTGTATTTGAATACGCATGCCTATACCATTTGGCGCTTCAGTGTAATTTCTCGAAGAACAGCCTACAGTTGACTGTATCGTATACAGAGACTCTTCTTCTATATGTTCTGTCAGTTACAGTATTTGGCTGAAACGTATCCTTGTGAGACAAGATCATAACAACCTCTTAACAGAGATTAAAGACAATATACCTTTCTCAGAATGTAAATATAACCATTTCTTTACACGCACAACAAAACATGATCTCGATAAAACTAAATCTGTACCTGAGTAATTACTCTGCATTCATAGTTAAGTGCCCGTTATGAGGTACTTCGAACCAACGCCAGACTAGTTCTCTACCGTTCTTCACTCTCTAACAACGCGTTGGAAAAATGACCACTTAAATCCTTCCGCACGAGCTCTGATTTCTCTTATTTTATTACGATGATTATTTCTCCTTATGTATATTCGATACAGTAATTTTCCCATGCAGAGAAGAAAGTTGGTGATTGAATGTGAAAAGATCTCGCCGCAACGGAAAACGCCTTTGTTTTAATGATTGCCACACGAACCCGCTTATCGTATCTATGGCGTTTATCACCTATTTCGTGATAATACAAATGTGGTGCCCGTGTCTGAATTTTTTCGATGTCCTCCATCAATCCTATCTGGTAAGTACTCCATAGCGCAAAGCAGTACTCTCGCAGATGACTGACAAGCGGAGTGTCGGCAATATCTTGAGTAGACTTTTGCATCTTCTAAGAATGTGGTTTCCAGCAACATTGTCTATGTGGTCGTTCCAATTTACGTTGTTCGTGACTGTATTTAGTTGAACCGACAGGCTTTGTTTCATTTATCGTATAACCGAAATAGAGCGTATTTCTTTTCGTACGCATGTGGGTAAACTCACATCTTTCCTTATTCAGTGACACTTGCCACTTTTCGCGCCATACAGATTTTGTCTAACTCATTTCGCAGTTGGTTTTGACCTTCTGATGACTCCAGTAGAAGGTAAATGACAGCATAATCTTCAAACTATATAAGAAGTCTTCTCAGGCCGTCTCCTAAATCGTTTATATAGATTAGGAATAGCAGAGGGCCTATAACACTTCCATGGGGAACGCCGGATAACACTTCTGTTTTACTCGTTTATTTATCGTCGATTACTACCTTGCTGACAGAAAATCACGAATCCAGTAATACCACTGAAACAATACTCTATAAACACGCAATTTGATTAGAAGTGTATTTTGAGGAGCTGTGTCAAAAATCTTTTGGAAATCCGGAAATGTGGGATCAATTTGAGTTCCCCCGTTGATAGCACTCATTACTTCGTGCGAATAGAGCTAGTTGTGTTTTACGAGAACGATATTTATTGAATCGATGCTGACTGTTTATCGAGGTAATTCATAACGTCCTAACACAGTATACGTTCCATAATCCTACTGCAAAGTGACTTCAGTGATACAGATTTGTGATTCGTTGAATTACTGCTGCTTCCTTTCTTGAATACTGGTGTGACTTGTGGAACTTTCTAGTGTTTTGGTACAGATCTTTCGTCCAGCGAACGGTCATATACGATTGCAAGTATGGGGCTACTGTGTCAGCATACTCTGGAAGTATGCTATCTCAACCGGAAGACTTTGATAATCTGCTAAGCTTCACCGAGGATACAATCGCGCAGATACAATATTATGATGTCGTAGTTCCCTGTTTACTGGTGTCTTGCACAAAAGAGCACATGCCTGAGGTAACGTGGGACACTCATGCGAAACACGGGAGCATTACAAAACCTAGAGACCTCCACACTCGCAAAAACCCGAGACAGAACACACTCAATGGCTGAGACTCTCTTATCGCTAATTTCCAATTCAGAACGCTGGCGCGCCTACACATGAACATTCCGACAAGCCCAGGTGCACACCCCACATTCTCTTTCAACGAGACTGCAACCGTCTTACTCTCCAAGACAACGCAGTCCGTCCCGACATTTACGCATCCTACCAAAAATGATTCCTCTTGACCCAGCTCTCCTCACCAGGGCTTTCCCCCTTGTACCCTCTCCTCCATCTCTCACAGCCTTTTTTCTCTTCCGGCATCATCTTTCTCTATACCTCTTCATGTTTTTGCCTTCTCATAACACAAACTACCCCCTTCCCGTCTGCCTACCAACCAAGCCTTATCAAAGTTACTCCCGGACATCTACATTTGTAGCCACACCCTCCTACCATTCTAAACACTTAACTTTCTTACCTACAGCTCCATACTGTGTTTCCACGGCAGGTCGTTCAAATTTAATAGGATGTGTTTTAAATGTGTTCTCATTGTTTTACTATTCCTTTTAGTTTATTTTAGAATTAAAGAAAACGAAGAAAATCATCTTTCTTTTATATAAAAGTCTTCAGTGTGTTCATCCTTTCACAAATTTTCAAATCATTTGCAAATATTTCGCCTTTCATTGTTACTTTATCCGCCTTGGATCTTGTGAACTCCGGTACCGTTAATGGTAGCTGGGGGAGGATGCATCCGGTGACATATACTTTTTAAAATATTATTTATTTCAGTGCCATAACTGGCTTCGTGCTAACATGCGCATCTTCATACGGCTAATATTTTCAGGTACATAGAAATTCTGAACAACAGCGTGTCGTCTGCTCCTGAACTGGATAAGAGTATTTAAATATTTAATACCATTTTACAACTAGTTGCCTTCATCGTACCTAAGATGTACTCCAGTAATTCTCATTCTATGTTTATAAAACGCGACATAGACTGGTTTAAATTGAACTAAATAGTTGTGGGAATAAGAAAAATAAAATGAGCGGACCAGTGGCTGTCGTGGCAGAAAAATAATTAGCAAGTAAGTTCGTATGTTTTTATTACATGCTCTCCCTCAGTTGAAAGCAATTTCAGAGAAGAATATGATGATAAAGTAAGTGTTTGTATCATGTTATTTGTGTGGTACTCTGCCATAAATTTTAGCATAATTAAACGCTAATAAAGTTCGAGGTTACGCCCGTAGCCTTGGTTTGAAACGGTACAGACTTCACTGCCTCAATCGTACCTGTGAAGAATTCGTCAATCGCAGCGGCACGAGCGTAGTACCACGTACACAAGGTATACGAGGGCAATGCATTGTCGGAGCTGTCATTTGTACTCAGGTGCTTCAAGTGGAAAAGTTTCCGACGTGGTTATTGCCACATGACGAGGACTGACAGACTTTGAACGTGAAACGGTAGCTGGAGCTAAACGCATGTGACATTCCATTTCGGAAATCATTACGGAATTTAATATTCCGAGATCGAAAGTGTTAAGAGTGTGCAGAGAATACCAAATTTCAGGCATTACCTTTCATCACTGACATCACAGTGGCCGACGACCTCCACTTAACGACCGATAGCCACGGCAGTTGAGTAGAGTTGTCAGTGCAAACAACACTGCGTGAAATAACCGTAGATATCAATGTGGGAAATACGACAAACATACCCGTAGGGACAGTGAGGCGAAATTTGGTGTTATAGGACTATGACAGAAAGACGAGGGACGCGAGTGGCTTTGCTAAGAGCAGGACATCCCCTGCAGCGCCTCTCCTTGGCTCGTGGCAATATGGGTTTGACGCTAGACGACTGGAAAACTGTTACCTGATGCGGTGAGTCCCGATTTCAATTGTTAAGACCTGATGATAGGTAACGAGTGTGGCGCAGATCCCACGACGTCATGGACCCAAATTGTCAACAAGGCACTTTGCAAGCCAATATTGGCTCCGTAATGGTTTTGCCTGTGTTTACATGGAATGGACTGGGTCCGCTGGTCCAACTGAACCACATTGACTGGAAATGGTTATGTTCGGCTACTTGGAGACCATTTGCAGCCATTCATGGACCTCATGTTTCGAAACAACGATGCCGTGTCACCGGCCACAAGTGTTCGCGCCTGGTTTGAAGGACATTCTAGACAATTCCAGCAAATAATTTGGGCCGCAGATCGCCCGAAATGAATGAGATTGAACATTTATGGGACATGATCGAGAGGTCAGTTTGTGCACAAAATCTTGCACCTGCAGCGCGTTCGCAATTACGAACGGCTGTAGATGCAACATGGCTCAGTATTTCTGCAGAGGACTTCCAACGACTTATTGCGTCCATGTTACGTCGAGCTGCTGCACTAGACCGGGCAAAAGAAGGTCCGACACCACGTTAGGAGGTATCCCAGTACTCTGTCACTTTAGTGTACATAAGTTGGATGAAACGTCATTATCCACAGTTCATAATTCGTCTAAAGTAGTTGCCCGAAAGACAAACAGTAAGTAGTGTCAATCACAAGCGGAGAAAGGGGTCTTACAACGACATGTGTATGTGCAATGAATCCAGTGGCAAATTCATACCCCTGATGTTAACATTTTAGCTCATCGGAACGAAAGATGCCTTAAAAATTTGAGCTCTATCAAACACAGCATTTAACTGCTAGACAAATGGATGGATTAGATCAGAACTGTTTGTCCAATGGATAGGACATAAATTGTACAAAAATAGAGAAAAGGATCCAGAAACAAATTTTGTGTTCACCGGATGGACGTAGCACACAACCATAAATTCAGAGGTTATTCAGTTGGCTCGTGAATATGGTATAATCATGCTATTATTTCCCTATCACATGACTCAGGACAGGTCATTCTTTAAAACAGTAAAAAATAGCGACAATGAAGCGGCATCTTCGTGGTTACGTTCAAATCCTGGCAGTGTCATAAAGTTAACATTACAGAACCGCTGGGTAATGCGTAGCCCGGCCGACCGAAGTGGCCGAGCGGTTCTAGGCGCTACAGTCTGGAACCGCGTTACCGCTACGGTCGCAGGTTCGAATCCTTCCTCGGGCATGGATGTGTGTGTTGTCCTTAGGTTAGTTAGGTTTAAGTAGTTCTAAGTTGTAGGGGACTGATGACCTCAGAAGTTAAGTCCCATAGTGCTCAGAGCCATTTTTTTATGCGTACCCCAGATCCGTTTCTATGGACGTAGCAATAAACGGTTTTAAGTTCATGTGATCGAAATGTCGTCAAAGAAGAGGACCTTGTAGCTACTACTGTACGTATTGTTGATTAATGAGATCAATAATCTGCCCATGGAACTGAAGCAACAACACGAAAATCTGGAATGTCGCCTAAGGTTGCAACATCACTCCATGATCAGTCAGAACCTTCTACAATATCTCAAGAAGATAGTCCTGAAAACAATATTGCAAAAGGTGGATAAATTAACAGTCAACAAATAGATTCTTACTTGACAGTTTCTCGAGTGCAATGAACTTTTCTAACTTGTGAACGCGATACAACCGTCATCTGTATATGTGCATATGTCTGCCCCATGACTTGTTGCCTCAGTATATCTTTACGCTCTGAAACATCGCTGTTTCTGTCAGAGAAGGAAACTCGCTGGCTAATGGGAGCAGACATAGAGAGTTCCGTCCGGTAAAATTTTAGTAATAAAGTTAAACAAACTCCTACTCTTGCTGATTTAGTTCTTATTAGCCAATAGTGTAGAGACGTGAGGAGGAAACCGGAAAAATTCTCCCACTCCGTGTTACGACTCTGAAGCTTGCACATACGAGATCTTCCACGTAAATACGGAAGAAAAAGCACACACTGTGCTGAAAATGACGCTATGCACCAACAGCAAAGCTTGTTTTAGAAATTTAAACGGAACGTTTTTCCGGAGCGTGGCCACTTAGGCCACGACAGAACTCACTCTGGCCTCTGGAAAGCGCGACCTGGCTCTCAAACAAAGCTGTGTTTTTCTTCGGCTGATAGCTGTCCCCGTGAACCGTCCAGAATGCGTGAGATAGCACTTAGCTATCAAATTTACAATTCTGCTCGTTTCTTTTAAGGAAACTCTTATCTCCTCCCAGCCAGCTCATAGGCTCTAAATTCTGCAGTCTCTTACCATAACAAAAGAGAAGTGTATGGAACGTAAGAAACGGGACAGTCACTGATGGTGACTATCCCCCTAGTAACAATAATTACAAGAAAAATACGAAACGAGCTAAATACAAAAGAAAGTTAACATTGCGTCCTTACAGAAAGAACATAGAAGCCAAAGAAGAAGGAAATAAAAAGAAGAAATCTGAACACAGACCTATAAAAAAGAGGCAGAGAGATGAAAACTTTAAAAATAATAAAAATTAAAACACAGAGTGATCTGGTTATGTCAGATATGTAAGGAAGATAGAAAAGAAGACATGAGTCAATGTATGAAATGAAAAGGCTGGGTACATGACGTGTTCACTGGCGTGGAAAGTAAAATTAATAAATATTTCTACGAATCTAAGTTCAAACCAACCGATTTTCGATATTTAAGGAGTTCAATTTGTTAAGAGTTTATATTTTGTAACCTATGTGTAATTTCATTACGTATAACTACGGAAGTAAAATTACATTCGTAGTTTGTAATATGTTACTGTAACGTTTTGTTAAGCTATTCCATGGATTTATTATGTCGTCGTTTAATCTATGACTTAGGCTATAGAAGGTACAGTTTAGGAAACCAGGCGCATTATTCGTATCAAAGGTACAAATTTGAAGAAAGGTTAAAAATTCGTTTTGAGACAGGGCTTTGTATCTGCGTGGAAGCTGGTTGATTGCTAAAAAAATAAAGATTGAGTGTATGCAAAACAATTTGTATTATTTAAATTAAGCTGTCAAAGACAGTAATTCTCCCTTAAGGAGTACGATTTGAAAAACCTTACCCTATTTAGATATAATGCGAAATAGTTGTACTCACTTACATAAGCTCCAACAGCTGGCGAATTGTTTTAATTAGGTCCACATATTTTTCCAGGTGGATATATATGTTAACTGCAAACAGCACACATGTCAAAAATAAATTACTCTGGTACGCTTCATAATATTCTGCAAGTCAGTGTTGAGCGTCTAACGTGTGCTATATTCTTGATAATTTTGTATACAATGCAGTGATTATCCACTAAACACAGATACAAATATATTACCCATTTCGAACTCTACGAGATGTAAACAGAGCAAAGGTGATGTGCACATCCTACACATAATCTTTGCTGTTTATATCTTACTCTATAGGAAACGAATGATACATTTGTATCTTCGCTGAATGGATAATCAATGCATTATAAACAAAAACATGAAGGGTGTAGCACATGTCTGACGCTCAACACTGACATAATGAATATTACGAAGTGTGCCACAGTAATTGATTTACAACATGTGTGCTTTTTGCAATTTAACCACGTGGAAAACTATGTGGACCAGAACAAAACAATTTGACATCTCCTGGAAGTTATATAAGTCAATACAACTATTACATATTATATTTAAATAAATGCAAACGCTTTAGTGTATATTGGTGCTAAATACACAAATTTTCTTGTGCGGTGCCGGAGCAGAAGACATGTTGTTGATTAATACGTCTATGTGACTGAAAATGTTAGCCTTCTGAAGATGGCCATAAAACTATAAACGCCGTCCGAACAGGCCTCGAAAGTCCCTAATGGTACTGACCGATTATCATGTTATCCTCAGCCAATAGGCGTCACTGGATGCAGTTATGGAGGGTCTTGTAGTCAGCATACAACCCTCCCGGCCGTTCTCAGTTTTCGTGACCGGAGCCGCTACTTCGTAATCATGTAGCTCCTCAGTTTACCTCACAAGGTCTGAGTGCACCCCGCTTGCCAACAGCGCTCGGAAGAACGAACGGTCACCCATCCAAGTTCTAGCCAAGCTCGTCAGCGCTTAACTTCGGTGAACTGACGGGAAACGGTGTTACCACCACGGCAAGGCCGTTGGGTCTGACGATGGTCATGGTAACCCGAAACCGTTAAAGAACTGAAATAAAACATTCTGAAAAGTGTTTGTGGCTGCTTGCGTCATTTGTTAAATACTTCCAATTTATTGTCTTCTCGTCCTTTGGTCATATACCAGTCCTACACCGCGTTGAATGGAACGCTGACAACCTCTTCCCACTCTATGGGACGAAGAGGATGAAACAACAATATAGACAACCAAAAGGCTACCAAATAAAGAAATTGTAATTATTATGCGCGTACGATATAGCGGTAGGAATAAATGTTTTAATTTGTGGGTGGGTTGCAAAATTTAGTGCATGGAATTGGCACTTCTGCAACAATAACGACAGCAGCCTGGCTAGGCATAGAGTAGAAACGAGTTTCCAAGTTGCTTCAGCTCTATTCTACACTTCATAAATCGTAGTGGCTGGCATATTACTGGCGTGACAAGTTATTTGCAACTCACTGTCAGATGTTTTCTATGGGTGTGGGCCCTGTCAGTCGAACAGCAGAATACCCCTTTTATTGAGCTGGGTCAGGACAAAATAGGCAACATTTGGTCTTGAGGGTCGTATTTTACGTAGTATAGTGGAATGAATTTTGTCTCTATACGTACTGACGTCAAAATACGCCTTTCATACTTCGGAAATTACCTCCGTTTTCCATTTCATGATACTTTGTCGGTGATTTGGACACAACGGAATTTTTTGTTAGAATTTCAGTCTATAAGAAATTATTGTTGTCTATTTGGAAGCAATGTTCTTGTAAGGTAATAAGTCACTCAACTTGTTCTGGACCGATAATGCCTCCAACATTAATATACCATTTGTATACCTATCGCCACAACATTTTCTGCAAATATTAGTAATGACTTTATTAACAATTTGTGTTACTTCTACGATTGTTACAAATACCCCCAACGCCGTTACCGCAATCAAACAGCTATACTTAACCTAAAACATGTCGTTTGACGTCAAGGATACAGGGTGTCCTGGTTAAACATTTGATAATACAAAATGTAATACCGTGAGACGTAACTGAGATATTTATTTATGGTTTGCTCCTGCACGTATGGTAATTCAAAATGTTTTCTGTATTTGCTTGCGGCAGTTGGTACCGCATGCGGTGCGCGTAACTGCTTTGTTCACGTGAAAGGGCGACAGTTTCCATGTGGACTCTACAGCAGGTGTTGTACGTGGCTTCTATCTGTTAACTGCTACAACGTCGTTTTCGGAGTGTGTGGACTGCGACCAACTGACGATATTCCAGTTTCCGTAGCAAGCAACAAATGGGACAAGCGGCTTCGGGAAACTGGGAGTTTGCTTTCAATGTAGGACCACCACCCCAAGCGAGCAGTTCCAGAGGTTACTCCTTCCCGTGGAGCCCTCGTAAGTCAATCCGACAAGCAAGTAGAGTTACCGCGTTCCACAGTACACGAAGTCGTCGGTAAAAGGTTGCGCCTACGGGCGTACAAACTGCAGCTTCGTCGCAAAATCAAGCCTGAGGACAAGCCGCGACGGAAAGCACTCGTGGAGACAATTCTGGAAAAAATGGATGAAGACGAGGCCTTCCTCAATTTGTCTGCTTCTCGGACGAGGCTACATTCCACACTTCCGGCACGCTAAACACACTCAATTGCCGTGTATGAGGTACTAAACACTCCCCCACCCCTACCCCACATAGTAATGTAGTGCGAACATGCTTCTCTGAAAGTGAATGTGTGATGTGTATTGTTGAAGGACAGGGTGTTAGCTCATTCTTCCTACGTTAATGGAACAACGTGCTCATAGAAATGTTGGAGGTATGTGCTGTGCCACAAATTCCTCATTATGTTATATATCAACACGATGGCACACGATGCCCGTTTGTGAACATTCTAAGGGGTTTCTTGGGTCATGAGTTCGCAGATTTCTGTATTTGGAGAGGTAGTCCATCGATTTCTTGGCCCCCTAGAGGACCAGATATTACGCCACAGAATTTTTTTCTGTGAGGGCCTGTCAAGAAACAAGTGTACGGGACAACAGTTCGTGATCTACCACATCTGCGCCATCGAGTTCGCGCAGCTGTTGCAATTGTTATTCCTGCAGTGCTGCAATAGAGTTAGAGAGCAGTGGAATACCGATTAGATGTCTGTCGCGCCACTAACTGTGTATTAGATGCGTAAAAAGCCTTTTGAGTTATCGTAGTCGTAGCAATATGCCGTCACTAAATATCTCAATTATTTCTCAAGTTATATAACATTTTATACTGTTATATGTTTAGCCGTGATACTGGATGATGCACACTATAAAAAAGCATGAAAAAACATTTTGTGACGATGACGGATTGGGTCAAATATTTTTGGTTGTCTTGCAACATAAACTTTGAGAGCCATATTAAATTTTCGAATTACTCCGTCGGCACGGTCAGAAGCTGAAGTGGTACTTTGAATGTAATGGGCAGCTGAATTATGTTGTGGTAACTGCACGTAAAAGTTGTAATATCTGATAGCAAATTCCTTGGCGTTTAATGACCACACTGAGACGTAAATCTGCCAGCTATTAGATATAAAATACCACAAAGTATCAGACCGGGCAGTCAACTCCTGATGCGAAGGTGGAGGAAGCCATAGGAAGTTTGTGTCATTACTGAAACTTGATGTGGCAAGAAAACGGAAAATAATTTTTGCCTCATTGAATCTTACAGTTCCTCGTCAGAAAGCTCTGTTACTCGTATTTGGCTCAAGAAAAACCTGCCTATTCCATTTTCAGAGGAAGAGCAATAGACGGTAACTAAATGGGACATCTTTATCTACAAAGAGAACTGAATGTACATTATCTACTA
Source organism: Schistocerca americana (assembly GCF_021461395.2). NCBI lineage: Eukaryota > Metazoa > Arthropoda > Insecta > Orthoptera > Acrididae > Schistocerca > Schistocerca americana. The sequence continues at coordinate 503,976,498 of NC_060121.1, read as the reverse complement.
TAGCAACGAAATAAGTAACGATCACAATGGTTCTCCATTGAGTTCACATTTGTTTGAAGTCGTGAATAAATTATTAAAGATAGTAAGGTGAAGACCTGTGACGGGCCGCGGTGGTCTAGCGGTTCTAGGCGCTCAGTCCGGAACCGCGCGACCGCTACGGTCGCAGGTTCGAGTCCTGCCTCGGGCATGGATGTGTGTGATGTCCTTAGGTTAGTTAGGTTTAAGTAGTTCTAAGTTCTAGGGGACTTATGACCACAGATGTTGAGTCCCATAGTGCTCAGGCCATTTGAACCATTTGAACCTGTGACGGTCGTCTATGTCACATTTAATCCTGTTGGCATTGTGCTCCTCTTACCTTCCCTCGAATACATTACAATGACTTTTATCGGCTAGTAGTTCTGGATCCAGCCGTCGTATACTAACGTCACATCTCCGTACTCGCCGTAGTAATCATCACTTTTAGTGGAATATTTACTAGCACTGCGTGCATTCTATTGGTTCGATTTGGATGTGCGTAAAGGAATATTACCTAGGGGTGGTGGAAAGCAAGGTCAGAATTATGTCCGAGTTAAGGTGAAACAAACGAAACTTAAGTGCGCATTGATGGAGCTCTAAGACGTGAGTACCTCGGACTCCAGGCAATAATTACCCGGACACTTGATACTTAGACCAGTTCATATCTTAAGAAGCACTAAACCTCAATGCTTACAACAGTTATTGCGTCCAAACGGGTGGCGCCAGAATGCTAGCAATTACAGGTAATAAATATGGCATAAACATGAAATATTGTCGTAATTTACGTGTAGAACGTACCAGTATTAGTGCAGGTTGCAGAATAAGTGATTTAATGCGGCGCCTTGCTAATTTCTCCAAGTGAATCGTGTTTTTTTATTTTATTAATGTGAAAAAGAAATTCCTTTCGTTTGGTGCTGTAGTATTACAGATATGCCCTGCCGAACTGCGAATAGACAGTTCTGATATCTCGTAATAGCAGAATTAATCGACTTCCACTAAACGTGATCCTTATTCGCGTTGATTTGTGAAGTGAAAGTCATAAACTAATCTTTAAAATGTGTTTCTAGAAAATATTTCAAACGTGTTTTCAGAAAGCGATTATTCAGAGGAGAAAATTTACTGTGTGTGTGTGAAATCTTATAGGACTTAACTGCTAAGGTCATCAGTCCCTAAGCTTACACACTATTTAACCTAAATTATCCTAAGGACAAACACACACACCCATGCCCGAGGGAGGACTCGAACCTCCGCCGAGACCAGCCGCACTGTCCATGACTGCAGCGCCCAAGACCGCTCGGCTAATCCCGCGCGGCAGGAAACTTACTAATCAAACAGAAGAGATAATACAAAAACTGAAGCATTAGAAATTTATTTATAATGTGGAAAGTAAAATTATACAACACAACCTTTAACTTTCACAGATTTTGGTGAAAACTTATACAAACAGAAAAGTTTTGTGACGCGTCAAGAGGATAACATTTACTGTACGAGTGTTAGCCAATGATGTAATGGAACATGTAACGGTCGCGATTAGAAAAATAGAGCATATATTGTATTGTCATGTCTCCTTGGAACTGAAAGAAAAACAACAACAGCTGCAGTAGATATTCATCGCACTTACTGAAAATGACACAATACTGCTAATGAATGTAGATTCGAATAAAAGAGTGAAAGAGATAGAAGCCTTTGAAGCTTTGTGGGAGGTTTTAGGTAACTGTGACATACAAACTTCTTAAAATACGTAGCAGGAGAGAATACATCGCAGATGGCTTACACTCATACTTTAGGACACATAACATAGATTTTCAACAAGAAAGAATACATACGTCAAGTACGGGTAGTTCAATAGCTATGACAAAAGAAGTGAACGGATCCAACAACAGGAAATGGTGCACAGAAACCTAGAGGAAACGCAACCAATACACATTGATTTATGAGGTTAAAGTATTGAAAGAATTGATGATAAACTAAAGAGTTGGAGGTAGTTGAGTTAAGAGATACAAAATATGCTGAAGAAGGTAATTCATTCAAAGAATGAAGCCGGCCGGTGTGGCTGTGCGGTTCTAAGCGCGTCAGTTTGGAACCGCGTGACCGCTACGGTCGCAGGTTCGAATCCTGCATCGGGCATGGATGTGTGTGATGTCCTTAGGTTAGTTAGGTTTAAGTAGTTCTAAGTTCTAGGGGACTGATGACCTCAGTAATTAAGTCCCATAGTGCTCGGAGCCATTTGAACCATTTTCAAAGAATGAAGTAACAAATCCAGTAAGGTTTTCATAACGTAAAACTCGTAAGGCACTGGACCCATATTCACTCACATATTTGTTCGGTCATCCAGGTTTTTCGTGGTGTGCCTATATCGCTTAATGGAAGTACCAAGACTACTTCGCAAACCCGAGCTTATGCAACGTCTCCAATTACGTAGGTACTGACCGGTCGTTAAACACTGACTATTGTAACCTCCCCACCGAAATTTTAAAGAAAATGCCAATATTATTTAGAAATGCTAATGGACATTGCGCTAAGTGTAACTTCTCCACAATGGAATCTACTGACAATGACAATCAAATAAAATTAGCAATCTGACTCAAATATAAGTTCTTCACAAAAAAAAAAATTAAAGTCAATTCAGTGACAACAAAATCTCACCGATAACGTTAATTCAATTACACCGAAATATCGGTCTTTGGCCCTGTGCAAATCAGAATTAAACTCTTACCTCATTGTAACTGCAAGTCAAATTTCTGCTCTTATTCTTGCGCACGGCTTGGAGGAACTGCATTGCAAATAATAATATTCCCTTTTTTTTATTATTTAACTGAAAACTGAAACTTTTGTTTAAGGGAAGTGGAACGAAATTGTTACTTCAATTAAATAAAATCTTTTGTAAAATTGCTTTTGAAATCAAAATTATTATTGGGGGACTTGTTGGAGATTAATTACAATAAATAAACTTTACATTATCTGATCATTACCTTAATTAATAATATACCTCATTCAGCCTCTTGACCAGAATGCCGACAGCCTATATCACACAACCGCACTGGGCTGCTACCACTGACCGACCGCTCTGCATGACGACTACTAGCGCATTGCTGGACGCAACTGAACAGAGCTACTTCTCGCAACGACTACTGACAGAGTACTCCATGCAACTAAACCGAGCTACAGACTGAGAACCGCTCGCAACACTCGCGCGGTCAAGCGCATACTCTCTGGTCAGAGACGCTGCAATGCCTCGCCATCGCTGCTGCGTTACATACGTGTTTCATAACCCTCCACTGGGGGGGCAAAAATTTGGCAGCGATGGTGAGTCATTTGGACTTGACAAGCGCGGCAAAATTTTTTTCTAATTAATAAACTTCCACAATTTACAGAATATTTAGATGTAGTACATAAATTAAATGTTGTGCACACGCACTAAGTACAATATATATAAGACAAAGACAAAATGTGAGTACAAAACATAGTAGCAAATCAGAGAAATGTATATACAAATTATTTGACAGATAACAAAAGTGCACACGCACTGAAAAAATTCTTTAGCATATTCAGAACAAATAAACAGACTGGCAAAAAAAATCCTGATGACAAGTGACATGAGTGCACATGCACTGGAGTTGAGAACATACAATGAGTAAGAAATGACATAAGTGCATACGCACTGAAGTATTGATCATACAGAATGAGTACAAATCATATTGAAAAATGAGAAAAGTGCACGGGCACTGAAGTTCAATAGAAAACATATTAACACCTAACATAAGTGCACATGCACTGTAGTTCAGAACATATCATCAAAATAAAAAATGTATATACAATATAAAAGACAAGAGTGTACATATACTGTACTTCAGAACAAAGCAAAAAAATGTCTTTAGCATTTTCGCAATAAATAAACATAATAGCAAAAAAATCATATCGACAAGTGACATAAATGTACTCGCACTGGAGTTGAGAACATATTAGCAATTGACAAAATGTATGTACAATTAGTAACAAATGACATAAGTGCATACGCATTGAAGTATTGAATATACAGAATAGTACAAATCATATTGAAAAATGAGAAAAGTGCACAGGCACTGAAGTTCAGTAGAAAACATATTAACACCTAATATAAGTGCACATGCACTGTAGTTCAGAACATATCATTAAAATAAAAATGTATATACAATATAAAAGACAAGAGTGTACATATACTGTACTTCAGAACAAATCGAAAAAAATGTCTTTAGCATTTTGGCAAGAAATAAACATAATAGCAAAAAATCATGTCGACCAGTGACATAAGTGTACTCGCACTGGAGTTCAGCGAATTGAAAAAAATGTATAGCCATGAACATAAATAATGTTAGCAAAAAATGATTTTCACTATGTGACAAGAATTAGGATAGGAAAGGGAAGGATTGCATCATGGTTGTAGCACTTTAGGTTGCACACAGCTGTTTTGAAAGTCCATATCTTTCCACAGAAGTACAACACCAAGTGACACAATTTGCAGCTTTTTTCCCAGAAGTATTTATCAGCGTAGCCAAGACACTGAATTGTCGTAGTAATATTCCATGTTTTCATTTTGTCAGTACATTAGGTACACCAAACAGTGGGACCATAATAACGTCTTCACCGCTCACGGTGGTGGACAGCATGTCGTGTCAACACCACGCTCTTACAAGGCACACCAACGTAGAATTAGTGCAAAACCAAAGATAGTGCTCCATGATCACTAGGATAAACAGGACAAATGGACATTGCAGTAATTCAGGGTAGTTAACTCATGAGGTGAAGGACATTAAGTCACATAATATTGACAATTACAGTTTTCATTAGTAGTTTGTGGCATTCATAGCCCAGTTATTGAACATTTCTGTACCAAGTATGTAGTATTACAGAAAAATGTTCATGAATTGTTTTACACAGAATCAGTAGCCTTCTTTTCCTAGTTACAAAGCATTATTAAATAATCGCATTCTTTTCCAGTTACAAATTACAGCATAGTTAATTAATCATTTGTCATTCCAATATAGTAAGAATCATTAGCCTTCTCCTAATTACAAAGCATTATGAAACAGTCACATTCCTTTCCAGTTACAAAGTATGGCGTAGTTAATTAATTATTTGTCAGTTAATTAGTAATAATCATTAGCTTTTTCCTAATTACGAAGCATTATGAAACAATCGCATTCTTTTCCACGTACAAAGCATAATTAAGAATCATTAGCCTTCTTCTAATCACAATTAATTGATCATTTGTCATTCCAATATAGTAAGAATCATTAGCCTTCTCCTAATTACAAAGCATTATTAAACAGTAATTAAGAATCATTATCCTTCTAATTACAAAGCATAGCATCATTTGTCATTTCAATAAAGTAAGAATCATATTCTTTTCCAGTTACAAAGTATAGCATTGAAAACAAGAGTTAATTAATGGCATAATTAATAACATATTCATGGAGTGACATTAATTATTGGCACTCAGTGGCCAGCAAGTATTGAATGGAATAAAACATAGTTCATCATTCAGTATTACTCAGATCATTACAAAGTCAATATTAAAATCAGTTAATTACAGTCATAGCATTAATAATCATTGGCATTATAAGTAGTCTCATTACAATAAACAGTGGCAGTTATTAGCTAGTGACAAAGCATTATTTAAATATATACTTTTTTTGTCTCATTAAGAAGTCATTACTCAAGTGACATACTATTCAGAGCTGATCAGCATTACTCAGAATTATCATAAACTAGTGACATTACGTGGGACTGGTAATACCTCTTTTAGCAATGCATTGCGTTGGGATCGACAATCAATAGCTGAGGCATAACACTATTTGCCTTTGACCTATTGCTGCAAATGAGGATAGTTAACGTCATTCGTCATGAGTCAGCTGTAGCAAGGTTATGCAACAACGCAGTATATGTGATCACATTCATAAATGATAAACACAAATGGGTAAAAAATAAAAATGCAAGTACTAGAACAGATATAATAAGTACCAGGTTTAGTAAGTATCATGAAAAGCTTCTCCTGAAAAAAATACAAAATGGATTATTGACCTGAAAGAAGAAACGCACACTATGCTGAAAAGTAGTGAACCTCGAATTAACAGGTAGTGAAATGTGTATAAAAATGTGTTCCATAGCTGTCCTTTCCAAAACTTTCCGTCATCCTACTATGCAATATAACACCTGCTGTCAAAACAAACTGCAATAAATACTTAAATAACTACATAGCCTAAATATAACTTCAACATTATCCTCATCTGTAAAGAAAAAACTTCATTATCAATCACTTCATTATCCACATTATCATAACTTCATTATTATCATCACCTGTAAAGAAAAACTTCATTATTCATAACAGCATATTCTTCATCATTATTCATAAGTATTCATTACCAACTGCACAAAATCACTTCATTACTCATTATACAACTATTCCTTACATTATACAACTATTCCTTATCTCTAGCATATTTCATCACTAAAACTAAGATGTGTAGTTCAGTCTGACAGCCTGCATCAATCACCTTGTATTCTGAAAGAAAAAATTAGTTAAGACTGCTATTCTACGATGAGTATAGTATATTCTTGTTAATGCTTGTTAATCCTGATCCATTTACTCTTCCTCATAAAGTTATTGCATCTTCTATCGTTTATTCCGTAGGTGAAATTCCCATTTCTGTTGAATTTATTTCTTACAGGCATCATTTCTTTCTGAAATTGATGGACAGAGATTAATGTCTTGCATTTAAAACATATACCCACTAAATAATGACTGGTTTATGGTAACATAATTAATCATACAGCATAACAAAACGTAATGTGTCAAAGACATTGACAGTGTTCAGATGCAAAAATGTACACAGAATAACACAACGCAGCAGCAAAAAATGTAAAACAGTCACGATGTTGAGATATCATAGGGCAAAAAAAAAAAAATGTCAAAGTCAACTGCTGTGTGTTATATCTTAACTATTTCACAGTGCATACAAACAAAACTGAAAACAATCGTACATAAAAAGACAAAATGTGACGTTCGTTGTGTTCAGCTTGTTTAGAGTGTAGTTAATAGAGGCGAGAATTAAAGCCTTTAATGGAAAAAAATGTAATGAAATTAACATGTCATTAGCTAACATTGCATAATTAGTCATAAAATACGTAAGTGTGTCTGAAAAAATATGCACGGTCTGATGTATAACGACAAGAAAAGCGACCTGCTAACCTTACCTTGCCGGGCACTTGCCAAGAAAAAAATACGATAATCATCAGTAATTAGTCAGGTGAATATAATTGCATTAGTAAAAGGCATCATAGTGTGTTGAATCATAAAGTGTCTTCACTCAATAAACGGTTTAATGTTTGAGATATGGTGGTTGCCTTTCGATTTTCTGGTTCTCAAAGTTTCGACGTGTACAACATTGGGGTGAGGGATGCTGCGAATCCGATATGGACCTGCGTATAGAAGTTCAAATTTACTGCACTTACCTTTTAATTTGCTGGATAAATAGTGTGTACGTACTAATATCTTCTGTCCAACGTGAAAGTCTCGGCGTCTACAAACCTGTTTTTGCTGTCTTCTCCGGCGCTCTGCGGCACGTTTGATGTTGTTCAGCGCAATGTCAATTATTTCGTGGTGTCTTAGTCGACGACATTTGGGGAAGTTTACTAATTCTTTAATTTTGTTTGGTGGTTCAACGTTTTTCAATATAACAGACGGAGATAGCATAGTGGATTCATTTGGAATGGAATTAATTACATCTTGGAATGAGAGTATGTATGTATCCCAATCAATATGTCTTTTGTGGCAGTATATTTTACACAGTTTACCAATTTCTTTCATTAATCTTTCACAGGGGTTCGAAGAAGCATGGTACTTGGATATATAGATCGGAGAAATGTTTCTGGCTCGTAACATGCGTGTCCATACGCTACTACGAAATTGAGATCCATTGTCAGAAATTACTCTCATCACATGCCCTACATGAGATAGAAAATGTTTTACAAACGCTTTAGAAACAGTTTTGGCAGTAGCTTTGCGTAATGGAGTGAAAGTAACAAATTTTGAAGTGAGCTCAACAGTGACAAAGATGTAGCAAAAACCTCTGTTAGTTCTCGGAATAGGACCAAAAATGTCTACAGCTGCCATGTGTCTTAATTGAACAGGTATAATGGGATATAATGGAGGAATATGTGAAGTGGTGTCTGATTTAACTTTCTGGCAAATTTTACAAGACGCTAAAACTCGTCGTATACGTTTCTCCATGTTGGTAAAATAACAGTTCTGTCTCAGTATAAGAAAACATTTTCGTGCTCCGTAATGTGCGTAACTTAAATGAGTGTACCAGATTAATTTGTTAACCAGTTCGTCAGGAATGCATAATAACCAATTGTTGCTGTCAGGATGAGAGCGGCGAAACAGAATGTCATTGCGTACAGTGTAATGGTTCCTAATCGTAACATTTTTTTTATCTTGCCAAAGGTGTTTAATTTCTTTCCACACGTTGTCTTTATTTTGTTCTTGTGCTATGTCCTGTAATGACGATGAAATAAAGTTTTCAAATGCAACTTGCTGAATGTACATGACACTGAAATTTGTTTTGCAGAAGTTGGTTGCTACGTCTTGCTGATTGTTGCCGAGAGAACGCGATAGTGCGTCTGCTATAATATTTTGTGTGCCGGGAATGTGAACTATTGTAAAATTAAATTCCTGTAAATAAAGTTTCCATCTGCTTAATCTATCGTGTGTGAATTTAGCCGAAAGTAAAAATTGTATTGCTCTGTGGTCTGTGTAAACGGTGGTATGTCTGCCATAAAGAAAGTGCCGAAATCTCGTAAAAGCCAATACAACACATAATGTTTCAAGTTCTGTAACAGAATAATTTCGTTCAGCAGGTGACAAAATGCGGCTTGCAAATGCGATGTTTTTAATTACTATTGAACCATCTTCTTCTATTTCCTGGAAAATGTGTACGCCTAAAGCGGTGTTGGAACTGTCGGTAGCAATGGAAAAATTTCTGGTAAGATCTGGGTGCGATAAAAGTGGAGCATTCAACAAAGCATGTTTCAGGTTCATGAATTCAGAGTGTGCTTGCTTATCCCATGACCAAATAGTGTTTTTACCTGTTAATTGGCATAGTCTAGGCGTGTCTAAAGCGGAGTGATGAATAAATTTACGAAAAAAGTTAATTAAGCCCAAAAAACTGCGTAATTGCTTCTTCGTCGTAGGAACGGTAATGTCACGTAGAGCTTGAAGTTTTTCCGGATCAGGTGCAATCCCTTCTGCTGAAATTACGTGTCCAAGAAATTTTATAGAAGTTTTGCCAAAGTGCGATTTACTAAGATTAACTGTAAGTCCTTGTGCATGGAAAGTTTGTAACAGTTGTTCAAGAATCATATTGTGTTCCGACCAGTTAGCTTCTGCGATAAGAATGTCGTCTACATACGTCGTGATTCTGTCCTTAAGTTCTGTCGGAAGTACAGTGTTCAAACCGCGAATAAAAGCTGCAGAAGGAATAGTTAAGCCGAACGGTAATTTGCAAAATTGATAACAGTCGCCGAAACAGAGAAAAGCTGTGTATTTTCTGCAGTTCGGATGAAGTTGAATTTGCCAAAATCCCGATTTCAAATCTAATGTAGAATAAATAGCTGTACCATGAAATTTCTGTAAAAGTTCCTCTAGTGTCTGTGGTCGATCTGTTTCATTAATAATAATGTCATTAATGTGACGTGAATCAAGTACAAGGCGAAGTGAGCCATCTTTTTTCTTAACAATATGTAGCGGGTTTATGTACGGACTAACTGCTGGTTCTATAATTCCTTGGTCAAGCATATCCTGCAATTCTTTTTTAACCTGTTCTCTGTGGATATATGGAATAGGATAATGCTTTGCTTTAAATGTGTCGTGCGGTTTGACTTGAAATTCATACATAAAGCCGGACATAGTACCAGGAATGTTGTCAAAAACTGGAGCTTGCTGTAAAAGAATTTTGTGTAATTGCGTTCGTTCGTCGTCTGTAGTTGCACTGCTTTGTCTAACTTTATCGGAAATCATTTGTATTACGTCGTAGTCCACTTCGTCTGGAGTATTATAGTTGTGTACGTACGTATCCGTGAACAATGTGGGATTACAGTCTATGTCACGTGTTGCGGAAATGACCTCTGTGCGGTTAATTGTTTGCTCTTCCGCAGATAGTGAGTGCTGAAATTCTAAAGCAAGTTGTACATTTTCATCCTTTAACATTAAATAAGAATTCTGAAAATCAATAACTGCGTCGTGTTGTACCAGAAAATTCGTACCTAAAATAACGTCTGTTGTCAATAAAGGAACATTCCAAAAATTAGAGTGAAAAGTATGACCTCCAATACAAAATGATAAATGCGTCTGTAATTTAACGTCTACTCCTTTACTCGGTACTGCTCCTTTCACTTTTGTTTTGCCTAATGGTAATGTCGGATACGTATTCTCTTTGTTGCACTCGTTGAAAGTCTCCTCATTTATTACTGATATTGGTGATCCGGAATCAATTACTGCTGAGAATTTCGATGAACCAATTTTAATTTCGATAACAGGATGTGAAATGGTTTTCTGAATAACTGGTCTTTCCTGTAAAAGAGTGTCTCTGATGTCGTCAAAAGTAATTACATTTTCGTGAACAACATTTTGCGTGTCTAAGGTAGTGCTTGTATTATTGGAAGATGCGTCCTGTACATTATCTAGTCAGATTCTATCTCACGTGTTATTATTATTAGGAGGATTCTGTGGCATTTCGACTATTTGAACTGTCCTATTACTTCTTCCAGACGTGTTACGCTCTGGATGGTACCTACTGTCGGGTTCATTCATGAGAATATGTTCTTGCGTATGATTTTGCTGTTGGTGAGACCGACTGTTATTATATGTACGCTGGTAATTGTGCTCATCGTTTTTACGTCTGTCGTAATAGTCATTCCTATACGGTGTATTGCGATGGGAATTGAAATACTGTCTTCTTTGTACATAGTTGTTTCTCTGCTCCCGTGCGTTACTATTTGTTGGACCAGGGACTATACGTCCACGCGGCGAAACATTAAAGCCTGGTTGACCTTGTGTATTCCATTGTTGGTTAGGTATGCTAACCGGCTGGTTTTGATGTTGTTGTTGTGAAACACCTCTATTGTTACTAAAGTGTTGTTCCTGTTGCTGAAAATTTTGACGGTATTGATAATTAGAATTTTGCCTGTTATTAAAGTTTTGGTAGTTGTCGTTCCTAAAGCGTCTGTTATCTTTCCGACTGAAATTACGTCCCTGATCATAATTGCAGTACTGTTGTTGACCTTGGTTGTTACACGAAAAGTTTTTGTTTACAAAAGAATAATCAGATTGCTGTACTTCCAAGAGCTGTAAAAGATCTCTGAATGCTGAAATGTTTTCTTTTTGCTGCCCCGTTAGAAGTGACACTCGTAATGACCGTGGTAATTTGGAAATGCATAATTGTATAAGTGCGGATTCACTGTACGGTTCACTTAGGTACTGGTTTTGTTGCACCATGTGCTCAAAAAATTGCGTAACACTGGGAAAATTTGTGTTCTCATAATTTGGTAAGCTAATTAATTGGTCTTTAATTCCGCGCTGTGTCGTCTTCGACCAGTACGCTGACAGAAAAGCATTCTGAAATTCCTCTACTGAATAGCATTGCCTCGCGATCGGTCTCATACGAGTTGCCGGTTCGCCTTCCAAAAAACTGCAAATAAATTCAAGTTTATGTGTTACAGGCCAAGTCGGTGGAAGAGCAAAGCAAAATTGTTGAATCCAATCCAGTGGGTGAATCTGCGTTCTATCGTTTTTAAAAACTTTAAACTTTCTCACTGACAGAAAATGTTTGTAATCGAAATTATCATCTCTGTGTGATGGAACAGGTTCAGGATCGTAAGAGAATCTATTGAACTGTGGTTGATCGGAATCTAAGTCCCGTACTCTCTGTAGATTACCCAAATTATACGCGCTGCGTGAGTCTGACACATGTTCATAAAGTGGCGTCTGTTGTGGTATGTTATTAACTGAAATGTTTTTCATCTCTGTTACTTCTTGTTGTAAATTTGACAACTTCCTACGTAACGTGTTGTTAGATGAATCGATCTCATTAATTGTCTGCTGCAAATTTTGAAATTCAGGTGTTTGGTTAAATGAAACCGGTGCAGTATCGTCTGATTTATTGTCATTAGTATTTTCGATAACATCCATACGACTGGCCAATTCATCACATTTTTCAGTCAGTATTTTAACCTGATCATCGGTTTTAGAATCAGATGCATTAATCTGTTTTTGCAACTTACGCGTAGTTTCGCTCAGTTTTTTAACATCAGCTTTGATGACATCGCAATCCTGTGTTAGTTCTAATTGTTCGAATCTGTCTGTCACTGTTTGAATATTTACTGTGTGTGTATCTGTTTTTGATTTAAGATCAGAAATTTCATCCCGTAATTCCGCGTTCAATTGTTCTACGATATTAATTTTGTCGGACACTGTAGTAATATTATTGTCTACATACGTCTTCGCCTTCGCGAACATTTTACGTTTGTCCTCTTGTCTTTGTGCAATGATTGTTTCCATGACTTGCCGTTTTACTTTGTTTTGATCTTGAATAAATTTGCGGAAACGCGTATCACTGTTTTGTATGTGCTGATTAAAGCGCTCGTTAATCTGAGTGTTCTGCTGTTCGAATTTCGCGTCTATCTTTGCGTCCATTGTGCGCGAAAGTTCTACCGTCATTGCTTTAAACTCATCCCGTAATTGTGTAGCTTTTTCAGAGCATTGTTTAGCGACTCCGCTAATTTCGTCTCTGAGTGTTTGTGTTGCGGCTGTCTGCATTTCCCTTAATTCTTGCGCAACAGACTTAATTTCTTCGCTATTTTTTTGTGAACAAGCCTCAATTTCCACGCGCAACTGTTCCTTAGTGTCATGACACTGCGCGGCAACGGCTCTAATTTGTTCACTAAGCTGTCTGGAATTGTCGTCTAATTTTTCATTTTGTTGTCTGAGCTGTTCACTAAGTTGTTTGAAATTCTCTTTAAATTGTTTGTTATCTACACTCTGTTGTTTGACTTGTTCATTAAGTTGTTTAAAATCTTCACTTTGTTTGTCTAATTTTTTGTTCTGTTCACTAAATTGTTGTTGTAGCAATCTTGCCATAATTTGTTCAAAGCCAAAGTTAGCGTTTATACTCTGTGTGCTGTTTAGTGGTGGATCTGAAACTTTCTCGCTTACTGTAACCATTTGGTTATTCTGAGATTTAGAAAAAGGTTTGTCAGTCGGATGTACACTGTCAGACATTATTTCGGAATTGAATGGATCCGTCGTACTCTCACTACACTGACCATTTTCATTCGAAAAATTTGTTTGTATGTTACTTGAATTTTCCAAATCGGGTGTGTTAAGCTCGGCAGCGCTCATTACAATAGAGCGTCCCGCGTCATCAATTGTCGTCAAATTAACAGACGAGACAATTGAGTTCGTTTGTTCATCATTAATATAAAAGTCATCACTAGTGGTTGTAATGCACTGATTGTTAGTGAACGCAGGATTGTCATCACTACACTGCGTGTCACAATTACTATCGGTCACGCTGTTTAAGTCGGTAATTTCATTCAAAATACCTCGCGATACACTATTCACAGTCTTTCGCGGCATTTTTACAATAGTCACAAATATTCACAAAACAAATAAGCACAAATGCAAAAAGGCAACAAACAAATACAACAGAGCAACGAATTGCCGTTGACCTGTAGAAAGAAAGTTACAAGTTAATAAAAGCGTTGCGCCAAATTCTAATTATACTTAAGCAAATAAGAGCAGATATCTGACTGTTTTTCAAAAGACTCTCAACGAAATACGATCCTGGACTGGGTGTCGCCAAGTGTAACCTCCCCACCGAAATTTTAAAGAAAATGCCAATATTATTTAGAAATGCTAATGGACATTGCGCTAAGTGTAACTTCCCCACAATGGAATCTACTGACAATGACAATCAAATAAAATTAGCAATCTGACTCAAATATAAGTTCTTCACAAAAAAAAAAATTAAAGTCAATTCAGTGACAACAAAATCTCACCCATAATGTTAATTCAATTACACCGAAATATCGGTCTTTGGCCCTGTGCAAATCAGAATTAAACTCTTACCTCATTGTAGCTGCAAGTCAAATTTCTGCTCTTATTCTTGCGCACGGCTTGGAGGAACTGCATTGCAAATAATAATATTCCCTTTTTTTTTATTATTTAACTGAAAACTGAAACTTTTGTTTAAGGGAAGTGGAACGAAATTGTTACTTCAATTAAATAAAATCTTTTGTAAAATTGCTTTTGAAATCAAAATTATTATTGGGGGACTTGTTGGAGATTAATTACAATAAATGAACTTTACATTATCTGATCATTACCTTAATTAATAATATACCTCATTCAGCCTCTTGACCAGAATGTCGACAGCCTACATCACACAACCGCACTGGGCTGCTACCACTGACCGACCGCTCTGCATGACGACTACTAGCGCATTGCTGGACGCAACTGAACAGAGCTACTGCTCGCAACGACTACTGACAGAGTACTCCATGCAACTAAACCGAGCTACAGACTGAGAACCGCTCGCAACACTCGCGCGGTCAAGCGCATACTCTCTGGTCAGAGACGCTGCAATGCCTCGCCATCGCTGCTGCGTTACATACGTGTTTCACTATTTTTCCGGTATTCACATCAAATTTCGGACTTACTAATGGGAACCACATTATAGAAACAGAGAATTCTTATGCATCAACACATTTAGGTAAGTAGACCGTCGATAACATGAGTGTTATACACTGAAGCGCCAAACAAACTGATACAGGCATGCCTATTCAAATATAGAGATATGTAAACTGGCAGAGTACGGCACTGCGGTTGGAACGCCTCTATAAGACAAGTGTCTGGAGCAGTTGTTAGATCGGCTACTGCTGCTGCAATGGTAGGTTATCAAGTTTTAAGTGAATTTGAACATGGTGTTATAGTCGGCAGACGAGCGATGGGACACAACATCTCCGAGGTATCGTTGAAGTGGGGATTTTCCCGTACGATCATTTCACGAGTGTACCGTAAATATCACGAATCCGGTAAAACATCAAATCTCCGACATCGCTGCGGCGGAAAAAGATCATGCAAGAACGGGAATACGACGACTGAAGAGAATCGTTCAGCGTGACATAATTACAACCCTTCCGCAAATTCCTGAAAATTTCAGTGCTGGGTCTTCAAAAAGTGACAGCGTGCGAACCATTCAACGAAATATCATCTATATGGGCTTTCGGAGCCGAAGGTCCGCTATTTTACCATAGATAACTGCACGACACAAAGCTTTAAGCCTTTCATGTGCCCGTCAACATCGACAATTGACTGTTGATGACTGCAAACATGTTGCCTGGTCGGACGAGTCTCGTTTCATATTCTTTCGAGCAGATGGACGCGTACGGATATGGAGACAACCTCATAAATCCATGGACCCCGTATTTCCGCAGGGTACTGTTCAGCCGGCCAGAGTGTCCGAGCGGTTCTAGGCGCTACAGTCTGCAACTGCACGACCGCTACGGTCGCAGGTTCGAATCCTGCCTCGGGCATGGATGTATGTGATGTCCTTGGGTTAGTTAGGTTTAAGTAGTTCTAAGTTCTAGGGGACTGATGACCTCAGAAGTTAAGTCCCATAGTGCTCAGAGCCATTTGAATCAAGGTACTGTTCAAGATAGGCTTTGTAATGGTGTGGGACGTGTGTAGTTGGAATGATGTGGACCCCCTGAAACCTTTAGATATGGCAGTGGCAGGTGACACGTACCTAAACATCCTGTGTGATTACCTGCTTCTGTTCATGTCCATTGTGCATTCCGACGGACCTGGGCAATTCTGGCAGGACAATGCGAGATCCCACAGTTCCAGAATTACTACAGAGTGGCCCCAGGAACATTGTTCTGAGTTTAAACACTTGCGCTGACCACCAAACTCCCCAGTCATGAACATTATTGAGCATACCTCTAACTGGGATGCTTTGCAACGTGCTTTTCAGAAGAGATCTCCACCCCCTCTTATTCTTACGGATTTATGGACAGCCGTACAGGATTCGTGGTGTCAATGGTGTCAGTTTCCTCCAGCACTAGATCAGACATTAGTCGAGTCCATGCCACGTCGTGTTGGAGCCCTTCTGAGTGCTCGAGGGGGCCCTAAATGATATAGGCGGTTTATCAGTTTCCTTGGCACTTCAGTGTACTATTAACATACGAAGCACAGCATTGCGGTGAAAAACAGTTCATTGGCTGCCTCGTGCAAGTCACCCCCCCCCCCCCTCCAACTCATGCACGGTAAACCGCCAGTACGATTAGCAGGCGCGGAATTCGCTATAAATTCCGCGACTGCATCAGGTTTCTACAGTACTTCGTCTACTCACCTGAGGATGGCCGGACGTCTCTGAATGTTGATGAGATCCGGCTGTGAACCCGAAAATTACTGGAAGAAGAAATACCCTGGGAAAATTGTAGAAGTCACAAGTTTCTGCAATTATGCCACCGGCTCGTTTCTTTTTGTACGACCCTTATATTTTATGCTCGCATACTATGACATTTCTGGAGACCGAAAATCTTCTCTGTAGGAATTAACATGTATTCCGAAAACAATGGTCGTTTGAAAACTCGTTGGCTCAATAAGTCCACGAAACCCAGAAGGTGGTAGATACCGAAGCCCCGTTAGGTATCTGTTTCTTGACTCCCGTAACGCATTCTAAACAGTTCCGCACTAGGAGCGTATGGTATATCAGATCAACTACGTAATTTGATTGAAGTGCTTCTAGCAAACAGAACAAAACATACCATTCTGAATGGAGACAAGTCTTCAGACGTACAAGTGACTTGGGACGGACTCCAGGAGGTTATTATAGGACCATTACTTTTTCCAATTTCTGGAAATAACCTACTACACTCCTACAGATGCGAAATTTAACCGAAAGGAAGAAGATGCTGTGATATGCCAATGATTAGCTTTTCAGAGCATTCACACAAGCTTGGCGCCGGTGGCGACACCTACAACGTGCTGATACGAGGAAAGTTTCCAACCTATTTCTCATACACAAACAGCAGTTGACCGGCGTTGTCTGGTGAAACGTTGTTGTGATGCCTAGTGTAAGGAGGAGAAATGCGTACCATCACGTTTCCGACTTTGATAAAGGTCGGATTGTAGCCTATCGCGATTGCGGTTAATCGTATCCCGACATTGCTGCTCACGTTGGTTGAGATCCAATGACTGTTAGGAGAATAAGGAATCGGTGGGTTCAGGAGGGTAGTACGGAACGCCGTGCTGGATCCCAACGGCCTCGTATCACTCACTAGCAGTCGAGATGACAGGCATCTTATCTGCATGGCTGTAACGGATCGTGCAGACACGTCTCGATTTCTGTCAACAGATGGGAACGTTTGCAGGACAACAACCATCTGCACGAACAGTTCGACGACGTTTTCAGCAGCATGGACTATCAGCTCGGAGACCGTGGCTGTGGTTACCCTTGACGCTGCGTCACAGACAGGAGGGCCTGCGATGGTGTACTCGACGACGAACCTGGGTGCACGAATGGCAAAACGTCATTTTTTCGGATGAATTCAGGTTCTGTTTACAGCATCATGATGGTCGCATCCGCGTTTCGCGCATCCCGGTGAACGCACATTGGAAGCGTGTATTCGTCACCGCCATACTGGCGTATCACCCGGCGTGATGGTATGGGGTGCCATTGGTTACACGCCAAGGTCACCTGTTGTTCGCATTGACGGCACTTTGAACAGTGGACGTTGTATTGGACATGTGTTACGACCCGTGGCTCTACCCTCATTCGATCCCTGCGAAAGCGTACATTTCAGCAGGATAATGCACGACTGCATGTTGCAGATCCTGTACGGGCCTTTCTGGATACAGAAAATGTTCGATTGCTGCCCTGGCCAGCACATTCTCCAGATCTCTCCCCAACTGAAAACGTCTTGTCAATGGTGGACGAGCAACTGGCTCGTCGCAATACGCCAGTCACTGCTCTTGATGAACTGTGGTATCGTGTTGAAGCTGCATGGGCAGCTGTACCTGTACACGCCATCCAAGCTCTGTTTGACTCAATGCCCAGGCGTATCAAGGCCGTTATTACGGACAGAGGTGGTTGTTCTGGGTACTGATTTCTCAGGATCTATGCACCCAAACTGCGTGAAAATGTAATCACATGTCAGTTCTAGTGTAATATATTTGTCCAATGAATACCCGTTATCATCTGCATTTCTTCTTGGTGTAGCAATTTTAATGGCCAGTAGTGTAGATAACATCAGAAATTCCATGAAGCTTTGGGCAGCTGATGCTGTTGTATAGAGAGAAGTCGCATGCTAGAAAACTGTAGCGAGACGCAGGAAGATTGTAGTGGATCGACGTTCGGTGTAGGGCGTGGCATTTGACCCTTAAATATAGCCCAGTGCATACGCATAGACACCAAGCCCCGTTGTTGTATGATCACATGATTGAAGAACAACAATTGTAAGCAGGTATCTCCATAAAATGTCTAGTAGTATGCGTACGGAGTTATTTAAAATGGAACGACCACGTAAAACTAATGTGTTCCGTAGTTCTGTACAGCTGATAGACAGAGGCCGGCTTTCGGCTGTCAGTGCGGCATAGAGTTTCATTTGTTACTAAGTACCGTTTCAGGACAAACACCA
Organism: Schistocerca americana; assembly: GCF_021461395.2. Taxonomy (NCBI): domain Eukaryota; kingdom Metazoa; phylum Arthropoda; class Insecta; order Orthoptera; family Acrididae; genus Schistocerca; species Schistocerca americana. Next base: position 503,957,745 of record NC_060121.1, on the reverse strand, counting down.
CACTACCGTTAGATTTTGCCTTCTGTAGCCAAGATTAATAAATGCGAAGAATTTTTAGACGCATTATTCCACCGCAAAATAATGTAAATAGATGGTGAAATGAATTTGTGCTAACGCTGGAGCTGATTAACAAATTATGAACAGAAAATACAACACTATAAGGTTTCTCAACGTATTAACGATTTCTACAGCCTCGTGTAGTGCAACACTTCAGTGACATTGTGGCCTCCTGAAACATGTTTGTTGACAATTTTTTGTTTCAAGTAACCACCCAAATGTCCATAGAACACATTTCTGTGCAGATTATTCTGATCAGATGCTGGTATCTGCACGCCTGTTCGGGTTTATTGTTATAGTTTACTGAATTATGCATCGTGATGCTCGTTCTAGTCACATTCATGTAACCACCTCTCAAAATCCTGATTAAAAACCTTTTGGAGCTCAGACTTGCAGGAAGAGAGACAAGGACTTGGAGTCACCCCGATTCCAGTGCTGTGGCAAGCTGCGATAGGGGATGCATGACGCAAACAGCCCGATCAAATCGGTCCCACACATTCACCATTGGGTTTAAATCCGGGGAGTTTGGTGGCCAGGACAATACGGTAAACTTATTCTGGTGCTCTTTGAATCACGTACGTAAACCGTGAGCTGTTTGATTCATCGTATTGTCCAGTTGGTAGGCGCCATCGTGCCATGGAAAAAACGAACTTCATTTAGGAGTCCAATGAAACAATACCAATCGCCGTTATTTAGGTTTTATTTTTAGGCTATCAGTTTCGACGATACAGTACCTCATCTTCAGGCCTATACAGTGAAGGTTATAACAGAGCAATAAGAACATATTAAAATAGAGAGCGTATCGTCTAAAAGATGCAAGTGTCGCATATTGGTTTACATAATTAAAATATATACAGTCAAGGTTATAATAGAGCGATAAGTACAAATTGAAATACAGAGCGTATTGTCTAATAGATGCAAGTGTTACATAATAATTTACACAATTAAAAGAACTTAGTCTTAATTAAAATCTACATGATGCAGTGTAATATGTACTATCAGAAATTAATTAGTTATTTATGTATATTGTGAAATCTTCAGTAACCTCATGGAAGCATTCATAAAACAGAAGTGCCACAGTAATGCAACCATCAGCCTAGCATATATATTGTTTGTAAAAATGTATGGTTATAAAACTTCCTGGCAGATTAAAACTGTGTGCCGGACCGAGACTCGAACTCGTGACCTTTGCCTTTCACGGGCAAGTGCTCTACCAACTGAGCTACCCAAGCACGACTCACGCCCCCTCCTCACAGCTTTACTTCTGCCAGTACCTGCTGTGAGGACGGGGCGTGACTCGTGCTTGGATAACTCAGTTGGTAGAGCACTTGCCCGCAAAACGCAAAGGTCCCGAGTTCGAGTCTCGGTCCGGCACACAGTTTTACTCTGCCACACTCCGCTGTAGAGTGAAAATCTCATTCATGTATGGTTATACGTGACAGACTCTACTGGTTTTGCCAAAAAGACGGGTAAAGGGACCGACTAATCATATGTAAAGTAGGTAACAGGATCATATATATCAGGTAAAGTAAAGTAGGTACACTATATGGAATGGTACTATTTATAGTAAGTATACACAAAGGAATGCTACATTAAAAAGGCATTACACCTTTTGAAACACCATAGCTGTACTCAATAGTTATTGGACAATATTCTACAAGGAGGAACCAAAAGAACACTCTAGGATGATGACTATAAAAAGCAAAAAATAAAAATAAAAACACGAAAAATAAAAAATAAAAGTAAACATGTGTTCACCCATGTGATAAGACCACGGATACCACAACCGAAATGTGGATATTACGTACGTTATCTTCTGAAGGAGCGCACCTTTTCAATAATAACACAAGGTTTTTATGTTTCTATTTGTACGAACACTACAGTATCTACATCTACATCTATATTTACATGACTACTCTGCAATTCACATTTAAGTGCTTGGCAGAGGGTTCATCGAACCACAATCATACTATCTCTCTACCATTCCACTTCCCAACAGCGCGCGTGAAAAACGAATACCTAAACCTTTCTGTTCGAGCTCTGATTTCTCTTATTTTATTTTGATGATCATTCCTACCTATGTAGGTTGGGCTCAACAAAATACTTTCGCATTCGGAAGAGAAAGTTGTGACTGAAATTTCGTAAATAGATCTCGCCGCGACGAAAAACGTCTTTGCTGTAATGATTTCCATCCAAATTTGCGTATCATGTCTGCCACACTCTCTCCCCTATTACGTGATAATACAAAACGAGCTGAAGATGGAAACCCCGTCAGTTACTTGGGCAGAAAATTACTAAGATCATACCTCTGGGGAATATCTATGGAATGAATATAATAAACGGTAGTCCCGTTATAGGAAGTCGTGCAAATAACTAATATATCATTAGACTACATCACTACAAATTTTAAATATCGAATGGGGCTCAACCAAACCGGACGTTGACCGTTCCGTATAGATCGCAGGGGAACGCAAAGACCAAGAGGTAAACTGAAGTACATACCACGAAATGTTAAATAAAACAAGAGTCCACATTGGGTAAAAAATTAGCAAAGTACAGGAAGATATACACTTCATCATATAATATCCTTATATCTCACTTCTTAATCATGTAATCGACGAAAAGCCACTAGAAAATAATCGCCACTCCCCAGACCATCGTTACAACACTTAAATGCAGATTAAAACTGCATATATGTGATAGTTACATCCACAATTAGGGTAACGCAAAACCGAAAGGACAGAAACATCTACGTAACTAAAACTAAAGTATTCATACCCTAATAGCCTAACTATACGAAACATGTCAGGTAAATCCATTACTATTTGTTAATGTTGTTGTTGTCTTCAGTCCTGAGACTGGCTTGGTGCAGCTCTCCATGCTACTCTATCCTGTGCAAGCTTCTTCATCTCCCAGTACTTACTGCAATCTACGTCCTTCTGAATCTGCTCAGTGTATTCATCTCTTGGTCTCCCTCTACGATTTTTACCCTCCACCCTGCCCTCAAATGCCAAATTTGTGATCCCTTGATGCCTCAGAACATGTCCTACCAACCGGTCCCTTCTTCTTGTCAAGTTGTGCCACAAACTCCTCGTCTCCCCAATTCTATTCAATACCTCCTCATTAGTTATGTGATCTACCCATCTAATCTTCAGCATTCTTCTTTAGCACCACATTTCGAAAGCTTCTACTCTCTTCTTGTCTAAATTATCTATCGTCCATGTTTCACTTCCATACAAATACTTTCAGAAACGACTTCCTAACACTTAAATCAATACTCGATGTTAACAAATTTCTTTTCTTCAGAAACGCTTTCCTTGCCATTGCCAGTCTACATTTTATATCCTCTCTACTTCGACCATCATCAGTTATTTTGCTCCTCAAATAGCAAAACTCCATTACTACTTTAAGTGTCTCATTTCCTAATCTAATTCCCTCAGCATCACCCGACTTAAATCGACTACATTCCATTATCCTCGTTTTGCTTTTGTTGATGTTCACCTTATATCCTCCTTTCAAGACAGTATCCATTCCGTTCAACTGCTCTTCCAAGTCCTTTGCTATCTCTGACAGAATTACAATGTCATCGGCAAACCTCAACATTTTTATTTCTTCTCCATGGATTTTAATACCTACTCCGAATTTTTCTTTTGTTTCCTTTACTGCTTGCTTAATATACAGATTGAATAACATCGGGGAGAGGCTACAACCCTGTCTCACTTCCCTCCCAACCGCTGCTTCCCTTTCATGCCCCTCGACTCTTATAACTGCTATCTGGTTTCTGTACAAATTGTGAATAGCCTTTCGCTCGCTGTATTTTACCCCTACCACCTTTAGAATTTGAAAGAGCATTCGAGTCAACATTGTCAAAAGATTTCTCTAAGTCCACAAATGCTAGAAATGTAGGTTTGCCTTTCCTTAATCTATTTTCTAAGATAAGTCGTAGGGTCAGTATTGCCAGACGTGTTCCAACATTTCTGCGGAATCCAAACTGATCGGCTTCTACCAGTTTTTCCATTCGTCTGTAAAGAATTCGCGTTAGTATTTTGCAGCTGTAACTTATTAAACTGATAGTTCGGTAATTTTCACATCTGTCAGCATCTGCTTTCTTTGGGATTGGAATTGTTATATTCTTCTTGAAGTCTGAGGGTATTTCGCCTGTCTCATACATCTTGCTCACCAGATGGTAGAGTTTTGTCAGGACTGGCTCTCCCAAGGCCGTCAGTAGTTCCAATGGAATGTTGTCTACTCCCGGGGCCTTGTTTCGACTCAGGTCTTTCAGTGCTCTTTCGAACTCATCACGCAGTATCATATCTCCCATTTCATCTTCATCTACATCCTCTTCAATTTCCATAATATTGTCCTGAAGTACATCGCCCTTGTTTAGACCCTCTATATACTCCTTCCACCTTTCTGCTTTCCCTTCTTTGCTTAGAATTGGATTTCCATCTGAGCTCTTGATATTCATACAAGTGGCTCTCTTTTCTCCAAAGGCCTCTTTAATTTTCCTGTAGGCAGTATCTATCTTACCCCTAGTGAGGTAAGCCTTTACATCCTTACATTTGTCCCCTACCCATCCCTCCTTAGCCATTTGGCACTTCATGTCGATCTCATTTTTGAGACGTTTTTATTCCTTTTTGCCTGCTTCATTTACTGCACTTTTATATTTTCTCCTTTCATCAACTAAATTCAATATTTCTTCTGTTACCCAAGGATTTCTACTAGCCCTCGTCTTTTTACCTACTTGATCGTCTGCTGCCTTCAGTACATCATCCCTCAGAGCTACCCATTCTTCTTCTACTGTATTTCTTTCCCCATTCCTGTCAATTGTTCCCTTATGCTCCCCCTGAAACTCTGTACAACCTCTGGATTAGTCAGTTTATCCAGGCCCCATCTCCTTAAATTCCCTCCTTTTTGCAGTTTCTTCAGTTTTAATCTACAGTTCATAACCAATAGATTGTGGTCAGAGTCCACATCTTCCCCGGGAAATGTCTTACAATTTAAAACCTGGTTCCAACTAGCTCTTCAGATGATGATGAAATTGAAGAAATGTATGTTGAAATAAAAGAAATTATTCATGATGAAGAAATTGAAGAAATGTATGATGAAATAAAAGAAATTATTCAGATAGTGAAGGGAGACGAAGATTTAATAGTCATGGGTGACTGAAATTCGTTAGTAGGAAAAGGGATAGAAGGAAATGTAGTGGGTGAATATGGATTGGGGGTAAGAAATGAAAGAGGAAGCCGCCTGGTAGAATTTTGCACAGAGCAAAACTTAATTATAACTAAGACTTGGTTCAAGATTCATAAAAGAAGGTTGTATACATGGGAGAAGCCTGGAGATACTAACAGATTTCAGATAGATTATATAATGGTAAGACAGAGATTTAGGAACCAGGATAAAAACATATGTGTAATTGATAAAATTACACATATCTATCTCTAAATTGTCAACAATGCTTTCTACATGGTACTTATTGGTTTTGAAGTGTCCTTTAAACGTTGAATGTTTAATTGTATGTAGGGATGTGTGTCCTCGGAATCGTTCCTTAGATGTTCTACCAGTTTGGCCAATATAGAACGCATTACAATCACTACACCTAGTCTTATAAATGCCAGACTTCATCAGAGGGTCAGTGTGCTCAATTCAATGCTCTCTCCTCAATATTATAGTATGAATGTTATGAACAATGCCCAGTGAGAAACCATTATTCACCGTCATGTCCTTGAGTATATTTTTCTTTTCTGATCTCCTCATTGCCAAGTGGAGTTCTAATAAGCATACTAACAAGGTTGAAATGTGCTGAATGAAACGGAATAAGAGCATCTGATGTGGAAGGTTTTCTGTAAACTACAAACTTGTGTGCACCATTGTTGTTAATCAAAGAGATATCTAAAAAATTAATTTTATTATCCACATGTTGGTCATAAGTGAATGTAAACTGTTAAAGATTGCCAATATCCTATCAAAGCTACCATTTTCTTCATTATACAGTAATATTGTGTCATCCACATACCGGTAGTAATAGATAATAACCTCTTTAAATTCTGGGTTCTGCTCGAGCGTAGTGTTGTTAAGGTGATTAATAAAGATATTGACCAGGGTCCTTGATAAACTACTCCCCATGACTAAATCGTACTGTTGTATACATATAGTGTCATTAAAACTGAAATAGTTATAAGAAAGGTCTAGTTCAAGTAACTGTATCAATTCATGTACTTCACCTAAAGAAAGTCTTCTCTGTTCGATAAGATTATTCTTCACAATATTAACAGTTTCTTTAACTAGTACATTGGTGTATATTTTCGTTACGTCTAGAGACACCCTCTTATACCCTTCTGGTATTTCAATGTCTTTAATGTCAACAAGTTCGTAGGTGTTCTTTACTGAAAACTGTTGAACAAACACAAAATTTTCCTTACGAACTGCATTAAGTCTACCAGATAGTCCATTTTTTAGGCTTCCAATGTAATTAACTATTGGACGAATAGGAATATTTAATTTGTGGACTTTAGGTTGTGCCCTAAGGTATGGAGCATGGGGGTTCATTGCCTCTAAGGCTTTGGACGTCTTCTCATCAAATAGCAAACAAGTCTTTTTAAGGAACATTTTATATATTTAACAAAGTGCCTAATTGGATCATTTCCTAATCTAGACATACCATTTTGTTCAAAGTATTCTTGAACTATACTTGTATAATCATCTACATACACAATCACCAACGAATTTCCCTTTTCTGCCTTGAGAACTAGAGCTTTCTGTACTTTTAATTTATCATTAATATCATGTACTATGGATTCTTCAATCGTGGTTTTATTCTTACCTCTCCCCTGACACTGTTTAATGATCGCATCTGCTGCCTCACTATTAAGGATAACCTGTTGTGATCTATAAATTTTATTGTAATTAATAGTTCTTTTTATATCAACAATCATTGACTTAATGTCCTTACAAAGTAATTTCTTACTAATGGCATACTTGTTTCCATTCTGCAATAAGGTCTGTTCTTCGTCATTAAAATCAATATTTGTGTTATTTACAACTTTGTCAAATATAAGAAGACCTGCAGTGGATCGGTCGATTGATGCAGGGACTGGTAATTGTAGCTGAAGATGAGCTTAAAGTAGGGGAGGACATGTGTTACTTTGCGGTAACACTATTGGTGATTAATCACTGGAAATAGTCACAATAGAAAAACACACTGGTAAACGAAAAGATCACGGCCACTGCCCACAGTAAGCTTAAAAGTCTCCCGAAGGCGTTGCGGCCGGGCGTTGCGTTAACTAAACTATGTAAGCTAATTAGAGAGAAATAGAAAATCATTGTAGCGACGATACATGTCACACATTCAAAAATCCACTGACGTTAGTGACTTTGCTAACGATCACATCTTTAATGATTCGGCGCCTGAGAAACGGTGCTGGTGGTCGGTAATTGGTGTGCCACTGTCATGAATATCAATTGGATGTAGATACGGACAGTGAAACCATGACCAGGCCACAAAGTATAGGACATCATGCTGCATTGAAGAACGAGGGGATCGAATGATTGCCTACTCCGTAAAGTAGAACAGACGCCGGTCAGTGACAGATCAGACTACAACGCTGGAGCAGGTACAAGTGTCTAGCAGCTCATCGTTTAGCGCACAAAGTTGATCATAGGGCTCCGCAACAGATGACACCTGCATGTTACGATTGCGCTGGGCAGGTATCATCGAGACATGATCGTAATTCAATGCAAATGTGTCAACTGAGCGGATGAATTACGATTTTTGTTACACCTGGTAGAGTGTCATCCAGGCGGGCTGCTGCTCAAAACTTGCACCTCGATCCGGATGCAAACCAGGGGTGGGTGGTGGGGGAGGGGTCAACCTGCGCTTCCATGTAACCTGTGATACGTGGTAGTAATCGAAGACCAATGACAGCTGTGGAGTGCATAAACATTACTCCGCACCACTGCCGTCCCTTCATACTTGGTATCTTCCCTGTTGGCGATCGGATGTTTCAGCAGCAAAACTGTCCTGTCACAAGGCCAGACTTATTCTGCAGTGGTTTCAGGTGTATGATAGCGTACTCATGCCGAAGTTTTCGCCACCAAATTTGGCCGAAGTGGACCATATGAAACTCATTGGGGACGCTCTGAGCCCACAAACCATTAGCCCGTAATTATGAGAGGTGTGTGACTCGTGTGACATCTGGTGCCACATACAGCAGCAAACCTTTCAAGGACTTGTCGAATCCATGACACAAAGAACTGCTGCTGTACTGCCTTCCAAATGTGGACTAATGTACTGTTAAGTAGGTGATCTCATAACGTTTTGGCTCTTGGTATACCTAGGGTGAACTGCAGTAACTGGCTACTGTGTGAAGAACATGTGTTCGATTCGTGGTATTGACAAAAATTTGTCCTCGGAGGGAGGACTGGAACAGAGTGCACTCAGGCTCGGAATGCTGATCGAGGAGACACCTGACTGAGAGGTAGCGAAGCCAAGGTGAACAAAGCAGACAAACTTTCGCGAGAGTGGTTTGGTGATCCCACGCCGCTACGCACAGCATCCAGTGACTCAATGACGATGACACGACGGTCGGTAGGTCCTGACTGAGCATCAGCGCCAGAAAGCCGAACTTTGCTTGCTTTTGAGGAGAAACTATATGAAGTGACCTACAGTGGAATGTCCTCGTAAAAACGGAAAAGCAGATGCCAGGCTGAAATTAATTGAAAGAATTTTACGGAAATGCAATTCATGCGCGCACGAAAGAGCTTAAAAACCTCTCATTCGATCAATCCTTCAGTGTTGTTAATCTGTCCGACACGCATTCGAATTTACCTTAATAGAAGATATAAAGAAAATCCAAACAAGAGGAGCGCGTTTCTTCATGGATTCATTTACAGCACGAAAGCGTAACGTAGTTGCCAAACGAAGTCCAGCGGCAGACGTTACAAGCTAGCCGTTGTGAAGCAGAGAGCGATTTACTGTAGAAATTCAGAGACAGCGTGTTTCCATGAAGAACTAGGCAACACATTAATTTCTTCCACATACGTCTCGTGAAATGACTACCCAGAGAAAGCTAGAGGGATTATAGCCCACTTGAAGGTTTACTGGCAATAGTCCTGTTCGCACGCAGCACTCGCCAGTGAAAGAGGGACGGTGCTGTGGTGGGGTGGGGGGGGGGGGAGATGATGTCCCTACCAAAGTTCTATAAACTCTTGTTAGGATGCAGCTGCCACCTGAAAGATAATACTTAACATTGAGAGAAACACACCAGACGGCGAAACTTTTATGTGTGTTGCTGGATAAAGCGGACTAATCCAAGACCATAGGTGTTCGAGCAGATGATTACTGCTTCTTGCCTCATTTTAGCGATTATTAAATAAAACTACATGAAACTGAAGTGTCCGTCGAATCTAGAGCGCATCTGACTACAATTTACGGATTCGAGTTGTAATAGAGTCGGTTTAAATATATACATAAAATGTGTACGTGATGTTGGCAACTGCAAAATAAATAAATAAATAATATTTGAATTTCCGAACACATGAGTTAAGATAGGCTTTGAAAAATATAGAATAGAAGATCAAGAAAATTTAAAATACACTTTAACTGAAACCGGAGTAACTATAACATGTAGAGCAATGGAAAAAAAGGAAAAGGCCAGTATGAGCGTTATTTTTTTGTCAACCTCCGAAGGATTGCGAAATTAAAACAACAGCAAAAATCCGGTGAAGCTTTGCGCAGATGATGTGTCTCTAGTACGGCCATCTATCGCGTGAAGTCGCGTTTGCCAATTCTGAGTGTGCAGTGAGCACTTGAAGATGTCTATAAAATAGTGAAATACTGCTGAGGAGTTTCGCCAGTTTTACACGTCCGGATGGCCGCGAGTGTAAAAGTGACAGCTTTCCGGTCGGGGAATCCACTCGGCGGTTTAACGACGGTGGGTCTCTAAATTGGCCAGTGTGACTGTGGTTTTTAGGTGGTTTCCCACTTCTCTCTAGGTGAATACCGGGCTGATTCCCATGTTGCGCCTCAGATACAAGCTACGCAGACATTTAGAATAGTTTCTCACGCTTGCGCACAGAATTTGTACTTCACACAGGTGGATTGAGTCAGTGCCTCTGTCCTGGAAGACTGATGACTTTAGTTGTTTGACCTCCGTAAACAATCAGCAATAGGACCAGTCGCCAGATTTCATGCAAGCCCACATAACGTAGCTGCCATGCGTTTCCTTCTACGTGACAATTCTTGGGCGCATACTGCAGGAAATGGGTTGCTGTACCTTGAGACTGTGGCTTGCACAGGCCTCTCTGCTATGACACTGATACGTGTGTAGAACCAGTGTACAGCAGAGGATACTAGACGTCTCAGTGTGAGCACGGCACATGACGGCTGCCATCTTGTCAGCACGGGCGTAACCGAGAGAACAGCTTGATACACAATGTTAACTCGATCATGGAGTCTGCAACTCGTGTGGACATGTCTGCTTTGTTCGACGACGTATGCTTAGGGCTGGACTGGTGGCACGCATGCCTTTACGTCGGCTTCCAATGACCATTAACTATCAAAGCCTCGGACTACTATGCACACGTGAACGCTGGTACTGGCTCGCTGAGTGGCGAAGTGTAGTATTTCAGGACGAATCAGCTTGTCCTTCAGCGACAGTCGCGTTTGTGTTAGACGTTCCCGTGACTACCGCAGTCGGACAGACTGCATTGTTAATTCATAGCATGATTCGCCATTAGCTATACAATTCGACCTCGACTCTCACATACCGTGGACAGCAACTGGTACTACAGTGAGCCTGAGGCAATGCCCCTCATACATGAAGCTCCACATGCTAATTTCAGCAGGAAAATGAACAGCCACATGTGGCGAGGAATATGAAAATATTGTTTGAGGAACGACAAGTACCGCTGCTTCCCTGACCTGCACATTCACCTCACATGTCACTCATGGAACAGTTATAAGATATGGTCGGTCGGCTACTTGTTCTTCTGGTCCTCCTGGAAAAACTTCCAATGATTTGTGGGGGAGCCTAGAAACAGTGTGGGAGTGTATTCCACAGCAGCGTATCGAGGGATTCTTTAATTTCATGCCATGGCGTCTGGAGGGTCTGATTGCAGCACATGACGGCTTCTCGTGATGCTAAATACATGCTGACAAAGTCATGTGAATTTCTGTAATTCTTGTCATTTGATTAAGGGGCGATCAAAAAGTGTTCTTTCGAAGGCTACAAAGTCCAGAATCTGTACGTCACTCAGGCAAAATCGCCGTGAGGATTGAGGCATTCATTTCACCGACACACCATGTTGAAGATACCCGTTTGGTAAAACATGGTGACCTGATGGGTGAAAAATTCTGTAACTGCCTGCTGCACGTATTCATCCGACAGGAATCGTAGATTCTTCAAGGCCTTTTCAAGTGTCCTTAGGCCCATTAATCGTATGGAGGGAGATCAGGACTAAAGGGCGGGTTTTCGAGAGTCTCCCACTTATCCTTAATGGATGAGGCCGGCGTACCAGATCGACTGGCGTCTTGTGACGAATCGCAATCAGATAGTAACTAGGCGCACCATTCCACAACGGTTGTTTTCGACAGAAATGCTGCTCCCATATATATTCTTCATTCTCCAATGTATATCTACCAGTGTTTGTCCTTGGGCAGCCAACAAAAAAATAACAGCACATTGTACTTGTTTGGACGCATTTGTTAATAATGTCGCCATAGTTCACATTTCTGCATTTAGCACGCACTTGTCAGAAAGACACGACTGCAACATTATTCCCTTGCCTATACGTCGGTGCTTATATACGCGCATCGACTTACGCCGCGTTGCATATACGCTGCGCAACACCTTCAAACGGAAGCTTATTGATTGCCTCTTATATACTGCCTCATCCCTACTCTGACAAATTTCAGTGTCTATTTCTTGGTGTTGTAATTTTCACAAACAGTAATGAACGTCAGGATCGACAGACGATCAGTTGATGACATCTAGTTGCTAAAGAGAGCGATGTATAGAAGAACAAGAATAGATATTATACGAAGATCAATTTGGCTGTAGAAAACGTGAATGCAGGCAGGAAATTTGAAATATAGTGTTGGAAGGATGAATGAAGAGGACGAATAAAGAGAACTCAGCAAACTCTGAACTTGGCTGAAGTGTTCCACCATTTTAAATGGAAAAATAGAACATTTGAAGTACTGGAGAAAATGGGGGTAGAGAGAATGGGGATACTCTTCAGAGACAAGACAATCATCATCATTTATCATGCACTGTTGGATGAAGGCCTCATACAGACAATCCGATCTCCAGCCTTTCGCTCCCAAGTGTGTCCTCCTTGTTTCTTTATTTCGTCAATCCATAGTCTTCTACGTTTTTTCTTATGAAGATGGATTAAACGCAGAATAGCCTTGGTCCATTCGAATTTCAAACAGACAGAGTTATGTCTCTTCTCTTACCCATATATTTGTTTTTTACTACCCTCTTGTTATGTCCAACATAGATCTTTTTATTTATTGTTATCCAAACCTCAACTTCAGAAGTTTGTTCGTTTCACGTTAATGTTTCACTTTCTTAGAGACAAGCAAACGATTTACAGTATCTACAAACAATCAGTTGGTAGTAGTGAGACCGGAAAGTAAAGAATGATAAGTCTATGTTAAAAAGGATCGCAGCGCATCATGCCTACTGTTCCACTTGTAATCTCAACAGGCAAAAATAAACGGAAGAACAATTCACGTAGATAATCGAACAATTTTACCTATAAATACAGAAGTACATTAACAATAATTTGAGATATTTCATATTCATGAGCAGTATCTGCTCTAGGAATTAAAATTGCTGCCACATGTGGTCGATTATACAAAATTCAGAATAAATCGACCTGGACTATGAACTGTCAGTAAAGCAGAAGTTTGGTTGTGAAGAGAAGAAAACGTGACGTAGGTTTGTTGAACCCCGTCTTATATCATCATCAAATGACATGAAAATTCTTCATTATTATTTGTTTACAAAGCTCTTCATAGCAGCTGATGGTGGTAAAATATGGTTTTACAACAAAGATCTGCCACCTGTGGGTCACCAACTAACAAAAATATTTCAGTGACAAATGTTACGAAAGTTAGCACGGAAACGACAGCTCAAATGTCAAAACTGGGGGAGGCGGTAATATGTTCGTAAGAAGGAAGATATCAGGTAGTGAGTAGCGCAGATATGTCGCATAATTGATACAGAATTCAAACAGTCTCTGCAATACATTTGGATTGGAGTAAAACGTGGGTGGTGGAAAATAATTACTACAGGCGATGGACTAGGTAAAGAGAAAGATTTTTGAAAATTAATAGTTCAACATGATTAAGCAACACGCAATAGCTAATTTTCCAGAGAAAAGAGAAGTAGAAAAAATTACATTACGGTGATAGGTAATATACATTTTTGGTGAGCCATCAGTTAATCAGTGGTTTGACTCGACCCGCTACGTTTTCGTCTCCTGTTGGAGTCTCATCATCCCAGAGCGGTAAACTATTTTTTGTACATATCACAGTGGCAATCAGTGTCCACCAAAGGGGCTTAAATCGGGAGCTTTCCCATCCCCATCACGTAGTCGAGTGAATGATGTCTTCATACTTTTCGTGTCCTGCCGCGTGACCTATGGTTGCTTCAGGCGTATCCAGTCCAAGGGTATACGGGCATTCATAGTGTCCAAGCTGATCAACGTATATCAGACGTGTCTGCAAATTTATTCTCTAACGATTTATCGGAGACCGTGCCTCCTGAGACCGGAACCCTCGGAAACCACTTCTGAACACAAATACGAGGTTTGGAACTTTAATAGTGGCAAATGTTTATTTACAACTTATACAAAATATATAATTGTTTCAAAGTTTTACTGTCCTTCAGAGTAGTCACCAGAATTGTGTATAACCAGCTGTCAGTGATGTGGAACTTGTAATATAGCTTTAGCAGCGCCAGTTGTGATTATAGTTCGAGAGGAGCGTTCTATTTCCCTAATCTCTGTAACAGTTCAGAAACGAATGCCAGGAAGTGCTTCCTTCATCTTAGGAATCAAGTTGAAATCACAAGGGCTTAAGTCCTGGGACTATGGTGGATTGCAGGCTGTGTTCCAAAAATGAGCAGCTTAGAGAAAGAAACGGTGACACTTTCTACAGGATTCGCCCATCATTTTGTAGGACAATGCCCGGGCTCGTGTGGTACCAACTTGCGACTGATTTGGTCGATCAGTGGGGTTTCATTCCCGAGATGAACGATGTACCAACACATCTGGCGCTGCTAAATGTGTCCTACGACTTCCACATTGCTCGCAAGGGATTATACACAATGCTGGTGACTACTCTCAAGGACAGGAGAGCTTTGAATGATGTGTCTGCTTTGTGTAAGTTTTAAATAAATATTTGCCACTATTAAAGTTCCAAGCCTCGTATTTACGGTTGTTTCACTGTCGTGGGAACCCACTGTCCGGGTAGCCCAGCGCGAGCTCGTGAGGTAATAACTGGACTGCTCAATACGTAACGAACGCATCTGAGTTTTATTACGAGTGCGACCTGTTATTTACATACTCCAGTTGTTGTATAATCGTCAACCATATCAGTAATTTCGGTGCGTTTATCATTGTTATTACGGTTTTGGGAGACGTAAAAACGAGAGAGCGCCCAATTGGTGGACATAATTGGTTAATGAAATAACTATCAGACTGACATGGGCAACATTGATAGCAGTACTATCCAGTGATGCACCTCTCGCAATCAACGAAAATCTAACGCCTCTCACATTTTAGCTGTGATCAATAAAATGTACTTACATGAAGAACATGTTATCAATTAAGGTGCTTACAAATCCACGGAAACTTGGTTCAATACGACAATGGTTCGCAAGAAAACACAATTGTCACTGGAACGACTTGAATGCTGAATTTAAAATGAATTGATTAAGTAATCCAGCACCATATCTAATAGGAAAATGACTAGACAAATTATGAAGCATGTAAATCAAAATCATCTGATCCTATCCTGCACACAAAAGCTATCATTTAAGAGAGTGATTTAGGAAAACATTCCTAGTAAGAGCCACGGTCAAAACGCTGCACTGACGGTGCCATTGTCTCTCTCTATTCTGCATGAAGCGAGAACATTCACTCATTTTGATTGTGTGGTTGTAATTTTCAATTCACCCTTTGTGGGAAAAGGCATTGCATCCATAGCAACTCCATCATACTGGCACACCTCTTCAAGCACGTCTGTCTCTAACGGAGGTCACCCGTTCATTCGTGCCTGCTGCACGACAGTTGCAACAGACTGCACACAGACATATTCTGTTTCCATGAAATTATTGTGGGTTGTAGACCGCGTCATATTGTAAAATGATGTACCATCGCTTCTGAAACTACTGCAAGTGTCCGGTTGTAGACCGTGCCATGTGTCACTGCTCGAACCGTTTGCACAGCGTTTTACAATATGATGCGGTATACTACACAGAAACATGGTATGAAAGTGGACTCCGGTCGCTGTAGCCTTCGTATTACACACTTTTTTGCGTCATCCGTCTTATGACTGGTTTCATGCGGCCCACCAAGAATTCCTCTCCTGTGCAAACTCTTCATCCCAGATTAGCATTTATTGGATGTGTTCCTACTGCCGTCCTGCCCTTCAGTTTTTACTCTTTTCAGCTTCATAAAGTACTGTGGAAGTTATTTCCTGATGTCTTAACACACGTTCTGTCATCTTGTCCCTTCTCCTTGATAGCGTTTTCAGTATGTTCGTTTCCACGCCGTTTCTGTGCATCACCTCTTCATTGGCTATCAGTCCTCCCTATTTCTATAGGACCACATATCAGACGCTTCGATTGTATTCCTTCCCGGTTCTTCCAACAGGCCAAGATCCACTTACTTATTATTCTGTGCCCCAAACATACATTCCCTGAAGTTTCTTCCTCAAATTAAGGCCTGTCGTTAATACCAGTAAACTCCTCTTGAACAGGAATGCCCTCTTTGCCTGTACTAGTCTGCTTTTTATGTCTTCCTTGATTTGTCCGTCGTGTGTTACTCTGCTTCCAAGGCAGTACAATTAACTTCGTTTATGTCGTGATCCCAAATGTCTATTTTAAGATTATCGCTAATCTAATTTCCACTACTGCTCATTACTTTTATCTTTCTTCAAACCGTATTCTGCATTCATAAGAAATGTCATTTCATTCAACTGCATTCAACTGCATAGTAATATCATCAGCTAATGTTATCACCGATGTTGTAACCCGCTCTTGAAACTAAGGGTGCTTGGATTTTAGAGGGTGTAAGACGAGGCGATGGTGGAAACAAGTTTTCGTCATAGACCTGTAATACATCCTTTTTAAATCGAGCCCTTTGTTGGTGGTATTCCATTCTTATTGTTCCCTCTTCGTTCTCGTTGATTTTGTGTATTACATGCCTTTCCCTGTAGTTCACTCCTGTTTTTCCCAGAATTTCAGACACATTGCACCATTTTACAATGTCGAACGCTTTTTTTGGTCGACATAAACGGCAATAATGCGGACTCTCTAACTCCAAGGTAACCACCTGCTTATTTTCCATTTAATAAGAGTTGGTATCTGCACAAACGCTTAGATTAGCACCTACGTCATTAGCATCGAATTAATGAGGAGAAGTAAAACATGGTTCAAATGGCTCTGAGCACTATGGGACTTAACTTATGAGGTCATCAGTCCCCTAGAACTTAGAACTACTTAAACCTTAGTATCTAAGGACATCACACACATACATGCCCGATACAGGATTCGAACCTGCGGCCGTAGCGGTCGCGCTGTTCCAGACTGTAGCGCCTAGAACGGCTCGGCCAGCCCGGCCGGCGAGGAGAAGTAGCCTTCGTAATGCGATGTTAGATGGTAACCTTCCTTGTGATCGTCTATGTGCATGCTTATTTTAGTTTTCTGTAGTGTGTGCGGATTCCGGTTTATCGTTGAATAACACATGTCAGATGAATACCTTCTAGAATATCGAGCTGCCTCAAAAAATCCCTTCAGATCCCATATGTTTCTCTTTTTCTCCATAAAGAATACTGTCACGTCGGGTTATCGTACAATAAGTAAAAACCCTGTTAACTTCGACGCTTGTAGACACATTATTACAGATGACAACATTCATATGGTACATTAGCACTCTGTAAAACTGCATCTACAAGCATATAGGAACGAGTCGGTGGAGGAGGAATTCTTACCGATTAATTTATTACACCTAGTGGAAAAGTGATTCCTCTTAACAGCGGAACCGACAGCGAAAGCTAGGAGCTGAGGGTGAGCAATCTTGGTGCCTCCATTTGTATACAATTATTAATGACAAGAAGCAACTTTTGTCGCCTGTCCTCTAATTGGTGTAAGGGTTTCCATTCATACGAAGTGAACTACAAATATCCACAATGACGGTGTTACTTGAGCTCTGTAGAGTAGTGCTTTTAAGAGCAAAGACCCATGGACGATTATGTTAATAAAAGCATACTTACTGCGCTTACTGGCGAAAATGCATAGCTCACAAACAAATTCAGGGGTCGTTTTGAATTGAGGAACCTAGGGGTCGGTGATTATATCTCGTCGAGGGCAGAATAGAGGTCCTAGCGCCCAGAGTGATGCAGGACATGTTTAGCATACCGGTTTCGTAAGACAGGCATTTGAGAGCCAAATAGAGCTGCCACCCTTCGTGCGAGTGCGGAGAGACAAGCAGACTTCAAATTATAGCTCTATGTGTATGTGTGTGATCATAATTTATATGAAATCCCCAATGGTCGTTGGGATGGGTAAAGCAATGTGGGAGTATGGGGTGTGAGATTTTATAATAGTCTGTTACTCTTGTTTATAACTTCCAAAAAGAGATTACTATCTGCTGCACAGAAATTAAACCTACAGAAAAGTGCAGACACAGGGCATATTGCAGTGATTAATTGGAATGTGAGAAGGTCGTATAATGTGTGGGATACGAAGGTGTTGATGCTGCTGAACATACTGTTAAGCAAATACTGAGGAGAAGAGATACTGGCAGAAGTAAAGCTGTGAGGACCGGGCGTGAGTCGTGCTTCGGTAGCTCAGTTGGTAGAGCACTTTCCCGCGAAAGGCAAAGGTCCCGAGTTCGAGTCTCGGTCGGGCACACAGTTTTAATCTGCCAGGAAGTTTCATATCAGCGCACACTCCGCTGCAGAGTGAAAATCTCATTCTGGATACTGTTAAGCAATTCTTTCAGTGGCAGAAATTTTGTGTTAGAGTCTGGCTCTCAAAGAGCACTATTAAAGAAACTTGGTAGTTTGACTTTAAGAGTCAGGAGCACATGCCACACATTCCAGCACTGTCTGCCATCTGTGCCGTCGCATTCGTACCTCCAGATGCTGCTGCGAGTCACTGTGTCTAAACGCAGTTCCAGGATTGTGTTTTAAATTTTTTTCTATTTAAAGACTTACTATCATTATGCCTTTCATTAGAATGACTGGCTATTTTCTTATTTACGCTTAACGTAGAAGTCTATTCCAACAATTAGTCTCCGATATTTCTCAGATGAATATTCTGATAAACTAGAGATTAGAACAAAAATAAAGAATTGACAGCTACGAAGAGGAGAACCGTCCAATTTCCCCTCCTGGTATTAATATGTGGTATTTGGGTTGGCTTATATATATTTGCTTACACCTGTCGTATATTTCTAGTAAGCGTCTATAATTCAACTGGTTTTATAACGTGTCTAGACTGCAACTATCACTCCCAGGTCGCTAGGCCACTCACGATTCATACTCCTGAGTGCTGACAGGGTGACTGGGACTTGGCAATGTTGTACAATACGTCCGGCAAGCCTGTGATAGTCAACCTACTTTCTGGAGTGACAGAATCATCCTTCTAAATTAAGTTGATATTTTCTTGGTATTTCAATTAAATATTCTGAACAAATTCCACTTATGGTGTGTCACACAACCATGAAACGCACGTTTTAGTTCATAAAGGTCATTAGACGTAGAAATTAAAACTAATCTCGTTTTCATTGCGAATTATCCGTCTTAGCCATGACTGGGACAATGAGGGAGCACTGAAAGCCTCAGTTAGTCGCTGGCTGTGTGGAAAAGTCGTCGGATTCTAAAGTCAAGGCTGCTCTGGATCTAGGTTCAAGTCAAATGGGAGAACAGCATTTTGTCTCTTACGGGTTAGAGCTACAGGCGTTGGGCTTCCTAAATGTGGCGAATAATTCGCGGCAAAACGATCCTATGCGAAGCGAGAAAATTATTTTGGGACGTGATTTCTTCGACAACACTCACGCCATACAAGGCGCAAATGTTCGTGCTTAATCCACTGCTTTTATTCCTCTTTATATACAAAGAGAAGAAAAGTCACAAATTTTAAGCTTCCTTACATTTAATGCTTCGTTTTGTAACACATAAACGACGCTACTCGTACATCTACATCTACATCTATACTCCGCGAGCCACCTTACGGTGTGTGGCGGAGGGTACTTATTGTACCACTATCTGATCCCCCCTTCCCTGTTCCATTCACGAATTGTGCGTGGGAAGAACGACTGCTTGTAAGTCTCCGTATTTGCTCTAATTTCTCGGATCTTTTCGTTGTGATCATTACGCGAGATATATGTGGGCGGTAGTAATATGTTGCCCATCTCTTCCCGGAATGTGCTCTCTCGTAATTTCGATAATAAACCTCTCCGTATTGCGTAACGCCTTTCTTGAAGTGTCCGCCACTGGAGCTTGTTCAGCATCTCCGTAACGCTCTCGCGCTGACTAAATGTCCCCATGACGAATCGCGCTGCTTTTCGCTGGATCATGTCTATCTCTTCTATTAATCCAACCTGGTAAGGGTCCCATACTGATGAGCAATACTCAAGAATCGGACGAACAAGCGTTTTGTAAGCTACTTCTTTCGTCGATGAGTCACATTTTCTTAGAATTCTTCCTATGAATCTCAACCTGGCGCCTGCTTTTCCCACTATTTGTTTTATGTGATCATTCCACTTCAGATCGCTCCGGATAGTAACTCCTAAGTATTTTACGGTCGTTACCGCTTCCAATGATTTACCACCTATGGCACAATCGTACTGGAATGGATTTCTGCCCCTATGTATGCGCATTATATTACATTTATCTACGTTTAGGGAAAGCTGCCAGCTGTCGCACCATGCATTAATCCTCTGCAGGTCCCCCTGGAGTACGTACGAGTCTTCTGATGTTGCTACTTTCTTGTAGACAACCGTGTCATCTGCAAATAGCCTCACGGAGCTACCGATGTTGTCAACTAAGTCATTTATGTATATTGTAAACAATAAAGGTCCTATCACGCTTCCCTGCGGTACTCCCGAAATTACCTCTACATCTGCAGATTTTGAACCGTTAAGAATGACATGTTGTGTTCTTTCTTCTAGGAAATCCTGAATCCAATCACAAACCTGGTCCGATATTCCGTAAGCTCGTATTTTTTTCACTAAACGTAAGTGCGGAACCGTATCAAATGCCTTCCTGAAGTCCAGGAATACGGCATCAATCTGCTCGCCAGTGTCTACGGCACTGTGAATTTCTTGGGCAAATAGGGCGAGCTGAGTTTCACATGATCTCTGTTTGCGGAATCCATGTTGGTTATGATGAAGGAGATTTGTATTATCTAAGAACGTCATAATACGAGAACACAAAACATGTTCCATTATTCTACAACAGATTGACGTAAGCGAAATAGGCCTATAATTATTCGCATCTGATTTATGACCCTTCTTGAAAATGGGAACGACCTGCGCTTTCTTCCAGTCGCTAGGTACTTTACGTTCTTCCAGCGATCTACGATAAATTGCTGATAGAAAGGGGGCAAGTTCTTTAGCATAATCACTGTAGAATCTTAAGGGTATCTCGTCTGGTCCGGATGCTTTTCCGCTACTAAGTGATAGCAGTTGTTTTTCAATTCCGATATCGTTTATTTCAATATTTTCCATTTTGGCGTCCGTGCGACGGCTGAAGTCAGGGACCGTGTTACGATTTTCCGCAGTGAAACAGTTTCGGAACACTGAATTCAGTATTTCTGCCTTTCTTCGGTCGTCCTCTGTTTCGGTGCCATCGTGGTCAACGAGTGACTGAATAGGGGATTTAGATCCGCTTACCGATTTTACATATGACCAAAACTTTTTAGGGTTCTTGTTTAGATTGTTTGCCAATGTTTTATGTTCGAATTCGTTGAATTCTTCTCTCATTGCTCTCTTTACGCTCTTTTTCGCTTCGTTCAGCTTTTCCTTATCAGCTATGATTCGACTACTCTTAAACCTATGATGAAGCTTTCTTTGTTTCCGTAGTACCTTTCGTACATGATTGTTATACCACGGTGGATCTTTCCCCTCGCTTTGGACCTTAGTCGGTACGAACTTATCTAAGGCGTACTGGACGATGTTTCTGAATTTTTTCCATTTTTGTTCCACATCCTCTTCCTCAGAAATGAACGTTTGATGGTGGTCACTCAGATATTCTGCGATTTGTGCCCTATCACTCTTGTTAAGCAAATATATTTTCCTTCCTTTCTTGGCATTTCTTATTACACTTGTAGTCATTGATGCAACCACTGACTTATGATCACTGATACCCTCTTCTACATTCACGGAGTCGAAAAGTTCCGGTCTATTTGTTGCTATGAGGTCTAAAACGTTAGCTTCACGAGTTGGTTCTCTAACTATCTGCTCGAAGTAATTCTCGGACAAGGCAGTCAGGATAATGTCACAAGAGTCTCTGTCCCTGGCTTCAGTTCTGATTGTGTGACTATCCCATTCTATACCTGGTAGATTGAAGTCTCCCCCTATTACAATAGTATGATCACGAAACTTCTTCACGACGTTCTGCAGGTTCTCTCTGAGGCGCTCAACTACAACGGTTGCTGATGCAGGTGGTCTATAGAAGCATCCGAGTATCATATCTGACCCACCTTTGATACTTATCTTAACCCAGATTATTTCACATTCGCATTCGCTAATAACTTCACTGGATATTATTGAATTCTTTACTGCTATAAATACTCCTCCACCATTGGCGTTTATCCTATCCTTGCGGTATATATTCCATTCTGTGTCTAGGATTTCGTTACTGTTCACTTCCGGTTTTAACCAACTTTCCGTTCCTAATACTATATGCGCACTATTTCCTTCAATAAGAGATACTAATTCAGGAACCTTGCCCTGGATACTCCTGCAGTTTACCAATATTACGTTGACTTTTCCTGTTTTTGGTCTCTGAGGACGGACGTTCTTTATCAACGATGATAATGTCCTCTCTGGTAAGCCGTCAGGTATTTTATCGTTTCGCCCAAGGGGGGGTCCCTCTAACCTAAAAAACCCCCGTGTGCACGCCACACGTACTCTGCTACCCTAGTAGCTGCTTCCGGTGTGTAGTGCACGCCTGACCTGTCTAGGGGGGCCCTACAGTTCTCCACCCAATAACGGAGGTCGATGAATTTGCAACCATTATAGTCGCAGAGTCGTCTGAGCCTCTGGTTTAGACCCTCCACACGGCTCCAAACCAGAGGACCGCGATCGACTCTGGGCACTATGCTGCAGATATTAAGCTCAGCTTGCACTCCGCGTGCGATGCTGGTTGTCTTCACCAAATCAGCCAGCCGCCGGAAGGAACCAAGGATGGCCTCAGAACCCAAGCGGCAGGCGTCATTCGTTCCGACATGTGCTACTATCTGCAGCCGGTCACACCCAGTGCGTTCAATAGCTGCCGGAAGGGCCTCCTCCACATTACGGACGAGACCCCCCGGCAAGCACACCGAGTGCACACTGGCATTCTTCCCCGACCTACCCGCTATTTTCCTAAGGGGCTCCATAACCCGCCTAACGTTGGAGCTCCCTATAACTAATAGGCCCGCCCTCTGTGACTGTCGGGACCTTGCCGGAGAATCGGCCACTGGCCCAACAGGCGAGGCATCCTGTGGTCGCTCGGAAACGATGTCATCACCACTAGGAAGCACCCCGTACCTGTTGGAAAGGGGTAAGGCAGCTGCCACGCGGCCAGATCCCACCTTCGCCTTTTGGCCAGGCACGCGCGAGCCCACCACTGTCCGCCATTCACCCTGGAGTGATGGCTGACCGGTAAGATGCTCACTGCCGGAAGACGCAGCGACATCAGGGGTTCCATGTGATTCCAAGGCCACCGAAGTAGGCATAGGTCTCACCACAGTTGCCCCAACGCCACTACGAGCCGACGCCTGCGCCTCGAGCTCGATGAGCCTAACAGACAAAGCCTCCACCTGCCCCCGAAGAGTGGCCAATTCTCCTTGCGTCCGCTCACAACAACCACAGTCCCTACACATGACTATGTTTACCCTACAAGCGAACGGTGTACTCGCCTTATTAGCAGCAGGAAATCGAAGTGCTCTCTCACTGACGGTCTAACCGACACTGAGCTGTTCTAACGAAACAAACAAAAGCCTGTACGATACGAGGGTCAGTAGCAACGGCGATACTGTACACTACACTGTTATTAAAATAAAAGGTTGTGTCTAGTAGGCACTCAAACACGCAAGAAATTACAAAAATAAAATAGTAACTACCCAGATAACTGAAAATAAGTTGTACCTGTTTGAAGCTCGTAAAAATGTGTAACAAGCGAACGGTGTACTCGCCTTATTAGCAGCAGGAAATCGAAGTGCTCTCTCACTGACGGTCTAACCGACACTGAGCTGTTCTAACGAAACAAACAAAAGCCTGTACGATACGAGGGTCAGTAGCAACGGCGATACTGTACACTACACTGTTATTATAATAAAAGGTTGTGTCTAGTAGGCACTCAAACACGCAAGAAATTACAAAAATAAAATAGTAACTACCCAGATAACTGAAAATAAGTTGTACCTGTTTGAAGCTCGCAAAAATGTGTAACAAGCGAACGGTGTACTCGCCTTATTAGCAGCAGGAAATCGAAGTGCTCTCTCACTGACGGTCTAACCGACACTGAGCTGTTCTAACCAAACAGACAAAAGCCTGTACGATACGAGGGTCGATAGCAACGGCGATACTGTAC
Source organism: Schistocerca americana (assembly GCF_021461395.2). NCBI lineage: Eukaryota > Metazoa > Arthropoda > Insecta > Orthoptera > Acrididae > Schistocerca > Schistocerca americana. The sequence goes on along the minus strand of NC_060121.1, from coordinate 503,933,648 downwards.
ACTACACTGTTATTAAAATAAAAGGTTGTGTCTAGTAGGCACTCAAACACGCAAGAAATTACAAAAATAAAATAGTAACTACCCAGATAACTGAAAATAAGTTGTACCTGTTTGAAGCTCGTAAAAATGTGTAACAAGCGAACGGTGTACTCGCCTTATTAGCAGCAGGAAATCGAAGTGCTCTCTCACTGACGGTCTAACCGACACTGAGCTGTTCTAACGAAACAAACAAAAGCCTGTACGATACGAAGGTCAGTAGCAACGGCGATACTGTACACTACACTGTTATTAAAATGAAAGGTTGTGTCTAGTAGGCACTCAAACACGCAAGAAATTACAAAAATAAAATAGTAACTACCCAGATAACTGAAAATAAGTTGTACCTGTTTGAAGCTCGCAAAAATGTGTAACAAGCGAACGGTGTACTCGCCTTATTAGCAGCAGGAAATCGAAGTGCTCTCTCACTGACGGTCTAACCGACACTCAAGCTACTGCAATACAGCGAGCGCCACTACTGCCGGCTAAATGAAAGATTCAAACTACGGAAGGCACTAACTACTGATAGGCATAGTTAGCAAATGAAAGATTTTAATAGAGAACAAACAATGTATTTACCTTAATAGACATAATATATATTGCAGTTCATGACAAATTACAAAACTCCGCCATCTCTCTCCCCACATCCACCACTGCTGGCGGCTCACCTCCAACTGCGCAACGCTACGCGCTGGTCACATCCAGCTGCCGCCGCCCAACACTACAATGGCAGACAACAATGCAAACTAGCCACAGACTGAACCTAACCTAAGCAGCCTACTTACATAGCCCCCATGCTCCCCACAAAAAAAATTTTACAAATTGTCTTGGGCAGTGGCCAATACAGATTTGAAAAAAATTTTCATAATTACAGTAAAAAAGATATCAAATGCACACACTTATTAATACAATGTTGGTCAAAAGCTAAACTTTCTCAAAGTCCATAGAGACAGTCCTGATTGTTTATCACAGTATAATAGCAGTGTTTTTCTCAAAGTCTGAGCAGTAAAAGAAAATGCACACGGAACTAGTGGATTTCCATGCAGTCTTGAAGAAGTAGTATTGTCCTTCCAATGGAAAGACAGTGCTGACTCTTGACATGCTGACAGGTAATGGGCCACAACAGAGCAAACCCACCGCAGAGTCAGTCGAAGTTTTGAAGAATATTGGTAGGTAGGTCATCACAGAGTAGACCCACTGTAGTCCTGGTAGAGAGTATGGTATTGGTGGGCCACCAGAGGTGCAGACCCACTGTAGTCCTTGTAGAAATAATGGTAACGATGGGCCATCAAAGATGCAGACCCACTGCAGTCCTTGTAGAGACGGCCAGCAGCCATCTGTTGCAACTATGCAGGTACACAATCACCACTGAAGAGTCTTGCGGATAATGTAGCAAGTCCATAACCACCACTTGTGCACTCACAAAGATTTTGGAATTGTCCTCAGAACCAGCAATGCTGTTATCCAGTCCCTTGCTGAATTATTAACACACGTGCAAACACTATCAGTCCCTACTTCTCACATATTGTCCATATACTATGACCTATGTAAGTAGGCTGTTTAGGTTAGGTTCAGTCTGTGGCTAGTTTGCATTGTTGTCTGCCATTGTAGTGTTGGGCAGCGGCAGCTGGATGTGACCAGCGCGTAGCGTTGCGCAGCCGGTTGCCCACGACGCATTACGTGAAGGTGGTCACTTAACTTTCTTACCGAAATATTTACGACACCAGTTTGCAATACAGTGACAGTCTCATATAAAAATATTTCACAGGTCAAGAATTTGCGTTACAAAGCTGTAGAAACGAAATCCTATTGATATAACAGTGTCCAAAAAATTTTCGTCGGCATTGTAATACATTCACGCATTTACATACATTTCATAACTCTTAAAGTACGATTCTTGGTTTCCAACATCCTTTTTCACAAACCAGAGTCCCTAACCACTACTCATTATTCCTTAACTTATTACATATATACATATTCGTCGACACTTCTTCAATATTTCATCATAACAGATATGTAGCATAATCAAATAACTCATATAGCATCAGCTTATTAATCATAAACATACCTCAGCAGCATAATACACATCGTCGTCGTAATAATAACATCATAACACCTCAGTCAAATCTCAAAAACATCGTAGCTCTCTGCAATAATGTCAAAACCTAAATAAAACACCTCTGCTCATTTCAACAGTGTCATCTACCTCCAACGTACTTTAAAAATCATGATCTCATACCAAATACATCATTCAAAGCTCTCATAGTATCACAATGGTTCCGAAAAAATATGAACAGTTCACTAAGTACAGACAAAATACAATTTATAAGCATGAAGTTATCCAACTGTGTAATTGCGTAAACATTTGTCACTGACGTAGTAAGAAAAAAATGTTTGTTTCTCTGTTAAATAATCAGATAGCTGTGTAATTCTGTGTTAGAGAAACATGGTACCGATGTGTAAAGTTGTGTAAGCAAATACCATATTAGCTAGGGCTCCTTGTGCTTGCCAAACACATGATACACAAAGTAAGCGTGTACCCCCCTGAGGATTAATGTAATTATACCCTCAGGTGTTACAGATTACAGCAATGAAATGAAATGTATCACTGAAAACCTTTGTATCATTGTACTTCAAATATATTTAAAAATAAATGTTTTAAGTACAAAATTAATCACTCAAATGTGTGTCCTGTAGCGCTAAATGTGCGTCTTGCTGTAAGATAATCTCTGTGGAAGTGTCGTAGTTATCGTCCTCCGAAAGCTAAGTTCTGCAGAAGCCAATGTACTTACCTCATGATAAACAAAAGTGAAATGCTTTGCGTATAGATATCTTAGTTATTACGCTTATTACCGTCATGAAAAAAGTACTGTGCTGTAACGTATTGTTGTGCTACAGAAAAGGCTGTCTCCTTGTAGCTATACCACAAAGTTACTACTAAAACATGTTTTACTTTCCAGAAGAATTCAGAAAAATTGTGCAGATATAAAACAGATACACCGCAAAAGCAACAATGTAAATTGTGTCACACATTAGTAGCGTCGTGATATAGTAGTGTAGCTGTCAAATAAACTAACCACTGTGTCATCTGGTATCTCGCAGAAAGTATTTTAAATCCAGAATGTATTTTCAAGTAAACCAAAATGTTGCATTAAAATCTCATTAGCAGTGCCAGTATATGTTCTAAGTATGTAAGCCTGATAGTCGTTACGTAATCGTGCCCGGATTTCTCTTTGGTGTTGCGTATTAATTTGATTCTGATTTTGTTTGATTTTCCTTATTTGTTCGCACTCTTCTGTGTCATTAAGGACTACCGGTTTGGTGTCATTCAGATTATCATCTACCTTCGTAGATAAATTATTTAGCTGATCCGAAAGTTCACTACTTTCTCGGATAATGAACTAATTTCCTCCATGTGTCTTTCTGAACCAATTTTCAGAGTATCTACTGTGTCTTTTAAGTTTTCCTGAGTTTTTTCAAGTTGCGTAACCGAATCGGTAGATGCAACTGAGTCAATTTTAGCTTGCAAGGTCTCATGATTTTCATGAACAATAGTTTGAAGTTCTTTTGTTGCTGCTTCGTGATTCTGTAATGCATTTTCATGCCGTGAAAAAATAGGTTGAAAATGCTCACAAATTTGTGTTTTTACGTCATTACAGACTTTTTGACATTTCTATTCAATGTTACGTAACTCAGTAGTTAAATCTTCACGTGTTTGTTCAAGCGTAGTGTCTAACTTCCGAAGATTTTGTTCCATTGTGTCTAACTTTTGAAGATTTTGTTCCATTGTTGCATTAATTGTAATAACAATGCACTGGTGTCTGAAACATATTCCTCAGTGGTTTACGGCAGTGAATTTGCACCGGTAACATTCACATTTTGACAAGCGGAAAATGTGTCATGACTCATTTGAGAAAACGGTGAGGACCCAAAACCTGAGTCTACAGTATTTGCAATATTGTGTTCTGTCATTTCGGATTCCTGAGGCGAGATGTTGCCGACTGATCGATCGATAATGCTTCCCTGTTCATTACTTGTTTCACTGTCTACACCATTCTTTGCCGCCCGCTCCATTTCCCTATGCACTATTACCAAATTACTACTTTGAATGTCTGTTACTTCATTACACAGTGGTGCTGATAAGCTACGCTCGTCGTCACTATTAATTCTCAGTTTACTTTGGAGCCTAGTGTTACGTTTTTCACACGTCATTATTGTCACAATATTTCACACGACAACACAGAAAAGCACAATTTGAAGAGCAAAATAAGAAAACATATTAACACAGCATTGAAAATAATATCTAGTTAATTGCACCTGCGAAATACTTGGTGCAAATCTACATGCATGCCACAACTGTTTTACTGTACAACAATGAAAGACTGCAACTACAAAGGAGATTTTCTCTACAATTATGTGCTAGCATTAAACAAAACCTACACTAATTACACAAACTAGAAGACAAAATCAGAAGATTCCAGTGAAGTATCCTGGCAGGGTCGCCATATGAAACGTCCCATTTTTTAAAATTTATATACGACTGTGCTTAAACTGACACACAATATCTTTAGCGCAATGCAATCTGACTTTCAAAAAATCCCTACGAAAGAATGGCCCTGACTAACATTAACCTATACCTTTCACAAATCACTTACCTCACAAAAATCTTCATTACTCAAGCTACTGCAATACAGCGAGCGCCACTACTGCCAGCTAAATGAAAGATTCAAACTACGGAAGGCATTAACTACTGATGGGCATAGTTAGCAAATGAAAGATTTTAATAGAGAACAAACAATGTATTTACCTTAATAGTCATAATATATATTGCAGTTCATGACAAATTACAAAACTCCGCCATCTCTCTCCCCACATCCACCACTGCTGGCGGCTCACCTCCAACTGCGCAACGCTACGTGCTGGTCACATCCAGCTGCCGCTGCCCAACACTACAATGGCAGACAACAATTCATACTAGCCACAGACTGAACCTAACCTAAACAGCCTACTTACAAATGCTTCGTTTTGTAACACATAAACGACGCTACTCGTAACCTTGAAACATACAGTGTTCAAGATGTCAACGTAAGAACATACTAGAACCTCAAATAGCAAATGAAGACTGATAAAAAAACTTATAGGAATCGCGTACCTGATAAAACCACCACGAACTTGTCACCAACGATCACTTCGTATGCTGCATGAGCACTGTTTACAACATTGTTGTCACTGCAATGTGTACACTCAGTTTTTCGAAAATATATCACGCTGAAACCCAAACTACAATATTAAATAATCTTATGCTTTCTAATGTGAGTGCAGAAAATTCCTGTTTATGTCCTACCAATTCGTTGTCTGTTCAAGATTCCAAACGCCTCCACGTGTCCTCGCAAGGTGCGTGTCGGTGTTCGAATCGCGCTCCAGCACAAAAATTTTCATTGTATCCTTTCAAGCTCTAGCATGAACACACCTAACTGCTGGTGAAAAATAATTTTGATTTTCAACATGTCTTCATTCGTTGTCAACAACAACGATAAGGGACCGATGAGACTTCCAGTAAGACACAAAACTTTCCGTCACGTCATTTCAAGTTCATACGTGAGACTCCTAGCCACTGGTAAAAGGAATTCGATAGTTAACGTCTCTTCGCGTGTGGGTACGATTCCCTGTGAGCACTGAACTCTTAGTCACGTTAATTCTATTTCATACGTATGTAGACATTGCTGCTGGTGAATCTTTAACATACATTTCCGCTAGAGAACAATGGCGGCAGGCGCCGGGCTCGAAACTCGTGAAAGCTAAATTATTCATTCATCTCGTCATTTCGGGTTCAAACATCTCTCTGCTGCAACAACAATTCGATATGTGACGCTAGGTTGTACTTAAGTAACACTCCGATTAGGGGCTGGGTACGACTCTCCGTCCAACACAAAACTTCACGTTTTATTATTTCAAGTCTGTTACACGTAAATTAAACAAGACTTAATATCTTTCGTCTTTAGTTAATAGGGATAATAGTTGATGGATAGGAGTCCCGGTCCAGTACAAAGATTTCCGACATGTAATTTCAAGTTCAAATTTACTAAAAAACTAATTAAAAATAGAATATATCACGTCTCTTTTTGCGTAGTCAGGAATAAAGGTCAGAAGCGTGGGGAGTCTCGGTCAAGTGTGATAACTGTGCTTTGTCTGCATGCCTATAGATACTGTGTTCGAATTCATATCCACAACTAAAGTGTTGGTCTAGTATATTAAAGTTCAAACATATGCACGACCAGCTCCTCATGACTTTTAATGTCACTTTGTCTTAGATAATACTGGCGATACGTAACTTTCGAATTGCACATAGATCCACGTGCCATCACATCTACATTTACATCTACGTCCACATGCTTTACTCTGCGCTTCACAATTAAGTTCCGGGTTGAAGGTTCATCAAACCACGTTCAAGCTACTTTTCTACCGCTCCACTGTCGAAAAGCGCACAGGACGAACCAGCACTTAATTCTAATGAAAAATACAGTGGTATTATTGGTGATACGTTTTTAATGCTGAGGTTCCGATACAGCACTTGACGCTCTTAATCAGTTTTCGAACTGGTTAGTTCATTAACGAGTTTATGCAAACGACGGTTAATATGTGGTTGTAAAACATTTCAAAGAACATGAATACATCTAATTACTATCTAACTTTGAGAGACTAGATATTCTTGAAAAATTTCATACTCACAAAGAAGAAATTAGTTTGGGAAAGGATTGCGGAATGATTTATATGACTGAGTTCTGGCCATTAGTTGTCTCAGATAGTAATGAGAGTGGTAACATTTTATAAATGTAATAATAGTAGTGACTTGCAATTACTGCCATACAAAACAGCATTCTCAAGTGGGAAGTTGTGTTAAGCACTTTGCGTAGTCAAGCGATTGTACCGAAAAGAGAGTAGAGAACCTTCAAGACAGTTACGTTACGTAGGTTGCGTGCAAAGCAGGCGAAACTTAGTTCAGGTTGTTCGAATACTTTTTAGCATGATAGTGCATGGAGTAATCAATATGAAACGAAATAAAAAGGAATATAATAATCATCTCAGCGTGATCTCTCTCCCCGACCCTCCACCCCCACCCCCCCCCCCTAGCATGATAAAAATACAAGAAAACGAAGGCAGAGAAAAGACACCGAAAAATTTGATAAAAATATATCACATGACAGGTGGAGTGACTGTCGCCTTTTAAAGGCTGTAGGATTGACGAAGTGTCTACCTCGTTATGCTATGTGCTCACTCGACCATCTGGGCCTTCTCATTTACATTTCCCACCTCTTTCTTGGAAAACTTTTCACTGAGGATGGCACTAGTATCAGTACGCTTCTTTTAATGTGTACTCTATGAACTATAAATAAATCTATCCATCTCGTGACTGTAATTTATAATAGAAGGTTGGGTACTTGTGTGCAGCAGGTAATCCTAAGTGTTCAGTATATGATTTCCGGCAACTGCTGTCCTTTTCTGATTCCAACACGCAGTAAGGAACTGAGTGAATTATGTTGAGTATGTGGAGAACTAAGTAAAAAAACAATTAATTGTGGTTAAAGATGTAATGGGTGCTCTTCTTAGACTCATGCTGTGTGTATGGAGGAACAGACAGTCTGAGGTTATCTTTGTGATGACTGCTTATCCGAAAAATGAACATTCTAAAAATTGAAGAAACGTGAAAGCGAAAGGAATTACACGTCCCATGCTACTGTTTGCCGAATCATATTACCATTTTCTAACAGAAATTGACAGAATATTGTGTGGTGACTATTTTCACAGTTGCACGCTTAATATAAAGTTATCTTGTCATATGCACCATTTCCTAACCACTGCGGATAATAACCCAATGAAGGGGGAAATCGTGCACAATGGCTTGTTCTTGTATTTGCAGTTACACGTCATTATACTGTTCCTTATGTTTAAATTGATGTAGTACAGAAATAGAAGAGAAATACAGCAATCTTACGCAAAACTGGGTGTGAGCTAATTATTATAAATGCATGAAAATAATAATTTTTGTTCAGTTACTTACTATTCGACCACCGTCCCTTGCAAGTAAAGCATCTGATTTTTTAAACTCATATATTACCAATTATTTACACTTCTTATTAAAAGTGTAATCTAAAAAAAAAATTAACATACATCAGTGAGTTACAACGGAAATTTGGCAGCGGTGATTGTTGCTGAGTGGCAGTACCAGTTAACAGCAGAAGACAAGGTCACACGCTCCTGTTTAAAAGTTACAGAACGATCACAAGTACTGATTAAAAGACGTTTGGATAAAATGAACAATGGCATTCAGATGGTCGACTGTGATATATGGCCCAGTTACTTGTTTTTGTACTTTTTGAGTATCGTGAAGATATAAGAGAAGAGTTTCTATTTTGCAAGCCGCTTGAGTCAAAGGCCACAGTAGAAAACATTTGCAATATTATTGACCTTTCTCCTCAAAAGTAAGTATTCCTTGACAGAAATGTGTTGGTATTTGAACAGACTGGGCCAAGGCAATGTTTGGTCACTTAACACGGGTGTCAGCAAAAGTGAAGAAAGTTGCACCTGATTGTCGAACCACACACTGTATGGTACACAGAGAAGCATTGGCTGCTAATGATACACCCAAAACTCTTCATATTGTTTTGACAGACGTTGTTAAGATTATATGCTTAATTAAGGCAAGGGGTCTAAACTTACGGCTATTCACGCTATTGTACGAATATATGGAAGTTAAAAGTTTGCTCTTTCATGCTGAAGTAAGATACGTCTCTCGAGGCAAGATTTTAAACCGAACTTTTGGACAGAGGTCCGAGGATTTTGTGACAAAGGCTATGACACGGAAAATATTTTTTGCTGGTAATCAGCGGTTATAGACTGATAGTTTCGACAAGTTTCACATTATTATCCTACAAGGACGAGGCACGATATCTTTCTGAGCTGGTGACAAAGTATCGTTTTTCAAGATAATCTCGTCCGCTTTTAATTCACAAGTACTGAACAACAACGTTTTTGCATTCCGTACTCTTACACCGTTTTTGGAAGACATTGAATTAGCTCTCACGACAGATTTAATTCGAGACATTATTATACATTCTGAGATTCTTCAGAAAAGGTATCGAAAAGTACTTTCTCGAAGACTAAACCACATTTGCACTGAGAATCATTGCAAACCTTGGGGAGAGACAAGTTGACATATTTTGCATATTTTCATTCAGTAACGTCACATGGAATAATGTTTTGCTGTAACTCATCTTTAATAAAGAAAGTCTTCAGTGCACAGAAATGTGCTGTGAGAAAAGTATATGTTGCTCACCCACGATCATCTTATAGACGTATGTTTACGGAGTTGGCCATTCGGACTACTGCTTCACAGTGTATTTATTCGCTCATGAAAATTGCTATAAATAATTCACTGCAGTTCAAAAGGAACAACGATGTACACACTTACATTACTATAGTGAAGAATGGCATTCATTACTCCACAATAAGGTTGTGTTTAGCACAAAACGGGGTGCACAATGTTGCATCAAAAATTTTTGATCACTTATACAGTGATACAAAATGTCTGACAAACAACAAAATAAAATTTTAAAACAATATGAGAAAGTTTCTCCTTGACAGCTCCTTTCTATTACTGTAATGTGTAAAAGGTGGTGGGTAGGAATTAGCAACATGCTAATTTTCTTGTAAAAATCTTGTAATTTTTGTAAAAAAAAAGAAAGAACTTAGAAAAGTTCAGAATGCAACCATATGTGCAAGTTAATTTGCAATGTGAATACAAAATTACTCTTTTTACGTCATAACGATCCATCATGAAAAATGGCCCCTAGAACGTATAACTAACTAATAAATCCCTTTTTAGAAAGGGACTGGAAGAAGTTATCACGAAAGAAACTTTCGGACATGACCAGTGGCAGTTCAATGAAAGATGCTTTCAAAACAAAACTCTGTTTCTTTTTGGACGGGAACAAAAACAGAATACCACTCTCCTTTCAAACAAGTAATCCAATTTTTAGCGTTACTACTTGTAAGTGTGGAAGTAGATTTTCTGAGTTGTTGTACTTTAAAAATAATTATAGAAAAAGACGTGGAGTTGAAGAAAACTTGAAAGTTAAACTGAGCTCAATCGAGCCAGACTTTGAATCTCTATTTACAGTTAAATAGCAACATGCTCGCTGCTGAAAGAAATCTGACTAATTACTGATTGTGAAGTCTGATTTACCGTATAAGTTTGATTTGATTCTGAAATTCTTCGTTTATGTACTCTGATGTACTATACACGTTCAGCTCATTACTCTTAGCGCAATTGGTTTATCTTATTTGTGATATAAAAGTTTAATAACTATTTTAAACGTTATTCCTCTCTTACTCATTAAATATTTGTATCAAAAGCATCTTATTATAATTTCTTATTGTTTTCCACAAATGAGTAACACATGAGAATGTGAACAAATCAGTAAAAAGATGCTTCCATGAATCCTTATTACTTGTGTGTATTTACCATACGTAGTAGATGATCGGTACGACGCAAATTTCACATATGCTTTGTCAGCATTGAGCAAGATGACAAAAATTATTCAGTTACTCAGCCATGGGGCAGACGTCGCTTCACATTTCGCACCCCGATCCCTACCCCACTTTAGGGTTTGTTAAAAAGTGAACAAGGTATAGTGGTACGCCCAAATTTCCGAAAATGTAAAGTGGTACGCAGTGACAAAAATTCTGGGAAACCCTGTCCTGTCCCTTTGAGTATTCTATGAGAATACTAACATCGTCTAGAATTCGTTACTCGTTGAAAATTATCGAGTTTATAATATCCCATCCACGTCTAAGCAACATCGCGGTAATTCAAAGCGTTACAAGTACGGAGTGGGTATAGTAAAATTGCAGCTACTTACAGAGATCCAGCGTGGCTAGTAACTATCGTATAGCAGGGTTAATGTTTAACCGGTTTACGTTGGAAAGCAATTAGTTCCAGTTTTGTCCGCAAGGTGAAAATCTGGCGTTGTGAATGCAAGAAAGACATATATAAATGTTTCTACATGTAATGGATTAGGAACGGGATGTGGCAGAAAAGGTCAGACAAGTGAGAAAGACATAATATTGTTTTTATATTAACTGCTGCGTACACAGTTTGTTGAACACGAGCACCGGAGACGTCGATGAAATGCTGTACAGCGCGAAATTTGCACCTAGTGGCCAAACTTAGAACTAATTTTTCCAGCGTAAAGCGGTTCTGCATGGACGCTTTAGCTTATCTTCCAAGTTTCGCCGCCATACGATAATTACCGCTCACACTGTACCGCTGTGAGTAGCTGCAATTTAATTACAACCATCCGCTATTAATAACACAGAAGAATACTCACACCTATGCTTAGTATCTCTATTTGGTCAGCTTGTCTGGATCATTCAATGCTAATGTAACATACTGCGTTCGCGTTAAATGGGTCCCCCGCCCTCCTCGTTTACGTAAGAATGCGCGGACGGAGAACATACGCAAAGTGCTGTCGAGGCAGACTCGCGCTGAAATAGAATGTGCTGAGCGGCGAACGCCCGAGATGTACGGGGCGCCGGCTACGCTGCCCTCGTTCCGTCTCGGTCGCAGCGGGCACCGGCATGACAAACGAGAGCAGATAGCATCTGAGCGGCGCGCCAAGATATGTATGTACTTGTCGCTGCGGTACAGCGAGCAGCCCCGTGTGTTTACCGTGTCGTGTATGGCTGCTAACGGATGTCGTGGGCGGACGCCCGTACTCTGTCAACGCAGACTCCCGCCTGTTCTCGGGGCATTGAGTCAGATAGAGCGAGCTGCACTCGTGGGCGTTCTGGCAGCAAAGACGAAACGGCATTACAGACTGGTTACTTTGGGAACCTATCAACACTCGTCGTTATCGCATTATCAAATATGCAGCCATCACTATTTTTGTGTTTGAAAAGAAAAATCTATATTATTAAATTCCCACAATCAGTGGCTAGAGAGTTACATACGAAGGTGAGTCAAATGAAAACCTTAAATATTTTTTTAAATATTATTTATTGTGCAGAAGTGCTACAAAGCTGTATCACTTTTCAACATAATCTCCCCCATGCTCAATACAAGTCCTCCAGCGCTTACAATGTGCATAAATTCCTTTAGAAAAAAATTCCTTTGGTAGTCAGCGCACCCACTCACGCACCGCGTGGAGTACCTCTTCATCAGAACGGAACGTATTTCCTCCCATTGCGTCTTTGAGTGGTCAAAACATATGGAAATCACTTGGGGCAAGGTTAATTGAGTATGGTGGATGAGGATCTCTGATTGTTGCAACTGTTGTACGGGCAGTGTGGGGCCTTACATTGTCATGCTGCAAAAGGATACCTGCTGACAGCAAACCCACGTCGCTTTGATTTGATTGCAGGCCACAGATAATTTTTAGGAGATCTGTGTCTGATGCAATGGTGACAGTGGTCTCTCTAGGCATGTAATGCTCTAAAATTACGCCTTTTTCGCCCCAAAAGAGAGTCAGCATAACTTTCCCTGCTGATGGTTCTGTTCGAAACTTCTTTGGTTTTGGTGATGAGGAATGGCGCCATTCCTTGCTCCTCTCTTCGTTTCCGGTTGGTGGAAATTAACCCAGGTTTCGTCCCCAGTAACGATTCTTGCAAGGAAGCCATCACCTTCTCGTTGAAAGCGCCGAAGAAGTTCTTCACAAGCATCAACACGTCGTTCGCTCATTTCAGGAGTCAGTTGCCGTGGCACCCATCTTGGAGATACTTCGTGAAACTGGAGCACATCAGGCACAATGTGGTGTTCCGACCCATGGCTAATCTGTAAACTTGCTGCAATGTCATTCAGTGTCACTCGGCGGTTTTCCTTCACTATGGCTTCAACTGCTTCAGTGTTCTGTGGAGTCACAACTCGTTGTGCCTGACCTGGACGAGGAGCATCTTCCACTGAAGCCACACCATTTGCGAACTTCCTACTCCATTCGTAGACTTGCTGATGTGACAAACATGCATCAACGTACTGAACCTTGATTCGTCGATGAATTTCAATAGGTTTCACACCTTCACTACGCAAAAACCGAATAACAGGACGCTGTTCTTCCCTGGTGTAAGTTGCAAGTGGGGCGGCCATCTTTATACTGATACTGCGACGGTATGTGTGCATCTGCACTATGCTGCCACCTCCAGGCCGTTGTGCACGCTGTTTGTAGCACGCTTACCAAGTTATAGGATAACGGCGCGAAATTTCGGTTTGTTATTACAAATTTAAGGTTTTCATCTGACTCACCCCCGTATTAGACTGCTGGTAGCGCAAAATTCTGGTTAAACTAGCATAAAATTTGCAAAAAATATTCTGTTGACAAACATTTCCAGGGCATTGTTTCCCTTTTTTGTTAGTATGTAGGGTAGTGTTCTTCGCAGTTAGCTTTCTGAGGAAGGGGGTAATCAGTTGTATGAAATTAATAATGCCTTGAAAAGAAGTTATCAACAAACATGAAACAACCTACATATGATCTGACGATCAGCAACAAAATGAAATATTATTCCAAATTATTCGATGAATGCGAATTTCTTCACATCACCAACAACGTGTAGTGAGAGTCAAATGATGTTTCAGGCTTAAAGGGAGACGTATAAGACAACGATTTAAGGATATTGACTGCGATATACGAAGGTTGGGGTCGGGCCAGGAAGCGCTCATAGATATCCAAACTGGTTAAGACGACCATTTACGATAAGCGCGAAATCCCAGTCTGAGTCCCGGTCCGGTACAAATGTTCATATACCACAGTTGGGTAATAAATCTATACCCATTGTAGCCGATGTCATGGAATTCGCATTCAGTGACAGCGAATATTTTTGAATAAAAATGAAACAAGATCAATGGTGTGTAATCACATTAAATGAAGTAATACAGAGGAAAATATATTAAAAAATATGACAGCAACAATGCAATACTTTTGATATTTGCGTAGAAAAATAGCTGACAATGGCCGAAGTCAAGAGGATATAAAATTCAGACGGGCTACAACAAGAAAAACTTTTCTCAGACGTGAGCAATTTATAGGTGTAAATATAAATAAAAGGTTCAGAACGCCTTTTCTCGAAGTATTTGTAGGACATGGACAATAATCAATACCGTGAAAAGAACTTCTTGTGAAATATGATGCTACAGAATAATTATGGAGACGAATCGGATAGTAATGAGGTACTGAATAGTACTGGAGAGAAAACATCTTTGAGGGTCAACTGGATTAAAACAGAGTACAGGTTGATAGTACAAACTATGAGGGAATCGATGGATAGCTAATTTGGTTATGGGAAGCAGGACATCGGTCAAAGATAGTGCAGATACAGACCAATGCTGGACTACAATAAGTACGTTCAAGCAGCTGTAAGCTGCAGTTCTTATGCACAATATAGACATGCACGGAGAGATTAATCAAGAAGGGCTTGAGACTGTAGACTACGAACTGGAATCAAAACACAGATTTTTCAGGATCTTAGCCCAGAACTGGGTGGGAGGGGTGTTGGGTTCTTAGGGTACATGTTTTTTTTCATACGTATTAATTAGGCATATCGAATGGGTCGTTCTCTGCACAGACCCGACTTACAACTTGTTCTGCTTCCTTTAGCCTACCTTACCAGTTGTTTAGACTTAAGAATTTGGATTCAGTGTTATCTTTAGGGTAAACTGTGCAGGTTTCTGCGGGACATGTTGCATGTGTAATGAGCTGGCCTGATTCAGCACCCCTTGATTCTTCGTTTTACTTTGGCGTCATTAAAAGAGTGTGATGTGTATTTTCGAATTGTCGCAAGTGATCAGCTGTCCCCTGACCCAATTAAGCATTCCACTACGTGAAACGGAATCCTGCTAGCATCAAGAGATTAGCGCACTCGTAGCAGCGAAAACATCGAACATGGAAAGAGGCACGGGGAGCGCTACTTGAACTTCTGTTATACATTTATTGAAAGATACGTATTTTGTGTTGAACGTTTTTCATTATCGGAACTTATGGACTTCTCATGCTCGCAACTCATGTACGGAAAGGTTAAGAAGAATATATTCTTAAGCAAAAAATTAATCTCTGCACGTGGTTTATCGTTCCTCAGTGTTTGAAGGGAAACTTCTGAATCATCTCGTATTCTATTCAGCAGATAGCACTGGGCTGTGGTTACGTACACTAGTGAATTTCACCACGCGAAACTGGGAAAAGATAGATAATTAGTTGTTAAAATGATTGTAAATATTAAAACAAGTAAAGACAACATGAGCCATCTGTATGACGAAGATTCTTCTCTGCTTGGGATAACTATATGATTCAAAGGCAAATCGTAGTTACATTTTCACAGTGATCAGTGTAGTTGACGAGTGCAACGGCGCAAGGATGCAGAATACAATATACCGGCGAGTTGCAGATCGAAGAGAAACTGCAGTCTCAGCATCGAATTTGCCACAAAGCGTCATTTCAAATCTCTGGCGTCCCTTGTTAGGTACACTAACTACTCATCGTAGCCAAGTCCGAAGTAGATGGAAAAAAAAGGGTAGGCATGTGAATGCGAGCTGCGTCACACGCTGTTGATGCACTGTGCATTTCGGGATCAGGATATCAGCCGGGGGGGGGGGGGGGGGGGGGGGGGAGGGGGGAAGTGCTACGAAACCATTCCCCAGATCTTAAGGCTCATTTCTCGGGTCTGGGCACTTCCGACGATTGTTGCATGGCCATAAGGGCCCGCTGTCGCCACGCAGTGGACGTCAAATTGAGCTAATGACGTGCATATTGCAGCCTTCGTCACCGATGAATGGCAGTCAGCACTGGTGCATGAACCAGACGTCAGATGTGGACGCCCATAAACAGCAACGTTCTCTCGAGAGACGTTGAGAAGACCCTGTTGGTAGCCCCTTGGTTCATCTGGGCGGTCAGCTGCTCATCAACTGCAGGTGTATTCGGTCGTACACATCTCTGCAGTGTCGTTCACCCCTTTCGTCTATGCCCCATGGTGCACAACAGTTGCTTTGGTGCTAGTTTTGAATAGCATCGCTTTGCCATGCACGGTATACTTTAACAATGGATGCAGGTGAACAGTTTACAGGTTTAGTATTACGGAAAATTTTCCACCGTTGGCCCTAAAGCCAATGATCATGGCCTTTTTAAAGACAGATAAATCGCTCCGTTTGCACATTATGACAACGACTTCAATGCTTTCCGCGGCCTCCCGACATTCTTTATATACCCTCGACTGCTAATGCCGCCACCTGCCATTTGTGAATGGTCTTGCACGTTGACGTCAAAAAAAAAAAAAAAAAAATGGCTCTGAGCACTATGGGACTTAACATCTATGGTCATCAGTCCCCTAGAACTTAGAACTACTTAAACCTAACAAACCTAAGGACATCACGCAACAGCCAGTCATCACGAGGCAGAGAAAATCCCTGACCCCGCCGGGAATCGATCCCGGGAGCCCGGGCGCGGGAAGCCAGAACGTTGACATCGAACATAGGCGATTTCCACATTAATGTGACTGGAAGTATATGAAACAAAGGTCAACCTTACGTTGAGGTGCAAGGCACTATATCAACATCAACGATAAAGTCACCGTACCATCGAAACTGAATTTAGAAAGCTTCCGAGATCCGACCACAGAGCTGGACAATACTCCAGAAGCAGAATTCTTCAAGTTTCACATAACTAGTTTATTAACATTAATTAATCCCTGCTTAGTCTATCAAACACTACTTGTATGTTCATTTAGCGCACGACTCTACCATGTAATACAATCATCTACTCAAACGCTAAGCCACAACGCTCGCTTACGGAATTCGTAACATGCGTACCAGAGTTCTTGTAATCTTTGCTTATTGCAAGGATGTTTCTAACACTTTGGATCAGTAAGTTCCGACAGCGGAAAGCAGTACCACATTCGAGCAGTAAGTACACCCCAGAGGCTCCATCCTGCACCCAGGAGTGCTGTAGGCTGACTCCCAGATTTCATGAACTTCCAACAGCTTCCGAAATTGTGAACACACTGGAGCCCTGTAGGCTGCGACCATAGCATTCAGCCTGCATTGTGTCGCTTTCCTGTAGCATGTTTTCTTACTGTTAAGGTGAAACCAAACTGTCAGCTTCCGGTTGCCGACGATGTGAACACCTGTCGCAGGGTCCCTGGGGAAGTCTCTTGCAACTCAGATGAATGCTGGATAATCCTACGCTGACAATGTCTGTCGAATGAGATCCAAATAAACATGAAGTTACTGTCCAGTTAAGTACCAACTCAGAGAACTGCATCTTCGAATACTCCCCTCTACAGACTTGGAATTAATATGTTAGCAGCAAGTGCTATTTAAGTACGGTTACTTCGAACTTAATGGAAAACTGTTTCAACAATTAGATGGTCTTGCAGTGGATAATCCATTAGCGAACATTCCAGTAGACATCTTTATAATTTCATCAGAAAAATTTAGAAGTTATGCTTCTAAAGAATAAGGCATTCAGTCTTATTTGAGGTACGTGGAAAATATTTTGATCACGTACAATGGAATAAATGATGGAGTAGACCAGCTCTTGGAAATATTTGCAACTCTTCATGAGAAAATTACTTTCGCTTGCAAGTTGCAAATTTTAAAATCGTGGGATAAAATTTTCGAGTCTTTACAACAGATGACCGACTAACTTTTGGTAATTTTCGTAAAGCAATAAGCACCGACCACATCGCACGTTCGGATTCAACAAATCCTCAGTCCCATAAAACAGCTTCCTTTTATTCATCTGTTCATCATCGCGCTGCAGTCACAACTTTATCAACGGCTAAATTAAAAAAAGAAATTAATTTAATTAAAACAGCAGCCTGTAATAACAGTTATGTGCGCTCATCAGTAGAAAAGTTTTCGAAGAGAAAGCTAATAAAAGAGTCAATACTCTAGGTAATTGACGAAATGGGGACAATATAGGAATACTTATTTCAGTACCTTGTTCAGGAAACGTATGGTATAGGATTCAGCGTCTGTTGGTTAAGAAATATGCATGCAAAGTTGCCTTCTTCACGAATAAAAGTACACAAGAGAAAATTTAATACATCATTTAAAAACTTCAAACGAAATTTTACGAACCAATGGAGTTTACAAATTTGGTTGCGGTACGTGTCCGCGAGTTTATATCGCACTGGCCAGTAGAGCGTTTAACATAAGATGCAAGGAACATCTGTTAGGAAAGAAGGGTACCAGGTTATAATTCCACTTTGGTGCACCATTTGTTGACATTGGGAAACAATCCAAGAGGATTAGGGGAAAGGAAGATTCTACATGGAGAGAAGAAAGGGTGGAAGCTTGATGTCTAGGAAGAAGCTGAGATCCTTAGACATATGATCAGTAAATACACAACTACAGTTAAGAAACAGAAGCTTCCTTAACGCTTTTGAGCCGTTGCTCGAAACTGCATTATGGTTTGGCTCATGTTTCGTTTCACTTCAGTTTCGTAAGCTTTCTTTTCCATTTTAATTCGTGAACTCTATATTTACTTACCGACAGAACTCCAGACGGTACTGTTTCTGGTTCTGTAAGTTTTACATAAAGAATATTTTTCTTTTTTTCATACTGTAATATCGCATTAAAGTCCTTGTGTAATACTATTTTTATATCTAGCCACCACATATCTTCGTATTTAACCATTTCATTCATAGAGCTACGTACTGTCGTGCTTATTTTTCTTAAATATTATTTTATTCCTGTTATATTGTCTTTTATATTGTCCCTGCTTTTCATTATGCGCAATTTGTCTTGTTTAAAACACTTGACAACGTAACTACTTGCCACACGTGTATCTCAATGTCGGTTCTTAAAATAAGCTGTACCTGAGGAGTAATTCATGCAGTTTTATGCAGGACTTAATCTATGATTTCTGCTATTTGACTTGAGCGTTTTAGCTCATAATGTAAGCTTATAATTTTAACGTAATGTGAGTTAAATAAGTACATTTTTTATTCCATGTACATCAAATGCTGTTGTAATGTATTGGTTATTTTACATGTTTATTTTGTCGTATGCTTGAAACATTATAGGTGAGTTTATTCCTTCTGAAGAAGATACCTCTATTGTAGCCATTTGTGGAAATGAAACATAGACGATAAGCTATTTACACAAAAAGAAAACAGAAGCTTTCGAAATGTTGAAGATTATATGAGTAGAGTACGTAACTCACTGAAGAGCAAAAGAAATTGGTACGCCTGACTAATATCGTGTAGAGACCCCGCGAGCACGCAGAAGTGCCGAAACACAACGTGACATGCACTCGAATAATGTCTGAAGTAGTGTTGGAGGGAACTGACGCCACCAATCCTGCAGGATTGTCTATAAATCCACAAGAGTAGGAGGGGTGGTGGAGATCTCGTCTGAACACCACGTTACAAGTCATCACAGATGTGCTCAATAATGTTCATGTCTGTGAAGTTTGGTGGCCAACGGAAGTGTTTGAATTCAAAAGAGTGTTCCTGGGGCCACTCTGTAGCAATTCTGGAAGTGTGGGGTGTCGCATTGTCCTGCTGGAATTGCCCAAGTCCTTCGGAATCCACAATGGACATGAATGGCTGAAGATGATCGGACAGAAAGCTTACGTACTTGTCAGCTGTCATAGTCGTAACCAGACGTACCGGGGGTCCCATATCACGCCAACTGCACACGCGCCACACCATTATGGAGCCTCTACCAGCTTGAACAGTCGTCGACTGACATGCAGGATTCATGAAGTTGTCTCCATAGTCGTACATGTCCATCCGACCGATACAATTTGAAACGAGACTCCTCCGACAAGGCAACATACTTCCAGTCGCCAATTGTCCAATGTCGGTGTTGAGGGCCCAGGCGAGGCGTAAAGCTTTGTGCCACGCAGTCATCAAAGGTACACGAGTGGGCCTTCGGCTCCGAAAGCCCATATCGATGAAGTTTCGTTGAATGGTTCGCACGCTGACACTTATTGATGGCCAGGCACTAAAATATGCAGCAATTTGAGGAGGGATTGCACTTCTGTCACGTTGAACGATTCTCTTCGGTCGTCGTTGGTGCCATTCTTACGGATCTTTTTCCGGCTTCAGCAACGTCGCAGATCTGATATTTTACCAGATTCCTGACATTCACGGCACACTCGTGAAACAGTCGTGTGGGAAAATTCCCACTTCGTCGCTCTTCGGTGATGCTGTGTCCCATCGCTCGTGCACCGACTATAACGCCACGTTCAAACACACTTAAATCTTGATAACCTGCCATTACAGCAGCAGTAACCGATCTAACAACTGCGCCAGTCACGTGTTGTTTTATGCAGGCTTTGCCAACCGCAGCGCTGTGTTCTGCCTGTTTGCATATTTCTGTATTTGATTACGAGTGCCTATACCAGTTTCTTGTCGCTTCATTGAGATAAGGACGTACTAAATAGAATTGGGGGAACAAAAAATTTGTGGCACAACTTGACCAGAAGAAGGGATCGGTTGATAGTTCTGAGACATTAAGGGATCATCAATTTAGTATAAAATGGATGTGTTGGGGGTGAAAATTGTAGACAGAGACCAAGAGATGAGTGGAGTAAGCAGATTCAGAAGGATACAGGTTGCAGAAGTTATTCGGAGATGAGGAGACTCGCACATTAGAGAGTATCATGTATCATAACAGCCTCTAGTGGTGCTTTAAGGAAATGACTGGCTCTGTACGTAGTTTAGTGAAAGTTTAATTGCGGTATGTTTAAAATTGTGATATTGCAAATGTTTTCTTCCCATTCAACAGAAAGCCAGTATGTACACTCCTGGAAATTGAAATAAGAACACCGTGAATTCATTGTCCCAGGAAGGGGAAACTTTATTGACACATTCCTGGGGTCAGATACATCACATGATCACACTGACAGAACCACAGGCACATAGACACAGGCAACAGAGCATGCACAATGTCGGCACTAGTACAGTGTATATCCACCTTTCGCAGCAATGCAGGCTGCTATTCTCCCATGGAGACGATCGTAGAGATGCTGGATGTAGTCCTGTGGAACGGCTTGCCATGCCATTTCCACCTGGCGCCTCAGTTGGACCAGCGTTCGTGCTGGACGTGCAGACCGCGTGAGACGACGCTTCATCCAGCCCCAAACATGCTCAATGGGGGACAGATCCGGAGATCTTGCTGGCCAGGGTAGTTGACTTACACCTTCTAGAGCACGTTGGGTGGCACGGGATACATGCGGACGTGCATTGTCCTGTTGGAACAGCAAGTTCCCTTGCCGGTATAGGAATGGTAGAACGATGGGTTCGATGACGGTTTGGATGTACCGTGCACTATTCAGTGTCCCCTCGACGATCACCAGTGGTGTACGGCCAGTGTAGGAGATCGCTCCCCACACCATGATGCCGGGTGTTGGCCCTGTGTGCCTCGGTCGTATGCAGTCCTGATTGTGGCGCTCACCTGCACGGCGCCAAACACGCATACGACCATCATTGGCACCAAGGCAGAAGCGACTCTCATCGCTGAAGGCGACACGTCTCCATTCGTCCCTCCATTCACGCCTGTCGCGACACCACTGGAGGCGGGCTGCACGATGTTGGGGCGTGAGCGGAAGACGGCCTAACGGTGTGCGGGACCGTAGCCCAGCTTCATGGAGACGGTTGCGAATGGTCCTCGCCGATACCCCAGGAGCAACAGTGTCCCTAATTTGCTGGGAAGTGGCGGTGCGGTCCCCTACGGCACTGCGTAGGATCCTACGGTCTTGGCGTGCATCCGTGCGTCGCTGCGGTCCGGTCCCAGGTCGACGGGCACGTGCACCTTCCGCCGACCACTGGCGACAACATCGATGTACTGTGGAGACCTCACGCCCCACGTGTTGAGCAATTCGGCGGTACGTCCACCCGGCCTCCCGCATGCCCACTATACGCCCTCGCTCAAAGTCCGTCAACTGCACATACGGTTCACGTCCACGCTGTCGCGGCATGCTACCAGTGTTAAAGACTGCGATGGAGCTCCGTATGCCACGGCAAACTGGCTGACACTGACGGCGGCGGTGCACAAATGCTGCGCAGCTAGCGCCATTCGACGGCCAACACCGCGGTTCCTGGTGTGTCCGCTGTGCCGTGCGTGTGATCATTGCTTGTACAGCCCTCTCGCAGTGTCCGGAGCAAGTATGGTGGGTCTGACACACCGGTGTCAATATGTTCTTTTTTCCATTTCCAGGAGTGTATTTCACACGGTATACTATCTGTGCTTTTCTCACCCTACTCTATTTCTGTTTTCTTCGTTCCAGCTCATCGGTTAATCTCACGCTACTATTTCTCGTCATTTCTCTGACCGATCAGCTTCTTATATCAATTTGATCCCTTCCATATTGCTGGTATACGGTCGTGTGAGATGTCATTACGTAGATTCGCCAGGACCGTAATGAGCAATTGCTTCATACGATGTTAACAAGACCGACGTTTCTTCCATATATTCATTACTGTAGATATGGTTATTGACAATATTATTATTGCTATTATTATTATTATGTTACTACTGTACAATAAAATTATAGTGTTGACTCACTAAGGATGTCTGGTAAGATGTATTCTAGGTAGAGAGATAAAATTATTGCAGGGGAATAGCAACACGAACGGTAGCTACTACTTGCTGTTCCCGTATAAGCTGGATGAAATGCGCAGAATTCTTAATATATGACTCCGTATGGCCAACCAGGTTCCGTAATATGTGGGCCAATTAATCCCGTCGACAACCAGCCTCAAACGACAGCTTTCCTACTGAACATTAGGTACTCAATATACAGGGTGAGTCACCTAACATTACCGCTGGATATATTTCGTAAACCACATCAAATACTGACGAATCGATTCCACAGACCGAACGTGAAGAGAGGGGACTAATGTAATTGGTTAATACAAACCATAAAAAAATGCACGGAAGTATGTTTTTTAACACAAACCTACGTTTTTTTAAATGAAACCCCGTTAGTTTTGTTAGCACATCTGAACATATAAACAAATACGTAATCAGTGCCGTTTGTTGCATTGTAAAATGTTATTTACATCCAGAGATATTGTAACAAAGTTGACGCTTGAGTACCACTCCTCCGCTGTTCGATCGTGTGTATCGGAGAGCACCGAATTACGTAGGGAGCCAAGGGAACGGCGATGGACCTTAGGTACAGAAGAGACTGGAACAGCGCATTACGTCCACATGCTAACACCTTTTGATTGGTCTTTTTCACTGACGCACATGTACATTACCATGAGGGGTGAGGTACACGTACACACGTGGTTTCCGTTTTCAATTACGGAGTGGAATAGAGTGTGTCCCGACATGTCAGGCCAATAGATGTTCAGTGTGGTAGCCATCATTTGCTGCACACAATTGCAATCTCTGGCGTAATGAATGTCGTACACGTCGCAGTACATCTGGAGTAATGTCGTCGCAGGCTGCCACAATACGTTGCTTCATATCCTCTGGGGTTGCATGCACATCACGGTACACATTCTCCTTTAACGTACCCCACAGAAAGAAGTCCAGAGGTGTAAGATCAGGAGAACGGGCTGGCCAATTTAAGCGTCCTGCACGTCCTATGAAACGCCCGTCGAACATCCTGTCAAGGGTCAGCCTAGTGTTAACTGCGGAATGTGCAAGTGCACCATCGTGCTGATACCACATACGTCGACGCGTTTTCAGTGGGACAAAAAATGGTTCAAATGGCTCTGAGCACTATGGGACTCAACTGCTGAGGTCATTAGTCCCCTAGAACTTAGAACTAGTTAAACCTAACTAACCTAAGGACATCACAAACATCCATGCCCGAGGCAGGATTCGAACCTGCGACCGTAGCGGTCTTGCGGTTCCAGACTGCAGCGCCTTTAACCGCACGGCCACTTCGGCCGGCCCAGTGGGACATTTTCGAGCAACGTTGGCAGATCATTCTGTTGAAACGCGATGTATGTTGCAGCTGTTTGGGCCCCTGTAATGAAGTGAGGACCAATGAGGTGGTCGCCAATGATTCCGCACCATACATTTACAGTCCACGGTCGCTGTCGCTCTACCTGTCTGAGCCAGCGAGGATTGTCCACGGACCAGTAATGCATGTTCCGTAGATTCACTGCCCCGTGGTTTGTGAAACCCGCTTCATCGGTACACAGATAGAACTGCAACACTTTCTCTGTTAATGCCCATTGACAGAACTGCACTCGATGATTAAAGTCATTACCATGTAATTGCTGATGTAGCGACACATGAAACGGGTGAAAGCGGTGACGACGCAGTATGCGCATGACACTACTTTGACTCAGTCCACCGGCTCTCGCAATGTCCCGTGTACTCAAGTGTGGGTTCATGGCAACAGCAGCTAACACACCAACTGCACCCGCTTCTCCTGTGACGGGCCTGCTACGGACCCGTTTGCGTGCTACGATCATACCTGTTGCATACAGTTGGCGGTAGATGTTTTGCAACGTGCGGCACGTTGGGTGCTCTCTGTCCGGGTACCGTTCTGCATACACCCTGCAGGTTTCAGCTGCGTTGGTCGACACTCGCCATAGATGAGTATCATCTCCGCCTTTTCATAGTTCGAATGCACCATGGTCACAGTTCCTACAACACTACACTATCACAGACGTCTGGTAACACGGTGTACTATAGTTGGTCTGCGTGCGGAGACGAATGCAGAATAACAATAGCAGCAAGCGCTACATGCGGACACTGCGACAGCTAGACCAAACCACAACAGTGCACTACAGCCACACTCGTAAACGCGGTCGTCATCGTAAACATGTCCCTGCAGATGCTGCTCGCCGACCGTGGCCCGTGTTTGTTACAACACGCAACTGAACGTCGGAGGTTTCAAGCGTCAACTTTAGGTTACAATATCTCCGGATGTAATTAACATTTTACAATGCAACAAACGGCACTGATTACATATTTGATTATATGTTCAGATGTGCTAACAAAACTAACGTGGTTCCATTGTAAAAACGTAGGTTTGTGTTAAAAAACATACTTCCGTGCATTTTTGTATGGTTTGTATTAAACAGTTACAATAGCCCCTCTCCTCACGTAGGTCTGTGGATCGGTTCGTCAGTATTTGATGTCGTTTACGAAATATATCCAGCGGTAACGTTAGGTGACTCACCCTGTATTCTGGGCAGCAGCTCAGGGAAAAGTTTTGTTTTCGAGAAACTTAGATTAATATTTAATAAATGAATCTAAAAATATTGTTCAAATACAGTTCAGCTCAGACAATTTTGCGAGAACGTTCAATTGTCAGAATGTGTCAGCTAACAACAGACGAAACAAGTTCATCGCCGTTGTCGTTATTACGTTTAGACCTGATAAGCTGCTAACAAAATGTCCACCCCTCCATTTCTCTAAGTTTATTTTTCGGTAGCTAAGAGAGCTGTTGTCGGGCGGTACACGTGACAAACCTGACACAGTCCTGTATCCTCTCCCTCCTTCATTTCAACTGCTCGCCTGGCGCCCTAGCACCAGGCTTGCGTCCTGCAACCTCGCTTCCTAGCGTCTGCTAAGTCGAGTGGAAAAACTGAAACCTTGCGTCATTAATTTATTGTGCAGCGTGTGAGAGCAGGGCGCCGCACTGATCTCCTCTTCTCATTACGCTCTGACAGACATCAGGCAATGGAAGCCGAAAGCGGATTAATGATAGTGAAGAAGAGCGCTTTAACTGATTATAAAGCACTCCACTCAGCGCCAGTTCATTTGCGAACGTGAATGCGCACAATATACTTGTCCTCGAAGATAATTTATTTGACGTAGGCTGCTGGTAAGCCATCCAAAATGATAACTTGCAGACAGAGATGAAATTACATGTTAATGGTGGTCTGATTTGAATGACACCCATTGAACCTGCCTGCTTTCCAGGAGGACTCAGCTTCGAGCTATCTATTCTTCGGGTATCACCGGAACAAACGGAATGCATGTTGAGTGAAGGAGACTCTTTTACAAGGTAGGCAAATTATTTAATTACAGAAAACATGTTGTTAATCAGGCGTTAGACGCAACGCTAGAGCAACTCAGAGTCTAATACCGGGATAAGCCTTGTGGCCTGCGCATGTATAGCGTGGTTTCTGTAAAGCTGTAACGAGATGAATCTTACCTAAGTAACTACTCACATAATAATCTGAATAATGTCCGTTCCGATGACTGAGTGCATGGCGGTACGGTTGCTCAGCATGTTCGGTCAGAGAACTGGTTGGCCTCTGTAATAAAAAGCTGAGTGGAACGATCAACAAACCAACTTTAACGGATATCATGTGACGTCCCCAACGACCAAACCTAACGATCAACAACGAACAAAAATACAATAAATAAATAAATAAAAAGTGGTCAGCGTGATGGATTGCCGTCCTACGGGCCCGGGTTCGATTCCCGACTGGGTCGGGGATTTTCTCCTCTCAGGTACTGGGTGTTGTGTTGTCATCATCATCATTTCATCCCCATCCAGAGCGCAGGTCGCCCAATGTGGCGTCGAATGTAATAAAGCCGGGACCACGGCGGCCGGGCCTGCCCCGTAAGGGGACTCCCGGCCAATTACGCCAAACTCTCATTTCCATTTTTCCATCTGAATAATCATAATCGTAACAAAATATTTGTGTCTCCTCATTTACTGAAACTATAAAATAATACAACGCGTAGCAAGCAACATAAACCGCCTCCACAATGAATGAAACTTGGCAGTGAAGTATAACGTCATCAGTGTAATAACTGAAGAACAACGACAAAGAGCTACAAGTTTCACAGGAGGGAAATCGTATCAAATACTTTAAATTTTGACTGTAACTACTTCTGGCAACGACAAACTGATTGGTGATAATGATAGGACAGTCCATTGAATTCTTACTGAAATGAATGCATAACCGTTGCAACACAAACGTGGACTATGCACAATAACATACGTGACACACATCCAGTTGTTA
Source organism: Schistocerca americana (assembly GCF_021461395.2). Classification (NCBI taxonomy): domain Eukaryota; kingdom Metazoa; phylum Arthropoda; class Insecta; order Orthoptera; family Acrididae; genus Schistocerca; species Schistocerca americana. The sequence continues at coordinate 503,906,675 of NC_060121.1, read as the reverse complement.
GTTGCCTATATTTTTAACAGAAGGTGCTATGAATGAGCAGCAGGACTTTACAAGTTGGAGGTGAAGTCTACAATGCACAGGTTTTTGGAGCTCGGTCTATCGAAGCTCCCATCATTGGAACAGGTTCGGTCGGGTTCTCCGAGGTTGCTTTGCTACATGTGCCCCAATGCCCCCTCGCAAGGCTAGTATCCATTACCAGCTGCGATTACATTACATTACAGAGGGTCTAAACAAGGCGATGTACTTCAGGATAATATTATGGAAATGGAAGAGGATGTAGATGAAATGGGAGATATGATACTGAGTGAAGAGTTTGACAGAGCACTGAAAGACCTGCGTCGAAACAAGGCCCCGGGAGTAGACAACATTCCATTAGAACTACTGACAGCCTTGGGAGAGCCAGTCCTGACAAAAATCTACCATCTGGTGAGCAAGATGTCTGAGACAGGCTAAATACCCTCAGATTTCAAGAAGAATATAATTATTCCAATCTCAAAGAAAGCAGGTGTTGACAGATGTGAAAATTACCGAACTATCAGTTTAATAAGCCACGGCTGCAAAATAGTAACACAAATTCCTTACAGACGAATGGAAAAACTGATAGAAGCCGACCTCGGGGAAGATCAGTTTGGATTCCGTAGAAATGTTGGAACACGTGAGGCAATACTGACCTTACGAATTACCTTAGAAGCTAGATTAAGGAAAGGCAAACCTACGTTTCTAGCATTTGTAGACTTAGAGAAAGCTTTTGACAATGTTGACTGGAATACTCTCTTCCAAATTCTAAAGGTGGCAGGGGTAAAGTACAGGGAGCGGAAGGCTATTTACAATTTCTACAGAAACCAGATGGCAGTTATAAGAGTGGTGGAGCATGAAAGGGAAGCAGTGGTTGGGAAGGGAGTGAGACAAGGTTGTAGCCTCTCCCGATGTTATTCAATCTGTATATTGAGCAAGCAGTAAAGGAAACAAAAGAAAAATTGGGAGTAGGTATTAAAACCCATGGAGAAGAAATAAAAACTTTGAGGTTTGCCGATGACACTGCAATTCTGTCAGAGACAGCAAAGGACTTGGAAGAGTAGTTTAACCGAATGGACAGTGTCTCGAAAGGTGGATATAAGATGAACACCAACAAAAGCAACACGAGGACAATGGAATGTAGTTGAATTAAGTCTGGTGATGCTGAAGTAGTTAGATTAGGAAATGAGACACTTAAAGTAGTAAAGGAGTTTTTCTATTTGGGGAGCAAAATAACTGATGATGGTCGGAGTAGAGAGGATATAAAATGTAGACTGGCAATGGCAAGGAAAGCGTTTCTGAAGAAGAGAAATTTGTTAACATCGAGTATAGATTTAAGTGTCAGGATGTCGTTTCTGAAAGTATTTGTATGGAGTGTAGCCATGTGTGGAAGTGAAACATGGACGATAACTAGCTTGGACAAGAAGAGAATAGCAGCTTTCGAAATGTGGTGCTACAGAAGAATGCTGAAGATTAAATGGGTAGATCACATTACTAATGAGGAGGTTCAATAGAATTGGGGAGAAGAGGAGTTTAATGGCACAACTTGACTAGAAGAAGGGACCGGTTGGTAGGACATGTTCTAAGGCATCAAGGGATCACCAGTTTAGTATTGGAGGGCACCGTGGAGGGTAAAAATCGTAGAGGGTGACCAAGAGATGAATACACTAAGCAGATTCAGAAGGATGTAAGTTGCAGTAAGTACTGGGACATGAAGAAGCTTGCACAGTATAGAGTATCTGGAGAGCTGCATCAAACCAGTCTCAGGACTGAAGACCACAACAACAACAACATGGATATTGTACAATTCTAAAGCACAATTATGAGCTATAGTCCTTGTGAAGATATTCATATTCATCGATGGAGTAGAAGGTTCTGGCCAACTGGAAGTTCTTTAATTCACTCTGAAACCGACCTTTATCACTTATAAGTCCTTTGATATGCTCTGGTAAATACGACAAGCGTATGACAAGCAGCGTGGCTGTCAGCGACAGATAGTACCCACTCTTGATGTGCATGCTCTGCCCGCACGCATAAAACATTAACGATGACAATATCTAGAATCAGCATACCTCCATACAGCCACACGGTATTTAAAAGTAATTTACCCACAAACGGGTGATTTATTTTTGTTGTATGACGCAAAATAAAATGAATAAGTAGTGCTCTTTTAAAATGATCTGAGTTGTATATTTTTTGTTGTAAGAAATTAGTTTTGAGGAAACGGTTCATAGTAGATGGAATTATCGCCCTAGAAAGGCGCATACTCCAGAGTTATAGTTAATAAAACCAACTACAATGAGACCTCAAAATAAGAAAGGAATATCATGATGTAAGATGGCACTGCACAGTCAGGCTGTGCCAAGGACGTTTCCTTGAGCGGAGGCAACAGTCCTTGATTGTCCTATTGTAGTCTACTGCCTAGATGAGGCTGTAGTCATTCTCAGTAAGATGAATATGTAAGTGGCTTCACACTGTAATGGTCATCCTTCGGCTCTGTGACGCAACGATCTATTCTCCCAGGTTTTCGTTTCCAAACTTAACTTTCGGCGTTATTCAGCACTTCGAGATTGTAATATGGAGATTGCCCACCACACGGCCACGAACAACGAGGGCCCAATTGGGATTCTCTGAACAGACTGCGTGCATGTATTGGGAGATCTATGGACAATCTATGAAGCTATTTTCTATCTGCGACTGAACACTTGGCAATTACTGACAAGAACTGACGAACATCCCTATGCTCCACTGAGGACGGTGCTCGCATCTCGTACAGAACGGCAAAGAGAGCAGGAGAAGACACTCTAAAAGTAGTCCGTTACTGGCCCAAAACTATTTGCCTGTTTTGTCTAACGCAGTGGTATTGGCCTTTTCCTTTTATTCTGTTTTATTTTTCTGGAGTTAATCCAGTGTTTTATTAATAGCCTATTGCGTTACTTTCAACCGCGATTGTTTTTTTAATCCTTTCTTTTCAGATTTACTCTTCAATTCTTGTACCACTGTTGCTAATTTTTGTCTACTTAGTTTTATGAGTGATGTATGAAACCGGCCTGTTTTCTGCGAATCGTGTTTTCATACTAAAATAAAGAAAACTTTTAACATGTTGCTTGGGGTAGCATTTTTTGCTGAAGTCCTCGTTCTTCCTACAATATGAGACTCAAATTTGTTGCTATTACGTCATATTCTTACCAAATATCGTCACTGAAGATAAATGCTGGTTGATCGATAGCTTCCCATTATAAACTGCTTTCGTATTTGAAGCGAATCACCTCTTAAATAGTAGATCAACGATCAGTATTTCGGTATATCAATATTCGGTAAGTGTTCCCGCCATATTTGAAACTTGTAGAATTTACGGGTGGCCACCCAGGTCAAGTAGCAAGTTCTCTACGATATTTAGGCAAAGATTCTCGTTGGCATTTTCAGGTGGTACCTAATCAGTAACCACCTAAAGATGGCGACGAGTCTGAATAAATATCGTGAAGAAATTAGGACGTCACCCAAGAGGACACCAGAGAATTAAAGAGGTATATAGACGTTTTCAACCGATGCGTACAGACAAATCGGTAGTTGCTTCATCTTCCTGACCCATAAAGACGTGCTTAGGCCGTGATTCTGTTAACCAAATGTCACATTCAGAAAATACTCAAAGCTTTTGAACGAAACCAAGGTATTTCTATTTTTCGTGTAAAATAAATTAATACTGATGTGATTTTTGCAGTAGATGTTACGGTTACAATGATAGAAAACGGATAAGCCCTATACTTTATATGGTACGGAAAGGCATGAAACACACTTCGTTTCCTGACAGGTATAATTTTGTATTGTAGAAGTTGGTCTAATACCATCCTCCGTCTCTCAATATTGTCTATTGATCTTCAAATTTGTGCCAGTATTACAGGAGATGTAGTACTTAGTGTTTGCAAACTATAACTCAATATTTTAAACCTATTTTTTGTGCTAACTTGTGTACATTGTCATACAACATTTTAGAAAGGACAATATTTTCAATCTGAATTGTCATAAAATGTGTTTTATTCATCACTACGCCATTTTCAAGTGACAGCTGTAACAAAATAAACTGCTTACAGAGCAGTTCAACTTTAAGAACACTGTCTATTATTTGTAAAATTTTGTACTAATTTAGTTCGCTTCTTTTTTGGGGGCATTTTCACATTATGCAACAGAGGACTTCTCCACTATTTAGCAATTGTCCTGTATTTCCATTTACGAGCTTTCATGACCATTGCAGTCTTCCTCTTTCAGATCTCTCTTCCTCATCATTCGAGTTACTCCTGCTTTCCACGTTAATCTCGGCCGTCCATGCTTCCTTCTTCATGGTGACGACCATTCCAGGAATGCTTTCAGCCATCATTCTTGCTCCATCCGCCGTACGTGGTCATATCATTGAAGAGCTCTATGCTCAGTTCTCTGCACGACTGGTTGCTCTGTATCAATTATCTCTCTAATTTCCTTATTTCTTCTCCAATCTGCTCTGGATATCCTGGCTGCCCACCTTAATCCATCCATCTCTACTGACTGTACTCTCTTTCTCTGCCGCTCACCCAGGGTCCGTCCTTCTGCACCATACATTTTCCACCACTGTTTGCAGAATCCTCTTCTTTGTTTCTTTTGATACTGTCCGGCTCCACAGAACTCCATTTGGCACTTTAATTGCTCCTCTTACCTGCTGGATCCTGAGTTCCACATCTGCTTCACAGCTTCCCACCAGATGAATAATTGATCCTAAGTATTTAAACTGCTTTACAGCTTTAAAAGTTCCTTCCGGCAATGCTATGTATCTTCCATCTCCTCCTACTACTAGATATTATGTTTAACTCGTATTTGTTCTAAATCCTCCTCGTTCAAATACTTTCATTAACTTCTCATTTGTATATCTGACATCCTCTCTGCTTTGTGCTATCAGTACATGATCATCGCCAAATAATAATGTATACGTAGTACCATGTTGGAAAAGAAATCCCGTATATCCGCATGACTGATTCCACCGTTCCAGTATAAACTGCATGTATATTTTAAATATTACTAATAACCATTTGTGTTTGTGTGTGTGTGTTTCTGTGTGCGACTTGCCGGCTCGAAGAAACCATTCCAAGGTATTCACCATCAGTCACATTCAGTGATGGTACTAACAAATCTCTCCTCTATCCTAGCATCTTTTTATTTTCTTCTTAAAAAATTTATTTATATTTCAACCTTAAATTATTGTTATTTTGAAAAGTATATTTCTTTGTATGGTTTGTAGGTAAAACAAAAGAAAAGAAAACTGTAAAAAGATGAAAAACGAAAATTGTAAGATGTACGACCTGTTTTAAAATATTAGGTAACAGGTCTACAATTTGGGAACGGCGACATACTGCAGTCATGTCTAAGTCGTTTCGATGTTTGGAATGTCTCATACAATTTTCTTCCTACTTGAACTGCTGGGTACATTTGGTAGTATAGTCTGTTATGCTTCTACATCTATATATTCCATAGCCTCCCATAGTCGGTTGATGGGTACAGAATAATACGCTTTGTCTAAATCCACAAATATTACGAGGGCTATCCACAAAGTACATTACGTTTTGGAATTAAAAATAAATAAAGTATTGGAAATTTTTTTTGTTATATACAGATGAAAGCCAAACTTAAATACTACTTTTCTACGTAGTTGTCATTTAAATTAAGGCACTTATCGTAGCGATGGACGAGCTTGGAAATTCCTTCGTCGTAAAATTCGGCCGCCTGCGCCTTCGACCACGTAATGACTGTCTTTTGGGACAGAAAAGATGTGATTTTTGTGTATTTCCTGGAAAGAGGCACTACAATAAACTCTCAAAGGTATTGCCAAACTCTGCACAACCTCAGAAGAGCGATACAAAACAAGCGCAGGGGAAAGTTGGGCTCAAAGATCTTGCTGATTCACGACAACGCCCGGGCCTACACGACAAATGCCACTCGTGAAGTTCTCGAATCTTTTAAGTGGGAGTTGTTTCCTCATCCGCCGTACAGTCCCGACCTGGCACCGATCGACATTCACTTATTCCCAGCAATGAAGAAGTGGTAGGCTATGCACCGTTTTGATAACGACGCACAGCTTCAAGAAGAGGTAACTACGTGGTTGAAGGCGCAGGCGGCCCAATTTTACGACGAAGGAATTTCCAAGCTCGTCCATCGCTACGATAAGTGCCTTAATTTAAATGGCAACTATGTAGAAAAATAGTGTTTAAGTGTGGCTTTCATCTGTATATAATAAAAAAAATTTCCAATACTTTTTTTATTTTTAATTCCAAAATGTAATGTACTTTGTGGATAGCCCTCGTAAATGTACTTCCTGAACCTTAGAAGCAACCAAATAGTAAAATTTAAACAGTATATTTTAAATAACTTCTTCCCTTGCTTATGACTGTGCGTTATATTTTTTGTCACCGTCGTTTATATTATCTGGACTATCGAGAATTAGCCCCTAAGCAACTACAATGCTCCTCTTCCGTCGTAGAAACTATACAGGATGTTCTTAAATAATCTTTGGCAACTGATAGGATACACGTAACGTGTATCTACAGGACATGTGGCCTGTAATTGAAAAGTGTCATGATGATCTCTCCATTGCCAAAGATTCCGGAATAGTTCCCCATTCGGATCTCCGGGAGGGGACTGCCAAGGGGGAGGTTACCATGAGAAAAAGATTGAATAATCAACGAAAGGATAACGTTCTACGAGTCGGGGCGTGGAATGTCAGAAGCTTGAACGTGGCAGCGAAACTAGAAAATCTGAAAAGGGAAATGCAAAGGCTCAATCTAGATATAGTAGGGGTCAGTGAAGTGAAGTGGAAGGAAGACAAAGATTTCTGGTCAGATGAGTATCGGGTAATATCAACAACAGCAGAAAATGGTATAACAGGTGTAGGATTCGTTATGAATAGGAAGGTAGGGCAGAGGGTGTGTTACTGTGAACAGTTCAGTGACCGGGTTGTTCTAATCAGAATCGACAGCAGACCAACACCGACAACGATAGTTCAGGTATACACGCCGACGTCGCAAGCTGAAGATGAACAGATAGAGAAAGTGTATGAGGATATTGAAAGGGTAATGCAGTATGTAAAGGGAGACGAAAATCTAATAGTCATGGGCGACTGGAATGCAGTTGTAGGGGAAGGAGTGGAAGAAAAGGTTACAGGAGAATATGGGCTTGGGACAAGGAATGAAAGAGGAGAAAGACTAATTCAGTTCTGTAACAAGTTTCAGCTAGTAATAGCGAATACCCTGTTCAAGAATCACAAGAGGAGGAGGTATACTTGGAAATGGCCGGGAGATACGGGAAGATTTCAATTAGATTACATCGTGGTCAGACAGAGATTCTGAAATCAGATACTGGATTGTAAGGCGTACCCAGGAGCAGATATAGACTCAGATCACAATATAGTAGTGATGAAGAGTAGGCTGAAGTTCAAGACATTAGTCAGGAAGAATCAATACACAAAGAAGTGGGATACGGAAGGACTAAGGAATGACGAGATACGTTTGAAGTTCTCTAACACTATAGATACAGCAATAAGGAGTAGCGCAGTAGGCAGTACAGTTGAGGAGGAATGGACATCTCTAAAAAGGGCCATCATAGAAGTTGGGAAGGAAAACATAGGTACAGAGAAGGTAGCTGCGAAGAAACCATGGGTAAGAGAAGAAATACTTCAGTTGATTGATGAAAGGAGGAAGTACAAACATGTTCCGGGAAAATCAGGAATACAGAAATACAAGTCGCTGAGGAATGAAATAAATAGGAAGTGCAGGGAAGCTGAGACGAAATGGCTGCAGGAAAAATGTGAAGACATCGAAAAAGATATGACTGTCTGATGGACAGACTCAGCATACAGGAAAGTTAGAACAACCTTTGGTGACATTAAAAGCAACGGTGGTAACATTAATAGTGCAACGGGAATTCCACTGTTAAATGCAGAGGAGAGAGCAGATAGGTGGAAAGAGTACATTGAAAACCTCTATGAGAGTGAAGATTTGTCTGATGTGATAGAAGAAGAAATGGGAGTCGATTTAGAAGAGATAGGGGATCCAGTATTAGAATCGGAATTTAAAAGAGCTTTGGAGGACTTACGGTCAAATAAGGCAGGAGGGATAGATAACATTCCATCAGAATTTGTAAAATCATTGGGGTAAGTGGCAACAAAACGACTATTCACGTTGGTGTGTAGAATGTATGAGTCTGGCGATATACCATGTGACTTTCGGAAAAGCATCATCCACACAATTCCGAAGACGGCAAGAGCTGACAAGTGCGAGAATTATCGCACAATCAGCTTAACAGCTCATGAATCGAAGCTGCTTACAAGAATGATATACAGAAGAATGGAAAAGAAAATTGAGAATGCGCTAGGTGACGATCAGTTTGGCTTTAGGGAAAGTAAAGGGACGAGAGAGGCAATTCTGAATTTACGGCTAATAATGGAAGCAAGGCAAAAGAAAAATCAAGACACTTTCATAGGATTTGTCGACCTGCAAAAAGCGTTCGACAATATAAAATGGTGCAAGCTGTTCGAGATTCTGAAAAAAGTAGGGGTAAGCTATAGGGAGAGACGGGTCATATACAATATGTACAACAACCAAGAGGGAATAATAAGTGTGGACGATCAAGAACGAAGTGCTCGTATTAAGAAGGGTGTAAGACAAGGCTGTAGCCTTTCGCCCCTACTCCTCAATCTGTACATCGAGGAAGCAATGATGGAAATAAAAGAAAGATTCAGGAGTGGAATTAAAATACAAAGTGAAAGGATATCAATGATACGATTCGCTGATGACATTGCTATCCTGAGTGAAAGTGAAGAGGAATTAAATGATCTGCTGAACGGAATGAACAGTCTAATGAGTACACAGTATGGTTTGAGAGTAAATCGGAGAAAGACGAAGGTAATGAGAAGTAGTAGAAATGAGAACAGCGAGAAACTTAACATCAGGATTGATGGTCACAAAGTCAATGAAGTTAAGGAATGCTGCTACCTAGGCAGTAAAATAATCAAAAACGGACGGAGCAAGGAGGACATCAAAAGCAGACTCACTATGGCAAAAAAGGCATTTCTGGGCAAGAGAAGTCTACTAATATCAAATACCGGCCTTAATTTGAGGAAGAAATTTCTGAGGATGTGCGTCTGGAGTACAGCATTGTATGGTAGTGAAACATGGACTGTGGGAAAACCGGAACAGAAGAGAATCGAAGCATTTGAGATGTGGTGCTATAGACGAATGTTGAAAATTAGGTGGACTGATAAGGTAAGGAATGAGGAGGTTCTACGCAGAATCGGAGAGGAAAGGAATATGTGGAAGGCACTGATAAGGAGAAGGGACAGGATGATAGGACATCTGCTAAGACATGAGGGAATGACTTCCATGGTACTAGAGGGAGCTGTAGAGGGCAAAAACTGTAGAGGAAGACAGAGATTGAAATACGTCAAGCAAAAAAAAAAAATAATTGAGGACGTAGGTTGCAAGTGCTACTCTGAGTTGAAGAGGTTAGCACAGGAAAGGAATTCGTGGCGGGCTGCATCAAACCAGTCAATAGACTGATGACCAAAAAAAAAAAAAAAAAAAAAAAAAACAACGATACATAGCGAGCGGAGTGTAAATTATTATGAGCTGAATACGAATACACGTCCGTGCTTCAGGAATTAAAAGCAAAACGAGGTTTTCCTATTTCATTCGTCTCCTAGTTTTAAGCTGCGGAAACTATGTGAGTCTGATAATTAGTAGTAAATTTGTGACCAGCGAACCAATTGAAGACTGCATTTACACCTCACAAAGCACCTAACGGTGTTTGGCGGTGAGTACTTCAAACACTACCATAATATCCGTCCTGCTCTATTTCAGTTGTGATCATGCGTGGGAAAAACGACTGTCGATAAAAATTAAAGTCAGCCTCTATGATGTTTACGCGGTTTGAGTCGGAATAAAACCGCTTACATTAGAATTTATACGAAGTTACTCATCACGGTGTGTATAATGCCAACATTAGTGTGACTGCCTTCCAGCGCCGACCGCCGCGAGACGTGCAGGTAGAGAGTCAGTGAGGTACTAGAAGGTACCGACGCGGATGTAGAGTTATATCGACTGCAGTGCCGTGGAAAGCTGCGCCAGGTTTCTCGTTGAGGATCCAGCCTGATAGAGAGGTTCCCACAGATTCTCCTTTGGATTTAAATCTGAAGAGTTATATGGCCAGGAAAGTACGGTGAACTCATTCTGGTCCCCCTCAAACCACGCACGTACACTGCGAGCTGTGTGACTCGTTGTATTGTCCTGCTGGTACATGCATTCGTGCCTAGGAAAAACAAACTGCCTGTGGTGGTGGACATAGTCCCCAAGGATATATTCATACTTGTGTTGATTCATTGTGCCTTCCAGTATGACAAAATCACCCAGAGAATGCCATCAAAACATTCCACAGATTATAACGCTGTATCTTCGGGCCTGGATCGTTCCGAAGATTGTTGCAGGGTGTTTGTTCATCTGTCCGATAGAGCATAAAACGTGATTCATTTGGAAAGGCCAGCTGCCAGCACTCAGTGGATGTCCAGCTGCGGTGATGGCGTGAAAATTGCTCCCATCGTCGTCAATGGACAGCAGTCAGCATGGGTGCATGAAACAACATCTGCTGTGGAGGCCAATATGCAGCAACGTTCACTGAACGTTCGTTGAGGAGATACTGTTGGTATTCTCTTGGTTCACCTGGGTGGCCAATTCCTCAACAGTTGCACATCTATTGCCCCGCAGAGGTCTCTGTAGACATCGTTCACACCTGTCGTCTACGGCAATCTGGTGCGCCACATGTTGTCTGGGTGCCGGTTTTGGATGCACGATCTACTTTAACTACGGCGGCATGTGTGTTGTTTACAAACATGGGCGTTTCGGAAATGCTTCCAACCTAGGCCCGAAAGTATTTGATCACGTCCTTTTAGACATAAGATAATTCGCTGTGTTTCTGGGCTGTTTTCTGCGTCCCCCCGACACACTTTTTACGTCCTCCATTGGTAGTATTGCCACCTGCTGTTTGTGAGTGCTTACTTCACGTTGATGTCGAATATAGGCGATGGTCACTTTAACATGACTATGCATGTATTTTCTGAGTGTAATGTTATAGGATTCTGTTGATGAAACAAAGGTATCTATTAATTTTGTATCTGACTATGCAACAAACTTCAGATTGGTAACTTGCAGCTTGAATATCGATATGATTAGTGTTTAAGCAAAATTTTCGTTGGAGTAACGCCACCTGCATCCAGTAATGAGGAACTATTACGCAGTTATGTAGTGCATTTCTCATTCAGAAATCATTAGAAGGTCACGTTATAACTCGTATGACAGTGGTGGCCTATCGTGACTGCGGTTCATCATTCTCATCACACTTTCTGCTTGCCTTGGACGGATTGCACAGTTTTCATGAGAACATAGCGTCTATGCGATTTGGAGTTCCCTGTTCAGTAACATGTGGAGCGTAATAACTCCAAGCTACTGGTGGCTGAGAGGACAGATATTTTGTTCACTTTATCTTGCAGAGTCGTACTCCATGTGACGTACCTTATTTTGTCCTCTCGATCTTGGTGGGTCGTACACATTGAGTTATGAAATGAACTCATTTTAATCAACACAAGTACGCACAGGAACACTTCAGCGACGCCTTGTGAGAACGACAACCATAGTTTGTGGTTTCCATTGACAATGCAGGAGATGCCTACCAACACTGGGCACAGGAGTGTCACGTCGTCTTTTCAGACGAATGCTCGTTCTACACAAGACCTTCACAATGGACACATCCATGTTTTGAAACTCCGAGGAGAATGAATGTTTCCGTATTGTATTCTTCATAGTCATGTTAGCCCAGCGTAGGCCGTAGATGCAAGGACTGCCATTGGCTGCAGAACACGAACCCCTCTGGTTATCATGCTCGGTAATTTGGACAGTAGCCGTTCTGACGTGTTAAGGACAGTGGTTGTGCCCTATCATTCAGTTCTCTGTCACGTTATCTTTCAGCAGAATAACGCAAGACCGCATGTCCCTCACGTTGACTGACCTACAGAGGGCGTTCAAATGTTGCCGTGGCCAACACATTCTCCAGATAAGTCACCCACTGAAAACACCAGGCTATTTGTTGCTGAGAGCCTGGCACGCAGCCATCCGCCAGCCACTATGCCTTTTGAGCGCTAGAGAAGAGTTGAATCGCCATGACTGATGTATCAGTATCTGTTATCAGTATCTGTCGTCCAAGCTCAATTCGACCTGTCATTAACTAGCTTAGAGCCGTTGTTGCTACCAGAGATGGCAGCTCCGTGTACTATATGTCGCGCCCTGTATACCTCCAAATCATTCACAAATTCATGTATTCTTCTGAATATACTGCGTATCTCCATAAGTACAAGGGCGATCAAAAAGTTTCCGTTCGAAGGCCATACAGACCAGAATCGGTATGCCAGTCAGGCAAAATCGCCCTGAGCGTTGAGGTAATCATCCCACCGACACACCAGGTTGAACAGTGTGGACCGAAGGGCTGATAATAGCATGGGAGGATCTGGACTACAGGGCCGGTGCTCATGTGTCGCCAGTTGCACTTAATGTATGAGTCTGGACTCACAGATCGACCAGCATCTTGTGTCGAAATGCGAGCAGCACGGAACTTCGCGCGACATTCCACAACGGTGGTTTCCGACAGACACAGTTCTCCATCCAAATTCTTCATTCTCCAGTGTTTGACCTTCGGCAGCCAAGAAACGAATAACAGCACGTTGGTATTGTTTGGACGCATTTGGTAGTAATGTCGCCTTTATTCACGTTTCCGCATTTACCGCGCGCAGGACGAAAAGATGCCAATGCTACACTTATTCTTTGCCTGCATGTCGGTGCTTATTCACTGACGAGATAGGAGTCATGGGATACCGATATGCACATATGGCGATAGTATCGCTTACACAAGGTATATAAGGGCAGTGCGTTGACGGAGCTGTCATTTCTACTCAGGTTATACATGTGAAAAGCATCCCGAATTATGGCGGCACGACGGGAATTAACAGATTTTGAATGCGGAATGGTAGTTGGAGCTAGCTGCATGGGACATTCCATTTTGGAAATTGTTAGGGAATCCGTTATTTCGAGATGCACAGCGTCCAAAGTGTGCCGAGAATAACAAATTTCAGGCATTACCTCTCGCCACGGCCTTCACTTAATGACCTAGAGTAGCGACGTTTGCGTAGAGTTGTCAGTGCTAACAGACAAGCAACAATGCGTGAAATAACCCCGGAAATCAGTGTGAGACTTGCGACGAATTTATCCGTTAGGACTGTGCCCCGGAATTAGGCGTTAATAAGCTATGATAGCAGGTGACTGACGGGAGTGCCTTTGCTAAAAGCACGACATCGCCTGCAGTGCCTCTACTGGGCTTGTGAATTTATTCGTTGTGCCCTAAGCGAGTAGGAAACAGTAGTGTGGTCAGGTCTCTCCAGATTTCAGTTGGTGAGAGCTGATGGTAGGGTTCAAGCGTGGCGCAGACGACACGAAGCTATGGGCGAAAGTTGTTAACAAGACATTGTGCAAGCTGTAAAGGCGTGGACTGTTTTTACATAAAGTGGATTGGGCCCTCTCGTCCAACTGAACCGATCATTGACTGGAAATGTCCGGCTGCTTAGTTGAGTGGTAACGTGTTTACCTACCTTGCGGCGGCTCCAGGTTCGATTCTCGGCCGGGTTGGAGATATTCTCCGCTCATGGACTGGGCGTTGTGTTGTCCTCATCATTATCTCATCATCACCAACATGCAAGTCGCGCATTGTGGTGTCACATGAAACAAGACTTGCAACCTGGTGGCCGAACTCCCCCGAAATGGGCCTCCTGGCCATCAATGCCAAACGATCATTTCATTTTTCATTAACTGGAAATGGTTATGTTTAGCTACTTGGAGCCAAACGATGAAATTTTTATGGATGTCAATGCCCCTTGTCACCGGGCCACAATTTTTCGAAATTAGTTTGAAGAACATTCGAGAGAATTCGGGCGAAAGATTCGGCCACTCATATCGTCAGACATGCATCCCACCAAACGTTTATGAGACCTAATCAAGAGGTCAGTTCGTGCACAAAATCCTGCACTGGCAACACTTTTGCAATTATGGACGGGTATTGAGACAGCAAGGCTCAGTACTTTTGCAAGGAACTTCCAGCGATTTATTGCGTCCACGCCACGTGTATTTGTTGCACTACACGGGTCAAAAGGGGTCCGACAAGATGTTAGTTGGTATCCCATGACTTTTGTCACTTGAGTGGAAATAAGGAAATAATATCTGCTTCTGCCTAGGCGACCAAGACTACAGTGGAATATGGATGTCACTAGAATTTCTTAAAAGAATGTTCTAGCAGCTTTACACGCGTTTTGGTAAGTACTCAAACTGAAACACTGTGTCAGTTTGATGGAGGGCTGAAATTGTACTACAAAATTCACCTGGTGCCGTATTTGTATTGGTGTAGGAACAGCAGAACAGCACTTTTGTACACACTACCTGTTTTACTGTAGATATCGAGCAGTCAAGTCATGTTGATGAAGGCGACATGGGCCTTATCTAAATTTTGAATTCAAGATTTACATTTCTGAGAATAAAATTTCAAGGCACTCATTAAATACTGAAGTATATTACGGCTATAACAAATTCCTAGCAATGCTTTCCCAAGCTCTTCCCCTTTTGTATGGACTAGCCCAGCAGACACTCTTCCCTTATCAACAAAGTATAGCGTACTAATTTTTGAAACTGATGTCCCACATGAACCAGTGCGTCTCAGACTGGGGGAGCTACCCCTTGAGGTGCAAAATAGATGTTTCTGAGGGTTAAAAACCAAAAGAGTTTGATTGTATTTCGGTCATGAGACTACTCGTAAACTGTTTTCAGCCGGCCGAAGTGGCCGTGCGGTTACAGGCGCTGTAATCTGGAACCGCAAGACCGCTACGGTCGCAGGTTCGAATCCTGCCTCGGGCATGGATGTTTGTGATGTCCTTAGGTTAGTTAGGTTTAACTAGTTCTAAATTCTAGGGGACTAATGACCTCAGCAGTTGAGTCCCATAGTGCTCAGAGCCATTTGAACCAAACTGTTTTCAAAGGCTCATTACTATCATCACAATTTTTTATGAATTTAATATTTATGATATTAGTTGTCAATAAATACTTTTTCCTCAATTACTAGAATTAATGTGTGTCACAGTGCGATGGAGACTACAGCTTTCTCAAATAGTCCACCCACCACACCATGGCGCCAAAGAAACTGGTATAGGCATGCGCATTCAAATGCAGAGACATGTAAACAGGCAGAATGCGGCGGTGTTGTCGGCATCGCCTATATTAGACAACAAGTATTTGGCGCAGTTGCTAGATCGGTTGCTGATGCTACAATGGCAGGTTATCAAGAATTAAGTGAGTTTGAACATGGTGCTATAGTCGGCGCACGAGTGACGGGACACACCATCCCTGAGGTAGCGATGACATGGGGATTTTCGCGTACGACCATTTCACGAGTGTACCGTGAATATCAAGAATCAAGTAAAACATAAAATCTCGGCCATTGCTGCCGGAAAAAAATCCTACAAATATGGAACCAACGACGGAAGAAGAGAATCGTGGAACGTGAAAGAAGTGCAATTCTTCTGCAAATTGCTGCAGATTTCAATGCTGGGACGTCAATAAGTGTCAGCGTGCGAATCGTTCAATGAAACATCATCGATGTATACCCTTGGTGACTGCATGACACAAAGCTTTACGCCTCGCTTGAGCCCGTCAACACCGAAACTGGACTGTTGGTGACTGGAATCATTTTCCCTGGTCGGACGGTCCTCGTCTCAAATTGTATCGAGCGGATGGACGTGTACGACTATGGAGACAACTTCATGAATCCACGGACCCTGTATGTCAGCTGGGGACTGTTCAAGCTGGTGGAGGCTCTGTAATGTTGTGGCGGGTGTGCAGTTGGAGTGATATGGGACTCCTGATACGTCTGTATATGACTCGGACAGATGACACTTACGTAAGCATCCTTTCTCATCACCTGCATCCATTCATATCCATTCTGCATTCCGACGGACTTGGACAACTCCAGCAGGACAGTGCGACATCACACACGTCCAGAATTGATAAAGAATGGTTCCAGGAACTCTCTTCTGAGTTTAAAAACTTCCGCTGGCCACCAAACTCCGCAGGCATTAACATTATTGAGCAAATCTTGAATGCCTTGCAACGTGCTGTTCAGAAGAGATTTCTGCCCCCTCTTACTCTTACGAATTTATTGTCAGCCCTGCTGGATTCGTGGTGTCAGTTCCCTCTAGCACTCATTCAGATGTTAGTCGAGTCCATGCCACGTCTCGTTGCGGCTCTTCTGTGTGCTCGTAGGCGCCCTACACGATATTAGGCACATGTACCAGTTTCTTTGGCTCTTCAGTGTACGTAAGAAATGCTAAATGTCTCATGTGGGTAGTTCGTGCTACAGACAAGAAGTTGGTTCATTACTCTCTTCAATTAACTGACAGTGCAACACTACAATAACTACAGTTCCATACACAGTATTGTTATTATTATTTTTCAAGTGGCCAGACACAAAGCAATGGCAGCCTAAAGTTTTCCAATTTCTGCCATTTCCGAAGTATGGAGCCCAATGGTCAAGTAATTTTCAAACGGATAATACAGTCCTCACATTTGAACTCGGTTTGTTTCAAGTGGTGGTGCTGGGTGCATGTGAAGCGCGTGCCGCTAGGAAGAGGCGCAGTGGGTGCGAGACGTGTTTTGGTTCAAATGGTTCAAATGGCTCTGAGCACTATGGGACTTAACATCTGTGATCATCAGTCCCCTAGAACTTAGAACTACTTAAACCTAACTAACCTAAGGACATCACACACATCCATGCCCGAGGCAGGATTCGAACCTGCGACCGTAGCAGTCGCGCGGTTCCGGACTGAGCGCCTAGAACCGCTAGACCACCGCGGTCGGCACGTGTTTTGAAACAAGTGTATACCCTCACTGTGGATGGTTAGCTCCATTACCAGAGAAGAAGCTGTACGTAGCATAATCGATGCACCTTCAATTGCTTTATCACGCATTTTAAAACATACATTCATGTACACACATACGCATACACTCTATCCGAAGAGAACACGTGGAGAAGACATACGGCATACACGATTAATATTAGGTTGGTGCGTAAGTTGGTAGCATTTCTATTTTGCTTCTTGGTTATCTGCTTCCTTTGGGTTTATTTGTCGATTGTCATTTTCTGTTTGTAGTTCACTGTAGCTACTTGAGTTTACATATTGTCATTTCGTCGTTCAGATGGCTCTGAGCACTATGGGACTTAACATCTGTGGTCATCAGTCCCCTAGAACTTAGAACTACTTAAACCGAACTAACCTAAGGACATCACACAAATCCATGCCCGAGGCAGAATTCGAACCTGCTACCGTAGCTGTTATGCGGTTCCAGACTGAAGCGCCTAGAACCGTACGGCCACACCGGCCGGCTTGTCGTTCAGAGATAGTGAATGGAGCTATGGAGGCTATAAAATGGGAGTGCGAAGTGGAGCAATCGGAACATTTCCAATGTATTCTTTTGTTTGAGTTCAGCAGAGGCAGGACAGGAGCGGGGGCAGCGAGAACAATTTTCACCGTATCCGGCGATAATACCATTGTACATACCACGGCAAGAAAATGGTTCTCTTGCTTTGAGGGTGAACGTTTTGACGTTAGTGACTCTCCACGATCAGGACACCTTCGGTGTTTGATGAAGATCGTTTAAATGCATTAATCCACAATGATCAGCGCACTGCCACTGTATTCGAGAACTGGCAAATGTGGTAAACCGTAATAATTCCAGCATAATGTGACATTTTCATATAATAGTGAAGGTTCAAAAATCGGATGTTTGATTACCGCATGCCCTAAGCCAAACCAATAAATATCAGTGGGTGGTTATATGTGCATTGCGCCTGCTCATCATCAATTGGCATGTGAACAACACGTATCATTCCTGTCCTTGTTGTTATTGTTGACGAGAAGTTGTGTATTTATGCTAACATAAGGAAAAGAAAGAAATGGTTGAGTCCAATACAACGCTCACCTGCATTCTGCTAGACTGCCAAAAAACAGTATACGGGAGTTGGGCAGGGGAAATCATTCCGCACCCACCTTATTCACCTGATATTTCGCCCTGAGATTTTCACCTTTTCCGCGCTCTATCGAATAACGTTGGAGGAAGTTTCCCTCCGGATGAAAATGCGCTCCGAACATGGCTCGACAAGTTCTTCGCTTTAATAGCACTTGATATCTACAGTAGTTGAATCGAAAAGTTACCCTAGCGTTGGGAGACTGTTGTTAATAGTGAATGAGAATGTATTATTGATGACTAAAGTGTAGATTATGTATACCTGTTGTCTTTATTAAACTTACAGAAAAAAGCTACGAATTTATGAACCAACCTAATAGATGCGAAGGTAGATTTTGACTGTGATAGCAGTGAAAATAAAACAAGGAGCTGAATGAATTTGGATTATGATTTACGATGAGCATTCACTGAGAACAGCGTATATATAGAAAAGGATGTCAGACAGAAGGTAGGTAAATAGATATATTCCAGGTTAACGTCCCTTCGGCGAGGTCATTAGGAATGCAGCGAAGTTGGGAGTGCGGAAGGATTGGGAAGGAGACTGGACGTGGTCTTCTCAAAGGAACGAGCCCAGCATTTGCCTGAAGCGATTTAGGAAAATCACGTAAAACCTAAATCTCAACGTCCGGACGTGGATTTGAACTGTAATCCTCCCGAATACAAATCGAGTTTGCTAGGCACTTCGCCACCTCGCTCCGTGTTATACATAGGCAATACTAATACATCATTTTAAAAGGTAAAATTTTGAAAGAGAACTCTTTTTAATTCTAAAGTTTACTTAGGCACTGAAGCTTGTGACAGTGGGGGAGCGCAGCATATTTAACGTTAATGGTCTAAGAAGGGATGGGGGCCACTGAGTTACACGCACTCTGAATTCTCTCATATTTTCATTATAGACTTACTTGAGCATTTTAAGGACGATACATTTCACAGGCCGTTACACACACTAATAATAAAAGACCTTTTCCTAGAATTTCGTGGTTTTGTTTATGTTCACCGCCCTCTGAATCTCTTAGATTGTATAGATTGTTCACTGAACTTTAACGCTGGGAGAGCGCTGTTTAACTTACAGCAGTTACTTATTTTCTGTTGCAGATGAACCAGCTGTGCCGCGTGTGTGGGGAGCCAGCAGCGGGATTCCATTTCGGTGCCTTCACCTGCGAAGGCTGTAAGGTAAGTTTCAAGGTGACGTGTCAGACAGAATCTTGACTGGCGATCAGTTTTTGCCATATTTCAGTAAGATTTTTTTAAATTCACTGGCTTCCTTACCGCTGGGTTTCCACCTCCGACTTAGCAGTGATCTCAGATGTGACACAAGGTGAAGCAGTGGCGTAACGTTCCTAATCATCAGACTGCACTACCACGTCCGGATGAAATGAGCCGTATCAGTAGTTCGACATAGAATGAAAACATTTCGCACTATTTATGGTGATCCATGAATCGAGAAGCGAAAGAAACGTCCCTTTTTAATTTTATTCTCTCCCTGCAGCGCAGTACTGTGTTAGCGCTACAATATCTTCATTGACTCATGGTCACAAAAAAAGGGGGGGGGGCTATGACGATATCCGAGTGGTATACGTCTTTCATCCTTTATGTAGGTTACATGTGGAATCTGATCATGTCTGTTACCTCTAAAACGCGTAACTATTGTGTCCACCGGTTACTTGCAGTTCCAGAATATCTGATCAATTGCAAACACCGAAACGCGTAATATTGGATTAATAGAATCATTTTGCATTCAGTCAATGACTTTTCCCTATTCAGCATTTTTGCAGGCTACGTATATTGTGTAATATGGTCATATGCCTCCTTCGTGACTTTATGCCACGGGTATATTTTACCTAAGGTGTAATTTAAAATTACAGAAATGAAGACCGAAGCTGAAATGAATTTAGGCTACATGACAAATTAATTTTCAATATACAGTTTATTTAGCAGCACAAAATCATAAATAACTCTCGTGAATTTTTAGGCAAAGGATTTATTCCATCTATAGAATGTTCCCTAAATCGGCTCAATACTGCACTGGTTCCAAGTTATTGTCCTTTATGATCAAGTTTTCGGTTAAGTCCATCGCTGATAACGCGAGAAATGAGTTGCTGAAATAGTTCCGCACAAGTACAGCTCTTAATTGAGAACGTAACAGAAAAATGTCACACTCAAAGTGAGCGTCCAAACATAATTCAAAGGCTGTAAAGGACTATTGACTCCACCGTAAATTTATAAGTCGGCAGAACTTTAATTCGGAAATTTACCAATTGCAGAAATCTCACTTTGTGAATATGTTACAATCCGCAAAAGGATTTACCTACCTGGTTTTATTGTCGAGCAAAACGGCACAGTTAACCTTTTAAAGTTCGCCATACTTTACTGTTCATGTCTGCCTTCATGTTATCTATATAGGTGCTAATGCCATTTTAAATTTGGGCACAAACGTCTCCCTGCAGCAGTATCCAAATTCTTTTATACCGTTTAGACTATACAAGAAACATTAACTCGCAATTTATAACGTGAACTCTTCTGCTGGTCCGTGTCTGAGTAAACTAAAGTGGGTTTGTGGGTCTGCCTTAATGCAAACACTTTTTATTTACACCCCCAAACTAGTTTCAGCGAAATATCACCGTGATCAGTGGGTTTTTTATTCTTTTTACTCTAAACTTTTTGCATAATTTTCGTAAATAATGGCAACACACGCATAAAATATGCAAGTTTAAGTAAAAAAGAGTAAAGAAACCCACTAATGATGGCTGTATTTCGCCGAAACTAATTTGGGAAGTAAATAAACAGAAAGTGTTTGCATTAAGGCCGATCCACAATCCCGTATTAAATCACAATACACCAAATGAGAATGCTGCTGTGCCAGTCAAAATAGTACCAACAACGTAATTAGTATCAGCTATTCTAGTAGGAACATAATTATTACTTGTCGCTTAAGGTGACCTTATTATAGAATAAAACCTCTCTTTTTCAAATTTGCCCTCGTTAGGAATATGATATTCTGAAGGCATTCTGCATTAAGATGCATTTGGTGGACTGTGAATTTACCTGTGTTGTACTATTTCTCTATAATTAAGGTAATTAGGGCTACAAAGTTAACAAATTCAATAATTATACGAAAATCATACAAATTTATTACTATAAAGCTGTACTACTATTATAGTAAATTAATTCTACATCACACTCCTTTTTATCCGTGTGTCTGTTATAATTACTTGAGAGTTAATGAATAATGTTCCGTAGTGGCATTCCACGTTTGACAACTAATTACTATATTCTATGGAAATTATCGCTGCAATTATTCATAAGTGCCTGAGACGCATGATCCATCGACGCCTTGCTGCCAGTGGTGTCAATTTCTGTTTAACAATTACCTGATTATCCATGTTAAAGAAACTTGAATAACTACTGAAGTATTCGGTAGATCGAATAAGCCTTTGCAACAGGCTGGTTTCTAATGGCGTACTTGATTTCGTTTTTGTATGTACTAGTGTAGAGAGGATATAAAATGTAGACTGGCAATGGCAAGGAAATCGTTTCTGAAGAAGAGAAATTTGTTAACGTCGAGTATAGACTTAAGCGTCAGGAAGTCGTTTCTGAAAGTATTTGTATGGAGTGTAGCCATGTATGGAAGTGAAACGTGGACGATAACTAGTTTGGACAAGAAGAGAATAGAAGTTTTCGAAATGTGGTGCTACAGAAGAATGCTGAAGATTAGATGGGTAGATCATATAACTAATGAGGAGGTGTTGAATAGGATTGGGGAGAAGAGAAGTTTGTGGCACAACTTGACTAGAAGAAGGGATCGGTTGGTAGGACATGTTTTGAGGCATCAAGGGATCACAAATTTAGCATTGGAGGGCAGCGTGGAGGGTAAAATCGTAGAGGGAGACCAAGAGATGAATACACTAAGCAGATTGAGAAGGATGTGGGTTGCAGTAGGTACTGGGAGATGAAGGAAGAAGCTTGCACAGGATAGAGTAGCATGGAGAGCTGCATCAAACCAGTCTCAGGACTGAAGACCACAACAACAACAACATGTACTAGTGTTGATTAACAGAAATTTTGTGTATTGTCGACTTTCCACCACCTGTTTGTATAGTTCGCTGCTTACCATCCCTGTCCGAATAACAAGCGAGACGTACACATAAATGAGGCCAGCTTACAACCGTACCACACTACATGTATGGTCAGTCGATGAGATATGTGTACAATCATTTAAGGTCACATCGGAGTTGGTTTTCACTAACACTGTAGTTGAGTCGACATAAGTTGATGATTGTCCGCAGCTCATGGTCGTGCGGTAGCGTTCTCGCTTCCCGCACCCGGGTTCCCGGGTTCGATTCCCAGCGGGGTCAGGGATTTTCCTGCCTCGTGATGACTGGGTGTTGTGTGATGTCCTTAGGTTAGTTAGGTTTAAGTAGTTCTAAGTTCTAGGGGACTGATGACCATAGCTCAGAGCCATTTGAACCATTTGACATAAGTTGATCCCTGACAGTTGCAGTGGGCTGGGCAGCCCTGTCTCAGCTAATACCGTAATGCCCTTGTGTTAACGTGCCTATGTCAACGCCTCGTTGTTGTCACAGCTCTGTAGACGACTACTGTTTTCACCTGCAGCCGTCAGGGCTTTCAGTTGAAAGCTGACAACAGCGCTGCGAGCTGTCAGGGATTATCTTACGCCGCCTTGGTTATAGTGGGAGCCAATCGTCAGAGGCAGCCTACGTGTATCACAGTGCTATGAGCTGCTGTTTTAGGTGATAAGATTTGCAGTGAGTGGAAGTGGGTTGGTGTATGTACATTTATGTGTCAGATCGTGAAATACACTTCGGAACAAAGTTATACGTTCACTTCTTTGAAAGCCCTTCATTAACTCTCATTTCAACGAAGAAATTCGAAATCTGGCTTGAAGGTACTTATGAATTCCTCTGGAAAAAGGTGTTCTGAGAAGGAATGTGGGACTGAAACGGTGAATTTTCAAGAAATGGGAAATTGCGAAGGTTTGCAGTTAAGCGAAAAATAGGTCGATTTTCAGGCCTTCATTTGGTATGGAAGACGTAAGGTTAATTATAGTTGATAGTGTGTGAAGATCTCAGGTATTAATCTGTAAAATACGATGATTGAAATTACTTTGGAAACAGGCATGGAATGTGTGTAGATATATGATATGTTGCAAGTGATATTAAAGGCACAATTGTAACCCGAAGTGCAAAGTCTGTGGGGTACAGCTAGTTGGATTAGTTTATTCGGAAGGCAAAGAACAATGGATTTATTCTACTTACTTGAAAATATGTGGTAGAGGGTACAGTTTGGTGAGGGCAAACGGATACAGAAGGCGGGGCAGAGTGCACAACGTGGACGGATTTAGAGACATAGTAGTACAACTTGGATGGACAGAGATTAAAGCAACACTTTTGTTGGTAAGATGGTACAGACGAGGGAGTTGTAGATATATATGATAGTCGACGGGGTGTCCTAACGCTTGGCTGGACAGAACTTTTGGCATTTCTCATCTATTGTGAGCTTGCTTGCCTTTGGATGGTTAGCATGTGAGGGGTCCATCTCACATTTTTATCAAGTGTTACTCCAAGAAATTGTAGTGATTTTATTATATGGATGGTTGTGGACTGTGATATAGGGATTTCTAGTCCTGAAAGCGTGGATCGTTTTCAGTGATCCAATTAACGTTTTAGCAGTGACGGAAAGAAGCACCTGTTTGTCATACACTACTCCATGGGCGTACACAGCGAGGGGCAGGGGAGGGGGCAGCTGCCCCCCCTAGAAAATATTCGCAGTTTTTCACTAGTTTACTGTTTTATATAATAAGAAATGCTGCATGTTTTCTCGGATTGTACAAGTGCATTCTTGTATTTAAAATGTTTATTAAAAGCAGTTTTTCACTGGTTTACTGCTTTATTTAATAAGAAGTGCTGTATGTTGTCTCGAGTCCTTGTTTCCTGGGACTAGCATGGCCTGCCCCCCACCCCCTTAGTTCAGATCCTGGGTACGCCCTTGAACTACTCTTAAGTTTTCCTTTCTCATAAATGCAGGGAAGACTTTCGTAACTAGGAGCATACGGTCCTGTGCTGATTTCGGACTCTTTATTGATTACTGTCGTGTTAGACGCCTTAATTTCTTCACAATACAAGAGAACCCATTTCTAATACCTGAAACAACAATGCTTCCTGCCCTCGTCTGTAATAATAATAATTTATTTACACTATTGGCCAGTTTAGTCTATTATGCCATTTTCAAGAGGTAAGCTCGCGTTGGCTGAGCTATAATTCGTTTATGTTTCATCGAGAAGGTCCCACAAGGTGCAAAATTTTTGAAATTATGACATTTTTCGCCTGTAATTGAAATAATTATTTATTTGTGTGGAAATCAGATTGTGGCGTTTCAGAAATTTTGACTGAGTGTGGTGATTGGTTTATGGCCTAGCCAGACATTAGCTATCTCTTGAAAATGCCGTAACAGGCGTTATTCGCCAACAGTGGAAATTTATTATTTATTTAGCGTGTGGCAAGTACCACATTACACAAGAAGACATTTTTCATTTCACAATACCTGTACACGTATTTTACACAGAAAAATATTGGTAATTATGAATTAATTAAATGTATACTATTTAAAAGCACAGTAGGTCACAGCCATATATCGGACCGCTGAATAAATTCAAGTGATCCCTCTGCTGACTTCTTTAACTCTGTAACTCGGATAGTCAGGAAAGGTTCGTTTTGGGCACCCACCTATATCCGAGTGGCTTTCAATCAGTAGTGCAACACTTTTTTTTTCTGAAAGCAGGTTGGTTTTAGTCAGGACTCCAATACATTATACAGGGCTATTACAAATGATTGAAGCGGTCTCATAAATTCACTGTAGCTCCATTCATTGACATATGGTCACGACACACTACAGATACGTAGAAAAACTCATAAAGTTTTGTTCGGCTGAAGCCGCACTTCAGGTTTCTGCCGCCAGAGCGCTCGAGAGCGCAGTGAGACAAAATAAAGCGTATGCCGTGCTTGAAATGCAGTCACATCAGTCAGTCATAACAGTGCAACGACACTTCAGGACGAAGTTCAACAAAGATCCACCAACTGCTAACTCCATTCGGCGATGGTAGGCGCAGTTTAAAGCTTCTGGATGCCTCTGTAAGGGGAAATCAACGGGTCGGCCTGCAGTGAGCGAAGAAACGGTTGAACGAGTGCGAGCAAGTTTCACGCGTAGCCCGCGGAAGTCGACGAATAAAGCAAGCAGGGAGCTAAACGTACCACAGCCGACGGTCTGGAAAATCTTACGGAAAAGGCTAAAGCTGAAGCCTTACCGTTTACAATTGCTACAATCCCTGACACCCGATGACAAAGTCAAACGCTTTGAATTTTCGGCGCGGTTGCAACAGTTCATGGAAGAGGATGCGTTCAGTGAAAAACTTGTTTTCAGTAATGAAGCAACATTTTTTCTTAATGGTGAAGTGAACAGACACAATGTGCAAATCTGGGCGGTAGAGAATCCTCACGCAGTCGTGCAGCAAATTCGCAATTCACCAAAAGTTAACGTGTTTTGTGCAATCTCACGGTTTAAAGTTTCGGCCCCTTTTTCTTCTGCAAAAAAAACGTTACAGGACACATGTATCTGGACATGCTGGAAAATTGGCTCATGCCACAACTGGAGACCGGCAGCGCCGACTTCATCTTTCAACAGGATGGTGCTCCACCGCACTTCCATCATGATGTTCAGCATTTCTTAAACAGGAGATTGGAAAACCGATGGATCGGTCGTGGTGGAGATCATGATCAGCAATTCATGTCATGGCCTCCACGCTCTCCCGACTTAACCCCATGCGATTTCTTTCTGTGGGGTTATGTGAAAGATTCAGTGTTTAAACCTCCTCCACCAAGAAACGTGCCAGAACTGCGAGCTCGCATCAACGATGCTTCTGAACTCATCGATGGGGACATGCTGCGCCTAGTGTGGGAGGAACTTGATTATCGGCTTGATGTCTGCTGAATCACTAAAGGGGCACATATCGAACATTTGTGAATGCCTAAAAAAACTTTTTGAGTTTTTGTATGTGTGTGCAAAGCATTGTGAAAATATCTCAAATAATAAAGTTATTGTAGAGCTGTGAAATCGCTTCAATCATTTGTAATAACCCTGTATTATTCCGCACTCTCTTGATTACAATGCGACGGTCTTAATCTACCTTACATGGAGGGCCTGTATGCCTCCATGGCGCCATTGCTGCATCAGTAACCTCCCCACCATCCACATACTGCTTCGCGCTGAGTGCATCCTTCATTGGGCCAGACAGATGGAAGCCGAAACATGTGAGATTCGGGCTGTAGGGTGGATGAGGAAGAACAGCCCAATGGAGTTTCGTGAGCTCCTCTTGGGTGTGCAGACTTGTGCGAGGCCTTGAGTTATTATGAGAAGGATGAAGTTTCCTGGAATTTTTGTTGTGACGATCAATCTGAAGCCTTTTCTTCAGTTTCCTGAGGGTAGCACAATACACCTCAAAGTTGATCGACGCATCGTGAGGGAAGACGTCAAGCAGAACAACACCTTCAGAGCCCCAGAAAGCTGTCGCCATGACTTCACTGGCTGAGGGTGCGGCTTTGAACTTTTCCTTCGGGGGATAGGTGGTGTGGTGTCACTCCATGGATTACCGTTTTGTTTCCGGTTCGAAGTGATGAACCCATTTATGGACGTCCATCTTATTGCATGGACGATGGACTTGAGAAAAAGTAACACCAAAGCTGTAACTTGAGAATGTCTTTATTCTATGACACGACTAGTTTTGGTGGCACATTATCGCCATCCTGGGAAGCCACCAGTGCCAAAAGAGTATTTCATTTCCTCCGCGTGTTTACTGTAGGGTTCTTGTTACTTGCACTCATGGGCTAGGAGTCTATACGCGACACCGTGTTTGTCTCCAATGTCATTTTGAAACCTAAGTATAGCGCCGTCACCTATTGGAACTTCATGAAATAAAAGGGGCTGAATCGAGAATATTCCACGACGTCCCACAACAAGTTCTACCTTTTCTAAACCGAATATGGGAGATCTGTTGCAGTACCTATTGAATGCCCATCGTATATATGACACACTGAATATTTTGTCGTTTCGCAGCACTATCACACCTGGGCGATGTTGTTAATCCAAATTTATAAATTCTACTCTTTGTCCATATTATTTTCAGGGAAGGTCAGATCTTGTGGTGCTGTTCAAAACCTGGTGGCTTGGACGAGCTGCAGGACGTAGCTTTCTTCTGCCGTATTTCTCTTCATCGGTTGTTACTCTGTTGTCCACCAACAGTTTTGCACATTTTATACGTGGATGACGGAAGTGAAGTTTGTTTCTATTGAGTGCAGAAATGTTCTCTTGTATAGGAATATAAGGATCACCAGCTATGTTTGTAAATTCCCACTTGAGAGCAATTCTCGCCACAAAAATGGGAAAGCTGTATGTCTGAGAACAGACAACCAGAAAGCAGGAGAGCTTTTCATTGTTCCTGTGACGATGTGCGTAGTCTGGTTGAGCTGAGTGTCGACGAGGCCGTTGATCGAGACTGCACAGCGTACACCAGCTCAAGAGCAGAAGTCAGTGTTGGAGATGATGAATCCCATATCGAACCACATAGTTTCTGCAACACGTTGGTTCTGGTTTTCATCTTTGCGGCAGAAATTAATAATCAGTGTAGTCGATGACGGAGAATGTTGTCAACCAGAAAATGAAATACCCCTGTGGAGTTGATGGCCGGGAGTCCCCACCTGGGGACGTTCGTCTACCGACTTGCAAGTCTTTTCAATCGACAGGTCTTTGGGAGACCTGCATTTCGATGATGACTATGAGGACAACAGAAGACTCAGTTCCCGAGACAAGAAAATCTCCGACTCGGCCAGCTGTATGCCAAACAGACGCCCTAACCACTCAGCTACGGTGGCCCACTGTCTATTAGAAATTGTGAACGATTGTGGTATACACGAGAAACAAAGTAATCCACATCTAATTCGCCAACTAAAATTGGGCTTTTATCTGAAGAGTTGCTTAGGACCGAATCTATAGGCTAAGACAGTTTCTGCGACGGAACTGCAGGGTGGTTGTAATTTAACTTTCTACATCTACATTAATACTCCGCAAGCCACCCAAAGATGTGTGGCGGAGGGCACTTTACGTGCCACTGTCATTACCTCCCTTTCCTGTTCCAGTCGCGTATGGTTCGCGAGAAGAACGACTGCTGGAAAGCCTCTGTAAGCGCTCGAATCTCTCTAATTTTACATTCGTGATCTCCTGAGGAGGTGTAAGTAAGGGGAAAGCAATATATTCGATACTTCATCCAGAAACGCACCCTCTCAAAACCTGGACAGTAAGCTACACGGCGATGCAGAGCGCCTCTCTTGCAGAGTCTGCCACTTGAGTTTGCTAAACATTTCCGTAACGCTATCACGGTTACCAAATAACCCTGTAACGAAACGCGCCGCTCTCTCTTCGATCTTCCCTGTCTCCTCTGTCAACCCGACCTGGTACGGATCCCACACCGATGAGCAATACTCAAGTACAGGACGAACGAGTATTTTGTAAGCCACCTCCTTTGTTGATGGACTGCATTTTCTAAGGACTCTCCCAATGAATCTCAAGCTGGCACCCGCCTTACCAACAATTAATTTTATATGATCATTCCACTTCAAATCGTTCCGAACGCATACTCCCAGATATTTTACAGAAGTAACTGCTACCTGAGTTTGTTCCGCTATCATCTAATCATGCAATAAAGGATCCTTCTTTCTATGTATTCGCAATAGATTACATTTGTCTATGTTAAGGGTCAGTTGCCACTCCCTGCACCAAGCGCCTATGAGCTGCAGATCTTCCTGCATTTCGCTACAATTTTCTAATACTGCAACGTCTCTGTATACTACAGCATCATCCACCAAAAGCCGCATGGAACTTCCGACACTATCTACTAGGTCATTTATATATATTGTGAAAAGCAATGGTCCCATAACACTCCCCTGTGGCACGCCAGAGGTTACTTTAACGTCTGTAGACGTCTCTCCATTGAGAACGGCATGCTGTATTCTGTTTGCTAAAAATTCTTCAATCCAGCCACACAGCTGGTCTGATATTCCATAGGCTCTTACTTTGTTTATCAGGCGACAGTGCAGAACTGTATCGAACGCCTTCCGGAAGTCAAGGAAAATGGCATCTACCTGGGAGCCTGTATCTAATATTTTCTGGGTCTGATGAACAAATAAAGCGAGTTGGGTCTCAGATGATCGCTGTTTCCGGAATTCATGTTGATTCCTACATAGTAGATTCTGGGTTTCCAGAAATGACATGATACGCGAGCAAAAAACATGTTCTAAAGTTTTAAAACAGATCGATGTCAGAGATATAGGTCTATAATTTTGCGCATCTGCTCGACGACCCTTCTTGAAGACTGGGACTACCTGTGCTCTTTTCCAATCATTTGTTACCTTCCGTTCCTCTAGAGGCTTGCGGTACACGGCTGTTAGAAGGGGGCAAGTTCTTTCGGGTACTCTGTGTAGAATCGAATTGGTATCCCGTCAGGTCCAGTGGACTTTCCTCTGTTGAGTGATTCCAGTTGCTTTTCTATTCCTTGGACACTTATTTCGATGTCAGCCATTTTTTCGTTTGTGCGAGGATTTAGAGAAGGAACTGCAGTGCGGTCTTCCTCTGTCAAACAGCTTTGGAAAAAGGTGTTTAGTATTTCAGCTTTACGCGTGTCATCCTCTGTCTCAATGCCATCATCATCCCAGAGTGTCTGGATATGCTGTTTCGAGCCACTTACTGATTTAACGTAAGACCCGAACTTCCTAGGGTTTTCTGTCAAGTCGGTACATAGAATTTTACTTTCGAATTCACTGAACGCTTCACGCATAGATCTCCTTACGCTACTTTGAAATCGTTTAGCTTCTGTTTGTCTGAGAGGTTTTGGCTGCGTTTAAACTTGCAGTGAAGCTCTCATTGCTTTCGCAGTAGTTTCCTAACTTTGTTGTTGAACCACGATGGGTTTTTCCCGTCCCTCACAGTTTTACTCGGCACGTACCTGTCTAAAACGCATTTTACTATTGCCTTGAACTTTTTCCGTAAACACTCAACATTGTCAGTGTCGGAACAGAAATTTTCGTTTTGATCTGTTAGGTAGCTTGAAATCTGCCTTCTATTACTCTTCCTAAACAGATAAACCTTCCTCCCTTTTTTTATATACCTATTTACTTACATATTGAGGTATGATGCAACGGCCTTATGATCACTGATACCCTGTTCTGTCGAAAAGTTCGGGTCTGTTTGTTATCAGTAGATCCAAGATGTTATCTCCACGAGTCTGTTCTCTCTTTAATTGTTCGAGGTTATTTTCGAATAGTGCACTCAGTATAATGTCACTCGATGCTCTGTCCCTACCACCCGTCCGAATCTGAGTGTCCCAGTCTATATCTGGTAAATTGAAATCTCCACCTAAGACTATACCATGCTGAGAAAATTTATGTGGAATGTATTCCAAATTTTCTCTCAGTTGTTCTGCCACTAATGCTGCTGAGTCGGGAGGTCGATAAAAGGAGCCAATTATTAACCCAGCTCG
Organism: Schistocerca americana; assembly: GCF_021461395.2. Taxonomy (NCBI): domain Eukaryota; kingdom Metazoa; phylum Arthropoda; class Insecta; order Orthoptera; family Acrididae; genus Schistocerca; species Schistocerca americana. The sequence continues at coordinate 503,875,883 of NC_060121.1, read as the reverse complement.
GTTGTTGAGCGTAACCTCCACTTATAATAATTCACAGGAACTATCCACTTGTACTTCACTACAGGATAAACTACTACTAACAGCGACAAACACGCCACCACCGGTTGCATGCAATCTATCCTTGCTAAACACCGTCTGTGCCTTTGTAAAAATTTTGGCAGAATTTATCTCTGGCTTCAGCCAGCTTTCCGTGCTTATAACGATTTCAGCTTTGGTGATTTCTACCAGCGCTTGAAGTTCCGGTACTTTAACAACGCAGCTTTGACAGTTTACAATTACAATACCGATTGCTGCATGGTCCCCGCATGTCCTGACTTTGCCCCGCACACTTGAGAGGACGGCTATGGAAAACGAGTAACCATAGAACAATGAAACTTCAGGGAAAAATTTGTAAAGACATGTTGGAGAGAAATAACGAAGAAACCATTGAAAGAAACGCATTTTAATTTTCACATGAGAGGGTAGCTATTGTTAATGGTGCACCAAGTTTACGCTCCAGGTTGCAAACGTTGCTCAATATGACAACCATATGTGTCCCCGTCAGCTTGGAAATACTCCATAGAGTGCTCTACTGCTGCCCAAACTATCTCAGACGGCAGGTCGGCTACCGTCGTCGCTATGCTCACCTTGAACCTCCAACGTGTGTTAGTGGCTCGTTGATAATCCCCGCCTTTCATGTAACCCCACAGCCATGAATCACAGCGGTTCAAATCTGTTAATTTTAGTGGCCAAGCAGTTAGAAACAATCGACCAGTGATTTTCTCGTTACGGAATAACCGAGTGAACTCACGAGCCATGCGGCGATAAGTGCTAAGAGCATCAGCGCTGTTGCTGTTGTTTTCATAAAACAGCTTTACGAGTGAAGCCCTACTCACCTTGTCAGACCCGTGTTGAATGTCTGTAACTGTGAAAGACGTGCGTTTGTTTCTCATTCACTAGCACGCATTTCATATTTAATTCTTTTAACCATATTCTTTTTATGCTATTATAATCATATTGGTATGCCCAAATTGCTTCGATAATTTTTCAGTTTAAGTTCAAGCTGATTAATGAGAGGGGATATATATACAGGGTGGCACATTGATCGTTACTAGGCCAAATATCTCACAAAATAAGCGGCAAACGAAAAAACTACAAAGAACGAAACATGTCTGGCTTGAAGGGGGAAACCAGATGGCACTATGATTGGCCCGCTAGATGGAGCACCCATAGATCAAACTGATATCAACTGCATTTTTTAAAATAGGAACCCCCATTTTCATTACATATTCATGTAGTTCGTAAAGAAATATGAATGTTTTCATTGGACCACTTACCAGTGCTTCGACGACCAATCCACCTGTCTTGAAATATCCTATTCAATACCATTTCAACCACACGAGAGCTATGTGCCGGACATCCATCATGTTAGAAGTACATCAACATTCTGTCATGCAGTAAAACATCTTGTAGTAACATCGGTAGAACATTACGTAGGAAATGAGCATACTTTGCACCATTTAGATTGCCATCGATAAAATGGAGGCCAATTGTCCTACCTCCCATAATGCCGCACCATACATTAACCCGCCAAAGCTGCTGATGTTCCACTTGTCGCAGCCATCACGGATTTTCCGTTGCCCAATAGTGCATATTATGCCGGTTTACGTTGCCGCTGTTGGTGAATGACGCTTCGTCGCTAAATAGAACGAGTGCAAAAAAATCTGTCATCGTCCCGTAATTTCTCTTGTATCCAGTGGCAGAACTGTACACGACGTTCAAAGTCGTCGCCATGCAATTCCTGGTGCATAGAAATATGGTACGGGTGCAATCGATGCTGATGTAGCATTCTAAACACTGATGTTTTTTATATTCCCGATTCTCGTGCAATTTGTCTGCTACTGATGTGCGGATTAACCGCGACAGCAGCTACAACACCTACTTGGGCATCATCATTTATTGCAGGTCGTGGTTGACGTTTCACATGTGACTGAACACTTCCTGTTTCCTTAAGTAACGTAACTATCAGGCGAACGGTCCAGACACTTGGATGATGTCGTCCAGGATACCGAGCAGCATACACAGCACACGCCCGTTGGACATTTTGATCACAATAGCCATACATCAACACTGTATCGACCTTTTAAGCAATTGGTAAACGGTCCATTTTAACACGGGTAATGTATTGCGAAGCAGATACCGTCCGCACTGGCGGAATGTTACGTGATACCACGTACTTATACGTTTGTGACTATTACAGCGCCATCTATCAGAATGCGGAAAAAGTGGTCAAACTAAAACATTCATATATCTTTACGTACTACACGAATATGTAATAAAAATGGGGGTTCCTATTTAAAAAAAACACACACACAGTTGATATCCGTTTGACCTATGGCAGCACCATCCAGCGGGCCGACCATAGCGCCATCTGGCTTCCCCCTTCAAGCTAGACGAGTTTCGTTCTTTGTAGTTTTTTCGTTTGATGCTTATTTCGTGAGATATTTGTCCCGGTCACTATCAGTGGACCACCATATATATATATATATATATAAATTTTATTTGATACTCTGCTCAGCAGTCTCCCCTGCATAGCCAAGTTGGTTTCCCTTTCCCGCCAAGACCGTTGCTTTTGTTGGGCGTGGGCTACCAGTTTGAATAGTTCCTAGAGGCTAAAGGTATCACTCTTCTTAGCCTTACAATTAGTACTACCAACTGTGGAACTTCACTTTTCACTCTCTTTTAACTGCGTGAAGTAGCCTCCCTGTCAGTTTCGCGGCAATTTCTTGCCCTCTGATTGGCTAGCTTAAGATCGCGCCCTTTTCGCTGCCCAACGTTTCCGGCTCCCCTCGGAAGATGAGGGACCTTGGTCGTCTCTAGTCTGCTGTTGTCCGTGGATGGTAGCATGGTGCTGAGTTCCTGTTGTTGGTAAGCATGTGTGTTCTCTGTGAGTACCAACTTCGGTGCCTGCAAGGCAGCAAGAATTTCAGGAACTGCGCCATTTACAGCGCGTTAACAGTTTTGTTTTTGTGCAATTTTTTTATCCCGTAAATGTGAAGATTTCTTTTCCATGCTGGACTTGGATCACGAAGCTGGTCATAGCTCGTATTATGGTAAGAACTACTACCACTTGTAGAGTATCACTTCCGCTTTCGGTGCCTTTGCTCTTGTTTTGTCGTGATATGTGTGCGAAGTTAAAATTTATGAACTTGTCACTTTCGGGGAAGGGACTTAGGAGCAGTTGTGCTGGGCCACGCGACCACGTGGCGAGCCCTTGGTCTCACAGTACGATGATTTGATAGCCATGGTATCGCAATAGATCGATCTCATTGGTTTCGACGAAAATAATGTTCACGGGAATTAATGATGGTTACTTGATTTTCGGACGGGCGGCCTCTTCGGCTTTTTCTTTTTGAGCACTCATAACTCGTTCCGTCTAATTTACTGTAGTAGCTATTGCATGTTGTTACTAATCCCACTCTCTTGCTAAGGAATAATGTAACCATTTGCGACAGCGATCAGTTTCCACGTTCTTTTCCAACCATCCCTTGTTCTCCGTCATTGTGGAGACGGTAGATTGCTGATGCTATTAGAATCATTATACGAGGTATCTTCTTTCTATTTGTAAATGACACATTTTCTCTGTATTTTTTCTAATAAAAACTTAAAATTAAATAGGCAGTTTTCGATAAGGTCGTGTGGATCTCTTGATTTTCTTAGTTAGGGCTGAATTCATCCCGTGAGACACGTTCGCCCATTGCACTTGCGGAACGGCCGATAGCAAGTCATATTCTTCCCTTCCCGAAGTAAGGGAAAGGTCATCGCTCACTCCGAGTCGTAAGTGAAATGCACTCGATGTGGTGAAAGCAGAGTGTCTTACTCCGAATAGGCGATAATAACTGTTATGGTCTTGGAGCAGAGACAGTGTCAGAGATAATCTTTGCTTAGCCGGATGTATAATACCAGTAATTATGATATCGCAATACCTATCGCCTATTCATTCAGTCTCCTTATTAATCTATCCTACAGAGTTGGGTACCTATGCGGTAAATAGTTTCTCGTCTACATTGGCTCAAACAGCTGACGTTTGATTATAAACCACCCCTTATGTTTGCTTGAATTATTTCCCTCATCAGTGTTATCGAACTTCCTTCCTGGTGCCAGGCTGTTCCTTAAAAGTCGGCCGTAAGTTGAGAGACGGATCTTGAGAGCGGGAAGCAGATTTCTCTCACGTGCCGCCTCATACGGCACGAGTCCGCCTGGAAATTTGGGCACGTGCTTTCACCGCGCAGGGTCGCGCTGGCCCGCCCTTTGACCGAGCACTTACTTTCGGCGCGGCGGCCACCTGCCAACCGCAACGATTAAATGGATTTCGAGTGCCTTAACCCGACCCAGCCCGCCTCGTTGACCTGCTGTCGCCTTACCCCGATTGATCGTGTAATTAAGCCTCCGGGGCGGCAGGCAGACCGCAACCGCACCCCCGGTCCAAAGCGGCGGTCTGGGCAGCGTAGCGCCTCGCTGCCCTGCAACACGGCGCCGGCGGGGCTCGCGACGTCGCTTGTTACAAGTCACCAGGGTCTCGTTATGGAGGGACTTGTGAAGATCACGTAGTAATTCTGTCGTAGCGTGTTTATCTTGGTCTAGCACACGGTACTGACTTTGTTTACACAGATCAGGACCCTACTGGTTTTACGGTCTTCAGTTCGAAGACTGACTAGCCCACTTTGTATGTTTACATCCACCCTAGGTCCTCTCGAATCAGCTTTCTGTAGTCTCCGCCCACAATTTTTAGCCCTTACACTTTCACCCAGTACCAAATTCTCTATTCCTTGTTGGCTTATCAACTGATTCCTTCTTCTAGGGTGGGTAATTTATTTTTCTCCCCAGTTCTCCTCTTCAATAATTATATGACTACCCATCTAATTTTCAGCATATCTTTTGTAGCACCCTAGTTCAAAGCTTCTATACTTTCTATATTGTTTACCATCCAAGACTCATTAGAAACATAATAAAAACAGTGTAGACAGCATAAAACTATTTCATTTTATGCCGTCTAGACTGGTTTTATTAAATTTTTAACCGTATTTTCGACGGCTGACATTTCTAAAATGTGTGTATTATATCAACAATTCACTTCCATTCAAGTCCACATTCCAAAAAATTCTCTGATAAAGAGCTTCCAATTTGGTACTAGACTTTTCTCCACAGCTTCGCCTGCATGCGCGTTCGACACACCTCCTTCTCCCTATGTCCGTCTCTTATTCCCTATGTCTGTCCACCTCATCCACCCACCTCCGTCTACCTCCCACTCTATCTCTTCACCGCCTCCTTCCCCTCTCTTTATCTATTTCCTCTACCCCTCTCTCTCACCATATCTTCCTTCCCTTCCTTCTGACCATAACTCTCTCGCCCCTATCTTTCCATGTACACCATCTCCTCTTCATTTTCCATCTGCCTTATACGCTTACTTTCTCCTCCCCTCTCCCTGACGAACAGGCTGCTGTGCAAAGAAAGTCGATAAAGCAGGCTGATACTACTCCAACACAACTTGCCTGTGCTTCAGGCAGCCTGTATGTCTCGATCCTTAAAAACCATTTATTACCCCTGACATGTAGGCTTCCCAGCAAATCAGGTTGATTTGGTAACGCAACATTGTTTCCACATAACATGCCCAGGGCAGTCCATACCCCAGAGGCTCGAACAAACGTTTTCACCCATACCTCCTTTCCTACTGGAAGTATGAGGTTATAAACTCTATACTGCTGATACTTGTGAAGCTGCTTCTAGGTTGAAATCGATCCAGGTGTTTAGGAGGAGATCCCACACGTACATACACACATGCATACACTCTGTAAGCAAATTTCTCTTTTTCAGAAATGCTTTTCTTACTAATGCGACTCTTAATTTTATATCCGCTTCATCCAGTGTCAGCTACTTTGATGCCCAAATAGCCAAGTTTGACAACTCTTAGTGATTCATTTCCAAGTATAATTCCTTCAAAATAACGTTATATTAGTACACTTCATTACTATACTTTAGTCTTTTCAAGACACTGTCTCTTCCAAGTCCTTTACTATCTCAGACACAATTACATCGTTATCAGAAAACCTTTAAGCTTTATTAAAATCTCCCTGTACTCTTACTTTTTCAGTCCTTCTTGCTTTTCTTTATTACTTAGGCTACACCTTCTCATTTTTCCTTCTCATTACTACCTTCCTTTTATGTTCTTTTACTCTTGTAACTGCAGTGTTGTTAAGGTTGTAGATGATACTACACTCACTGTATATTTTCCTGATGAGAATTTCGTTGAGTATATTCAAGACGACATTTGCAAAATATTTGTTCAAATCTACAAATCATATAAAAGTAGTCCATTATGACTGGTTTTCCCTCTAAAGCTTACTACAATTAAAGAGTGTATACACTAGACACATTTGCTTTTATTTATAAATCGTCTTCTCTGATCGTTTTGAAAACACGTATTCACAATGTGTGTCCACATTTTGGTATTTAAGAGTCTAAGCAGTATTTCTTTATAAAATTCGTGTACGATTTACTTTCGGTGTTATTGCCTCTTGTCTACATATTGTGCAAACCACTAGCTTTTCCTTTCATGTTATCGGAGGTTGAGGTAATTCTTCTTCGTTTTTCCACCCACTTTCTCTTACACGTAAAATTGTCGAGAGCGTATGTGTACCCAAGTTTCTTTCGACCTCAGCCTCTGCTGATAATGAAGGGAAAATCTATGGCTTGCAGACTATACTAACAAGAAGCAAAAGCTCCACAGCAGTACTATAATCCAATTTCGTAAGAAAATAGTGTTTTCAGTCTGTAAAAACTAAAGTAGACCCATATATTTTTAGCCATGTTTCCAGAATGACCACAGTAGATGCATTACAAATAAAAGCGAGATGTGCCTAGTGAAAACATTCTTTACTTACGTTAAGACTAAAATGAAACAGAAATAATAATTGATTAAAATGGCTGCTATGGTAGATGGCTACGCAAACAAACACGCTATGCCCTAAGATAAGTCGTAGTGTTACCCCACGTGTTCTTACGTTACTACGAAATCCGAAACTGATCATCCACGAGAGCAGCGTCTACCAGTCTTTCCATTCTTGTGTAAGTAATTCGTGTTATTATTTTGGAACCGGAATATATCGAACTGACGATTTGGTAATATACCTGTCAGTACCTGCCTACTTTGGAATACGGTTTGTTGTACTTTTCTTGAAGTTTGAGATCGTTTCACCCATATGATCTAACTCTCCCCTGTTAAATTGGTCGCCTCTTTCAGCTTAGGTGCCCATCACACAAATATCAAGCGCAAAATTTTAATTGCCTGTCTTTCTGTCCAGAAGATAAGGGTAGCCTTCGGTTTCTGTGCCTGACAATCACACGAGTCTGGACAACATGGAAGTTTCGTGTGTAATATGGAACAAGATAGTTAGTTGTGACGCAAATTGACAAGTGCTGGATTGTTTCTTGATGTTCAACACTCAAGTTCCCATGTGTTTGCTTTCCATGATTACGTTTGGTGCTCTTGAGCTGCTTACGTAATTTGGGTATTTTGGTATCACAGGGTCATACTATTGTTTGACTGGTACCGAGCGAAGTGGCGCAGTGGTTTGCACACTGGACTCAGGTACTGGAGGACGACGGGTCAAATACCCGTCCTGCCATTCAGATTTTAGCGTTCCTTGATTTCTCTAAATCGCTCCAGGCAATAGCTGGGACGGTTTCTTTGAAAGGGGACGGCCGATTTCCTTCTCCATCCTTGACACGGTCCGAGCTTATGCTTCGTCTCTAGTGACCTCGATGTCGACGGAGCGTTAAACTGAACCATCCTTCCTTCTTTCTTTTCTTTGACTGATGTCTGGGAACCACGAAAACTTCTAATGGGAAGGAAAAGATGTCAGACAACCACTTCACAAATGTAGTCATAAAGTTATACACAGTTCAGTCATATTAATATGACCACCTCCAATGTTCGATGTCAACGTGCAATAATAAATTGTAGACGGAAGTGGGAGCACTAGCAATAGAAGGTATATTTAAAGCGTGTTTGGGAACGCGGGAAACACTAATATCATTCGAGTTAGGAATGTCGTAGCGTACGGGCCTACTCAGCGCTCGCACGGCCGAGGTAGCCACCGAGATCGCTCCGGAGTCGCCCGGTCGCCCAGTCTACGGCGCCATCGACTGCTTTACCGTAGACGAACAGGCAAAGCAGGTAGCACGCCGAGCTTATGATGACCCTGAAAGGACAGAAGGAAAACATGTTTACGACGGTCAGGCGCGGCACGGAACGTGATGTGGACGATTCTTCGGACTTCTCCCGTGAGGACGTCACCATCGAAGCTGGTACAGACGCACACGTCCGGCTGCCACTACAACAGAAATTGATGCGCAAGGATATTTTGCACTCAGAGAGACTAGTTTTGTAAAACCACCACGCAAGCTGAAGGCAAAGCGACGAAAATTAGAGCCTGCACCTGCGGTTTCGGCGCGTAACGTATTCGCGGCCATCCAAGATCACAGTGTCCGTGCATGGTTTGAGGAGTACCAGTATGAGTTTACCGTGCTCCCCTACCCAACAAACTCGCAGTATTGAAACTCAGTCAAATATCTGTGGGACGATCTCGACTGGGCTCAACCGAGAAACCTAACGCAGCTGGCCACAGCACTGGATTCAGCATGGCTGTCGGTACTTTCCAAAACCTCATTGACTCCCTTTCTGCACGTCTTGAAGCAGTCCGCACTGCAAAAGATGGTTATTCACACGTCTGATAGGTGGTCTCATTAATAAGACTGTACAGTATGCGTTTTTGTTCAAATGTATGTTGCAGAGCAGCTCTGCACAATAACGTATCGATTGCCTGCAGCAAAACAGCGGTTTGAGCGTCAAAGAGGCCAACCTCGGTGGCCGAGTGGTTCTAGGCGTTTCAGTCCGGAACCGCGCGACTGCTACGATCGCAGGTTCGAATTCTGCCTCGGGCATGGATGTGCCTGATGTCCTTAGGTCAGTTAGGTTTAAGTAGTTCTAAGTTCTAGGGGACTGATGACCTCAGATGTTAAATCCCATAGTTTTCAGGGCCATTTGAACCATTTGAAGCGTCAAAGATATTAACTGCGTATGGAAGCAGCCATCCTTAATAAATATCGTAATCGTTAGAAGTAATGCTAGCGCAGTACTTTTGTGTGCTTTAGTGGTTCCAGAAAGCTTTTACAATGGCCTTATGGGTACATGTGTTTGGGGTTTGAGCAGCTGCAGTTGAACTCGGCGTGCACATGGAATCAGGAAGGTGCTGCCTACATATGTCTGGGAGTCCATGCAAAGTCGGGAGTAGGTTTGCAGGTGTGGCAAATCAACTATAAATAAAGTGACTGCCAGGAATTTTTCTAACTTCTGGAGGCTGCTATCGTTAAAGCACAGTAGAGTGGGTTCCAATAATCATTCTCAGAATTGGTTTTAATTCCAAGACAGCACGGCTAGCACGGGGAGATCTTGTGAAATAACGGCATAAAGAGTGCGTGTATACGAATTGTTAGAGTATTGTAACTCTGGACTGATAGGATGTATCTGCATCAAGCATTGGTATTTTACTGTGTAAACCTGTGGTGATCGGACAGTGATCCAATTTGTCCCATGTCTCGTGGCTAGTTGTCCTTTTCGGCACCTTCTAAGGTAATCGACTGGTTGTTGTCTTGGTGTTGGGATTTGGCACCATCAGAGGTAATTGAGTGGCTGCAGTATTTATGTTGGGAATTGGCACCCCCTAAGAGAACGGAGTGGTTGCTTTACGTGTTCTGGGGACTGGTTTTGGAGTCCTGCGTTCAGCGAAGTACTAACTCAATTGCAGAGCATTTTGTTTAGTAGGAAGTGGAGATTTTAGAACCGTACTTGACTTTAGCCACACAGCCCACGTTTTCCATACATTCGCAGAGGTCGTTCCCTGAATTATTAGAGAATTTTAAGCTAAGGGAACCATTAATGTGAGCTTTGTACAGAATTATCATTACTAGCAATATTACTGTGGCGAAAGAGCATTCATTGAAAAAAACGTTAGTGTGTTACGTTGGCCAACCTAACACCTGAAAAATGTCCGCCTTTGCAGCTGCGGCGTCAGCGTGGCAGACTGATCACTGTGGCAGCCTGGGATCGATTGCCGGCCGAATCGCTGATTTTCTCCTCATTTAGATTGGTTCATGTGTTGTTCTTGTCTTCGTATCGTCATAGCTGATACGATAAACTCCTGCATGGCGACATATGGCAAGTCTGAGCCTATTTAACTTCGTAGCAGAGTACGGCTTGGCACCAACGAATCTTCTGAATTGTCGCAAACCACTGTCGTATCGCCTTTTCACCGATGAGATGGCTGTATGGGCACCCAAAGTCCCGAATGTCTGCAATTAAAATAAATAACACCGGAAGAGTTATACTTTTGATATAATTATGTAAGTTCAGGACCTAAAGTGGTTGTGGTTCTTCGGTTATTTGTTTGTAATTTTTTTTATTTTCTATCGTTGTTGATTTGAGGATTTAGCCGACGATAACCTGCTGTATAAAAATATAGATAAAGTAAAACTTCGATTTGTGAAAAATTAAAACAACGCATCTGTCTTCTTACATGAAGCAAATAGAACTTTCCCTTAATTACGATGGACCCCCAAAGAAGCAAAAAATTAAACCAAAGATATTTTCAAATCGTGTAAAAAAAGGAGAAGGCATAGATAGGAGTAATTTTCAGTTAGAGACATTGAAGAATAACAATCCAGAGGTACTATTTACACGTATTACATCTATATACACGAGAATAATTTCTTAAACATTATTTAATAGAAAGAAGAAAACGTGTAAAATAATTGATTAGCGTTTTGATAAAGATAATGGAAATATTTAATAGAAGTTTCTACACTCCTGGAAATTGAAATAAGAACACCGTGAATTCATTGTCCCAGGAAGGGGAAACTTTATTGACACATTCCTGGGGTCAGATACATCACATGATAACACTGACAGAACCACAGGCACATAGACACAGGCAACAGAGCATGCACAATGTCGGCACTAGTACAGTGTATATCCACCTTTCGCAGCAATGCAGGCTGCTATTCTCCCATGGAGACGATCGTAGAGATGCTGGATGTAGTCCTGTGGAACGGCTTGCCATGCCATTTCCACCTGGCGTCTCAGTTGGACCAGCGTTCGTGCTGGACGTGCAGACCGCGTGAGACGACGCTTCATCCAGTCCCAAACATGCTCAATGGGGGACAGATCCGGAGATCTTGCTGGCCAGGGTAGTTGACTTACACCTTCTAGAGCACGTTGGGTGGCACGGGATACATGCGGACGTGCATTGTCCTGTTGGAACAGCAAGTTCCCTTGCCGGTCTAGGAATGGTAGAACGATGGGTTCGATGACGGTTTGGATGTACCGTGCACTATTCAGTGTCCCCTCGACGATCACCAGTGGTGTACGGCCAGTGTAGGAGATCGCTCCCCACACCATGATGCCGGGTGTTGGCCCTGTGTGCCTCGGTCGTATGCAGTCCTGATTGTGGCGCTCACCTGCACGGCGCCAAACACGAATACGACCATCATTGGCACCAAGGCAGAAGCGACTCTCATCGCTGAAGACGACACGTCTCCATTCGTCCCTCCATTCACGCCTGTCGCGACACCACTGGAGGCGGGCTGCACGATGTTGGGGCGTGAGCGGAAGACGGCCTAACGGTGTGCGGGACCGTAGCCCAGCTTCATGGAGACGGTTGCGAATGGTCCTCACCGATACCCCAGGAGCAACAGTGTCCCTAATTTGCTGGGAAGTGGCGGTGCGGTCCCCTACGGCACTGCGTAGGATCCTACGGTCTTGGCGTGCATCCGTGCGTCGCTGCGGTCCGGTCCCAGGTCGACGGGCACGTGCACCTTCCGCCGACCACTGGCGACAACATCGATGTACTGTGGAGACCTCACGCCCCACGTGTTGAGCAATTCGGCGGTACGTCCACCCGGCCTCCCGCATGCCCACTATACGCCCTCGCTCAAAGTCCGTCAACTGCACATACGGTTCACGTCCACGCTGTCGCGGCATGCTACCAGTGTTAAAGACTGCGATGGAGCTCCGTATGCCACGGCAAACTGGCTGACACTGACGGCGGCGGTGCACAAATGCTGCGCAGCTAGCGCCATTCGACGGCCAACACCGCGGTTCCTGGTGTGTCCGCTGTGCCGTGCGTGTGATCATTGCTTGTACAGCCCTCTCGCAGTGTCCGGAGCAAGTATGGTGGGTCTGACACACCGGTGTCAATGTGTTCTTTTTTCCATTTCCAGGAGTGTATAACAGGAGAAGAAATAAAGAAAAAATATTTTTGAACTAGATAAATAAGGAGAAGACTGAAATCAGAAACCTGACGTGAAGATTAATTTGCACTTTGCTTTAAGTTAGAAACATTTATACGACAAAAGAAGAAAAGCTTGCCGCCAGAAAGTTTATTTGATTAATTGTAAGCAAAATAAGATTTGAAGTCGCTAGGTTTGCCCAGATATTTAACATTTTCACTATGTTTGTAGGTACATACAATATTAAAAGATTTGTTACTTGATCAGCAGATAGGTGTACAAATATTACTTATATTGGAGTGTAGAAAGCACTTTCTGGAAGTTTTTCAGGAAAGGAATGCTAGACAATTCAGTCTGCCCATTAAGGATATTAGCAGGGGAAGTGTTTTTGTATGTATGTACTTCTATTACCTCTAACATATTCTTAGTGACTCCTTTATCTGCTAAATGTAATATTTCATATTGCTTTCAACGTTTGTCACTGAATGGTTTTCTTCTGCAATGTGGGCTACAAATGTAGATTTATTCAAGCTTCCAAGCCTTAAGGTATCGAGGTATTGTTTGTATCCAATCTCAAAATTTCTGTCTGTCTGAGCAGTGTAGAATTTTGGGCATGAATCACGTTGGAGCTTGTATATTCATGATTTACTCCAGGGGGCCTTGAGAAGATTCACATAATGGATCACTTTTCAGCTGTAATTTACTGTTAGTAAAGATGCTGATATTTATATTCTTCTTTTTAAATAAGTCTGCAATTTAGTGTGATATTGGAACTATGTATTGGATAATAGCGTGTTTAGGTTTGGTTTCTGTTGGAGTCTGATTTGTTTTGGTTTGAATGCTGCGTGAACTACAGTTCTGTGGAGCTGTGGCTTTGGCTTTCATTTTGTTGCCAAGTTTGTCTGTTATTTTAGGATAATAGCCATTACTGTGAGCAACTGTACACCATCAGCTGTTTATCTTATATAACAGCCATGGTCTCAAACCATGCCTGTATATGACAGTGTTGTGTGTCTAGAGTGTCCTGTAAGATGAAAGCTATTGATTTTCACTTTTTCCACCAGCGCCTCAGTTATGATACACTGGCATTCTAGCATCAGTTTCTCTTTTGATTCCCATTTCATGGTATAGAGATGGTCTACCGCACCATTCTTCGTCATTCAGTATTTTTTGACTCCACAGAAGGGTCTGCGCAATTTAACCATTCATGAAAACGATGGTAAGCTGCTGCTAAACACTTTCACCAGCTGAACATGGATTGTTGTAACGTTGTTATCCCACAGATGCAGAAACCGAACAGCAGCAAGATACTCCTTTTAAAAACTGCTCCATATGATTACTGTTCTTCTAGCGATGCGCTGCGGTGCTGCACTGTGGTGTAGAGGTTTTGCAGAGAACCAAGACTGTAACCCTGTTCCTTCAAATAAACAAAAGTATTTAGGTAACTTTAGCTATTGGGGTGAAGATTAAAACTGACAAAAATAGTGGTAACCTGTTGGGAACGACGGGTGATATACAATACGTACAAGAAACAAGAGGGAAAAATAAGATTGGGAGACCAAGGACGAAATGATCGGATTAAAAATAGTGTAAAACAGGGGTGTAGTCTTTCGCCTGTATTGTTCAATCTATTCATGGAAGAAGCAATGACGGAATTAAAAGATAGGTTGAAGAGTGGGGCTAGAATTCAGAGCAGTGCTATCAGCGAAAGTGAAGAAGAATTACAGAACCTGTTGAATTGAATGAAAAGTCCAATGAGCACAGTATGTGGTTTAAGAGTAAACCATATGAAGAGAAGTAGTAGGAAAGTAGAAATAAGAACAGCGAGAAATGTAACATCAAAATTGATGATCACGAAGTAGATGAAGTTAATGAATTCTGGTATCTAAGCAGCAAAATAACTCATGGCGAATTGAGTAAGAAGGATATAAAACGCAGACTGGTACTGGGAAAAAGTGCATTCCGCCCACGAGAAATTTGTTAGAGTCAAACATAGGCCACAATTTGAGGAAGAAGTTTCTGAAAATGTAGGTTTGGAGCGCAGCGTTGTGTAGTAGTAAAGCATGGACTGTGGGAAAACTCGAAAAGAAGAGAATAGAAAAATTTACTACTAAGAAAAATGTTGAAAATTAGGTAGGCAAAGAAGATAATGACTCAGGAGGTTTTTCGCAGAATCGATAAGGAAAGCAATATATGGAAAACGCTGACAGGACGAAGGGTCAGGATGATAGCACATTTGTTAATACATCAGGGAACAACTTTCAAGGCACTAAAGGGAGCTTTAGAGGGTAAAAACTGCAGAGGCAGGCAGAGATTGGGGTACATCCAACAAATAATTGAGGGTTTGGTTGCAAGTGCTTCTCAGAGATGAAAAGGGTGACACAGGGGAATAAGTCGTGGCGGATCGCATATAACCACTCAGAAGATGACAAAAAATTAAGCTGAATCACAAACCATGAATCTTACCGATCTGGGGTAGCTTTCTAGCTTCAGCGATGAACCGTAGAGATGCACCGTAGGTTCAACCAGAGCAGAGGGGTTTCTGTGGAGAAGCCAGACAAACTCGATGTTCCTAAAGTGAGGCAGCAACTTTTCTAGTAGTTGCAGCGGAAGCCATCTCAATGATTGACTGATCTAATATCGTGATATAAGCTAACATGATCCTACTGTGCTTGCACTGCGAACGGTGAAAATCAAAGGGAACTACTGCTGTTATTTTTTACGAGGGCGTGATGTAACAATTATTGCATCCTCTTCGATAAAATATCAAGAGGTAAGAAAGTCGATCATTCCATCTCCAGGCGGAACCACTAAAGATTGACTCCAAGACGGAGACCATGCCATGGGCAGTTTTATTTGGAATGTATTTAAAGCTGTTGTACATTAGCGCAGCGACAAATCTGCAAAGAGTCGCATTTTTCTTTTTTTGTATACGGAATTCACACTTAACGTAGTTGTGCCCATAACTCTCACAATCGTAAGAAACCGTTGTGCAGGGCGCTATAGTATGTTGCTTCCTCCACATAGAGGTGTGGAGTATAAAATCTTATATAATTTTTACTGTGAAGCAAGTAACTGAGATAAATTGAAAATGCCTAAAGGGGGCGAAATTACCTAATAGCCAAAAGCATGAAACAAAGTAGTTAATCCAATAATAAAAACAGCCTACACAGAAAATGACTTCCTTAAAGAAATTCACAGTGGATGTGAAGTAGTGAACGAAGGACTACTCAGGAGGATGGTATCATTAGGAAAAATAAAAGTGACATTTTATGAGTTGAGGCGTGAAATGTTTGATCTCTTAATTGGGTAAGTAGGTTAGAGAATTAAAAAAAGGAAATGAATATGATGAAGTTAGATATACATGGAATTAGTGAAATTTGGTGGCAGAAGAACAGATGTCTCTCAGGAGAGTACAGGGTTATCAACAAAAAATCAAATAGAGGCAATGAAGGTGTAGCACCATGGCTTCACTTGTGATAATGAACTGTTCCAGGATCGATTCTGCAGTATGATGCCATGTAGAGAGACGTGAGCTCAATAACTAGGTCCCCTGTCACAAGAATGCGTATCCAGTATGCAGAAGCACCTGTTCAATACAGTGACGATGGAATATGCCAGCCCGCATATCTGAAAGCCATAGCTGTGACGCCTTACAGCACTGGCATGACTTGGCTTCTGGAAGAGCTGACTGGACAGAAAAACCAGTACAAAAGAAATGTGCTGGCGGCTACAGTATGCTGTGGCTTCAAGGCCAAGAAAACTGCCATAGGGGAACACTAGCCAGCCAGTCACACATATATACCACCTGACTCAGTCTCAACAGTGGTCAGAAGTGGTCAGTTGTGCACACTACAGCCAGTTATATGCCAAGTGACACAGTCGACATGAACCTATAAGCACGAGAAGACGACCACTTGTTGTGCAAGATGAAGCAGCCAGCCACTGCTGACAAACTTTATTGATAGCAGCTGCAGGTCTCTGCCTGAGTAAAGTGCATATGCAGTCAATTTGGTACCTTCATGTCATCATGCCACCCCCTGGGTAACTACCTTCTGCTAATGTCCATTTCCCTGCTGGGCCATAGGTTTGACCTTGTGCCATCTAGCTGCCCAGATACACTGTCGCTGACCAACATCCTACGAGGGACTATAATGTTGCTGCCCACTGCACAGAGTGAGTGCATCCAGCGGCCGTGATATAATTCCAATCCTTCCAGTGACACTTAAGCCGCCGCTATGGAACCAAGCCTGTCTTCTGTCGTTGGTCGCCAGTAGACGGCGCTGTTTCGCGTCAGGGTACTGCTGCTGCGCTGGGGCAATGCCAGCAGCCGTCGCACAAATGATGCTCTCCTGGTGGACACCTGCTGACGTTGGCATGTATGTCGAAAGAGGCAACCAACCGCCCCTTCATCTTCGACTTTCCTTACCAGAGATGCATCATAGATGGGCCACTATTTGACTCCACCTACCATCACCACTGCAGGTCACAGCCCCGTATGGTAGCCAATCAGTAGCCCAACCTATCCACCACTGTGGGGGTCACCACCTGATCCCTACAAAGTGGTGACAGAAGTCTATGCCGACAGCCACAACTTAAAAGTCCAACATGTAGTCTGGCGAGCGCAATGTCTATTTGTGTCTTCTTTACTGCAAGGGTCATGACAATTTAAAGAGTTTTTTGCCAGATATTTGATTGTATCTGTATGTGTAGTACGAGTAAAGTAAACTCTGAAGGTTTTCTAAGATTTGTAAAAACTATTTGTTAGTTGGATCTGTTTAGAATGGGGAATGAATTTTGTCGTGAGCAGGAAGCATGGCTCATTGTTTTCAAATGAGTGGAGCAGTGATTATAGGAAGCCATTCAGGCAAAGATTAAGTTACAGTAAGAAGTTTCGTTTTAGTAGCATATTTAAATACCCTCATCGCTCTGTTCTGTCATTGTTTAAAAAAACCGATGACACAGCTGAAATAACAGGGGTTTAACCTTGAGGAAGTGTTGCGTTCGCTACGAGAGCAAAAATGATGAAGGTATGCTTACGGAATTGAAGATTATGAGAGAGAGCAGGGCTGTACTCAGTACAGTTACTATCGAGTATATGGAGAAGAGGCAGAAGGATTCTGATGACTGATGGATTAAAAAAAAAAGAAGACTGTTATGGTCCTCCATCGATACGTATTACTAGGCTTTCGAAGGGGCTCTGGATATAAGTTGGTTGGTTGGTTGTTGTGGGGAAGGAGACCAGACAGCGAGGTCATTGGTCTCATCGGATTAGGGAACGATGGGGAAGGAAGTCGGCCGTGCCCTTTGAAAGGAACCATCCCGGCATTTACCTGGAGCGATTTAGGGAAATCACGGAAAACCTAAATCAGGATGGCCGGACGCGGGATTGAACCGTCGTCCTCCCGAATGCGAGTCCAGTGTCTGGATATAAGTGATTGCGCAGATGCAGAAGGTCACGGAAACAAGTTATAGTGTGATTATAATTGATTCAGAAAGTAGTAACGTTGTAGAATTTAAGGAGAGCCGCACGGAGTGGTCGCGCGGTTAGAGGCGCCATGACACTGATTGCGCGGCCCCTCCCGCCGGAGGTTCAAGTCCTCCCTCCGGCATGGGTGTGTATGTTGTTCTTAGCATAACTTAGATTAAGTTAGTTTAAGTAGCGTGTAAGTCTTGGTACCGATGCCTTCAGCAGTTTGGTCCCTTAGGAATTCACACACGTTTGAGCATTTAAGGAGAATAATATTGCTATAGTAGGGGTAAGTGCAGTGGAAAGAAGACAAGGATTTCTGGTCAGATGAGTATAGAGTAATACAAACAGCAGCAGAAAATAGTATAACGGGAGTAGGATTTGTTATGAATAGGAAGGTAGGGCAGAGAGTGTGTTACTGTGAACAGTTCAGTGACAGGTTCTTATTCTTAGAATCGGAAGTAAATCAACAACAACAACGATAGTTCAGGTATACATGCCGACGTCGCAAGCTGATGAGATAGAGAAAGTGTATGAGGATATTGAAAGGGTAATACAGTATGTAAAGGGGGATGAAAACCTAATAGTTGTGAGAGACTGGAATGCAGTTGTAGGGGAAGGAGCAGAAGAAAAGGTTACAGGAGAATATGGGCTTGGGACAAGGAGTGAGAGAGGAGAAAGACATAGAGTTCTGTAACAAGTTTCAGCTAGTAATAGCGAATACTCTGTTCAAAAATCACATGAGGAGGAGGTATACTTCGAAAACGCCGGGTGATACGGGAAGATTTCAGCTAAGTTACATCATGGTCAGACAGAGATCCCGAAATCAGGTACTCGATTGTAAGGTGTACCCAAGAGCAGATATAGACTCAGATCACAATATAGTAGTGATGAAGAGTAGGCTGAAATTTAGATATTAGTCAGGAAGAATCAGTGTGCAAAAAAGTGGAATACGGTAAGTACTAAGGAATGAAGAGATACGGGTGAAGTTCTCTAAGGCTACAGATAACAGCAATGAGGAATAGCTCAGTAGGCAGTACAGTTGAAGAGGAACAGACATCTCTATAAAGGGCATGTCAGAAGTTGGGAAGGAAAACATAGTTACAAAGAAGGTAACTGCGAAGAAACCATGGGTAACAGAAGAAATACTTCAATTGATCGATGAAAGGAGGAACTACAAAAATGTTCTGGGAAACTCAGGAATACTGAAATACAAGTCGCTGAGGAATAAAATAAATAGGAAGTGCAGGGAAGCCAAGACGAAAGGGCTGCAGGAGAAATGTGAAGACATCGAAAAAGGAGTGATTGTCGGAAGGACAGACTCTGCATACAGTAAAGTCAAAACAACCTTTGGTGACACTTAAAAGAAGCGTGATAAACTTAAGAGTGCAACGGTAATTCCACTGTTAAATGAAGAGGAAAGAGCGGATAGGTGGAAAGAATATATTGGTAGCCTCTATGAGGGGAAGATTTGTCTGATGTGATAGAAGAAGAAACGGAAGTCGATTTAGAAGAGATAGGGGATCGAGTATTAGAATCAGAATTTAAAAGAGCTTTGGAGGACTTAAGATCAAATAAGGCAGAAGGCATTGATAACATTCCATCACAATTTCTAAAATCATTGTGCGAAGTGGCAACGTTGGTGTGTAGAATGTATGAGTCTGGCGACATACCATCCGTCTTTCGGTGTAACATCATCCACACAATTCCGAAGACGGCATGAGCTGACAAGTACGAGAATTAAAGTCTGGAAACATCCACTAGGCTGTGGCTAAGCCATGTCTCCGCAATATCCTTTCTTTCAGGACTGCTAGTTCTGCAAGGTCCGCAGGGAGTGTCTGTAAAGTGTAGAAGGTAGGAGACGAAGTACTGGTAGAAGTAAAGCTGTGAGGACGGGGCGTGAGTCGTGCTTGGGTAGCTCAGATGGTAGAGAACTTGCCCGCGAAAGGCAAAGGTCCCGAGTTCGAGTCTCGGTCCGGCACACAGTTTTAATCTGCCAGAAAGTTTCATATCAGCGCACATTCCACTGCAGAGTGAAAATCTCATTCTGGAAGTGCGAGAATTATAGCACAATCAGCTTAACAGCTCATGAATCCAAGTTTCTTATGAGAGTAATATACAGAAGAATGGAAAAGAAAATTGAGGATGCGCTAGATGACGATCAGTTTGGCTTCAAGAAAGGTAGACCGTTCGCAGGGTGCAAGTCTTTCGATTTGGCGCCACTTCGGCGACTTGCGCGTCGACGGGGATGAAATGATGATGAATAGGACAACACAACACCCAGTCAATGAGCGGAGAAAATCTCCGACCCAGCCGGAAATCGAACCCGGGCCCTTAGGATTGACATTCTGTTGCGCTGACCACTCAGCCACCGGTGGCGGACAGGATAAGGGATAAGATGATAGGACATCTATTAAGACATGAGGGAATGACTTCCATGATACTAGAGGGAGCTGTAGAGGGCAACAACTGTAGAAGGAGACAGAGATTGGAATACATCCAGCAAATAAATGAGGACGTAGGTTGCAAGTGCTACTCTGAGATGAAATCTCTACCACAGGAGAAGAATTCATGGTGTGCCGCATCAAATCAGTCAGAAGACTGAAGAAGTTGCAGTAGTATCTACCCCTCTCGGTGAAAGTAAGCTAACACACACACACACACACACATATATATATATATATATATATATATATATATATATATATATACACTCCTGGAAATGGAAAAAAGAACACATTGACACCGGTGTGTCAGACCCACCATACTTGCTCCGGACACTGCGAGAGGGCTGTACAAGCAATGATCACACGCACGGCACAGCGGACACACCAGGAACCGCGGTGTTGGCCGTCGAATGGCGCTAGCTACGCAGCATTTGTGCACCGCCGCCGTCAGTGTCAGCCAGTTTGCCGTGGCATACGGAGCTCCATCGCAGTCTTTAACACTGGTAGCATGCCGCGACAGCGTGGACGTGAACCGTATGTGCAGTTGACGGACTTTGAGCGAGGGCGTATAGTGGGCATGCGGGAGGCCGGGTGGACGTACCGCCGAATTGCTCAACACGTGGGGCGTGAGGTCTCCACAGTACATCGATGTTGTCGCCAGTGGTCGGCGGAAGGTGCACGTGCCCGTCGACCTGGGACCGGACCGCAGCGACGCACGGATGCACGCCAAGACCGTAGGATTCTACGCAGTGCCGTAGGGGACCGCACCGCCACTTCCCAGCAAATTAGGGACACTGTTGCTCCTGGGGTATCGGCGAGGACCATTCGCAACCGTCTCCATGAAGCTGGGCTACAGTCCCGCACACCGTTAGGCCGTCTTCCGCTCACGCCCCAACATCGTGCAGCCCGCCTCCAGTGGTGTCGCGACAGGCGTGAATGGAGGGACGAATGGAGACGTGTCGTCTTCAGCGATGAGAGTCGCTTCTGCCTTGGTGCCAATGATGGTCGTATGCGTGTTTGGCGCCGTGCAGGTGAGCGCCACAATCAGATCTGCATATGACCGAGGCACACAGGGCCAACACCCGGCATCATGGTGTGGGGAGCGATCTCCTACACTGGCCGTACACCACTGGTGATCGTCGAGGGGACACTGAATAGTGCACGGTACATCCAAACCGTCATCGAACCCATCGTTCTACCATTCCTAGACCGGCAAGGGAACTTGCTGTTTCAACAGGACAATGCACGTCCGCATGTATCCCGTGCCACCCAACGTGCTCTAGAAGGTGTAAGTCAACTACCCTGGCCAGCAAGATCTCCGGATCTGTCCCCCATTGAGCATGTTTGGGACCGGATGAAGCGTCGTCTCACGCGGTCTGCACGTCCAGCACGAACGCTGGTCCAACTGAGGCGCCAGGTGGAAATGGCATGGCAAGCCGTTCCACAGGACTACATCCAGCATCTCCTCGATCGTCTCCATGGGAGAATAGCAGCCTGCATTGCTGCGAAAGGTGGATATACACTGTACTAGTGCCGACATTGTGCATGCTCTGTTGCCTGTGTCTATGTGCCTGTGGTTCTGTCAGTGTGATCATGTGATGTATCTGACCCCAGGAATGTGTCAATAAAGTTTCCCCTACCTGGGACAATGAATTCACGGTGTTCTTATTTCAATTTCCAGGAGTGTATATATATATATATATATATATATATATATATATATATATATATATATATATATATATATATACGGCGAGGACTGCCAGTGATCACTTCAGTGTGAGTGCACAACAAGCTCGAAATCTTACGGGAATCGGTGAAATTTCTGCGAGTAATGATGATAGTGGGCAAGGGGCAATACATTAATAATATGTGGATAAGATGAAAATTTGTTTCTGAAGGAAGGCATGATAGGGTGATCAATGCAGTTGCGATGACCACTGTGTCCAGATGGTTAAGGGATCAGACCATCTTCCATGTAAGCCGGAGATGTACGTTCGATCCCAGTCCGCACAAATTTTCAAATTTCCCCATTGATTTCAATGAATGCCCCCTTGCAATCAATGTCCGTGATTCCTCTGTGTCTTAATTCATAGTGGCTGCTCGTTCAAAATAGCATCTGTTCTTTCGGACTTGTGTGAACTTGTTTAAGCTCAGAAGAGTGTTTCTGGAGCCACTCTGTAGCAATTCTGGACGTGTGGGGTGTCACCTTGTCCTGTTTGAATTGCCCAAGTCCATCGGAATGCACGATGGACATGAATGGATGCAGGTGATGAGGCAGGATGATTTCGTATGTGTCACCTGTCAGAGTCGTATCCAGAGGTATCAGGGGTCCCATATCACTCCAACTGCACGCACCCCACACTATTACAGAGCTTCCACCAACTTGAACAGTCCCCTGCTGACATGCCAGGTCCATGGATTTATGAGGTTGTCTCCATACCCGTACACGTCCATCTGCTCGATAGAATCAGAAACGAGACTCGTCTGACCAGGCAACATGTTTCCAGTCATAAACAGTCTAATGTCGGTTTTGACGGGCGCAGGCGAGGCGTAAATCTTTATGTTGTGCAGTCATCAAGAGTACATGGGTGGACCTTTGCCTGAGAAAGCCCATTTCGATGATGTTTCGCTGAATGGTTCGCACGCTGACACCTGTTGATTGCCCAGCATTGAAATCTGCAGCAATTTGCGGAACTGTTGCACTTTCGTCACGTTGAACTACTCTCTTCAGTCGTCGTTGGTTCCGTTCATGCAGGTTCTATTTCCGGCCGCAACGATGTCGGGGATTAGATGCTTTAGCGGATTCCTGATACTCACGGTAAACTCCTGAAATGGTCGTACTGGAAAATCCCCACTTCGTCGCTACCTCGGAGATGCTGTGTCCCATCGCTCGTGCACCGACTATAACATCACGTTGAAACTCACTTAAATCTTGACAATCTGCCATTGTAGCAGCAGTAACGGTTCTAACAAACACGCCAGACACTTGTTGTCTTATACAGGCGTTCCTTACCATAGCGCCGTATTCTACCGGTTTACATATCTCTGTACTTGAATACGGATGCCTGTATCAGTTTCTCTGGCGCTTCAGTTTAGATGCCCAGAATCTCTGTCACAACGACATCACGTGAATCTACATTTTTGCCGTCCATTGCGTAGAGTGGGCACACAGAATCATCATCAGTCATGCAAGGGGCCACAACTTAATGTCGCTCGTTCAGTTGTGCCTTAAGCTGCCACTGTGGAAGCAAGCCTGCCGTCCGGGATACCTCCTGTTGTCCGTGGCCAGGAGTCGGTGCCGTTTTGTGTAAGCGTTATGTTGGTGAGCTGAGGCCTCGCACCACTACAAGAGGCTATGGCACACATGCCGCTCTCTTGGTGGACAGCTGCTGATGTGAGCTGCGCCAGCGACTGTGGCCGAACACGTAAACAGAGGTCATTGACTGCCCCCTCTAGCTTACATTCCGTCTGCTTAACCGTTATGAATAAGCGACTTTCGTAACCAGGGACGTTTTACCGATTGGTCACCGTTCGACTCACCACCACCACCACCATCACTGCAGACCCTCGGAAGGGGATCTGTACTTAGTCCTGACCTACTAGCAGCCAAATCCACTTGCCACTATAGGATTAAGTCGAATAATTAATAAGAAAATAGGAATGTTGATAATATACTACTAAAAGCATACTGAATATCATAGCCAAAATAGACAAGAAGCCAACACGCACCACCTTAATATGCTCGACAGATGAAGAAAAGTCTGAAATATGGATAGTGGGGTAAATAAAGTTACTCATACAGTGAAGGTAGACGAACATTTAGCTGTGGTTAGTGTAATTCGATAGCAGAAAGTGGATTAGAAACAGTAGGAGAACAAGGACTAGGGAAGGGACTGAAGTAGGAAGTCGCCCGGCTGAATTTTGTGCAGAGTGTAATGTAATCATCTAACACTTTCTTTAAGATTCATGAGAGAGAAGAGACACAGACGACGACGCTTTTATATCGGTTATATCCCGAGAGATGGCAGGCGGTGGGCACACTGTGACATACGAATTCCTTGTGTGTCCTCATAATTCACTCATCTGAAAGACGGTAGGCCAGTAAAATTTAAGTTCCTGTTTCGCTTCAAAAATGTCTTTCAGTGATTACAGACACTCACTCTTAGGATCTGCAATGTCAGCAAATATTTTGTCTCTAGAAGTGGTTGTTCCTTGGGACGTGACCTATCACTCCTAGACCTTTACTGCAAAGAATTTGAAACACTATGTATAACAAAAAGACAGAGATTTCGAAGCGAGATTTTAGATTGCAAAACATTTTCAGGAATAGATGTGGGCTGTGACCATACCTTATGATGGACTGCAGATTAAAGCTGAAAAAAATTGGAATAACGTAAAAATTTAAGAAGAAGGGAACTAGATAACCTGAAAGAAGCAGAAAGTACTGAGAGCTTCAGAAGGAGCATTTGGTAAAGTTGGACAGAAACAGGTGAAAGGAATACTATCGAAGACGAAAGCGTATCTTTGAGAGATGAATTGGGAAAGGAGGATCACTTAGGTACAAAGACAAGACTTAATGGAAAACCGAGGATACCACATGAGAAACTGAGTTTAACTGACGCAAGAAGAAAATTCGAAATAGAACAAATGAAGGAGGAGAAAGTGGGTACAGATATCTAAAAATAAGATAGAACGAAAATGCCGGCATAACTAGAGGCTAATTGGAAGGTTGTAGAGACAGGTTTGGCTAGACGATAGATAGATGCCATGTGCAGGAAAACTAATACAACATTCGAGGAAAGACAAGTGACTTTATGAATATGAGGAGCTCATATAGCAAGTCAGTGCAAAAGAAAGAAGGGGAAGCTCAAAAGTGGAAGGAGTATACGGAGGGGCTGTACAAGTGTGGTAAAAAAATTAAAGACGGGAGATGTACCCTCAGACTTCTAGAAGAAGGTATTAAATCCAGTGACAAAGAAGGCAGTTTAATCAACTGTTGAAATGTCTTATACGAAATGCTTACAGAAGACTGGATAAACTTGTAGAAGCTGAGCCCAGGAAAGGTTAATTTTCTGGAGAGATGTAGGAGCACTCCATTTAATATTCATTCTACGTCTTATCTTAGAAGACATGTTGAAGAAAGGCAAACCTATTTTTATAGGATTTGCACATTTATAGGAAAACTTGATGGACTACGTTTTCTGAAATTTTGAATGTAGGATAAATTAAATACTTGGACTGAAGAAAGATAATAGCTTGTACAGAAATCAAACTGCAGTTATAAGAGCCGAAGGACATGAAAGGAAATCAGTGGTTGAGAAAGGAGTGGCACAGGGTCGTAGACTACCCTCCGTATTGCCTCAATCTGCACACTGACCAAGCAGGAAAGAAAACGAGGAAGAAATTTGAAAAGTAAGTTTAAGTTTAAGGAGAACGATTAAAAACTTCGTGTTCTGCCGATGATATTGTAATTCTGAGTAATAAGACGAACATCAATAAAAATAAGACAAGGGTAATGGAATGTAATCGAGTTAAATCATATGGTGCTGAAGGAGTCAGATTAGCAAATAAGTTGGTGCAATTAGCTCTTCGGCAAAATATTGATGAAGTGGAGAGGATACAAGATGCAGACTGCCAGCAGTAGGAACTACGCGCGGGCATATGGAGACGTACTGGACACGGAAAAGTATCCACAGATCACCCAAACCGTACTATCAGTAATGGGCCGATATTTAATGTCGTCTCTTCCGAAGAATTTTTCTCTGTATTTTGCAAGTTCGTATTTTCAAAAAAAGGATAAACGAGCACTAATAGATTTTACTGTCTCGTAAGCATTCATGTTGGAAATACCAGTTTTTAAAAATAGTCTTTCACAATCCTGAGAAGAAATTAATAACGTCTACACAAAAAAAAACCCTGAACCGTCATAATATTTCCAAAATTTCTTGTTTGCGTATTATTTAACCCTTTATCTCTCCTTTTAAGCGGATTGCAATCTTGATTCAGTTTTAATGATCAGCTTCAAGCATGCACACTTCCAAAATAAAAATCATCAATAGTATGTTTCTTCTTTTCACAAAAATTATCTTCTCCGTTTGTTTATTAATAACTCTTCACAATACAGATAGTATGGTATACATTACCGTCCAATTACAGACTTCAATGGAGTACAGACGTGAACTGAATAAAATTATAAGAGTAACACCTTCTTTTTCGTATTAACAAGGCTATAATTTATTCTGTGTCGAATCTGCTGGCCCAGCGACGTCGTCCTCTGGCGTGCCATGGCTGCCGACTCAGGGCGTACAGCGATCAACTTCCGAAGCTGCCGTTACCGTCCTGATGCCAGTCCTCCGTCGTTATTTCAGTGTCCGTGAACACATGGAACATAGGAACATAAAAAACACGACTCACAGTAAATAATTTACATTTCTTACGTCTTACATTTATGAATATTACCTACATGCTACTCGACATATTACAGTATTCTTACTGCAAGATAATACGTTGAAACAGCGTTCTTGAAGGAAAGCAATACTGACCATTAAAATGTGCGATATTCGCTCAAGAATATCAGCACATACCCCCGCCTCCTCCAGCGGTTCGGTATATGATTGTGGCATAATTCAATTTTAACTAATACACTTTGAGTACTTAGAAGCATCATTATTGTACATTTTCGGTATAGTATTGTAGATATTATTGCGCATTTAATTGCTATTCTGTGTCCAACAGTTCCATCTTTACATTATTGGTTCAGAGGCTCCCTTATTATATTAACAATTATACGAGGATTGGAACTTGAATAGTGGCAACTATTTATTTACAGCTATTACAAAATAGATACGTGTTCCAAAGCTTTACTGACCTTCAAAGTAGACACCAACATTGTGTATAGCCCGTTGCCAGCGATGTGGAAGTCGTAGAATACTCTTAGCAGTGCAAGTAGTGTTGAAGGTTCGAGCGGCAATCTCTATTGCCCGAAGAATTTGTAGCAGTTGTGAAGCGAATGAAGTGAAGTGTTTCCTTCAGTTTAGAAATCGAGTTGAACTCACGAAGGCTTAAGTCACGGGAGGGCATTAGGTGGTATAGCACTTAGCAGTCATATCAGTCAAACAAATCAGTAACAGCTTTCACTGTACGTGCTTGAGCAATGTCCTGCAAAATGATTGTCAGGTCCTGCAGAAAGTGTCATCACTTCTGTTTCTAAGCTGGTCGTAGGTTGTATCCCAGAAACGAACAGAAAGAGTTTGGCGATTTCATCTCTTATTTTTTCTAAATCTGATCTATCATTATCACACTGCATCTTTAAATTATTTAATTGTTTCTTAACTTTACCAAAATATCTTCACTTTCCTTTCTCAATTTATTAACCGATTCGCCTATATGATCTACTGCTTGTTCGAGTTTATTATCTACATCATTATTAGTCTCTTCAGTACCAACATTACATTCTTGTTTGACAGTAATCTTAAAATTACGAAGCTCTTCAATTGTTTCATTTATCTGGGTCTGCATATAATCCTTTTCCTCCCTAGAATCATTAATATGTTTCACTAGTAGTCTATTCACAGCCTCTGTCTCGCTTCCCAAACTTACGATTCCTGTCTTTACTTCCTTAAGGTCGTTCTTAAACACCTCTTCCATTTTATAGCTGACAGCATTCTCCAAGGCAGCACTATGATCGGTCAAAGCGTTTTTAATCTTATCATCCGTAGAGTCATTTTGAACGGCCTTGCCATCCCTAAGGGTAACACTACTATCGGTCAAAGAATTCTTAGTCTTATCATCTATGGTATTACTCTGGGCAAGCAAAGTGTTCTCAACAGCAATTTTAATCTCATCATCCATGGTAGACGAAGCTTTCTTTCCCCGTGTTTCAACCTTTTTCTTATTGTATTAATTGAGTATTGATTATGAATTACCTTTCCTTTGAGTAATTACAATAAATATTAGGAGTTAACTGTTTAGTTATACCCTGACTTTACGTTTAATCTGTGTGTTTACTACAATTACTTAACCAGTTAACTCTTTAACTTGTCATCTAGAAGTTATAAACCGCCTGACACTCAAACTGAGATCAATAATGAAAAACACTACTAGTTATATTTCACTAAACTCACCGGATTTCTATCAATTAATAATGTTCGTTGTAGTTGCGGTGAGACTACCCGTCGAAGGCAGGAGGCGGGCGATGGCTGCAGTCGTACCGGCGCTCTGGCGGCGTGCTACAACCCCCCAGACGGATCAGTTACAAATCGTACCACCTTCTCTGTAGACGAAACCGTGACGCTGTTAGGCTGTTTGTCAGGTGGCTCGTACACGCTTATTCTCACCAACACCAGAACCTGTTAGAAACTTCATTCCATTTTTTCACTATCCACAGGGCCTCTTCTTCTTTTCTTGTGTTTTCATCTTCTTACTTGTTCTTCGTTTCCTTTCTTGTTCCTTCTCTCTTCTCCGTCGTCTTCTTTCTTCATAGTTTCAAGTTATAGGTTTTCTCTTGATTTTCCCCGTTACAAATACGGGGATCTTGCATGTTACGCTACGAATTTGATAGTGTACAGTAAGACATTCTAGTAATGGTCACCGATACCATTTTGCGTATACCAATGTTTGGGCTGAATTACAGCTGTACTTCAGGATTTTAAAAATTTTACGTATTTTCAATATCACCACTGTTAGAATCTGTACATATTATAGAAATCGTCCCTGTTGTTGTTGTTGTGGTCTTCAGTCCTGAGGCTGGTTTGATGCAGCTCTCCATGCTACTCTATCCTGTGAAAGCTTCTTCATCTCCCAGTACCTACTGCAACCTACATCCTTCTGAATCTGCTTAGTGTATTGATCTCTTGGTCTCCCTCTACGGTTTTTACCCTCCACGCTGCCCTCCAATGCTAAATTTCTGATCCATTGATGCCTCAAAACATGTCCTACCAACCGATCCCTTCTTCTAGTCAAGTTGTGCCACAAACTTCTCTTCTCCCCAATCCTATTCAACACCTCCTCATTAGTTATGTGATCTACCCATCTAATCTTCAGCATTCTTCTGTAGCACCACATTTCGAAAGCTTCTATTCTCTTCTTGTCCAAACTGGTTATCGTCCATGTTTCACTTCCATACATGGCTACACTCCATACAAATACTTTCAGAAACGACTTCCTGACACTTAAATCTATACGCGATGTTAACAAATTTCTCTTCTTCAGAAACGATTTCCTTGCCATTGCCAGTCTACATTTTATATCCTCTCTACTTCAACCATCATCAGTTATTTTACTCCCCAAATGGCAAAACTCCTTTACTACTTTAAGTGTCTCATTTCCTAATCTAATCCCCTGAGCATCACACGATTTAATTTGACTACATTCCATTATCCTCGTTTTGCTTTTGTTGATGTTCATCTTATATCCTCCTTTCAAGACACTGCCCATTCCGTTCAACTGCTCTTCCAAGTCCTTTGCTGTCTCTGACAGAATTACAATGTCATCGGCGAACCTCAAAGTTTTTACTTCTTCTCCATGAATTTTAATACCTAATCAGAATTTTTCTTTTGTTTCCTTTACTGCTTGCTCAATATACAGATTGAATAACATCGGGGAGACGCTACAACCCTGTCTCACTCCTTTCCCAACCACTGCTTCCCTTTCATGCCCCTCGACTCTTATAACTGCCATCTGGTTTCTGTACAAATTGTAAATAGCCTTTCGCTCCCTGTATTTCACCCCTGCCACCTTCAGAATTTGAAATAGAGTATTCCAGTTAACGTTGTCAAAAGCTTTCTCTAAGTCTACAAATGCTACAAACGTAGGTTTGCCTTTTCTTAATCTTTCTTCTAAGATAAGTCGTAAGATTAATATTGCCTCACGTGTTCCAACATTTCTACAGAATCCAAACTGATCTTCCCCGAGGTCCGCTTCTACCAGTTTTTCCATTCGTCTGTAAAAAAATCGTCCCTGTCTACTCCTAAACCAATGGACCGATTTCAACCAAACTTGGTACACCTATAACTCGCTCCCTACAATGAATCGCTGTGAGGGTAAGAACCACCAACCTGTCAAAGGGATGGGGGTGAAAAATGTAACCCATGAGGTGGCATGACGCGCGAATACGGAGACTTTATTCAACCAGTATCTGAGAAAGAGAGCAGTTAGAGACTTGCTACAAACTTATAATTTGAGAATTTTAAGTAACGTTTTTTTATTGACAAACCCACCCCACCACCCAAAAAAATGATGAAAGGAAAAAAAGTTTGTTGCTTTCCTGCATTTTCGCTGTTGAGGTTGTGAAACTGCCGTATCAGCCACGATCTTTTAATTCATTACTTCTTTACTACTAAGTCTATTTCCATCACATTTTGCAGCACCACACATGAAATTTAAATTTATTACTTCTTTGCAACTAACTCTATTCGCAACACATTTCTCGTGCAGTATTCACATGTACCACTGAATACACATACAAAATTGCCATTGTACGACTCGTATTTCAGGAGGTATGATCTAAGACACTGAGTTCCTTAAAAAATTGCCGTATCGTGCACGAAGTTTAATTTTATTAATTCTTTGCTACTATCACTATGCAAAAGACATTTCACATGATATATCCACATACGCTGCTGACTGCAGGACACCATAGTTCAAGCGACATGACGTCATGCTTAGTTAGTTACATGTTCCATAGAGCATCTGAACTACTGTTGTAACTAAATGATGTAGAACGAGTTAGTTTACGTGTTATGTATACATGATTAGTGATAACGTTAATGAACACATTATAATTTCATTCTTATTCATGGAACTACACTTAAAATAAGTTTTCTTTGTTTTGTTTTTTTTTGCCTTAGAAATTCGTCAATGAATTAGAAGACGTTTCCCAGGAGAAATGATTTTAAGTTAAATTTAAAACTTACTTCATTACCTGACAGACACCTCATGATATTTGGAAAATGACTGACGCATATTGAACGCATTCATCAGCCACTGACAGCTTTTACAGTGGGTAATAAAGGTCGTTTTTCCTATAGCGTTGTATTTATTTGCATCACTGTTCTATTCAAATTGTGATGGATTATTTACGACGAATTATTAGCAAAAATATGTATTGTGGCTGCCCAGTTAAAATCCCTACGTGAAATTCTTAGGTGAACATCAAATACTATTCTCACTGCTTGCTTTTGTGAAATCAGTGCTTTCTTTCTAAGTATCGAGTTACCACAGAAAATTATTCTGGGCGACATTGTTGAATGGAAATATGCAAAATCTGTCACGAGACTGATACATTTGTTTCCAAGATTGGTACCTACACGAAGAGGAAAAGTAGTTGAACTTAATTGTTTCAGAAACTCAGTAATATGCTTCTCCCAGTTCAAATTTTCTTCAGTATGTAATCCCAAGATTCTAGAGCATTCTACCCGACTTACTGACTCCAGTTCAAGTTGTGTGTCAATTGCTGGTACAACTATATTTGTTGTACAGAACTGAATGTAGTGTGTTTTTTAAAACTTAAGGAGAGTCCATTTTAAGAGGCCATTTAATAATTCTTTGGGAAATATCATTTACTGACTCTTCTGATGCTTTCTCCCTAATGGTATTCACGAGGGAGTACCCAAAAAAGAATACCGGAGGAGTAACACTGCCCTGGGGGGGGGGGGGGGGGGCGGGGGGGGGGGAAGGCTTGTCCAGTACGCATTTCTGCCTCTAGGCGTTTATAGCGGAACACATTACCAGTTCAGTGCCTGTATTATCTACCTGGCTTGTTCTGTTCACCTGCTAGCGTAATCTGGTTCTTGTTTCGTTTTCTATGATTGCAAGTTTAAGTGAACTACGTGCAGCAGTCACATTTTGTTTTATACTCGGTAAAATGCTGCTGAAACTGTTATCATGTTGAAAACAGATTACCAAGTGCACGAGTGGTTTGCTCGATTTAAAAATGATGACATGTCAATTGATGACGAACCTCGTTCTGGATGTCCGTCAACTGACTAAATCGGCGAGATTATTGAAAAAAAATTCGAGAGCTTGTTATCACAGACCGTCGGCAGGCAATTGATCAGCTCTAAGAGATTAGTGCGTTATCCTGAAGCTTTGTTCAGCGAATTTTAAGGGAAGATTTGAAAATGAAAAGGGTTGGTGACAAGTTTGCACTGCAGGTTCTGACTGACAATCAAAAGGAGTCGAATTGAAACGCTTCTTGCTTTGAAACAACAGCTTGAAACTGATCCAGATTACCTGTCAGAGGTTATTACTGGCGATAACTCAAGGTGCTATGGTTACAACTGCCGATCTTACGTCACTGAAGAAGTCAAGAAGGAAATGAGGGAAAAGCTGTTAGACATTTCTGAAGATGAGTACAAGAATGTTTTGAACAGTAGAAGCACTGGTGGGACAAATGTATGAGTTGTAATGGGAAGTATTTGGAAGGGGATACGGTTGTTCTGTAAGCAATTTGAAAATATATAACTTTTAAAGAATATTTCGCGTTTTTTGAGTATCCCCTCATATTATAACACTTCAAGCAAAAAGTATTAATTTTGGTTGTTGAATGTTAAGTGAAAGGTCACTTATATATGTAAGAAATAGGAGTGGACCTAAAATTGAACCATGTGGGACTACCTGTGCGATTTTTATCCCAGTCACTAAAATTTAGTACATTTCACACATTGTCTAAATCATTCAACACAACCTTTTGCATTCTGATTGTGAAGTGTGATTCAAGCAAGCTGTGTGTAAAGCCATCAGTTCTATACAAATTCAGTTTCTCCATTGAAGTGACGTGATCAACACAATCAAAGGCCTTGAGGATATCGCAAAAAATATCAAGAGGCAACATATTATTATTTAAGGCTTGTACTATTTGATGAGTGAATGGGTAAATAGCATTCATGGTCGAGCAACTCTTTCTGGAATCCAAAGTGTGATCTTCTAAAGAAATTGTTTGCAATTAAATGTGCGACTTCTTGTGAGTACATTACTTTTTCGAATAGTTTGGATAAAAGATGTTAGTAATGTTACTGGATGATACTTATTTAAACCTGTCTTGTCATCTTTCTAATGAAGTGATTTAATAATTGATGCATTGTCTTCGGGAAGGGAAGTCATGAAAACCAACTATGACAGGAGGAGCAAAAAACGGTTTTGACACTACAAAAATTCCCAAATAACTTTACAAATATATTTACAGCAAGCTGTCACCTTCTTATAAGAAGTATAATTATGGTGTACAAAGAGTGCCACAAAATCCATGATATTTGATGACGATGTAGTCCAACATCGCCTCAAGGAATTTTTTTAGTGTCACTAATAACTTACACGGTACTAGAAACAGCTGTAGGGGTAAAAACTGCAGAGATACAGAGGAATTTGTCGTGCTAACAACTTCTTTAACGTTTCTACTGATCAATAACGTAGTAATCAACGGCTGGTAACAGAGTAAAGGCTGATAACTAGCTGGTTTCTCTGCTTGCTCTCACGTCCGTGCCAGCTCTTGTTACTGCAAGGCATGTACAAATGCACCAACTCTAGAAATATCAAACTGACGTTGTCAGCCATTCTGTTTATCACTCATATGAAGAGATTGACACAGGAGAGGAATTCGTGGCAGGTCGCATTAAACCAGTCAGAAGATAGATGAAAAAAACAGAGGGAACCTTCGTCCAATTGGCGATAGAGAATGAACTGCATTGATCCCTCCATAACTACATCTCATTGAAAGAATCTTTTATTTTTATGATGGGCAACTTATCCCTCACAGTTCAAGAAGCGGAACTGTTCTTCACAGACGCTTATACAATAATGTATCGCATACCGAGGTGAAAAACTAGAAATCTTCGTTCGTCATCTTTACATCTTTCTAACATTGGATGGGTGTATATTCTTTGCTTCTGTAATCATACCACATTCCGTCAGGAGTTATTCATTATAAAACTTGCTTTCTCTTTACTACATGCCGAAATATCAATCACAAGGCATGTACAAATGCACCGACTCCAGAAATTTCAAATTGACGTTTTAAGCCATACTGTTTATCACTGCGTAGGTTAAAGCCATTAAAAGCACCCGATTTTTATTTTGGTTCAAATGTTCAAATGTGTGTGAAATCTTATGGGATTTAACTGCTAAAGTCATCAGCTTGCACACTACTTAACCTAAATTATCCTAAGGACAAACACGCACACCCATGCCCGAGGGAGGACTCGAACCTCCGCCAGGACCAGCCGCGCAGTCCATGACTGCAGCGCCTAGACTGCTCGGCTAATCCCGCGCGGCTTTTATTTTGGTCGGCGCAGCTGTCACATCACAAAATCACAGTCAGAGTCGATGACAGATATTGTCTTTCTTCTACTCAAAGCAGGATCATCGATATTATGCAGTTTTCTTTTTTATCTGCACTGTACTGATGAAACCTAAAATAAAATTACTTTGGCTTATCCAATTTTGGCTCAAAAACTCTGAGTCTAGCTTCCGTATGTCATAATTTTCAAAATTGTGGCAATTACATATGCACTTAAAAGTAGCCTCCACAAAGGAAGTAAAAAAATTGGTTAGGTTATAATAAAACAGAGAAATGGGCGCTAAAACTGAATTTAATCAAGTAAATTTCATTGCAGATTTGACTTTCCGGTTTGTATGGGAAGAGTTTCAGAGGCATTTGTCGTGTCAACAACTTCTAGTAACGTTTCTACTGATCAATAGCACAGTAATCAACTGTTGGTCATAGAGTAAAGGTTTATTACTAGGTGGCTTGTTTACTTACTCCCATGTCCATGCCAGCTCTTGTGATGTTACTAAAAGTACCATCTTGTGTCACTTCCTGGCAGATTAAAATTGTCTGTGGGACCCGGATTCAAACTCGGGACCTTTGCCTTCCACTGGCAAGAGGTCTACCAGCTACCCAAGCACGACTCACGGCCCGCCCTCACAGCTTTATTCCCGCCAATGCCTCCTCTCCTACCTTCTAAATTTCACAGAAGTTCTCCTGCGAACCTTACAGAAATAGCACTCCTGGATGATAAAAAAATCTAAAAAATGAATTGTTTTGAGTTATTATCATTCCCATGTCAATGGTTCAATTACATATTTTAGCCTATCTGGAAAAATTCCCTATGTCAGTGATGCACTGGATATGTCACTAAGGACATTACTTATTAAGATGGAACAACTTTTCAAAATACTCTCAACCCTGCAAGAACTTCTGTTTTACAGAATTTATGTAACTGTATTAATTTCAGTGAAGCCTGTTGATGTTACTTCTAGTTACTTACAGTTTTGTGGAACGACATTTTTAATGTATTATCTTGCTTTGTAAACTGAACCATTTAATCCTTTATTTTCTGATACGTTTAAAAAGAGATTGTTAGAAGAACTTGCAACTTGTGAATTATTAGTCACAACATATTCATTTAGTTTAATTGTTATGGAACCTTATACACTGACTAGCCGTCCTGTCTTCCATTTGACAATGTCCCACATAATTTTAATCTTATTATCTGAATTTTTTATTTCTATCAGGAATGAATGCTTCTGAACATTTTAATGATTTTCCTTAAAACACTACAGTACTTTTCGTACTATGAAAGTAATATCGGATCTCGGGTTACTCTGGCCTTACATAAAATATAATTCCCTTAGTTTTCTACAGTTAACTTTTTTTTAGTGGATCTTTTCGCTAATTCTTTAGGAAAGTAAGTTTCAAATAATGACACCAATTTGCTATGGAATAACTTAAATTTGACGTTAGCATCTCTTTTTAGACATACTTCATCCCATGCCACACCTCTCAGGTTACTCTTAAAACATTGTATCCTGTACTTATTAATAAGCATCACTTCTTTATAGGAACATCCTTCCAGGTCATAAGGCGACATTCTGTTTATTTCTATTAATTGTGCACCGTGATCAGATAGTCTGTTAGAAAATGGGTGCACATTAATTGTTTCAGCCTGAGCACTCTCTATAAACATGTTATCAATCAGTGTTCTGCTCTTTTTCTGCACATGAGTTGGGCATTTGACTACTGAGATTAGCCTGAAATATCCAAATAATAAGTTTAGTTCATTTTACCTGTCTAAAAATTTTAAGAAATTTACATTGATTTCTCCACAAACTATTAATTGTTACTTTTAGTCTGACGCATAGCTCAACAAAGCGTCTAGATTCCTCACAAATACCTGGAAGTTTGCTACAGGGAATCTGTAGACTACAGCAATTACCAGGGGAGTATTCTGCAGTAACAACTAACGAGCACATGCTTCTGGAATATGATCTTCTTTTTCGATGTTAACTCCACACGAAAATTATGCCAATCTATAATTCCTGATATTTAACTTCTCCGTCCCTTTGGTTACATTGTGTTCAGAGAGAAAATCTATCACTTCACAATTTTCCATAGCTTCAAGGCATAGAATAAGCCCATTTATCTTGTTTTTCAAGCCTCGAGTGTTCTGATGAAACAAATTAATTTAATTTTTCTGAAAACTGTTGCACTTATGCTTTTGTACCGCTCTAATTCGTTTCAGAACTCCATGTCTGTAACCTGGCTCTAACCTGAGACATGTGGCCCTTTGATTTGAGTAATCACAGGGATTTTGTCCCGTGTGCTTGTGGCACTCTTCACACGTTTTGCAAGGTGATTAGTGTACCCCAGCTGAGATGTGTGAAAACTGCCGCATCATGCAGGATATTTAAACGGATACTTCTTCGCTAGTAGCTCTACCCATAACGCATTTCGCATATGCTGTGCACATATGTAAATGAATGTACCTGCACAATTCTATTATTGTGCGGCACACGGTTCAAAAGGTATGACGTCATATACACTGAGCTGCGTGAAAACAAAACTTAACGACGAAATCTGTACAGATATGTGTGATATACAACGTGTCTCATTTACCTTGACCAACCTAAATAACTGTTTGTCCAGATGCACATTACAAAATGTTTCAAGCAAATGTTATTTAGCCGTCAGGTGGACATCAATCAGCACGATTGCCTTCGTTGTAGCTTTGTTTTTTACAAAGATATGAACAGCGGTATGACTTTTTTAAATGGCACCCTGTATTTTGTATTTGGTAATTCATTTCCTCACCTAAAGACCTATTCACTGAAATACAACGTTAATAATTACATAAAAAAACATTGACTATGAGCCCGGAATCACAAACTCGTCCACTTGCTCGAGTTGTCAGAAGACAAATGAAACCCAAGTAAAAGCATAAAACGAAATTGACTTTGACTCCCCTGTACCACTGCCCAGGGGTAGAATATTCAAAGGTGCTCAAAGTGGTGACCCTGGACACCGATACACCGGTGCACTCGTTGAATTACTTTCTGCTTTCAGTGTTGCCTGCTGAAGAGAAGTACAAGCAAGCAGGATACGTTCCTGCATGTCCTCTGGAGTTGTTGGAATGTCGCGATAGACAACGTCCTTAATGCATCCCCACAGAAAACAGTCCAGAGGATTTAAATCAGGAGACCTAGCAGGTCAAGTAACTGTTCCTCCTCGACCAATCAATCTGGCAGGATACCTTCGGTTCAGAACACGGCGTGCACACAAGGCATTACGTGCTGGACATCCGTCGTGTTGATACCACACAAGCCTACTGGTTTTTAGAGGCACTCCATCCAGAAGAGGAGGAAGAATTTGTCTTAGGGAGCTGGCTTACGCTGTGCCATTTAGACTACCATTGATGAAATAAGGGCCAATAATTGTAGTACCAAGCATCCCACACCACTGACGCTGTTGTTCCACTTGTCCAAGCCATCGTGGGTTGTCGCTGGACCAATAATGCATGTTCCTTGTATTTAACTGTCCTCTGTTTGAGAAGGAACATTCATCGATAAATAGAACATTAGAGAAGAAGTTCGGGTTGGTGAGGATTTGCTGCTGTGCCCTCTGACAGAACTGTACACGATTCTGAAAATCATTTTCACGCAATTCTTGATGTAGATGTACATGGTAAGGATGGAATCGGTGATATGAAAGAATACGACGTACACTGGTTGTAGTAATGCCAATCTTGCGTTCAAGCTGTCGTGTGCCCACATGTGGATTCATAGTAACGGAAGCGAGAACAGAACTTCGGCAACTTCGTCTGTGAGAGTGCTACAACGGTTGTTTCGTCGTGGGTTGAAACTTCCCATTTCCTAAAGTGTAGCAACAAGACGAGAAAACAGCCGTCGGGAAGGTGGGTTCTTGTCAGCATATCGCTCTCTGTACGGTTCCGCTGCATGCGTAGCATTTCGCCGGCCTTCAACAACAACAACAATAAAAGAAACGTTATGTCGATGCTGTTTGTAGGAAGGACATCCTCTCCTGTATGCCTTCTCTACACAACAGTATTTAAAAGGACTAAACTGCTGTACTAAATGTACCTGTACATAAGAAAACATTACTACAATTACTGTTCTGCTAACTTACATGCGCCTTAGATGAGTAGCATGTCTAACTTCTCTTAGTTGGTGCATATACTGCTCACACAACTCTCCAACTGACGATGGCTGACGGAATGACGGGTGTGCATCCTACTTATGTTTACATTTGTCCTCTATCAACGTCAGCACGTGGATGTGTTCCATTACCCCGAGTACCTGCAGCAAGCGCGGGGAGCGTCAACGTCACTGTTGTGTTATCTAATTAATAATGTGAATGGTACAATGTGATACATTTTTGAATAGGTCCTTAGGAGAGGAAATGAATTACCGAATAAAAATACAGGATGCCAATTAAAAAAGTCATACCTCTGTTCATATCTTCGTGAAAACCAAAGCTACAACGAAGACAACCATGCTAATTGATGTCCCCCTGAAGCTAAAGAACATATGCTTGAAACATTTTGTAATTTGCATGTGGACAAACAGTTATTTAGGGTAGTCAAGATAAATGAGACACGTTGTATATTAAATATAATTATGTGAAATATGTGACTCGTGTATATGTGTCCAAAGCTGTGAGCAAAAGAAAAATTCGTCCTAAACCTCTCGATCGATTTCAAACAAAGTTGGTAGACATGTTGCTAACTATCTGGAAAGAAATACTGTGGGAATAAGAACTAGCAACCTCTTATTGGGTTGGGGTGATAACGTGGAAAGGGAAGGGGTAGAAAGAAATGGACAGACAGACAGGAGGAAGGAGGACATGGATACAGAAATGGGTGGGGAAGAGAAGGGCAGAGAGAAGACTATGGGAAAATAGATTGAGAAAGGGAAGAGGGACAGCGAGAGGAGTGCCAGAGGGGGGTTGAGACAGGGGAGGACGAAATGGACAGAAAGATGAGGAGGAGAAAACGGAGAGAGAAAGGGAAGATGAGATCGTTAGGGAGAGAGGGGAGAAGGAGGGGGATGGAGGAAGTGGAGCGAGAGAGGAGAGAGAAGCAGATGGACGGAGAGGAGAGTGGTGGAAATGAACAGAGGGAGTAAGGAGGCGATGAACGAATGGAATTGGATAAATAAATACTCGGGAGATGTGAGGTACTCGGCTAGTGAAAATGAATAAAACAAATATAACGGCTCACTTCTCGAAGAGTGCGTCTCTGTATACACTATCCTGTCTATTTGCGTCCAGTTTGATGTTTTTATGACGATAGGCGAAAGCTGTTCTATAATATAAGGTACTTAAATAAATTTCTTATCTACTGTAGTTCGAGAGTTGGTACACGAATAAATGAATCTGGATAAAAACTGCCAGTAGCAGTAACAAATACCACCTATGACACACGAACTACTAAAATTGCAACAAAAATCGAAAATTCTACTTCATAATATACTAAAACAAAAAGCAACATTCTGGATAACTCAGGAAGGTTGTCTCTCGCCGACATAGCCAAAATTACGGTTTACCAGTCCACAACACAGGCGACAGCCTAGCTCCACAGTTGAGTTGAAACAAAGAATAGTTGTTCGTTTTTGTCATTGCCTAGGTAAATTATGCAACTACAGTTGGCCAGGTACACATACTGATATGCCGGCAGCTGGTTGTAAAGAGTAAGTGCAATAGTAAACCATGCGCGAAACGTTTACCCAGAACATAACAGAAGACGAAGGGAACTTAAGGACGGAACTTTAAAACTGGTTTGAGAATCAGCAACTTGCTACGTAATCTTCTCATTATGAGTAACGAAAATTAACTAAACAGAGTACGCGAGAGAAGCTACAGTCCCTACTATTCGTCACTGTCCGACCTTTAAATCTGTCTGCATTAGAGTTTTCGGACTGTAGTAGCAGATAAATCTGGATTAAAGGGGCTCGTAACAGGCAGATGTCAGAATTTCCGCCTTAAACACAGCGTCAGGAGCTAATCTGCCGTCCAGTGGAATCGAGCGACGTGGCGCAGCGCTCAGCACACTAGGCGTGTATTCAGGACGACGATGGTTCACATTCATGTCCAGCCATCCAGATTTAGGTCTTCCGTGATTTCCCTAAATTGTTCCAGACAAATTCTGGGGTGGTTCCTTTAAAAATGCCACGGCTGATTTCCTTCTCCACCCTTCCGTAAACCGAGCTTATGCACCGTCGAGCTTATGATCGCGCTGTCGACGAGACATTAATCTTCCTTCCTTCCATTTTCTGGCGTTCCTGCAGGCAGTGTAATCGCGCCGTTACCATTCAGGACACAATTACAGTATAGTGCAGGTCAAATTTGTAGCTCCTGAGAGACGCACTTATTAACGAGGAGCGTTCAATAAGTAACGGAACACTTTTTTTCTGAAAACACGTTCGTTTTATTTAGAATTCCCATACCATATTATTTCCCACTCTCTTGGCTACAAAACCCTGTTTTTCAACATAACTTCCGTTCAATGCGACAACCGTTCACCTTACTGGGAGGGTTTGTACGCTCGCACGGTGCCACTCTACTAGGCGACGTCGGAACCAACGTCTTGCTGCATCGATAACCTCCCTATCATTCACGTGCTGCTTCTCACGGAGTGCATCCTTCAATGGGCAAAACAGATGGAAGTCGTCTGTTAGGTGACGAGGAACGCAGCGGGCACACACCTTTGAGTACCCCAACTGGTGGAGCAGTTTGTCAACGTCACCAACGGAAATATCACGTCGAGTAGCGGTTCCAACACTGCAGGAGTTCCAGGTGGGTGCAGTTATACAGCACGCGCGAGATCTTACGAGTTTGCGCGGCCTAGTTTGTTGATGACAGACGCCTCGCTCAACCACTCATCGTGCTTTTGTTCACTACCAGATCTCCGTAGACATTCTGCAAGTGTCTACGAATATCTGAGACGGTATGGTTCAAATAGCTCTGAGCACTATGGGACTTAACATTTGAGCTCATCAGTCCCCTAGCACTTAGAACCAATTTAACCGAACTAAGCTAAGGACATCATACACATCCGTGCCCGAGGCAGGATTCGAGCCTGCGACCGTAGCGGTCGCGCGGTTCCAGACTGAAGCGCCTAGAACCGCTCGGCCACACCGGCCGGCTGCGATGGTATGATTTTCCGCGAAAAGGAACTCAACCACAGGCCTCTGCTCGGAACGGAGCTCCGTCACAGACGCCGTTTTGAAGGCTACGTACAGCGCCGCCTTCTATCGGTACTTCATGAAATGTTAGGGTTGAAATGGAAACATTAGACAACGATCCACAACAAGTTACGCATTTTTTCAACTTAATTTGGCCGAGATATAAATGGCGCTGTATTAATTGCACTCCCATCGTACAAACAGCGTACATCGCTTGAAAAATGTTACGAAACGCTAAGAAACAACCATGTGGTGCGAATATTGGCATCTGAACTTGTGTATAAGTAAATCGAAAGCAATACGTGAAACAAATAAAAAGATTCCTTTCTATTTGACCAATGCAATTACACAACCGGGGTCTCTGCATTCAGCCGTAATCGTGAAGTATCTAGAGGTATTTGATTACTGCAATTTAAAGTGGAACGACAACTCTAGCAGTGTGTAAGCATCCTTCATACTTCCCCACACCCAGAGAGTGTAGAGCTCGCAAAACCAGTATCTTTGGGTATGTGGCTGTGCACTGGTCCTGGCAGAGGTTCGAGTCCTCCCTGGGGCATGTGTGTGTGTGTGTTTGTCCTTAGGATAATTTACGTTAAGTGATGTGTAAGCTTAGGGACTGATGACCTTAGCAGTTAAGTCCCACAAGATTTCACG
Organism: Schistocerca americana; assembly: GCF_021461395.2. NCBI lineage: Eukaryota > Metazoa > Arthropoda > Insecta > Orthoptera > Acrididae > Schistocerca > Schistocerca americana. The sequence goes on along the minus strand of NC_060121.1, from coordinate 503,833,511 downwards.
CACATTTGAACATTTGTGGCTGTGGAGGTGGAAGAGCACGCACACAGACAGCTGAGCAGGAAGTGAAAGTTTTGACAAGGAATGTGTACGGGTTGCCTTTCGTCTGTTTTATTTATGTGAACAGTGCGGCCACTTGAATCCATTAACAATGAAGCTGCATTAAAATCATTATAAACTCTCAGCTCTTTTTTCTGTGTGAGCTTCCTCCTCACAACTGCTAGTTACTGACAACGCTAAGCGGCAGAAATGCGAATCATGAGTTACAGTATCTCTTTAATTTGTGATCGACCTGGTGGAAAAACCTGCAGGTAAGTGCTTGCGGTACGGGCTGGACTTTCACGCATGAATAAGGAGCGTTGCATGTAGGATGTGACAAGAATATGAGAGCGTGCTGAAAAGTAATGCCTCCAAATTTTTAATGCGAAAACCCTTAAAGCTTTTTAAATAAAACAAACGTTATTAACATTATACATATTTTTTCTTCGTATCTACATATTTATTTGTCACCATTGTCAGCCTGGTGACGAACATATTTCTCCCAAGACAGACCAGTTTGTTGATACCGTCACTGCAGCATGTTTGATTTTGTTGACGGACCTACAACCTCATCTTGCACCACTTCATCGTTATCAAACTGAAATTCTCTAACTGTTCTTCAAGTCTTTAAAACAGATGAAAATCGATTGTGGACAACTTGGGACTGCATGGAGGATGATCGATGACAGTGAACCCAACGCGTCGGATTGTTGCAGATGTCGTAGAGTTCGTCTGTGATCTGTCATAGTCTTGCTGAAGGAGACGGTACTCCATATGTGGACGAACAGTTCGAACTCGAAACTGGATTACCACACGCTGTTTCTCACGCACCGACGTAGTTACGTTACACACCGCAATTTTATACGTTACAATTCGGAGCCCTCAAGCGGCCGAGGGATGCAAACGTGCAGACATAAAAAGTAAGAATGTATAATGTTAATAAACTTCGTTTTATTAAAAAAAAATTCGGAGGCATTAATTTTCAGTACTCCCAGTACATGTCAGTAATGGTGACGAAAATTCAACTACACTCCTGGAAATTGAATTAAGAACACCGTGAATTCATTGTCCCAGGAAGGGGAAACTTTATTGACACATTCCTGGGGTCAGATACATCACATGATCACACTGACAGAACCACAGGCACATAGACACAGGCAACAGAGCATGCACAATGTCGGCACTAGTACAGTGTATATCCACCTTTCGCAGCAATGCAGGCTGCTATTCTCCCATGGAGACGATCGTAGAGATGCTGGATGCAGTCCTGTGGAACGGCTTGCCATGCCATTTCCACCTGGCGCCTCAGTTGGACCAGCATTCGTGCTGGACGTGCAGACCGCGTGAGACGACGCTTCATCCAGTCCCAAACATGCTCAATGGGGGACAGATCCGGAGAACTTGCTGGCCAGGGTAGTTGACTTACACCTTCTAGAGCACGTTGGGTGGCACGGGATACATGCGGACGTGCATTGTCCTGTTGGAACAGCAAGTTCCCTTGCCGGTCTAGGAATGGTAGAACGATGGGTTCGATGACGGTTTGGATGTACCGTGCACTATTCAGTGTCCCCTCGACGATCACCAGTGGTGTACGGCCAGTGTAGAAGATCGCTCCCCACACCATGATGCCGGGTGTTGGCCCTGTGTGCCTCGGTCGTATGCAGTCCTGATTGTGGCGCTCACCTGCACGGCGCCAAACACGCATACGACCATCATTGGCACCAAGGCAGAAGCGACTCTCATCGCTGAAGACGACACGTCTCCATTCGTCCCTCCATTCACGCCTGTCGCGACACCACTGGAGGCGGGCTGCACGATGTTGGGGCGTGAGCGGAAGACGGCCTAACGGTGTGCGGGACCGTAGCCCAGCTTCATGGAGACGGTTTCGAATGGTCCTCGCCGATACCCCAGGAGCAACAGTGTCCCTAATTTGCAGGGAAGTGGCGGTGCGGTCCCCTACGGCACTGCGTAGGATCCTACGGTCTTGGCGTGCATCCGTGCGTCGCTGCGGTCCGGTCCCAGGTCGACGGGCACGTGCACCTTCCGCCGACCACTGGCGACAACATCGATGTACTGTGGAGACCTCACGCCCCACGTGTTGAGCAATTCGGCGGTACGTCCACCCGGCCTCCCGCATGCCCACTATACGCCCTCGCTCAAAGTCCGTCAACTGCACATACGGTTCACGTCCACGCTGTCGCGGCATGCTACCAGTGTTAAAGACTGCGATGGAGCTCCGTATGCCACGGCAAACTGGCTGACACTGACGGCGGCGGCGCACAAATGCTGCGCAGCTAGCGCCATTCGACGGCCAACACCGCGGTTCCTGGTGTGTCCGCTGTGCCGTGCGTGTGATCATTGCTTGTACAGCCCTCTCGCAGTGTCCGGAGCAAGTATGGTGGGTCTGACACACCGGTGTCAATGTGTTCTTTTTTCAATTTCCAGGAGTGTAAATACATAGGGATTACAATTACAAATAACCTAAATTGGAATTATCACATAGATAATGTAATGGATAGAGCAAACCAACGATTGCGATTCGTTGGCAGAATACTTAGAAGGTGCAACAGATCTACTAAAGAGACTGCTTACACCGCGTTGTCCGCCCTATTCTGTCCGGTGTGGGATCCGCATCAGACATGATACGTGAATTGGAGTGGCAATTATTCAAACAAACGCGTTTTTCGTTGCGACGGAATCTTCTCATGAAATGTTAATCACCAGTTTTCTCCTCCGTCTGCGAAAACATTCAGCTGGCACCCACCTACATAGCGGGAAATGATCGTCACGATAAGAAAGGAGAAATCAGGGCTCGCACAGAAAAAATTATGTGGTCGTTTTTCCCGCGAGCCGTTCGAGAGTGGAACGGTATAGTCAGCTTGAAGGTGGTTCATTGAATCCGTTACCGGGCACTTTATTGTGAATAGCATAGTAATCACGTAGGTGTGAAATGAACGTCTCTGGTCGCCAAGCAAAAATACATCGAACAAACTATCAAGTCGTTAAATGTTCGCTTGCAAGTGGAGAAAGAAGACGCCAGACTTTAACTGGACAGAAGACACCAAGAGAAATGAAACAGCTTAGAAAGTATTCGTTCAGCCATCATTTGTTGGTATGGACAGTTAACGTGGAAGAGAAAGAGATATCTAAACAGAGCGTTTCGTCGCGGGTTTGTTTGGACAGCGATAGACCGACACGTTAATGCTCCACTACTGGGATTTACTATAGAATAATCCTTTTGCATTGCGGAGAACCTTACTCTAAAACTTCAGAAAGCCGACGTTTCAATGCCAGTCAAGGAACGTGTTACTTTCTGCGACATATATTTCGGATAATAAAGGTAAGTATAAAATATAAATTTTAGATTAACAACTACTGAGACAATGGAGGAAGATAATTCTGTAGACTGTATGTCCACAGCTACAGGCGGTTCTGTGTGAACTAAATAAAGTTGTAGATACAGACGAACTAAAAGAGTGACAGGTGGCAGTGGCTCGCAATCGCTCCTGAAGACGGCATTGCGGCGGCTGTCCCGGCCTGCGCCCGCCTCGCCATCTCAGCGGGCAGGAAGTGAGATGGTCGGCCGCGGGGCTTTTTTGCGCTGCGGTGCTAATGAAAAGCGACGTCGCCGGACCTTGTTCCTCGTTTTGCGTGCGTCCCCACACCACGCCCCTAATGAAGACGTCGCCTCGCGCCTGACTTATACCCACAGCCGCTGAGTAACGACACCTTTCATTTGTCTCGGTGCCCGCCCGCCCGCCGACTGCCGCGCCATCGCGCCTGACCGCGGAACTAATTGTTCCGCGCCACTACTTTCCCACAGTCCCAAGCCACGGGCGTTGGTCCTAGACGTCCTCACGTTCGCCTCCCACTTCCCAAAAAAGATGTCCGGTCTGCACGTTCGGTAATTAAAAGAGAGAGAATACTACATTTTCCTTTCAAAGTAATAAAATATATTATGATCGTATACGAGTTGTTAATTACGGATATTTGTAAGTTTTATAACATTTATTCTTTTTACTCCCACTGGTGTTTTATATGTGACACACCCCTTTAAAACAGTGTACGAGTATGTTTGATTTTCATACATCATACTATAATACTTGATGGTTAACTCTACCGGATGTTCGTCTTTTATGGGCACTTGGCCTGCACACAGTCCTATTATTTTATTTGTACTCCGATTTTATGAGGAGACAATCTGTTCCAGTTATACGTCTTCACTGATAATTTCTGTATATTCCCCTGCTATTTATAATTCCGTGTAGAGGTACATCACTGTAAATATTACTTTGACTACACCGTATACATTTATTGTTAGGGGAATGTACATGTTTTTTTCTTATTAACATGTTCTCTGTATCATTGTATAGATCTCCCCCTGTCTTTCTTGCTGGCAGGTATTTTAATTTTAATTGGCACTGTGCTGCGTGTTATGAATGTCGAGACTACGAGTTGTCTTAGCCAGGCCAACCTTATCGCACATTTCCGTGTATTACGCTCAAGCCGTCAGTACATGGTATGCTATGGGCAGGGCCACTCCTCGCACATCCTCTCATTCTGCTTGTGTAAGCACTAATTATTTTTGGGAGTTCTTCGAATGGGTTTTCAGTTTCCGTGGGTACCGTATTTATCATCGTGATTATTTTATAATTTGATTGGGTTCTTAATATCCCTGACTGTTCTTGGTTACATCTCGTGTGTTATTTTTCAAGTTTTCTGACTGTTGTGTTTTTACCCTATGATCAGCATCGGAAAGGGGACTTTTACGTTTTATTGAGGGACGGCTTCCATGGCTAGGAAGGTACTTTTCTTAATTATAATGTAATTACAAAATTTTGTCATATAGTTTACCCTACGTAGGTTAACGAGAAGTCGTTTTTTCATCCCCTTTAGGTTAGTTGAGGCGCTGTCTTGGGGAAGATAGTAACTGCCAAAAAGAAAACTTTTTGCGATAACGAAAAAGCAAATGTATGAATTCTTTTGCACTAGCATTATTACAGAAACTGCTTGGAACGGAAGGCACCCTAGTCATATTTTGTGTTACATACGAAATATGAACAATTATCTACGAGGTTCCCGTTTTTGTTAGTAAAACATACAAAACCACTCCTTATCCAAAATCAGAACTACTGTTATTTGTATGAGGGTTGACTGAAAATTAATGCCTTCACCTTCGTAACTCTTCAACAGTTGGCAACATTGATATATGGCAGGTACTGGCTTGTTCTGTAGCCTCTTCCCTACAGATCCAGTTGGCGGGAAGCCTTAGCATTGAACGGTTGTGCTGTTACAGTGTAAAGTATAGAACCCTGCGCAGACGGTCGGTCAATGCGATTTAAGCAATGTCCAATCATTGAATTCTTGACAGCAAAAGGTGTCACCCCAGAGGAGATTCATCAGAGAATGAAAGCAGTTAATTGTGATTGTGTTGATGTGAGTACTGTGCGTCGTTGGGCGAGTAAGTTTAAAGATGTTGAGGCGGGAACACCTGACCTGCATGACAAACAAAGAGTTGGACGTCCTGTGACAGCAACCACCATGTTTCATAAGCAAAATGTTGACAGATTGATTCAGAGAGAAATTACAAGCACAATCGTCAATTCACAAGAACGTGTGGGTCATATTATTGCTTTGATTGGCTATCGGAAGATCTGTGCATCATGGGTGCCCAGGATGCTGACTCCTGAAATGAAAGCTCACAGACTTGAAATTTACCAGGAATTCCTCTCGCGTTACAAGAATCAAGACGCACAGCACTCACATCAACACAATGACCATAATCTGCTTTCATTCTCTGATGAATCTCCTTTGGGGTGATAACTTTTGCTGTCAAGAATTCAACGACTGCACGTTGCTTAAATCGCATTGACCGACCGTCTGCGCACCGTTCCATACTTTACACTGTAACAACACAACCGTTCAATGCTAAGGCTTCCCGCCAACTGGCGGCTACGGAACAAGCCAGTACTGCCACATACCAAGAAGAGTTACGAAGGTGGAGGCATTACGTTTCAGTCAACCCTCGTACATTATGCACAGATTTTGCGGTAAAATGCATGATATTTCTCACCAAGGAAGTTCAACATACATAATAAGACCTTTTTTTTCTTTTTTTTTTTTTTTAAATTGGGAATGATTGGTAATCTTTCAAGGCATTGCAATCATTGCAAATTTTGACTGATCCGAATGATTGTCCTTTCATAAAAATTCCATACTCCATCAACATTTCAGTTTCATTCAATAACTGCCTGGTTTTTGTGACAGGAAAATCATTTCTTGACAGTCTAATCCTTTTTAGAGAGCTGGTTTTTAAAGGAGCTGCGTTCAAAAATTTGTTACATTCTGCAGAAAAGTCAAAGAATTCCTCATTTTTCATCATTATTTCATTATTAGGCGTTCCATCTTTAGCACTTTGAATCATTTCTCTACTACCTTTTCCGGAAAATGCCTTGCATCGTTTCCTTCTTTTCTCAGTGATATCGTATTCCTCTTCACAGGGCATGTAGTAATGTGCTAAAACTACAAATTTGAACTTACCACAGGAAATGGAAGAGGTTTTGGTGGCACACTGATTTGTACGCACAGATCCGTATCACAACAAACACTACTATTTGTTACCAACACCTCTAGGCATGCTCTGTTGCCGAGTTGATGAGACGCTGTAAAAGGATATACTACCTTGTCTCCGCCAACAGCTCTGCACATTTATCTTCCACTATCTAGCAACCATGCTTTTAGCAAATTTTGATTGTATCAAGGCACACTACCTTCTCTGTGTCATTGGCATGACCACATACTACCTTTTCAATAAGAAACCTCAAAAGTTGTAATTTTTGGCACTTACGACCTTTCCCATGTCAATGCTTCAATTTTTTGGCACCTAGGGATGGGACATTCTACATCTACATATATACTCCGCTATCCACCAAGCAGTGTGTGGCGGAGGGCACAGTTAAGTCATATTTCCTCCAGTCTGTTCTACTCGCGGATCGCGCGAGGGAAAAACGACTGTCTGAACGCCTCAGTACGAGCTCTAATTTCCCTTATCTTTGAATGGTGATCATTGCGCGATTTGAAAGTAGGTGGTAATAATATATGCTCTACATTCGCGGCGGAGATCGGATTTTGGAATTTAGTGAGCAGCTCCTTCCGTTTAGCGCGTCGTCTATCTACAAGTGTGTCCCACTTCAAACTTTCTATGAGATTTGTAACGCTCTCGCAATGACTAAACGTACCAGTCACGAATCTTGCTGCTCTTCTTTGGACCTTCTCATTCTCTTGAATCAGACCCAACTGGGAAGGGTCCCATACAGACGAACAATACTCTAAGACTGGACGAACTAAAGTACTGTAAGCAATTTCCTTTGTTGAAGGACTGCATCACTTCAGGATTCTACCAATAAACCGCAATATAGAGTTCGCCTTTCCCGTTACTTGTGTAATCTGATCGTTCCACTTCAGATCATTTCGAATAGTCACACCCAGATACTTGACGGATGTTACCGCTTCCAAAGACTGGGCATTTATTTTGTACTCGTGAATTAATGGGGATTTTCGCTTTATTGCCAAGAAACTAGTTGTGAACCAATAACAGATCAAGAAATCTGTTCATGGCAACTGTTGCGGTTATTTATTCATTGAGACGAGGAAACGAGTTGTAAAAATAAAATACGAAGCTTGGGAGGAAATTGCTTACCCAGCATAAACGTTGCGTACCGACGTGTGTCAACGGGCAACACGAGTTGAGGAATATTTCCGTTAGTAATACTTGCTTAAGTACTTGTATGTGTTGTTCCACGTGTTGTTCTAACGAATAAACTGCAACACTATGCCAAGGCACAGTTCATTATTCTCGACCACTCATCGCCAGCGTAACTTCATCGAAAGATTGTGCAGGTTTCAGGGGTCTTCTCTTTGGTAGCATCTAAACGTAGTTGTACTTCTTTCGAAGATAATCTTTGGAAATGACCTAAGTAACAAATTAAACCATCGGACGGAACACAACATAAGCCTAATTTTTCTACTAAACGTATGTGACATAGTATACTCCGTACAGATAAAGGGGAAAAAATTGTTTCGTATTGGGTAAAGAATTGAATATGAGACTGTTTTGTGCAATATTAGTGCTGCATTTAATAATTTCTGTACAAGAAAGGTTGTGGAGACCAGATTTTTAATGATCTTTGGACCCTTTTAAAAAAGAATCTATCTGATGTTGGGGTCCGATTTGCTACTTAGAATGTGGGATGCGTCCATGGCTTCACGCCAGAGCCAAAAGATCAAGCGTGTAAGCCGGTGGCAATGTACAAAAATGTGAGATTCGTTTTATCTGCCAGAAAGCAAAAGGAATTTACTTCCAGGAAACTAATGGATAACCTTACAAAGGGCCACAGTAATTACTAAGGGCTGATGAAAACTTCAGGAACTATGGTTGATGTATGAATGGCTTTGTAATCATTTTCCATCTTGTGTAGAAACCAAATTGCTCTCTGTAATTTATCCTCTGAGTCCTCTAATATTATTTTATCATCTGGAAACTGGGGTGTATTTATAACTTCATTATTAAGCTTATAATGGTGCACTGCTTTAGTCTGCCATGTTTTAATGATGTCGTCTATGTTGATGTTAAATAACGCGGGTGATGAAGGACACTCTTGACTCACTGCTTGACAGATGTTTCTCTCAAGCGGACTACTACTTTGTACTTCGATTTGCACTTTGAATTTCAGTTAGTACATGCTGGTATGCACTATCGTTTCTAAAATTTCCAATAATTTAACACTGTTAACATTATCAAAAGTTTTCCCATAGTCAATAAAGGATACGTACGTGGGATGATTGTATTCTCTACGTTTTCCTATAATTTGGCAGACTGAAAAAACACTATCTTAGCACGAACCTCCCGTCAGAACCCATTCTTTGCTCCATTAAGAAACGTTTCTGAAAGTACCTTTAGTCTGTTTGTTATTAGTTTTGCATGAATCTTGAATCCATGGCTCAGAAAACTAATTCCTTGATAACTCTCACATATTCTGCGATCCTCGTTACAGATAATTCAGAGAAATATCTTTATTTGGTTTCTCACTAATCTTTTTTAAACAATGGGATAACAACTGCTGTTTGCCAATCCTCTGGTATGTTACTGTATTTCTGACAAGTATTTACAAAACGCAATAGTTTTGTGAATAATGATTCCGAAGCACGTTTAAATTATTCCACATTGAGGTTGTCTTCCCCTGAGGATTTTCTGGTTTTGGATGTTTTTGACACACCCTTTAGCCCTTCCATTGATATAGGTTCAACGTGCTCGTAACTAACTGCAGTTTTCCAGTTCTCCGTATCACGTGTTCACAGATTTTGAAAATAATACATGCACTCATTTTCTGAAACGTGGTTAATTTGAACCACATCTCTTTTAACTTTACAGAGTTGTTTGAACATCCTATAAGCTTTATTTGTTTTCCAAGTACATAATGCTCCATTTCACTCATAAAATGATCCCATTTTTGTTATTTTATTTTTTTTGTCTCCATTTTGACCACTGCTTAACAGCCTCCTTGTTTCTTTGAATGTAGATATTTCAGGTAGTCCTGTTTCTTACATTTTATATGTGCTATTTCTTGGTTCCAGATCAGCACTCTCCTTCGGTTTTTTCCCTTAAGCATTACCAGGAGATATGTGTATTATTGTCACTATCTCTTTTTACAGTTCATTAATATTCTATTTTTCTAGTACATGCTTTAGTTCTTCATCAATTTTCTGTATATACTTCTTCTCGTGTTTGTTCTTTGATTGTACTTTTGTTGTTATGCTGGGGGATTCTTAAATTTCATATTACCAGAAAATGGTTAGTAGTAACGTAATATCCTCTATCTTCTGTTAATGGGATGGTTTTCCCGCTTACAGCAACCTAGTCTATTATAGACCTAGTATCCCTAGCACTCTATGTAAATTTTTGAATATCTGTATGGGGGAAAAACTATTTGTTAAGTGAGAGGTTGAAAATACCGCAACAGTTGTAAGGACTTGTGCCAGTCCACCGCGGCTCTCGGGGTTACAGAACAACATCTGAAGATGGGAGTATAAAAGCCCAAAACTGGCCGTGTTCTAAATAAAAGAACCTTACAACTGTAGCAGTATTTTCAACCTCTGGTATAATGCTAAGCTGCGGATGTTCCTCCGACAGGATTGTGTTTGTTAAGTGATTGAAGACAGAGGAATCTCTTAACTGATGTCCATTAGAGTTTTTAGTATGTTCTCCGTGTGACCGCACTATTCCATTAATGGTAGATTTACCTAGCCTCACACTGAAATCTCCTGCAATTCTAAAAATATTCTGCTTTAGGTATTCCACTAATCTTCGTCCTTATGTCTTCACACGTTGCTCGCGTTTCTTCCCTCTTTCCCTCCTCTGACGCATATACACCGATTATATTCATTAGCTTCCCCAATATCTTTAACCTTAAATGTATCAGTCCTTCATTTAACAAGGTATATGACTGCAGTCATTTCTCATGGGCACTTTTTATCATAACTGCAACTTCCACCAGACAATCTGAAACATCGACAGAACACCATGTGACTTCGAGAGCTTCTGACAACGCTCACTTCTTTAAAATATCCTTCCGGGATGAAGTGCTAGTAGTAAACATTGCTTCGCCTTCAGCTGAGTACTATCGTTAAGATTTATGCTATAGAGTTCCATATGATACGGTAACAAGTGCTTTGTGGCATGTATACCCCACTAAGCTAGTAACAACTAGATTCTGTATTGAGGTATATTGCAGGGAGAGAAAGAAAATCTGAGAGCTGCCTGCGGCCATGCAGCATAGTAATTTAGTTTAAAGAATTACATTGCAGATGTAATCATAAATGGCGGTTGAAGGTGCTTGTTTTCTTCATGTATGTAGGATGATGTCATACATCAATATTTTAATAGTGGGAAGTCTATGCACTCTAGAGTCAGGAGCACGGTGTACATTAGGAGAAATTGGTATTAAGACAGCGGGAATATAAAAATTCAATCGAAAGCATAACTGGCTGACGTGAAATGGATCATCAGCCTGTTCCACGGCAATGGCCTTCTACGGATGGCTCCTGTCTTATAGATTTGAATAGTCAGAATGGACATCTGGGAAGTCTGGGAGGAACGTTTACATCTTCCTCCGCTAAAAGGAATCTAGTTTTTAAGTTCTGATTTATAACTATGGAAATGGATCTTTCGGATCTGATTCTGTCTAAATGCTAGCAATATCGAAGTACATTTCAAAAACCAGTATAAGATGTGTATGATACAGAAGGCTGTAGATTTAATGTAACATTTGTTAATTATGCAGGGGGGTACCGTGCACAGCATCATTGTACTTACATAGGTCTGACAATCGTTTCAGACATACGTCTGAATCCAACGCACCATAGGATATCTGGGTATTTTTTCCTCATAGGCAAATTATATTTCGAAATTGGAATGGAGTCTATATGGATGTATTTGGCATTTAAAACTCTAGTTTTAACGACAGATTTGTTGATGATGGGAGGGCCACCACGCATAGTATCACTGTACTTAAACAGTCCTGACAGACATTTTGAGATTAAGTTACGTGCATCTCATTCCTCTGCTCTGCTGTGTTACTGTGTATTTTTATTCTTCCTAAGCAAATTACATTTCTAAATCTGAAGGGGATGTATGTGCATGTATATGGCATGGAAGATGGTAGTTTTAATGGAACATTTGTTAGTGGAGGGAGGGAGTACCATAACAGGGTCACTGTACATAAGTACCACTGACGGGTGTTTGAAAACTAAACGACAATATTTCACTAATTATTGTTTTTTGTATGCTTTGAATTCCACATTCCTTGCATGAAAAATCTGTTGGGGTAGGAATTCCATCTTACAATGAACTTTAGTTGACCTTAGGATGACTGACTGACGAAAATCTCGAAGAGAACATCTGCATCTCAGTGCTCTCACTATCTTAAGCCAATCAATATCACAGATCTACTTTCCTCCACTGCAGCACGTACCACTTCCTGCTGACTGTGTGAGTTGAAGTCACTTTGTTGCTTTAGAAATACTACCGGTGATTGCACTCAAGCTGTTAATTTTAACATAGCAACCCCAAGCGCAGTGAAATGCCGAGACAGAATGTGTCGTACTTAGCAGTCAACTGCTCCTTGATATACATCTTAGTTTGCTGCACAGTTTACTCCACTGTATTTGAATGAACCCCACCTTCGTACCTCACTATACATTCTCAAATTCCACTATGACTTCGACGTCATTGTCAGCTACTGTCTTAGACAGGCTCGTCCAAACTGTGCCCCTGGGGCGCTAGCGCCCGCGATCGCCCGCGGCCAGCGCCCCGGGCGAATTCGTATGTTGCTGCAGTGGCCGAGCCGTGGCGCTTAGCTGGCCGTGCGGACCACCCGAACGCCAGCCGATAGATTTATTTGTTCGCCCGTTTTCCCTTCGGGCAGAGGACGTCTCACAAGTGTTTCAACTAGAGCTGATTGACCTACAGTGCCATATCCGCTTTCTTATGTCTAAAACTTTGGATGACTTTTACAGCTGTCTTCCACGAAAGAAATATCCTCTTTTGCACAAGCACGAGGCCAAAGTTCTATCAATGTTTCGTTCCACGTATATTTGTGAGCGCTTTTTCTCGCTTTTTAAAGCTTGCTAAAACTAAGAACCGTTCATTCCTTGGCGATAAAAATTTGACCAATTCTTTGAGGTTAGCAGTCTCACGGAATATTGTACCAAGCCTAGACAAAATCGTTTCCTCGAAAAAGAAAAACGTGTAAAATATTAATTGTCTTCTTTAACAATGTTGACTGTAAGAATTAAAGAGCTTTATAACCTTAATTCTATTTTAATAAGTTTTCAAACGTGGTCAGTTAAAATTATTACTTACAAAACAGCAAACTAAGGATCCGATTTCTAAACACTGAAAAGGGATACAAAAATTGTAGCACGAACTATAACAAAAAATACTTACTTGTAACTACTAACAGTAACAATGAAACTCTATATCCCTTACATAAAATTAATTCTAAAATAGAATATTTTGTTTACGTTAGATCTGACCTCGGGACAGTCCAGCGCAGAGCAGGGGCGCGGGCGCACACGCCGGGCGCAATTCTTGGCTGAGCCTGGTCTTAGTTCAAGACTCATGGACCCGTTTATGGCTAAACTATACGTACTATTCAACGGTAACATCGACTCGACAATTCAGCATTACATGGTTTGTCTCTACCAGTCTGCAGAGCCCACACCTGTTTGTGTTACATGAGGATTTCCGAAGCTAAAGCATTATGTGGAGGCCATTAGGATCATACAGGTTAGCCTACCCCTCTAGAATATGTGACAGAAAAAATGTCTCTGGGGAAGTCAATGTAGTTCTCCCAGAAACATAAGTGTGATTTAGGGTATATACGGAAGTGTATAGGTGATTTTTTACTCGGTCACAGTTTGAGATTGGGATAGATGGGTAATCGATAATACTGGTGTTAATTAGCCTCCACCGTGCACTTTACAGCTACTTGCTGTACATTTATTTTATTTGTGACACGTTTATATTTAGTCATCTGCAAGTAAAGAGGAACACCTGTGGTGGAACTGGTAGTCGACCTGAACGTAACTAATTGGTTGGTTGGATTGTGGGGTTGAAGGGACCACACTCGAAAGGTCATCGGTCCCTGTAGCAAAATCTATTGCACATTAACAAGACTAGAAAACCTGTACACTGTCATTGGAAGCGTTAGCTGCGATAAAATCCTTTGCGTATGCATCTGGAGCGAGATGAAGTAGAATGCATATGCTGGGATCAGATTCATTTGCTATAATCTTAAGGGAAGCAAGCCAGACACTAAGTCTGGAGAGCGAAACTAAAGAATGAAAAGCTCAAAGACATGTGCATGGATTTTTAGGTAGGGGGTGGGGCTTAGATCCGTCCACCAAGATGTGACAGTATAGGAGACCAGTGACAGCAAATTCCAACGCTGTGTCACCTCGAGACTGTTGCACAACAATTCGGATTGAGGAGTAAGACATGCTAAGAGTACTACTGTTCCTCAAGGAAACATTGACATTTATTTGGTCTAGCTCGTATCTGTTTGTTAGTTGGCTCTCGATGTATGATCATTGTTTAAGTCTGTCAGTACTGAGTTCGCTTCTAAATAAATAACTAGCACTATACATATGAATACTAACCATGTGCATATACTTTGCTCTTGACGAAATACAGCCTCATGGTCGCTGCACTGTCGAACAGCACATGGGGCTACAAATTGAGCAATGCTGTGATTAAGTTTAGAAACTCCCCCTACACTTGCAGCAGATCTGTATTATGTGTGGAGATGTGAGGCTGCTGCACCGATGTAAATGATTCAATGGGTACTCTGTCATAATGTTAGATTTACATTATGGAGGTATGCTCCAGTTGAAAAAGGGTGATGTATATCTCAATCAGTGAAGTCTCTGACACAATTACACTGTCGTGTTTCTATCATAGTGATCATAGGAATACAATAAAGGAGACTGGGACACGCACAGGGGAATTTCTATAGACAATCATTCAATATCGATGAATTTTAGGTTTGTGTTTCTGAATTTCTTTTAGATACATTCAGCTTGGCCTTGACTTTCCTCCTTTACGTTGATGTACTAATTTGTTATAGCTCTTTACCTAGTCAGTGACAGGTAAAGGAGTAGACAGTTTTCCAACTAATGGAATTGCGGTATTGCGACACAATAGGATTTCGAGAGAATTGGCAGGTGTCTGTAACTTGGGAGGGGGGGAGGGAGAGGTATAACACCAGCCTGCTGTGAAACAAGCTAATGTTGTCCTCTGAGAGGATTCTGAATTTTGACTGTGCGTGTGTCTAATGGGTAAAGGTATCGGACTATAATTTTGAATGTGGTGAAACTAACAGAAAAACTAAACAGACTTCAACCTTGGGAGTTGATGAAAGTGGTAAAATTCGTATGTGAATGAAAAAAAGAACGGTCGTCAGCCCAATTACGCACATTAATTTGGAAACGTATTTAAAGAAAACTGAATTTTTGTTGTGGAAGTTACTTTCATTAATACTTCTCTTTGAATAGCACACAGAATACAAACTGACACTGGATACTTTGAGCTGTGTGTAACAGCAGTTACCAACAATGCACCCACCAGTAATCATAGAAAGCAAATTTGCACCAGTCACATACTATAAAAACAGCTACACTCGAGATCATTACTTAAACCAACACTGAAATGTTACTGCATGAAGTGCATATCTAAATTTGGGCATGTAGGGCTTCTATCTTAGCTGACATGTAAAACACAAATAAAGATAAATACGAGGGGTGTCCAGAAAGTAAGTTCCAATCGGTCGCGAAATGGACACCACAGTGAAAACCCAATGAAGCTTTGCACAGATGCGTTGGGTAGTGTCTCTAGTGTGACTTTCGATCACACCAAGACGCTCTTTCCAGTTGTGAGAGCACTATGAGGTGCCTAGAACAACAATGTCTCCTACCGAGTACGAGGGCCCGCTGAGAGGCTTTGCCTTAATTAATGCAGCCCACCTAACACAACTGCCACGCACTTCCTTCTCCATGGCAATTCTCAGCCGCACTCTGCAGGGGCAGTGAAGATGCTCCTGCAGCCTTCACGATGGGAAGTGTTCGATAACCCACAACACGCCCCAATTGGCTCGTCCTGAGTATCATCTTTGTTCACATGATACGCTGTATACGAAGACAACACTTGGGCGCAGGTTACGCGCTATAGACCAGCGTAGAGAATTATCGGAAAGCACAGGCGGCTGCCTTCTAAGACGATGGTGTTGGAAATTTGGTATAACGCTCCGGCAAATGTCTAAGTCAGAGCGGCGATTATATAGAGAAGTATCTGGAAAGTGTAGCTAACTCCTGCAAATAAAATGTTACTGATTTTCACTGTGGACAACCCTCGTAATATCATCATTACACTGTTATGATGGTTACCCATGCGCTAGTACAGTGTCTCTAGTCAAAGTCTATGATTATTTCATTAGAAAAGACTAATTCATACAAAGATAATCCTTAACTTCACTTGGAATAGCTTATATTTCACTTTGCAAGGCAACATATTCAACACTAAGCTCAATTAACTTAAAAAAAAATGGAATCGTTCGTGATATTAATCAAGACTACATTCTGTTTAAAATGAGCTAAACTTATCTGGCTTTTTAATCACCTGTGAAACAGGTATTTTAGACAATAACACTTACACAGTCTGGCACTGTATTCCAGCAAAACTATACTTTGCAATAAACTAAAAGTACTTTAACAAAATCTTATCTGACTTCACTTTCGTGGTTTTAACTTCATCTTTTGATACTCCTTTCCCATTTGACCAACAAAAAGAAACCACTTTAGAACACTTGAAAGCAGTAATAGATCATTTAAAATAGGACACTCGGTTTTAGTAGCACGTAGGAGAGGACCCTGCGTAGATTCATGATCAGGATAGAAGATATGGTTATGAACACAGATTTATAGCATTTGGATTATTATTAAAACCACGCACACAAATTAACTGGTTCATGCCGATATACATATCTGGATATATGAAGTTAGCGAACCAGTGGCGAAGTTTTGGTGGCAAGCGACATGGCGGCTAACGGTATTCAAGGCTCTTGATGTTCGAATGCTCTGTAAAATCTCTTCTTGGCGTCGAATTTTCAACATATTAAAGCCATTCCTTTTTGCCGAGAATACCAAACAGTAGCCAGACTCACATCTGAGGCAAAATTTCTTGCAAAGCAGCTTCCAATTGCTTTTCTTGGCACCATCGCAGTGTACTGTGCTACGGCTGGCCACTTACTGCTTACTGTTCCCACCAAGGAGTCACCCACTTCGAGCACCAAAAACACCTTTTACATCGGGCCATGCCACTTGCGGAGGGACTTCACATTATCTTTTACATTTTACAATACAAGTCCCCTTTGCATGAACCAACTTCCAATAAACATTGTCTTTCTTATAAACATACACATATTATCAAAATTCATTATTTTAACATATCATTTTGCTCTTTTCATTTATACACTACAAAACTTTAAATTTCCTGTTCCAAATCAATGACCTTAACTATCAAAGAATACACACTCTACAATTGCAGGTACACATTTAAATAGCATAAACCCACTTCTAATCGATATAAATGTTATAGGTGTTACGTTATCTCCTGCTTGACGAAATCAGGTGGATTCAAATGCTATATATCGAAGACTAGAAGATTGGTGAGAATGTGGCAGAATCGCTACTCTAACGAAAGGGGAGATGAGGGGTGAGCTTTATACCGCTTCTTCTATGTGTTTCGTGCTCTATATATTACCAGCTCTGACACATGTTTTGCGATGTGACTGCGATGAGAAAATTTCACAGGCCAACGAAAAATCTTTTTTGAAAAACTTTTTTTACTTTGATAGCTGATCTTTATAGATTTTCATGAGCTGAAACCAAGTCTAGCCTTAATGTTTGGTATTACCCATAGTTTTCGAGCAATATGCTTTTTACTATATAGTATAAAAATCCTATGCTATACGGCAAACGAGGAAATTAGTGAATGCTTTGTTACAATGCAAGTATGGTTTGTATTTACAGTAAGCTACTTAAAACAATGATATGTGTTAATAGAGGTTTCACTTGTCAGCTGAAACTGGTTTGTATTTTCTTTCGCTTTTTTCTTTGAAGTTTCTTGTGTAACTTTTCTATGATGAGTTACTTGATGAACTTCTCAGTGAAGTGACAAACAGTAGTCCCCCATCATGTTGGTGTTTCAGTGGCCTTGGCAGCGTTTTTCCATCACTTTAATGTCCTGGTGAAAACTCTCTCCTTGCTCCTCACCCACATCTCCCATGTTGTCCGGGAAGTACTCAAGGTGACTGTTCAAAAAGTGAACTTTCAGCTTCTAAACATCCTAAAGTTTTAAACTTCTTTAACATTGTAGCTATAATAGAAACATATTCTGGGTCTCTTTCATGTCCCAAGAACTTTGTAACCACTTGCTTGAATGATATCCAAGCATCTTTCTCATATAAGGTCATTGTGGACTCAAAGTTAACATCAAACATCTATTGTATTACAGTGGAAATCATCATCTGGATTATCTAAATCACATTGTACATCACAAAATACTTCTGTTGAAATAGAATTTAAATCACCTGGTGGTTCAGGAACTGGCAAATCTACACCATTCCCTACTGGTCGGGTAGCGGACGGAAGGTTAGGGTAGCTTATTACCTTCTTGTTTCTCGAATTATGACCAGTAATAAGAACAATGCAAAAATAGCAATCATCGGAATGATTTCTTGGCTTCCTTCATATCATAAGAACACCAAATATAAAGGCATTTCTCTCCTTTTTGGACCATTTTCTCAGACCTTCAACACACACATAACATACCTTATGCAGCGCCCAAGATTTATCTAGATCAACAGGTTTAGATCCAAAGTATGATAGATAAACTTTTTTTACAATGTCTATATTGTTTCTTTGGTGTTTTTAATCACAAACTCACCACAAATATAACAAAATCTGACAGCAGAGTTTTTACAAACACGATTAGACGTTGTTCTGAGCACATGTACAGGAAACGGGAAAGTGAGGTTAGGTTGACAGTAAACAAAACACTATCTGTTAACACAAAAACAGAATCGACCTTTTTTGCGAGCAAACGTTTTTCAGCAGCGCTACCAACGTCATCTACATTCATTACACCTACATTTTAAATTATTTTAACTATATAATAGCTGTTAAAGTCTTTAAAAAGTCGCTTTATTTAATAAATTTAGCTGTAAAATGTGAAGAAATGGTGGTTGATACAGTTTTTTAAGCATCATATTTGGATTTCCCACCATAATAATAAGGTATTTGCAGCAAAAAGTTTTTCCATCGTTGGCCTGTGTTATTGGCTAATACAGAGATTTTTACCAAGAAACAATCAGGAGCAGAAGTTCTATGTTTTGTTTTCTCAATAGCCGGCCGGGCGGCCGAGCGGTTCTAGTCGCTACAGTCTGGAACCGCGCGACCGCTACGGTCACAGGGTAGAATCCTGCCTCCTGTTTGTGATATCCTTAGGTTAGTTAGGTTTAAGTAGTTCTAAGTTCTAGGGGACTGATGACCTCAGCAGCTAAGTCCCATAGTGCTCAGAGCCATTTTAACCATTTGTTTCTCAATAAACAAGAGGAAACATTCTTCAGTGAGTTTTGTATTCCCATAGATGGATGGACTAACATCTTAGTGAGTAGACTAAATTTACAACTAAATCTGTATGCGTTCTTCACAAGTCATCGTACAGTCCGTGGCGGTGTGTACCCTCTACCACTAATAGTCATTTCCTTTCCTGTTCCACTCGCAAAAAGAGTGGGCGAAGGAAGACTGTCTGTAAGCCACCATATGAGCTCTAATTTCTCGTATCTTATCTTCGTGATCCTTACACAAAATGTATGATGGTTGGTGTAGAATCATTCTGCAGTCAGCTTCAAATGTTGGTTTTCTAAATTTTGTCAATAGTGTTCCTTGAGATGATTATTGCCTTCCCTCCAGAGCTTTCCATTTGTGTTCTCGAGGCGCCCACCCACTAAATAGGAACAAATCTGCTGGTCGCTATATTAAGAGGAAGCCATATTTGTAGGCTCATACACATTTGGGATGGAGTGGTCAACAGACAGGCGTTTTGCTATTGCTCACTGGGTTTTTGCGGCATATTTAGAAAACATTTCTCAGAACGTTTCAGTTTGCTGATAACAGAAGGGGTTGCATATTCGTCAACATCTTCTCAGCATAAAAGAGAAATAACTAATGTAGGAATATTATTAACAGTGTAATATATTGTTTAATTTAGCCCGACGTGTATCAGCACTCAGTAACTAGCTCAGTTCTCAGGGTAGTTACGTAATCGTCGATAATTAATTGTCCTTTTCTCATTTCCCAACACTATGGATATTATTCCAGATTCGTGAGAAGTCGTGTGCTTATTGCACCAGAGAATATTGGGCAAGTCTGTTCGATGAACACTACTGTAATACGTAACTTGTCGTGGTTTCGTCTCGATTCCCCAATATAAGATAGCAAGAGTAGCATCTACAAATGAAATCCTATAATGGAAGTGTAATCCTGTGACCAGACCTTTTCTGTATAGGATGCTATTTCCTTATATAAAGAAAATTGCGGGAGTGAAGAAAGGCGACGACGTGTTGCCCCCAACTGTGGGGACAAGTCCCAGGGGCGACGCTCGCAGTGAATAGTGGACTAACTAGCATGCTGGTTGAGCTGTGACAGTAGCAGACATGTGTCTTGCGTATGTTCTCTGACTTTTATGTGGAAATTTGAGAAAATTCAATATGGTTAGCGTTTGCACTGGACGTTATCCCCCCCCCATATAAACTGATGGATTGACTGCCGGGTGGTCACAGTGACAGTCTCCCTGGCATCTGAGCGTCTGTTAGAGGAGGTGTGTGGATAGCGAGAGATGGGCGTGCAGCAGCTACAGCTGGTGTGGCCAAAGTGCTGGCAGACCTCTAGTCCTCTGACAGCTGGCGCGGTCGTCGCTCTTGGCACTCCTGCAGTTGTTGGGCAGCATGCGTTTTGCGATCGCGAGTGTGTGTGCTCGGAAGGATTTTTCGTCAGATATGTTTAGTGTAACGTCGAAGCGTTGGGGTAGTGGGGATTAGAGAAGCACGTGAGGAGGGTCTTGTATTCCGAAACATCGGTGCATGCGCGACCTAACATACAGAGTGAGTCACATTTTATTTCGTGAACGGCTACACTTATTTAAACGCCATTTTCAGCAAACGTTACGTCGGCAAGGGGCATATATGTTTTTCTTCGGCTAATTTTTTTAGCGCTGGTGTCAACTGAGATATTAAAGTACACTACGGACCATTAAAATTGCTACACCACGAAGATGACGTGCTACAGACGCGAAATTTAACCGGCAGGAAGAACATGCTGTGATATGCAAATGATTAGCTTTTCAGAGTATTCACACAAGGTTGGCGCCGGTGGCGACACCTACAACGTGCTGACATGAGAAAAATTTCCAACCGATTTCTCATACACAAACAGCAGTTGACCGGTCTTGCCTGGTGAAACGTTGTTGTGATGCCTCGTGTGAGGAGGAGAAATGCGTAACATCACGTTTCCGACATTGATAAAGGTCGCATTGTAGCCTATCGCGATTGCGGTTTATCGTAGCAGTCGAGATGGCAGGCATCTTATCCGCATGGCTGTAACGGATCGTGCAGCCACGTCTAGATCCCTGAGTCAACAGATGGGGATATTTGCAAAACAACAACCATCTGCACGAACAGTTAGACGACGTTTGCAGCAGCATGGACTATCAGCTCGGAGGCCATGGCTGCGGTTACCCTTGACGCTGCATCACAAACAAGAGCACCTGCGGTGGTGTACTCAACAACGAACCTGGCTGCACGAATTGCAAAACGTCATTTTTTCGGATGAATCTAGGTTCTGTTTACAGCATCATGATGGTCGCATCCGTGTTTGGCGTCATCGCGGTGAACGCACATTGGAAGCGTGTATTCGTCATCGCCGTACTGGCGTATCACCCGGCGTGATGGTATGGGGTGTCATTGGTTACACGTCTCGGTCACCTCTTGTTCGCATTGACGGCACATTGAACAGTGGACGTTACATTTCAGGTGTGTTACGACCCGTGGCTCTACCCTCATTCGATCCCTGCGAAACCCTACATTTCAGGAGGATAATGCATGACCGCATGTTGCAGGTCCTGTACGGCCTTTCTGGATACATAAAATGTTCGACTGCTGCCCTGGCCGGTACATTCTCCAGATCTCTCGCCAATTGAAAACGTCTGGTCAATGGTGGCCGAGCAACTGGCTCGGCACAATACGCCAATCACCACTCTTGATGAACTGTGGTATCGTGTAGAAGCTGCATGGGCAGCTGTACCTGTACACGCCATCCAAGCTCTGTTTGATTCAATGCCCAGGCGTATCAAAGCCGTTATTACGGCCAGAGGTGGGTACTGATTTCTCAGTATCTATGCACCCAAATTGCGTGAAAATGTAATCATAAGTGAGTTATAGTATAAGATATTTTTCCAGTGAATACCCGTTTATCATCTGCATTTCTTCTTGGTGTAGTAATTTTAATGGCCAGTAGTGTAAGTACGTCTTTTTTTAAAACTGAAACCGTATACTTTTTACAACTGCATTCCATAGCCCTTGAGAAGACAGTGATATAGCGTTTTTTAATGTTGAAACTGAAACGTGATGTAAAACATATTCGAGATACATCGTGGAATGGAACGTTACGAAGGCTGGAATCGGCATTTTCGGTGTAAACACTGCTGAACAGGCGTCTCAATCCAGGTTGCTTTGTTGTGTACTGTAAGGCAGGCCTGCGCTGCGAGAATAAAGCGTAATTTCCCCTTGAACCAACTTACGACCTAGATGCTCGTTCACCTATGAATGTTGTGTGTGGAAGTACGTCATAGGCTAGATTCTAGCGTTTGCCAAAAGGTGTAGGAAAACTATTTCATGTGTGACTATCTTGCCAAATTTACGTGAGCTGTAACAGAGAAATCAGTTGTTCATTCTTCAGAAATGAAAAGGTCTTATACCCTCCAAAAAGCAACTACTGTATTAAACATCTAAATGTTAGAAGGAAGATTTGCTCTATCTTTTCCTGCACCTGGCTGTATGCTTCTTAGAGTTAAAATACATGCTGTCTGACAACTGTCTCTGTCTACACTGCTTTAAATTCTACCATATGGGATACATTTGTTGAAGTAAACATTTTATTAAAATACTGCAAAATAAGCATTCTTCCAAAAAAATAATTTTATTCTTTATCCAAGCATGTGTTCAAACTCTCGACCATGGAGTGAAAGGAACATTTGCAATCGCCTTTCGAAAGAACGTGAGCAGATGAAATCACAGTGGATGGTGTGGTAGATCACGCACGTCTAGTGTGGTTGGGACTTCGACATAGACTGCATCAATGAGTGCTCCGCAAAGGAAGAAATCAAGAGGAGTCAAATCAGGGGACCTCGCAGGCCATTCGACAACAGAATTACGTCTTCTCCAACGCCAGGGAAAGTTCTCATTCAGTATTTGCATTACAACACGGGACGAGTGAGCTGGACATCCGTCGTTTTGCACCAACATTCACTGTCGAGTGTCCAGTGGTTCCTCTTTTAGAAAGAACCAGCTGAATACTCGTCAGAAAGTGTGTGTACGAATGTCCACTAAAACGCCTGAGATGAATTATGGTCCCACAATGTAATTACATTGCCAAACCACACCATACGTTTACGCTTCCACGATCGTTGATGTTTCACCTGACGATACCAACGTGAATTTTCAGCTGCCCATTGGTGCGTGTTACACAAAATTACAATGGCGTGGTTAGTAAACATTGCTTCATCGGCAAAGAGCACACACTCAAAAACGTAGGGTCGTCTCTCAGATGCTGAAGGGCAAACCAATGAAATTCTGTATCACGTTCGAAATCACGGTCGTCGAGTACCTGATGTAGAGACAGATGACAGTGGTGGAAATTCTGTGGATGTAAGATGCGAATCGCACCCGTGTGGCTGACTCCACGTCCCTTAGGAATATGCCTCGTACCACTATGAGGATTTAACACGTCGTAGCCAGAACAGCTTCTTCATCTTCTCTGTCAGTTCTTTCTTGTCCTGTCCGCACTAGCGTCTTAATAATTCGTGTAATTGCGTGGCGCATCTGACACTGGCGATTGGGATAGATAGCCCTTTACCTCTGTACTGCTTTTAAGGCGTTTGTTTTACACTTACCATATAAAAATAGTAATACTCAGCTTTTCTTCATTGGTGCACATGTCTTCTTGCAAATGTTTTCATGCAATGAATGTTGAAGCAGAAATGAGCGGTCTGCAGTACAGACTAGTAAACAGGCGAATGTGTTGACATTCTCATATACACTCCTGGAAATGGAAAAAAGAACACATTGACACCGGTGTGTCAGACCCACCATACTTGCTCCGGACACTGCGAGAGGGCTGTAGAAGCAATGATCACACGCACGTCACAGCGGACACACCAGGAACCGCGGTGTTGGCCGTCGAATGGCGCTAGCTGCGCAGCATTTGTGCACCGCCGCCGTCAGTGTCAGCCAGTTTGCCGTGGCATACGGAGCTCCATCGCAGTCTTTAACACTGGTAGCATGCCGCGACAGCGTGGACGTGAACCGTATGTGCAGTTGACGGACTTTGAGCGAGGGCGTATAGTGGGCATGCGGGAGGCCGGGTGGACGTACCGCCGAATTGCTCAACACGTGGGGCGTGAGGTCTCCACAGTACATCGATGTTGTCGCCAGTGGTCGGCGGAAGGAGCACGTGCCCGTCGACCTGGGACCGGACCGCAGCGACGCACGGATGCACGCCAAGACCGTAGGATCCTACGCAGTGCCGTAGGGGACCGCACCGCCACTTCCCAGCAAATTAGGGACACTGTTGCTCCTGGGGTATCGGCGAGGACCATTCGCAACCGTCTCCATGAAGCTGGGCTACGGTCCCGCACACCGTTAGGCCGTCTTCCGCTCACGCCCCAACATCGTGCAGCCCGCCTCCAGTGGTGTCACGACAGGCGTGAATGGAGGGACGAATGGAGACGTGTCGTCTTCAGCGATGAGAGTCGCTTCTCCCTTGGTGCCAATGATGGTCGTATGCGTGTTTGGCGCCGTGCAGGTGAGCGCCACAATCAGGACTGCATACGACCGAGGCACACAGGGCCAACACCCGGCATCATGGTGTGGGGAGCGATCTCCTACACTGGCCGTACACCACTGGTGATCGTCGAGGGGACACTGAATAGTGCACGGTACATCCAAACCGTCATCGAACCCATCGTTCTACCATTCCTAGACCGGCAAGGGAACTTGCTGTTCCAACAGGACAATGCACGTCCGCATGTATCCCGAGCCACCCAACGTGCTCTAGAAGGTGTAAGTCAACTACCCTGGCCAGCAAAATCTCCGGATCTGTCTCCCATTGAGCATGTTTGGGACTGGATGAAGCGTCGTCTCACGCGGTCTGCACGTCCAGCACGAACGCTGGTCCAACTGAGGCGCCAGGTGGAAATGGCATGGCAAGCCGTTCCACAGGACTACATCCAGCATCTCTACGATCGTCTCCATGGGAGAATAGCAGCCTGCATTGCTGCGAAAGGTGGATATACACTGTACTAGTGCCGACATTATGCATGCTCTGTTGCCTGTGTCTATGTGCCTGTGGTTCTGTCAGTGTGATCATGTGATGTATCTGACCCCAGGAATGTGTCAATAAAGTTTCCCCTTCCTGGGACAATGAATTCACGGTGTTCTTATTTCAATTTCCAGGAGTGTAGTATTGCACGAGAGCTCCCGCGTGGCGGTGTTTGCAACGCTAATGCCGATTCTGGCCACCATGCTCTCAAATTATAGGATATTTTTCAATGTGTGTATTTGAAGCACCAGTGCTAAAAAATAGGAAATTTGTCAGTTCAGTTTCGAGTGGTATGTGACTTTTTAATTGATGATCTCTAAGATTTTCCTGACAAGTAGGTGAGAGAGGAATTCTCTGTTCCCCCCCATTTCGAATCTCCACTGGTGGCGGTGGTGCATGGAGCCTAGGTGATATGGATGCTTCCTGCAGTCGACAGACAGCGCGCACAGCAACACAAGTATGGTTTTATTTTTCACCAGGTATGTTTAGGATGGTGACTGACTTTAGGGAGCTGTTTATACCTGCAAAATAGTCTAACAATTTGATGATATATTTCCCAACAAATACGCATCTCAGCTGTAGCATACAATTCAGCTGAGTCATTTAGTCAAAGGTGTGTCAATATTTCCAGAAGGTAGTGGTAAATTCAGGGATTAAGTGATCGGGGCAGTAAAGTAATTTGACCTAACTGAACCAGTATCCAACAATTGGTAAGAGTGGAAGTTCTGTAACTGAACGATTTCCTACGAATTTTTGATATCAATAGTTGCACAGGGTTTACTGGAGGGGAAGGGAGGGAGGAGAGGGATGAAGCCTGGGGATTTCCCAGAGGGGAGAAAAGTGGCTCAGAACTGAACTGGGTAGGGGCTGATGAAAAAGAGTCCCAGGGTTAACATCCCTTTCCTCAGAGAGAGAGAGGGGGGGAAGGTGGGCGAGTAGGAGGGGAGGCGGAAAGGTGGGAGCTTCTCAGAAGGATGGTTTACTCCAGGGGGTCATAAATCAACCCCCATAGGGACATAAATCTATTATCACAACAGTAGTTGAGGGGAGGAGTGGAGGGATAATTGGCCCTTGAATGTATGCTTGCCCCTGAATATGTGAAACTTGCACAAAGAAAGTGATGTATAACTCCCTTTAACCCACTACTTACCAGAGGCCAAGATTACCTGCTACATCATCAGCCATAGAGCCTGACCATTGGAAGAGCTTGCCAAGAGCTTTGGTGAAGAGCTCGTGAACCGTTTTCGCACCGCCTCCTTTAAGAACATTAAATTGTGTTTGAAAACACCGACTTGTTTGATTTCAACCTCTTTCTTCGGTATGCTAACCACCTTCTCTGTTTCAGCTGTGGAACTGATCGCTCTGAGCTGTAGCACTACATATTACGATTATGGCGCCACCTCGCAACACATTTTCGAACTATTTCGAAACTATATACAACTTCTGCATAACATTTATACAGATTTCACTACAAACATACCGTTTGTTGACTCGTCTATTGATCTTAGTTTCCGAGATATTTAATTTTGAATCAGGAACTCCTTCGCTGGGCCCCCTTTGTGACTGCCATCTCGTTTCTGTACAAGTTTCTGTATAGGCTTTCACTTCCTGCATTTTATCCCTATTGCCCTCAGACATGGGGGACTGAAGTTTAAGGGATTAGTCAGGAAGAATCACTACACAAAGAAGTGAGATACAGATGTACTAAGGAATGACGAGATATGCTACAAGGTCTTTAAGGCTATAGATACAGCAATAAGAAATAGCGCAATAGGCAGTACAGTTGAAGAGGACTGGACATCCCTAAAAAGGACGATCACAGTAGTTGGAAAGAAGAACAGAGATACAGAGAAGGTAACTGCGAAGAAACCATGGATAACAGAAGAAATACTTCAGTTGATCGATGAAAGGAGAAAGCACAAAAATGTTCAGGGAAATTAAGGAATACAGAGATACAAGTCGCCGTGGAATGAAATAAATAAGAAGTGCAGGAAAGCTAAGACGAAATGACTGCATGAAAGATGTGAAGAAATCGAAAAAGAATGTAGAAAAGACTGACTTAGCGTGTATGGAAGTCAAAACAACCTTCGCTGAAACAAAGAGCGAGAGTGGTAACATTAAGAGTGCAATGGAAATTCTACTATTAAAGGCAAAGGACAGAGCGGTTAGGCAGAAGGAGTACACCGAAAGCCTCTATGAGGAGGAAGATATGTCTGATGCGATAGAAGAAGCAACATGAGTCGATTTAAACAGAATTCAAGAGAGCTTTGGAGGACTTAAGATCACATAAAGCAGTAGGGATAGATAACATTCCATCAGAATTTGTAAAATAGTTGGGAGAAGTGGCAACGAAACGACTATTCACGCTAGTGTGTAGAATGTATGAGTCTGGGGACATACCATCTGACTTTCGGAAAAATATCATCCATACAGTACCGAAGACTGCAGGAGCTGGCAAGTGCGAGAATTACCGCACTATCAGCTTAAAAGCCCATGCATACTAGTTGCTGACAGGAATAATATGCAGAAGAATGGAAAAGAAAACTGAGGATGTGCTGGATGACGATGAGTTTGGCTTTAGGAAAGGTAAAGGAACCAATGAGGCAATTCTGACGTTGAGTTTGATAATGGAAGCAGGACTAAAGACAAAATCAAGACACGTTCATAGGATTTGTCAACCTGGATAAAGCGTTCGACAATGTAAAATGGTGCAAGAAGTTGGAAATTCTGAGAAAAATAAGGGTATGTTATAGGGAAAGACGTAGTATACTGTATGTACAGGAGCCAAGAGGGAATGATAAGAGTGGACGACCAAGAACGAAGAGCTCAGATTAAAAAGGGCATAAGACAGGAATGTAGTCTCCCCCCTACTTTTCAGTCTGTACGTCGAAGAAGCAATGATGGAAATAAAGAAAGGCTCAGAAGTGGAACCGAAATGCAATGTGAAGGGATAACTATGATACGATTCGCTGATGACACTGCTGTCCTGAGAGAAATTGAAGAAGAATTACATGATATGCTGAATGGACTGAACAGTCTAATGAGTACAGAACATGGATTGAGAGTAAGTCGAAGAATGTCGAAAGTAATGAGATGTAGCAGAAATGAGAACTGCAAGAAACTCAGTGTTGCCACGTGTAATTCCACTCTTCTACGGAATGCAAACTGATCATCCAGGAGGTTCGCTTCAGGCAGACTGTCGCTTTTTCGGTAATTAATTCGTGTTATTTTTCTTGTAAGCGTGACTTGTTTTCTCTGTAAATGGGATTATTACAATGTTCTTGATGGCTGATGGTATTTCATCTGTCTCATTATATTCCACAGTCATAGTCATTGTATTGTATTGTATTGTATGTAAACCGGGGACCTAGAAATGACGGAGAGGCTCCGTCCCCGCCGCAGCCGAAGTGGTCCGCAACCCCACGATCACTACCGCAGTCCACCCCTCCGCCGCCCCACAGCGAACCCAGGGTTATTGTGCGGTTCGGCCCCTGTTGGACCCCCCAGGGAATGTCTCACAGCAGACGAGTGTAACCCCTATGTTTGCGTGGTAGAGTAATGGTGGTGTACGCGTACGTGGAGAACTTGTTTGCGGAGCAGTCGCCGACATAGTGTAACTGACGCGGAGTAAGGAGAACCAGCCCGCATTCGGCGAGGCAGATGGAAAACCGCCTAAAAACCATCCACATACTGGCCGGTTCACCGGACCTCGACACAAATCTGCCGGGCAGATTTGTGCCGGGGACCAGGCGCTCCTTCCCGCCCGGAAAGCAGTACGTGATACCGCACGGCCAACCGGGCGGGCAGTCATAGTCGTAGTCGTCATTTATATGTGTAGTATCTAACACCATTCGTTTTTGATCCTGTAGCTGAAGTTGAAATTCGCACGTTAGCCGCAATAGGGCACTGAAATAAATTCGATGGCGCCAAATGAAAAATTTATGCCGGACCGACTTCCCGCTTTACGCTAGAACTCCCGTTAAGTGCTTCGGTTATCTGAACACGCTTCTCGTCCAGTCAGAATTCCTGATTTGTCGCACACTATATACGTAGCATCCCCTGCCAATCACACTCATTGCTCGCAGCCTGAATTTCGCAAGATGTCAGATGCAGAGTTTATCTGCACTGAACGATCATTAATTACCCTCAAAGTGTACATACTTATATTTTACTTGTGTAGTGTCGCCTCTTTCGGACATGTATGTAGTGTACGGTAAGTTTGGTATATGGGTCGGACGTGAAGCATGCTCAGATAGTCGAAGTGGTCAAGGTCTCTTGTGTAAAAGTGGAAAATAGGGGTTCGAGTCCCGGCTGGCACAAATTTTCACTTGTCGCCACTGAATGTGCCACAATTTCAATTTCGTTATCATGGATAGGGTTTCCGATGAGGCCGCCAGCGGGACACGTTGCTACTGCCATAGCCATAGTCCTCATAACAAGAGATGCCGGTAAGTTCGTTGACAGGGCATGTTCCTCTTGCCATACCCATAGTACTCATTGGTGGAGTTGTCAATGATAAATGCGCGCTAGCCTGTGCGCAATAAGGCTAAGTGCAAATTGAGACGTGTAAAGTACGTGAGGCGCGACACGACACGACACTACAGCGCGACGTGCACGTTCCGCACATGTCACGCGGGTCCAACGCATACACGTATTTGCACGCGCCGGTTGACGACGCTGTGCGCTGACAGAAATGAAGCGCGCGCGCACTGTAATCTTTCTGAAACGAATCTACAGAAACTATTCAGTACAAATATTTCATTTTTACCTTGCTTGTCGCGTTATATGTCAGATTCGTTGCGAAGTGCCCATCATCTCGCTAATGCTTCTTGTGGTATACACATTTTAGTAAGACGCTGCGCAAAATTCCGAAAGTTAGCAATTAAAATTAGGGGTCGCTATGATTTTGCGTTTTGTGCGTAGTACACTATATGTTGCTGCGTAGCTAACATGTTGAATTTTTGTTTAGATTTGGGAGGAGATCTCTGTCTGCCTCCGATCTCGAGAAAATGGAACACTCGCAACATCTCTCATGTCTTCTAAACCGCTCGAGACATCGAAACGAAAGTTTGGCGAATGATATGACAGAAGGAGGAGAGTATGTTGCCAATTCGTAAACACATGGAACTTTCTTATCTATGGCGATATATCAGTACTTCCCGTTTTATTTTTCACTCCAGTGATTGTAATTTTTTAAGATTTATCGACAGCTGGCGAAGCAAGAGTTTCCTAGTATGAAAATAAAGATGAAATTTCTTCTCTTATGTTACTGCAAACCGACACTACGACGTTTCTCGTAAGCTCTTGAGGTCTGTGATTGCCTATTACTTGTTTAATGAAGCATTCTGTTTCAGAATTGTGTCGCAATAGCTAAGTTGAGTACTTGCAAATTATACTGTGTTTTGGCAAAGGAAGAACAATTAAATCTGGGTACAAGAGGAATGTGGCCGTTTCTCATAAATGGTGATGTTTTTTCGGATGACAAAAGGTTAACAACTGACTCAAAAATAAATTGCCAATTCTGTTGGAGTTTTGGTTGAATCCCCGTAACCCATAGTATCTTAACACTGAGCGACTGGAATGGCAACTTACCAATGGATTTTATTCCTTCCCTTGATCAGAGCAGTATTAAAATAACCATGAGCGTTCCTTCAGGCGGAATGATAGGCACATGCCAGATGCTGGTTACTCACTTACGGCTTGCCAAACTGACAATGTGTGATAGCGAATAAAATAGTTGTTACTCAGAAAAATAAACAATTGATCTGTCGCACAACACAATGGTCAGTGTATTGTCAGCAGCGGAGGATAATGCGCGTGACGGGAATGCTAGCCATGTGTGCCTTGTGAACTGAAGTTCGAAAAACAGTGTCATGAAAAACAAAAATGGTTCAAATGGCTCTGAGCACTATGGGACTCAACTGCTGGTCATAAGTCCCCTAGAACTTATAACTACTTAAACCTAACTAACCTAAGTACATCACACACATCCATGCCCGAGGCAGGATTCGAACCTGCGACCGTAGCGGTCGTGCGGTTCCAGACTGTAGCGCCTTTAACTGCTCGGCCACTCCGGCCGGCCATTGTCATGAAAGTAGATCTGCCTTTCTCAGCAGTACATTTCAACAAATTAAATATATCTAATCCCCACACTGTTTTAGGATATTCCTACTTTCGCAATATACCGAGCATTTTTTGCATTGTGTAGCCTGTTATATAATTAGTTTATTAATGCTGATAACGTGCGTGCAACAACTGAAATGCTTTTCCTCATCACGGCGAGACAGTTAAAACATTGTTATTTGTGATTGTTTTTCGACTGTTTCTAGCTTGCAGTGGAAATGTTGTTGTGGGTTGGCAGGAGAGCCAACACCAGGTACTAGAGGAAGCCGAAAGGCACGCGTTTTAGCTCACGCAGGCTGGCGTGAGGTCTGGAACAGGACAAGGAAATTAGACTTTAGAAAAAACGGACGTAGCTGGTGGAATACTTAACTTTAATCCATTAATGGTGAACGTCGCTCTTGACGGTACATTATGCACAGTATCAATAGTAACTGGTAATGGCGCCTTGCTAGGTCGTAGCAAATGACGTAGCTGAAGGCTATGCTAATTATCGTCTCGGCAAATGAGAGCGTATTTTGTCAGTGAACCATCGCTAGCAAAGTCGGTTGTACAACTGGGGCGAGTGCCAGGAAGTATCTCTAGACCTGCCGTGTGGCGGCGCTCGGTCTGCAATCACTGATAGTGGCGACACGCGGGTCCGACGTATACCAACGGACCGCGGCCGATTTAAAGGCTACTACCTAGCAAGTGTGGTGTCTGGCGGTTCACCACAAATGTGATGTCCAAAAATGGTTCAAATGACTCTGAGCACTATGAGACTTAACATCTAAGGTCATCAGTCCCCTAGAACTTAGAACTACTTAAACCTAACTAACCTAAGGACATCACATTCATCCATGCCCGAGGCAGGATTCGAACCTGCGACCGTAGCAGTCGCGCTGCTCCAGACTGAAGCACCTAGAACCGCTCGGCCACAGCGACCGACTGTGATGTCCACATGTACATAGTATGATGTCTCTTATTACATCAATACCCAAGTAACGATAGTGAAACTCATGTACTTCATATCTTAGACGCTTTTTACCAGAAGCAAAAAGGGGTCATATGTGTGGAAACTACACCTTTTCGACTTTTTGCAACAAAAAATGGTTCAAATGGCTCTGAGCACAATAGGACTTAACTTCTGAGGTCATCAGTCACCTATAACTAAGAACTACTTAAACCTAACTAACCTAAGGACATCACACACATCCATGCCCGAGGCAGGATTCGAACCTGCGACCGTAGCTTTTGTAACAGATCGTAGAGATACGTCAGCATAACAGGTAGCAAGTAGGTAACCTTGTTTTGCTTTCCTGCCTTGCTTCTAAGTCACATGATTTCATAAGATTCGTTACTTCCTTGTTCGCTACCTTCAGGATGAATCGTCTGTCCTTTCTTACGATCTGAAAACTTTGTGGAGGCAGACGATATAATCCCAGTGGCTAATAGCTCACCAGTTGCTGAACTGTACATTGTCGTTGACAAAAGAAGAAACAAAACAAAAGCACAGTGCAGGGATTTGTAACTGAAAACTATAACGTGCTAATGAAAAGAGATGGAGCGCTTAAACGGCGAAAAACGAAGCACTACTCAGTGATAATAAAATTCAGTATACGATAAGGCTGTATTTTTCGGACGGGCAATACTTTCGCTGCCCATATGCGCCGTGCTAAAGGGAGCATACGGCAGGACCGCCCTGAAGCTCCCCGCCTCACCCCTCACGCCGTGCTCGTGCGACGCGCGGCGCGAGAAACTGTGCCGCAACTACAATGCGCCGCGCGACCCGGCGCAGGCGCGTGTCGCGTCCCAGTCGCGTCACGTCCCAATTTGCGCGGTCCCATTTGAACCTGTGAAGGTATAAAAACGCGCGCTGCGCTGCGTCCCGCCACAGGCGCTATACGCGTCTCAATTTGCGCCTAGCCTAACAGACGCTAACTCGAATTTCGTTTCTGTTCACAGTCTTTCTTCGGCCGGACGTACAATAACCTCGGTTCCATCTCCGAGTGCAAGAACAACGGGGAGTGCGTGATCAACAAGAAGAACCGGACGTCGTGCAAGGCGTGTCGGCTGCGCAAGTGCCTGCTGGTGGGCATGTCCAAGAGCGGCTCCCGCTACGGCCGGCGCTCCAACTGGTTCAAGCTGCACTGCCTGATGCAGGAGCAGCGCCAGCAGCAGGACCACCAGCCGCTGCCGCTGCCGCTGCCGCCGCCGCCGCCGCTGCCGCACCCTCTGGAGCCTCCGGGGCCCGCCAGCTCTCTGGGCAAGGCCAAGCCCCTCCTGTGGGGAGACGCCTCGCGGGTGAGGCACGCCGCCGACGCCGACAACAACAACGTATTTCCTGACAAGCAGCACCAGAGGGACACGACGCCGTCGCCAGCTCCGATGCCACTGAGGGGTTTCGCGCACGCGCAGCAGCAGGGCGGCTTCGGGTCTCAGGACGCGGCGGCGGCGGCGGCTCTGTGGGCGGCGAGAAGCTCGCTGCTCGTGCCTCCGCACTCGCACCCCGGCGTGCCGCCCTTCGCCCTGCCCTTCCTGGCGTCGCCCTTCCAGCAGACGTCGGCGGCTGCGGGGGGTGGGGGTGTTGCCGCCGCAGCCGCCGCCGCAGCCGCCGCCGCAGCCTTCTACCACGCGCCGTCGCCTCACCGCAACTTCTTCCTCCCCTTCGTGCAGTCCCTGCAGACCCCCAGGCCCGTGCAACACCAGCGGCCCCTAGCACTCGAGGCCAGGCTGTCGTCGCCGTCTTCTTGCTCCTCGGCGACGTCGTCTCCCCCACCGCCTAACGCGAGGCACAAGGGGCCTCTCAACCGGCAGCAGGAAGGCGAGAAGTCCGCAGTGGCGCTGTTGTCGCTGGGTCCCGTCCAGGAGCAGCCCATCGACCTGTCAGTGAAGGGCGACGAGAAGGGCGAAGGCTCGACCAGGTCGTGCAGCTCCGGATCCTCGTCCCCTGCCAGTGGTGGTGCGGCGGTAGCACAGGACTGTGGCAGCGACGCTGCCTTCTCTGGCGCAGAAGACAGCAACGGCAAGGCGACGGAGAGTGAAGACAGCGCCGTCGACGCTTCAGCGTCACAGACGCCGGCCGCGAGGACGACGCCCCTCGACCTGACGACCAGGTCTTGACACGAGACCTGAGTGTCACTCTTACGCATTATTGCTCCACTACACACGCTGACGGTCGTTTGCATTCACTGGGAGAATATGAATACTGGGAGCAACCAAGAGTAGCCGGACACCAGCCTGAGACTACGTCATACCTTTTCAACTGACTATCAAGTATCTAACACAGGCTCGCACACTACTTCCTTTCTCGCAGATACCGTATACTTCCTAATTTCACAGCTGCGGTATGGTCGCGAATCGAACAGTCATCCAGAAAGTGTAGAACATATTTCTTTAATTCCAACTGTGATTGAGCTCAGCATCGTCGCGCTATGATGCTGAGCTGATTTTTGTTTATCTTTTGACGATGCCACTATGGCTCCTTTATACTAGGAAATGTTTTTAAAACATTTCTGAAGATAGTCGTTGCTGAGCGAAACCTATAGTCTGAGGTCCTAACAAGTCTGTCACACACGAAAAAAAAATTTTTTTCTGTACTTCCAAATTGGTACTCAACGTTTCCTGAAGAATAAAAGAATAATTCTTCTCATACAACTTTTAAGTGCTAATATATCGATATCTATCTCCTGAACTTGTAATGAGTTAACAATCCTGCAAATTTCATAATCTGCAGTCATATTTCAATCAGGTATGCAGGGTGAATCAGGGGGAAAGGTACATAGTTCTAGAGGTGATAGTATAGTGATGCAGAACGAAAAACTTCATAATGACGTATGCGCTATTCCGAATAGTTTCCTAGAAAGAACACATTTAATGTTGGAGTAGGGATCGTACCTTGCGTATGTTTTCCTTGCAGCGCCACATCAGACGCTATAACTGGGTTATAAATGTGCTTATTCAACCATTTAATTACTTACGTTATGTCCCATCGAATGAACCACAATGTGTAATAAATTTATTAAAAGGCTGCATCATAGAGATAATTTTTCCAAATTCTGTATTTGGCTCAAGGTGCAATGTGGTCTTGAACCATGAACCACAGCTTAAAAAAGGTGGATAAGTCACATGAACACACTTCACTGAAAATAGACTGAACATCATAATAAGCACACATAAAAGCAATTTTTCTGGTTAACAAATTAGGCCGAACATTCATGTTAATAAACGTTCAAAACCAACAAATTACTTTCAATGTTTAAGCCTACGTAGCATTTTTATATTATTAATCTATATTGCCCTATTGTAAATGACTATTACAACGTATCTTGCGTCATGATCATGGGCCAATATCACCAACTAGGTCAAGGTACAATTTTTGTCCTACTTCAATAAATCATTAACGTAACCTGAAATAATAAAACGGCGGGAAAATTCACAGCACGGTTATTGAGATAAATGCCTATCATAATTATTAAATACTTAATTTTAATTTCATTTGTGCATATATAGCTGAAATAACATTAAATTAAGAACACAAAAACTTCCTTTTAGGAGGAAAAAAGATATTTCTAAGAAACTAAAATAATTGCTCCTTGTTCTTCTCACTAGCTGTACTCGCATCATAGTAGGCAACTATCGGTGTGAAGCAGGCTGAAGTTAGAGATAACGACCACAGATACAAGATTACCTCAATGTACACGCGTCTCTAGCTACAAATCTCTTCCCCATATCGTTATTTTTTATATTATTCAATCATTGTCATTGTTTACAATGTACCACAGTCGTGTAGAGGAAGATGAGACGAACAATTCGAGGCAGGACACTTGCGACCTGCAAATTCGGGAAACTACCTCAAATTAACCTACTAGGAGTACCTAAGCTAAGGCGCATGCGCGTAGCGTGAGATTTTCTATATTGTCGCGCTCTCTTGGCACATACTATTAGTGTTAAAGAAGAAACGAATAGGACCCATTTTGTAGGAAATTTTAGTTGAATTTTGCACTGCGACACGTTTTCGCTGGAGGCTGCGGTTTACGAGTATTGAAGATAAACCTTCAAAAGTAATATTAAATTTGTTCTGTCTCGGAAACCATTCGGAATAGGGCATATGTCCATATGAAGCTTTTTGTTCAGAATCACTAATACTATCACCCATCAAAGCCTGTAACTTCCATCCTGATTCACCCTGTATGTACTTAATAGTGGCACAACGATGTTTCTGTAAGGTGTATTGAACGAACTCGCAAACTTTCGTATCCACAAATGATCTATTTCAGGAAACAAATAACACACATTAAGAGATGATAGTAAGGAAAATAACATATACACACATGCTCTGTGTGAGGCCTCTTTCGAGAAGTCGCTGTTTGAAACTACCAAGAATGACAAAGCCGTAGTTACTGAATTGACTCATCATTCTTTGTTTACTTTTACTATCTAGTTTTTGTTTAAAAAGCCGTCACCAATTCTACTGCGTTATGTAGCTCGCTTGGTAATGTTGTGCATTGTTAAAAGACGCTGACGTTCTGAGCTTCCATGAGGTAACACTAAAAGATGCTCTTGTTATTATTTCACGTAATTGCGAACGTCTCTTGTACGATTGCAGTAGAATCATAGAAAACAGATGTTGTTGAATTCTCTATATATTAGCCTTTGATAGACAAGGGGACGATGCATTGCTTATTCCGTCACATGTACCCCATTTGAAGTGCCTCCTCTCTCCAGTTGGCGCTACTACTCTACATGATACTCTTTAGTACATGTTTCTACGCAGGAAACAGCATTGATTAACACGTATCTACAACAGCTAACGCTAGCGATGGATTATTTGAAATTGAAGTAAAGAAGAATCGTGAACAATTAACAATAAGCAACTAACTGTTAATTTTATACTATCTGCACATTTTCTACTCCTGGCAGTGGGAAGTACCTGAATATCGAGGACCTCTGAGGACGGAGCATGTGTTTATATGAATATTCCGCTCAAAACTGTGCTTTCGATCGAGTTACAAAGATGTGGTCTTCGAAATGATTTCCGTTTAGCTCATTACAATTTCTGTAGGATTATATACATTTTTTAAAGGCAGTTGTTTCAATTTGAACGTGAGCTCGTTGTCTTGCGGGGAAATAACAGTTTAGCGTAAGCCGACAATAAACAGTAAAATCTCCCCCCCCCCCCCCCCCCCACACACACACACATACACACTTCCATCCACAGCTAAAATTGTCTGTTTATAACTACGCTACCAAGCCATCTCTGTTAAGCACACATAAAAAGTTTTTTCTGCTCCTTGTAACAATATCAGAAGCGTATCAAAGTGTCTCTTTTTAGCTTTCGAAAATATTAAACAGAAAATAGTAAAACTTGAAACGATCATAGAACTTCGGTATTTCACAGAAACTTGCTGGGTTTAAGACAGCGTAGTCTTAGAACGGTGTACCCTCAAATACAAATTAATAATGAAATCGCAGATCTACCCAGTCATACTAAATCGTTTACTAGCCTCGATGTAATGTGAAGTGACCGCAGTGACTGGGAATTGCGAACAGAAGCTGAAAGATTGAGCTCACGTTATTTTCATTTGCAATCTCATTTCATCAGTTTTAATTATGCCTCTTTGTGTATACTAAAATACAGTAGGAGCCAGTTTAAAATCACCAATAGTGTTGTGAGACTACTGTGTCAGACGTCTTATAGCTGCGATGATACTTCATACCACGTTAAGCAACGACGTTTTATTTGTCAGGCAGTCTGTCACGTGAATTTCTATAGCAGCTGATTAATGGAAATCAAATTTCCGTATCTCGTGACAAAAAAATCATGATCTTGCAGATTACATAGGTCCTCAGTCAAGGTGGTCGTCAACGGCACTCTACAATCTTCATTGAGAAACAAAGTGTAGGGCAGTGGGTGTCTTGTAAAAATTCCATTTCACAGTTCAAGAGATGTGAATATTTGCGGTTATTTGTTTCTAATTATTGTAACTTGTGCCTTGTGATAACCTAGTTACTTTTGAAGTTTGCGACGCCTGCGCAATTGATTTGATGACACCTTTGCTGTCCTTTTGACTACGCGGCTGCGGCGCAGTAGATGGCAAACGACGACCCTGTCGGCTGCGTCCGGCTACTCTGGAGCACACAATGTCGTTCTCTACAGAACTCGAACACTCATTTCACGTGATGTTCCAAAGTACAGAGAGCAACGCGTAGCTTCTTCCAGATCAACGCGTTATGATCTTCTGGTTGTTGCCGTCCGAACTTTGTGACATAACGAGAAAATTGTCTCTATACACTGCTCCGTCCAAACGAACTATTGTCGTAAGATATTTATTTTGCTACAATGTATTATACAAATATTTGTAATGATTTAGTGAGAAAGAGTGTAAATCGAGATTGAGTAATTCCACTGTTGTCTGACCGACGTTCTGGAAATTTCAAGAGTGATAAATTATTTCTCTATACCATCATATTCTCAAATTGCTATTATGAGCTGAAGAACAAACTGTTGAAAAAATTTGCCTGTTGTTACTTCGATTCAACTGAAAAATTCGACGAAGAAATTCCTTTTGCACGCCACATAAATTTAAGTTTACTTGCGGAGTGTGTGTTTCCGGAAACCAGTTCAGATCTCATAAAGATCAAGTATTTGCATTAAAGTACACATTTTTGTCTTACTAACGAATCATCCTTTGGATAAATACAAGTGGAGTGGGAGTCCTTTAAAGAGCTGTACAGTTATTTCACAAAGGCCAGTATTATATTTTTTAATCAGGTTTATGGACATTGTAAATAACGGAACTGAGAATTAAAACTTTTATATCCGTGCCTCAACTGCCCTACTTCGCTGAGAGTGGTTGTCACATTGTTTAAGTCCTATATACGTGATGTCAAGGCAAGCATTAAAAACAAACAGGCTTCAAAATAAAATTACAATAATGGTAAAAATGTGTGCAAGTAATGTGTAAATGAAACCGTTATACTGAACCATTCGAGCTCAAGCTAAAGGCAAGTGATAAATTAGTTTGTCTTCCACAGATTGTATACGATTTTGAACAATAGCAGTAGTGTTGTTTTTTATATCTCTCTGCTGTGGATGAAAATAAGAACGTATATTCGTTTGTATTTTTGTGAACCTGTGCATATTTGTTATTCATATTTATATTTTACAAACAAATAAAAGTTGTGGTTTCTTACTACTGAAGGTATTCATGTGTATTCATTCAGTTTCTCAATGTATTGAGCTGGAGTAAATTGGCCACTACAACTTTAAGTTATTGTATAGGAGCAAATACATTAACTGATTCTTTCTCAGGTGGACATACAGTAGGTGAAGTAATATTTTTAATTTAAGCATTGCAGAGTTAACAGACTGCTTCGCATACTTTGAAGAATTGTATTCTGATTTAAAAAGGCACAGATTCCCGAAATAATACCCTAAAAAGATCATAAACAATACTTTGGAACCCTTCTCCAATCCGACTTTATGTTAGTTCTCTAATGATTTACATGCTGAATATACTTCAAGCTCTACACCTTTCTTCAGTTTATACTTTTAATTTGCGAAGTGTCTTCTCGCAAAGCTTTTTTTAGTGCCCTGTTGGAAGCGGGCCCTCTTAGACCAGAAAATATTCTCGGAATGCTGAGTCAAAGTCATAGAATTGGCATTTATTTGTATGACGAAATGTGGTCCTACAATCGCAGAGGTGGTTCTTTTACTGCTGTACATATGTTCTACTAACATCTTTAACTGCCGTACATATGCCCTAGTAGCAACATCTTCTGTCTACAGTAGGTGTTGCCAGACAATTACAAGCATAATATTGTAACAATTAATGAATAACTAAATAAGTTAAATATAATGAACGAAATTTCAGTGGAAAAAAATAATGTTGTCAACAAAGTTTAATGCTATATGTTGTTCGTTCAGATCACAAACACTAATATAATGGCCTTCCATGAGATCTTTAATTGCTTCTTGTTTCCCATGTCGAAGTTATAGAAGTAAGGCCATAGACAAGTACAGTTAAGATTACGTGAGTAGCGTATAAGATTTGGGAGATTAGCCAGTTATATCAGCTACCTTGAAAGCAGAACCAAAATCCAAGTGGCGACTATGCTTTAATATTAAAGTTCATTAGTAATGCTGTTTCACTGTTCGTTAAAATTTCATTTGCAGCTGCATCTACATCACTACTGTGCGATTCAAAATTATGAACTTGGCAGAGGGTTCACACTACCACTTTAGGACTGCTGTTTCTCGACCGTTCCATTCTAGAATACCACATGGGAAAATCGAAGACCTAGATATTTCCGCGCGCTCTCACTCCTTTTATTTTATTACGAAGGCCATTTCTTCCTGTGTAGTTGAGAGTCAATAAAATATTTTCGTATTCGGAGAAGAAAGTTGGTGTTTGTAAAAAGTTCTCGTAGCAAAGAAAAACGCTTTTGTTTTTATCAGTATGCGGTCACATTTTTATAGCGCCACAGCCAAGCAATCAATTTATTTTTTATAGTATATTTTTGTGATTTAGGACAAAATGTATGGTGATATCTATATCTGCCACGCTCCTTTTGTGAGCTTTTAAATTATGGTGGTAAATTTATATGCCAGTTCCCTTCCTGAGCTGTTGTGTTGCCATCACACGTGAAAAAAATAGGGTTTTGTATTTTTATTTCATTTACTACAATGTGAAAGCAGTTCTAGAAACTGCGTTTGTTGCTCATTAAAGAAAAGAACTGATACAGATCACAATATTATATATTGTAGAAACGAAGCAATGTGTTTCGACTTCACAAGTACCATCCTTAGTTATGTCACACGCCAACAGAAACTGGCTGTTGTTTACACCTTGTACAGCGTATTACAGCAAAATGTCTGGTGCGTCCAAATGTGGTAAGACATATTCCCATGAGCGGAGTACAATCACTAACTTGGTGGTAAATATGCTTCCCAGAGTCCACAAAAGAAATATTAATTTCGTGGTATGTGTACTTGTTGTGAGAGTACTTGATTGGTAAGAATAATGGCCTTTAAAACAGCATCATTTGGTGGTACGTACAGGCCTGCTCCCACGGCACTGAAAGCTGTATTTCACAACAAACAGAAATTGCAGCTGGTTCAGCGACCTACCACTGGATGCCAGGAACACACAGAAGTGGTCCGATGTGTTCCCATGAACGCTGCAAGGAAATCTACTTACTGGTAAGTATGCTTCCTATGACCCGTGAAAGGTTTTTATCATTTCCATCCTGGTTCACGTATGATATCCGTGACAGCTTCTCTGCTATTTTGGGATGACACAAGACGAGCTGCCATTTTTCGAACTTTTTCAGTGTCGTCCGTCAATTCTACCTGGTAAGGATCCGATACGGTGGAGCAATACTCAATAAGGGAACGGGAAAGCGTCTCTTTGGTTGATTTGTTGCATCTTCTAAGTGTTCTGATAACAAAACGTAGTTGTTAGTTCGCCTTGCCCACAAAATTTTCTGTGTGATGTCTCAAACTTTTCACATGAAACCTAAATGTCCTCACATGAAGTGTTTTAGTTGAGATAACATACAACAGTTGAAATCAGTCTGAAAAGCCCCCACTCACTGCTTAAAATTTTTGCCACCCGT
Source organism: Schistocerca americana (assembly GCF_021461395.2). Lineage (NCBI taxonomy): Eukaryota > Metazoa > Arthropoda > Insecta > Orthoptera > Acrididae > Schistocerca > Schistocerca americana. The sequence goes on along the minus strand of NC_060121.1, from coordinate 503,791,487 downwards.
ATAATTTTAAAACGCTGAAGTGGAGTAACTGGATTGCTGCCCAAAGATTGAGTAGGTCTCTAGCCAAAAGCTGCCCGGGCTAGGCATTAACTGTCTGCTGGACCACATCGTTCTTATACGACTGATTGCAAAATACAAGAAGACTGCACGAAGCACAGCAGCGTCAACTGTTTACAGCACCGGGAAACCATATCAAACTGGTGATGTTCACAAATTCTTATAAATTTGAGCCAAGATGACCATAGTTGAAATTAAAATGTTTTTCTAAATACCAGAGATACTGAAATGCGTGCCTGGTGATGATAGTCGATTTCTATCCTTACATTCTAACATACATTTGTATGTACATATTACACTAGATGGTAATAAGACAAATAGAATGGTGGCATCATCAACAACATTTAAAATAAGAAAATGCAGTCAAATATTTATATCTATGCAACTGTTTCAAATTAACCTAGAGTCTAGCGTCCTTCAACTTTACCTGGTGCTATTGGTTTTTATGCATGAAAAACCAAATCGGAAATACAGTACATTTAAATAGTGATCTATTTCAATCAAATCACATAGTATTGGATTTGGAACAGAAATATCTTACATATTATAACACAAATACAATTAGGGAAAGGTAAGCGTTTAGTTAGCTCATGCTGAGATTATGCCATCTACGACTGTGGAATATATTTAGTTATGATTAATTTAACTGAGTGGTCTTAATAAAATCGTTTATACTCTGGCCCCACTTAAGTCCCAACCAAACTATATCAGTACGTATTCACTGTACAGTTCAGCTTCCTTTCGAGACCTTATTTATTAGTATGACAGTTTCGGTTTACAAGTCGTCTAACTTAAAGTTTTCTTACAATTATTGCTTATAAAACATGAAGTTACTAAAAGAACTAAATTTCTCATGGTATAGTGCAAAGCTGGAATAAAGTCATGATGTCGAGATACCCAGTCTGATTTCTCATTTCTGACATAAGGTCCATTAGATAGTTTTAGTATTATTCTCTATAACACTAGCGAGTAGCATTTCGTAGCTGGAAAGTGACGCCTAAGGCTACCCCCTTCATGAGGAGGAGAAGTGACCGACACCAAGCAACAGCTCCATATGGCAAAACACAACTGCAAGTATAGCTACGGAAGTGTACTGGGTTCGCGACGTTCGTGCCATTGCTTGTCGTCCACTATAACTGGCATCTTTTTAATTCTGACATGTTTGAGTGTTGTTGCCACAGCTCGCGTACCAGTGACAATTATTAATCTTTTTAGTTAAGGACTGGAGTGAACGTACCGGTTGCCATAAAACATTATCACCATATGTTTTTTAGAAGCTATTCAGTGAAAAAATTGATTGTTTCACATCTTATAGCTTCATATCTTCCAATAAAGTCAAGTCATATATATATATATATATATATATATATATATATATATATATATATATATGTGTGTGTGTGTGTGTGTGTGTGCGTGTGCGTGTGCGTATGCTTGTACTTATGCGTGTGCGTGTGCGTATGCGTATGCTTGTACTTATGCGTGTGCGTATGTGTGAAATCTGGGCCACGTAAATATAGGGCTATTATGAATGATTCGTTCGTTTTCCAAGATCTATATTTACTAAAGTATTACATGTACAAAAAATATGAGTGAGACATGAGCAGAGCCGCAAGTGACCAATGAGTGCTCCTCTGGTCACACTAGACACATTTAAGAGGTAGCGCGTTCCATGTTTTATGTAGCAACATCCTGTCAACGGTCATCGCACCAGCACTGTCGCAGTCTCGGAGCTGCTCCAGTGTTCTTCTCAGAGTGATACATACATCATTCGCTCCTTCATGTACTCGCAAAGGAAAAAGTCTCAAGGTGCTAGGTGAGGTGACCGGAGGGGGAGGGGCATGGGAACATAGCCACCTCATCTTCGCACTGTCAGTACGCCCAATCCAGCGAAGCTGAAGTTCGTCGTTTAGGTAGCAACCAACGTCCATGCTCCAAAGAGCGGCTGCTCCATCTTGTCAGGAGATGAAAGTCACGAAGTCAGCAGTCAGTTAGTGATACAGCTACAACTGGAAAATACCGAGGTAAGAGGTACCCACGACAATCTTCTCAATGAAGAAAAGCGGTCGACACAGCTTCGTCTGTGACATTACGCAGAAAACATTAACATTCGGCGAATGTCGATCACGCACCAAAATTTCACGAGGATTTTCAGTCCCCCATACTCTCACATCTTGTTAATAAATCTTCTCTGATAAATGGAGGTTACTTCGTTCCTGAACGTCAGCTTGGAGGCTAAATGTTCATTCTCAAGTGTTTCTTGCAATGTGACGCAAAACTGAAAAGTCTGGTCATAACCTTTTTCTTGTTTTAACAAAGGTGTGCCATAAAGACACCCCGTAATGAGGCGATCAGGGTGAATAATTTACGTTGTCAGGAGTTTGCTGAACTGGCTGCAGATGAAGGAATTATAACGCAGAGGAAGCTAGAATCCAGTATCCCTGCAATTGTTAATCCATTTTCAGCGTTTCGACGTTAGCCATCATCAGAGCAGTCTGCTCACGTGCGTTGCAAGCCAGCCGTGTAACTATCTCATCCTTTGGTTTTCATCTAAAAAAATTCGAGTAAAGCACCCTAATAAAGGAAGGAAAACTGGATTCCAGTTTTCTCTGCGTTATAATTCCTTCATCTACGACCAGTTGAGCAAATTGTAGACTAGGCGAAATATTTTAATTGTTCCACGAGCTGCAGACGATGCGGTTCGAAATGTAACCACCGTCACAAAATCTTAAAGAAAGTTTGCTGCGGTATTCCAAGTTTCCAAGTTCGTGGCTTGCGAGGACAGTTGATTTTTTTTTTTGGACTGCGTACGGAACATTCCCTCACCCTTTCCACGGTTGCATCTGGCGCACTTGGTCCAGCGGTACCTTTCTTCTTACAGAGACACCTAGAGTGGACTTTCCGAAAATTACATCGAGCAATTAAACAGAGAACCGACTCGTGGAGATAACATCTTGGGCTTACTGATAACAGACTCTGTAAGTGCAGAACAGGAATCAGTGATCATAAGGCCGTTGCAGCATCCCTGAATATGGAAGTAAATAGGAATATAAAAAAAGGAAGAAAGGTTTATCTGTTTAGCAATTGTAATAGAAGGCAGATTTCAGACTACCTAACAGATCAAAACGAAAATTTCTGTTCCGAGTGTTGAGTGTTTATGGAAAAAGTTCAAGACAATCGTAAAATGCGTTTTAGACAGGTACGTGACGAGTAAAACTGTGAGGGACGGGAAAAACCCACCGTGGTTCAACAACAAAGTTAGGAAACTACTGCGAAAGCAAGTTTAAACGCAGCCAAAACCTCTCAGACTAACAGAAGCTAACGATGTCAAAGTTAGAGTAAGGAGGCCTATGCGTGAAGCGTTCAGTGAATTCGAAAGTAAAATTCTCTGTACCGACTTAACAGAAAATCCTAGGAAGTTCTGGTCTTACGTTAAATCAGTAAGTGGCTCGAAACAGCATATCCAGACACTCTGGGACGATGATGGCATTGAAACAGAGGATGACACACGTAAAGCTGAAATACTAAACACCTTTCCCCAAAGCTGTTTCACAGAGGAAGATCGCACTGCAGTTCCTTCTCTAAATCCTCGCACGATCGAAAAAATGGCTGACATCGAAATAAGTGTCCAAGGAATAGAAAAGCAACTGGAATCACTCAACAGAGGAAAGTCCACTGGACCTGACGGGATACCAATTCGATTCTACACAGAGTACGCGAAAGAACTTGCCCTCGCTCGCGTATCATGTCGTTTCTGGAAACGCAGAATCTACTCTGTAGCAATCAACATGGATTCCGGAAACAGCGATCGTGTGAGACCCACCTCGGTTTATTTGTTCATGAGACCCAGAAAATATTAGATATAGGCTCCCAGGTAGATGCTATTTTCCTTGACTTCCGGAAGGCGTTAGATACAGTTCCGCACTGTCGCCTGATAAACAAAGCAAGAGCCTACGGAATATCAGACCAGCTGTGTGGCTGGATTGAAGAGTTTTAGCAAACAGAATACAGCATGTTGTTATCAATGGAGAGACGTCTACAGACGTTAAAGTAACCTCTGGCGTGCCACAGGGGAGTGTTATGGGACCATTGCTTTTCACAATATATATAAATGACCTAGTAGATAGTGTCGGAAGTTCCATGCGGCTTTTCGCGGATGATGCTGTAGTATACAGAGAAGTTGCAGCATTAGAAAATTGTAGTGAAATGCAGGAAGATCTGCAGCGGATAGGCACTTGGTGCAGGGAGTGGAAATTGACCCTTAACATAGACAAATGTAATGTATTGCGAATACATAGAAAGAAGGATCCTTTATTGTATGATTATATGATAGCGGAACAAACTCAGGTAGCAGTTACTTCTGTAAAATATCTGGGAGTATGCGTTCAGAACGATTTGAAGTGGAATGATCATATAAAATTAACTGTTGGTAAGGCGGGTACCAGGTTGAGATTCCTTGGGAGAGTCCTTAGAAAATGTAGTCCGAGGTTGCTTACAAAAAACTCGTTCAACCTGTACTTGAGTATTGCTCATCAGTGTGGGATCCGTACCAGGTCGGGTTGACGGAGGAGATACAGAAGATCCAAAGAAGAGCAGCGCGTTTCGTCACAGGGTTATTTGGTAAGCGTGATGGCGTTACGGAGATGTTTAGCAAACCCAAGTGGCAGACTCTGCAAGAGAGGCGCTCTGCATCGCGGTGTAGCTTGCTGTCCAGGCTTCGAGAGGGTGCGTTTCTGGATGAGGTATCGAATATATAGCTTCCCCCTACTTATACCTCCCGAGGAGGTAATGAAAATTGGAGAGATTCGAGCGCGCATGGAGGCGTTCTTCCCGCGAACCATACGCGACTGGAACAGAAAAGGGAGGTAATGACAGTAGCACGTAAAGTGCCCTCCGCCACACACCGTTGGGTGGCTTGCGGAGTATAAATGTAGAAGTAGATGTAGATGAGTCCGTAACTTGTCATACCAAAGCACAATGCTATCTTGACATGGCGGTTCTTTTCCATAATTCTGTCTCACTGCACGCTGCACTGTTGTTCCAAGACAGAAAAATTATTTTATTGGTTTCTCGCGATTTTGTCTAGGCTCTGCACTGGCAGCGCCATCTGGTGGGCACAGTGCAAACTCGGTGAGTTTAAGTTCTTTTCAGGCTTCGTCCACTCTCCAGAAAGATGGGAGGTGAGTCTATTTCAGAGTATGCAGCTTGCATTGTAATTGTGTTCAGAACATACTCAGGCAGGTAGCATTTCTCCAAAAGACAAGATCAGAGCAGACTAGTTTCATTCAGCAGTGTCTAATAAGATTATACAGGGAGAGTCACCATCTATTTCCACCTAGAATAACCCCGAAAGTATGATAGTAGCTGAAAAGTTTATGGGACAAATGTTGCGTGGGACGAAGGGGACCATAATATGACGTTGGTTTTTTGTTGCTAGATGGGGTAACGTCAGAGATATGAAGGTCAACTTTGCTTTTTTAAATGGGATGCTACAGTTTGGTACTTATTTTCTGATAGCGGCTATCGAGAGGAATAGAATTATTGTAGCAATATGGCCAAGTAAGTGGTCCTGACAGTCGGGATACCAGTTACTTTGGAATAAGGCTGGGCACCTCGGACATATTCCGAGTCGTGGCCACCTTTGTGCTCAGACGGCAAAGACTACCAAATCCACCGGTTAGTACCTCAACCGTTAGGGGTAAAACTCAATGGGACCCGGGGTAAGCAAGGCTAGCAACCTACTTCCCTGGTACTTTAAATATGATGCTGGCAACAATCAGAGCAAAATGCCTCGGACCTTTGGAGGTGACGGAGTCCCACCTCTAATTGACAAACCAGGGACTGCTAAGATACGACTCGGCAGACGAATGGTAACGAGATGGGGAGCTATTAATATCAATGGGGGCTACTCTGGGAAGAAGGTAGAGCTAGCAGAGGCTGCAAGTAAGATGGGGTTGGAAGTTTTAGCTGTTAGTGACATTCGGGTAAGGGGTGAGAAAGAAGAGGATGTGGGAGAATACAAGGTCTACCTGTCAGGAGTCAAAGCAGGAATAGCACAATGGGGTGTAGGGCTTTTCATCAGGAAAGAAATGGAACCCAGCGTAGTAGCAATAAGGTATGTAAACGAACGACTGATGTGGATAGATTTGACAGTGTCTAGCAAGAAAATTAGGAATGTGTCAGTATATTCGCATTGTGAAGGGACAGATCAAGATAAGATGGGTAGTTTTTATGACGCACTCAGTGATATAGTTGTTAGAGTAAAGGACAAGGACAGTGTTCTGCTCATGGGTGATTTTAATGCCAGGGTTGGAAATCGAACAGAAGGGTATGAAAAGGTTATGGGTAAAGTTGGAGAGGATACGGAGGCCAACAGAAACGGGAAACAACTCTTGGATTTCTGTGCCAGTATGGGCTTAGTAGTCACAAACTCCTTTTTTAATCATAAGAACATTCACCGGTGTACTTGGGAAGGCAGGGGAACCAGATCTGTCATTGACTATATAATAACAGATCAGGAATTCAGGAAGGCTGTGAGGGTCACACGTGTATTCAGGGGATTCTTTGATGACACAGATCACTATTTAATCTGCAGTGAAATTGGTATTGTGAGGCCGAAAGTGCAGGAGGTCAGGTCCATGTGTAGGAGGATAAGAGTGGAGAAACTTCAGGATAAGGAAATCAGACAAAAGTACATAACAGTGATCTCAGAATGCTACCAGTTAGTTGAATGTAGTCAACTGCAGTCACTGGAGAAGGAATGGACAAGGTACAGGGATACAGTACTAGAAGTGGCCAAAGAATGTCTTGGAACAGTAATGTGTAAAGGTAGGATGAAGCAAACAGCTTGGTAGAATGACACAGTCAAGGCAGCCTGAAAAAGAAGGCATATCAAAAATGGCTACATTTCAGGTAGACAGAGAAAGTTATGTTGAAGAAAGAAACAAAGCCAAACAGATAATTACAGCATCCAAGAAGAAATCTTGGGAAGACTTTGGAAACAGGTTGGAGACTATGGGGCAAGCTGCTGGAACACCATTCTGGAGTGTAATTAGCAGTCTTCGAAAGGGAGGTAAGAAGGAAATGACAACTATTTTGGACAGGTCAGGAAAACTGCTAATGAATCCTGTTGATACCTTGGGCAGATGAAGGGAATATTTTGAAGAGTTGCTCAATGTAGGTGAAAATACGATCAGTAATGTTTCAGATTTCGATGTACAATGGGCCAGGAATGATGATGGAAATAGGATCACATTTGAGGAAGTGGAGAAAATGGTCAATAGATTGTAGTGCAATAAAGCGGCTGGGGTGGATGAAATTAAGTCGGAACTCATCAAATACAGTGGAAAGTCAGGTCTTAAATGGCTACACAGGATAATTGAAATGGCGTGGGAGTCGGGACAGGTTCCATCAGACGGGAAGAAAGCAGTAATCACACCAATCTTTAAACATGGAAACAGAAAAGATTGTAACAACTACAGAGGTATCTCTTTGATCAGCGTTGTGGGTAAAATCTTCTTAGGTATTGCTGAAAGGAAAGTGCGAGTATTAGCTGAGGACAAATTGGATGAAAATCAGTGTGGGTTTAGGCCTCTTAGAGGTTGTTAGGACCAGATCTTTAGCTTACGCCAAATAATGGAGAAGTGTTACGAGTGGAACAGGGAATTGTATCTATGTTTTATAGATCTAGAAAAGGCATATGACCGGGTTCCTAGGAGAAAGTTATTGTCTGTTCTACGTGATTAGGGAATAGGAGGCAAACTTTTGCAAGCAATTAAAGGTCTTTACATATATAGTCAGGCAGCAGTTAGAGTTGACGGTAAACTGAGTTCATGGTTAAGAGCAGTTTCAGGGGTAAGACAAGGCTGCAACCTGTCTCCATGGTTGTCCTTATTATTTATGGATCATATGTTGAAAACAATAGACTGGCTGGGTGAGATTAAGATATGTGAACACAAAATAAGCAGTCTTGCATATGCGGATGACTTAGTTGTGATGGCAGATTCGATTGAAAGTTTGCAAAGTAATATTTCAGAGCTAGATCAGAAATGTAAGGACTATGGTATGAAGATTAGCATCTCCAAAACAAAAGTAATGTCAGTGGGAAAGAGATATAAACGTATTGAGTGCCAAATAGGAGGAACAAAGTTAGAACAGGTGGATGGTTTCAAGTACTTAGGATGCATATTCTCACAGGATGGCAACATAGTGAAAGAACTGAAAGCGAGGTGTAGCAAAGCTAATGCAGTGAGCGCTCAGCTACGATCTACTCTCTTCTGCAAGAAGGAAGTCTGTACCAAGACTAAGTTATCTGTGCACCGTTCAATCTTTCGACCAACTTTGTTGTATGGGAGCGAAAGCTGGGTGGATTCAGGTTACCTTATCAATAAGGTTGAGGTTACGGATATGAAAGTAGCTAGGATGATTGCTGGTACTAGTAGACGGGAACAATGGCAGGAGGGTGTGTACAATGAGGAAATCAAAGAAAAACTGGGAATGAACTCTATAGGTGTAGCAGTCAGGACGAACAGGCTTAGATGGTGGGATCATGTTACACGCTTGGGAGAAGCAAGGTTACCCAAGAGACTCATGGGTTCAGCAGTAGAGGGTAGGAGGAGTCGGGGTAGAGCAAGGAGAAGGTACCTGGATTCGGTTAAGAATGATTTTGAAGTAATATACTTAACATCAGAAGAGGCACCAATGTTAGCACTGAATAGGGGATCATGGAGGAATTTTATAAGGGGGACTATGCTCCAGACTGAACGCTGAAAGGCGTAATCAGTTTTAAATGATGATGATGATGATGATGATGATGATGATGATGTAGCAATAAGTTCTTTGAAGGTCAAAAAGGTGGCATGAACGTCCATTTACAGAAGGTGTTCGAAGCCATGACCATTGGTATCAATGCAGTGCTACAATCTTCTTATCACGGAGTGAGTGGTATTCAAATGGTTCAAATGGCTCTGAGTACTATGGGACTCAACATCTGAGGTCAACAGTCCACCTAGACTTAGAACTAATTAAACACAACTAACCTAAGGACAGCAAACACATCCATGCCCGAGGTAGGAATCGAACCTGCGACCGTAGCAGCAGCGCGGTTCCGGACTGAAGCGCCTAGAACCGCTCGGTCACACCGGCTGGCAGTGAGTGGTATTCTGTATCACTTCGGCACTTATCGAAACACATGCTCTGACAATTCTCTCTCGTATACCGTGCAAACAGTACATATTCGCAGAATACGGCGTATCCATCTAACGTGCCATTGGCATGTAAACACCATTCGACGGTTTCGCAATAAAACACTAATAGGAACGGTATGACTAGTATCGTCTAATCACGCGAATGTCAATGATGTATTCCTTTAAAGAAGAAGTCGGTATGCTTCATATTTACGGAGAATTCCAACGAAATTCAGTGAGAGCTAGAGACTTATACGCGGAAAGATATCTTCAAATTACTCACCATACACGCCGTACATTTAAATATTTGTATCATAAATTGAGAACAACTGGATCTTTAACGCATCGGAAACATATTTGAGAAAGGAAAGTTACTTACGAGGAAACAGAAATTTGTACTCTTGCCACGGTGGTTCGAGGTCCCTGTGTTAGTTCGCGTCAAATAGCAAGAGAATCTGGCGTGAGCCAGAGTAGTGTTTTTCGTGTTCTGGATCACCATAAATATCATCCTTACCATATCAGTCTCTACCAAGAATTAACTGGTGGGATTGTATGCGTCGCACTGAATTCTGCCGATGGGCTTAACTTCAGGTTCACAAGGATGACACATTTATTAATTTTATTTTATTTACTGACGCGACTACAGTCACAAACCACGGAAATGTTAATTTCCATAACATGCATTATTGGGCAACTGAAAATCTGTGTTGGCTGCGGCAAGTTGCACACCAAAAGCTGAGGTCGGTTAATGTATGGTGTGGGATTCAGGAGGGTCCCTATTTCAACGAAGGAAATCTTAATGGTAGGAAGTACACCTTATTCCTGCAATAAAGATTATGTCTGTTATTGGAAGAAATACCTTTAGGAACAAGGAACAGAATGTGGTATGAAGACGATGGGTGTCCGCCACATTTTTCGCTGATGGAAAAGAAATGAGCTGCAGAGGCAATTCCCAAATCACTGGATTGGACGCGGAGGAGATGTGTCGTGGCCGGCTCGTTCCTCAGACTTGACGCCTCTGGATTTTTTCTTGTGGAGATTCGAAAAGACATTGTTTATAAAGATGTTCCAGCTACACCTGAAGATATGAGAGAAAGAATTATCAGAGCAACTGCTTATATAAGCGCCAGTGTGATAAGGAATACCACTCAATCCATGATAAGAAGATTGCAGCACTGCATTGATACCAATGGTCATCACTTCGAACACCCTCTGTAAATGGACGTTCATGTCACCTTGTTGGCTTTCGTTGACCCTCAAAGACCTTACTATTACACATCATTGGATTCATCTCGATAGCCACTATCAGAAAATAAGTACCAAACCATAGCATCCCGTATAAAAAAACAAATTTGACCTTATCGCTGTCGTGACCCCACCTATCAACAAAAAACCAACGTCATATAATGACCCCCGTTGTCCCATGCAACTTTTGCCCCACAAACTTTTCAACTCCTATGATACTTTTGGAGTTATTCTTCGTGGCAATAGTTAGTGACTCACCCTTTAGTTATAACGGAGAAAGAGAGGCTCTTTTGGGGGCGTTAGGAGTGTGTACTTTCCTCTTACTTGCGTTTCTGCCTTGTTGTGGTCCTATCTGATCTAAGGACCACCCATTTAGCAGCCGCCCTTGGCCAGTACTAGCAGAACGGCTCTCCTAAAATGGAACGCGAAAATTACGAGGAGGGACGTCTGCACTGCAGTTAAATCCGGAGACTCACTCCATGATGGTCACACCGTCCTCGGGACTTTATTCGTCATAACTACTGGACAATATCTGCGAGGTCTTTGCTCAGTCGACTGTCGCAGGGTCGTTAACAGGAATTGTAGCGTTTGCCGCCGGCTCTCGGGATCACGCGGCGACACATTATGGTGCTCGAGCCGTTATTCGCCCTGTTTCAGTTGTCGCACGTGGCTCTGAAACCTTAATGTATACACACACGACGTGCCGCAGCCCGCCCGACACACACAAGGCGGTACAGCGGCGTTTGTCCTGGACACCGCGTGTGTGTGCGTGTGTGTGTGTTTTGAATATTTGCTTTAAGAATGCGGTGTTAACGTATTTTATCTGAGGTGACATTCCTTATTTGCAGTGGACTGCATACAAACGCAGCGACGGCGGCAGTGAGTCACGACTTCTTGTGGCGACCGTTGTACAGGAAAGTCCTACGGAGCTCTCTTAAGACAAATATCTCACGGTATTATTGTTGCAGACATTCGTTTGTTCATCTGACGTCATGCGGCGTCATCATGTTAACTAAAATATTACTGCCTGACTTCGCGACCGACGCGGGAATTGTGATTCTGGACACACAATGGAACACGCATAAATGTAATCCCTGACATAAATGTGTAGTCTTCCACGCGGTACGTGCTATTGATGAAAGCTACATAAATTTATCAATAAATGTTGTTTACTTCTGCGTTACACATATCACTAAATTTAAGACCGACTTAGCTGTCTTATTTCTTGCATTATGTGTAAATTATACACATGGTGGAACCACTTTTGAGCCAGAAAGATCTTCAGTGATAAGACTCTCTGTATTTATTTTTCTATCCCAATATTTATTTCTACATCTATACGCTGCAAATTATTTTGGGAAGTTCATAGCAGAGTGTTGTTCTCACTGTAGGCAGTACAGGGTCTGGCAGAAAACGGGCTGATTCGGATGTAAAGCGAAACGGGCCGAGCGTTATATTGTGAAACATTTTCAATCACAACGAAACCCTTGCGTATAGCCATTTCACGCACTATTCATTGTCGCGTTGGCACTCTGCTAATATGTTATGTAAATGGTTGACGGCTCTTTGAAGAACCTGTACAGGAGTCTTTTTGTACCGCGATTTCGAGTAGATGTCTAGCACACACACACAGCGTTTCAGGAACGCCCAAAGGAAGTAATCACAGACAGTCGGGAGATCTGGGAGCCACTTACTTACTGAAACCAATACTGATTCGCGGGAAGCTGTTGTTCAAGTTCACATCTGCGGAATACATCAACCATGACAGCATACGGCTGAGATGTGACTCTGTTACCCCCCCCCCTTTTTTTTTTGACATGTCTAACTCTGTAACACGGAACTGAGGAGCAAATTTCCAAGGTCATGGAACATTTCAGTACATTAAATTTTAACATAAACGTAATTGCAGATAAAATGTTTATGAAACCACGAAAAGACAAGCTGTAAGTTTACATAAACACAGTCAATAATATAACACAGGAATCAGCTTCATTTTTCAAGAAAATCCTCGACAGAATAGAAGGAACGATCCATGAGGAAACTCTTCAGTTTCGATTTGAAAGTGCATGGATTACTGCTAAGATTTTTGAATTCTTGTCGTAGCTTATTCAAAATGGATGCAACAGTATGCTGCCCCTTTTTCTGCACAAGAGTTAAGGAAGTACGATCCAAATGCAGACGGTATTTCTGCCTAGTACTAACTGAAAGCGGCTGATTCTTCGGAATAATCTGATATTGTTAGGAAGAAACGACAGTAAAGGATATATATTTTGAGCGACCAATGTCAGAATACCGAGACTAATGAACAGGGGTCGACAAGATGTTCGCAAACTTAACGCCAGTTACTGCCCGAACCGAATACTTCTGAGCCAAAAGTATCCTTTGAGAATGGGAAGAGCTACCCCAAAACACAGACTATACGTCATAAGCGATTAAAAAGTAGTGAAGTAAACTACTTTTCATGTCAAACTGCCACTTATTTCAGATACCGTAAAAATGGCAGCATTAAGTCTTTGAGCAAGACCCTGAACATGGGCTTTCCAGGACAGTTTACTATCTATCTGAACACCTACAAATTTGACCTGTTCACTTTTGCTAATCATATGCCCGTTCCGTGAATATAAACGTCAGGTATTATTGAATTGTGTGTTAGAAACAGCAAACCCTGAGTCATACTGTCATTTAGCGTTAGTTTAATTTCTACAAGCCATGAACTTATGTCATGAACTGTACTGTTTAAAACAGAGTCAATGTTACACACAACATCCTTTACTACCAAGCTAGTGTCAGCAGCAAACAGAAAATTTTTAGAACTACCTATAGTACTAGAGGGCATATCATTTGCCGGCCGATGTGGCCGTGCGGTTAAAGGCGCTTCAGTCTGGCACCGCGTGACCGCTACGGTCGCAGGTTCGAATCCTGCCTCGGGCATGGATGTTTGTGATGTCCTTAGGTTAGTTAGGTTTAAGTAGTTCTAAGTTCTAGGGGACTGATGACCACAGAAGTTAAGTCCCATAGTGCTCAGAGCCATTTTTGGCATATCATTTATATAAATAAGGGACAGGAGTGGCCCCAGTACTGATACCTGGGGCATCCCTAATTCGTCTAGGCCCCATTCAGACCTCACATCATAGCAATTCTTAACACTGAATAATGACCTTTTGCTGTCAGTTGTTAAAGTAAGAGGTGAACGAATTGTGAGCTACTTCCCGTATTCCATAATGGTCCAACTTCTGGAGCAATATTTTGTGATCAACACGATCAAATGCCTCAGTTAAACCAAAAAAGAAGCCTAGCGTTAGAAACCTTTAATACATGCAATACCTCACAGAGAAAAGAGAATATAGCATTTTCAGCAGTTAAACTATTTCTAAAACCGACCTTTACATTTGACAGCAAATTATGTGACATAAAATGATCAGTTATTCTTACATAAACAGCCTTTCTTATAACTTTAGCAAAGACTGATAGCATAGAAAAGGGTCTAAAATTGTCTACAATAACCCTTTTCCCCTGTTTATAAAGTAGCTTTACTACTGAGTAGCCCGCATCTCGTGGTCGTGCGGTAGCGTTCTCGCTTCCCACGCCCGGGTTCCCGGGTTCGATTCCCGGCGGGGTCAGGGATTTTCTCTGCCTCGTGATGGCTGGGTGTTGTGTGCTGTCCTTAGGTTAGTTAGGTTTAAGTAGTTCTAAGTTCTAGGGGACTTATGACCACAGCAGTTGAGTCCCATAGTGCTCAGAGCCATTTGAACCATTTTACTACTGAGTACTTTAATCGTTCAGGAAACCGACCATTCTTAAAGGAAAAATTACAAACTTGGCTATCTACAGAGCTAACAAGTGCAGCACAGTACTTTAATATCCTGCTAGGCACTCCATCATATCGCCGGCCGCGGTGGTCTCGCGGTTCTAGGCGCGCAGTCCGGAATCGAGCGACTGCTACAGTCGTAGGTTCGAATCCTGCCTCGGGCATGGATGTGTGTGATGTCCTTAGGTTACTTAGGTTTAAGTAGTTCTAAGTTCTAGGGGACTGATGACCACAGCTGTTAAGTCCCATAGTGCTCAGAGCCATTTGAACTCAATCATATCCATGAGAGTCCTTAGTCTTCAATGATTTAATTATTGACCCAATCTCCCCCTTGTCAGTATCACAGAGGGGTATTTCAGACATCAATCCCGGAAAGACATTTTCCAAGAGAGTTATATGATTCCCTGTAGAAAGTAAGTTTTTACTTAATTCACCAGAAATGATCAGAAAATGATTCTTAAATACCGTAATTATGTCTGACGTATCAGTAGCAGAAATATTTTTGCTGCGAAATGAGATTATATCGTCCACCTTGTGCTGCTGACCAGATACTTCCTTCACAACTGAGCATATGGGTTTACTTTTATCCTGCGAATTAGCTTTTCTATTTGCGCTCCACATACTCTTTCCCTTCCTAATAACATATTTAAGCAACTTACAATACCATTTGCAATAGGCTACTCGATTGTGACTACTTCTAACATTTTGATGTAATTCTCACTTTGTTCTAAATATCTTTACCCCTTTAGTCAGCCATCCCAGCTACCTTTTGCTCTCGTACACTGTTTAGAACGTTCTAATTGAAAGCATCTTTCAAAAAGTATGAAAAATAAGTTAAGGAAAGCATTATATTTGTCATCCATGTTATCGGCGCCGGCCGGAGTGACCGAGCGGTTCTAGGCGCTACAGTCTGGAACCGCGCGACCGCGATGGTCGCAGGTTCGAATCCTGCCTCGGGCACGGATGTGTGTGATGTCCTTAGGTTAGATAGGTTTAAGTAGTTCTAAGCTCTAGGGGTCTGATGACCTCAGCAGTGCTCAGAGCCATTAGAACCATTTTGTTATCGGCACTATAAACATCCTCTTAGCTGCCTTCTTACCAACCGCCAGTTCAAATGATTCAAATGGCTCTGACCACTATGCGACTTAACTTCTGAGGTCATCAGTCCCCTAGAACTTAGAACTAATTAAACCTAACTAACCTAAGGACATCACACACATCCATGCCCGAGGCAGGATTCGAACCTGCGACCATAGCGATCACTCGGCTCCAGACTGTAGCGACTAGAACCGCACGGCCACTCCGGCCGGCACCAACCGCCAGTTTCTATTCCGCAGCGTCCTTCACCCTCCTCAACGTATCTAGTTGCCGCGCGGAGTAGCCGCGTGGTCTTTGGCGCCTTGCCACGGTTATCACGGCTCCCCTTGTGTGTTGTCCTTCGCGTAAGTTACCTTAAGTTAGATTAGTAGTGTGTAAGCCTAGGGACCGATGACCTCAGCAGTTTGATCCCATAGGAACTTACCATAAAACGTATGTAGTTCCTCCTTTGCGTCTTGCAACTGCACCTAAAGGGCGCAGATTTTATGTTTCTGCTCCTCTATCAACTTATTTCAGCTACAAATTCTTCATCTTGTAACCTCCCCCTCACTTATCGACCTTACTGACAGTGAAAAAATTAAACTGCGTGTACCTAATGGAAATTTGGGAAAAGCAATCGTCACCGAAGTTAATCTGTCGGTAAAGAGGGAGGAAAGGGTTACATCTAAATGAAAGGAAAAATCCAAATGAAACTGGTGGAAATTAATTTTGAAAAGGGATAAAGTTAATGAAGAAAGCAAATGTGCGGCCGTTACGTTAACAATTAACTAGCGGTAATTAGATATTTGAGATTTGGGGTCACCAGTCCTATGGACAATTACTATAGTAACTGAAAAAGAAAGGTTATTACACATATAATTAGCACTAGAAGCGTGGCAACTGAAGGTTGGCACGTGTTGTGTGAAAACTGAAAGTCTGTCAGAAGTAATAAATTTCGCTACACTCTGACTTAATTTAGCAAACGAATTAATAAAATCGGAAAACTGAAAGTTAATTTAGTGACTAAAATTAATAACGAATTTTGTTTCTGAACACTACGAATTTCAATAATATAAGGTTAGTCTTGGGCTACCTCAACAATCATTTCAAAAGCTACTTGAATGTACGCAATTTAGAAATAGAGATTTAACTTTGAACTTGAATTAAATGATTCTGAACAATTAACAATAGTAGAATTTAGTACGTACCAAGCTGAGCTGCAGTCACAGGTAAGCTAAAACATGGTAACAAAACTCGCACTCTTGATTTGTGCTTGTGTAATCTAAATATTGTAGCCAGCTATGAATATTTTAACTGAACTTTGAACTTAAAGCAGTGAAATGGAATGATATTACTTTAATGCTGGTGTATGAATTTCAACGACACTCGGGTTCATTCCGGAAAAGGAAGGGACCCTACTTGGTAATGTAATTGGGACAAGGAGCAACAAAGGTCCATGCTACGTTGCTGTAATTTTGTGATTTGAACAGTTTTAAAAGCTGAGGTCTGCCATACAGTTCTAAGACTTTACGTGCTTCCAGTCTTCCTTGTTGGTTGACTGAAGGTTTGAAGCCGTCGATCGAGGAGGTGGCGACAGTCACTCATTGTCGGCCGTTGCTGTTGCAGAAGCTGGATGTTGGCGCGCCTCCTTCTCGACACGGTCATCAGGCGAAACGGGCTCTTGATGTGCGCCAGCTAATGCTTCCCGTCCGCGACACCATGTCAGAAACTATCATAGCAATTCGAGCGCAATTACATGCTGCCAAACCCCGAAAGCGCGGCAACTAGCGGAAGCGTCACACAACACACCTGCTCCACTGCACTACTCCAGCCAGACTCCCTCTGCTCTGCCCGCGCTCCACGCAGCAGAGTTAACACGACCAAAGATCCTAAACACTTTGGTTCTCCACACGACCTATCGATGTATTCGTTCGATAGCATAGTTTTCCCTAGGCAAGACCCAGCGTAAAAATACAAATAATATTCACAAAACAAACCAATTATACATCGACATAAATGCATATATATACAAATAGTAAAACAATTACAATATACAAAGACACAGAAATGTTATATCTTCAGGTAACAAAATAAGGAAAAAAATTTGCAGTGCAATACATGGAAATAGGAGGATATGCATTTCCGGCGTTACAATCTCCAGGAGAGAACCGCACTGGAATGCCCACTGGCCTTCTCACTGCATTCCCCCCAATGAAATACTTTGAACAAATCTCACCCCGTAACCCAGTACTCAAGAAACCAACGACAAAGATCATATTTATCACTCATGGTAAAATTAATCAGTTATTGAAAAAACTAAACGTCTACGCTACCTAAGTTCGATTACAACATTAGAACTGTTTAAAGGACTAACAATAGTAACCTTAAAATTCTCTTTCTACTAAGAAAGCAACTACTTTTATTTATACTAACAAACCGCTACTAATACCAATACCACCAAAACCTCACACAATTTCTTATCTAAAAGCAAAAGTTTAAGCGGCAACTGGAACATTAAATGAAATAAAAAACACAGTGAACGAAAATTTTACTGAAATATTTAACTACAAACAATAAGAAACGTCAGCTGAAAACTACTGCACGAAGTTTAACAAATTACTTCGAGGCACAAACAACTCTAAAAAACGCAATGGGTGAAAGTTTCCCAAAGTTTATTAAAGCGTTATTTCAACAGAAACAGCACGAGACACCGTTGGAAACTACTGAATTTAATAGCTGAATAACATTGCACAAAAAACTGTGTCAGAATTTAAGAACCGCTAGAGCTGCAGTTGCATGGTGCGAAATGTGAGCACACTGCTAATATTTCGAAGAACGATTGAAAACTACTAAATTTAATTTTCGAATACAGTGCAGAAACAACTCTGTCAATATTTAGCTTCAAAACTCATCCATGTTCAACTTCAGAAAGGAAGGACCGATTAAGTCCGCTGAAAAGACCGTTCACCTCACTGTGACTTCACGGCTGTGTAAGGGAGTCGCTAGAGTTCATGAGGATTATCCTTACACCAGTAACGGCAGTTGTGTTTGTTGACATAACCAACAGGATGAAAGTACGCCTCGTCAGTCATCCATAGTGAATTTGAGAAGCCTCTATTGTGCCTATTTTTATCAACTACTTAACAGACATAGTCATTCGCTTTTCATAATCGCGTTCACTTAACTGTAGCTCAACCTGTATCTTGTACGGTTGCAGCTTTAAATCATTTCGTAAAATTCTGTGCATACGACTGGACAGTACCACTACTGCCACATTTTGTGTCACAGAACGCTTTGGACTGTTGGTTACAACATTTTGTACATGTTCCTGTGAGCGACAGCTTCTGGTCCTCCGTGACGATTTCAACTTAAGTGCCTTTCCTGTTGTTTCAAAGTTTCTCATCTATAGCCTGACTGATGTTCCGTTGGTACAGGCTCATTCAATGACGATGGTATTCCCAGCTAGCAGCAGCAACACAGTCACCGTTTTCGTGAAAAGTCGCCACAGCCACGGCACACTGAGGCCCGTTCGACCACTCCAGCGCAGTAAATGGCGTATATTCCAGAAACGTATTACAGACATTCAGTGTTGCCAGTAGCACGGCCCCACTTTTGGAGACTAATTAAAACAGCCTATTTTTCTGCCACACGCTGCACTAAGATTTCTTTCTGTTCCATTCACAAATGAAGTGCGGAACGAAAATTGTTACATGCAGATAATTGTATGAGTTGACTGATTCGGATTATAAATCGTGATATTGTGGGCATATGAGAATACTTTTCTTAGTATTGCTTTGTTTTACGTTTCCGAACATTTGAAGGAATCTGCCACCTCTGCATTGCTGTGCAATCTTACCAGAATCTGACTGAATATTTAAGCAACTTTTTTTCATATAGTACTACATTTTTAGGGCGGAAATAGTGTTGACGCTACATCTACTCAGTAACTAATACACAACATGAAGAGCAAGGGTCCCGGCGTCCGTTCCTAAGTCACACCTGAAGTTACTTCTACATCTGTTTTTCACTCTGCATCCAAGGTACCATGCTGCGTCCTCCTTTTCAAGAAATCCTGTCTCCAGTCACAAACTGCGTTTGATATCCTATATGACTGCGCTTTCGTGTGTTACTAAAACAAATGCTTTTCGGAAGCCAATAAATTCTGCACGTAACCGATTACCGTGATCCATAGCTTTTAGGAAGATATGTTAGACAATAACGAGTCGGGTGTCGCACGACTGATGTTTGCAGAATCCATCCTGGTTGACATATAAGAGATACATCATGTCTGAGCTCAGAAGATGTCCTGAGACACTTACGGAATATTTTTTCGCTTCACATTTTGATTGATTAATAATATATGATAATTTTCATTAAAGAGGAGATGCATTGTGAAAGCGTATTCAAAACGAGCTCCTTGTTAAAGAAGAAAATACAAATGACCGAGGCTGACAAAGAAAGTTATTTATAACCCTCGCTTTTGCACATTAAAACCCTTTTCTCTAAGAGAGCGTTGTCTTCAAAATGCCGTGTTGGAAAGCTTAATGAGTGGCAACAGGTACTATAAATGTGTTGATTTGTTACTTTCCAAAATGATAATTTGCTAATTGACATTATTCGTAGCTCTCAAAAACATATTTCTCCAAGTTCAAAATTTGCTCTAGTTTTGGAGTCGATGTGGTACCTCTATTAATGGTCTTATTTCACTTTATGGGCAGAATTTATAATCCTACATAATTTTCAGGAATATGGGAGTTTCAGTTAGTTAGTGAAATTTAATCATTGGTTTGCAGCTCACTATGAGATGTAATAATTTCATAGTCTTTACAAAGCAGAACATTAAATGCACACACTACAAAACGACCAAATAAAAATGAGAAATGTTCACTTAATTCATCTTCAAGATGATTCTAAATAGCTTGTCGCACCAAATGAAGGAAAGAAGTCCTTAAACTGAAATGTATACACGAAGAAGAACTGCTTTTTATACTCTCAACCATAAACGCCGCAGCTGGTACATGTATGTATTCAATGTATGTTCCGGATGAAAAATGACCTTTGACATTTGGAGTCCAGGCATACCAGTGACATCATCATTCTTATGAATGACATCATCATTCCTATCAGTCACATCATCATCCTTATCAGTGACAGCCATGACCCTTCCCCCTCCTCTTTATCCCCCTACCCCTACCAACGACCTGCCACAGCAAAGTATTAAAAATAAAAGAGCCGATCAAAAAATTCAAGGTTGCGGAAATAGCTCAATTGTGTTAGTAGGAAATTAGAAACACTCTCTCCCTTCTCCTCCCCTCACTGTACGACCAACCAATGACAGTAGAGTATTACAAATGAAAGAACCAGTCAAAACATTCGAGGCGTCGGAAACAGCTCAATTGTGTTAGTGACAAATCATGTACCGCGTACCTCTTCCCTATATCAGCGTCTGCGCCAGTGCGCCGTGTTTGTGATGACTGACTCTTTGGTTCTAAGGAGGCCTCACCAGCGTCGCCCATGTGTTGGCCACAACTTGTACGCTTACCAGTCGCTCGCCAGTGAAAGCAGCGGAACTCTTTGGGCACGTGTGCAGATAGTAGATGCAATGGGCAGAATTTGTTGATAGTTTAAGCGCCGAGCACTCCACGAGCGACTCTTAATTATTGTAACTGTTTTCGTATCCGCTTATCTACCGCTATCTTAGCAAAGAGAGACAGAGCGCGTTCCTCGTAAAAAAATTCATGAAGTGTTTCGGTATATGTAAGTTATTTATTGCTATAGTCAGCCCAAATAAATACTACTCGTCACGTCTTTAGAGTGACAGAAAGCGCTGCAATATTTCAAGCTACGAACAAAATGTGTTTAAAGGAGAATTTTACGTTCCCATATTCGTTGAATCGGTTTGTATTAACAGGGACGTTAAAACCACGAGGGATAACCAGAACTCCAACATAGCAAAGAACAAATATATCCATGTGAGTTTCCTATTGTTTATATTTACTCTCAAAATGATTCTGAAACGGCATTTTACATGGTCATGCGATACAGTGGCTACATTGATATTCTTTTAATTGATGTGTATTAACAGGAACATTAAAAGTATGAAGATTAGCCGGTAATCCGACATAGCAAACCGCAACTCGCGACTATTGTATCCTTGCCAGCTACCAAATTAAAAACTGTATCCAGTGCTTGCATTAAAATCCACACAGCTTCTGCTACAAATTGCTATTACTAGTGTATAATGGTTTTTGTAAGCTTATCTATAGAATACAATGACCGAAAAAAATCGCAACACAAAAAAATAATTAATCTACAGTAATTAAATATAGGGAATGCCTTTGTGTAGGTAACGCATTTATGTGATTAACGTTGCAAGATCACAGGTTAAAGCAAACGCGAGATAAGACAGTGCAGATATGGAATGCTGGTACATTAGTAATTGGTGTAACCGCCAGAATTTTGAACGCAAGCATTCAGACGTGCGTGCGTTGTGTTGTATAGTTGCTGGATGGTAGTTTGTGAGATGGAGTTCCAGGCATGTTGTACATGGTCGGTCAGTACAGGGACAGTTAGTGCTGGTTGTGGATGAGGCTGGAGTTGCCGTCGGATGATGTATCACATGTGCTCGATTGGAGACAGATGTAGTGATCGAGCAGGCCTAGGCAACATGTCGACACTCCAAAGAGCACGTTGGGCTAAGAGGTGCGTGGGCGAGCGACATCCAGTTGGAAAACACCCTTTGGAATTCTGTTCACGAATGGCAGCACTACAGGTAGAATCACCAGATTGACGTAGAAATTTGCAGTCAGGGCGTGTGAGATAACTACGAGAGTGCTCTTACTGCCATACGAAATCGCACCCTAGACCATAACTCCAGGTGTAGTTCCAGTGTGTCTAGCACGCTGATAGGATGGTTGCAGGCCCTTAATTGGCTTCCTTCTAACCAACCCACTACCATGGCAAAACCAGCGTTCATCAGAAAAGAACTTCGCCCTGCCCTCCTCTACATCTACATCCACATGCATACTCCGCAATCCACCATACAGTGCGTGGCGGAGGTTCTCCCCCTGTTCCACTCCCAATCATAACGAGGGAAAAATGACTGCCTATATGCCTCTGTACGAGCCCTAATCTCTCTTATCTTATCTTTGGGGTCTTTCCGCGAAATGTAAGTTGGTGGCAGTAAAATTGTACTGCCGTCAGCCTCAAATGCTGGTTCTCTAAATTTCCTCAGTAGCGATTCATGAAAAGAACGCCTCCTTTCCTCCAGAGACTCCCATTCGAGTTCCTGAAGCATTTCCGTAACACTCGCGTGATGATAAAACCTACCAGTAACAAATCTAGCAGCCCGCCTCTGAATTGCTTCTATGTCCTCCCTCAATCCGACCTGATAGAGATCCCAAACGCTCGAGCAGTACTCAAGAATAGGTCGTATTAGTGTTTTATAAGCGGTATCCTTTACAGATGAACCACATCTTCCCAAAATTCTACCAATGAACCGAAGACGACTGTCCGCCTTCCCCACAACTGCCACTACATGCTTGTCCCACTTCATATCGCTCTGCAATGTTACGCCCAAATATTTAATCGACGTGACTGTGTCAAGCGCTACACTACTAATGGAGTATTCAGACGTTACGGGATTCTTTTTCCTATTCACCTGCATTAATTTACATTTATCTATATTTAGAGTTAGCTGCCATTCTTTACACCAATCACAAATCCTGTCCAAGTCATCTTGTATCCTCCTACAGTGACTCAACGACGACACCTTCCCGTACACCACAGCATCATATGCAAACAGCCGCACATTGTTATCCACCCTATCCAAAAGATCATTTATGTAGATAGAAAACAACAGCGGACCTTCCACACTTCCCTGGGGCACTCCAGATGATACCCTCACCTCCGATGAACACTCACCATCGAGGACAACGTACTGGGTTCTATTACTTAAAAAGTCTTCGAGCCACTCACATATTTGGGAACCAATCCCATATGCTCGTACCTTAGTTAGGAGTCTGCAGTGGGGCACCGAGTCAAACGCTTTCCGGTAGTCAAGGCATATGGCATCTGTCTGATACCCTTCCTCCATGGTTCGCAAGATATCATGTGAAAAAAAGGCGAGTTGCGTTTCGCAGGAGCGATGCCTTCTAAAGCCGTGCTGATTCATGGACAGCAACTTCTCTGTCTCAAGGAAATTCAGTATATTCGAACTGAGAATATGTTCGAGAATCCTGCAACAAACCGATGTTAAGGATATTGGTCTGTAATTTTGAGGATCCGTCATTCTATCCTTCTTATATACAGGCGTCACCTGCGCTTTTTTCCAGTCGCTCGGGACTTTACGTTGGGCAAGATATTCGCGATAAATGCAAGCTACGTCCAATGAGGTCTCGTCTGTCACCACTGAAGTCGCAAGTGGCGGTGGTTTGGGGTTAGTGGAATGTACGCTTATGGTCGTCTGGCTGTGATGTGTCCTTGAAGTAACCGCTTTGCGACAGTTCGTTGCGTCACTACGGAGTCTACTGTAGCTTCAATTGCTGCTGCATGTGCAGTGCGATACCACACGCCGAACACGATGGTCTTTCGTCTCGGTAGTGCCACGTGGCCATCTGGAGCCTGGTCTTGTTGCGACCGTACATTTGTGTGCCCACGCTTGCCAGAAATCATCTACACTCCAGCGAAGTCTTTCTGCAGTAACGCAGAAGGTACATCTAGCTTCCCGTAGCCCTATTACATGACCTAGGCCAAACGCAATGTGGTGTTGATAATGGCGTCTTTGTCGCCTTACAAGGCATTCTTCATTAACATCAACTCATCACGTCCAATCTCAGAGGTAACTAACGCTCATGACCATTACAGCATGCATTTAAAGAAAACCTGACTTGCATTCTCATAGTGGCGCTATTAATGCCACTCTTAAGCGACTGGGGCGAAATTTGTATAGATATCATCTTTCAGATGCTGAAACGCCCACCAACTTCATTTGTCTCATAACTGCTTCTTGGTGTTTTCTTTTTTTCGTCGGTGTAGATTTAATGTTACTAAAGTAAGGCAACGAATTATTATTGACTTCTACTGGATGGTTTCTGTGGTGACAGAACGTTATATTTATCCACGCAATACATCGCGAATCATCATCAAGCTGCTACTAGCTTAGTGGAGAGTTCATTTGGAATGCTATCCTCCCATCGCATAGAACTTGTTGCTAGATGATATGGCACGACACAATAGTGGTACTCTACAGGAAATAAGAAAACGAAATTTTTAACCCTAAGAGAGATTGCTAATGTTGACAAATGATGTTATTGTTTGTCACTTCTGCCTCTTGACACTAAATCACAAGTCTTTGAAGCTGGTCATTGTTTTCGAAAGACTTATTAAACCATGATGTGATCATATTAATAACTGACCCACTAGGTATTACCGTTGCTGATGTGCAGTATATCACTTTAACAAACAATAGCTATATCATTTGGCATATGTAATGGTACAACATTTTCCGTTAACTGTACCATGGTATCTATAATTCCATGTAAACTACGTAGACTATCCAAGAAAACGTCTACGTATGCCACACCGAGTAACAGTATTGATGAGAAACAACAGCAATTTGTGGTGGTTTTGTCTTAATACTTGTGGAATAACAAGATGCACACTGTCCAGTCACCACATGCTAATGCAGTATAATCATTCTTTTTAGGCATATACAAATGGGAATAAGGATTTATAAACAGATCTATTGTATATAGAAGTAAATGTCATGATCTCTGAAAACTCCACAAATGTGTGATCACCTTGCATTTTCATTAACAATAAAATGCAGGTAACTAGTATCTTCTTTCAGATCCATATATTTATCCATTTAATCTGTTTAAAGTAAAGCCTGATTACACGTCGACATCAGACTATTGTCGTTCGAGTAGCAGTTTGTATATGTGGTTCGTGGAAGTGTTTCCACATTAACTGCACTTAAAGATGAATTTCTTTAATAGGAATTGTCAATAGTCTTTTCAATACATCGATTTTCTTAATAAAATTTATGCTATTTATTTTATATTTGTTGGTTTGTCAGTATAAAATAAGCAGGAGACATGTAAATGCCACTAGGTAATACGAAAAATACATAGCAGAAATTCTAAATGATACTTGTACCATCTACTTTAAAATCGTCTCCTGTTTCATAGGCATGTAATTAAAATTGTAGATACCCAGAATAGTCTACAACTTCTTCTCAGTCTTGATTGTCAGAATGATGTACTCCTTCAATGGACGATTTTAATTTGTTCTTAATAGCGCAACAGGCAATTTTCAGTATGATAATAGAGCCAAATGTATATTTTATAGTCGAAACTTTTAATAGGAGATGGTTTAACACAGCATGACAAATTGGTTGTTTTAGATATTATTCCATCTTGATATGAAATTTTAGTGCTCGGTTATCACTTCCACAGCGTCCTAGGTTGAGAAAAAAAAAGGTTTCACCAGCTAAAATGCAGCACTTATGTATAATGACTACGTCGTCTGTGTTAACAGTCTCCTCCTAATTTATAGGTATGCAAGTGAAACTAATGGCAGACAGAGCAAAGTTCATAACCTCTTCTCAGGACTGATAACTGTGAAGTAATGGAGTAGGATAATCTCTGTAGTATACATCCAGCATAGCCTTCTATGGCATACACACTACAACATCCGTCATCCTGGTTTTAAACTGCAATTTGCTTACAACGCTTCAGTGAAACACACTCTCGGCCCTACGTTCCTATTCATAATGAATCGCCGGCCAGAGTGGCCGTGCGGTTCTACGCTCTTCAGTCTGGAACCGCGTGACCGTTACGGTCGCAGGTTCGAATTCTGCCTCGGGCATGGATGTATGTGATGTCCTTAGGTTAGGTAGGTTTATTTAGATCTAAGTTCTAGGCGACTGATGACCTCAGAAGTTAAGTCGCATAGTGCTCAGAGCCATTTGAACCATAATGGATCCTACTCCCGTTATAAGCTTTTCTGATGCTGTTGGACCAGATATCCTTATCTTCTTTCATTTTCACTTCAGTCATTATATCTAGACGGCTGATCCCTTTCAAGATTTTACAGCTTTTGTACTACGTTCAGACCTCTACATTCTATGCTCCGTCGTTGTTTTTTTCCATCTCTTCCTCATAGTCAGCTCATCCTTGGCAGTTCCCCACCAGAGTTCCGAACGAGGGATTAGTGTGAAAACTTTTGCCATTGGAGAGATTATCATGACTTTTTTTCAACTATAGGCTGAATTTCATGTGGGTTCACAAAATGTGGTTTTAATGCAGTCGTCTACGTTTTCTTCTACATCACTATATCGTTGGTCATTCCTGATTTCTATGCCTTTTCTGGGCAGTTTCCCACCCCGAGGACAAGAGAGTCTCCTGAACTTCTGTTCGCTACTCTGCTTTCTTTGATAAGGCCTTTGGCAGAACGAGTGCGACTTCCTACTTTGGAAGTCTAAGGCCACCGTTCATGTGCTCGAACACAGACCCCATGAATTCTGATTACCAGTCAAAGAAACAACCACTTTTTTCCCCTCTACTGTTCGTTGCATTAGGACGGGGCGAACGTCACATGACACCCGTTCAAATTCATCGATGAACCGTTCACTCAGTATTCTTTTTTGTTTTGTTGGAGAGGGCGTCCAGCCCCCAGACCGAACACACTGAGCTACCGTGCAGGCCAATCCCCAGGCAATTGGTGCGAGAGTTAAACAACTGAATAACGGCGATAAATAGGAGTAGGAACCTTTCTACAGACAATAAATCATTATAAATTACACTGACAACAATATACTGCATTTGTGCTGCCTTCCACCACCACTGGGGACAGGATACGACTGCTGGAGGGATGCACTTTATTGAAAACAAACTGAAAGCGAGAGGCGGAGACACACGTGCCATCATCTCTCCGAGGTCGTGGGCACCTCTCCCTGATGTCAGCAGCTGTGGCACTGCAAGTGTCGCCATCGTTATGTGTACGGGGCGCAAGCCGACTCTCGTCTAAGGAGGCTCCGGCAGCAGCCCCCATGCACCAGCCACAAGGTGTACCCTTATCACTTGTCACCAGTGGAAGAAAAGGACGTCTATAGGCGGGCGTAGAGATAATCGATTCAGTGTGGAGCAAGTCATCACTTTTTTAAGCTCAAAACACTCTACAGGGAGTGATTCTGATATTTTTAACTCTCATTTTAGCCCTTGGGGGTATTTCCAGAAACGAAGTGTTACTAACATTCCATCAACGTGACATTGTTTTTCATAGCGTGATCTGATCGGCTACAGTATATATACTCGCTATACTCTGACGGTACACACTACCTGATCAAAAGCATCTGGACACCTGCTACAGGACATCAGATGACAGAGAGCTGAGAGGGACGTGATGTCAGACTCGCAACAAAAATATGTTTTTCAGTGTTTCCCTAGATTATGCTGAAGGAAGTGGTGTAATGGTTACAACAAAGCTGAAGTACAATACACTACCTGATCAAAAGTTTCATGACAGTTACTGCCATCCTGGAGATAAGAGATACACAGAGTACCTTATAAAATTGTCGTCAGATGTTTCACTGTATATTCGCAAATTTCTAGCTGTAGCCAGTCCAAAAGATTAGTTCTCATCGCGTCTTTAATGAGACGGAAAGCGCTGCACTGTTTCATGCTATGAAAAAAATTATTTTAAATCGGAATTTTCTATGGCGATTCGATACAGCAGCCCAAATCAACACAGATCGATATTCGTATAATCTGTATAAATAGGGATATTGGAAACGCGAAGAATAAACAGTGCTCCAATATAGCAAAATGAAATATACCCCTAATCTATTCATTAGACCCTATGTCTGGTGTTTGCATTAAAGCCTCACAGCTTCTGCTGCAAATTCCAATTACTTCCACTGTAAGAGGTGGTCAGAAACATAGTTGCCAACCGCAAGGTAGAATGAGTATAATATCTTTGAGTAGGAGGATGTTTGATGGCTAAGAGAGCCGAGCGAGTGCAGTAAAAAACTCGGGAGTCGAAGCTAGGTGCGCGGCTCTCTTAACCATCAAAGATTCTCCTACTCAGAGATATTATAGTAATTCCACCTTGCGGTTGGCAACTATCGACTTTATTTTCTGGATCTACCCTGATCAGACCTTTAGCACATACCTTTCAGGGAGTTGCAGGGTAGGTTGTGCTGAAATTATTGTCAAGAAAAAAATCAATACTTTTCGCTGCTTCCAAGTTAATTAGTGTTAAAGTGATCCAGTCACCCCACTGTGCACGCAAATTCAAGTAGCCACTCAGATGGAATGAGTGTTAGTTGTTTTCACAGCGTACATGATAGTAGCTCGGGTTCGAATATTACTAACGTCCTGCTGCCAATTTTCGTATTGCTCTCTTGTTCAGTTTTAGTAAACCAAACTGAATAATATCTATGGTGGCACCGTCTCCAGCTGGCCGTTTGAATTTGCTCACGTAACGGCCTGATACGCTAACTTAGATGCTAGTTAACTCGAAAACGGTTAAGCGTTAGTTAACCGTTAGTTCTCAGCACAATGTACCCTGCAACAGCCTTAGAGTCTTTTCAGACTGTATATGGCCGGGCTCTATAACGCTTTTTCTAAGGATTCCTGTAAAATTCGTGTCATATTACTGAAGTAATATGATTTCCAACTGTAGGCAACTGATATGTTACAGACGGTTTCTCTGGTGACAGAATCAGGTATTTTTCCATGTATTACACCCCAATACAGCAGCATCCTGATACTATCTTAGGGGAGGGTGCATGAAGGGTGCTATCTCCACATCGCCGTGTAGTTGTACGGCATGTCGTAACAACAGTAATCCTCAGGGAATAAATAAAATATGGTTTTCAGTCCTATGGAAGACTGCCTACCTCAGCAAATGATATTTGTTGACTGCTGACTCTGCATTTTGACACTAAATCACGATTCTTTGAAGCCGTTATTGTTTTCGGAGAAAATGTTAAGGTCATGGTTTGATCATAGGCATCATCTTAAGAGTTGAACCTATCTAGGTATTACGCTCGATATAAAAAGCTGATGTGCAATACATCATTGTAACGAACAACAGCTATATCATTTGGGGATGTATAATTATACTGCCTTTTTTTGCTCATTATGCCATAGGGTATGTGACTGTATCTCCAAAGGCGTGTTAACTATGTAGAGCATCCAAAAATAAGTACGTTTACTCCTTCTGGAATAACAGTAATAACCGTACTGGTGGATAACAGGCACCATTTATAACGCTTTCGTTTTAAAATCTGTATAATAACAAGATAACCCAGACCATCACATCCTCATACAGTACATCCATTCACTTTAAGCAGGTCCAAATGGAAACGGAGGCATATAAACAGATCTTTCAAATACTGGCATAATGTAGGAGTAAAACGTCAATATTTACGAAAATTCCGCGAACATGTTATCACCTTCCACTAGTGTTTACAGCATAATGCAGATGATGTCTTACAACTCCCATTTGTATCCAGATTTTAATCCATGTACTCAGTTTAAAATAAGTCCTGCTTACACATCAACAACAGCTGTTGTTCAGTAGTAGCTTATAGTTGTCCATGGCAAACTTTTCCACATTGACTGCACTTAACGGCCTAATTTATGTAACAGGGATCAGCATTAACGTATTCTATGCAGTGATTTTCTTCATAGGATCTATAGAATAAAAACATGTGTGAGACAGAATACTGTCCAACTACAGTTGTCAAAGATTCGTATATACACTGCAGATCCAGGATGGAAATGAATTATGAGGAATTGACTTCACTCAATTGTAAACAGGTACCCCAATTCACTATTTTCTATGTGTGTGATGGTTTGTTGCGGGAGGGGGTTGTGAGGAGGGGGGAGAGGGGCGGGGGGAGAACAGATTACTAGGTTGTATAAACGCAACTTCTACATAGTACTTATATTGTCTGTGTTAAAAATCTCCTCTGTTTCAGAGGTATATGTAGGGAATGGTTTAAGGTTGCTGGACAGTTTGGTTCTTTTAGGTGTTATGCATGTCGATATAGATTTTCGGTGCGTGGTATATCACTTTAACGAGGTCCCATATTGAAAAGAATATGTTTTCCCGGCATTATATAGCAGGTATGTACAATACCGACGACATATGTGTTAACAATCTTCACCTACATTGCAGGTAATGAGAACATGGTTTATAAGCTTTTCCTCGGTCCTGATTGCTTGGAAGGATTACTTCTACACTGGTTAACCGTAGTGTGTTTTGAATGTTCCAGCAGACATATTGGAAAACGACAGTGTTTCTGCAGTTCAATACACTTGTGGCAGCATGCACTTCCTAACACGTTCCAAAACTTCGAACGTAGAACAGGATTTTTCTGCGGCTCATACCTTGGGTTCTGCTGGTGACAGAAAGGTAGACCCAAATATTTTGGATAGATAAAAGGATCATTTTACTACAGCTATCCTACAGCACAGGGGCAAGGTGTGAATATTACACACTTCCTCCACCATAGGTGTTGTTGTTGTGGTCTTCAGTCCTGAGACTGGTTTGATGCAGCTCTCCATGCTACTCTATCCTGTGCAAGCTTCTTCATCTCCCAGTACCTACTGCAACTTACATCCTTCTGAATCTGCTTAGTGTATTCATCTCTTGGTCTCCCGCTACGATTTTTACCCTCCACGCTGCCCTCCAATACTAAACTGGTGATCCCTTGATGCCTCAGAACATGTCCTACCAACCGATCCCTTCTTCTGGTCAAGTTGTGCCACAAACTTCTCTTCTCCCCAATCCTATTCAATACTTCCTCATTAGTTATGTGATCTACCCATCTAATCTTCAGCATTCTTCTGTAGCACCACATTTCGAAAGCTTTTATTCCCTTCTTGTCCAAACTATTTATCGTCCGTCTTTCACTTCCATACATGGCTACACTCCATACGAATACTTTCAGAAACGACTTCCTGACACTTAAATCAATACTGGATGTTAACTAAATTTCTCTTCTTCAGAAACGCTTTCCTTGCTATTGCCAGCCTACATTTCGTATCCTCTCTACTTCGACCATCATCAGTTATTTTGCTCCCCAAATAGCAAAACTCCTTTACTACTTTAAGTGCCTCATTTCCTAATCTAATTCCCTCAGCATCACCCGACTTAATTAGACTACATTCCATTATCCTTGTTTTTCTTTTGTTGATGTTCATCTTATATCCTCCTTCCAAGTCCTTTGCTGTCTCTGACAGAATTACAATGTCATCGGCGAACCTCAAAGTTTTTATTTCTTCTCTATGGATTTTAATACCTACTCCGAATTTTTCTTTTGTTTCCTTTACTGCTTGCTCAATATACAAATTGAACAACATCGGGGAGAGGCTACAACCCTGTCTTACTCCCTTCCCAACCACTGCTTCCCTTTCATGTCCGTCGACTCTTACAACAGCCATCTGGTTTCTGTACAAATTGTAAATAGCCTTTCGCTCCCTGTATTTTACCCCTGCCACCTTTAGAATTTGAAACAGAGTATTCCAGTCAACATTGTCAAAAGCTTTCTCTAAGTCTACAAATGCTAGAAACGTAGGTTTGCCTTTCCTTAATCTTTCTTCTAAGATAAGTCGTAAGGTCAGTATTGCCTCACGTGTTCCAGTGTTTCTACGGAATCCAAACTGATCTTCCCCGAGGTTGGCTTCTACTAGTTTTTCCATTCGTCTGTAAAGAATTCGTGTTAGTATTTTGCAGCTGTGACTTATTAAACTGATAGTTCGGTAATTTTCACGTCTGTCAACACCTGCTTTCTTTGGGATTGGAATTATTATATTCTTCTTGAAGTCTGAGGGTATTTCGCCTGTCTCATACATCTAGCTCACCAGATGGTAGAGTTTTGTCAGGACTGGCTCTCCCAAGGCCGTCAGTAGTTCCAATGGAATGTTGTCTACTCCCGGGGCCTTGTTTCGACTCCGGTCTTTCAGTGCTCTGTCGAACTCTTCACGCAGTATCACATCTCCCATTTCTTCTTCATCTACATCCTCTTCCATTTCCATAATATTGTCCTCAAGTACATCGCCCTTGTATAGACCCTCTATATACTCCTTCCACCTTTCTGCTTTCCCTTCTTTGCTTAGAACTGGGTTTCCATCTGAGCTCTTGATATTCAGACAAGTCGTTCTCTTATCTCCAAAGGTCTCTTTAATTTTCCTGTAGGCAGTATCTATCTTACCCCTAGTGAGATAGGCCTCTACCTCCTTACATTTGTCTTCTAGCCATCCCTGCTTAGCCATTTTGCACTTCCTGTCGATCTCATTTTTGAGACGTTTGTATTCCTTTTTGCCTGCTTCATTTACTGCATTTTTATATTTTCTCCTTTCATCAATTAAATTCAATATTTATTCTGTTACCCAAGGATTTCTACTAGCCTTCGTCTTTTTACCTACTTGATCCTCTGCTGCCTTCGCTACTTCATCCCTCAAAGCTACCCATTCTTCTTCTACTGTATTTCTTTCCCCCATTCCTGTCAATTGTTCCCTTATGCTCTCCCTGAAACTGTGTACAACCTCTTATTCTTTCAGTTTATCCAGGTCCCATCTTCTTAATTTCCCACCTTTTTGCAGTTTCTTCAGTTTTAATCTACAGGTCATAACCAATAGATTGTGGTCAGAGTCCACATCTGCCCCTGGAAATGTCTTACAATCTAAAACCTGGTTCCTAAATCTCTGTCTTACCATTATATAATCTATCTGATACCTTTTAGTATCTCCAGGGTTCTTCCATGTATACAACCTTCTTTCATGATTCTTAAACCAAGTGTTAGTTATGATTATGTTGTGCTCTGTGCAAAATTCTACCAGGCGGCTTCCTCTTTCATTTCTTAGCCCCAATCCATATTCACCTACTATGTTTCCTTCTCCCCCTTTTCCTACACTCGAATTCCAGTCACCCATGACTATTAAATTTTCGTCTCCCTTCACAATCTGAATAATTTCTTTTATTTCATCATACATTTCTTCAATTTCTTCGTCATCTGCAGAGCTTGTTGGCATATAAACTTGTACTACTGTAGTAGGTGTGGGCTTCGTATCTATCTTGGCCACAATAATGCGTTCACTATGCTGTTTGTAGTAGCTTACCCGCATTCCTATTTTCCAATTCATTATTAAACCTACTCTTGCATTACCCCTATTTGATTTTGTGTTTATAACCCTGTAGTCACCTGACCAGAAGTCTTGTTTCTCCTGCCACCGAACTTCACTAATTCCCACTATATCTATCTTTATCCTATCCATTTCCCTTTTTAAATTTTCTAACCTACCTGCCCGATTAAGGGATCTGACATTCCACGCTCCGAACCGTAGAACGCCAGTTTTCTTTCTCCTGATAACGACATCCTCTTGAGTAGTCCCCGCCCGGAGATCCGAATGGGGGACTATTTTACCTCCGGAATATTTTACCCAAGAGGACGCCATCATCATTTAATCATACAGTAAAGCTGCATGCCCTCGGGAAAAATTACGGCTGTAGTTTCCCCTTGCTTTCAGCCGTTCGCAGTACCAGCACAGCAAGGCCGTTTTGGTTATTGTTACAAGGCCAGATCAGTCAATCATCCAGACTGTTGCCCCTGCAACTACTGAAAAGGCTGCTGCCCCTCTTCAGGAACCACACGTTTGTCTGGCCTCTCAACAGATACCCCTCCGTTGTGGTTGCACCTACGGTACGGCTATCTATATCGCTGAGGCACGCAAGCCTCCCCACCAACGGCAAGGTCCATGATTCATGGGGGGGGGGGGGGGGCACCTTAGGTAAACTCAGCAAATAGAGCAGTTTTTTTGCTTTATATGTGGTCCATTGGGCGCCTTAAGGGGCTTGCAGAGGCACCATTTAGATATCGAGCTTTCCTAATAAAATCGAAAAACATTTTTTGGATAGCAACAAAGAACCGTAGATTCCAAGAAGGCTACGCACAGTAAATGGCTTAAATTTTTACGCTATACTCCTAAGACCCCGATCTCCAAAAATCATGAAAATCATCTTGATGTCTTTGTCTGTTTTCAAGGTACAGAAGTTCAGTTACCGTACTTGTACCTGTAAAATTCGCATGAAATATCCGGTGTGAGGCGAAATTGTCGTTTATAAAGAAACATAGCATACAGAAATGTTCGGTAAAGTGTCTCCGTTTTCATCAGAAGAGTCCTGGGAATCCCATGTTGGAGTACTGAAGCACATACAAAGTTTTTGAGCACATAAAAATCGGCTCTTAGATGTAAAACTTTATAGTTTGGCGTTATTTAAATTCCACATAAGTAAACTATCAAAATTTTACTCACTCATAAAGTTGTTTTCATACGAATGACATGAACCACTGTAGTAGGACAAAAAGGGAACCAGCGGGAATATGCTCTTATAGAATAACAAAACAAGGCGAATAACCTCGTGGTTAAAAGTCTCACACTGAAAAGTGGGGTACCAGCTGCCTCATTATACGTTCCTGAGCACCTTTAAAAATGTTATGAAAAACTGTAGCGTGCTAACATATTCCCACTTTTCTGTGTTGGGAAAGAGAGGGAAAAATAATAAAAATACTAAAGGTGGTAGACAGTGGTTGTGGTATAGAAAAAGCGAAGGAGACAATTGCATTGTGAGAGAAATCTAGGGACACAGTGACAGTGGAATATAGCTGACAGTGACAGAACAGTGTCAGGAAAAGAGTGAAGGACACTGTGCCAGTGAGAGAGGAAGTAGGTGAGAGCCAATGATAGTAGTGAGAGAGAGAGAGAGTCTATGACAATGACAATGAAGAAGAGAGAGAGGGTTACAGTGAGAAGAGACAGCGGCAGTGGGAAGGAGTAATGAGGTAGTAGCAGTCAGAGAGAGCAGCAGGAACTCAGTGATGAGAGTGAGAGGAGACATTATAAGCACGTCAGAATGAAGGAGGCTGGACCTGCGATCTCATAGCCACAGTCTCTGTGAGACAGGAGGCACTGACAGTTTGTGAGACACGAAAAGGTAATGACACTGAGTTGGCTGACTGAATGGCCCAGTGGGAGTGGATGGGTATGCGCGACTTATAGCGATGGACTGGTGGGTGGGTGTCAACGAGTTTACAGTTATGGGAACTTGTGGGAGTGAGATGTGAGTTGCATGTTAGTGCGAATATGTTTGCAAGCTAAAACTTTGGGAAATTTTTTAAATTTGCTGAGGAATGTAGAATGAAGCAGCTGGCACCGCATTTTTCAGTCATAACCTTGCAAAACAGGAACATATTAGCCTTTTTTTGTTCCAATGGGAGTATTTTTCTACAGAGATGTTTTATACACAAAGGAACTAATCCTAATTCGGTGGTATGCAAATGTTTGACAGAATTGTGGAGAACAACGCTCTTTACTGAGAAAGATAATGTGTTTCCCAAGTTTTAATAACATGGCATTAACGCACAATTGTTTTGTCGTCAAAGGTGACAATCACCTACACAAAGCTGTGGCAGTAGTCCAGACAGTCAGTCTATTAGGACATCCGTTTAAATGTCGACCAGTTCCACACTGTTGCAACAGTGCATTTGTTTGTTTAAATTATGTACTGTGGTAAGCATTTAACATTTAACTATGGGATGCTGACATGTGCTCTCTGGCTGTCAGATAGTGTCGCTGCTCTGACTTCGGAGACACTCCTGACGCACTGCATAGAGGCGTGTTTACACAGGCGTAGCTACCTGTATTGTGAAAGATCCCCATAATTTGAAAAGTTCTGTGATATGGATGTTCCCGTAAGATTCGACATAAAATCAACGCTGACAATGATAGTTCAGATGTATATGCCGATGCCTCAAGCAGCAGACAATGAGACAGACAAAATATACTTCCTGTATAGGAAGAAAAAGGATAGCCGCTTCCACATTGTACAAACCAATCGAACTGTCCTCTACACATTAAATCTCCCCTTGTGACTGTTTTGCGGGCTGTTAGCCAATCCAGACATAGCACCAGCGTTCCCACGCTGGGGCAGCAAGCCTCAGCTTTGCATATCCTGAGAAGGAACAAATCAGCTACTCGAAATCTCAGTTGTTTCAATTTTTTAAAATTTAAATGTGTGGTAAGATCTTGTGGGACCAAAATGCTTTGGTCGTCGGTTTCTAAGCTTACACACTACTAAATCTAACTTAAACTAACTTACGGAATGGACGCCACACACACCCATGCCCGAGGGAGGACTCGAACCTCCAACGGGGGGAGCCGCGCGGACCGTCACAAGACGCCTAGGCCGAGCGGCTAGGGGGGCGTCGTTCTCATGGTAACCATGTCCATGTTTCGGGAAAAACGGCTACATAGATGGGACCACAGTCCCTCAGTTACAGAGAGGTCTAATCTTACCAGGCTGACCGTTTCCAATTTCTGAAAGAAGGCTGTTAAGCTTCCCAGACAGTCATGCCCATGAAACATACGTTTTTTTTCACACGCTAAGAGAACTTGGCGTCTTTCTAATATGAGAATGCTTGTAGTTTTATGACCATCCCGCAGTTTGCACAAAACCTCAGATTACAGCAGAGTCTCTTAAATGGCTTCCTCCACCCGCTTTCTGCAAACTAGCCACCCTCATGACAGTCTGTCACCTGGCCCAGGCAATATGTTTTGTCAACTGGTGCACTCCTGGCCCGATCCTAAGTGGGAAGACTGGAGTGCCATGGCCCGAAGTTCTTCTTCAGGTACAATTCACAGATTGCTGCTTCCTAGAACCACTCACACAGCCAAGTCGCCGGACTCAACATTTATGTTCCGCAACCCATCTTTTTCCCTGTTCTCCATCGCCTCCACTATGGTCCCTCGAGTATAAGTTCTCTACAGGCTACACAAGCAGTTGTATGAACATTATGCCCACAATATTCTCATGAAAAAAAGTCATAAACCACACATACAAAATGAAGTACTGGGGAACACAGCGATCATGACTTAATATATGAATATCAATCTGACCGACAGTGTATTTAAAGTGAGAGGGTGGCGTGGCACCTCTCAGGAAGGGTCGTCGGAAATATGGGCCTGACGATGGAAATTAGAGAGGAGAAGAATTCATTGAGTTCTGTAGCAAATATTAGACTGTAGTAGCGAATAATTTGTTCAAGGTTCACAGAAGGAAGAGGTATACTTGGAAAAGATCTGGAGACATGAGAAGGTCGCAGCTGGATTACATCGTGGTCAGGCGGACATTCCAAAATCGAATGATGGATTGTAAGGCGTACTCAGGTGCAGATCAAAACTCAGATCAAATTAGGTAATGATGATAGGTAGTCTGAAGTTTAAGTGAATCGTTCCAAAGAACCAGGATGAAAGGATGTCGAGACTGAAGTACTGAGAAATGGCCAGATGTGCTGGAAGTTCGCTAACGGTGTGGACATTACGATAAGGAATACCAGAATTGCAGTTGAATTGGAGTGGACACTTCTTGCAAAGGAGCCTTGGGTGACAGAAAAAATACTTCATTTGAGAGGGAAGTAAAAAAATCTTCAGAGAAGGAAATGAATACAGTAATACAAATCCCCTAGGTACGAAATAAACAGGAAGGACAAGACAGTCAAGGCGAAATGGCTGCAGAAAAAATGTGGAGAAATCGAAAAAGGATTATCGAGAGGAGTGACTCAGTATATCGTAGGTAATTGCTAAAAATCAATAGATAACAGCTTCCCATCTTTGTATATTTTACTTACTTTTCCCTGTGAAACAGTGGGTGAGCAGTTTTGTTCATTATTAATGTAAATGTCTTCGCCTAATAGTAAAATGTTTTGGATGGGCGCGTCCTAAATGTGGAGACGCTTTCATTGGCTGATGAATTCATCCTTGCGACTCTTTCAGTCCGGGTGGGAGCAGTTGGGGGCCTACTTTGTCGCCCTCTAAAAAAGGCAGGTTACACTTTTAAAATCTGTGAAGTAGTGATATTCAGAAAACGTGCTTCTTCTAGTGACATGGTTGGCAAGGAAGGTGCCGGAGCGTCACCTAGCACTGCTATCAGATACGGCACCTCTCGTGTGGGAAGGAGGACTAGTCAGTTACAAGCCTAAGAATTTTTAATGGAGTACCTCACCATGAGTGACGATCGCTGCAACGGTCATAACTCGCGAGTCCAGACCTCCTTTCTCGAAACCCAGGCTTGACCATGTTCTGTATAATGTGGAGTTTAGTTTAGTTTCATTTTTTTTTTGACCGAAGATATTTTCCCAACGCATTTATGAAGGTGTTCTGAAGTATCAAAGCGAGTTCGACCATTCCCACCTACGTGACTACTCTTTGGCGAAGTGTTTGAGGAGTCGAATACGAAGATCTCTAAATACAGATACATCGTGACAAACTGATGCGACACCGTTTCAGAAAGAAAAAAGAAAGGAGTTTTCAGTACTTGCTGTAACATCTAATTGGCTGTTCACAGAATTTCATTTCCTAAATTACAAGTGAAACAAACGTCTGTGAAATTTGCTTTAAATTAGTTCTTTCTCGGTACCTTCCGCACACTCATATCGTCGCTAGTAGTTTCACAATTATTTTTATACCATCGGACTTACTACGTAAGATTTAGCGACCTCAGTAGTGGTGACATCATTCATTTGGTCTAATTCTTTTCCCTGAGGTTCATGACAAGTCTACACTGTATAACGCAAGAGGTTGTTTGGGGACGTTTGTTAACGAATTTGTTTCCTCTTTCGTGTGTAAATAAGGAATAGATTTCTTACATCATTTATGTTGCAACATTCTTTTAAAATATAAAAGCTTATTACGTTGAATGACTGTCTGAACTGTGGAATGGATACTAAACTCAAATTATCGTGTAGCGTGTTTTAATTGCAAATGGTCTGCTTACTCTGTGTCATAGCTACCCAAACTTTACACGAACTGATTGGGTGATGTAACTCCCAATACCAATAAAGATATACTGTCACTGCAAAATACATTCAGCCCCTTAGGCACTGAATCCTCTGGCTCTCTTCGAAACTGATACCTTTGACCCCTGTGCACACAATTAATAAATTAAATAGTCTCACCTCTAGTGCAGCAACGGTGGAACGCAATATATTCTGGTCTCTCATGAAAAAATTAAAATGTGCTAGCTTATTACATGATAAGTCACACAAATCTGATGGCTGTAAATTCAGCTAAATACTTAGGTATTACAATTACAAATAACCTAAATTGGAGTGATCACATAGATAATATTTTGGGTAGAGCAAACCAAAGACTGCGATTCATGTGCCCAACACTTAAAAGGTGCAACAGGTCTACTAAAGAGACTGCTTACACCACGCTTGTCCGCCCTATTCTGGAGTATTTCTGTGCGGTGTGGGGTCCGAATCAGGTGGAACTGATGGAAGACATCGAAAATGTACAAAGAAGGGCAGCTCGTTTTGTATTATCGCGAAATAGGGGAGACAGTGTCACAGACATGATACGTTAATTGGAGTGGCAATCATTAAAACAAAGGCGTTTTTCGTTGCGACGGGATCTTCTCATGAAATTTCGATCACAAGTTTTCTCCACCGATTGCGAAAACATTCTGTTGGCACCCACCTGCACAGGGAGAAATGATCATCACGATAAAATAAGAGAAATAAAGGCTCGCACAGAAAAATTTAAGTGCTCGTTTTTCCCGCATGCCGTTCGAGAGTGGAACGGTTGAGAGACACCTTGAAGGAGACTCATTGCATTCTCTGCTAGGCACTTTATTGTGAATAGCAGAGTAATTACTTAGATGTAGATGTACAGGCGCAGAGGTATGCAATGCTGGCCTTAATACTTTGAGATATACACTTGACAGCAAAAAAAGTGGGTCACTGCTGAATACAACCAACATAATGTAGCTGTGTTGCAGGTCCTCTAAACACCAAAACCCCGCGGGGTACAGTCATTTGACTACACACAATGGGTACCGCAACAGACTACTAAGAGACCAAAGGTCTTTGTGGCAGTCAGTCTAAGTGTCAACTAATATCGTCATACAAAACATGCAACCCACATAATACAGCTGTCTAGCAGGTCCTCTAATCGCTCCTTGATACAGTCGTTTGACAATTGAAAATGGTTCCAACAAGTCACCACTAGAAAACACTGCTCTGTATCGCAATAACCCAAGATGTAAACTAATACCACGATACTAAAAATATCAGGGAACACCTCATCACAGATAAGACTGTCCATAAGGTTTGTAAGCTCACATTTATTGCAATAAATGACATACCTTAAATGTTAGCACTCTCATTATTACGTCAGATAGGTAATGCACGTAGTAAGTTCGACGCATTCATGATTTCCTCTTCAAAGTAACATCCGTACTTGTTATTTAACACAAAATGTCATTAAAAATTTACGTTATTCACGAGCACATAGTTGAGAATATGTATGAACTTCACATGACACGGTGAACCACCTCGTTCTGCATATGGATTCAAACCCAGGTCATGCAAACTAAGATTTCGTGACTGACGGAAATTAACAGTCATTTCTGACTAGGCATAAAAAGACAGATATACCTTGGTTTTAGACAGTATCAGTTAACAAATATCAACTTTAAATTGCATGACGTAAACATTTTTAACGGTCGCGAATTCCTACCCAGCATCTATTTTTCCTATTAACGAACTACGAGAGATGTTAAATACTGCATCTTCACAAGTAACTTACTGGTGTTGGACAGGGATTTGAACCACAACATAGTCGAATTGTTATCGAAGCACAATCAACTTTGACAAAATGGTTCAAATGGCTCTGAGCACTATGGGACTCAACTGCTGTGGTCATAAGTCCCCTAGAACTTAGAACTACTTAAACCTAACTAACCTAAGGACATCACACACATCCATGCAGGAGGCAGGATTCGAACCTGCGACCGTAGCGGTCGTGCGGTTCCAGACTGTAGCGCCTTTAACCGTGCGGCCACTCCGGCCGGCCAACTTTGACATATCGGATTTTCTCGGCAGTAGCTAGATGTATTAAATGGAATGACGAGACGAAACACTAATTTTTTCCTTCCCAGGGCTCCAACCCGGCACA
Source organism: Schistocerca americana (assembly GCF_021461395.2). Taxonomy (NCBI): domain Eukaryota; kingdom Metazoa; phylum Arthropoda; class Insecta; order Orthoptera; family Acrididae; genus Schistocerca; species Schistocerca americana. The sequence goes on along the minus strand of NC_060121.1, from coordinate 503,750,088 downwards.
TATCGCTGTTATATTCTAGAGAAAAGGAACGTTAAGTATGGGTTTATTACACCATCAGAGACATGTGAGCATGTTTGAACTAGAAATAATACGACAAAGAGTTCATTGCTGACTAGGAATCGAACCCCACACATATCGTTGTTGAATACGAACAAAGAGACGTCAGCTACCGAATTTTTCTCCACCAGCAGCTCGGAATAACATCCTTGAATTTACAGTGATCTCGCAAATAGTTCTGTGTCTCACTGGGAGTCAAAAACGTCAGATATCGTTAGTGTTGACAACGGATGAAAATGCATTAAAAATAAAAATTATTATCCACCAGCAGATAGGTGTTCTCACGCTGCAGTTTGATAATAGATAGTGAAAAGTTTAGTGCTGGGCCAGGATTCCAACCAATTCATGCGCAATATGTGGAGATGTTGAGGTATCTGCAGTTTTGAGCAGACAACAAGTTGTAGTCGGGTTGTATTGTCACGAAGGGATTCAAATTCCGCGTTAAGGGCGGTCTGAGTTGCATTCCCAGTTCAGAACCAATTTTATCGACATACAGAAGCTCAAATAAAAGACGGAAAAAATGTCCTGTGACCTTACACGGGGTTTGTTTCGTCACTAGAAATAAATAACAAGTATAAGAATGGTTACTGGTGATAGAGTTTGTACATGTCGCCACTCCTCACTTTATTGTGGTTCCACCTAACGTCTACTTGGTAGAGAAGGAATATCATGTTTAATGTGATTTTCAGACCACAATGCCATTATACCTTCTTCACTTGGCGTAACCAGAAGAGAATAGAATCTGCCTCTCCCTATCAAAAAATATCGGCAGAAGTTGGAATCGAACCGAGACCATCATCATATGAAACTATCATCAGTCCAACTTTTTTTTCTTGTCTTCTCGGTTTTTTTTTTTTTTTTTTTTTTTTGTGTGGGCCTCCAACCTCCCTTACAGCCCGTCCTTCCGCTCGCCATTTGTGCCTTCTTCGGCTAGCTTCTGTGCTATGTTTGGTCCATAAGAGATAGTTGACCAACGAAGTAAATGTATACAAGTAAACAAAATCCCTTCTTTTGGGGTTGTGGAAAGAAAATAGGTCCGCTACATTCTTCCATCAGTGTGCGGGAGCGATTTTTATAGGAGAGCCAGGCATACTTCAGCCTGCTGCGTCTCATGTTTGCGTCAGCCACCTATTAGTGCTGCTATACGAGGGCAAAGGGTAAACGAAATAGCCACCTTGTTGGCGTAAAATGAATGAGAAACTTAATAGATAATTTAATAAAGAAAAAAAAGGAGTGCTGGGATTGAACAAAATATCGTTTGATCGTTCTTCAGCTCTGTCGATAAGACAACGTTCGGTTCAAGAAATTTGCATAATTTTCTTTGTATTTCTTTTGTCGTGCGAGCTTTTGATGTTCTGTCATCAGGTACATTCAATAATCTGCTTCACTCTTCGTCTTAGCCGTTGAGATGTAATGGACTGTCAGTCCTTTGAGCCAATCGGCCAGCCTTCTTTTAGTGTTAGGATATGGCATGTCATCAGGCAGAGGGACGTGTGTCGGTGTAATCCTGTTAGGTGACGTGCGGAGCACATGTGCTAGTTTTTGCCTGAAGAGATTCCACACGTCTTTCACATCGTCACAGTCGAAGCGATGTTCTTTAGTGTCGACGGCATTGCAGCTGGAACAGTTTGGTGTGCGTGTCAGACGTATCGCGTGCAATTTAGAGTTGTTCGGGATTTTTCTGTTGACTGCGAGGTACCACGTCGATCGCACATTGGATGGTAGATGGGGGTCAGATATGTTTTCCCATATGTCTTTCCAGTTATAATGTCGAAACTTGTTATCTATTCGATTGCGCAATTTTCCTTTCAGCAAGGTGTTGTAAACCTCCTTAACCTGATATATGTCCTTCTCCGGTGTTCTATGGCGTACATAGCTGTATTCCACAAGAAAATGTTTATAGTGGTACAGCTTGTGGGAGATGTGATGCACATCGATTGGTGGATCTCTGCTGACTGGGGTGATTTCACGTAAGAGATGAACCACTAAGGTCCGCGGTGATCGTTGCCACTGTTTATAAGTTTTACTAACGCATAGCGTTGGCGCTTTAAGGTAGATGTCTGTAAGATGTAGCCCTCCATTGCGTGTCGGTAACCTCTGCTGACAAAATAACCAAGCGCTGCTTGCATTTGGTGTGCTATGGTTCGTGGCAGAGGCAGCACTTGAGCAACATAGTTGACTTTGGAAGTTATATAGGTATTGGCTAGTTGCACTTTTTGTATAGCATTTAAATTACGCAAGCTGTGTTGTTTTATGCTTGCCCGTAATGTGGCAAGTAATTTTCTATAATTGTAAATAGGCTGTTTAGGTTCTTATATTGGTAACGCCGCCGCCACGTAGCGCTCTGTATGAAAATCACTGGCTGTGCTGTGTGCAGTCTGTGGCTAGTTTGCATTGTTGTCTGCCATTGTAGTGTTGGGCAGCGGCAGCTGGATGTGAACAGCGCGTAGCGTTGCGCAGTGGGAGGTGAGCCGCCAGCAGTGGTGGATGTGGGGAGAGAGATGGCGGAGTTTTGAAATTTGTAACACCGGATGTCATGAACTGCTATATATACCCATCCCTTCACAGTTTCAGACATTGACTCTGGACTGAAGGACCTCAAACCTCTTAAGGCACCTGGATTCGATGGTATCCACCCAAAATTCCTGATCCATATGGGAGGAAAAGCTAAGAAATGGCTGGCAGAATTCTTCACTGACATCCTGCTGACTGGTCAACTTCCATCTGAGTTTAAAAAGGTGAAGATAATATCTGTTCTGAAACCTGGCAAACCCAGCAACAGGGTAGAAAACTATCGCCCCATTTCCCTACTCAGTTGCTGCTACAAGCTTTTTGAAAGGCTAATATATAACAGAATAAGTAGCGCTATCTTAGAGAACGTTCCAGTTTATCAGGCAGGCTTCAGACCAGGGCGTAGCTGCTGCGACCAAGTATTGTCTCTCACATCCTTCATGGAGTCAGGATACCAAATGAAGCAGAAAACATCTGTGGCATTTGTTGATCTAACTGCCGCCTTCGACACTGTGTGGAGGGAAGGCCTTATCTACAAATTTCTCCGCATCATACCCTGCAGAACAATGGCTCGACTGATTAACAGCATGCTAAGTGATCGGAAGTTCCAGGTAATCACTGGAAGCAACATAAGTAAGGAGAGGAAGCTGAACAACGGATTGCCTCAAGGATCAGTTCTCTCACCCTTACTGTTCAACCTATATCTATCTGATCTACCTGACACTTCGTCCAGAAAATACTGCTATGCCGATGACCTGGCTCTAGCCGTCAAACACCAGGAAATGAAGACAACAGAAGAGATTTTAGCCAATGACCTGTCTGCATTAGACAATTACTTCAAAATCTGGAGACTCCAACCCAGTGTGAGTAAAACAGAAGTGTGTTGCTTCCATCTAAATAACCAGTTGGCGAACGTAAAACTGGAGGTAAGTTTCAGAGACAGAATTCTTCATCACAACTGGAACCCAAAATATCTTGGTGTCATCCTAGATCGTACACTATGCTTCAAACAACACCTTCTTAACTTAGCTCAAAAGCTGAGGACTCGAAACAACATCCTCCATAAGCTATGCGGAAATACCTGGGGATCTTCAGCAACCACCCTGCGAACTTCAGCTCTGGGCTTGGTATACTCAAGTGCTGAGTATTGTGCACCTGTTTGGATGAATAGTCATCATACAAGGCTTGTTGATACCTAGCTGAATACGACAATGCGCACAATATCTGGCACAATCAGATCTACTCCAGTTTATTGGCTTCCACTGTTAACCGGTATAATGCCTCCTGATCTACGCAGATGTACTGCCCTTATGAGAGAATTCCACAAGATCTCCATGAATTCTAGCCCACCCGTGCATAGCGACCTGCCACTTTTAAATCGCAAGAGACTGAAATCACGTCACCCAACTCTGTGCGATGCTGCTGACATGGTTGCTAAGAATTTCAAACCTCTTGAAGAATGGAAAGGTCGGTGGGAAGCAGTGACAGATGTGCACCTGCATTACATCTTCTCAGGTGCTAAACTTCCAAGTGGATTCGACTTACCACGCAAGACGTGGTCTACTCTCAACAGAATCCGTACCAGCCATGGGCGATGCAGGGATGCTCTCTTTAAGTGGAACAAGCTGCCTGATCCAGCTTGTGACTGCGGGCTCCATACCAGACTGTTCACCACATTGTCAGTGAATGCAGGATTCGAGCCTATCACGGCGCCAAAGAGGACTTCCTGCTAGCAACTCCAGATGCAGTGCGCTGGATTGAAGGACTGGATATTCAGTTGTAAAGACAAACTTAAGTTTCTTGTGTGTCAATATGTACATATGTATATGTAATTTCATGATATGTCTGTATTAGCCATACGCTAAATAATAAATATATATTATGACTGTTAAGGTAAATACATTGTTTGATCTCTATTAACATCTTTCAATTGCTAACTATGCCTATCAGTAGTTAGTGCCTTCCGTAGTTTGAATCTTTTATTTAGCGGGCAATAGTGGCGCTCGCTGTATTGCAGTAGTTTGAGTAATGAAGATTTTTGTGAGGTAAGTGATTTGTGAAAGGTATAGGTTAATGTTAGTCAGGGCCATTCTTTGATAGGGATTTCTGAAAGTCAGATTGCGTTGCGCTAAAAATATTGTGTGTCAGTTTCAGCACAGTCATGTATAATTGTTAAAGGGGACGTTTCATAATTGAGAGCGGCCGTGCGGCGGATATTACTGGCATATTCTATTCCAAGGCATTTTATTTTTTCCACAGTGTTGATACGTCCAGCGGCTCTGATCTCTATACCCCGACCAAGATTCATAATACCAGATGTATTGCGGTTGAGTTTAGCTTCTGACGCCAGTTCTTAGGTCGCCACAACTTCAAGTACTGTTTCCACCCCGGTTTCGTCAGTCATAAGTAGCCCTACATCGTCCGCGTAAGCTTGACATATTATCTTCTGTCCGTGTATATGTAGTCCACGGAGTTGCCGAGTCAGGGATACTAAGAGAGGTTCAAGCGCAATCGCGAAAAGCGTCATGGACATGGGACAACCTTGTATTACCGAACTCTGAATATTGATCGGGTGACTGAGTTGTCCGTTGACACTGATTCTTGACGTGCTATTCGTCAGTATGTTTTTTACGGAGGCTATAATTTTCTGTGGGAAGAGCATGGATGTCATACACCGGAACAGGTACGAATGATTAACTTTATCAAAAGCTTTTTCAAAGTCAAGCGACATCAGAGCACAGCGATTGTTGCAGGCTTCCGATATCGCTATAATGTCTCTGTAGTCGCATAAGGTCTGAAATATCGTTCTATCCTTTCCCACACTTGTCTGGTAAGCTCCTGTCACTGTACGAATAACTGAATTGAACCTTTGCATCATGATACGGGCGAAGATTTTACAATCACTATTGAGGAGTGTTATGGGTCGAAGATTCTCCACGGTTTTGCCTCCTGGTGTTTTGGGGACTACGACCACTGTACCTTAACAGAATTCCTTCGGAAGGTCAGTGTCGGCATTTAGTATTTCATTGCAGACGAGTGTCAATTTAGCAACTATCTGTTCGCGAAAAGTTTGATAACATTCAGTGGGTAGCCCATCTGGTCCAGGTGATTTACCCTTTGGGCTCCTCGAGATGACATCTTCGCCGTCTTCGTCCGTTATTCTTGCTGCGAGCACATCAGCTTGTTCTGGAGTGAGTCGCTCTGGCGTCCTAGCAGTGAGAGCTTGCTGCGCTGTTTCATTTGTCTGTGTATTGGCCAGCAATTCACTAAAGTGTCGATGGATCTCGTCTCGTATTGCAGCTTGATCTGTCAAAAGTCTCCCGACTGAAGTTTTGAGTTCCGTCAGAATTTTCCGTTTTTGTCTTTTGTTCTTTTGGAGGATGTGGTACATCGATGTTGTTTCTTCTCGTGTACCGTTCTGCAAACGCGTTTGTATTTTACAGCCTTCGAGATGGTGTCTCTGCAGGGTGAGAAATTTTGCTTTTATTCTGTTGATTTGCCCATAATTTGTTATGACTGTAGCATCCCGAACGCACAAGTCTCTCAGACAGCTGAAGTAAAAGTCTAATGTCCGCTTCCGCCAGGCGACTTTTTCACGGGAGTAAGTTTTCATTGTCTTTATTATTGCGGGCTTCGCGCAGTTTAGCCACCAATTCAGCGCCGTATGTGCAAGTGGAACTTCCTTTCACATTCTGCCCAAGTGGTGTGGAAGGCGGCGTGACATCCAGGATCCGAAAGATGACCAACGTTTAGCTTCCACTGGCCTCTCGCCCTGTAAGTTCCTTGTTTCTCTAAATTTATCGTACATATGTACGCGATATGATCAGAGAAAATAGTGGGCCATAGCTCGGACTGTAAAACGTGTCTCCTGAAATTGGACGTTGCGTAAATCCTGTCGATACGACTGGCAGAATGGCTGGTGATATTTGTGAAACCTAGCTTATCACCGTGTTTTAGTTCCCAAGTATCGAACAGTTGGAAGTCTCTGACGATGTTCTCCAGCTCCAGAGATTTGTTAAAATTTGGCGTCTGATCTTTGGGACTCAGCACGCAATTCAAGTCACCCGCAAATATTATTTGTTCAAAGCGCACTGCGAAAAGGGGGCGATATTCTCCTTGAAAAATTCGGCCCTGCGGCGCTTGTTTACGGTTTCTGACGGGGCATATATGTTGATAAACCTGGTGTTGTTTATCGTGACAGCGAGACCTCTACTGTTCGGCCGTTTCGCCACGTCTGTACGTAGGATCCCCTCTTTAGTCATAATCGCTGTGCCGAGGCTTTTGTCATTGCCAGGATTGATGACAACGTTGTAGTCAGTGATGTCGTCCAAACGGATAGCCGCATTAAGATGTCAACATCAGCGGCGTACAGAAAATCTTGGAGATTTCTCAGATTGAGGGTGCTGCTAATTCTATTTATGTTCAAGGTCGCAATTCTGTACGCCACCCGCATCTCGTGGTCGTGCGGTAGCGTTCTCGCTTCCCACGCCCGGGTTCCCGGGTTCGATTCCCGGCGGGGTCAGGGATTTTCTCTGCCTCGTGATGGCTGGGTGTTGTGTGATGTCCTTAGGTTAGTTAGGTTTAAGTAGTTCTAAGTTCTAGGGGACTGATGACCATAGATGTTAAGTCCCATAGTGCTCACAGCCATTTGAACCATTTTTTTCTGTACGCCTGCAAGGACGTCATGTCGACTATACCGTGTCAGGTGGGATACTGTTTGCCAGGTGAAGTGGGTGTTTGCTCTACTTAGAAGAATTCGGCTTCATCATTTGCTGCACGAGCGTCTTTGATGGTGGTTTGTTGCCGGGTGGACACATCTTGTCGACGGTCGGGTGCCATCCGTCCTGAATGTCGCGGTATGTCAGCCATCTCTGCATCATGGCTTTGCTCCTCCATGTCGTCCGCCCAATCTCGCGTGCACGTAACTTCCCGCGTATCCGTTTTTGGTACACGTGGAGGGTCCTTCGGACTAGCTGTAGCGTCTGGAATGTGGATTCCACGGTCGGGTTCTGTGTCCTCATTTCGGGTCTTCTTTTTTGTTGTTCGATCTTCCAGAGGAGTTGCCTGTGTTGTCTCCGACAGTTCTTGGCCTATCTGTTTCGCCTTTTCACGTAGGATTGGCGCGATTTCTGCTAATCCCTGACGGGCTATTAGACGTTTCTTCCGTTTCTTTGGTGAAACAGTTGTAGGCTGCTGGTCATTATCCTCCGACGTTGCAATCGTGTCCTCTTTGTGTTGCCCGACTTCTTCGAGTGGTTTGCACATGCCTTCTCCAGCGCCGGCCTGAGTGGCCGTGCGGTTCTAGGCGCTATAGTCTGGAACCGAGTGACCGCTACGGTCGCAGGTTCGAATCCTGCCTCGGGCATGGATGTGTGTGATGTCTTAGGTTAGTTAGGTTTAATTAGTTCTAAATTCTAGGCGACTGATGACCTCAGAAGTAAAGTCGCATAGTGCTCAGGCCCATTTGAACAATTTGAACCCCCTTTTTCTGCCGTCTTAGCCTTGTCTTGTTCTGCACGCCTGTCAGTTTCCTCGTCTTGTGAGTGTGCTGGATCTGTAGCTTCTGTGCTGCTAGTATCCATGGCTACGTTACCATCGGGAACGACAGCATAAGCAACTACCGCCCTGTCGAAACACATGTCTGGGGCGACGTCACTGCGAATTGCGGCGGCGTACGTCACGGGTAATGTGGCCATCTGACTAGGCGGGTCTCGCTCCCCAGTCGGTAGTTGCGTCACACGCCGTTGAACACACTGCGCGCGGAAGTGTTGGGTCGAACCACAACCCGAGCAGGTTCTCGGCTCGCCATCGTAAATGATGATGGCTCGATATCCACCAATCCAGATATGTTTCAGCATGTCAATCTTAACTTGCCTGACTCCATTTTATACTGGATACTTGTGCAAAGCTAGACCATTTTTCGGTTACATTGCTGATAATGGCGCCATAGTCTCTCAGTTTGTTATTAATCTCCTCTGGTGTTATTTCAAAGGGGAGCTCAAAAATTCGAACCGTTCTTATTCCCATTCCGGCACGCGAAACCGTGACCTGCCCTATGTGTCCGTCTGAATGTTTGAATTCTGCCACCCCACCACATGCTTCTACAATTTGGTCGCACTTGTCAGAACTAGATAACTTAAGGAACACAGTCGGACTGACAATCGACAGGTGAATTCCAATTAATTCATCCACTTTGATCTGAAAAGTTTCTTCGATAAATGCCTCAACTTCGCAAGATTTCGGTCGGGTGTAGTTCGGATCGATAATCAACTTCAAAGTATCGCGTGGAGTTATCTGTTCGGTTATGTCATTCTAGAAATGGGATCGTGGACTATGACTAAAGCAGAAAGCGCTCACTCACCACACAGCGAAGGCCGCTCGCAGCGACGATGTAAACACCGCAACAGCCGCTCCGCACGTCCGCACAGCACGGCCGGCGGCGGCGGAGTATTCAACAGACCACCAAACCCTCTTCGCTACGACTCATTTCTCTATCATAATACCGTTGCGGCACACAAGATGAGAATTCTGACACACAGGCTCCCTGTAGTGGTTTGCAGGATGATCAGTACATTCATTTACTTGGTTGACCGAATCACCATGAACTAGCTGCCTTGGCTACCCAGTGCATACATTCGCCTCTATTTTGTAATCACCGACATAAAATAACGTAACTGCCACCTACACAGAACTGCCAACAGTGTAGGATGCAGAAACTTAAATAGGAAGTGTTCCTTTCCATTTGAGCTACTCTATTGCGCTATCTGTTTGTTGAAACCATCGTGCAGTGCAAAAGAAATGCTGTAACTGTCTGTCTCTCAGAAGTCTTGATCGAGCCATATGCATTATCTCACAGCACTGTGGAATGCCGAAGTTCTGGAGGAACTGTTGTTCACTTCCAGAGGTGCTGTAGCTACGTCACAGCTAGTAGCGTAACGGTAAGCGTCGTGCACTGTTGATAAGACGTCGTGTGTTCTATTACATTCGCTACTACATTTTTTTTAAACGCAATTCTGCTGTCTGCTGGAGTTATCAATTTAATGGAACTTTCAACATAATTCTCTTCACTTGTCAACCCAAAATAGGCGCATGTGGAAAAAATGCTAACTTCTGCGTCATTTTGTTCTTTTCAGGTTTAATAGACGGCCAGGCAGCAGAGGCATCTCGAAGCTTTTGTATTATGTATGGGGAGAGCGCATCGTGCCAAAACAGTCAGAAAAGTATTTTCTGCATTAGCTGTCGTCTGGTTGTGGCATTTTATTCTTGTTCAAACCTTGTTTGATAGCTTTAACTCAGAACAGTTTTCTACATGCATGTAATCAAAAAACTGCATGTGCATTGTCAGACTGTATAGATAACATCAGAGAATTCGCATATATCGTTGATGATTAATTTGTCTCTCATGTTTAGTATTGTTTTAACAATTGGCAGGACAGTTAGAAGATGCACAAGTCCACAGCTTACACTACACTCGTTCGTCCTCTGCTAGAATATTGCTGCGCGGTGTGGGATCCTTACCAGGTGGGATTGACGGAGGACATCGAAAGGGTGCAAAAAAGGGCAGCTCGTTTTGTATTATCACGTAATAGGGGAGAGAGTGTGGCAGATATGATACGCGAGTTGGAATGGAAGTCATTAAAGCAAAGACGTTTTTCGTCGCGGCGAGATCTATTTACGAAATGTCAGTCACCAACTTTCTCTTCCGAATGCGAAAATATTTTGTTGAGCCCAACCTACATAGGTAGGAATGATCATCAAAATGAAATAAGAGAAATAAGAGCTCGAAGAGAAAGGTTTAGGTGTTCGTTTTTCCCGCGCGCTGTTCGGGAGTGAAATGGTAGAGAGATAGTATGATTGTGGTTCGATGAACCGTCTGCCAAGCACTTAAATGTGAATTGCAGAGTACTCATGTAGATGAACAACACTAAAAGAAACCTTGCGAAAACTGTGCACTGTATTATAAGAAACGAAATAAAATTACCCACGATAAACTTACGACGAAAGTCTGTTTTAACAAAACTGAGTATCTGTACACAAGCGTGCCTCTATCTGCACGAGTTAGTAAAAGACTTCTCACCTAGATTTCGATTGGGTGTGTGTTTAAATGGTATTTTGTGTCATACTCATCAGGTATGCAAACGTAGCATCTCATAAATTAAGTTACATATTCCTAGAAACCCAAGATTTGCTTAACAGCAGCGGAAAGAGGCGTTACCTGTTGTGCAGCATTGTAAGTTTTTCACCATTGCACTATGAGCTGAAAGTGTTTTCTTACGATTTGCTTATCGATGTTTGATCTGACTGCTTGCAGCTCTTACACAGAAGGGATAAAAACGTTACATTCAGCGAGGCTGGAACCGCGAAATCTAACAGTCGCGTTTCCACATGCCAGCACGTCAACACAGAGCTAGCGGATGTATATGGTTTGCGCCTTCCTCTTACGAGGCCAATAGTGGCTAGAACTCGTAATCTGCTATTAACAGGACGAGATTAGTTGCGACTGCCACGTTCAATGACTTTGCTGGGCTGAAAACCGTAAATTTACAATCTTCTGTTACACCTCAAGCGATAACAACTCAGGTTATTCAATGGAAATGACACGAGAAATCAAGTGAACTTTGAGGCTTAATTCCGTGCACACCAGGAAGTCACTCGTCGATCACAGAGTTGCCAAATATACTTTGCCTTGTTGCCAAATCTCAGTTACATTACCAGCAGGAAGAAGACGAACCGATGTGATCCTTCAGTGGGCTGGGAAGTGACCATAGCTGACGTCTCAAAGACACGGCTGCTATGGCCTGGAATAAGTAATGCGTCTGATTCGCAGTTCTGTAACTAGGTTCAGGGACTGGAGCTTAGTTACTAATAATACTCAGAACTGACTGCTACTAAGCATCATAAATCAGTAACTCTCATAGTTGTTTTTATATTTCTTTCGTCACTGTACTCAAAACTAAGAAACTCATTCACGGACGTTTTCGTGCCTCGCCGATAGTCGAGCACAACAAACAAATAAAAATAAAAAGAGAATGTGGGTGTGTGTGTGTGAGAGAGAGAGAGAGAGTGAGAGAGAGAAGAAAGCGATAGAGAGACAGAGAGAGAGAGAGAGAGAGAGAGAGAGAGGGGGGGGGGGTAAAAAATTGTTGTAAAGAAATTGAATACTGTTATGTAAAGAAATCTTTCATTAAAATGACTCGTTCCACATCATTACGAAATGTCGTATTCATGATCTATGGAACAAGTATTAATCTAATCTAATTTAATCATATCATATTGCTGACTAGTCATGAAGAGTCATGGATTACCGAAATTTTCGCCAATATCAGTAACCAAATCTAAACTTGAAAATAAAAGACGACAGTTTTTGTAATAAGCCGGGACTCCTATCAAGACCCTTTCATCAGTGTTAACTAACTATGAAAGATGTCTGATATACCTCAGTTCAGAAGTAACGAAGTGTGTATGCATTTAAAGATGAAGCGCATGATGTGAAGTTCTGCGACGGAAATACGAACCCAAGACGTAATCGGATTGTTAACTAAGTAAAATCAAATGTTACGTATCGGTTTTTCTTGCCAGCTGCTAGGTGTTTGAATCTAAAATAAGGACACAAATTTTTGTGCCTGAGTGACAATCGAACCGCACTCCTATAGTTCTTCTTTATTGTCCATGAATATTGCTTAAGTATCAATTGCTTACTCACCAACAGTAAGATGTGTGCGTGTTTGTCCAGAAATTGTTGGCAACATGAACAGACATTAAAAATGCTCGTTAGTTTTCACTAGCAGGCCGGTGTGCACATGATAGGGCTTGAAATAAAATTATGAATATTTTTGTACTGGATCAAGATTCGGACCCACATATTTACCTTTGGAGGAGACCTAGAGAAGACTGCAGTCTTGGGAAAAAGACTGAAATGATTGAACTATACTGTTCCGAGAGATACAGATCCTCGAAAGAGGAGATACGAATTCGAATCACAGTCCAGCACCAAATTTTTCAACGTCTCCAGTTCAATCAAGTACAAGTAAAATAAGAACCTTGTTCCTTTAGATGGCTATCAGTTCATCAAATAAAATAAAATTTTCTAATGTAAGTAAGTTTACTGGTGACGGTATTTCTGTTTACCCTGACCTCCACCTATGTCATTTTCCAACGTAAACCGGCTCTGCCCAGTTTGGAATGAAGGAACGTGATGTTTAAGGAGGATTCTGGATTATAACAGCTTCCTCTTGAGGTTACCAGAGGTAACGTAAATCTGTTTGTGCCTCTTAAAAGTAAATGCCTGAACCCACGCATTGCACTTGTGATAGTTCATTCCACCAGACCATTGTGGCCACATTTCCCAGCCCCAGGAGTGTGCTGTAATAGATGATGTGCTTAGCTTACTAAACTAGTCACGGTGGAAAAAAACGCGAGTTTATTAAATGGTTAAGTAGAAGCAAGCTTCTGACGTGGAGATTATGCTATTCTCATGTCAGCAGGATGTAAAGACTCTTCTAGACGTCATAGCCTCGATTTGAAGCCATTTTGAAATTTTCACTAATTCAGGAAATTTCTTAGTTCGAGAAAATCCACTGTGAAGTGTGAAGTTACCGGATAATTCGATTATCACCGTCATTATTATTATCATTTTCTTCATACCGCTGCTGAAACCTATGTGCTTGAAGATCATTTAAGTGCTTTTGGTCATTATAGAAATAGTTGCCCAAGAACAAGTTATTTCCCTGTCTACGGAATCCTTTTCATGTTAATATCAAAGATCAGCAATTACTCGTAGATCACATTAAAACTAAAGTAATTGATGAAGACGTTACTTGATAATGAAAACGCGCTGCCTTTCTTCATTTACTTGCGCCTAGAAATGGCTGTCGAATACTGCCAAACCAAAAGCCAAGGGCTCTTACTGCCTCCCAATGTACGTCGCTGTCGGTTCTTCCATATGATTTGGTCGACGTGACCTGTGTCAAGTTGTGTATGACACAGAATGTTTTAGAAAATCAATTGTTTTCCTTTGCAATAAACAGAAATATTTTCATTCTAAGCTATCCAAGTCCAAAATTTTCGCAATATTAGTTCAAATTTAATATTCGCTCCCATAATGTAAGGAAAGTATTTCACAGTTGCAAAACCCGCATCCGACTCACTGTCCTTACACTTAGTCGCTGGCCATAAATTCTAGCTCAAATTGACGCCAGTTTAAGTAACCTATTGTAACGAAGACTATTTGCTAGTGCTCTTTCTCACCGGAATATATGCAATTCACTCATTGACCTCCGTAAGTACACTGTAACAGTAATTTCTGTGTGTATGCAATGCATACGGATTGTAGAATATAGTGGTGCTCTCTCTTCCACTACTGTGTACAATATGCCTGACCTTAACGGGCCCTTTATCATTACAGGCCCTGGGCGGTGCAACATCATATTGACAACAGTAATGTGCTTATACTGACAACCTCATTGTTCGTTTTACCCGATTTTGTAATCATTTAAGTAAAACAACATGACCTTCGAGTGGGAGACATTTCGTCCCCCTTTTCCTTCTGTGAAATTTGCCAGTAAGCTTTTTGCCTTCGAACCAGCGAAATGCGGCAGAGTACGGCTGGCAAACGATTTTCAAACCACGATTTAGTGCCGTTAACAGCGTTTCTTTAAACATTGGCGTAGCTGAAGGAATTTAGTTTCTTCTTAAATCGTCTTATGCAGCAACGTTCACAGATGTCTTAAATAGGAAAAGCTCTTTATCCAGGTACGAAGGTTGTAAAACAAACTTCCCACAGTTTGTGTCATGTTGATCTTTTCGTCTGATAGCACTGCGTAAGTATTTTGTGTAAGATGTATTAAAGTAGTGTTCCTGTAGCTGTGGGAATCATTGGTAGAAAACGAGTTTCACACCAGTGGGTACATTACTGATAAATATTCAAAATGATTATCAACCTAAATCTGCGTTCATCCACAAACTGAGGCGTATTTGTAATATTGAAGCTAGACTAGGTATCCTTGTCTTCCTTGAGTGGGCATTGGAAGGCGTTTACACACACGTATACGAGGGTAATTCCAAAGGTAAGGTCTCCTAAGGGACACGCAAGTGCCAACGCAGGCACAAACGAGAGATCCTTAATTTTAATGGCAAGCAGAAACCACAGCGTTGGCTGCATGGTGACAAGGTGAAAGAGCAAGACTATGGATACGAAGGTCTCAGGTTCGATCCCTCACCAGTCCCACGATTTATATGTGCCGTTTTACACGTATTTCCCCTGGGGCAGTGTTTGTTGATGTGAAAATTGCCGAGTTGCACTGTGGTCCGAAAGCCACGTAAAACTATAGGTTCCCCTATTAACTGGCTAGGTAAGTCAACTCAAAGGTCGGATGAAAGCAACAGCATACCACTTCCAACAAGACCGTGCCTATTAAAGCACTGTGATGTTCAAACCACTCTTGCGACTGATAACTGCTTTACTTTCTATGGGTTCCAAAACTAATGATCTTCGGGTTATTAACATTTTTGTGTTTTCATGCTGTGGCTTTGATACCAATAACCTTAAGTAACCGGCCGGGTACTGTCGCCGTTCGAGTTGTCAAGGTGGTAGACGACGATGCTGTCGACCCCAGTTACAATTTCGGTCATGGCTATGTTTCAGTCGAATACCTCTATGGGCCTTTCTGCGTATTTCAAGATATACTTTTATACACTTGGTACGCTTCCAAATTGATATCTGATAGAGCTGTATTTAGCAACATGAATCAGATATGTTTTCCGTGCAATATATCGGACAACACGTCAGTGCAGCGAGATTTCGTTTATGTGTTGCACATGGTGCAAGAAATATTTGTGTTTTGCTTGCTTCTGTGGTAGGTTGTATTTTTGCATTATATATCCCGATGAAAATAACTGTAAACAGGTTATATGCCTACTTGCTTATTATCGCGCTTCTCGATGCTTTCCTCAAAAAATTAAAATAAAAATAAAGAGAGGGAGAGAGAGACAGAGAGAGAAAACAGAAATGTATTTCAAATATCAGCTCAGTGACGCCATGTTCGTCTCGTGATGTAAAGCAAGGATAATTAATAGGTAATATCTCGTTGTACTAGCGATATGTATGGCTACGGGTTTCTTTGTTTTCTCTCTGCAAACAACTAGAACAGAATTCAGTAACAAAGTGGTAAGAACACCTACTCAGTGCGCCAATTAAACACTCAGCCATTCTTGGTTATTTTGTCAATCGTCTGTAATGCAGTAAACATCCTTGATTATTGATTTGTGTTCCCGGTTTCGATTCCCGGCGGGGTCAGGGATTTTCTCTGCCTCGTGATGGCTGGGTGTTGTGTGATGTCCTTAGGTTAGTTAGGTTTAAGTAGTTCTAAGTTCTAGGGGACTGATGACCATAGATGTTAAGTCCCATAGTGCTCAGAGCCATTTGAACAATTTTTTTGATTATTGATTTGTAATTACTACCATTGTTACTGTTATTCATCACCCCACAACAGCTTTTCTATCACTCATTGCCACCGATGCACGTAACGAATGGATCATGGTGAATGGAAAGTGGGATGTTTCGTCACGGAGAATATACACATTTATCTCGGCGTCTTGTGTCAGGGTAATATGAAAATCTCAATAAGAAAAGACGACAATAACACCTAACTATTTCTGTCCACTTAACACCATGAAGACAGACAAATTGGCGTCTCACTGTATTTTGATTATAATTCGTTAGCCTTTTTGCGACCTCATTTTAATACCTCGTGGGAGCAGGCATAATATTTAGCTTTTTGAACACCGAACAATAACACACAAAGATAGTAGATGGAAGGATACAAAGAAAAAATCAGACTCATGGGTATGGATCCAGTTCATCATAAGAAGACTAAACAAGAGGGAAACGTTACGAAAGCAATGAATACGCTGGTTAGTATACATTATTTGTATAGATCTGAAGATGAAAAAGCGCAGATCTGCAGAGTGCCCACATCTGCAATTTAGTTTCTGTCTTAATGGGCATAATTTTTAGTTTCTTCTCTTCTGAATTATCAAATGAATTGATTATTACGTGGTACAGAATAATTAGGTAACTCTGTTTCTTACAGATTCCATTCGCACCAACATTTTTCTACATTCCCGTGCAATTCATGAAATTCTACTTGTATGATCACAAGACTGCACATAGATGCAATCGATTTCGAGGTGCAAAGTGTTTGTTATCTTACTTTTCGTTACAGGTTGGCAAAGTTGATTTCCAAAGACTTTTTATTGTACTGAAATAATCTTTTGTAACAAAGCAACAATGTAAGTGTTTTATTCGTATATATTTTGTGGGAAACTGTAATCGTGATGGAAGATTGCACACCTTAATGTCTGACACAAGTGGTAGGAGAAAACGCTGCATATTAACCAAACCCCGCACCTCCTCTCCGTGTCCTCCTATGACACGAGCACATGATTCTCCTCCTATAACGCTACAGAGCTGTTCCTAGCACAGCTGAGAATTGGCAACATCGTCACAAACATTTGGCAACACTGTGACAGTGCAACTTTTAAAATCTTTCACGATGCGTTATGAGGCTGAGCGACCAATTCCATGACGTGAGTGGCATGCTGGCAGCAGTGTGTCCGTAGCCCTGTGGTACCGTCCGTGTCTCGTGTTCCAGCGGTTAAGAAAACCGTAAGTTCAAACCGTGGTAGGGGCAGCGCGTGCGAGCTTTTTTTGTGTATTATTTCATGGAGCTGCGAATTCCCAGAAAAAATTCTGTAACAAAATCAGAAGAAAACCTTTACACATCAAATCCTCTTGGCAGCTCGACTCAGGAAGTTGTGTTAATGGTCGTAGATCTCGGCTTTCTGACTGCCAAGCTGCTATACAATACAAGCGTCTCTGAAGAAATTCGAATCGACCGTCAACTATACGAAATTCAATAAAGTTCTTAAGACTCCCATGCCAGGGTGATAAGTATGAAGGAAATAAACTGATTAGCAAATCGCAAGAAAATACTTTCAGCTCAAAGTGCAATGGTGAAAAACTTAACAATGCTGCACAACAGGTTACGCCTCTTTCCGCTGCTGACAAGCAAATTTTGGGTACCTAGGAATACGTAACTTTATTTATGAAATGCCACATTTGCATACCTGATGAGTATGACACAACATACCATTTAAACACAGACCCAATCGAAATCTAAGTGAGAAGTATTTTACTAATTCGTGCAGAAAGAGGCACGCTTGTGTACAGATACCCAGTTTTGTTAAGACAGACTTTCGTCGTAAGGTTATCGTGGGTAGTTTTATTTCATTTCTTACAATACAGAGCACAATTTTCGTAAGGTTTCTTTTAGTGTTGTTAAAACAATACTAAACATGAGAGACAAATTAATCATCAACGATATATGCGAATTCTCTGATGTTATCTATAACAGTCAGAAAATGCACATGGAGTTTTTTGATTACATGCATGTAGAAAATTGTTCTGGGTTAAAGCTATCAAACAAGGTTTGAACAAGAATAAAATGCCACAACCAGACGACAGCTAATGCAGAAAATACTTTTCTGACTGTTTTGGCACGATGCGCTCTCCCCATACATAATACAAAAGCTTCGAGATGCCTCTGCTGCCTGGCCGTCTATTAAACCTGAAAAGAACAAAATGACGCAGAAGTTAGCATTTTTTCCACATGCGCCTATTTTGGGTTGAGAAGTGAAGAGAATTATGTTGAAAGTTCCATTAAATTGATAACTCCAGCAGACAGCAGAATTGCATTTAAAAAAAATGTAGTAACGAATGTAATTGAACACGCGACGTCTTGTCAACAGTGCGCGTCGCTTACCGTTACGCTACTAGCTGTGACGTAGCTACAGCACCTCTGGAAGTGAACAACAGTTCCTCCAGAACTTCGGCATTCCACAGTGATGTGAGATAATGCATATGGCTGGATCAAGACTTCTGAGAGACAGACAGTTACAGCATTTCTTTTGCACTGCACGATGGTTTCAACAAACAGATAGCGCAATAGAGTAGCTCAAATGGAAAGGAACACTTCCTATTTAAGTTTCTGCATCCTACACTGTTGGCAGTTCTGTGTAGGTGGCAGTTACGTTATTTTATGTCGGTGATTATAAAATAGAGTCGAATGTATGCACTGGGTAGCCAAGGCAGCTAGTTCATGGTGATTCGGTCAACCAAGTAAATGAATGTACTGATCATCCTGCAAACCACTACAGGGAGCCTGTGTGTCAGAATTCTCATCTTGTGTGCCAAGACGATGTTATGACAGAGAAATGAGTCGTAGAGAAGCGGGTTTGGTATTCTGTTGGACTGATGATGGTTTCAAATGGTGATAGTCTCGGTTCGATTACAACTTCTGCCGATATTTTTTGATAGGGAGAGGCAGATTCTATTCTCTTCTGGTTACGCCAAGTGAAGAAGGTATAATGGCATTGTGGTCTGAAAATCACATTAAACATGATATCCCTCCTCTACCAAGTAGACGTTAGGTGGAACCACAATAAAGTGAGGCGTGGCGACATGTACAAACTCTATCACCATTAACCTGTCTTACACTAGTTATTTATTTCTAGTGACGAAACAAACCCCGTGTATGGTCACAGGACACTTATTTCATCTTTTATTTGAGCTTCTGTATGTCGATAAAATTGGTTCTGAACTGGGAATGCAACTCAGATCGCCCTTAACGCGGAATTTGAATCCCTTCGTGACAATACAGCTCGACTACAACTTGTTGTTTGTTCAAAACTGCAGATTCCTCAGCATCTTCACATATTGCGCATGAATTGGTTGGAATCCTGGCCCAGCACTAAACTTTTCAGTATGTATTATCAAGCTGTAGCATGAGAATACCTATCTGCTGGTGGATAATAATTTTTATTTTTAATGCATTTTCATTCGTTGTCAACACTAACGATATCTAACGTTTTTGACTCCCAGTGAGACACAGAACTATTTGCGAGATCATTGTAAGTTCAAGGATGTTATTCCGAGCTGCTGGTGGAGAAAAATTCGGTAGGTGTGGTCGCTTTGTGTGTAGTAAACAACGATATGTTTGGGGTTCGATTCTCAGTCAGCACTGAACATTTCGTCGTATTATTTCTAGTTCAAACATGCTCACATGCCGCTGCTGGTGTAACAAACCCAAACTTAACGTTTCTTTTTCTCTAGAGTATAACAGCGATACGTGCTGGGTTGGAGTCCTGGGAAGGAATAATTGATGTTTCGTCTCGTCATTTCATTTAATACATCTAGCTACTGCTGAGAAAATCCGATATGTCAAAGTTGATTGTGCTTCAACGACAATCCGATAGGTTCTGGGTTCGAATCCCTGTCCAACACAAAGCTTTACCTCACTGCATTTCCAGTAAGTTACTTGTGAAGAAGCAATATTTAACATCTCTCGTAGTTCGTTAACAGGGACAATAGATGCTGGGTAGGAATTCGCGTCCGTTAAAAATGTTACGTTATGTAATTTAAAGTTGATATTTGCTAACTGATACTGTCCAAAAATTAGGTATATCACTCTCTTTATGCCTAGTCAGGAATGACTGTTAATTTCCGTCAGCCACGAAATCTTAGCCTGCATGATTTGTTCAAATGGCTCTGAGCACTATGGGACTCAACATCTGAGGTCATCAGTCCCCTAGAACCTGGAGCTACTTAAACCTAACTAACCTAAGGACAACACACACATCCATGCCCGAGGCAGGATTCGAACCTGCGACCGTAGCAGTCACGCGGTTCCGGACTGAAGTGCCTAGAACCGCACGGCCACCGCCGCCTAGCCTGCATGACCTGGGTTTGAATCCATATGCAGAACGAGGCGGTTCGTCGTGTCATTTGAAGTTCATACATATTCTCACCAAGCTGCTCGTGAATAACGTAAATTTTTAATGACATTTTGTGTTAAATAACAAGTATGATATGTTACTTTGAAGAGGAAATCATGAATACGACGAACTTACTGCGTGCATTACCTATCTGACGTATTATTGACAGTGCTAACATTTCAGGTATGTCATTTATTGCAATAAATGTGAGCTTACAAGCTTTAAGGACAGTCTTATCTGTGATGAGGTGTTCCCTGATATATGTAGTATCGTGGTATTACTTTACATCTCGAGTTATTATGATACAGACCTGTGTTTGCTAGTGGTGATTTGTTGGAACCATTTTCAATAGTCAAACGACTGTACCAAGGAGTGACTAGAGGACCTGCTTTATGTAGGTAGCATGGGAATCAGGTGAAGTGCAATTCAGGTTGTTCGGATACTTTTGAGCACGACCGTACATAAAATCAGAAAAATATCAAATGTTTTCACCAATAGCGAACCGCTGGTACCTTAATTGACGATAGAATTGCTTTTGCTTGACTGGGATTCGAACCCAGCATCTAACACCGTCGTTTTCTAGTCGGGAACAGACGATAAATAGCTACTGTTGGTTCACCAGTAGTGATATGGGCGCATGTTTAGCTGGACATCAGGCGACGAGAAGTTCTGTGCTGAATGGAATTCAAACCCCGCACACGTGGCCATGAAGAAACTTTAACTATCAAATTCTTTTCCAATAATAGCTAGGAATGGCATGTTTGTACTTCCAATGATGTGATGGAAAATACTCTGCTGGCTAGAAGTTGAATCCACAACATGTCGTCGTTGGTGATCACAACGAACACAACGTCAAACCCAAATCCGTTTTCACCAGTAGGATGGAGAGGAATGTTTGAACTTGAAAAGATGTAAGGAAACGTTTGATCTTGTAATGTTGTGTTAAAAAGCTCATCATGTGGCTGTTAGTTGAAACACGCTACAGCTGACAACGCACGAAGAGACGTTGAAAATGCAACTACTTTTCACCAATAGTTCGGAGTGCACATGCTAGGGCTTGAAATGAAATAATGAATATTTTGTGCTGATCAGGATTCGAAACCAGATAGGTACCTTTCGAGGACGCCTAGAAGAGTTTGCAATCTTCGGGAACACAGTGAAATCGAATTCTAATCCCAGTCCAGCGCCACAATTTTCAACGTCTCAGTTTCAAATAAAGTAAGAACCTTGTGGACTCACTTGGCCATTGGTTCATTAAATGAGATACGTTTTCTAGTTTACGACGGCTTGCTGGTGACAGAGTCTCTGTCTTCCGGGGTTTCTCCATCACAGCTCAAACGAATGCCGCTCTGCCCCAGTCGGCAGCAAAGGGATGTTATCTTACTGCGGTTACTGAACTACGGAGCTTACTGGCGTTCTGCACTTGGTGTTACTAGGGGTGAAGGAGAGTTACATGTGTGTGTTAAAAATCTACTCCTGACGTGAGATGTGAACCTATACTTACACACCAATACAAGGTTAATCCACCAGACCACAGAAACCCCTGCCAAGCACACAATTATGAATTGTAGAGTATTCATTTAGATGTAGATGCAGATGTCCAGGGACGCGTAAGAGAAAGGAGGGCGGGATCTGGGAATGGATAGAAGTGCAGAAGTGCAAAATATAAGCGTGAAATGCTTGCAAAGTATTGCTTACTTAGATGTGTG
This sequence comes from Schistocerca americana, assembly GCF_021461395.2. Lineage (NCBI taxonomy): Eukaryota > Metazoa > Arthropoda > Insecta > Orthoptera > Acrididae > Schistocerca > Schistocerca americana. The sequence goes on along the minus strand of NC_060121.1, from coordinate 503,727,979 downwards.
CCACAGTTCGTTTTGTCTTAGGACCGAGAGATAAGGAAGGACTGTTCTCAGAACGAAGAATGGGTTATAGGGAAGGGGAGATCAAAGAATACGGTTTCATAGGTGGTGAGAGGAACGATAGAGAGTAAAAACAGCAGCAATTAGAAGAGAAAATGTAGCGTCATTGGAAACCGCTAGATTTGTTTACAAAGTTTTGGGGGAGTGTAATAGAAGGGAACTTGCAGCGATAGTGTCAGAGAGAGAGAGAGTGAGAATAGAAGAGATATTAACAACGAGTAAACATAAATGTTCAAATGTGTGTGAAATCTTATGGGACTTAACTCCTTAGGTCATCAGTCCCTAATCTTACGCACTACTTAACCTAAATTATCCTAAGGACAAACATACACACCTATGCCCGAGGGAGGTCTCGAACCTCCGCTGGGACCAGCCTCACAGTCCATGACTGCAGCGCCCTAGACCGCTCGCCTAATCCCGCGCGGCGTACTCTCTCGTAAGGGTCTCAGTACTTCTACTGGAATGTCGTCCTTTGTAGGTGCCTATTTCCGACTTAGGTTTTTCAATGCTCTGTCGAATTCCTCTCGCATTATCTTACGTACCACTTCCTTTTTCATAACATTTTATACGTTTCTTTCCTTTGTATAGTTCTTGTGTATATTCCTTCCACCTTTCGACTTTTCTTACTTCGCTTAGCACTGGTTTGCTCGGCTAATCCCGCGCGGCGAGTAAACATAATATGAAATCGTTGGCGTATTGTGTGGAGGACGGAGGGTGTATTCGTGGATGGAGGGGAAGAGAGAGACGTATTTGAAATAACAAAATCTACTGTGACAGAGACCATCTACGCTGATTAGTTTGTAAGTATGTAGACAGGGTATAAATGAAATCAAAATAGAATACTTAACAAACTGTATATTCAAAAGAAACCCACTTGAATTAAAAGGGCAACTCAAAGGAAAGGTAACCCATATTGTATCTTTTCTGTTGCCACGCGATCTTCCACTAGCTCCTAATGAGGAAAAATGACGAAAAAGAAGACATAACAAAACATTTTAAGAACTCTAATATTTTATCCAGAATCCTTCATTATTTTGTACTTCTATCACGCGTCTTGCATAGAATGTATAAGCCGTCGGACGTAACAGCCTGAAGAAGCAACTTCCTCCCAGGCTTCCAGGACGTATTCCCAAAGAGCGTCCGCAGTAGTTGGTTGGTTTCATGGCCAGTTCTCTGTTAATGTTCTGGCGACCTCAGCCCACATGTTTTCCATGGAGCTCATAACAGCCGCCCGTGGCGGCCAGTCCACGACGTTGACGCCAATCATGGAGAGCCGCTGCTGAACAAACGCAGACTTGTGAATGGGAGAATGGTCCTCTTCCAATGTGACGTCCCCTTCTGCGTACAGCATTCGCACTGACGGAAGCATCACATTTTCCAATATGTGGGCATACTGCGCGCTTTCCAGAGTTCCTTCTATCCTGTCAAGAATTCCCGCCCCTCTCGCAGAATTCCAACCCGAGCAGGTAATAGATAGCCGGCCACTTCTTCTCGTCGTGGTTACGTATTCGCGTCGATGGCGAGTCCCTTGCGGCCTGTAAACGATTCGTGGACCGTCGTTATTGGTGGAAAACACAATCTCATCAGTGAAAATGACGTTCTCCCACGACGCCCTCAGATGGAGCTCCGCAAATGCTAGCCGGTATAAAACGTTGTCTTCGCTGAGCTCTTGTTTCACGGCGGATCGTCGTCAATGCAGTCCAGCGTCCCTCAGCCTTCGGCGAATCGTGTTATTGGAGCCGGGGAAGTTGGTCTCCCGCCGCGTTCAGAAAGGAATTTTCTCTGCTCCTAGACACTAGGTCCCTGTCTTCCTGCTGTGAGATCACTCTCTTCCTGCCAGAGCCAGGAGACCTGTTGGTGGTGCCTCTTTCAAGGCAGATCCTCATCCATCTCGTTGCAGTGGTATGTGGTACGCCATATCGTCTGCCAGCTTCTCTGATGGAACATCCTCCTTTCTCAATGAGAGCGACGACTCTACCTCGGCAGGCCGGAGTGACCAAGCTGTTCTAGGCGCTTCAGTCTGGAACCGCGCGACCGCTACGGTCGCAGGTTCGAATCCTGCCTCGGGCATGGATGTGTGTGATGTCCTTAGGTTAGTTAGGTTTAAGTAGTTCTAAGTTGTAGGGGACTGATGACCTCAGATGTTAAGTCCCATAGTGCTCAGAGCCATTTGAACCATTTTTTGATTCTACCTCGAATAGACCTCTCCAAGTGAGCCATTACGGCAGACAGCCTGATGTGTATTTCTGCTTGCCGCTCTTATACTGACTCCAGGAGAGGAGGTAAACATATTTACGTCAAACGGAGCGGCAGAGGCAGAGGCATGCTGCGCAGCCGTGCTGGCTCGTCCCGGGCTGTTGGCCCACCAACGCCAGCTCGCTCACTTGCGTCTCACCTCAGCCAGCCTGGCTGGCCCGTAGCTCGCGAGCCGCGGCTAGTACAAACCAGGGCCGCATGGTCACGGTCACCCCTTGAAGGATCAAAAGTTACACCCAACCTACCCAAGTCTGCAGTACAAACTAACGCAGCTGCAGCTATTATGCTATAACATGTGCACGCACACCTACAGTTGACGATTTATTCAAATATTCAACGAACAATGCTTTCAAAAATACATTAATTTAAACATAGCTACCACAAAATATTTAACCTAGCTAGCAATAGCAAGACGCAGGAAACTACACTTTCTTGTAAGCGCTGTGCATTAGATGTAGCCTTAATAAAACCTGTATTCAACCACGACAACTAAACGGAATGTAAAAGTAAACAGGTTTGGCGGCAGCTTATCCAAATAATAGTATATACTTAGTATATAATACACGTTTTGTGCACTTATAACATGTACTCAGTGTCTCTGAAACAATACGTGCTGCACGACGGAAATTACTTTCTGCTGAGGCACTTAATTTACATCTCAATGATACACGACTACTAGACAACATTGCTCTTTACGGCAGTCAATCCACTTGTAAATTAACATCATGATATCGCAGATGTTAGGCAACACGTTACTAGGGATGAGTAAGGCCTTAAGGTTTGCAACTAAACATGCTAATCCTAGCTACTACTGAATATGAAGTTGATTATTAACGTGTCTTCATAACCATGTGTGCGGCGTTCGACTCTCAGTCAGCATAGACGTTTTCGTCACCTTATTTCTAGTTAAACGTGTGCACATCTCGTTGATGATGGACCAACATTGGACATTTCTCGTCTGTTCCTGGTTAGACAACGACGGCGGTAGGCGCCGGGTTCGAATTCCGGTCAGGCAATACAACTTCAGTCGTCATTTAAGGTTCCAACCCCACTACTGGTGACAAACTGTGATATCTACATTCTGATTTTACGTACTTATTCAACAATCCGACTAGGTGCTGTGTTCGCATCCTTGTCCCCAGCGTTACATGATGGCATTTCAATTTTAAACATGTGCATCCTTTATTCCTTGACAATGCAACACTATACAACGTCTTTCGAGGTTAATTACCAAGAAGGTAATTGTCATGTTAGGGTTCCTGCTTTCGTACAAACATTATCGTCATTTACGTTCAAGTTGAGAATTGATAACTGATACTGGTGCAAACGTCAATATTTGACGTCTCTTTCTGTCTAGTGATCGAGTCTCGATAAGGCACAACGCTTTGCTTTGTTAACAATGGCTTTACGTTCTGGGTTTGCATCCGGATCCAGAACGAAGACGTTGTTCATGTCATTTAAAGTACAACTTCGTATACAAGTAGCTGTTGATGAGTAATGTGAACAATGGTGTTACTTGTGATTCGCTGTGAACGTTGGGATTTCCGTAGAGTGGTTGCCGCCGTTAATCACGTTTTCTTTTAACTGCTTGGTATTACATAAAGTTGATGTGAATCCACTCCCCGTTTAACGACATTCAGCATGTGTTGGGTAAACCTTTTAGACAGCAAAGAACTTGTTTCCAATTGCCATACAACTTTATAAATCCATATACTGCCTCAAATATTTAATTGTGCCTAAGGATTACTGAGCGGTTTATGTGACAAAACTAGTTGTCCCATAACATTTGAAATGTCACTTATTGTAATTAAGTTTAGTTTACAAAAGTTAAGGACTGTCTGATCTCTTCTGTACTATTGTGGTCTTACTTTACATCTGGATGGACTGTCATAAAGACCAGTGATCTCTAATAGTCTCTAGCGGTACCCATTGTGTATCTTACACCGACTGTACTGTGGAGGGTTGCGACGATGTGCAACACAGGTATGCTATGTTGGTTGCATACATTCAGGTGCAGCCAACACATTGGAATTCAGGGGTGACCCACTTTTTTTGCTGTCGAGTGTGCATGAAATTCCTTTAGCTGATAAATAAAAAAAATTGACAAAAATCCAACTTCTTTGAAAAAATATAATACCTGGACAGGGAGGTGGCATTGATTGTGGTGAATCACTAACAATGATTTTTTTGGCAAAATTATATTGCAAGTTAAGTTTGTCTTTTCAAAACATTTCACAATTGAATCTGGTCAGGAAAATACATCATATTTAGTAATTGATTCACGAACAATATGTTTTATACAGCAAGTATTATCTAATCTCACTAAATCAGCATTAATGCAAATCATCAAATTACATATATTATTTTAAGATGAAAGCTTGATTTATCTTTTCGATGTAGCTATGCAGAACGCCTTCTATGGTGACGCAAGTTTTATTGTGAATAAAACCATAGGTAATTTTTATTACATATTCGTGTGAATTACTTACTGACAATCACAACCGGATTATTGAATACAGAAAAAGGATAACTTGGAAAAGTTATGTAAACGTAAATTTTATGTGCAGTCAAGTTATATGTTATCATATTTCGCTATTCAGATAAAATTTTATTTCGATAATGTGTGAGCCTGCTTCAAGTGTCGAATACTGAAGCCTCCAAGAATTCGAATCTTTTCCTATGCCAGTTGTCGCCAGATAAGATAAGTATTCTAGTCGTAATGAACTCGGCAAAAAAGCACAGGTTTTCAAACTCCCGTGGTAGACATAATTTTATAATAGTGTCTGTTGTTGATGTTGTGGTCTTCAGTCCAGAGACTGGTTTGATGTAGCTCTACATGGTACTCTATCCTGTGCAAGCTTTTTCATCTCCTAGTACCTACTGCAACCTACATCACTCTGAATCTGCTTGGTGTATTCATCTCTTGGTCTCCCTCTACGATTTTTACCCTCCATGCTGCCCTTCAATGCTAAATTGCTGATCCCTTCATGCCTCAGAATACGCCCTACTAACCCATCCCTTCTTCTCGTCAGGTTGTGCTACAAATTTCTCTTCTCTCCAATTCTATTCAATACCTCCTCATTAGTTATGTAATTTACCCATCTAATCTTCAGCATTCTTCTGTAGCACTACATTTTGAAAGCTTCTGTTCTCCTCTTGTCTAACCTATTTATCTCCACATTTCACTTCCATATATGGCTACACTCCATACAAATAATTTCAGAAACGACTTCGTGACACTTAAATCTATACTCGATGTTAACAAATTTCTCTTCTTCAGAAACGCTTTCGTTGCCATTGCCAGTCTACATTTTATATACTCTCTGCTTCGTCCATCATCAGTTATTTTGCTCCCCAAATAGCAAAACTCATTTACTACTTCAAGCGTCTCATTTCCTAACATAATTCCCGCAGCATCACCCGATTTAATTCGACTACATTCCATTACTTTCGTTTTGCTTATGTTGATGTTCATCTTATCTCCTCCTTTCAAGACACTGTTTATTCCGTTCAGCTGCTATTCCAGGTCCTTTGCTGTCTCTGACAGAATTACAATGTCATCGGCGAAACTCAAAGTTTTTATTTCTTCTCCATGGATTTTAATACCTACTCCGAATTTTTCTATTGCTTCCTTTACTGTTTGCTCAATATACAGACTGAGTAACATCGGGGATAGGCTACAGTCCTGTTTCGCCCCCTTCTCAACCACTGCTTCCCTTTCATACCCCTCCACTCTCATAACTGCCATCTGGTTTCTGTACAAATTGTAAATAGCTTTTCGATCCCTGTATTTTACCATGCCACCTTCAGAATTTGAAAGAGAATATTCCAGTCAACATTGTCAAAAGCTTTCTCTAAGTCTGCAAATGCTAGAAACGTATGTTTGCCTTTCCTTAATCTATTTTCTAAGATAAGTCGTAGGGTCAGCATTGCCTCACGTGTTCCAACATTCCTACGGAATCCAAACTGATCTTTCCCGAGGTCGGCTTCGACCAGTTTTTCCATTCGTCTGTAAAGAATTCGTGTTAGCATTTTGCAGCCGTGGCTTATTAAACTGATAGTTCGGTAATTTTCACATCTGTCAACACGTGCTTTCTTTGGGATTGGAATTATTATATTCTTCTTTAAGTTTGAGGGTATTTCGCCTGTCTCGTACATCTTGCTCACTAGATGGTAGAGTTCTGTTAGGCCTTGCTCTCCCAAGGCTGTCAGTAGTTCTAATGGAATGTTGTCCACTCCCGGAGCCTTGTTTCGACTTAGGTCCTTCAGTGCTCTGTCAAACTCTTCACGCAGTATCATATCTCCTATTTCACCTTCATCTACATTCTCTTCCAATTCTATAATATTGTTCTAAAGAACATCGCCCTTATATAGACCCTCCATACTCCTTCCACCATTCTCCTTTCCCTTCTCTGCTTAGAACTGTGTTTCCACATGAACTGTTGATATTCATGCAAGTGGGTCTCTTTTCTCCAAAGGTCTCTTTGATTTTCCTGTAGGTTGTATTAACTTACCCCTAGTGGTATGCTCCTATACATCCTTACATTTGTCGTCTAGCCATCCCTGCTTAGACATTTTGCACTTCCTATCGATCTCATGTTTGAGACGTTTATATTCCGTTTTGCCTGCTTCATTTACTGCCTTTTTTATATTTTCTCCTTTCATCAATTAAATTCAATATTTATTCTTTTACCCAAGGATTTCTACTAGCCCTCGTCTTTTTACCTACCTGGTCCTATGCTTCCTTCACTATTTCATCTTTCAAAGCTACCCATTCTTCTTCTACTATATTTTTCCCCCCTTCCTGTCAATCGTTCCCTAATGCTCTCCCTGAAGCTCTCTACAACCTCTGGATCTTTCAGTTTATCCAGGTCCCATCTCCTCAATTTCCCACTTTTTTGCAGTTTCTTCAGTTTTAATCTACAGTTCATAACCAATAGATAGTGGTCAGAGTCCACATCTGCCCTTGGAAATGTCTTACAATTTAAAACCTGGTTCCTGAATCTCTGTCTTATCATTATATAATCTGTCTGATACCTTCCAGTATCTCCAGGCTTCTTCCATGTACACAACCTTCTTTTATGATTCTTGAACCAAGTGTTAGCTATGATTAAGTTACGCTCTGTACAAAATTCTACCAGGCGGCTTCCTGTTTCATTCCTTAGTCCCATTCCATATTCACCTACTACGTTTCCTTCTCTTCCTTTTACTACTATCGAGTTACAGCCACACATGACTATTAAATTTTCGTCTCTCTTCCTCCCTGTATAGTTTCTTTTATCTCATCATGCATTTCATCAATCTCTTCGTCATCTGCGGAGCTAGTTGGCATATAAACTTGTACTACTGTGATAGGCGCAGGCTTCGTATCTATCTTGGCCACAATAATGCGATCACTTTGCTGTTTATAGTAGTTTACTCGCATTCCTATTTTCCTATTCATTATTAAACCTACTCCCGCATTACCCCTATTTGATTTGTACTTATACCTTGTATTCACCTGAGCAGAAGTCTTCTTCCTCCCTCCACCGAATTTCACTGATTCCCACTATATCTAACTTTAACCTATCCATTTCCCTTTTTAAATTTTCTAACCTACCTGCCCGATTAAGGGATCTGACATTCCACACTCCGATCGGTAGAACGCCAGTTTTCTTTCTCCTGGTAACGACGTCCTCTTGAGTAGTCCCCGCCCGGAGATCCGAATGGGGGACTATTTTACCTCCGGAATATTTTCCTCAAGAGGACGCCATCATCATTTAACCATACAGTAAAGCTGCATGCCCTCGGGAAAAATTACGGCTGTAGTTTCCCCTTGCTTTCAGCCGTTCGCAGTACCAGCACAGCAAGACCGTTTTGGTTAGTGTTACAAGGTCAGATCAGTCAATCATCCAGACTGTTTGTTGCCCCTGCAACTACTGAAAAGGCTTCTGCTCCTCTTCAAGAACCGCACGTTTGTCTGGCCTCTCAACAGATACCCCTCCGTTGCGAATGGACATACGGTACGGCTATCTGTATCACTGAGGCACACAAGCCTCCCCACCAACTGCAACATCTAAGGTTCATGTGGGGGAATAATGTCTAGAAAGACCTATTATACCAATACCCTTGGTTAATTATTAGGGTCTTTTCTGCGTTATGGTATCTGTTGAGTACCATTGTCCACTGCATATCTGAACATGTGGGGAGCTTTTTTTGTGGTTTGGAGGGTCCAGACTCGATCAGGCATTATATCGACTAACGAAGTCAAGTTCAACCACTGAAACGTTTTTGTTCTCAGTCATTGACACACGACCTCCCACAATATGCAATTATTTACAGCGTCGGTAATGAATTCTTACTTTATTTTATCGTGCCTCTCGTGAATCGTGCAACCAGACACACCAACAAAAGCCTTTGCTCGCTTCTTAGAACACCCCATATTTCATTTGACGTCATCTTCCGGTTTCTGTTATTTTACTTGGAGATCAGTTTCTTTCGGAATAGCACCCACATGACAGAAATACACTTCGTTTTATACACAAATTTACGTATGTTATACAACGTAGATTGCATTACTGAAAGAATGTAAAGACAAGGGATCACCCAGAGACAATCCATGGAACATGTAGAGACGCAGCCTTAAAAGTAAATTTCAGCCGAAAAATTTCCAACTACTTTGAGCTTCTTGGAACAGACAGCCAGTGGAGCAGGTTTAAGAATTTCTGGGGAGGAAACTAAACTTTGTCACTAACATAAAAAAAGCACCTATATGTTGTTGGCAGGCAAGGATCAAGTATCTAGAAGAGATTATGCAAGTAAATTGGTTAAAAAAATTCGTCATAAATGAAAAGATCTAGAAATAGACAGGAAATATAGAATAACAAGAAATAGTTACCCAAAAACTGCATTTTAAGAGATATAAAAAATGCAAATTTTACCCAAAAACTCGATTATAAGAAATGTAAAGACAATGCATTACATCGTGGTGGTGAAACCAAAACGTCTCTATGCAAAAGAATACAACATTACATATTAGACACATTCGAAACATTGTAGAGAAGAATGGTGATGAAAATATTAGGTTCAGTAAGCACAGAAACGCTGAAATGAAGAAACAGTTACCAAGTAATCAAAGTACAAAGAAAATAACAGAAATAATAAGGAGAAGAGGGCGATATTTTTAGGGCGTTTATGCAAGATGCTTGGCAATAGACAGACAAGACAAATCATGTATTATTTATGGGAATTAGGTTTAGAAAGCAAGATGAAGCAGAGAGATATTATCAGAAGGAAAGTGATAAATTTTGGATTGCAAGGCAGAAATAGAAAGAGAACTGCCAGCAACAGATCGAAGAAGGAGTGGGACGTCTTGAAGGTCATCTTTCTTCCCCCTCCCCTCCCCCCGTCTCCCATCAAGAAATATTTTATTTGAAATATTTTTGTTTTTATCTCGGCAACATTCAAATTTTGCAAGTATCTTTGGGATTCTATAAATTACGAGCTGCATTTAACAAGGAATACTTTTCAGGTCTTGCGTACGAGCTTTACGACAGAAAGGGAAGGAAAAGAACCTCCACACACACACACACACACACACACACACAAATATTAAAGAAGCTGATATCACTAATGTAGGTGGAAACGACTGAAGGAAACAGCATTCGTCTCGTTGGCACGTTCACTCAATCATAAGATTCAGATTAGTGTTCACAGTCGTAGTGCTAAGCGGAATCAATGATGGAACAATGTCTGTGTATACAGCGTCTCGATCTTCACATTACAGTGTCCTTCAGACATGCATGCATGTCTAAAGGAACACAAGCTGTTCTAAATACTACAACTGTGATAATTATTAAAAAATGGATTCGGATTTTCCGAATCTGCATTAACGTCAGCTGTTTGTGACAAATTGAAATTTGTGTTGGACTTGGACTCGAACCTGAATTTTCCATTTACATAGAGTGGTCGCCTCAACTAACTATCCGAACGCACCTCCAAAACTGATACATACTTCTACATGCCACGGAGATGCAATAATTACGCTCACATATTTTGTGATTTCCGCACTGGAACAGACAAATATTTTATCGTCGTTTTAGCCTGTCGGTTACAAGTTCCGTGTTCATACAGTGTCTGTTACATCCATTACAATATCCTTCAGATATCCATGTATGTATACAGACACTGCAACAGCCAATAATGCATCCACGCCCCGACAGCTTAAAATGACGACTAAAGTATTTGTCTCTCTCTGTATGGGAATCACTAAACGTGCAGGCGTAAGGGTTGTGGACTCTATGAACTATGGGAAGTTGGATCGGGCCAGGAGGCGTTCCCGGTAGCCGAAGGTTAAGGCGACAAACTGCAAGCGTGGAATCTGGGTTCGTGTCCCAGTCCAGCACAAGATTTAATTTGTCACAAGCTGCCGGCCGAAGTGGCCGTGCGGTTAAAGGCGCTGCAGTCTGGAACCGCAAGACCGCTACGGTCGCAGGTTCGAATCCTGCCTCGGGCATTGATATTTGTGATGTCCTTAGGTTAGTTAGGTTTAACTAGTTCTAAGTTCTAGGGGACTAATAACCTCAGCAGTTGAGTCCCATAGTGCTCAGAGCCATTTGAACCATTTGTCACAAGCAGGCGACATCAATCTAAATACGGAAAATGCGAATACATTTCGTGCTAAGCGAAAAGCTTTTAATGGTAGGACTACGATTTTATAATATGTAGATAGCGTATTCGAAATTGTGAAAGTTTGTTCCTAAATTAATTCCACAACACATGTTGTTCTTTAATTTTCCAGTTCCTTTCAAATGCTATATGCATCGGAATTGCAATTTCTTGGTACGCTAAAGCGATGTATTGAACACTGATATAAACGAAGAATCGTTATTAGGTTTGGAAGGTCGGAGACGAGGCAATGGTGGAAGTAAATCGGGTCATACCTTTGGCGCTCTCCTGTTACACCAGTAGAACGTACACAAAACCTAATTGACGACAACTTGAGCCAATAATCTTGCTCGTAGGATAATAAAATGCATACATATGTGCGTGGATTTAATTTTTGACAGTTTTTCAGGTAAAATGAAAAGGTCTACAAGAAATGACTCTGGCGTCGAGAACATAGCTGAGTCCTATGGGGCATTCCAAACTCTTCAGAAGATGTCAAAACTGTTAGAGACAGGCTTGGATCCTGTCACACTGGCGTTCTGAGTTCGACTGATTGAGCATGGTGCTCACCCTGAAGCCCTTGCACCAGTTTACCTTCAGAGAGAGGTGAATGCGCTGAAGGAGACAGAAGATACTGGTATATGATGATTCAGCTCTTGGAAACAAAGTGAATTTTCAGTCATAAACGTTTTATTACTTGCAGTGGCACAAACTAACTGGCTTGGGTGCCTAGAAGACGTAGTCTCCTTCATTTACAATGAGATTAAAGCCGATTTTTGAAAACCTATGCTCATTCTCAGATAGAGCAGTTAAGGGAAGTGATTTGCACTCGAGTTAAAAGTGCCTCCCCCCCACCCCCAATAACAGTTTTGTTTTGTTCTGGTTTTTTTGGGGTGTCACAGCTGTGTTCTTTGAATAACTCGTAAATTATTTGTATCTCTTGAAAGATTATAACGGTACAAAATTGTCTTTAAGAAAAGAAAACATGATAACTCAATGTTCCATTTATTATTTTTATTAACGTCAGGGTTACATTATTTTATACAAAACATGTACGATTCGACAACGTTGTAACCCTGGTTTGTATAGCTGAATTTTAAGGGGAGGTATACTATCTTTTGGCTCAAAAAATCGTTTTTTTTTAAAATTGCATTTTTGGATCCATAGAAGTGTTTAGAATCCATCGCTGAAACGGTTTTTCCGAATACGAAACGGAAATGTTTGTTATGCGCCGTTGAACAAAAAAATGCACCTGTCTGAAATTGGCCTTTTCACGCACTAGATTTTTTCTTTCGGTGGACGAGTTATTGTACCGGTACTTGGGAGGAAACACACAAAATTCAAATGAAAGTTTGAAAGCATGTGTTTAGAAGTTAGCCCCCAAGCATTCGCATTCTGGTGCGACGACTGTGGAGATTGCGACTTGCCTGGCAGTAGCAGCTTCGACGAAGGGTATTCAGCGTTTCTGAAGACCATGACAACGATGGATGTCACCCTGGGACTCTATTCGACGCAGTTCGACAAGTATTCGGACGACCACTGGATTCAAGCGGCCGGAAACCGCTTGTCACCGGCCGTACGAGCGGCTCTGGAGCAGCGCAGGATGGCCCAGATAGAGAAGAACACTCTCTACGAGGAAGAGCAAGGACGAGTTTATGGACCCGGAATAACAGTCTGACGTACGTTGCATAATACTGCGTTTATATGTAGTCAAAACTTCAAACGCGTTTTTCTCGAAATGACTTATTTTTATCGCGCGGTATGGTAACTTCAAATCTACGGAACCGATTGGCATGATTCTTTGTTTCCGATGAAGCTAACTAAATTGTCAAGGAGTTGTACCACTTTTATTCCGTTTCATCAACTATAAATATTTTTACTTGGCTGACGAAGTCGAAAAATCGATGAAAAAATCGTATTTTTTTCAAATAGCCGCCATTCTGTTTCCTATGGTCCAAATAACTTAAGCGAGGCACAGCTCCTAAAGAATCTTATACACTTCGCTAACGTCAATTCACGTTTGATTTCAGATGAGCCGGCTGAGCCGTGAGATACCGCGCCAGGAGGTCTACATTGAAATTTTGTTTCGTTCCGACGGCACTTCCGCCTTTGCTCTTCGACATTTCCGGTCAAAAAAATTCCAGTTCGTAGAGAAAATATCAATAAGCATTTTGACCAAGTTTGACATTGGTATCTTAGCACATCCTGAGAAAAAAATTCTCAAAGAACGTGCTTCTTCCGGGCGAAAGATAGTAAACCTCCCCTTAATGAATTTATGTGCAGTTCTGCAAAAGTCTCAAAAAATGTATATTTTAGTAACGTAATACAAATAATTAATAAGATGTAAATCTAAACAAAAACCTTCGTACCTACAAACTGTGTAAAAATAGTATGATTGAGTTATTAAAAATTCTTTGCAATAAATATTTGTGCCACTAATTAGAATGCAAAAATAAAAAGAGTTGGTAGAGCACTCTAACAACCCTACCAGAACAAAGGTCAAAATTTTAATAACGATTGTGGTGCTGCTCAAGCTGCTAAATACTGCATTATCGGGCAACAACAGTCATATTAGGTGGCAGGTGGCATTAGAGCACAGTTAATAGTCATTTCATGTAGTAATGAAAAAACTAGGCACTCATCTTTCTGTGTTTCCCACGCTGGTCTCGTCGTAAAATCATGGCTCAATCGTTGAAAATCTAGGTGGTTATGATTCGAAGCTCGGATGCAAAGAGGCCTAGGTTTTATCCTGCTATATTCAAAAGTTTTATAGATGCGCTTCACAAACCATTCTTGAAGGTAACACTTTTGTTAAAAACATCTTCCTCACAGTCACTGTTAAAGTTCACATTTTATAAGCGGACTACAATACGCGTCTTTCCAACATGACGTCCATGACTTGACCTTCTCAAGGTCCGACTCTCTAACAAGTTAACAACTAACTAACAATCGATTACGCGCCCGAAAAGCAGAGTTACAAGTACGTCAAAGATCATAGTGACAAAAGAAAGAATACACATAAGAATAATATCATTGCAATATAAACATATCGATGTATCAAAAGTGAAATCAAATCTGAATGTTGTCTCAGAAATATGTTAAGTAGTTAACAGAAATACAGTAGAATATTACTGGTATCGAGAGGTTCAAGTGAGTTGACGTAATGGTTGCGTAATTCAAGTACAATTACAGCACTTGCCCGCGAAAGTCAAAGGTCCCGAGCTCGAGTGTCGGTCTGGCACACAGTTTTAATCTGCTACTGTTACTGTAGTAAAACATTTTATATACCTCATTGCTTTTACTATTGAAATGGTAAGCATCTGCAGCACATTAAATATGTGACTGAAGACAGCTGAAATTAATATTTGCAGGGCAGGAAGAGAGTCGTATAACATAGTGTGACACCCCTTCCCCCCCCCCCCCCCTCCCCATCCCTCGACACAGAACTGAACTTCGGAGCTTTACCTGAGGAGAAAAAAAAACCTGGTTTGCAGTGTGAAAAAAAGGAGAGATGTGGTGGAAAGGTAAGAGAATGGAACCGTCACATGTGCCCTAGCAGGCCAAAACTGAAGAGGAAGTATAACAAATGATAGTTCTTCACAATCGGTGGAAACTTTTTGCGCGAAACACTGACGAGTAATAGCCAAAAGAGCTAAGAGTAGCTAAGAACAGAAATGAGCGAGGAAAAGGTCTGCATGTCACTTTTGACCTGAAGAACAAGTATGTGCCGCAACGGCCGCGGAATGCCCGCCGGCGGAGGTCTCTCCTAGCGACTGCAGGAGGCGTCGGAGTCCACCGCGGACGGTAAGGCGGCCGGCCTGTGGTTACGACGCCGTCCGGGTCTAAGCCGACACTTAACGCCGGCTACGGCGTGGCGCTGGAAACAATTCGCTGCAAGAAATAGGGCCATCAATCACGGCGGCCGGCGCTCGCTGCAGCAGCGAAACCCACCCCGGCCGCGGCTAACAATGAGCCGTGCATCAGGGCCCCGTGCGCCACTTTACGACTCGGCGTGCGTAAATCTGCACCGCCACCTGCTGCCAGCCCGCCACGCCGCCACTGCCAGGGTGACTGACCACCCGCAACGCGGCCGCCCGGGACATCCCTGCTGCAGGCGCACTCACCCGTTGTTGTTCTTCTCTTCGTATGCTCTTCCACAACACATAGTGTGGGCAAAAAGCGACCATCCCCGTTATTACGGAGACCTTAACGATGTCCTAAGCGAGTGCAACGTCATAAGGCTGTTTAGCACCGACTTGCTGAGTTTTTACCGGTTATTATTACTTCGACCATTTCCCAAAAAAAATCAACAGCACATCGTACATGGCACAAATCACCAGATGCACACAGGGGCAGTACTTATGTGTGTGTGTGTGTGTGTGTGTGTGTGTGTGTGTGTGTGTGTGTGTGTACAGGCTGATTATAATTAAAGTTAAACTTTCAAACCGCTGTAGAAAAAACACTACTGGTGAGAATGACGTCAAATTGCAAAATGGTTCAAATGGCTCTGAGCACTATGGGACTTCTGAGGTTATCAGTCCCCTAGAACTTAGAACTACTTAAACCTAACTAGCCTAAGGACACCATACACATCCATGCCCGATGCAGGATTCAAACCTGCTACCGTGGCGGTCGCGCGCACCCAGACTGTAGCGCCAAGAACCGGTCGGCCACTCCGGCCGGCGTCAAATTGCAACGGAATAGAATCGGAGAAGGGGGAAAACGTGTGGTAGAAGAAAGGTAAACAGTTACAAAATGTAGCAATAGATGACACTGTAAGCATCATAATGAAATAGTGGTCGACTAAAAATGACAAAAGAATCATACAACAGTGCCTAAGGTGTACGTTTGACGTTAAACAAACTGTACCACTCAGTGTGCATGGATGTACAAGGGTGATACTCTTAGTTACGTAAGCCCATCCACCACGGCAATGTCAGATCACATCGGATGGGAAAAATCGGAAATTAAATATCCTGAGGCCAAAAACCGCATAGAAAAGCATCAATAAAAATCGAATTGGATTATTAATTTCCGTGTGACTGGCACAAAACATGTTCAATATGCTGTCCACCGTTTTCTGCAACAAGTTGAAATCGAGAAACAGCATGTTCCACAACTGACCGAAGTGCTTCCGGGGTCACGTTCAGAATGTGTTGCGGAATGCGTGTCTTGAATGCAGCAAGTCTGCTGTCCGAAGACTAAACACATCTGTCAGATAGACCCACAGCCAGAAGTCACACGGATTAAGATCAGTTGATCGGGACTGCCACGCTAGGGAAATGGGGGCAGATAATTCTAGCATTTTCGAAATGGCACTTCAGCAGCTGCTTAATTGGATTTGCAATCTCCACAGGTGCACCATCCTGCATAAAAACGATCCCATCCACACATCCACGCTGTTGGAGAGCTGGAATGACGTGGTTGCGCAAAAGACACCCATAGCCCTTACCAGTGCCGGTACAGAGGCAACAGGACCGGAAGCACCTGTCTATTCGAAAAAATATGGCCCTATGATAAATGATGCCGTAAACACGCACCTCACAGTGATGTTGCCAGGATGAAGTAGTACGGGTTGATTTGCTTGTGGATTTTCCGTTGCCCACATTCGACATTACTCTATATTGTCAGATGGAAGTGGGCTTGGTCTGTCCAAAAAATTTTCTACGGCCAATCATTGACCACTTCGATGCGAGCAAGAAATTCTAAAGCAAAGTCTCTCTTTCTGGCAACTTGTGCACATGGGTGCTTTTGAATGGAAAGCAAAGAAGGATATTTGGTAGGATATTATTCACCGTGCCCACGGGTACGTACGATGTTCGGGCAATTCTCCGTGCATTACACGTTTGCACACCACCATTCGTCTCCTCCAGCATTGCTGTGGCAACTGCTTCCACTGACCTCTCATCAATTCGTTTCCTCCCTTTACCGGGTTGCATGCCAAAAGAACCCGTCTTTTCGAATTTCCGATTCATTTTCTCCAGACCGACGGCAGTCATCGGACCAACGCCTTTCTTCAAAGCCTTCCGTATCCGGAACTTCTGCACAGCGACGTGTGCACAGTCATCATTTTTGTAATACAGCTTTACAAGCAGAGCGCGATCCTGCATTGAGACAGTCATGGCGATCGTCGCACACGACAAACGACCATCTTCAGTGTCTCGTGCGCATGACAGGTGTTTTTATTTACGTATTCTGACACATACAGCGCCATCTATTCATCAATTTTCACACTATTTTTTTTCTTCTGCCATACATTTCCCCCTTCTCCGATAATATTCCGTTGCAATTTGATATCATTCTGATCAGTGGTGTTATTTCTACAGCGTTTTTTAAAGTTTAACTTTAATTATAAACACCATATCTATATCACTAACCCATCTGTAAATGTATTGAAACAAGTAGAAACACAAATTAACTCGCACGTCCTCACTTCTAACTCGATATTACTAACACATTGGTTTCATCCAAGTTTGGGTCTAATATTAAACATCATAAAACCAGTGTGGACTGCAAATCTACTCATTAATCTCAGTCTTCTCTCGATGCGATCCATCTAGATTACTCCTCAAGTATGGGGGACCAGTACCCAAGAGGACTAACAAGGGATATTTCACAGCCGGCCGGTGTGGCCGAGTGGTTTTAGGCACTTCAGTCTGGAACCGCGCGCCCGCTAACGGTCGCAGGTTCGAAACCTGCCTCGGGCATGGATGTGTGATGTGTCCTTAGTTAGGTTTAAGTTGTTCTAAGTTCTAGGGGACTGATGACCTCAGATGTTAAGTCCCATAGTGCTCAGAGCCATTTGAACCATTTGATACTCTACATGTACGTATATATACCGGAAGCCATCGTATGGTGTGTAGCGGAAGCTAGCCTGTACCACTACTAGCCATTTCCTTTCCTCTTCCGCTCGCAAATACACCGAGGGGAAAGCGACGGTCTATATGCTTCCGTATGAGTCTAATTTACATTCTCTTTGTGATACACGAGAACTACATTGGTGGCAGTAAAATCATTCTGTGCCCTGCTTCAAACGCCGATTCTCTAAATTTTCTCAATAATGTTCCTCCAAAAGCACGTCTCTTTCCCTCAAAGAATTCTCATTTTTGTTCCCGAAGCATCTGCATGATATTTACATGTTGCTCCAACTTACTGGTAACAAATCCAGCAGTCCGCCTCTGAACTGCTCGATGTTGTCCTATATACCGACCTGGTGCAGACCCTAAAAGCCTTAGCAGTACTCAAGAATGGGCCACACTAATGTTCTATTCACTGTTTCCTTTACAGTCGTACTACACTTTCCTAAAACTCTCTCAACAAACCGAATTCGACCATTACCCTTTCCTTATACAGTCCTTACAAGCTCATTGCATTTCATGCAGCTTGGAAACCTTATGCCTAGATACTTAAACAACCTGAATGTGTCAAGCATCACAGTACTTCATGTGTCCCAGGTACATACTATCAAATGGAATTCGGAATTAATTACAACTTAGAAGATTTATTCTGAAGACAAGGTAAAATATAGCTCAGCGGAACCATTTATGTGCAGGTCCATAGCAAAAATTCATCTCCCGTAAACAGTATTCCAGTAACAGCGTCGTGACTGAGAGGAGACCTGCTCCGTATTTCAGCAGGCCAACCACACGACTCCCATTCCGGGCGGCGACGATACGACTTAATCACGTGGGACTGCATCCTGATTGGCTCTGTCGACTCCAGAGGTATGATTGCTGCATCCCTTGTGGCGCCCCCACTGTGAACACTTTGAAGTACATCGCGCTGCTGCCACTAGAGCGTTGGCACACGGTGCTCGAGAAGGCGGTGCCGCGTCTTACGTGCGGCGACCGCCCTGTATGAACGCACGGCACAACAGTAGTAATGCTGTATTCGAACATTACAGCACTGTTTCTTCTACCCATCTGCATTAACTTACATTCTTATACACTACTGGCCATTAAAATTGCTACACCACGAAAATGACGTGCTACAGACGCGAAATTTAACCGACAGGAAGAAGATGCTGTGATATGCAAATGATTAGCTTTTCAGAACATTCACACAAGGCTGGCGCCGATGGCGACACCTACAACGTGCTGACATGAAGAAAGTTTCCAACCGATTTCTCATACACAAACAGCAGTTGACCGGCGTTGCCTGGTGAAACGTTATTGTGAAGCCTCGTGTAAGGAGGAGAAGTGCGTACCATCACGTTTCCGACTTTGATGAAGGTCGGATTGTAGCCTATCGCGATTGCGGTTTATCGTATCGCGACATTGCTGCTCGCGTTGGTCGATATCCAATGACTGTTAGCAGAATAAGGAATCGGTGGGTTCAGGAGGGTAATACGGAACGCCGTGCTGGATGCCAACGGCCTCGTATCACTAGCAGTCGAGATGACAGGCATCTTATCCGCATGGCTGTAACGGATCGTGCAGCCACGTCTCGATCCCTATGTCAACAGATGGGGACGTTTGCAAGACAACAACCATCTGCACGAACAGTTCGACGGTGTTTGCAGCAGCATGGGCTATCAGCTCGGAGACCATGGCTGCGGTTAACCTTGACGCTGCATCACTGACAGGAGCGCCTACGATGGTGTACTCAACGACGAACCTGGGTGCACGAATGGCAAAACGTCATTTTTTCGGATGAATCCAGGTTCTGTTTACAGTATCGTGATGGTCGCACCCGTGTTTGGCGACATCACGGTGAACGCACATTGGAAGCGTGTATTCGTCATCGCCATACTGGCGTATCACCCGGCGTGATGGTATGGGTGCCATTGGTTACACGTCTCGGTCACCTCTTGCTCTCTTGACGGCACTCTGGACAGTGGACGTTACATTTAAGATGTGCTACAACCCATAGCTCTACCCTTCATTCGATACCTGCGAAAGTCTACATTTCAGCAGGATAATGCATGACCGCAAGTTGCAGGTCCTGTACGGGCCTTTACCGATACAGAAAATGTTCAACTGCTGCCTTGGCCAGCACATGCTCCAGATCTCTCACCAATTGAAAACATCTGGCCAATGGTGGCGGAGCAACTGGCTCGTCACAATACGCCAGTCACTAGTCTTGATGAACTGTGGTATCGTGTTGAAGCTGCAAGGGCAGCTGTACCTATACATGCCATCCAAGCTCTGCTTCACTCAATGTCCAGGCATTTCTTCTTGGTGTAGCAATTTTAGTGGTCAGTAGTGTACATTTAGAGCTAACTGCCATATCACACCAATTAGAAATTTTGTGAAATTTTTCGAAAGATTTCCTGATCATAGTGAAGATATTGGCTAAAAGAAACACCCATAAACTATTTGAAAAGGGCCTAAGGTCGAAATTGAACCATCGTACAGGAGATAAAGAGAATGGCAGCCGAAGGCTTCAATAAATCTTTCAAAAAATTCGTGGCAGCCGCAGAGCACATCGCATTGAAAAGTACAGAATCAATGGCCAGCCAAGTACAGGGTAAAGTGCTACAGTATCAACTGATCGCAGTGAAGATATTGACTAAGTAATCATCCATAAAATACTTGAAAATTGCCTGATGCCGAAATTGTAGAATCGTACAGGAAATAAACTGAATGGCAGCTGAATGCTGAATTCAAAAAATTCTTCGCAGCTGCGGACCCTATCGCATTGGAAATTATAGAAACTTTGTCTCAGTCATCTTGTATCCTTCTACAGTCACTTAACGACGATATCTTGCTATAGACCACAGCAATAGCAGCAAATGCCACAGATTGCTGCTCATTCTGTCCTCCAGATCATTTATTTCTTCAGAGATAAATAGCGGTCCTATCACATTTCCTTTGGGCACTCCTGACGATACGCTTGTCTCTGATGAGCATTCGCTGTCGACGGCAACGAAATGGATCCTCTTTCTTAATAAGTCTTCGAGCCATCTCGTGGTCGTGCGGTAGCGTTCTCGCTTCCCACGCCCGGGTTCCCGGGTTCGATTCCCGGCGGGGTCAGGGATTTTCTCTGCCTCGTGACGGCTGGGTGTTGTGTGCTGTCCTTAGGTTAGTTAGGTTTAAGTAGTTCTAAGTTCTAGGGGACTTATGACCACAGCAGTTGAGTCCCATAGTGCTCAGAGCCATTTGAACCATTTTTTTCTTCGAGCCATTCACATATCCGAGAACCTATTCCGTACGCTTGTACCTTCGTTAACAGACTGCGATGGTGCACCATAGCAACCAAAGAACAGAGTTAAATACCCAATAAAATACGTACTTCACAATAACGCTACAAATCCGCTGGTCACGACCACATTACCTATCGACACCTCAAAGAATACCACCTCTTCTTTCTTGTTTGCCCTGCAACACTTTATACCACTATTCCATTCACAGATTACTATCCTGAATTGTGGAAGGCCTCTAAAATCCTTTTTCTCAAACCGTACAAACCTCGTATTGATACTTTCCCATACTGCACCCTCTGCTTCTGCTTTCGAATCCATTCTCTTTCGATGCATCCATCAACACCTGAATCAAAACCACATACTTCCCACTAAACAGTATGGCTTCCATCTCACTTTCTCCTGTGGCGACAACTTCCTGCACCTCACTCATCTCCTAATCCACCAGCTTAATACCTGTAAATCAGCTTTTTTTTCTCCCTCCACCTAGAGGAAGCCTGTGACCGTGTATGGTATTACGTGCTTCTTTTCAAACTACTGCCATATGTATTTCCAATTAACTGTGGCCACCATATTCTGTCCTTCCTTTCTAATCGCCCTCCCTTTGTCATTACTAACAACACCAACTCCCATACCTTACACAGCACGACAATCGTTTCCCAAGGCTCTGTCCTCTCTTCTCTCCTTTAGCTTCTGTACACTGCTATATACCCAAACCACCTTCACCAGTCCACTTCCTTCATCTTGCCGATAACATCTCTTTCCTTGCTCTCTACCCTACAATCCAGATATCTTAAAGATCGCTCCAAATCTATCTCAATCAATATACCTCCTAGTGTAACCAATTTCTCCTTCAGATGAAACCTCAGGCAATAATTATGGGAGGAACGACCCGCACTTTCTACCTCACTGTTACCAGCGTCCGTGTTGCTGGCAGCGTGCGCGCGGAGCCTTTCGGAGTGGGACGACAGAAACTTCTTGCTGCGACAAAGACGGCTGATGAAGAGTGAATGCAGTCTTTGCCTTTGTGATCCGTTGGACTATACGGGGCACAAGGTCGGTCAACTGGAGGCTCCAAGCCGTTACTCGATCGAGTGGGCATGAAGAATTTTATGAATGGACCCGCTAGAACTACTGCTTACCGCCATTCGCCCAACTGTTGACTCTAAGCTACGTTAAAGATTCACATAAAAAAAGTTGATGTTGGTAGGGAGGGCCATTTGCAGCTGTTAGCCTATGTGGGTTCGTGTGGCCGTTGTAGCTTGTTAAGCGCTTTTGCTGCTCATCCGATTGGGTGACTTGGTTGTAGTGAAGTACTGGTTAGCAGCGTGGTTATTGTACTGAGTTCACGTGGGTTTGGCTGCGCGTGCTCGTCTTAACAAGAACCATATTTATTGCATTATGTTGAGCACTGTGTATCCTGTTATCCTTTTGATTATTGTTGAAAAAGTGTCGTTCAAATTATGGAAGGAGGCCTGTATATGGGTAATGTTAACGTGTGAGCTATGAGTTCAAAGTAGTAATGGGACTTGTCTATTATGATCATTTTAATATCATTAATTCTGAAATGCAGGACAGCGAACTCAGTACATAAATTTATACCATTCTTGTAAGTGCTGGTGAGACCTGTGAAACTTCTGTCTGCCATATTAGTTATTTGTTCCTTATGTAAAGATTATCTGCGGGTCGTTAAAACTATTTATTCTAAATTCAGGAAGATGAATCCAGTACATAATACGAAAGTCGTTTTGGTTGGTTTCAAGTACGCTTTTGCCATGCTTATTTCTTGTTAATAGCCAGTGACATTTTTTCGATTTCTGTCTGCCATATTAGTTGATCGGATTCGTTTTGTATGTAAAGATTATCTGCGGGCCGTTTTAAAATTGTTTGTTCCAAATGCAGCAAGGTGAACCCAGTACATAATTCGAACGTTGCTTTGGTTGATTCCAAGTACATGTCATACTGCTTCATTAGTTGCTGTACTAATATTAGTTGTTTATTAAAGGTAAAAGGGGCATATCTTGGACTACAAATCGACTGGCAATGAACATGGAAACCTCACCAACTAACCTTCCAACAGAATGCCCAGAACAGACTAGAACTACTAATCTTCGTAACAGGTCGAACTTGGGACTTGCACATCTCCACTCTCCTACAAAATCTTCATCTGACCCATCCTTTCCTATGCGAACGTTGCGTGAATATGGGCCCCACTTAAATTCTGTAAGTCCGCCCAGATTCTTGAACATCATGTATTCTGTCTCACGTTTTGCATCTGTTTACCCTTTCCCATGAGGATCCTTTACGATCTCATCAAATTCTCACCTCTCCTCGCTTTCACTGAACGGCTCCAAAAAACCGACACTATCCGCAAACTTGACTCCCATAATCCTATTGTTTCCCTTCTAATTTCCGGTCCCAGTATTCTGTCGTGCCTCTACCAAGACATCCCCTCTACACCTACACACCCTCCATATACTCTCCCAAAGGAATTTTAACCATATCCGTCTACCAGATCATAAACTTCGTCCCAACATTTACCCTCTTCTCCACATATTTCATAAGCCATTTTCCTTCCCCCCCTCCCCCTTCATTCCTTACCCTTTTCCCCATCACATTATCTTCTCACCTATATCTCCCCCCCCCCCATTCCTCTCTTCTTGTCTCCCACTAGTCACTACTGCCCCAACGATACTAAGTACCAGTTCTCCATCCCCATACCACCACTCTCCTACTCTCCTTAGCGACCAACATTTCTTCTTTCAATAACAGACTACCCAACCCAGGGCAGGACTTTCCAGTTTTAGTGAGAGTGAAGTACTTCCTTAACACCAAAGTTTAGCATCAAGATTTATATGTTTTAAAATGGAAAACGGAGCAAGCTGTGTCTTCTACAAAAGAAAACATCCTTTTTATTTCATCTTTGAAATTTTTTTATCACTGTAAATATCTTACCTCCACGCTAGTATTTATTTTCGACTCAGTTCTTAGGTGTCCCTTGGCTGAAGAGCAGGTTGAATGTCTCACTGACAGCCCACCTACTGCCAACATAAAAAACAAAGGGCAACGCCTGCGGCCAGTCTCACTCTATCTTCTCCCACCTGTGCGAAACCAAAATTCCTTTCGAGTAACGTGAACTCACCGTCTCGGCACATTTGACAAACCCCTCCACACTAACAATCACTCTGTCCTCTGCACACCACTGAAGATATTATCCAGTTCATAAACCTACTCCTGTAACGCTTTTGAAAGACCCCACAGCGTAAAGTAAATAACCGTCGCCACCTGGACCATCAATCATTTAATTACATAAGCCACCTGTTGCGGAAATCAAACAATTTTTGTTAATCGCCTCGAAGCACTCATCTTTACCTAACCACAATAAATGTCCCTATTTGACCGAAAACAGCGCAGAAGATATACAATATTCTATACGAAAATAACCGTTCCCTCCACTCCAATAAACGTATTATTAACCACATCCACTGACAACATGAAATTCATGACGTTCACTGTATAGTACACGCTATTTACTGTATGTCTGCCCAGTTTTCTCCTCTCATTTTATGCATCATCCTGTTTCATCAGTCGTACTACCCTTCTACTGGTTGTCATAGACCTATGAATCATTCATGTATCTTTACCGGCCTCCCACTCCATCTGCCCGTCGCACGAACGCTCAGAACTATGGACAGCCATATACAAAAAAAATCTCATTCGAATTTTTATGGTTAAATGGTCTCATTGTTATCCATACCTGTGTAATAAAAGATTTACTTATCTTCAGATTAATAAGAACTTCATAACTCGCCCATGCACTGACGTGATCGTGTTTCGCTCTTCCTCACAATGATTTTGATTCCTTCTTACAGTTGTTTCTTAGCGTATCATCTTTTTGTGTCCATGCAGTTCTTTAATTAGACCTCCTCCTCTTGTGCTGGCGTCACAACACTATACAAACAAACATTTGTTAAGACAAGTGCCCGCTTACTTAAATTAATGCTACGTGTACTGAAAATGGGGAAATCGACCGGTGGACGTCAAACTCTCAGCTGTGCACTTCATGCAGTCTCCGTTTCAGCTTGACCTTTCTGATCATCCATCTTCCTAAACCTTCTGTGCTCCTTATACAAAAATACATAAGAAAATGTCCTCAACTTCTCCCTAATATGACTTCAGAAATACTACGCTCAACACCCTTAATACAAACACTGTTTCACAATATATATTGTTTGACACCCTTGCCGTGAACAAAGACACTTACCTACCCTCCTTAATAACCTTCGTCCAAGTGCTGCCATGCCGAGGACAGAAAATACTTTACACTAAATTATTTCATCTTTCCTACCATCTAGGACCAACCAACAAAATATTGATTGTACAACAGCTCACGATAACTGCAGAAACTTTCCCAAGTCTCATAGAACTGTCATAAGAGGCGTCAATTTTCATAACACTTCATTATTACTCGGCATCCCTTAGACTCACACGTCCATTGTGGAAGCCCCGTAATACTTGTATTCTTTTATGATCGATGTTCGCAGCCTTACATCGCATCAAATGAACTAGCACTTTAATCATTCTATACTGAGGTGACAAGAGTCACGAGATAGCGATATGCGCTTGTATCGTGTACATAAGTTATACAAGGGAAATGCATTGAGAGGGCTATCATTTGTATGCAGTTGATGATGATACTCCGAGGAGCGAAGGGGACGACGCGGGAGACCTGCACCGCCGACTAGGCAAGGTCCTAGCGGAGATGGTTTGCCATTGCGTTCCTCTTACTGTTATGGGGATGAATGATGATGATAAAGACAACCAATTATACAGGACTGTGCTTAACCTGACACACAATATTTTTAGCGCAACGAAATCTGACTTTCAAAAATCCCTACGAAAGAATGGCCCTGACTAACATTAACCTATACCTTTCACAAATCACTTACCTCACCAAAAATCTTCGTTACTCGAACTACTGCAAAACAGCGAGCGCCACTACTGCCAGCTAAATAAAAGATTCAAACTACGGAAGGCACTAACTACTGATAGGCATAGTCAGGAAATGAAAGATTTTAGTAGAGAACAAACAATGTATTTACCTTAATAGTGTTGAAAAATCATAATATACATAACAGATCATGACATCCAGTCTCAGAAATTTCCAAACTCCGCCATCTCTCTCCCCACATCTACCACTGCTGGCGGCTCACCTCCAATTGCGCAACGCTACGCGCTGTTCACATCCAGCTGCCGCTGCCCAACACTACAATGGCAGACAACAATGCAAACTAGCCACATACTGCACACAGCACAGCCAGTGATTTTCATACAGAGCGCTACGTAACGTTGCCAATAAGAAAACATAAACAGCCTACTTACACAACAACATCCAGTCATCTCGAGGCAGGGAAAATCCCTGACCATGCCGGGAATCGAACCCGGGACCCCGTGCGCGGGAAGCGAGAACTCTACCGTAAGAGCACGAGATGCGGACTGTATTCACGTAATCTATGTGAAAGGGTTTGCGAAATGATTATAGCCTCACAACGGCGTTTAACAGATTTTGAACGCGTAGTGGCGGTTGGAGCTAGACGAAGAGGATATTGTATTTGCAAATAATTGGGAAATTCTATATTCCGAGATCCATAGTGTAAAGAGTGTGCAGGGAATACCAAATTTTAGGCATTGTTTCTCACCACGAACAGTTAAATTACCAGTGGCCTTCACTTAACGATCGAGAGCAGCGGTTTTCGCGTAGAGTTGTCAGTGCTAACACATAAGCATCACTGCTTGAAATAACCGCTGAAATCAATGTGGGATGTGCAACGAGCGTAGCCGTTAGGGCAGTGTAGCGAAATTTGGCGTTAATGGGCTATAGCGGCAGACGACCGGCGCGAGCGGTTGTACTAACAGCACGACGTCCTCTTCCATTTCGATAATGTTTCCCTGAAGTACATCGCCCCTCTGTGTACTCCTTCCACTTTCTGCTTTCCCTTCTTTGCTGATGACTGATTTTCCATCTGAGCTCTTGATAGTGATACACGTGGTTCTCTTTTCTCCAAAGGTCTCTTTAATTTTCCTGTAGTCAGATCTATCTTTCCCATAATGATATATGCTTCTACATCCTTACATTTGACCACTAGCTATCGCTGCTTAGGCATTTTGCACTTCCTGTTGACACCATTTTTTAGACGTTTATATTCCTTTGAGACTGCTTCATTTACTGCATTTTTATATTTTCTCCTTTCATCAATTAAATTCGATATCTCTCCTGTTACCCAAGGATTTCTATTAGCCCTCGTCTTTTTACCTACTTGATCCTCTGATACCTTCACTATTTTATCTCTCAAAGCTACCTACTCGTCTTCTATTGTATTTCTTTCCACTGTTCTTGTCAATCGTTCCCTAATGCTCCCATTGAAACAGTCTACAACCTCTGGTTCGTTCAGTTTATCCAGGTCCCATATTCTTAAATTCCTACCTTTTGCAGTGTCTTTAGTTTTAATCTACAGTTCATAACCAATAAATTGTGGTCAGAGTTCACATCTGCCCCTGAAAATGTCTTACCATTTAAAACCTAGTTTCTAAATCTCTGTGTTACCATTATATAATCAATCTGATGCCTTCCAGTGTTTCCAGCCCTCTTCCACGTATACAACCTTCTTTCGTGATTCTTAAAGTGTTAACTATTATTAAGCTGTGCTCTGTGTAAAATTCTACCACGCGGCTTTTTCTTTCATTCCTTACCCCCTGTCCATATTCATCTACTACTTCTCCTTTTCTTCCTTTTCCTATTACCGAATTCAACTCCCCCATGGCTATTAAATTTTTTTCTCCCTTAACTATCTGAATAATTTCTTTTATCTCATCGCACATTTCCTCAATCTCCTCCTCATCTGCTGAAATGGTTGGGATATAAACGTACTATTGTGGTATGTGTGGGCTTCATGTCTATCTTAGTTACACGAATGCGTGCTCTATGCTGTTCGTAGTAGCTTATCTGCGTTCCTATTTTTTATTGATTACTAAACTTGCTCCTGCATTACCCATATTTGATTTTGTAGTTATAACCCTGTATTTCCCTGACCAGAAGTCTTGTTCCTCCTGCCACCGAACTTCACTAATTCCCACTATATTTAACTTTAATCTATCGATTTCCCTTTTTAAATTTTCTAACCTACCTGTCTGATTAAGGGATCCGACATTCCACGCTCCGATCTGTAGAACGCTAGTTTCGTTTTTCCTGAGAACGACGTCCTCCTAAGTAGTCCTTGCCCAGAGATCCGAACTGGGGACTATTTTACCTACGGAATATTTTACCCAAGTGGACACCATCATAATTTAACCACACAGTAAAGCAGCATGCCCTGAGGAAAAATTACGGCTGTAGTTTCCCTTGCATTCAGCCGTTCGCAGTACCAGCACAGCAAGACCATTTACTTGAAGTTACAAAGCCAAATCAGTCAATCATCCAGACTATCGCCCCTGCAGCTGCTGAAAAGGCTGCTGAATTCTGTAGATGTTTCCCGCATGTCAGGCGATAATTGCCAATACGGAAAGTAACATTTTTGTTCTGCCCACGAAAAATGGGCAGAACTGTGCTCTGACAAGTGTAGGAAAAATGGGGCCTCCCAAATCCAGTGTACCGAAACCCCTACTTCAGACACTTGCGACTGAACCATTTGAACCATTTAATTGAAATGTAATTAATTCGCTTATTACTCTGACTCTAATTTTCGTATAAAAATGTGGCTAGTTGGCATAACAAACGTATCGCAGAGTGTAAAGGGTCGAGATAAACCTTTGACACTTTCTAATCTACCATCTCTGATTGATCATTATCGCTTACAGCTAGAAGCGAAGTTCTGAGCGACCGCCAGGCGTTACTGAGGAGCCGCAATGTGTTTCTTGTGGGCGTATCACTCTTTCTACGTATTCCCTGGCTTCCCTGCCCTTTACTAAAAAGCAGACGTTAGGTAAGAATGCTCCTTTCTTAAAGCTGACACGTGTAATGCTTCGTTTAACAACCTCAGCATATTTTGTGTTGTGTTGAGTCGTGCATCTTCTTGTCACAGGCTTATCTATTGTGCGTCATCACTTTACATGCAAGTGAAACTAGCAAGGTCTACATCTCACATACAAAGATTTCAGGAGACCTTCCCGGGATAGCTCACTCCGGTGAATATCTGGGCGGCGTTGGTGTCTCCTCATAGAGACACATCACAATACTGACGACTTACGGAACTGTTCACTATCTATATCTCATAAAGCTATTGAAGTCCTTGAAACACAAGCACATCAACTAGAAAGTTGTGAAAGGAGCTTTTATACCAACTCATCAAATTAACCCTATCATGCTTACCTTGGGTCTTAAGACGCGGGAGAGTTTTAACTTTTAAATTCTGTATGAAAGACTTAAAATTGATGCCTCCCTCAAAGGTATGGCCCCTTACAATATTCAATAACACATTAAAAGTACTATTAGCAATTTATGTCTTTGGTTTTAAGTGTCACATTTTCTTGTTTATACCACACATTTACATAATGTGGATTCGATTGACCCTGTGGTTGATGCTGTAGTGTCATTAAACTAGACGGTGTTGTAATCAATTACTTTTTGCTGGAATTCCGAGAATACACTATTGTCACAAATACCCATTGTTGTTATTGCAAGAACAATTTTAAACTCAGTTGAACTGTCACATAGCGTACTCCTGTGTTGTACAAGAGAGCGAAATATTGCAGTAGATGGTTACAAGTGTGTGAAGGAATATAGAAATGTTACAGGATTTTGCTACAGAGCAGGGCTATGTTTTATATTCGAGACTCATCTGGAAGAAAGGTAAATGTCCTTTGTAACACCAAACAATATCATGAACGGCAATCCACAGGAGAAGAGGGTACTTAGGTTACTTCTTCATCTTATTCTTTTTCAGATGGAACGTAGGAATCTTCTTTAAAAAAGGGAGAGGGAAAAAAGACAGCATACATTTCTCAAACCCAAATTTTGATTCAGTTGTTACTCAATGGGTAGGTGACGATGACGATTTCCTGTCAGATGTAACTACTGCTTCGGATGAAAACCTTGAAGTTGTTCCTCAGGCTGTGACATACAACACTTTGGATGAAGAAGTAGTGATGATGATGTAGGCAATACTGCCTGTGGACAAATAAGCAGTGAATATGCTAACTTATGTATGGTATCGCTTCACAAAAGCCCCGAACCACCCGCTCCCCATCCAAAATATAACCCCTGCACACTAATTTGTGAAATTTATACCAGGACCAGCTAGGGGCACCATCACTTACAACCCAAAAACTTTTTGTAATTATTTATTCCTTTAGCCGTTAGGGATGAAATTGTGAGATGCGCCAATATAGAGGCAAGAAGAGATTGTGTACCAGGAAAAATGAGCTGGCATGATGTAATTAGAGAAGAAATCTTCGGCTTCTGTGGAATTTTGCTTCACACTGATGTAGATAAAGGCTTCCACGTTCAAATCAGGGAACTTTTTCTATTGGGCTTGATCCAAACGTTTATGATCAGCAGATATTCTAATCGCTTTCTACAGAAAATCGTATACCTGGGTCTGGAGAAGTTCATCACTCTTTGTCAAACACGAAACAGCAGTAGCAATAGCTACAGTATGGGGAATTATCAGAACCAAAGGTGTTCATTGTGTCCTGCTTCAAAGGACAGACAAACAGGCAGTGTGCTCTGTCTGCACAAGACGTGCTTGCCAGAACCATAGCACTGCGGTGTGCAATAATTGTAAAAACTGTGATGCTTTTAAGTTTAATGATTTGATCTTTGTTACATCAATCTGTGAACAGTTTGTGATAAGTAATAGTGGTGGCTTATGTGTCAGGTTTCAAAATGTAATTTATCCAAAAGAAATTACTCAGGATTAAAAAATACACACACACTTTTCACTCAATAAAGCTATTAAAATGATTTCACCTGTCTTATATTGCACCGATAAACTTAAACAAAGTATTCGTGCATAATAATATCAAAAAAATACTTGTTTTCATTTAAAATCTCGTATTAGACCTAACATGGTCCAGTGGACCCAGTGTACGTAAATGTGCGAACGATATACGTCATGCATTGGAGGGTTAACTTCAAAAATGGTTCAAATGGCTCTGAGCGCTGTGGGACTTAACGTCTATGGTCATCAGTCCCCTACAACTTAGAACTACTCAAACCTAACCAACCTAAGGACATCACACAACACCCAGTCACCACGAGGTAGGGAAAATCCCTGACCCCGCCGGGAATCGAACCCGGGAAACCGGGCGTGGGAAGCGAGAACGCTACGGCACGACCACGATCTGCGGACGAAGGGTTAACTGTCACAAATCCTACATACCACCCATAGATCCAAGAAAGCTGCAGCGGAATTACATTAAAACCTCTGATACGATCTTATCAGTACTTTAGTAAGCTATACTTCAGGTTTGTAGAATGTCTTCGGCGCGCAGTGATTTCCGCTTTTGCTGCAATTTAAGACGGTGTGCAAGCGCGTTACGGTTAGACGGG
Organism: Schistocerca americana; assembly: GCF_021461395.2. Lineage (NCBI taxonomy): Eukaryota > Metazoa > Arthropoda > Insecta > Orthoptera > Acrididae > Schistocerca > Schistocerca americana. The sequence goes on along the minus strand of NC_060121.1, from coordinate 503,696,333 downwards.
CTTCAGCACTGCATTGGGAAAGTTTACTGCTGGCATTGTAGCGCGTAGGTTGCCTAGGACCGTGACGAGTATCAGCTTGTAAGATCTGCGGGCTGCGTTGTTTCGAGGCGGCTATGTGATGAATAGCCACTTATGAAGTTGTCGTTTGTCTCATGGCATTTTCACTGCTGGTTTGGAACATTCTCATGCGATAAATTCACACTTTACTTATGCCATAAAGGTACTTTACCGACGTGTACTAGCTGCGAGATCGCTGTCGTAGTCATTATCATCATACAACAGAAGTTGATGGTGAGCTCCCGTCGACTGGGCTACATCTTAACGGGACTTTGTTGTGCCAAAGGTAAGTGACATGCAGCAAGCGTGAATAAGTCTTGACAATGCTCTTGGAAGCTCGGCTGCCTAGTAACTTAAATTTCTGTTCTTACTCGTATAATGGTCGTTGAGCTGGGAGGTGAAAGATTTGTGTTCTCTAGTTATCTAACGTTGCAGGGGGAGTGCCATCGGTAGGTTCTTCTTATCACATCTATCTGTAAATGTTCTACTTTTTGGGCGATATCTTCCGCTGTTGTGGTAAGGGAACAAAGCTATTATTTTTAATTTTATTTTTTTGAGCAATTAGTCTTCCGACTTCGATGTGGCTCGCCACAAACTGTTCTCCAGCGCTAACCTATTCACTATAGGATAGCATTAAAGTATACAGATTCCTCTCGTACCATGGAGAGTCATTCCACGACGTCGTAACACATGTCATATCACACTGTCCTTTCTGTTTGTCAGTGATTTCCATATGTTCTATCCTTCACCGATTGTGTGGAGAACCTCCTCATCCTTTACCTTACAGGTTCATGTAATTTTCAGCACTCTACGTAGCACCACATAACAAACGCTCCGATTCTCTTCCCTTCCGATTTTCTCTCTGTCCATGATTCACAACCATAGAACGCTGTGCTCTCAAAAAATTTTTCCTCAAATTAAGGATTATGTATGATACCAGCAGTTTTCTCTTGCCCAGGAATGCCTATTTTTTCTGTGTTAGTCTGCTTTTTTCGTGTTCTTTCCTTCGTCCGTCATCGGTTATTTTGCTACTAAGGCAGCGGAATTTCTTTAATCGTCTACTTTATGATCACCAGTTATCATGTTAAGTTTCTCGTATTTTCATTTCTGCTACATCTCATCCCCTTTGTCGTTTCCCGGTTTACTCTCGGTCTGTATTCTGTGCTCATTAGAGTGTTCATTCCATTCAACAGATCCTGTAACTCTTCTTCACTATCACTAGGGCGGCAATGTCATCAGCGAATCTTATCATTGATATCCTTTCTTCCGAATTTTAATCCAAATCTTGAACCTTTCTTTTATTCCCGTCACTGTCTCTTGGATCTCACACTGAAGATTAGTGGCGAAAGACTTCATCCCAACTCTACACCTTTCTTATACCATGCGCTTCATTCATTGGCTTTCTACCTTGTTTTTCCCTCCTGGTTCTTGTACATACTGTATATTACCCTTCTTTCCGTATAGTTTACACCAACTTTTTTCAGAATTTTCAACATTTTGCGCCATTTTACATTGTCGAATGCTTTTTATTAGTCAACATGCTATGAGCATCTCTTTGATTATTCTTCGGCAAATTCAGAACTGCTTCCCTGGCACCCTTACCTTTCCTAAAACTACAATGACCGTCGTCTAACAGCTCCTCCATTTTCTTTTCCATTCTCTCGTGTATTATTCTTGTCAGCAGTTGGGATGCATAAGATGTTAAGCTGATTGAGTGATACTTCTCGCACTTAACTGCTCTTGCTATCTTTGGAATTGTGTGGATGATATTTCCAGAAATTCTGATGGTACGTCGCCAGTCTCATAGATCTAAACATCAACTTCAACATTCGTTAGCTTGCCACATCCCACAATCATTTTAGAATTTCCGATGGAATGTCCTAAATTCCTTCTGCATTATTTGATCTGAAATCTTCCAGATCAGGAATACATATGTCTTTCACATCGCCTTCAATTTGTTCTTCGACGAGGGGTGTTCAATAAGTAACGGAATATACAGGGTGATTCAAAAAGAATACCACAACTTTAGAAATTTAAAACTCTGCAACGACAAAAGGCAGAGCTAAGCACTATCTGTCGGCGAATTAAGGGAGCTATAAAGTTTCATTTAGTTGTACATTTGTTCGCCATTTCAGCCAATAAAGTTTTTGGTCCCTTTTTCTTCGAAGATGCTACTGTAACTGGACTACAGTATCTGGAGATGTTAGAGAATTGGCTGTTCCCTCAGCTCGAACAAGAAGCACAATAATTCATATTTCAGCAGGATGGAGCGCCACCATATTGGCACTTATCTGTCCGTAACTACCTGAACGTCAACTACCCGAGGCGATGGATCGGCCGCCAGGCAGCCCGTGACAGAGCACTTCATCACTGGCCTCCAAGAAGCCCTGATCTTACCCCCTGCGATTTTTTCTTATGGGGGTATGTTAAGGATATGGTGTTTCGGCCACCTCTCCCAGCCACCATTGATGATTTGAAACGATAAATAACAGCAGCTATCCAAACTGTTACGCCCGATATGCTACAGAGAGTGTGGAACGAGTTGGAGTATCGGGTTGATACGGCTCGTGTGTCTGGAGGGGGCCATATTGAACATCTCTGAACTTGTTTTTGAGTGAAAAAAAATCTTTTTAAATACTCTTTGTAATGATGTATAACAGAAGGTTATATTATGTTTCTTTCATTAAATACACATTTTTAAAGTTATGGTATTCTTTTTGAATCACCCTGTATTTTTTCTCCACCAATTCTGTTTGAAAACGGGGCATTTGTTATGGGACTTCGAGGAATTTTCCAGCTTCATCATCTATAGTTTCATGATGTTCCGCTAGGTGGTGGCGCTTTACGTAGCTTTCAGAATGGCGTCTGTAATGGGGGTGCATTCCCAGATGAGAGCTGTCAGTGACTTTCTTTTGAAAGTAAACCAGAGCCTCGCAGATAGCTTAGTTTAGTTGTGTCATGTTCCGTAGATCATTTTTACGATTATTTTATCGATATGATGTGTAACAAGTCACATTACAAGATATATACACACATGAATAGTGCTAATATTAATATTACTGAAATTTTTAGTTCTACGCATGCAAGTACATTTAGAGTTACAATTTTTTTTACCAGTTCTGAAACAGAAACTCGTCCATGGAATAGAAGGAGATGTCCAAAAGAAATGATTTTAAGCTAGATTTAAAACTTGATCTGCTACCTGCCAGGCAATTTATTTTGTTGAGCAAATGATCAAAGATTTTTGTTGCTGAATAATGTACTCCTTTTTGAGCAACTGACAGCTTCAATAACGGGTAGGAAAGGTCATTTTTCCCTCTAGTGTTGTACGTATGAACATCACTGTTCTTCGCGAATTGAGATGGATTATTTATAACGAATTTCATTTGCGAATATTTGTGCTCTGATGGTGCAGTTAAAATACCTAACTCCCTGAATAGGTGCCTACATAGCAGGCCTTGGGTAAAGACCACTAATTATTCTCACTGCTCTCTTTTGTGCAATCAATACTTTATGTCAAAGTGGTGAAATACCCCAGAAAACTATTTCGTAAGACATTATTGAGTTGAAATATGCAAAGTAGGTTAGGAGGCTGATCTGTTTATTACCAAGACTAGCGATTATACGATGAGCGAAAGAATCTGAACTTAGTTGTTTGAGAAACTCAGTAATATGGTTCTTCCAGTTCAAGTTGTCATCAACGTGGCACACAAAAATTTGGAGAAATCTACCCTGTTAACTGAGCCCTGTTCATACGCTACATCAACTGTCGGTATGACTCTATTCCGTGTACAGAACCGAACATAGTGATTTTTTTCAAAATTAAGGGAGAGTCCATTTTCTGAGAACCACTTAATAATTCTTTGAAAGACATCCTTAAGAACATATTCAGCAGCTTTTTATGCAATGGTATTTATTATAACAATTGTGTCATTTGCTTGCTGAATGGTAAGTGAGAGGTCATTCACATGAATAAGGAACAGCAGAGGACACAAAATTGAGCCCTGTGGGACTCCCTTTGTGATAACTTCCCATTCACTAGAATTTACCACCCTCCCAACATTATTTGTGTTATTCAGCAGAATTTTCTGCTTTCTGTTCGTTAAGTATGATTCAAATCAGCTGTGTGTATGGTGATCAATTCCATAAAACCTGAGTTTTTCTAAGATTGTGACATGATCCACACAGTGAAATGCCTTGCAAAGATCACAAAATTACCATCTGGCAATAATTTGTTGTACTATTTGATGGGTAAATGTGTAGATAACATTCTCAGTTGAGTAACCCTTTCGGAATCCGAATTGTGAAATTCTGAGTAAATTATTTTCACTTAAATGTGAGACTTCTGTTAAATACATAACTTTATCGAATATTTTAGGAAATGATGTCAGCAATGAGATTGGTGTATCATTATTTAAGTCACTCTTGTCCCCTTTCTTGTGAAGATGTTTCACAAATGCGTATTTCAATCTGTCTGGAAACATTCCCTGTGCCAGCGAAGCATTACATAGGTCACTTCCTAAAGATAGTGTAGCTGCAGATCGTAGGCTGTGTTCATAAAATGTACAGCATAGAGACAGAAGTGATGACACTTTCTGCAGGACCTGACCATTATTTTGCAGGACAATGCTCAAGCACGTACAGTGTAAGCTGTTACTGATTTGTTTGACTGATGGGGCTGCTAAGTGCTGTACTACCTACTGCACTCCCCTGACTTATGCCCTTGTAAGTTCAGCTCGACTTCTAAACTGAAGGAAACACTTCACGGTATTCGCTTCCAAACTGCTACAAATTCGTCGGGCAATACACATTGCCACTCGAACTGTCAATACAACTGGCACTGCTAAGAGTATCCTACGACTTCCACGTCGCTGGCAACGGGCTATATTCGTACACAATGCTGGTGAATACTTTGTAGATCAGTAAAACTTTGAAAAAAGTATCTGTTTTGTACAAGCTGTAAATAAATATTTGCCACTGTTAAAGTTCCAACCCTCGTAGCTTTGATTCGACTGATCGTCCCACTAATATTCCTGAACACTGACCATTCGTCCTGCGATACCCTGTATAGTAACGGCGATTTTAAGAGATCTTCTCAGATCCCAACAAATTTAAAGAAGTAAAAATTAAAAAATTCAGTAGCCGATATCCAGTCATTTCTCGGAGAGCAAATCAGTTAACTGTGGACGAATGTTAACTGATATTGCAATGAAAAGCTAAATCAAGTACACGAACATTAATAAATAGTCTAAGAGACTCGAAATTTATGTGCGAAAATGCTGGGCTGTTGCGAATGTGAAAGTAATGTAACGTTGTAATATCCTTAGAGATGTATGCAACGCACCACTCGTGCAGGGAATTTTTCCAGCCAGCTTAAGTTTTACAACTGTTAAGTCTCTCATACGAAAGGTAACAAGACAGACTTATACAACTAACACCCAATTTCCTTGCTCACATCTTACTCCGAGTTATTCGAAAAAGTTGTATTACCCAGAGTAGTCTCATCTTTACGTTGAAAAAACTTGCTTAACATTCACAGTTTGGATTTCTGAAGGGTTGCTATAGTGCTATTTACACATCCACTCATCAAATAGCGACCTCTTCAAGGAGGTAGAGGTTTTAACTGCGCCGTAGCAATACGCATATTCACCAATGAAATTAGTCATAAATAATCAAGAAGAACAGTGATGAGGCAGTTGAACCTTATTAACCACTATTAAAACTGTCAGTGGCTCAGAAAGGAGTTGACTATGCAGCAACAAAAATTTCTGATAATTTGCCCAACGACACAAAATGTGTGACAAGTAGCAAAGCAAGTTTTAAATCTAATTTAAAATGCATTTCTCCTAGACAACTTCTTCTTCTGCAATGATGAATTTATACTAAAAAAACATGTTCATTGTAGTTAACACTGATATTGTATCCTCCAAACCGACTCGTTCCACATCATTTGGATAAAAGAATCGTTCAAATGATCTATGAAAGATACAACTAACTAACTAAAGAGTGTTCGCTCCTAAAAGTTGACGGTGAAGATTAAAGGCCGGGCGGTCAGATCCTGTGGTTGGACCCACCTTCACGAGTATCGGCTGCATTAATTTCGCTTCGGCTGAAAGCGCTTAACACAGCATCATCTTAGTTGCGCAAGAAGCACTCGGAAAGTCGGCCTACAGGACGCGTCTGGCGAATGTAGCTGTGGAGAGCCGAGCGGTCGGCTGTGGGGGGAGCTCATCAGTGCACACGAGGAGTGTGCCGATTGACTGGTGCGTTGGAGGCGCCGAGCGCCGGGGCCGCTATCTGAGGGCGGCCATCTGCTGAGACAGAGACGCGCGTCGAATGCGTTCGGTGCGGCGGCGGCGGCAGGCCTTTCGGAACCTCTTGAACCCGGCGCATCGGTTCCCATGACGACCGATCAGCGTCACGTCGCATTCACACCTGCGCCGCGCCTAATGGCCGCAAATTGGCACTCGGGGCGCGCCGCGCTGCTGAGGAGACAGCGCACTGGGAATTTCTCGCCGGCCGGGTGCGCAATTGCCGTTCCCCCTTTGGAGGCCGATTTAGGAGTCGGAAGCCTCCGAGTCAGCGTACCGACGATTTCGGCACCATCCACCGCCGCTCCTCTGACGAACGTGATAAGAAGTGCGACGTCTATAGGGGTCTCACCCCATTCACTTCCCGCCATGAAATCTAGAGTACATCGTTTTTATTCATCTACTAGCTGTTCCCGGCTACTCATTGCTGCGGCTCCAAAGAAGAAGGAAACACTCGTCTGTGTTATATATGCATCCTGATCTCCTTCTCATCCTTTCCTCCGTCCATCTCTTCCTTCCCCTCTCTTTGCTCATCTCCTCCTAGTCCCCTTTTCTCTCTGTCATCCTCCCCCTCCCTCTCTCCATCTCCTCCTCCCCCTCTCCCCATATTCTCCCATGACCCTCTCTCCCCTTCCTCCATTTCATGTCCATTTTCTCCTCCCTCTCTCCTCCTGCCCCCTCTCTCTGTCCATCACCTCCTTCATTTCCTCACACCAGTCTGAGCATCTCCTCTTCCTTCCTCTCTATGACCTTGAACTTTATTTACTGTTATTGAAAATCTAGATTCTGTACTACACACATCAAAAAAACTTTGCATCACCCCCGTTCCCAGAACTTCTGAAGACAGACGATGACTGTGGATACTGTATCACAGACACAGTCCCTGTGACTGTTCAGAGATGCCACTAACACCGCCCAAAGACATATACAAGCATGCATGAGCAGCGCCTATTAGATGAAAGGGGTCCGACAGCCGATCAGTTCCATTCATTCGACCAGGAAGGAGGTACACTGTTTGTGTTGTCTGTAGTTCAACTTTGCATAGACTGTCAATACCGCAGTTCGATCGCGTCCGCATTGTTACTTTGTGCCAGCAAAGGCTCTCAACAAGGGAAGTTTCCAGGCGTCTCGTAGTCAACCAGAGCGATGTTGTTCGGACATGGAGGAGATACAGAGAGACAGGAACTGTCGATAACATGCCTCGCTCAGGCCGCCCAAGGGCTACTACTGCAGTGGATGACCGCTACCTACGGATTATGGCTCGGAGGAACGCTTTCAGCAACGCCATCATGTTGAATAATGCTTTTCGTGCAGCCACAGGACGTCGTGTTATGACTCAAACTGTGCGCAGTAGGTTGCATGACATGATGCGCAACTTCACTGCCGACGTCCATGGCGAGATCGATCTTTGCAACCACGACACCATGCAGCGCGGTACAGATGGGCCCAAAAACATGCCGAATGAACCGCTCAGGATTGGCATCACGTTCTCTTCATCGATGAGTGTCGCATTTGCCTTCAACCAGACAATCGTCGGAGACGTGTTTGGAGGCAATCCGGTCAGGCTGAACACCTTAGACACACTGACCAGCGGGTGCAGTAAGGTGGAAGTTCTCTGCTGTTTTGGGGTGGTTTTATGTGGGGCCGACGTACGCTGCTGGTGGTCATGGAAGGTGCCGTAACGGCTGAAAGATACGTGAATGCTATCCTGGAACCGATAGTGCAACCATTCTGGCAGCATATTGGCGATGCATTCGTCTTCATGGACGATAGTTCACGAGCCCATCGTGCACATCTTGTGAATGACTTCCTTCAGGAGAACGACATCGCTCGACTAGAGTAGCTAGCATGTTCTTCAGACATGAACCCTATCGAACAAGCCAGGGATAGACCCACCAACCACTCTAAGGTATCTACCCCGAATCGCCGTTGAGTATTGGGACCATCTGGACCAACAGTGCCTAGATGAACTTGTGGATAGTATGCCAATACAGGCATGAGTCAATGCAAGAGGACGTGCTACTGCGTATTAGAGTACCGGTATGTACAGCAATCTGGACCACTACCTGTGAAGTTCTCTCTGTATGGTGGTAAAACACGCAATGTGTGGTTTTCATGAGCAATAAAAAGGGATGAAATGATGTGTATGTTGATCTCTATTGAAATTTTCTGTACAGGTTCCGGAACTCTCGGATCCGAGCTGATAAGAATCTTTTTTTGATGTGTGTAGAATTCCAAGTACAAACCGGTAAGACATAAATACAACTTTTCTGTTACCTAACAGGGTTTGACTATTATAAATTTTATATACAGGGTTTAATAGGAGTAAGTGCATATATTTATATTGGCGACTGATGATGGTGCAGTAAACAACATTACATCAGTATTTATGTCATTTTCAGACTAATAATTATGGGTGCTAGGAGTAGTGTGTTTTTAGGTTGATTAGTATCTCCACGTACATGTGGAGCTATTAATTAATTAATGGTTTGCTCTTGCCACACATACCTACTTGAAGAAACTAACCAACCAAAAAACATTCTTGCCAATAGCTATAATTATTAGCCTACAAATGAAGGAAATGACAGGTGTGATGTTTCCCAGTACCCCGTCCTAAGTCACCAAAAGAAGTATCTGCACTTAAGCTCGCTACACCCTATGTATATATACGCTACGATTGGTGAACTAGTCTGAGAACTGCCGACATTTGAATAGCTTCAGAATCACCATCTCTCACACGAACTTTAGTAACAGATACTTTAAGGACGATTGCACCATGCTGGTACTTCGTAGCCCTCTGTCTATGACCAGAGGGAGGACGCTACGGAGATATTCAATGATTGTGTTATCGACTGATTTCACGAATGATGTGCTGCGAGACCTGACAAAAGTGAATGGCGATTGTCAAGTACAGTGCCGCATTTGTATTGGAGAACAAATAAAGCTATAAAAACTCTTGTAATTGATTTCTTTTAGAAGAAAAACTGCCACAGTGTCAAGCAGTGTTGATATTTATAGACCTGCACGCGGTTCTCCCTTCACTTGAAACGCATCTCGAGATGATGTTAGGTAACTGACTTCAAGTGAGGTTATATGTTGATTTTTGCGTTTCCTCTTTCATGTGTGCCCACGTGGAGAGATAAGATAATCGTCAGGTCATAAACGCTTTTGGGGTGGTGCAGCTGTTGTCCGCAGCAGGAAATTCCTTTATAAACAGATATTTATACAACTGTTAACGAAAAATGGCCGCTTCTGTAACCCTACCTTATACTAGTTTCTGCTGAGCCTAGACCGTTACTTTAATAGAGAGATATTATTGTCATAACAGTCATCTCGCCCGCCAGCTACAGTACGTAACGCAGTCCGCTTGGTTTCATGGTTTTAAGTAGCACCATACATTATTTATATTTTCGTCGAGTATCTTTTGAAGTCTATAAGATTCTCATTTGAGTAAAATATATCTGAGGTGCCGGGTCATTTTCACTTGCAACCTGGGAAGGTGAAAACAACGGAAATCGAGAAGTGCGCTAGCTTTTGTAGCGCCTGTGGCCTATGTCACTGAGAAACCAGTATTTAAATGATGTAATCAGTTTGGAGTGACAGTAACAAGTTGTACACAATTCGTTTGATTGCACTATTAGTTATGAATATAGGATACCACACGAGGAATGGTCAGTACTCAGGGATATGACAGGAACGATCATTCGAAGCAACATGGTCTGGTAAATATGGGCACTGAAATACATAGCTTAAGAGCTAAGAACACTTAATCATCTTAGATACTGTGAAATAAATTTCTTCTAATGCAAGACCTTCGCTTTCCATATTTTGGGAGGACGTAGTATGGACCAAAACAAGAAAAAATGTTTGGTTATCATGGGCTCTGAAGTACAAACCTTAAGAGCTATGAGAGCTTGTTCATGTTCGCTACTGTGAAACACACCTCTTCAACAAATGATCTTAGATGGTTCTAATGGCTCTGAGCACTATGGGACTTAACATCTATGATCATCAGCTCCCTAGAACTTAGAACTACTTAAACCTAACCTAAGGACATCACACAACACCCAGTCATCACGAGGCAGAGAAAATACCTGAACCCGCCGGGAATCGAACCCGGGCGCGGGAAGCGAGAACGCTACGGCACGACCACGAGCTGCGGACAAGTGATCTTCGATCTTAAGGTATGTATTTGGTGGGTAATGTTTACTAGCTGATTCTTCTTCTTTTGGTCCACACTACGAGGGTTGCCCAGAAAGTAATGCACCGCATTTTTTTTTTTCTCAGCCGAAAACAATGTTACGAATGCGAAACTTTATCTATGTATTATTTGAAGTCTCCTGAGTGAGAGCGTCAAGTTTGTCACTTCCGACAGATAGTGTAACTGCAGGACAGTTTCAAAATGGCGTCTGTAGGTGATATAAGTAGCAAGGAACGTACCGTCATTGAATTTCTCGCTGCAGAGAAAGAAACTGTAGGAAATATTCACCAACGCTTCTGCAAAGTCTATGGAGCATCTGCCGTCGACAGAAGTACAGTTAGTCGCTGGGCACGGAGGGGAGGTTATCAGAAGGCGTTTCAGCGGAGTTCAACGATTTTCAGCGGTCGGGGAGACCAGCCATGGCTGTCACACTCGACATGTTGCAGCGAACCGTCATTCGCGAGGACAGACGCATTACGACTCGGCAGTCGGCGCTGCATCTGTCAATCCGCCAAGGAAGTGTGGACGCAATTATCCGTACTACTGAATAATCAAATGTGTGTGCAAGATGGGGCCCGCGGTGTCCAATGGTGGATCACAAATCGTACAGAAGAAACATTTGTCTTGATTTGTTGAAGCGTTTTGAAGCTGAGGGGGAGGTCTCCTTGTCCCAGATTGTGACTGGTGATGAAACCACAGTTCACCATTTTGAGTCCGAAACAAAACGACAGTCGACGGAGTGGCGCCATTTCCACTCTACGCAGAAGAAAAAATTCAAAGCAACTGTTTCCACCGGTACGGTCTTGATCACAATGTTCTGGGACTGTGAGGGTGTGATTCTCATTGATGTGATGCCAAGAGGCGGTACCATTAAGTCAGTAACATATATCAACACACGGACAAAACTAAAGTCGCGCTTCCGACGACTTCGGTGCCACAGCAACCCAGAAGATGTTTAGCTGCAACACAATAACGCTCGGCCTCTCACAAGTCTGAGGACTGCTGAATACATCGCAAGACGCGGTTGGATAGTGTTATCCCATCCACCTTACAGCCCAGACCTAGCCACCTCGGACTTCCACTTGTTTGGGCCATTAAAGGATGTCATTCGCGGAAGACATTTTGAGGACGATGAGGTGGTGATTCACACAGTGTAGCATTGGGTCTGCCACCAGGACGAGGATTGGTACCGACAGGGCATACACGCCCTTATTTCGCGCTGGAGGAAGACCACAGAACGCTATGGAGATCACGTGAAAAACTAGGGTGTGTACATAAAACGCCCTTTTTTCGTGCGTGTAATTCTCATTATGTTCTACAAAGAACTATTGAAAAAAAATGTGGTGCATTACTTTCCTGGCAATTCTCGTGCCTCGTCTCATCATGTAAACGTGACTCTAACAATTAATTCAATTCAGCCCACACTGCTGCGAATTAACTCCATTAACCCCACTTTCTCAAAATTCTATCGTGCTTCACTCTAAAACGTGTAAATTACTCTTCTTCAAAATGTCTACACCTTATATCTTCCACAGTAGTGCTGAGATCTCGTCAGCTTAGGTGATTTCAACATGACAGCCGCCGGCACACAGCTACAGTTTGACAACAGTAGATTGGTTGCTGCAGTGCCATTTCATGGGCACCGTGGTCATCGGAGAAGACACCAACTGACTTATTCTTGTGGGAACACGTACAGAGACTAGTTTACGATATCGACATGTTTGCTAGGATTGTCACAGACACGGAAGTAGTACACCAGTCTGCTGGGATTCATGAGCGTGTAAGACTGCCGCTGGCGCTTCACTGGACACTCTTGCCGTCGTCATAGTGGTCGGCATTTTGTACAATTTCTGAAAGGGTACAGTGTATTTGTTATCTATTGTACCGTACGCTGGCAAACCAGACTGGACAGATTGTGATAAAAGTGTACGTGTTTTATCTGAGGCATGTTGCATTGTTCGTTGTTTCGTGTTGCACATTTTGGTAAATGCATATTAAAGGCTGTTCTTGTGTTCTAAAGATATTTTCAATGAAAATAAGGTATGGTAGTATCAAACTGAATACATCAGAAGGCGTCTTTTTGAAATAATTACATTTTTTAAAAAAAGTAAATAAATTAGGATATTTTTTTAAAGTAAGTATCGTTCTGAAATAAAACTGAAACAAGTAAGCTCGTTTTAATACTTTTATTTCCGCGTGAATTCGTGTACTTTCATCTACTTTTCTACATAATTCGCAACAGTATTATGGCATTTATAATAGCGTAGAACCAACTTTTGAATATCATCCTCGTAGAAATCTACCGTTGATTAGGTAGCAATTGCATAAAACACACTCGAGGAAACTGTTCACATAAAGTCGAAATCGTAAAGCATCTCTTCTCTCTCACTTTTTCGTCAACTTTCTGCACCAAATCTTCACTAAGGGCTAAAGGTCGCGCACTTCGTTCCTCGTCATGCACGTTAGAACTGCCAATTTCAGTAGCTGTCATATATTAGTGTACCAACCTGTCGCTCATAATGTTTTCTCAACATGCTTCGACGGATCTGGCGATGCATTTCAAGCGCTCTCACGCCTTTGACACTAATAAAACGAATCACAGCTCGCATATTACAGTCAGCGGGACTCTCAGTGGAGGAGGCTTTTCAGATACACACCAACAAACGTAAACACGTCTAATACTGGAGGGAATTATGTAGAAAAGTGCAGGCTTTCACGTAAAAATAAAATTGATAAGAAAATTCTACTTGTTTTATTTTTATTGGAAAACGGTACATACTTAAAAAACAATTCTCGTATAGTTGTAATTATCCTGCAACAAGCCACTGGAGAGCACGTGGGCCACTTGTCACTCAGAAAGTATCCCCGTACAATCTCTAAAATTTTGTCGGTGGAGTTCGAGTTCACCCGGAATATGAAACTTCCACCGGTTTAGTAAGGAATTACTTTTAGAGTGACAGGTAACTGAAAGATGAATTAGACAAAATTTCTAGTTGTGATGAATGGCAGTTAACTTTAAATGTAACAAACTATAAGTCGGTGCAGCTGAGTACGAAAAATAATCCCGTAATGTTCGAATACAGCATTAGTATCGTGCCACTTGACACAGTCAGGTCAACCAATATCTAGGTATAACGTTGGAAAGGGATATGAAATGGAACAAGCATAGAAGGACTGTAGTTGGGAAGGCGAATGGTCACTTCGGTTTATCGGAAGAGTTGTAGGAAAGTGTGGTTCATCTGTAAAGCAGACGGCATAAGAGCAGTGGGGCGTCCCATCCTTGAGTACTGCTTGTGATTCCCACCAGGTCTGACTGAAAGAAGACATCGAAGCAATTCAGAGGCGGGCTGCTACATTGAAACTTCCTGGCAGCTTAAGACTGTGTGTCGGACCGAGGCTCGAACTCAGGACCTTTGCCTTTCGCGGGCAGGTGCTCTACCAACTGAGCTACCCAAGCACGACTCACGACCCGTCCTCACAATTTTACTTCCGCCAGTACCTAGACTCCTACCTTCCAAACTTCACAGAAGTTCTCCTGCGGAAGGTACGAGACGAGGTACTGGCGGAAGTAAAATTGTGAGGACAGGTCCTGAGTCGTGCTTGAGTAGCTCATGGTGGAGCACTTGCCCGGGAAAGGCAAAGGTCCCGAGTTCGAGTCTCGTTCCGGCACACAGTCTTAAGCTGCCAGGAGGTTTCAAAATCAGCACACACTCCGCTGCAGAGTGGAACTTTCATTCTGGGCTGCTAGATTAATTACCAGTAGGTTAGATCAACACGCGAGTGTTACGGAGATGCTGCGGGAACTCAAATGGGAATTTCTGGAGGGAAGACGATGTTCTGCAAACGTTGTGGAACTGTTCATGCAGATGGTTGTTGTGTTGCAAACGTCCCCATCTGTTGACTCAGGAATCGAGACGTGGCTGCTCGATCCGTTGCAGCCATGCGGATAAGATGCCTGTCATCTCGACTGCTAGTGATACGAGGCCGTTGGGATCCAGCACGACGTTCCGTATTACCCTCCTGAACCCACCGATTCCATATTCTGCTAACAGTCATTGGATATCGACCAACGCCAGCAGCAATGTCGCGATACGATAAACCGCAATCGCGATAGGCTACAATCCGACCTTTATCAAAGTCGGAAACGTGATGGTATGCATTTCTCCTCCTTACACGAGGCATCACAACAACGTTTCACCAGCAACGCCGGTCAACTGCTGTTTGTGTATGAAAAATCGGTTGGAAACATTCATCATGTCAGCACGTTGTAGGTGTCGCCACCGGCGCCAACCTTGTTTGAATGCTCTGAAAAGATAATCATTTGCATATCACAGCATGTTCTTCCTGTCGGTTAAATTTCGCGTCTGTAGCACGTCATCTTCGTGGTGTAGCAATTTTTGGCCAGTAGTGTAGTATTTACGAGTGGAACAGGGAAGGAAATGACTATCACTGCGCTAACCGAAAGCATTTGGTTCGCCGACGAGGCCGGAATGACGCCCGAGACGGAAACGTGGACTCTGTGTGGAGGACGGAGCCGAGAGCGTCCGGAATGCGCGCGTGTTTGCTCAGCACACGGCCGCTCCCTGCCCAGCACCACTTCTCTCGCCTGCGCCAGCGTTCGCGGGCCCCTCCAACTCCACACGGCGCTACAGTCCGGCGATACGCCTCGCCAGTCACCTGCCTGCCTGCACAGACTCGTTCTGTCGAGTGTCTCAGTCCTTCACGATGACGCCATGCTAAATACCTTACGAACCAGGCAAGCTTAAGGCTTGAAATTACCAGCGGTAAAATGCTCTTATAGGAGCACAAAAAAGGAGAATATGCTCCTGCTTAAAAGACTCTGACTGTAAAGTGGGAGAACCATTGCCCCATTTTACATTTCCCAGCACTTTAAACAATTTTCCCAAAAATTTTGGCACGCGAATATATCCGAGCTCTTTTTAACATGCAGCTCACCTCTCGCTCCTGCTGGCGCCACTAACTGCAACTCGATCACATCCATTATTCCATCTCTGTAAGTCGCTCATAACCATCCTCTCCCATTTGCCCATTCTCACTCCTCATTCAACCGAGATCATTGCAATTATCTCTTTGTGGCCCTCTAACTGTCACTGTCTTCTGTCTCTCCTGGCTCATACATTCTGACCTACTGCTATTGTCTCCTCCCACTGTCATTGTGTCGCTTTTGTTCTCCCTTATTGCTAGTATCTCCTTCGTTCATTCATTATCACTGCTACTGCCTCTTCCCACCCTCACTGTATCCTCCTCCCTCGTTGTCATTATCATAGACTCTGTCTCTCATTATTACTGGCTCTCATCCACTTCCACTTTCTCCTTCTCTTTATTCATCTCTTATTGGCACTGTCTCCTTCACTCTTTTCCTAGCAATGTTCTAGCACTATCAACTATGTTCCACTGGCACTGTGTCCCTCTCTTTCTCTCACTCTCCCACTGTCTCATTTGCTATTGTCTATCGCAACCACTGTCTACTATTTTCCAATCCTTATTACTTTTCCGTCCCTTTTCGCATTGGTACTGTTTTCTTCACTCTCAGCGCACTCAGCACAAAAAAAACACGAGTATGTTGACATGTCAAAAGTTTCGTGAAATTTTTTAAAGGTACCAAGGAAGGTAAGAAGGCTGGTACCGCAATTTCTTTTTCTTTTTATGGCTCCGATAGGGGTATTTTTCCGTCGGTTCCTTTCTTTTCCCTGCTACAGAAGAGCATGGAGCAGGCCACACACGTGAAAGGAACTTTATTGTTCAGTAATTTCATTTAGTGGAAATAACGTGAAATTAATTTTACACCTCAGATCGGATTTTACGTACACAAAAATTTTGCATGTACTTCAATACTGCAACATGGGGTTTTCACAAACTTTCTGATGTTAACGGGGACTCTTTACAACATATTTCTCCGTGCTACATCACTTTACAAACAAAGTGTTCACCTCACACCTGATTCCACGTGCGTATTTTACCTGTATAAGTAGGGTCACTTTGAACCTCTGTATTTCGGAAATGGATCAAGATATCAACAAAATTTTCAAGACTGTTCTGTACTCAAACATGATATTTTTCGACTTCTCATGAATCGCCTATGGACTAAATGGTTTCCCGTTAGCCCCTGCAGACATACCATAGTCCACATGTAATGCAAAAATAACCAACCGATTTATTCTCTTTCCCTAAAGTGGAGGATGTATGTAATATTCAAACTTTAACCCTGTGCCATAAGATGCTTAAATTAAGATCATTTGCGTATACAACTGGTCCCTAGCCCATTGCTCCCTACCTCTGTCATCGTTTTGAAACATATTAGGTAGCGCATGTTGCCGTATGCGTACCGATACTAACTGATGTACTGCTACTGGTGCAGTGATGAAAAGGGCTTTGTGACATCTTGTAAGCCCCTGGCTACAATAATATTAGCAAATGACATAAAAGTTTGTTTTACGAATGTGGCCTACACCATTTACCTAAAGTTGCTCCTTTCTCCCTGGCACTGTCGCTTGTAGATATGAAACGTTTCATCAGAATATATTGTTCGACAATGAGGGAATGTGTGCTATTATACCGACGAAGGTAACGCAATTCTCGTAAAATCAACTTTATTCTGTTGGCACGCGTGGTGCATTCAGCCCTTGTGAGGCAAACTGAGGAGCTACTTGACTGAGAAGTAGCGGCTCCGGTGTCGTAAACTGACTTACGGCCGGGAGAGCGGTGTGCTGACGAAATGCCCCTCCATATCCGCATCCAGTGACACCTGTGGGCTGACGATGACACGGCGGCCGGCCAGCACCGTTGGGCTTTCATGGCCTGTTCGGGAGGAGTTCTTTTATATCGTTGGATCCCGACAAGCTCTTTCTGCGGCAACCGCCACCGATCGCGCGCCGCTTACGAAAGACCACCGGCACCACACCACGAGAAGCAGTTTACAACTTCCATCTGAGAGCTTGGGAGACACCTCAGTGGCAGGTTAAAAGCTTGACCTACCATTTTAGTCGTTGGCTGTACTAATGCCGTACAACGGCGCTCAGGTTGAAAGGGTGTTGCTTGACTTAAGGAAAGAATTTGAAACCGCCTCACACTGCTGTCTAATGGGAAAACGCGAGCTTGCCCGTTATCGTATGAGATTTACTACTGCATTCAGTACTTCCTTGTAGCTACAGCTCATTGTGTCGCTCTTGCCGAAATAAAATCTACAGACGTAAAGGTAATTTCTGGGGTACGCTAAGGAAATGTGCTAGGACAGTTACTGTTCACAGTGTATATCAATCATCGAGCAGAAATCGTCGGAAGCTCTTTAAGACTGTCCGAGATGATGTGATTGTCTGTATGAAAGTAGCAACGCTATAAAACAACATCTATTTGTCAAACGACCACAGAGGATCGATGAATGGTGCATTCTCTGGCCGTTTACACTGAACCTAAATAAATGTAACATTTTGCTCATGCACAGGAAACGAAATCCACTGCTGTACATCTACACTGCGAATGACAAATTGCTGGAAACATTATTTGCCGTAAAATATCTAGGAGTAGCTATCTAGAGCGACTTAAGTGGAATGACCATTTAAAAGAAATAGTAGGAAAAGAAGACGCCAGATTTAGATTCATAGGAAGAATCTTAAGGAAATATAATTCATCACCGAAAGACGTGGCTTACAATGCGCTTGTCCCACCGATTACTGAGTATTTTTCAACAATCTGCGACTCTTATCAGGTAGGACCAATAGAAGAGATAGAGAAGCTCCATCGGAGAGCGGCGTGTTTCGTCATTGGATCGACAAGTCGGCAAGAGAGAGAGCGTTACGAAGATCCTCAACAAACTCCAGCGGCAGACGCTACAAGGGAGGTGTTGCGCATCGCTGAGAGGTTTTCTGTTGACATTTCAAGGGAATACTATCCGGGAAGCGTCGGACAACATATTATTTTTTTTTCAACATACACCAAACGATTGACCACAACGAGAAAATTCTAGAAATTAGAGCTGATACAGAGGTTTACCGACTATCATTCTTTCCACAGGGAACAGGGAAAGGGAGATCGGTTAGTGGTACCAGAAGTACCCTCCGCCATACACGGTCAGGCAGTATGCGGAGTACTGACGTAGATGTAGAACTCCAGCACAGAGTTTCTCTGGCGGATAGTTTGCACAGGACGCTGCTGTCAGTATAGAGTTCTTACCTCTACTGAGCTCTGGGACAACTTAGTCTTTGTTCTTTGCAGATGTAGTGCTTATTAGCTGAAAATATGTTCTTTGTATATAGTGGACTAACCCACTGGTATATGAAGATACATACATCTTGGTTAATATTGAGGTCTTTTGAATACATTATCGGAGTGACAGGGTGTTTCAAATATTTACTATCAAAAACAGCCTTGATCACAATTCTTTTTAATTACATGTGACAATTTTTAAAAAGTCATTGCTATTACTTACGTTGCATGCCAGTCTTATAAACAAATAAAAATAATGAAAATGGAAGGAATTTAAAATTATAATACTATGAGCCGTGGTGTCAAAAATAAAGGGATGTGAATTAGCAATATGCAGTCTAAAAGCATATAAGCAAACATTCTAAAACAGATAGTCAGTCATAAAATAATGTTTGGTGAAATAAAATTACAAAATAAAGTTAAAATAGTTCCTAAAAGTCTTAATAATTTTAAAAACGAAGGACAGAAGAGTGAACATTCTAAAGCAGATGATCGAAAAGCTCAAAGAAATGTTTGTCTTTGAATTGAAGTTGTTCGTTTAAAACAGACCTGTAGGTCTGAAGATAACCACAGTAGTGGTCGAAACCGGTCACCGTAATAAATAAATTGTGATCATGACTGTTTTAGATAGCTAATATTAAAGTGATGTCATTAACAAATATTTAATCAGGTCAGACGATTTACTGTTCTTCTGATTTGAAAATCATGCAACTCTCATTATTTCACCTACGCTATCTGATCGAAAGAATCTACACTTCTCCTTTATCACGTCTTCAGCGCCGCAGCGAACTCTTTCAATGAGGTGTCTGAATGTTTTGTTGCAGCCCATTTTTCCGCAAGAGCCGAAACAAGATAAGTTTGTGACATCGGAGACGAGGATCTGAAGCGCAGTCGACGTTCTAAATCATCACAAAGGTGTCCCATTGGATTCATGTCGGGACTCCGAGAAGACCAGTCCATTTCAGTAATGTTATTGATCACAAATCATTGCCTCACGGATGATACTCTATGAGAGACTGCCTTGTAATGCTTTACCAACACTCATCGTCTCCGAAATTTTCGCCTACTGTGCACACAACACAGTATCATTACAAAACTAGCGCAATAACGGGACTACACCCTAATCACGAAAAATATCCACATATCGCAATATCACCTCGTCTATACCTCACTGTTGACGACACACATGATAGCAAGTAATGTTGTGCAGGAGTTTCACCAAACCTACTCTCTTTCAGCGAATAGCCACACGGTGTAACGTGATTCATCGCGCTCCACTACAGTAACAGTTGCAGCAAATGACGTCTGTGTGTTAGTGCCCATGGGAAAGGTCACTTGTTGCAATGACCGTACCCTCAAAAATTCAAATGGCTCTGAGCACTATGGGACTTAACATCTGAGGTCATCAGTCCACTAGAACTTACAACTACTTAAATCTAACTAACCTAAGGACATCACACACATCCATGCCCGAGGCAGGATTCGAACCTGCGACCGTAGCGGTCGCGCTGTTCCAGACTGAAGCGCCTAGAACCGCTCGGCCTCACCGGCCAGCCCGTACCCTCATACAGGTGCAATTTTTGACAGTGTAAGATTGTGAAAGCAGTTGTTTGTCTCGTTTACAGAGCTCGTACAAGGCTCTGAATACTGGCAGCACGATTGTCACCAACAGCGTCTAACATATTCTCTTCCGGATAATGATTTACATCGGCCAGTACCTCTCATTCTAACATGGAAAGATCTGATTTCTTATAAGCTACTATGTACAAATGTAACACTACTGTTATATGATTGCCGTCCTTGCGAGAACACATGAGAACAGAGCGATTGTGTCACTCTTCCGTTCATTGCTTTGGATTTTTCTCACGTTCTGCTTCCATTATGAACCGCAGCGTCAGATACGCGTCTGTGATGACCAAAATAATAATTCCTTAACAGATTCCCAACTTTTTTATTCTTCTGTATGGTATTCAGCTCAGTAACATGGAAGCATGATTTATCAAGCTGATTGTGCGACAGTTATCCCATGTATTTGCCCTTGCTCTCTTGGAGATTGTGTAGATATTGCTCTTCCGAAAGTTCGGTGGTATATCTTCAGTAAACGCACTAACTTGAATAGCCACTTGGTCGAAGCTTCGCCCAACGGTTTTTTTAATCATCACGGTTTGATGCAGCCCTGATGTCTTAAGTGATGTCCTATCACCAAACATATAACTTCTTCTTGTCAGTGTTTACCATGTATTCCTTCCCTCATCGATTCTGCGGAGGACCTCCGTGTTCCTTTCCTGATAAGATCATCTAATTGTCAACATTTTTCTGTACCACCACATTTCAGATGCTCTTCTGTTACGGATTTCACACAATCTAAGTTTCAGTACCATACAATGCTGTGCTCCATACGTATTTTCTCAGGAGTTTATTCCTCAAAGTAAGGTCTATGCTCGATACTAACAGACTTCTCTTGGCCAGGAACGCCCGTTCCACCAGTGCTAGCCTGCTTCTTGTGTCCTCCTTGCTCCGTACGTCATGGGTTCTTTTGTGGCCTAGGTAGCAGAATTCCTAAACTACATCTACTTCGTGATCAACAATCCTGAAGTAAATTTTCTCGCTGTTCACATTTTTGCTACTTCTCATTACTTTCGATTTACTCTTAATCCATGTTCTGTTCAGCATATCTTGTAATTCCTCTTCACTGCCACTGAGGATAGCAAAGTTGTCAGATAATCTTATCATTGATACTCTTTCACCCTTAATTTTTCTTTTACTCTCGAACGTTTCTTCCATTTCCATCATTGTTTCTTCGGTGTATAGATTGAATAGTAAGGATGAAAGACTACATTACTGTCTTACATCCTTCTTAATCCGATCACTTTGTTCTTGGTCTTCCACTATTATTGTTCCCTCTTGGTCCGTGTAGATATTGTATATTACCCTTTTTTCCCTACAGCTTCCCTATTTTTTTCAGAATTTCGAACATCTTGAACCATTTTACACTGTCGAACGCTTTTTCCTAGTCGACACGAACTATGAAGATGTCCTGATTTTTCTTTATTCTTGCTTCCATTATCAATTGCAATGTTAGAATTGCCTCTCTGGTGCCTTTACCTTTCCTAAAGCCAAACTGATCGTCATCTCACACATTCTCAATTTTCTGTTCCAATGTTTTGTATATTACTCTTGTCAGTAACTTGTAGGCATGAATTGTTAAGCTGATCGTGCGATAATTCTGGCACTTGTCGGCTGTTGCAATCCTCGAAATTTTGTGGATGAAAATCAGGTGATATATTACCAGATTCAAAGATTCTGCAACCAACACTAACGGTGATGTTGTTACCACTTCCTCCAATGATTTTAGAAATTTCGATGGAACGGTATCTATCCATTCTGCCTTATTCGATGTTAACTCTTCCAAAGCTTTTTTAAATTACTATTCTAATACTGTATCCTTTATCTCTTCTATATCGACTCTTGTTTCTTCTTCTATAATGTCATCAGACAAGTCGTCCTCCTCATAGGGGCCTTCAATATACTCTTACTCATTCAACCTATCCACTCTGTCCTCTGCGCTTAACAGTGAAATTCCCATTGCTCCATCTTTGCATTTAATTTCAGCTGAGGTTGTTCTGAATTTCCTATTTGCTGTATCTGTCTTTCCGACAGTCACTTCATTTTCGATTTCTTCACATTTTTCATGTAGCCATTTAGCCTTACCTTCCCTGCACTTTTTGTTTATTTCATTCGTAAGTGTCCTATATTTCTGTATTCCTGAATTTCCCTGAACATTTTTATACTTTCTCCTTTCATGGATCAGCTGTAGTACTTCTTGTGTTACTCATGGTTCCTTCGAACTTACCTTCTTTGTACCGATGGTTTTCTTTTCAACTTCCGTGATTGCCATTTTTGGAGATTTCAATTCCTCTTCAACCGCAATGCCTACTGAGTTATTCCTTATTGCAATATCTATAGCCTAATCTTCATCACTACTACTTTGCTATCTCTTTCTCCTCTCTCATTTCTAGTACCAAGCCCGTATTCCCTAGTAACTCTTTCATCTACTCCATCAACTATAACTGCACTCCAGTCCCTCAGGACTCTCGGATTTTCATTTTCCTTTACGTACTGAGTATCCCTTTCAATATCCTCATATACTTTGTCTCTTCATCTTCAGCTTGCTTCGTCAGCATATATACCTGAACTATGGTGTTGGTTTGCTGTCGATTCTGATGAGAACAACCCTATCACTGAAGTGTTGACAGTAACTCACTCTCTGCCCTAACTAGCTATTCATAACGAATCCTACTCCCGTTATACCATTTTCCTTGTCTTTTATCCGTTTTATTTCACTGGCATCTAAACTGAGCCTTGTCATTTCCCTTTTAAGATTTTATAGCTTCCCTACCACTCTCAAACTTCTGACATTCCACGCTCCTTATGTCTCTTAAATTGGCACCCATTTTTTCTGCTATCATATGGAAGTCGTCTACATACACATCACACCTACTCGTTCTAAACTAGTTATAAGTACATTTATGTAAAGCTGTCTTAAAAAAATTCTTTCGTGCTCTGAACTCAAAAGGGGAAACTGGTGTTTCTAGAAAAGCGGCTGAATCGACCAAACGCAATGCAAACTCCTCAACCCCTCTACTCCCCTTTCTACCCACCCCCACCCCCTCCCAGATATCCGTTTCATAATGATTGATCCCTTCGCTTCGTGCTTCTGTTCCGGCTATATCGAAAGGCGAAGACTGATGTGCTGTACCTTCTGTCTTTTATTTGACAACTGAAAATTTCATTTCAGTTGAAAAGGAGGTGACGTATAT
Organism: Schistocerca americana; assembly: GCF_021461395.2. Lineage (NCBI taxonomy): Eukaryota > Metazoa > Arthropoda > Insecta > Orthoptera > Acrididae > Schistocerca > Schistocerca americana. Next base: position 503,672,721 of record NC_060121.1, on the reverse strand, counting down.
GGTAATATTTCAGGGAAAGCGTGCTTTTTTGAGGATTTTTTTAGCGTTTCTCAACTTTGAAGAGCCGCAAAAGCCAGACCGTGATTGCGTTAACAACTTCATTTGAACAGCAGTTTAAAGACGCAACCATTCACTAGTTACAGGCGGATTTTCGTCGATTTTCGATTAGTCGTTTTGTCGTAATGATGGCGGATTTAGATTGACACAATCCGTGTAATGGTGATGTAATGTGAACAAAACGGAAAGTGTAAGTTTAAGCTGTGTTGTTGCCTTTCATAGCTGTTACGCTTTTATGCACGTAAATCTCCACAAAGCGCTTATATCACATGTTTGATTGCTCCTCGTGCTTGTTGATGCTATTTTGCCGGAGTTACAAATGGAAGTTCCATTCCATTTTTCACTATTGCAGTGTTACATCAGGGGATCCCGTCAGGTAAAAAAACAATCTAGCTACTATTCGTTGTTATCTACTCGTATGAAATAGTCCTCGTGACATAATTTGTGAACTCGAGTGAAACCATGCATAATTTACGGAGTTATGAAAAATTCGTGGTGATCGGCTCACAAGCTTATTCTGAAGCCAGAGAAGAACAGTTCCGTATCAGAGCCAGTAAAGAGATCTTATGAGTGTCTCAGTAATAGTGAAAGTCCAATGAAGCGAATTTCAAGAGACTATAGGAAACTATCATTGTCACAAAGACTTCTGGCATGCGACAGAAATTTACACTGGAAGAGACATAAGAAGGAAAATCTACGACTTACAAGTTGAAAAACAACTCCCAGCAGTAGCAGTCATATAGGAAAAATGAAGTGGAAGACATTGTTGATGTGAGTGGAACCACCGTTTACCGCACTATCCGGAAACTAGGCATCAGATACAAAAAGTTCAACATAATACCTATTCTGAGGGAAAATAGCCGAGTAGTAGGGGAAAGAGTTCTTGTGGGAAATGAGACACTTGCGAAACACTAGCTGGATTTTTTATTACAATGATAAGAGTTAGTGTGGTGCAAATCATTCCAAGAAGCTTGGAAGGCAGGAGCAAAAAATGCTTTGTGCATAAGACAATGTATACGATTATCACAGAACAAGTGTTCAAGAGTGGAATAACTGGAAACGAGGAAATCAAACACCGTTCGGTTGTGGAAAAGTATTATAATGTGCGGCTTTGGGAGCGAAGATTGGTTCATGCAAAATGCTGGATTTTATTTTACTGGGTAAAGAGGAGGTGCAGATTATCACTCTGCGATTAATACCAGACACTAATAAGAATAGTTGAGGAACTCTCTCGAAAAATTACCAAACACATCTCCGACTGTTATAGATAAGGCTCCTTATCACACTTTGTTAAGTCTAGTATGGCGGCATTCAGGTATGAATTGGAGTAAAGGTTGTAATACTGAATTGGTGGAAAGCAATAATGTGTAGCTCCCATCTAATTCCACACTATACGAGGAATTTACCAATGCAGGTCAACTGGAAATTGTAAGACTGCGCTTCAGATGAAAAGAATACTTTTTTGGAAGCTATATTGGGCTCAGCGTATAAGGAAATTAAATTTCTGTGGTTGCCAGCGAAACGCTGCTAATTCAACCTCATCGAACTTATTTCGCCCTTTGTCAAGAATAGGGTAACAACGGAGAACAAAAAATTAAAGTTAAGTGATGTTACACAGTTTTACGCCCCGCTCTGGAAGGTTGGGTTGTTTGGGGGAAAGAGACCAAACTGCGAGGTCATCGGTCTCATTGGATTAGGGAAGGACGGGGAAGGAAGTCGGCCTTGCCCTTTCAAAGGGACCATCCCGGCATTTGCCTGGAGCGATTTAGGGAAATCACGGAAAACCTAAATGAGGATGGCCAGACGTGGGATTGAACCGTCGTCCTCCCGAATGCGAGTCCAGTGTGCTAACCACTGCGCCACCTCGCTCGGTACTCTGGATGGTGTTTCCCAAAGTTTACAGGAGGAATTCAGTGAGTCATGAGTAGAAATTTGGAAACAGGCATGTACAAAGCGCCCACAGTCTTGACACAGCAATATCACGTGTACTGATCCAAGCAGGCGACAGCAACAGTAGCAGCGGGACTTAAGCGAGCAGAAAATGCGGTTGAGGTGGATTTTATTCCATTAATCATTCTTTCCTGCAAAATTTATTCGAGCTAATCGGTCTTTCCTTTTCTGGTGAAATGTATAATACATTTCGTTGTTCATTTATTGAGCTGCAATTTTCCATTTTACTGCCCTGTGCTCGCAGCAACAACTGAACGCAGCCATGCCGTGTAATGTGAGCACGAAGGTGCCATTCTTCGCTGGTGAATAGGCGCTTCCCACGACAACAGTGCCTGCGTGCTGGTATGATAGGTACGTTTCACCACAGTCCCGCAGAGACTGCACCTACTAACGCATTGTTTTGCGAACTCTTAACAGACAAACAGGTGCAGTATTGATTAGTAATGGCACACGATGAAACCAACAAAAGTTTAAGCTTTAGATTCGTGCTTTCTTTCTCGTAATAGCTAGTACGATAAGCACAGTCACATCGTCTTGCATTGACTAATCGGAAAATAACAAAAATGTCCTGCAACTACGAGAAGCAAATTTTTCTTCCAACTAAGGTCTGGCTTGTATGACTCCTGAAAACTGACACGCACCATAAAACGCTCGAAATGAATGCATTTTCTTAAATACAATGGTGTCCAAAATTAAAGTATCAAACTGAAATTTTATAAGGTTGCGCTTACTTTGCTCAGAACAGTATTAAGAAGTGACAGTAAAGTAGAGACATAGAACGTAAACAGCTGCAACATGCATAACGGTAGACAAAAATGGTTTTTGTTTCTTCCAATTTAACGGATTTGCACACATATTCCGCCAATTAGTTAATGTGACAGGTGTGGGGTGTAGCCACCTTTGGCGGCATTATAGGCCTGTCAACGACAGGGCTTGCTGCGAATAATATCATCAACCTCATACTGAGGCAATAACGCCGACTCTTCCTGCAGACCTGCTCCAAGTCTTGGAGAGTGGTTTCTGGATATTGAAGTGATGCAACCCATCTCCCTGTGCACTCCGTGCAATATCTTCTGTTTCCAAGAAAACATCAAGATCGAGCATTATCGTCCATCAAGAGGAAGTCTGGGCCCGCAGCTCCTCTCTACAACCGCACTTGAGGTCTCAAGGTCTCTTCACGATACCTGGCAGCAGTTAAACCTTGCCTACTCATTCGTACAGTTTCACGAAGAGGCGCTCGAGTGGTCAAAATAACTCCTGCTCACACCATTAGAGATTCTCCTCAATATCGGTCCCTTACCAATCACTCTCCAGACCACATCGGGACTCTTCTGCGAAAAGAACATTGGCCCAATTTTTGACCATCCAGGTGGCATGTTGACGACTCCACTCAAGACGTTCCCATCTGCGAAGCAGGTCTCCGACGACAGAGGGCCCTCTACCAAAGCACTCTGTACACCGTTTGCCTCGACACAGCACGTCCAGTGGATTCTGCGAGTTTAGGAGCCTATTTCCGTGCAGTACTAAGGTGGTACCACCGTGACCTTACAGCCAAGGGACGGTCCTCTCTTACCGATGTCATACATGGTCGACCCTGTCCTAGTCCTCGGGACACAAGTTCGGTCTCTATAAACTGTCGCCACATCCGAGACACAGAACGATTCTCAATAGGCCACTGGGCGATATCAGTTTGCGACTGTCCTGCTTCCATCCTTTCTATGGCGCTCCACCGCAGAGTGTCTGTTACTTTTCTTCTCTGTGCCATGCTGCACCGTCTGCGACCGTGTACACAGCGATTGTGGATATGGAACTACCCGGAAAACACTACCCCGTTTGACAGATGCTCTGATGTCATCACCGGAGTGGTTGTTCCTTATCGGGAATAGCACTTTCCATGCAGAAAATGATCTTACGGACATCTGTTGATAGTTTGTATGATTAAATCATGAATTACACACAGTATGGGAAAATAGCGGTTTGTTCTTTAATTTTGAACACCAGCTTATTACCAAGTATGTCCCTAGTTCAATCCCCATGCCCATGCACTTTCTACACCAGAGACAGACATTATCCTTGTTTCAGTCCCTTAGTTATTCCGAAGGTCTTTCTAGAAATTTCTTTCTCTACTTCATTCACACACTCTACCGATTCGTAGAGGTTAATGGTGTCTTACATACGTTTTTGGCGACTCTCCTGACTTGTCTAGGTTGGGAATGGCAGTATATTTTTTGAGCTTAGATACATAAGTTCCGCTCTGCTAAAATTTCCACTCTATGGGTTAAACTTCGTTATTAAATAACTTGCCTAGATATTCATACAGAACACTTGGGCCATACGCCGTTGACTCTATTTGTACATTTGCAGGTTCTGGTGATTTCTCCATTACTATACGTGTAGCAACCTTTGTATCTCTTTCGTTGTTATTTTCTCTACTTTACCATCCTGAATCTCCCGATCTCGCACTTTATTTTCTCATACTATGTCCATTCTTTTATTAGCAGTCCTTTAAAACGGTTCTCCCACTTCATCAGACTGAGAATTTGCAGGTTTGCTCCTTATTTTACCGCTTTCCCCAGCCTGCACCCAAATAAAAGTAGAATTTTCCACGATACCCACAGGGTACTGCATATCATTACTAAATGTATAACAGATCACTATTGTGAGTGGACCATCTAGTGTCCCCTAGGATGGCTTTCTGTCCATAGTCTGTCTCCTGCCAGAAACAGCAATAAAATGCTGGGAATCGCATACTTTCCGATTCAGTGTTAATGGAAAGCATGGCAAAATATCGTGCAAAATGTATCGGCGCATACTGTATACCTCACATCATTCTTTACTAGAAATACAAGCAATTGCTTCGATCAAAACATAGCATCATAGGTACGTGGGAACAGATTAACCAAGAGTCTGGACATCTTCCTCCCAAGTCGAGCCTGCCCTGCACCGCCAGCGGACATCACTTACGATTGGAAAAGCAGCAATTCCAGCGACCTGTTTTCGGGACTAGTGCAGCAGGGGATACAACCCGTCGGCTTTGAACAATGACGTCACAAGTCGCCAGAGAGCATGTATTACAAAGATGAAAGAGCTGAGGAGAATGTTGAGAAACAAAGGAATGCGAGAGAGATAAACATTGATCTTGTCAAAAGCATAAGTGTTTTTTGACTTTAAAAAAAAAAAAATCTCACGAGATAGAATAAACTGATCCTACTTTATTAAGCAATATCTTGTCAAAAGCCGAGAAGCGATTGTTCTTAATGTTCTAGCTCCCTTCAGTACGTAATAAGTGTTTTTTGACTTAAAAAAAAAAACTCACGCGATAGAATAAACTGATCCTACTTTATTAAGCTGCTCCCTTCAGTACCTAATAAGTGTTTTTTGACTTAAAAAAAAAATCTCACGAGATAGAATAAACTGATCCTACTTTATTAAGCAATATCTTGTCAAAAGCCGAGAAGCGATTCTTCGTAGTGTTGTAGCTGCCTTCAGTAGCTGATAAGTGTTTTTTGGCTTTTTAAAAAAAAAATCTCACGAGATAGAATAAACTTATCCTACTTTATTAAGCAATAGTGTTTTTTTGGCTTTAAAAAAAAATCTCACGAGATAGAATAAACTGATCCTACTTTATTAAGCAATATCTTGTCAAAAGCCGAGAAGCGATTCTTCGTAGTGTTGTAGCTGCCTTCAGTAGCTGATAAGTGTTTTTTGGCTTTAAAAAAAAATTTCACGAGATACAATAAACTGATCCTACTTTATTAAGCAATAGTGTTTTTTTGGCTTTAAAAAAAAAAATCTCACGAGATAGAATAAACTGATCCTACTTTATTAAGCAATCAGTAAAAAAACGAAATTGAAACATAACAGCAAAAGCTTATTAGAACACAGAACTGCTTTATTATCTATGCCTCGAATTGAAGACATTACGATCTATGACTAAGGAATGACGTCATTGTTCAAAGCCGACGGGTTGTATCCCCTGCTGCACTAGACCCCTGTTTTCTGCTCTGACACCAACCTGAGCCTGCTGGCTACAACAGACGTATGCTAATCTTCACTCAGAATAAGACCAGTGTCGGCTTCACATTTGTGACAGCCTTGGCGCTGTTCATGTGGAACAAAGTAATTCTGGTACTGGGTCCCTTCACCTTCATCATTAACAACGCAAACACAACATTATGTTGAGAACGTTTCTCTTGAGACACTGTGTTTACGTATAGTTAAGGAAAGACATCAAATAGAGGGTAGAAATCATACGATTCAAGTCACTTAGATGAACCTATCCCTCATCATCTAACAATAAGCAACAAATTCAACTACACTTTATTTAGAAACATGTGTTTGTATTGTGAAGTATCGTGTGATAGGCAATTCCGATAAATTAGAAGTATCTGGAGGATCGCTCCTTGAACGCGGTTACCTACCTTTAGCCGATTCTGCGCTAGCAGTTGTCTATCCGAGAGCACATCTCACGGGCCGTCTAAGAGCTTCTGAGTTCCACTAATCGGTCCGGGATAAAGTGTTCGCTCGCCTTTTCACCAACAATGAGTGAATCACCTCAGTAACATCACCGTGGCTGTAACTAACTCTCCGTTGTGCCCTTTTTCCTTATGATAATAGCACCGTGGCATCATGGGAACGACTCTGCAGAGTTATTAAGATACGAAGAAGGATCTAAACTTCGAGGGGTTCGGTTATGCTTGCACGGGTAACGTAACTGGTTGCGAGTAGCTTGCGAATGGCTGTATTCAGGATGAGGCTTTAAGCTTCAGATAGTCAGTAATATATGTTACACTTGAATGATATGAGCTACGTTTTGCTCAGTTCTTAGTTGAGAATTTCATTTGTCCACTTTTACAGCTAGAACAGGCAGAAGTAGATCAACAATAACTTAATAGCTCCAGCTGTAAACTGTTCGTGCACCAGACCTATAACCATGATTAATGCTGTATATACAAAAAGTATGTCACGCCACATAACAAATTCTTTTTCCCCAGCATCCTTGCGATAGGTCAGTGTCTGGATTTAGCCTTTCAAAGATAAAAATCTTTCACTACAAGCAAAATTAACATGATCTCTCCTATCGTGGCCATCAGCCGCCACATACGTGTAATAACGCTCTTGTCATAGATAGGAAACGTTGGAAACTTGTGTAGATAGAAATTAACTTAGAAATTATGCGCAGAATAGTTTAGTCACGTGACGTTCCTTAGCTTGTTGATATCTCATGAATCTAACGTGATAAACACCTCAATGAACAATATTTGCGTTGTTAATGATTTCAATGAATATGACTCATCTGGCAAGATAAAATATCATTACAGCCTTTCAGACGTAAGTAACGCTATGGTGCCAATTACGACACATGAAAAATAGGAATCCATTACATTTCATCTACATTACCATACGGAACAATGAAACGTATCCATGGCATATGCTGTTGTAACCCAACCATTTCTATGTTAAGGATGCCTACGTTTATGATAGCTGTGGTCCTATAGGCAGATTAGTTCTTGTCAGAATGACGACAGAAGAGAGCGTGTGATGGATACGTATTGATCAAGTTTTGTTTATACCTTAATATTAAGTAGTTTCGATATACGTCAGTAACCTCTCGTGTTGGCAGTTAATGAGGGCGCTGGCAGTTTGTTGTGAAATTGTTTAAAACTTTAGAGGCATAAATGTGATATCGCAGGAAGTAGGTCCATCACCTTTATCCCACTTGCTTATGATCCTGTGCGAGATGGAAGATCCTGTGCGAGATGAAAGAAGCACGGAATTCATTCACCGTTACTCATGAAAATTGTAAAATGGTAATTTCTTCAACCCCTGTCAACAGGATCATTACAGATGCAAAAGAGCTATACATAGCAGTACATGTACGTGACGAGCAAGGTTGTGAAGCATGGAAAAGACCCGCCGTGGTTCAACAGCCGAGTTAGAAAGTTGCTACGAAAGCAATGACAAGCTAGTAACATATTTAAACCAAATAAAAGCTATGTTAAAAACAAAAGCTAAAAGAAGCTTAAATGAGCATGAAGAGAGCAATGAGAGATGTTTTCAATGAATATGTAAATAAATTTTTTCTTATCGATCGAATAAAAAATCCTAACACACTTCGAGCTCAGTGAACAAAGGAAGATGACGGAACGAAGACGGAAATGCTGAATCCGTTTTTAGGAATGTTTCACCGCTGAAGATATCACTGAATCTCTGCGCAAACACAGAAATGACAGAAACTGAGATAAATGGTTGCAACATCCGTACATATTTACAAAAATTTGTGTTCCATACCTCCACCTCAAATACTGGACCGATTTCAACCAAAACGAAGTGCAGCCCACCATGTGCGAATACCCATATGTCATTCATCCAGTATTTGAGAATAAGAGCACTTAGTAACTTATAACAAATTTTACACTTAATTTCAGACCTGTAAGTAACACTTTCTCACTGACAACACGAAAATGATAGGATAAAAGTTTACCGATTTCGCTTACTACATTTTTGGTCTTCATGTAGTAAAAGTGACGCATCACTTGTAATTTATTACTCCTTTACTACTAACACTATTCTAAACACACTTTGCAGTTAGTATTCACATATACCACTGAAAGTACCTGCTAAACGATAACACTGTACGATAAGTTCAAATGGTTCAAATGACTCTAAGCACTATGGGACTTAACATTTCAGGTCATCAGTCCCCTAGACTTATAACTTCTTAAACCTAACTAACCTAAGGACATAACACACATCCATTCCCGAGGCTGGATTCGAACCTGTGACCGTAGCAGCAGCGCGGTCCCGGATTGAAGCGTGTAGAAACGCTCGGCCACAACGGCTGGCTCTACGATAAGTATGACAGGAGATATGACGGTATGAACACTGAGATGCGTGAAAAATTGCTGCATCGTATATGAAATTTAAATTCATTACTTATTTGCCACTAACTCTATACAGTTCACAGTGAGTATCCACACATGACGCTCAATGTGACTACAAAATTCTATCATCATACGACATACAGTTCAAGAGAATGTCCTTAATACACACTGAGCTGCGTGAAAACAAACCTCCAGGGCTAAATTCTCTAAAGGTAGAGGTGAAATGTATGTACAAATAAGTTTGAAATATGCTGGGTATTTGTGACATGTGCGTATGCGGACAACGCTGCGGGTAAAAACTGCTCCTATACCATTGGATCGATTTCAACCCAACCTGGTACATATTGCTTACTGTAGGGACAGAAATAACTGTGGGGGTAAGCACCAGCAACATCCAATTGGAGTGAAGGATGATAATGTGGAGAGAGAAGGGGGAGAGGAAGAGATGGCCAGAAAGACGGGAATGGGGATATGGACACAGACGTTGCGGCAAGAGGAGATGGACAAAGTGAGGGGAAGGGGGAAATGGATGGAGAAGCAGAGGAGCGGGACAAATAAAGGGGGAGAAGAACAGAAAGAGAAAGGTGAGGGTGAGATAGAGCAGCCTTACAGGTGGGGGGGGGGGGGGGTGATGATGATGTTTTGCTTGTGGGGCGCACAAAAAAGGTTAGCAGCGCCCGTACAAATTCTCAATCTTTGCACCAATCTCGCCACTTTCACGAATGATGATGAAATGATGAGCATAACACAAACACCCAGTTCCCGGGGGCAGAAAATACCCAATCGGGGGGAGGGGGTGGGGGGGGGGAGGACGAGCTTATGTACAGAAACGGAGGAGCAGATAGACAAGAGAGGAGGGAGTAGCAGATAGTGCGGGGGATAGAAGTAGATGGACACAGTACGTGTTAGAGAAAGTGCGTACAGAAGAGAGGGCGAAAGAGAAGGAGAGAAAGAGGGCGGAAGAAATGAACAGAGAAAGGCAGAAGCACTAATAGAATTGAAATACACTGAAGCGCCAAAGAAACTGACTTAGGCATGCGTATTCAAGTATAGAGTTATGTAACAACCAGAATACGGCGCTGCAGTCGGCAACGCCTATATAAGACAGCAAGTGTCTGGTGCAGTTGGTAGATCGGTTACTGCTGCTGCAGTAGCAGGTTATCAAGGTTTAAGTGAGTTTGAACGTGGTGTTATAGTCGTCGCACGAGCGATGGGACACACCATCTCCAAGGTAGCGATGAAGTGGAGATTTGGCGTACGACCATTTCACGAGTGTTCCGTGAATATCAGATATCTGGTAAAACATCAGATCTCTGACATCGCTGAGTGTGGAAAAAGATCCTGCAAGAACGGGACCAAATAATACTGAAGAGAATCGTTCACCGTGAAAGAAGTGCAACCCTTCCGCAAAGTGCTGCAGATTTCAATGCTAAGCCATCAACAAGTGTCAGCATGCGAACCATTCAAAGAAACATAAATGACATGGGCTTTCGGAGCCGAAGGGCCACCGTGTGCCCTTGATGACAACACGACACAAAGGTTTACACCTCGCTTGTACCTCCAACACCGACGTGGGACTGTTGATTACCGTATACATGTTGCCTGGTCGTACGAGTCTCGTTTCAAATTTTATAGAGTGGATGGACGTGTACAGGTATGGAGAGAAGCTCATGAATCCATGGACCCTGCATGTCAGCAGGGGACTGTTCAAGCTCGTGGAGGCTCTGCAATGGTTTGATGTGGGTGCAATTGGAGTTACATGGGACCCCTGATACGTCTAGATACGACTCTGACAGGTGAGACCTAAGTAAGTGTCCTGTCTGATCACTTTCATCCTTTCATGTCCATTGTACATTCCGACGGACTTCAGCAATTCCAGCAGGACAGTGCGGCACCTCACACGTCTATAATTGCTGCAGAGTTGCTCCAGGAACAGAGTTTAAACACTTCCGCTGGCCACCAAACTCCCGAGACATGAAATTTATTGAGCGTATATGGGATGCCTTGCAACGTGCTGTTCAGAAGCTGTCTCCACCCCCTCGTACTTTTACGGATTTATGGTGTCAGTTCCCTCCAGCACTACTTCAGACATTAGTCGAGTCCATGCAACGTCGTGTTGCTGCACTTCTGCTCTCACGCGGGGACCCTACACGATATTAGGCAGGTATACCAGTTTCTTTGGCTCTTCGGTGTAAATACATACACTAGCAGCGCATTCTACTCAGACAGTATAAAATAAATTAAATAGCCCAAAAGAGTGACGGCATCATTGCCTGATGAAATATCTTAAAATTCTGTTTCCTTGAACGAAAACGCCTTTGCCCATCCCCTCTTTCTCCCTCTCCTCTCTTTGTAGCAAGTGTTTGCTGTCAGTCGTTAGCGCAAAGAAGAGTTCCAAGCGATTGGAAAACGGGTCACCTTATACCAGTTCTCAAGACTGGTCGACAGATGTTTATAATTATAAGTACAGGCTGGTGACGCCAATCTGCTGTGAGACTGTGGGACATGTTTCATGCTAGCGTATTATGACTTCTATGGAGAACGAAAATCTTGTTCTTTAGCAGAAACGTGGATACTATAAACCACGACGCTGGGAAACTGAACTACCTCTAATTTGTTTGTTTGCGTGGCCATCTTCCGCAGCAGCTGTTATAGTCACTTAATTTTCGTATTTTAGTCTTAAGTTTACTGTAACTAACTCAAGCGTATTGTCCTTCTATTTTTCAGATTCCTTTTGGTTTTGAAACTTCCTGGCGTATTAAAACTGTGTGCCGGACCGAGAGTCGAACTCGAACGACTTTTTGTTTTATTTATAAAGCATGTAAGTAGCGTGTTTGTATGTTGGCAGCGCTATAGCCTGTGTTAATATCGCTGACAGCGCTCTGCGCCCTCGGCAAGAGAGTCTGTGGTTGCATCGATTAACAGTAAGCGACAGAGAAGTGTATGGACATGTTTTTTCTTACTGGAGACTTTGTGTTGGTAGGACATGCATTGTAAAGTGAGAAGCAAGGAAATCTAAAATGAGGATGGATGTTAGTAATGTTTAGGTTGTGGAATTATTAACTACGTAATTTTAGAAACTAGATATGACATGAATAAGGTAAAATTTTCTAAATACATTTTTTGCTCTTCAACAAAATCTTTCTTTTGCTAACCATATGCCTCCTAGTAGTTACTGTCTATAGTAGTTTGACTCTTTTTATGTAGCTGGCTGTGGTTGCTGCTTGCTGTAATTGCTGTAGATCATGTTATGAAAGTTTTCTGAGAGGAAAGTGACTTATAAAAAAAGAGGGGTTTGTGACTCAAATGAGTTTAGGCAATTAACAGAGGTGGAGCTAGTTTCATATTCCTTTAATTTCATATTTTTTGGACTTTTATTATTGTTAGGATTTCTTGCAATTCAGGCCATTCTTTTGTGTTAATTATTGGAAGTCATGTTGTCACTATATAGGAGTCAGATTGCGTTGGGCTTGTGTATTTTCGGCAATAAATGAATAGACTAAGCTTGAGCTGTCTTTGTCAGGAAAAATTCTGTAGATCAGTGTTTAAATGATAAAAATAAGTAAAGACATAGCTTCAAGCACCTTCCTTCGTCACTCTTGAAAGACGGATACACACGTCTTGGTATGTATAGATAGAACCATATATTCTTATAAAATTGGCGTAAGATTTACTCACTATTTTTTCCCCTTGTTCAAATGTTCTGCAAACCATTGCTTTTTCTTTCGTTGTTAGTGGAGACTTAGTTCGGAAGAAAATTGGTTACACCTTCTCTTTTAGCAGTTTCTCGAGTTTTTAGAACCGACGTTTTCTTACAGTGCATTAATGATTTTCCCACTTCGTCTCACTTTAGTAAAACTTCAGAATTCAAACACTGCTGTATTTCACGTGTTCAGCACTCAGCATAGTGTTTATCCTATGAATATATTGTTTTGTTCGATAAAGTAAGAAAAAACTAAAAAAAGGTCAGCATGTAGCCGTATTTAGAATTTAATATGTGACTTGAATGTAAAATGACTCATTCTACGTCATTATGATTTACCGTGCAAATGATCCATGGAACATGAAGCTAAATGATGCAAGATATCCTGAATTCTCAGATGAGTATGTATAAGATATAGGGAGAGAAAATTCATAGATAAGGGGAGCGATCAAAAATTTTACGTTGGAGGGCACTGCTCAACCCCGCTAAGCCGTAGCGCGACTCCGATGCGGGTATATAAGCACCTACATATAGGCAATGGATTAGTGTGGGATTCATGTCATTTCCGGCTTGCGTGCAGCGAATGTGGATACATGAACCATGGACACGTTTTACCAAATGTGTCCAAACAGGACAAACGTGTTGTTAACCTTTTCTTGACCAATGAAGGACAATCACTGGTAGACATCCATTGCAGAATAAAGAATATATATCGCCCTGCATATCTATCGAAAATCACCGTTGTGGAATGGTGAGCCAAGTTCCGTACCGGACGTGATTGAACACAAGATTCCATTTGCTCTGGGAGAGTAGCCTCACCCATTATGGACAAGTGGAAGAAACTCGAGCACCCACCATGTAGTCCCCATGCAACTATAACGACTTAGGTCCCTTAAAAAGCCTTGAGAGGTGAAAGGTCTGTGCCGGACGACGACGTTCAGCAGGGAGTTACCGAATTCCTCACGCAGCAGGACTCAGCGGTTTGGTGCGTCGGTGGTATGATTGCCGCAATGCTCACTGCGATTTTGCCTGATTGGCAAACTGATTCTGTACAGTACCGCCTTCGAACGGAAAGTTCTTGCTCGGCTCATACGTAGTATCGACAAGAACCAGAAATAAGAACGGAAGAGTAAGAAAGAGCAGCTCCATGGTGTCTTTCTGCCCATTTTTATGCAACTGCAGGGGATCTCGTATTATACATCATGACAAATGGTATCTCTAATAAACAGGATGTACTTTCACCATGTAAGTGTGTAAGGGGAGAGGGGAGCGCAAACCAAGATTCAGTGGAATTTTATGCATGCACACAATTATACATATAGTCATTCTATCGATATTTAATTTAATTACTATAGATCACACAGCAAAAGTTCAGAAAAAGACACTACAAGTGAACTCGGTCAGGGCAGAAGAGTATGTGCCTAATTTTTTCAAACTTCATTAAAACATGCACCAAAGAGGGGTAGCAAATGGTCCACTTGACTCTGAATGGCAATTTTGGTTTAATCCTGCGTTCCGAAACGACACCACGTTACTGAACTGGGGGGCGCAAGAATAGTTACTATCACGTGTCGGGAAAAGTTTGGAAGTCTCCATCCCAACAGAATAAATGTCAATAAAATTTCAACCTTCTGCGATACAATAGTTTACCCTGAGTATTTGGTGGCATACTTCATTGTACTTTAATCAAAGTAGTTGTGGGGTCACAAGAAATACTATCACACGACGGGAAAAATTATGCAATTCCCCATTTCATCAATAGGCATTAAAATCGGAACTTTTCATAGACGCTGTAGTTAGACACTGTAGTTTAACCCGAATATTTTATGTAACACACTTCATTATAAGCAAATCAAGGAGTTATGGGGGCACAAGAAACATTTACTAATTATCACCTTGATGCACACACACGTGGCCCAGTTGGGGCAGAAAAAGAAATGCAAAAATTCTGACACACAGATTATTTCTGTCGTATCTTTCACTCACGCACTACCGTATAATTACTTACTCGTACCTTGTATCAATTGATCTGGCCACCCTTCCTATTAATGACCGTTGACACAGTTTCGCACCAAACTGAATACGCGCACATTTCATGATTCGGAGCTCTAATTCTCCACACAAATTTGTTATTTCGAAATTGAGCTACACGAAACTGTAGTGAAGCTACTGTACATTTTTGGAACGAAACTACACTTTACTAATGTGGTGGTTGCTCTAACCGACCACATGGCGCGAAAACCAAGTACACAAAGAAAAAATACCAGAAATAAAAAAAGTCCCCCAAAAAATCACTGTGAAGGAAGCACCATATTAAGATACATTAAATGAATTACGTTACGATCAGAGCAATAATACGACCGTGAGCTTAAGGCCCATGGTCCGTGCCTGACCAAGGCACAAACGCAAAGTTCTTACTGAAATTTAATCAAATTACGAAAACAGACGCCCTTATGGGGGTTTCGCGATAATCTCACATTTGATTTCAACATCTGGGCCTTAGTAACCAACAGAATTGCAACATTCTAATATCTTTGATGATATTAACATAAAATCGAGAGCTAAGTCTTCAACGTCTGTACAACGCCACTATCCAGAAACCAGTGTCCTGCGACCACATCGCCTAACTGCTGCACGTTCAACAGCTGTGACGGAGGGGGTGGTTCGCCAACCTGACAGAGCCAATACTCGTGCCTTCGCGATCTCTCTGACTTGACTTGCCCCTTTTGTCTTTGCCAGACTTGTTCGCGCTGGGGGTTGGTACTACTCTACCACAGAACCGCTCTACTCATTCGAAGCTACAATCTCTGACTAAAGCTTCTTGCTACATATTTTCTCACTCATACAGCCCAGGTCGCACAAGGGAAAGGATGCAGGGAAATAAATAAAGAAACGCTGTTTGGTCCATTCTCTCCTGTTTGTTACCAACTGATTTATTTCTGCAGGTAAAAACCCTCTCTCTATTAATTCCCTTGTACCGGAAATTTAATGAGAAAAATATGGAACGGTAGAACAAGTTCCGCTTCAAATCAACTGACGATGTCGGGTGTAAGTGCTAGATGAAGAGTTTGGCACAGGACAGGAATATGCAGCGTACTGTATCGAACCAGTAAGAAGACTGATGACAAAAAAAATTCTACTTTTGTATTTGATCATTATGGCCTCGATTTTTCACGAAGTCTGGAGTTATGGCCTCATTCACCATTCGGTGTTCTCCTCTACCAACCTGCTCGTGGTAGTGGCGGTGGTTAGACCAGATTGGTGGCTTCAAAGTCAGAGACTGAGACAGAGTGGAGTGGGGGAGTGCAGAGGTGGTGCTCCGTACCAGTCGGCCGCAAGCCGCCATTCCTGCACACCCTGCTAAACGCGCTCATTGTTCGCCGCGGCGTTGCGCCCCGCTCTCTTAAAAATGACCCTAACCACAACTTAGTTTTGTTAAAGTGTTTCTCGCGGTGCGCACGTCGCGGGTTTAAATTGCGGCCCATCGCATCGGGAACGTGACAAATTGCGCGGCCCGGCGGCTGCGGCCAAATGAGAGGCACGGAGCGGCCCCGGCCACCACCTGTCATTTCCAGGCCCGCGCATGCGCACCAGGGCCGCGCATGCGCACCACGGCCGTGCCGTTCGATTCTCGACGCCTCCTACCGGCTCCATCGACTTACACCATGTGACACTGACGATGGGACAACATCACTCTACGTGTATTCTGACAATTTTCTTATATTCATTCAGTAATTGTGTTCTTGACAATAACTGGTAAAATGAACTGAAGATCTGATCAGAGCGGCAGCAGCAACAGAGAAGGCAAGGTATTAATGTAGTCTGATTAAAATTATTTGATACTTGGAACTTCACACATTGGATCCTCAGATCAGGACGCTCAACGTCACGCCTGAACCGTTCACCGTTGCGAAACTGCCACAATTAGTTCACATCCAATTCCTTGTGCGACTTTCTCCCAAATTCTGGGTCTGGCCCTTTAATTTCGAATTTCATCAAACTTGATAACCACACGAAACACAAACCCGTACACGTCCATCCGCATGGTACAATTTGAAACGAGACTCGTCCTACCAGGCAAAACGTTTTCAATCATCAACAGTCCAATATCGGTGTTACAGGGCCAAGGTGAGGCGTAAAGCTTTGTGTCGTGCAGTCATCAACGTTTCATGAGTGGGCCTTCGGCTCTGAAAGCCCTTATTGATTATGTTTCGCTGAATGGTTCGCACGCTGACACTTATTGATGGCTCAGCATTGAAGTATGCAGCAACTTGCGTAAGGGTTGCACTTCTGTCACGTGCAACGGTCCTCTTCCGTCGCCTTTGGTCCTTTTCTTGCAGATCTTTTCCGGCCGCAGCGATGTCGGAGATTTGATATTTTGCCGGATTCCTGACATTCGCGGTACACTCGTGAAATAGTCGTACGGGAAAATCCCCACTTCATCGCTACCTCGGAGATGCTGTCCCAACGCCTGTGCGCCGACTGTAACCCCACATTCAAACTTACTTAAATCTTGATAACATTTCTCTGTAGCAATAATAACCGATCTAACAACTGCACCAGACACTTGGTGCCTTATATAGGCGTTGCCGACCGCAGCGCCGTATTCTGTCTGTTTAAATATTTCTGTATTTGAATACGCATACCCATACCAGTTTCTTTGGCGCTTCAGTGTGGTTTCATCAAACAGCAGATATCTTTCCCTAATTCGCGTAACGTAATATTGAGAAAATCAGTAAATATATTGTAGTGCACTGTTTCTAAAGTAGCCTATGCTCTTCCCCAAGATTCAAGCTATATACGTACCAAATTTAACCGAAATCGGTTGAACCGGTTAGTCGTTAAAACGTAACAGAGATCTACTTTCGCATTTATGGTACTAGTATGGATAACACTTTATAGCACGATATATTTTTCGTGATCCGATTTTCAAGAAATAAATCCGTATGGTGCCCCAAACTATGCTCAAGTAACCTCTCAACTCTATGAAAATTCATCTAGTAGTTTTGGAGATTCTACATCTACATCTACATCCATACTCCGCAAGCCACCTGACGGTGTCTGGCGGAGGGTACCCTGAGTATCTCTATCGGTTCTCCCTTCTATTCCAGTCTCGTATGTTCGTGGAAAGAAGGATTGTCGGCATGCTTCTGTGTGGGCTCTAATCTCTCTGGTTTTATCCTCATGGTCTCTTCGCGAGATATACGTAGGAGGGAGCAATATACTGCTTGACTCTTCGGTGAAGGTATGTTCTCCAAACTTCAACAAAAGCCCGTACCGAGCTACTGAGCGTCTCTCCTGCAGAGTCTTCCACTGGAGTTTATCTAGCATTTGCGTAACACTTTCGCGATTACTAAATGATCCTGTAACGAAGCGCGCAGGCTCTCCGTTGAATCTTCTCGATCTCTTCTATCAACCCTATCTGGTACGGATCCCACACTGCTGAGCAGTATTCAAGCAGTGGGAGAACAAGCGTACTGTAACCTACTTCCTTTGTTTTCGGATTGCATTTCCTTCGGATTCATCCAATGAATCTCAGTCTGGCATCTGCTTTACCGACGATCAACTTTATATGATCATTCCATTTTAAATCACTCCTAATGCGTACTCCTATTTACTTATGGAATTAACTGCTTCCAGTTGCTGACCTGATATTTTGTAGCTACATGATAAGGGAACTATCTTTCTATGTATTCGCAGCACATTGCACTTGTATACATTGACATTCAATTGCCATTCCCTGCACCATGCGTCAATTCGCTGCAGATCCTCCTGCATTTGAGTACAATTTTCCATTGTTACAACCTCTCGATGCACCACAGCATCATCCGCAAAAAGCCTCAGTGAACTTCCGATGTCATCCATAAGGTCATTTATGTATATTGTGAATAGCAACGGTCCTATGACACTCCCATGTGGCACACCTGAAATCACTCTTACTTCGGAAGACTTCTCTCCATTGAGAATGACATGCTGCGTTTTGTCATTTAGGAACTCTTCAATACAATCACACAATTAGTCTGATAGTCCATATGCTCTTACTTTTTTCATTAAACGAATGTGGCGAACTGTGTCGAACGCCTTGCGGAAGTCAAGAAACACGGCATCTACCTATGAACCCGTGTCTATGGCCCTCTGAGTCTCGTGGACGAATAGCGCGAGCTGGGTTTCACACGACTGTCTTTTTCGAAACCCATGCTGATTCCTACAGAGTAGATTTCTAGTCTCCAGAAAAGTCATTATACTCGAACATAATACGTGTTCCAAAATTCTACAACTGATCGACGTTAGAGATATAGGTCTATAGTTCTGCACATCTGTTCGATGTCCCTTCTTGAAAATGGGAATGACATGTGCCCTTTTTCAATCCTTTGGAACGCTACGCTCGTCCAGAGACCTACGGTGCACCGCTGCAAGAAGAGGGGCAAGTTCCTTCGCGTACTCTGTGTAAAATCGAACTGGTATCCCATCAGGTCGAGCGGTTTTTCCTCTTTTGAGCGATTTTAATTGTTTCTCTATCCCTCTGTCGTCAATTTCGATATCTACCATTTTGTCATCTGTGCGACAATCTAGAGAAGGAACTACAGTGCAGTCTTCCTCTATGAAACAGCTTTGGAAAAAGACATTTAGTATTTCGGCGTTTAGTCTGTCATCCTCTGTTTCAGTACCATTTTGGTCACAGAGTGTCTGGACATTTTGGTTTGGTCCACCTACCGCTTTGACATAAGACCAAAATTTCTTAGGATTTACTGCCAAGTCAGTACATTGAACTTTACTTTCGAATTCATCGAACGCCTCTCGCATAGCCCTCCTCACACTACATTTCGCTTCGCGTAATTTTTGCTTGTCTGCAAGGCTATAGCTATATTTATGTTTGCTGTGAAGCTGCCTTTGCTTCCACAGCAGTTTCCTAACTCGGTTGTTGTACCACAGTGCCTCTTTTCCATCTCTTACGGTGTTGCTTAGCACATACTCATCTAACGCATATTGTACGATGGTTTTGAACTTTGTCCACTGATCCTCAACACTATCTGTACTTGAGACAAAACTTTTGTGTTGAGCCGTCAGGTACTCTGTAATCTGCTTTTTGTCACATTTTCTAAACAGAAAAATCTTCCTACCTTTTTTAATATTTCTATTTACTGCTGAAATCATCGATGCAGTAACCGCTTTATGATCGCTTATTTCCTGTTCTGCGTTAACTGTTTCAAATAGTTCGGATCTGTTTGTCACCAGAAGGTCTAATATGTTATCGCCACGAGTCGGTTCTCTGTTTAACTGCTCAATGTAGTTTTCAGATAAAGCACTTAAAAAATTTCACTGGATTCTTTGGACCTGCCACCCGTTATGAACGTTTGAGTCTCCCAGTCTATATCCGGCAAATTACAATCTCCACCCAGAACTATAACGTGATGGGGAAATCTACTCGAAATATTTTCCAAATTATCCTTCAGGTGCTCAGCCACAACAGCTGATGAGCCAGGGGGCCTATAGAGACATCCAATTACCATGTCTGAGCCTGCTTTAACCGTGACTTTCACCCAAATTATTTCACATTTCGGATCACCGTCAATTTCCTTCGATACTATTGCACTTCTTATCGCTATAAACACGCCTCCCCCTTCACTGTCCTGCCTGTCTCTGCGGTATACATTCCAATCTGAGTTTAGGATTTCATTACTGTTTACGTCTGGTTTCAGCCAACTTTCTGTCCATAGTCTGGACAGGGCGTTGTGACCGTTTATTAATGAGAGCAATTCTGGGACCTTTGTGTAGACGCTCCTGCAGTTTACTATTAGCACATTAATATTGTTATTCCCTGTTGCATTTTGTCGACTCCTACCTTGCCGCATCTCAGGAGGCGTCTTGTCGGGCCTAGGGAGGGAATTCTCTAACCTAAGAAACCCACATGTGCACTCCACACGTACTCCGCTACCCTTGTAGCCGCTTCCGGCGTGTAGTGCACGCCTGACCTATTCAGGGGGACCCTATATTTCTCCACCCGATAGCGGAGGTCGAGAAATTTGCACCCCAGATCTCTGCAGAATCGTCTGAACCTCTGGTTTAAGCCTTTCACTCGGCTCCAAACCAGAGGACCGCGATCGGTTCTGGGAACTATACTACAAATAGTTAGCTCTGATTCCACCCCGCGAGCGAGGCTTTCCGCCTTCACCAATTCCGCCAACCGCCTGTACGAACTGAGGATGACCTCTGAACCCAGACGGCAGGAGTCACTGGTGCCGACATGAGCAACAATTTGCAGTCGGGTGCACCCAGTGCTCTCTATCGCCGCCGGCAGGGCCGCCTCCACATCTCGGATGAGACCCCCCGGCAAGCACACAGAGTGAACACTGGCCTTCTTCCCCGACCTTTCCGCTATTTCCCTAAGGGGCTCCATCACCCGCCTAACGTTGGAGCTCCCAATAACTAATAAACCCCTCCCCCCGTGTGCCTGCTCGCACCTTGCTGAAGGAGCGGCCACATGTCCACTCACAGGCAGAGCGGGCGATGCCACACGGACAGCCTCCACATTGACCCTCCGCCTCGTGCGCCGCGGACGCCGCTGAACCCGCCACTCCCCTTGGGGAAAGGGTGGCCCAACCGCGCCCGGTACCCGCGAAGATGTCTCGACAGCAGGGACAGTGGGTGAAGCATGTAAACCCTGGGGTGTACCATGCGACGCACCAGACTCCCCACTGCCGCTACACTCCGAGGCAGCAGCCTGAAGACGGCTGACCGCTGCCATCAACACGTTCAGCTGTTCGCCAACAGTGGCCAACTCCTCCTGCGTCCGTACACAGCAGTCACACATCCTATCCATTCTAAGAAATCGATTTACTGTAGAAAGTTAATCAACTTTTAACTAGACTGCTAATTCACTAAAGGCGGCTGATTGTTGACTAAACTGTTGTTGCTAGCCACTTCTTGTAGAAAACAATGGAAATAGCACTACCTGTCTCTGGACTGTATTGAAAACAACCACTTGCACTACTGGCACTATGGCTGACTAAAGGGACTCTCTTTGACTGTATTCAAAACAAACACGAAATCTATGGAACGCTATTACTAGCGCTCGACAATTAAAGCTTCCTAAAAGCAAAAACACGTGGATGAAGAAGTGACAAGTAAGAAAAATACAGTTAATACTTAAATTAAGGTAGCTTGCTGCACAGCAGACGTGAAGCAGACGGCAGTTACGACGACACTGACTGAGATTTGCGTGTTCAAACAGAGAACAGGCATATGCGGCGGTTTTAGATAAAGCTTTAACTCACGATACATTTTTCTACCGGAATCCTATTTTGATGAAATAAAGACAGTACGGTGCCGCAAGCTACGCTCAGGTTACCTGTAAAAATCTCATGAAAATGCGTCTAGTAGTTTTGAAAATAGGCGTCTTAAATATTCAAAGTTCAGATGACAGCACTTTCACCTCTAGTCCCTTAATTACTAACGAGCTGATCTGCATCTCCTTGTTCCCAACCATAAAGAATTTTCGCATGTGACTGAACGAAGAGGAGCTTGGTGGCACAGCATGTGAAGTAGTTACTACAACGTGGATTCTGTTGGACTATGGAAGCACCCACGATGTTTTCTGGAGGCGCAATTCGCCTATTATGGAAGATCATGAGCATCGACAACCTTATGTCCTTGTAGGTGAATTACTTGCAGATGGTCTGCGCTTGAGCTTACCGGCTGGGTACCCATATCTCAAGATCAGAATGTGAGGAACGCATTTTAGAAGAGGAATTGCATTCCATCGGTCTCCACCAAGAAGTCTTTCACGCATCTGCGCAGCCATCTTTCTAGGAATTGGATTTACTGTTAACAGAGGTCTTGAGCCATGTGGTGCCTGGAAAGCATGTAATGCAGCTAAAGGCACTCATACCCCAAATTAACTTTTCTTGTTTGCAAGGGAAGAAATTTTCAGTTTTATTAATACATTGGCTTTACCCTGTCACATATTGTTGTGGCTCAGTCTGTTTAAATGGAAAAGAAAGAAAAGGGAAAGCACACGTTTCTAATATGTTTGGGAATTGAATATACGTCGTTATCTCCTTCTCTCCGCTGACTCTGTCCATCTCCTCAGGCTCTTTCGTTATTAATCCCCTCATTCTTCCTCTCCTCTCTCTCTCTCTCTCTGTTCACCTTCTCCTCCGCCAACTGCTCCTGCCCCCCCGCACTCTACTCCTCTCTCAGTCCATCGTTTCCTGCCCCTTTCCTGTCCAACTTCTCTCCCTTTCTCTCCATCTCCTCCAGTCCGCTCTCTCTGTCGATCTCCTTTGCGTTTTCTTTGTCAATTTCCTCCCACCCCTCTGTTAGTCTGCTTTTCCCTCATCTCTCTGACTTTGAGCCTTATTTAACGTTATTGCAAATTCAGATTCTGTAGTAGTATTCTATTCAAAACCATAAGCCATTAATAAAACACCCCTGTTTGCTAACAACGTTTCACTCTTCCGTATTTTACGTATACAAATTAAAAAGTATATAGTCTACATGTATCTTAAACATTTACTACATGTAAAAATTTGAAGCAAGCTGGAAAGGAATATTTTGGTAACAATGTCTTCCCTCTGTATACTACACACACACACACACACACACACACACACACACACTCACACGTGTGTGTGTGTGTGTGTGCGTGTGTGTGTGTGTGTGATATGGGCAGAGTGGCTGATCCATGTGTTTACTGGAGACAGGGTTGCAACTCCCTTGATGTCAGGAAGTTGCCAGGTTCTTTTAGCGAGCGGAAAAAACATATGTATTTCAGAGGCACGACTGTCTGGGAAGCATAACAGCCTTCTTTCAGGAACTGGAAATGGTCGGCCTGGAAAGATTAGATCTCTGCATAAATGAGGGACTGTGGTTCCCAGGTGAACCATAGTATGCGGTATACTTGGTCGTAGATGATTCCTTTTGAATAGAGTTGGGTCTCACAGTGTATTCATTTAAACAAAGTAGGATTGCGTTGGAAAAGGGAGAATCTGTATGGCTTCCACCTCAATGTATGCTCTGCCAATCAAACACCATCCCTTTTCTGATTTGTGTCGGTTTTTTTTTTAACGTTTATCAGTTCACTGTAGTCGTAATAAGTATTAATAAAACTTGAAAACTTAAAATACGCCACTGTTCTCATTCATACTCCATTAACTATTCACTGTTATTTTATTGTGGTGGTACATAGGTACACCAGAAATTTAAGGTTCGATGTTACTAAATTGATTATTAATTTCAGTTCTGAAATTGACTTCAGACATAGGCAACAGAAGTGCTTTGAATAAATTGACTTGTTTCATATGTAAAAATGAAGGGTGTAGCTCACGATTTGAAGGTTACTGAGAAGGTAATACTTTTCTTTATGTGAAGATAATAACATTTGGCATCATTGAGACATATATCTGTGATTATAGCAAGCAACGGCTTGCATAGGTACCTAAATCCACACCTGTATTGGAATGAAACGTTGCGTCAAAATTTCAAAGCAATCGGTCAAGAACTTTCGGAGAAACATGATTTTGAACAATCGAACATTAACGTTTTTATTTACACAGATGTATTTCGGATTTGGTGCTTTCATGATTGCTGTGCTGCACGTCAAATATCTTAAGTGTGATCTTGTACAGTAAGCCTTCCGACAGCCTATTTAATCAATAGGTTGTCATATCCCACGTTTGGGTTTTGGACACTAGTGTCTTACGTGTGTGTGGTTTTGGAGTACACGGGCACTCAACGTCGAGGTTATCAGCCCCCTGTAGTGTCTTACTGTATGTCTTCCATACTGCTGGTTGGTTCGCCAGGGGCCGAAGTCTACGACTGCTGAGCAACCTACCGCCTCCCGGCAGATGCACGCCTCAGCCGGTAAGGATCACAGAGGTCGCAGACACGGCGCCGGCACATCCGTGTGAGGCGCCCGGGACCCCGCGGCGTTGTCGGCGCGCCATGTCGACGCCGGAAGCGCCAACTGTCGACCGAGGCGCGGCTCCACGTACTGCATAATGGACGCCTGTTGATTTCTTTTCATGACTGAGACAATAGCGCCGAGAAGCTCCGTTAGGATTCAATTATCACCCCTACTGATTATCTTAAGTGCCCGTCCGGCTTCGAGCGGACATGTGTACTCCAAATCGCAGTCAATTTACGTCAACCGCCTCGACGCCGACTTGCGGAGACCTGGTGCAAAAATTCCGTCGCGTGACAAGGAGGCTGTTAAAGGCACCTATCGCCTACAAAAAGAACACGAGCGGCACTAATAACAAGCGAAGCAGTTGATTCAGGTGGAGACACAAATTATATAACGAACGGCTGTAGAACAACAGAGTATAACCTCTTTCCAAGACCTACACTATATAACATCCACGATATATATATATATATATATTATTACGAGTGGAATATGAACGTGTGGAAAATTACGTAACTCAATAATATTCATTCAATCATGTAATTATTTCTTCAAAAGATGATAATTATGTAAAACAGAGACAATATTTATTTCACATTCTTTGTTAACCTATGTCATTCTTTTCTTGTGTTTTGTACCCTTTTGTCGTCTTCTTCTGATGTACGTCGCTGACGAAAGACGCGAATGGATTTGAGGTATGTTGAATGAAAAACATTTAATGTAAAATTATTGTACTTTTGTGTTCATTTGCTGGTAACAAATATAGAACCAATTGCGTTAAAACTATTTATGATTAATTATTGAAACACCACTTTCTCTTTTAATTATAATTTCGTATTAATTGTTTTATCATAACTGCAAGAAGCGCAGCCATTGTTAGTTGCGATTATACAGCAACTTAGTCTGTACTTCTAGTTGAAAATAGCATGGGTTTGTGTTAAACTAGTTTGCAAAACAATTTAATAATTTTTTTTGTTGGTGGCATCAATTTAAATGATTAATTATTTATTGAGCAAAGGAAAATCTTAATTAAAAAAGAAATCCTCTACCTTTTCTTGGCAGCCATCTTAACTTTTATCACAGCGGCAAATTTAAATTACTTGAACCTGCAAACAATATTCCAATGTGTAAGAAATAAATGTGCACCGGTGGTGGTGAAATCTATTTATAAAAGAAAAAATTAATCGAATCAGACTGCACTTTCTAAGAGAGTGCTGATGGTATTTATTGTTGAACAACATTTCATTGCTGATGTATGGGGCCAAAATTAAACTACGCACGAATCACGGAGAAAAATATTTCTGGTAGCATACGTCAGTGTTGTGTGCGGGTGGTATTCAGTGGTTCCTTTTCATGATCAATTTGCTAAGAATAATTAAATCCATCGAAGACAAAAAATATAAAAGCTCTGATGTACGATCTGTAATTTTAGTGATATGAACACAACTTACAGTCAACGTTATTACACTACGTCAGGTGGAATTCTTGTGCAATTTGAACAAAATAATTATCCGGGAGAAGTTGTAGTATGAATAATGCATTATACATGTGTATAATATTGTCAGTATCATTTACAAAATCAAATCAATGCAACTTTAAAGTATCGTATCATCCATATTCATTGCATTTGTCCATGTTGATGATAAGCAAAAACCGCCACAACTACACTTCCTCTGTCTCCCCCCCCCCCCCCCCCCCCCCCGTCCGGTCTCTCTGTCTCTCTCTCTCTCTCTCTCTCTCTCTCTCTCTCTCTTTCTCTCTATCTCTATATCATGTATCCAGTCTGCATCTTATCCAATGCGTTTCTTACAGAGCAGATCCTTATATTATCTTCAGTGTGCATCTATAGCATAGGCAGATGGGCGCAGCGGTTCGTGACTTTCAAACTGTGAAGTTGCTGCGGTGGAATTGTGAACACGACGCTGTCAAGATAAACTTTTAAAACCATGTCAAAGGCCGCTGTATGGTCCAAATAAGTAAGGTGATACCATTTTTGGCAAAACACTTTTCGACTTTTCTAACGTAATCACTTCTGTCTTCCTTTAGCAGCCCTGACTAGAATAGCATCATCCTCTACAATTTTCTTTTAATACTCATAAATATTGGGTGTTCTTGTGATCAAGATATTTTGTTTACTGCTCTCTGTGTAATATCACTCGCTTTGACCATTATATGGCTAGCCTTGTCATTTTCAATTGAAGCTTTATCTAAAGCCAATTTTATAACAGTGGCGAGAGAGGTAGCCACCTTATTATCTAATTGTTGCGTTTATTGATAGTTTATGGCTTTGCTTAACAGCATCAACTGTGATTGGCTGAACGCAATGTTTGTCAGATTACTAACACGTTCAGAAAATGTGAAACTAAGCTGACGCTAGTCAAAATGAGTGTAGAATGCCTACTCTACTTTTGTCTACGTTTCCTAAGTTTCTTACTGTGACGTTCACTAATCTGCTGGGCTGTTTCACCTACACTTGAATTAACAAAATTGGTCGGCTTGTCAAACGTACGAACATCAAAAACCGTAACAGCTTTAAAGTAGGTACTCTATGCAAGAGTATTTATTCTATCCTTAACAATGTGGCACCTTTTAATTTCGTTTGAAATAATGACTTTAGCACATCTGTACATCGCTGTAGATGCATGTTCAAAATGATTAACTTCTATCTACGTATGTACATAGGACGGAATAACTTTTTCAGGCAGTTCTTATTAAACATAATATATAAGGTGGTTTTCATTATTTTACATTTTAGTTTGTAAAAATCCCAAGCCACTCTTATCATTACCAACTAGGCAAGTTGCAATTAAAATCACTCCACCATTGGTACACCAACCGTAACAGATCTTTAGATACAGAAAAAACAGTCTTGGCTGCACAAGATAGTTTTACTTAATCTTCACATGTGACGCATTTCGCCCCTTCTAAGCATCATCAGACAATTACAGACTTGTGTATGTACAGCTTGCTATTAAAGACAAAATAAATTAAAAATTACAAAAGGAAGAGATACATTGTTTGGACTATGGAGTCCAGGGCCATATTTGCGTTCCAGGGGGTGGTGAGGGTTATAAATTTCAACTCATAAAATATTGCCTCATGACTGAGCTTACAGATAAAAGCTGTTGCTAATCGTGACCGAGGTATCGAGCGTAATTAAAAGTCCCATTGAACTGGGATGTAACCGCCAGATAGCCACTAATAATGCTTCAAACATCACCGATTAAATGTTTCCTGCTCGTAACCGAGTCGTCAAAAGTGATTAAGAGTCCCAAAGAACTGGGAGGCAACAGGCAGATAGCCAATGTCAATGCTTCATTACATCACCTAGAAGCAACACGAAAAAATCTAATGACAGTAGGAAAAAAGGAAGCTACTAAGGCGTGCAAGGGGAACCTAACTTAGGGAAAGAGGCAAATTCAGTGAACGGAAAAAATTCACAAGTGCAAAATACACTCATATCATGGCTACCTTAATACACCTTTCGTAGCTGAATGGATACGAATAGGAACAAAGAACCAGCTAACAAGTTTAGTAAAAATATGAAGCAACGAAGCCATAAGCAACGCTAAAGCGGAAAATTGATTGTAACACTGATAACTTACCCGTGAAGAAACCGCCCCATGAACACAAGTACGGTTTGTTTACAACACTGGAGACACATGATGTCATGTTGGCAACTAGACTGCCAAGCAAATGTCCAGGCCCCATGAAACCTTACCCTTCGGCAGAACAGACGCCATGCATTCATATACTTTTAATTACGTTCGACACTTCGGTCACAATTGGGAAGAGGTTTTACCGGTAAGCTCAATTCTGGTGCAGTATTTTATGAGTTGAAAGCTTTACCATCCCATAAAAAACAAATATGGCCTTGTACCCCAAACGCGTCACACATGAAGATTAAATAAACCTGTCTTGTGCAATCAAGACTGCTCTTTCTGTATCAAAAAATCTGTTACGATTGGTGTACCACCACCACAACCGTAGTCATGGTGTGGAGTGATTTTAATTAACAAAAACTATCACGCTCGAAAATGTTCCTTTGGTACATCACGTGTTCGCACCTTCCACGAGTTTCAGATAAGGATACATTCAGCATTGCCGAACATGATCGTTTTGGTGACCCAGGTTTTATGGTTTAGGGAGACATAATGTTTCAAGGGCGTATCGTTCTCCTTATGTTTGAAGACGGTATACTCTCCGGTAAAAGCTACTGTGACACTGTGCTCCTTCCCGATTCATTCGGATCTAGCTTCATTTTTAGGAACCATAATGCACGATCGCATCTAACAGCGGCGACTGAAGTGTAATTATTGTCTTTATTTCTGTTCATCTCATTGTGTATTTCTTTTATTTATTTTCTGTACTACACTGTAGCTGTTCTCTCTACATGTTGTCCAAGTTCCATCGACCTTGTTACTTGGCAGTGACACACCAGGCGAGAGCTAAGCTACTTTCGTCGTTAATTTTTGGATAATAGCATATATATGTATGCACGTAAAAGTCTTTAATGACCTTAATTTGTCGAAATCTTCTCAGCAGCTGCATTTTGTTTGAATGGTAACTGCATTACATTGCCTTGTAGAACACTGTCTGAATATGGTGACAAAAAAAAGTAACAGAATGAGGGGTTTGATGACCATGGACAACAAGTAACAGATTCTCTACGTCTACGTTTACATATCACCGTATGGAACATGGAGGACGATACTTTGTACAACTGCTAGTAATTTACTTTCCTGTTCCACTCTCAAATAGATCGAGGCAGAAACGACCGTCTATATGTCTCTGTACGGGCCCTAATTTCTCTTATCTTACCTTTGTGGTCCTTACAAAAAACGGGTGTTGACGACGGTAAAATCGTCCCGGGTCAGCTTCAAATGCCGGTTCTCTCAGTTACTGCAATACTGCCTCGCGGAAAGAGCATCGTCTTCCTTCCAGGAATGCCCACTTGAGTTCACGAAGCCTCTGTGAAATACATGCGTGTTGAACGACCCCAACGGTAACAAATCTAGCAGTTCGCCTTTCAATTGCTTCGACGTTTTCTTTCAATCAGTTCTGGTGGGAAACCCAAGCACTCGAGCAGTAGACAGGACAGGCTGTCCTAAAGATGAACAACTTTTTTCCTAAAATTCTCTCAATATGCAGAAGTCGACCATTCGCCTTCGTTATGTGCTTGTTTCCTTTTTTTTGCAGTTTACGCCAGAATACTGAATCGATGTGACTGTGTCAAGTAACACACTACTAATGCATTCCCACTCATTAACTTACATTTTTCTGCATTACTTGCCATTCATCACACCAACTAAAAATCTCGTCTATCTATGAACGATTACTCAACGTGACACCTTCCCGTACAACAGTATCATCAGCAGATTACAGTTCAAACTATCCGGGTGATTAGTTATCTATACAGAGAATCTTTGTCACTTTGATTATACCAATCTTTCAGCAAAACCTCCCTGAAAGAAATTGGGTTCAAACAGAGCAGAAAATAAAACTGTTACTCTTTTCCTTTAGCCAGTTCTGAAACCCGGCGCCATTCAGGGACGACCAGCCAGCGCATCTAATATAGTGTCAGTTGGACAACATTATTCTGTGTAGTGTTATTACTCGTGTTCGACGATTGGTTCCCAAATAAGGAAGCAATCCCAGTTCGCTCACGCAATTTTTAAAACTATTGCTGAATCGACTAGCATAACAAGGCGTTTTGTTTTTTTTATAGATTTACATTTCCTCAAGCGAGAACGCATCCGTGCAGCTTCTACAGTAACGACACACTCCGTCAATAGGTGGACCTGCTGGTTAGGCTCTCTTACAGCCGTCTTCCTTGTGCAAGCAGGTTCTGAAGAGTGATCCATGATATTCATTTGCGTTCTGCGTTCAACCTCACTGATTACACACAAGACTTAAAAGCTGTACTTAACATATTAGCACATGGTAAATCAGTTATTCACTAGATGGAGTTTAAAGAATGGGCCACCTCAGCCTGGTTCATACATGTCTTATGTATTTTTTAGTCGCGCACTACGTACCTGTTTTTGTGAAAGCAGAATTCACATTGGTAAGTCTTTAACTTTATACTCATGTTGTGTACATAGTTCTGTGTAGTCAGTGCGTACACAACTTTCCCAATAGAGCGCGCCCCGCTAAGGCCAACAGCGCAGGCGCAGCGTTCGTCCGTCTCCGCACTACGAGATGGCGCTGTCTTAGAGACGGACCAAATTCTGCTTCCGCTGATCCGCATATTAATATGTAACGCAGCCAATGAGATTGTTGCTAACGTAGAATCTTTTCTCCTCGTGGATCACACTCGCGCAGTGATACCTGAATGCTCGAGGTATTATAACGAGTGTGCAGACCTCCAATTAGTCAGTCCGCGTCAGTCTGCATTAGTCTGCATTTGTCCGTAGTAAAGTTTCAGTCTGTGCCTAATAAGATTACCATATTCCTGCACATAGCCATGAAGATAAATGACTAGACACTTTGTCAAGTATGAGAGATGTGTGAGAATAACATTAACGTATCAAGACCAAAGGAACTTCAGACTATCAGTTGTAAACAGCATCCAGAATCAAGTTACGTAATATCTATGCTTTTTATTATTTCAATAAATGTGTGTGAAAATTAATCAAGTTCTGTTTAAAGTTGGTCACCATCAATCTGCTACTCTAAGCATGCCAGTGGCATTTCTATCGTCTGACCTAATAGCAGAAGATAAACACGCCATGATAAGACCACGAGACATATTGCTAACACTCGCCTACTTCGTTAGAGCGACAAGTCAAATAATCTGATGGTGTGTATACCGAAGGTCTTACAGTACGCACACCACAACTCATATTGAAACTGACTGCTCCTGAATTTTACGTGAATTCAGGCTATGAAAAACTAACATTGAATCTTTGAAACAAAAAATAAAAAAAATGGCTTTCATCAAGACACTACAATATCTGCTGTTGAAGTACTTTCAAACTCACACTCTTATCTGACATTCGTTTTAGAACAGCTAGTTATGTGCAACAATCCCATCAGTACTACTAGCTACTAGCTAGCCCTTGTACGATGTTCTGCCGAATAATAGCAACCCTCACTCAAAAAAAAAAAAAAAAAAAGAGAGAAAATGGAAACGAAGTCGTCTGTATGTGACTACTCACGTACTGAGAAATTATAAAACTCTGGCAAGTCACCCACTATGGAAACTTCTCATTCAAAATTCAAGTTTCTGGTGAGAATGAAAATTTATGAACACTGAGTACCCTTAAACTAATGCTTTACCTTTATCATTAACAATACTCTTTTAGATTACATGAATTTTTAGCCTACAAAAATTCTTTTGTGTTCAAAAATAAGAAATGCAAGTTACTATCTGCACATTAATTAAGTGTGAAACACATAGAAAATTATCACTATGAACTCTTGTGTGAAGAAACATTGTTTACTTAAAAATACACGGTAGTTCTGATCTTTCCAACCCATTAATATGTTTAACGATAAACCAAATTTTACCTATCTCTAGAACATATGAACGTGGTTCAAAAGAAAACCCTCAAACGAACAACAGGCAATAGTTAACAGAAATTTGTACGTCTATAAAAAGTTCGACGAGCGAAGCTAACAACAGCTTCCATTGTTTACCTATCTAAAGGTCTTTCCGAGAACCCGAGAAAATTCGGGTCCTACGTAAAATCATTAAGTGGGTCTAAGGCTTCTATCGAGTCATTTTTTGACCAGTCTCGTGTGGCAGTAGGATATAGCAAAAGTAAAGCGGACGTTTTAAATTTCGAATTTAAGAAATCATTCGCTAAGAAGAATCGTACAGACATGTATCGTCGTTTGACATTAGCTCTGACTCCCGTCTGGAACACATTGTAATAAAAATACTTGACGTAGAGAAACAACTGAAAGAGTTGAAAGCGAATAAGTCTCCAAGCCCTGAGGGAATCGTAGTTCGTTTTTATAAAGAGTACTCTGCAGCCTTGGTCCCTTACTTAGTTTGCATTGATCGTGAATCTCTCGCCCGAGGCCAAGGCCCAAGCGACAGGCAAAAAGCACAGGTGATTCATGCACATAACATTAGTTTGCTGTAGGATTCTTGAACATATTCTCAGTTCAAAAATAATCAAGTTGAGAGAGAAAAGCTTTTGTTCAGAAATCAGTACGGTTTTAGAAAGCGTCGATTGTGAGAAACTCAGTTTGCTCTTTTTTCACATGATACAATGCGAACTGTGGATGAAAGGAAACGCAGATTCCATCTTAGATATGTGAGTGGCTCAAAGACTTCTTAAGTAACGTAGCCAAGTTAAGTTGTCACCGACGGCGAGTGTTCGTCAGAGACAAGAGTATGGTCAGGAGTCCCCCAGGCAGATGTGATTGGACCGCTGTTACTTGCTACACACTTAAAAGATGTGGCCGACTGGATAAGCAGCAACCTCCTATTGTATGCTGATGATGCTGCCGTGTACGAGAAGTTGTCGAAGTTGAGTGACTGTAGGAGGATACAAGATGACTTCGACAAAATTGATGAATGGTGTGATGAATGGCAGCTAGGTCTAAATGTAGAAAAATCCTAGTTAATGCAGATGAGTAAGAAAAACGAACCCATAC
The DNA here is from genome assembly GCF_021461395.2 of Schistocerca americana. NCBI lineage: Eukaryota > Metazoa > Arthropoda > Insecta > Orthoptera > Acrididae > Schistocerca > Schistocerca americana. Next base: position 503,639,612 of record NC_060121.1, on the reverse strand, counting down.
AGTTCCAATACCACATTAGTAGTGTGCATCTTGCCATAGTCAAGTCAATTAAATACACACATCAAAAAAAGTGTTGCATAACCCCCGTTACCAGAACTCCTGAAGACAGACGTTGGCTGTGGATATTGTATCACAGACACAGTCGCTTTGATTGTTTAGAGATGTCACTAAACCCACCCAAAGATGTAAACAACCATGCTTGAGCAGCACTTATAGGACGGAGGGGGTCCTACAATTCCAGTTATTCCACCGTGCAGGAGGTACACGGCTCGTATTGTCTGTAGTTCAACCATTCCAGACGGTCAATACCGCGATTCGATCGCGTCCGCATTGTTACTTTGTGCCAGGAAGGGCTCTCAACAAGGAGAGTGTCCAGGCGTCTCGAAGTGAACCAAAGCGATGTTGTTCGGGCATGGAAGAGATACAGAGAGACAGGAACTGTGGATGACAAGCCTCGCTCAGGCCGCCCAAGCGCTACTATTGCAGTGGATGTCCGCTGCCTACGGATTATGGCTCGGAGGAACCATGACAGCAACGCCACCATGTGGAATAATGCTTTTCGTGCAGCCATAGGACGTCGCGTTAGACTCAAACTGTGATCAATAGGCTGCCTGATGCCCAACTTCACTGCCGACGTCCATCGCGAGATCCATCTTTGCAACCACGGCACCATGCAACGCAGTACAGATGGGCCCAGCAACATGCCGAATGGACCGCTCAGGATCGGCATCCCGCTCTGTTCACCGATGAGTGTCGCATATGCCTTCAGCCAGATAATCGTCGGAGACGTGTTTGGTGGTAACCCGGTCAGGCTGAACGCCTTAGTGTCCACCGAATGCAGAAAGGTGGAGGTTGCCTGCTGGTTTGGTGGGAGGGGGGAGGGGTGGGGTGGCATTATATGAAGCCGACGTACTCTCCGCCCCCATCGTGGACATCTTGTGAATGACTTCCTTCAGGATATCGACATCGCTCGACTAGAGTGGCCAGCATCTTCTCCAGACAGGAACTCTATCGAACATGCCTGGGATATATTGAAAAGGGCTGTTTATGAACGACGTGACCCACAAACCACTCTGAGTGATGACGCCGAATCGCTGTTGAGGATTGGGACTATCTCGGCCAACAATGCCATGATGAACTTATGAATAGTATGCCACAACGAATACAGGCATGCATAAATGCAAGAAGACGTACTTCTGGGTTTTAGAGGTACCGGTGTGTACAGCAATCTGGACCACCACCTCTGAAGGTCTCGCTGTATGGTAGTACAACATGCAGTGTGTGGTTTTCATGAGCAATAAAAAGGGTGGAAATGGTGTTTATGTTGATCTCTATTTCAGTTTTCTTTACAGGTTCCAGAACTCTCTGAACCGAGGTGATGCAAAACTTTTTTGATGTTTGTATTTAGGCGTAACGTCGCAAAGCGATATGAAATGGAACGAGCATGAAAGGATTGTGGTAGGGAACGTGAATGGTCGACTCCAATTTATTAGGAGAATTTCAGAAATGTGTGGTTCATCTGTAAGGTGGACAGCATATAGGACACCTGTGCGACTCATTGAGTTCTATACAACTGTCTGAGTTCCGCACCAAGTCGGATTAAAAGAAGACACTGAAGCATTTCAGAGGCTGTTTGGTAGACTTGTTACCAGTAGGATCGAGCAACACACAAGGGTTACGGAGATTCTCCAGGAACTCGAGTGAGAACCACAGGAGGAAATGGGTCGTTCTTTTCGAGGACCACTATTGAGAAAATTTAGAGAACCGGCATTTGAGGCTGACTGTAGAACTATTCTACTACTGCCAATGTACGCTTCGCGTAAGGACAATGAAGATAAGATTAGAGAGATTAGCCACTTGTACGGAAGCATATGGGCAGTCGTCTTTCCCTCGCTCTATTTGCGAGTGGAACAAGAAAGGAAATGACTATAGTGCATTCAAAATTAGTTGCGACGTTCGACGTTTGGGTGACTTAGGGGGACGAGATGCTGTTGCCCAGGTAACAGCAATGGCGAGCCGGCTGTCCCTATCATGCCACCAGCGATTCGAGGTGGTAAAGTGCCCCTGTCCCCAAACCATGAGTAAACCTTACCACATAGTGACACGCATCAACTTTCGTCAGCTCTAGTTGTATAGTCGTATTTTCTCGCTTTGATATGTTCTGTAGTCATCAGGTATTGTGTACAAGTGTTTCGTGTTGGAGTTGCATTAATAACAACAGAGTAGTGCAACTGAATACGAGATTTAGAATAAAAATGTCGCCCAAGAACGCGTTCACCGGCTGACAAGACAACATCGTGCTGCAAAACATTCCTCGGAATTCGACAATAGTAATGGACAAAACCCATACCACGCTATTGTGGTGTACAAAGCTTCAACAGTGCAGTGGACGAAAGCCAATATTTTGCTGTGGATACAAAGAAATTTTCCATGAGATAAAGTTTAACGTAGCGTGTATAAGGCGAACTGATTGGAACTTGTAGTATTGTACAAGTCAAAACTACACACTACCAGGTCGACGATATGGCTAACGGTAAAGCGCATAGTTTAATCAGGCTTCCTTCGTATCACGCTCATTTCAATCCGACTGACAGTGCATGGGCCTAGGTGAAAAGTACTGTGGCAAAAAATAGCAAGAAGTTTACAGTAACTGATGGCTCTGAGCACTATGGGACTTAACATCTATGGTCATCTGTCCCCTAGAACTTAGAACTACTGAAACCTAACTAACCTAAGGACATCACACAACACGGTAATTGATGTTGAAATGCTGACAAAAGAAGCTACTGCAAACGTTACACGACAGGACTGGTCTTGGGTTGTTGGCTATTCATAAAGGTCTGTGACGAGCTCTGACGAAAACGTAACTTCTTTTGTTGCTATGTTAAGATCTTCTTCTTTTGTCAGAACACGGCAGAGTTTAGAAATATTCATCTCACTAACATTGTAATGTAGTTGAAGTTGCGACAGAATACTGAAATAGTGTATTGTTAAACTAACAACTGCGTGCAAGTCAGGTCAATAGTTTACAAAACAGACAATTCTCAGTATAAAAATATACGTGTAACTACATCTCTTATATTGTTACAAAACCCACAGCAGTTCTCGTTCCACCTGCTACCGATGGCCCTCATTAATTACAGTACTTGATTGAAAAAAATCTGTAGTCTCCTGAAAACCGCAATAGATATGTAAGTTTCGCATATTAATCATATGGCAAAACACTCTCCTCTTTGCGTGCTATCATTTGCCAAGATCTTGTTTCGATATCTCAAAACATTTATAAGATACGAAGAATTTATGAATATTTCATTCTAGTTTTTTCACTGACGCACTATTTCGTGACGAAGCGCTTTACATACATTCCATTTTCTCGAGATTGGAAACAGACAGCAGGATCCTTCCAAATTTAAAGAATAATTCAACATATTTAATCCACAGGAACATCTAACCTAACACGCAGCACACACAAATTCATAACGACACCTGTTTTTAACTGCAAACTAAGAATTCCTTGCATTAACTTACCTATTATTGACCCACCATGGTAGCTGAGAGCACTAACACGCTGATTCCTGGACTCAGGTAGGTACGCCAGCCCTGGATAGAATCAGCCCGGCGGATTAACGACGGGGGACAGTGTGCCAGACAGCTTGGATGTGGTTTTCAGGTAGTTTTCCACATCCCGCGAGGTGAATACCGGGCTGGTCCCCACGCTCCGCCTCAATTACACAGCTTGCGGACGTCTGAACACATTTGCACTATTCCATGGATTACACTAGATGCAGACAGTTGGGGTGCACTAATTCCTTCCCGGGGGGTATGGGGTGGTGACAGGACGGCATCCGGCCACACCTTAAAATTAACATGCCACATGTGGTTAACCAGCAGAACCCACAAGTCGGGATTAATGCTTGGAAAGAGATAATTTGGCTCGAAAATGGTTCAAAGTCTCTGAGCACTATGGGACTTGTAAATGTCGTGTAGCTAGGGCATCCCTTCAGGTAGACCGTTCGCCGGGTGCAAGTCTTTCGATCTGACGCCACTTCGGCGACTTGTGCGTCGATGGGATGAAATTATGATGGTTACGACAACACAACAGCCAGTCCCTGAGCGTAGAAAATCTCCGACGCATCCAGAAATCGAACCAGGGCCCTTGGGATTGACATTCTGTCGCGCTGACTACTCAGCTATCAGAGGCAGACAACTATGGGACTTGACATCTGAGGTCATCAGTCCCGTAGAACTTAGAGCTACTTAAACCTAACTAACCTAAGGACATCACACACATGCATGCCCGAGGCAGGATTCGAACCTGCGACCGTAGTAGTCGCGCGGTTCCAGACTGAAGCGCCTAGAACCGCTCGGCCACACCGGACGGCTGAAGACAGAGTTTATCTATTATCGGAACTTCGCAACGACTATGACCATTAACGGAATGATAGGCGGTTCATCACGAAGCTGATGAATGAAACTGTAATATGTGCGAGAATGAGAGTTTACTACCGAATAGTTTCTTTAAAATCGTTTCAGAAAGATCGCAGATCGGACGGCCTGCTGTTTACGCAGTCAAGCGAACCTGCTATATTACGCCCCAAATAGGACTGGAATTATACTGTGGTCAAGTGCTGACGCGCGCAGAACACACTGGGGAACTAAGCTTCCCTCCACTTGCTCCGTATTGAACTGTCAAGAGTCGGAACTTATTTTAAACTGAAACGTCCCCTTAGAAAAATTATACATGACTGTGCTTAAAATGACACATAGTACTTTTAGCGCAATCTGACTTTCAATAATCCCTACAAAAGAATGGCCCTGACTAACAATAACCTATACCTTTCATTTATCGGTACCACGCAAAAATCTTCGTTACTCAAACTACTGCAATACAGCGAGCGCCACTACTGCCAGCTAAATAAAAGATTCAAACAACTGAAGGCACTAACTACTTATAGGCATAGTTAGCAAATGAAAGATTTTGATAGAGAACAAACAATGTATTTACCTTAATAGTACCCAGTAAAAAAACCTATACAGCCTACTTACAAAACGTACTATAGTAGTATTACAGGGCGCCCTGCGCAATGCACCTTACCGTTGCTTTCAGACTACGTATGTAGATGTAGATGCAGATCCCAGAACACTGTGGGCATGACTTTGTCTGCGGATAACATGGTCTTAAACTTTTTTGGCGTCTGTGATCATTTGTGGCGGAATCCATTGATGTTATCTTGCCTTCGCGATCCAAATGGTGAAACCAGCTTTCATCAGCTGTCAGAATGTTGTAGAAATTGTTGAAATATATGTAGTCTCCTCTGTTTTATGGCACTGGAGAACATTCAAAGCTCCCTCCACGCACAGAACTTGCTATACTGCAGTTCTGCAATGATGGCCTGTACATGCTCTCGTGATGTTAGACACTTATCCGAGAGCTGTGTTGTGTTATCCAACGATTTTTTCTGGTGAGTGCATCAGCCCGATTCCGGTGAGGCTCGTCACTTTTCGTGCGCGATCGTCGACTCCGAGCTCTGTTACACACCTTGAGGTTAGCACCACTGTTTCCTTATGAGCATTGAAACGTAACTACTACCTTCGTTCCATTAGAGCTCGTGAGACTACTTGCATTTAAAGGTAATTGTACTGGGAGAAAATAATGAGAGAGTGTGTACCCACACGTAAAGATTTTCACACTCCACGTTCGTGAGGAAGTGGAAAAGCAACGACTGTCGTTTGTTTCAATGGTTCAAAATGTTCAAATGTGTGTGAAATCTTATGGGACTTAACTGCTAAGGTTATCAGTCCCTAAGCTTACACACTACTTAACCTAAATTATTCTATGGGCAAACACACACATCCATGCCCGAGGGAGGACTCGAACCTCCGCCGGGACCAGCCGCACAGTTCCTGACTGCAGCGCCGTTTCAATGGTCAAATTTCCTTTTCCCTTTTGTCCTTACTACTATGTGACAATATGAATGATGGTGTGTTTGTGCTAGTAACAGAAAGACTAACCAAATATACAGTGAGGGTGATGATTTGAAAAGGTTCCAATAGCTCTGAGCACTATGAGACTTAACATCTGAGTTCATCAGTCCCCTAGACTTAGAACTACTTAAACCTAACTAACTTAAGGACATAACACACACCCATGCCCGACCCAGGATTCGAACCTGCGACCTTAGCAGCAGCACGGTTCCGGACTGAAGTGCCTAGAACCACTCGGCCTCAGTGGCCGGCCCGGTGGAAGGGGCCGCGCAGACCGTTACATGACGCTTCAAACCATGTGGCCACTCCGTGTGGCTACAGACCTTCCTTTGTATCATAGTAGGGAGTACAATTCTCGGGAAACCTGACGAGGGCCATGTAAGTTCACAAGTTTCTTCTACCGTTCTGAGCTAGGAAGGGTTTACATATTTGTGGAAGTATCGTTGGTTTAAAGCACCAAATTTCAGACTTTCAGAGAATTTCTTGATGTTGGGTACTGGTGTAACGGTTTGTGCCACATTGTGAAAATGAACTGTACATTCGGGCAGTAGGTGTGAAATAGTTGAGTAGGTAGCAGAAACAGTTACAGATTGAAGTCCAACTTAAAGTGGGATAATTTGTCATATTTTGTGCCGTTTTCTTTGCTTCGAGTCAAAACCGTTGGTTTTTTTTTAGTTGGCTCATATCCTCCATTGCGTTTATTGGTACAGTTTTAGGTGTTTTCTTAAAGGCAACTCAGCTCAGTGAGTGTGTTTAAATGATTTTGTAATGCCCATCTCGCGTGATTCCTTGTGAAGAGTGGAGGTCCACGTGGCCCCCAAACATGTGAGCTTGCATTACGCGAGCTCTGCTCGAAGATTTCACCTATGAGATCATAACAGAGCAAATAAATCGATGTGGCTATGCAGCTGCTGTAGTGTGTTCAATTCATAGGTAGATTTTTAGCACTTGTGTAGTCTACTCTAAGATACGTGATGGACAGCGGATGCTTGTAATACTTTTGCAGTAGTTTCAGTTATTCAAAATAATAACACAGCTTGTGGGATGTAAGAATAATTTTCTATCCACGGTAATTTATCATGCCTGGTGGCGTTCTCGAGAGCGATAGCGTGACCAGTCAGACGCAGTTAGAGACTACAACCTAGAGGATAATCAAAGTTTCTTCTCATTATATTCAGATAACTGAGTTTCGCTTTGGTAAATACTTTAATGAGGGCTAAACCAATGTATTACGCGCTATTCTGCTAGATTCTGCTTGCTTGGTCAACTCCTGAACAATCGTTTTATAACTGCTGTGGCTTTGACTAACGTGCGGTTTGCTTGCCTGTGTGTCGAGTCCGAAACAGTTTCTTTCATATGATTATGTATTACCCTTGATTCCTTTACAGTGCGACACCCTTAATTGGGGATTAGGAGACCCACTGACGATAGACCTGAAGTAATGAACCATTAATTTAGCATATATAGAAATTGAACTGCACACAAGGAACGTTTTTGAAGTAGAAAATAAACTGTCATTATCTCCGAATATCCCAAAGTGGTCCTGACTTTAAATTAAACTAATCCATTACCTAATAGATCTCCTGAGGGTGACATAAATCAGATATCAAGTCATATAATTAAAGATAAATTTGAGATATAAATTAAAATAGTTCGTTAAAGAATGAAGCACATGGGTAAATACAAAAACTTCACCCTCCACGCAGATTGTTCACTCTGAGTGTTGGCAAGTGCAAGAAACCTATCCTGCTTCCAGCCTTAACGTGAGACAAAGTTGTCATTTTGCTTGTCGGGCCGTTAATAAAGAAACACCTTGCTGCCTAACGGTCACAACGTTAAGGAAGAGGTAATCTCCGAAATTAGATCAAATGGTTTTATGCAAACACAAAATGAATTTATAAGAGGCATTAAAATAATTAACAGTTCGAGGGTACGTTTTCAGCCTGAGCAGCCCAACGTTGCGTAAATACTGATGACGATGAAGTCATTACAGATTATAGTTTTCAATATTCAATGCATCTCAATTGGACGCACGTTTTCTGTGTTGCAACAGCTGTTGCTTACGCAACGATGTAGTTGCGTTACACACCGCCATCTTACAAGGTACAATTCGGGGCCTTCTAGCTGCAGAGCGTTGCAACTTTCGTCAACGTAGAGGGAGAGTCGACCAGCTAGCATGCACGACGTCTAATACCTCACCAATATTGAGAACAGATTAAAAAATTCGGAGGCATTACTTTGCAGCACGCCCTCATATCGTGCAACAGAACACTGTGTTTTTTTGACAATGTATATTATACCGTCTGCACACTGCCACACTGCAAAGCAGTACCAAAGGACGGTTGGAAGCCATGCGTGTAAGTGTACACGCTTGCAACTATCCAGTGGTACTGCATATGTGGTGTGTACCACATCAAGTAGAGGCTTCTACTAATTTTTCCATTCGTCTGTAAAGAATTCGCGTTAGTATTTGGCAGCTGTGGCTTATTAAACTGATTGTTCGGTAATTTCCACATTTGTCAACATCTGCTTTCTTTGGGATTCGAATTATTATATTCTTCTTGAAGTCTGAGGGTATTTCGCCTGTCTCATACATCTTGCTGACCAGATGGTAGTGTTTCGTCAGTACTGGCTCTCCCAAGGCCGTGAGTAGTTCTAATGGAATGTTGTCTACTCCCGGGGCCTTGTTTCGACTCAGATCTTTCAGTGCTCTGTCAAACTCTTCACGCAGTATCATATCTCCCATTTCATCTTCATCTACATCCTCTTCCATTTCCATAATATTGTCCTCAAATACATCGCCCTTGTATAGACCCTCTATGTACTCCTTCCACCTTTCTGCTTTCCCTTCTTTGCTTAGAACTGGGTTTCCACCTGAGCTCTTGATATTCATACAAGTGGTTCTCTTTTCTCCAAAGGTCTCTTTAATTTTCCTGTAGGCAGTATCTATCTTACCCCTAGTGGGATAAGCCTCTACATCCTTACATTTGTCCTCTAGCCATCCCTGCTTAGCTATTTTGCACTTCCTGTCGATCTCATTTTTGAGACGTTTGCATTCCTTTTTGCTTGCTTCACATACTGCATTTTTGTATTTTCTCCTTTGTTCCATTAAATTCAGTATCTCTTCTGTTTTCTACTAGCCCTCGTCTTTTTACCTACTTGATCCTCTGCTACCTTCACTACTTCATCCCTCAAAGCTACCCATTCTTCTTCTACTGTATTTCTTTCCCTCATTCCTGTCAATTGTTCCGTTATGCTCTCCCTGAAACTCTGTGTAACTTCTGGTTTAGTCAGTTTATCCAGGTCCCATCTCCTTAAATTTCCACATTTTTGCGGTTTCTTCTGTTTTAATCTACAGTTCATAACCAATAGATTGTGGTCAGAGTCCACATCTGCCCCTGGAAATGTCTTACAATTTAAAACCTGGTTCCTAAATCTCTATCTTACCGTTACATAATCTATCTGGAACCTGTCAGTATCTCCAAGCTTCTTCCATGTATACAGCCTTCTTTTATGATTCTTGAACCAAGTGTTAGCTATGATTAAGTTGTGTTCCGTGCAAAATTGTACCAGGCGGCTTCCTCTTTCATTTCTTATCCCCAATCCATATTCACCTACTACGTTTCCTTCTCTCCCTTTTCCTACTACCGAATTCCAGTCACCCATCACTATTAAATATTCGTCTCCCTTCACTATCTGTACAGTTTCTTTGATTTCGTCATACACTTCTTCAATTTCTTCGTCATCTGCAAAGCTAGTTGGCATATAAACTTGTACTACTGTAGTAGGCGTGGGCTTCGTATCTATCTTGGCCACAATAATGCGTTCACTATGCTGTTTGTAGTAGCTTACTCGCACTCCTATTTTCCTATTCATTATTAAAGCTACTCGTGAATTACCCCTATTTGATTTTGTATTTATGATCCTGAATTCGCCTGACGAAAAGTCTTGTTCCTCCTCCCACCGAACTTCATTAATTCCCACTATATCTAACGTTAACCTATCCATTTCCCTTTTTAAATTTTCTAACCTTCCTGCCCGATTAAGGGATCTGTCACTCCACGCTCCGATCCGTAGAACGCCAGTTTTCTTTCTCCTGATGACGATGTCCTCTTGAGCAGTCTCCGCCCGGAGATCCGAATGGGGGACTATTTTACGTCCAGAATACTTTAGTCAAGAGGACGCCATCATCATTTAACCATACAGTAAAGCTGCATGCCCTCGGGAAAAATTACGGCTGTAGTTTCCCCTTGCTTTTAGCCATTCGCAGTATCAGCACAGCAAGGCCGTTTTGGTTAGTATTACAAGGAGAGATGAGTCAATCATCCAGACTGTTGCCCCTGCAACTACTGAAAAGGCTGCTGCCCCTCTTCAGGAACCACGCGTCTGTCTGGCTTCTCAACAGATACCCCTCTGTTGTGGTTGCACCTACGGTACGGCTATCTGTATCACTGAGGCACGCAAGCCTCCCCACCAACGGCAAGGTCCATGGTTCACGGGGAGGGAGGGGGGGGGGGGATTAGGTGGTAGTAAAAGCCAGATTATTTTTTAAAAGATGAGGTGGCATATCTTTTAAAAAATAATTTGGCTTTTACTACTGCTTGAGAACAGAATTGCTATTTTAGCATTTAATTGCTACAGCTATTGCCGGCCGGGGTGGCCGAGCGCTTCTATGCGCTACAGTCTGGAACCGCGCGACAGCTACGGTCGCAGGTTCGACTCCTGCCTCGGGCATGGATGTGTGTGATGTCTTTAGGTTAGTTAGATTTAAGTAGTTATAAGTTCTACGAGACTGATAACCTCAGAAGTTAAGTCCCATAGTGCTCAGAGCCATTTTTTGCTACATTATTTCATAATGACGCAATAACATAAATTACGATGGTAAGTAACCACATTTAATAAGTATCCAGGCGGAAAATATTGTTATTTGTAAAACTACATTTAATAACAGTTACATATGCTTTGTTAATTTTCTAGTTTACAACGAAATCACATTGTCAAAAATTGTAAACGATGGAAAAATAGTAAAACCCGTACAAGTGCAAGTATTGTTCCTGCTCCGAGGATAACATACAAGCATCATTATATGTAGAGACAGTTCATCTGTAGGTTTTGATGAGTGAAATTGAGAGTATCAAAATAAGTGACACACACGTTCGCATCTTTTGATTGCATTCACTTAGAAGCTTAAATATTTTACACCAAAACGACCGTAGATCTTAGTACATGGGAGAAGTGTCAAACGTATAACTCCACCCGTTCATGAGATATAGGGGTCTTAATAAACGGACAGACAGGTAGGCGGACAACAAATGGCTATCAAATATGTCTTCTGTGCGACGTAATTATACATTAACAACTTTTGGATTTGTTCCATTGCTTTTACTGCGAGACCTTGCTTCTTGCCGAATCTCATGATTCTAGGTCAATGGGAAGTATGCTACAGATTTTTATGAGAGAGTATCTATCAAAATGTACGACTAGTACCTTTCAATTACATTGGTTTAGAAGCTTAGATTTCGTATATCGCTGAGGGACCGTATCTTTCAGCATAAAACATAAATTTCAAATTAGCACGTTTATCCGTTCCTGAGAAAAAAGTGGTCTTAACAGATGGATAGACCGATAACAAAGTGATCCTACAAGGATTCCGTTTTTACCGATTTACATATGGAATCCTGCAACTCGTTCACCACTGAATTTGGTATAAAAATCATTTAAGTAAGGAATAACAAAACAAAATTAAAAATTATATATACTCTTTTCCGTTTACCTGTGTCTTCGGTGAAGTCTAAGACGGTAACCACCAAAATCAAAGGCATAATCGTTTACAACCAATACACGTTCCTCACTGAATTTGGTATATTAATTTTTTGCTGTATTGTGTACAGCTACTCGACGGAAATTCTATCTTTGGGTAAGTTGTGAGGCTGTCGAGTACAGTATTAGCAGACTTCGCTGAGAGAGAATTTGGAGGAGTGCATTAGGCTCCGGCGGAATAGGCAGGCCGGCTTTGTTTGCCACGCTGAACTGGGCACACACGTGCGTTTCCCAAAGCCAGCACTGCGGGAAAAACAAACCACATGCCAATTATGACGGGGTTGCGCGCACGTGATTCCGCAGCGGCGCTCTTTGATGTGTGAGCGCGCCGGTTTGCCTAACCAATAGGCGCCCCGGCGGCAGAGCAAACCAGCGGCTGTGTTCAGACGCTCGCACGTGCACGAATAATTGCAGCCCACGTGCATTGCCTCACGTCACTCTCACTTGCTTCACACTGATTTCCTTCTAACACTGTAGTGGTTAATTTACTGACGGGGATTAGTTCATGAGGTGAAGTACAAGTACTCCCGAACGGAAATACTAATTTTACCGAAACGTTAGCATTCCTGTAATTACCATCAACAAGCAGATTGACAGGTTTTCTATAGGAAACTTATCGGACACAACTGACACCGTCGTATGTGCTCTACAGCGCTGTTTGCTCTGCTAGGGAACTGGAAAACCAATAAGCCAACAGTTAATACGATGGCAACTGCTCATATACTAGTTAGCTTTGTCATAAACTCAGTTTAAATCCTGTTTTCATCGAGTACTTGTGCTCCAGACGTAGCTGCTTGATATGATTGGATGGGATGTCTCGGAGATGATTTCCTTTCTTGCTTTCAAACATTTCAATCGTTTATACCAGGAAATGAGTGTTTCACATGGATTTAAGATGTGTAAGTTACTGTAATGAATTTGATTAACGTGTGGCTCTTATGTTTCTGATGAGGAAATGAAGGAAGCAGGTAATGGCACTATTACAGAGCTTTTGACACTTTAACAACTGCTACAGCAATAAACTGAAACCATGGAGACCAAGATTCAAATCGGCTACCTCTTGCTCGAACAACGCCGCGTGAGCGTGAGTTAAGGATATCGGAGAGAGAAAGAAAGGAGACGGAAATAAAGAAAGAGAGAGAGAAGAGAGAGGGAAGGAATAAGAGGAAGAGCGAAGGCAGCAGACTGGACGATGAACTTGACATTTTTTTGTCAAGGAGCAAGCAAATTATATTTGCATGTACCTTCCTCATATACTCGTAATTTTGTAGTGATGTGACTTGCTAAAATCGCATACAAATTTCCAGATATCTGAAATAAAAATAATAAAATTAACCAAATGTTGATCTATTTCATTACTGAAAAGACAAAAAGAAATTATGGAACGTGTCCTGCAGCTTCTGCAGGTCACAGTCGTGACAGCTGAATAACAATACAAAACTAGTCCAAATCCTCTTACATAAGATATAAAACATCAACCGCCAGTCAGAATACCGGAGCAGTATCAACACCATTTTTCTACAAAACTAAGGATTATTCCATAAATTAAATTTTAGGTTATCACCCTGTGACTAGGTGCATCGCTAATATGTTTTCTTGAAGGAATTGCTTATCCAAGAAAATTTTATTCCCATCGAAACCTTACCAATCGACCCTATAAGAGGTAAGAAAGTTTCGCCACTGATAGCTTCCAGGGACACTGTGCAAGTCAGAAACAAGTTCATGAACAGAATCCTCCGTGGTGAAAAAGCAAAGAAATCTAGGTGATAGGCTGTATGGGCACCCACCTTCTTACACTAACTTATGACAACAAAATCTACCAAAGTAAGTTTGATTTGCTGAAGATATAACGCTGACAGTAAGAAAGAACAGGTGAAACCTGTCGAAAATTGTAGTTGCTAAATAAGGTGCCATTTGTGTACCCACTCTGGGACTGTTTCAGGCATTTAGGAGTTGCATTTGGTAGCACAGTTGTATTCAAGAAGCACTTAAGAAACACTGCAACAAGATCTAGAAGCGTATCGAAGCATAAATTGAAAAATGTAATTATGTTTGTTCAGTGGAAAGACGATTGGATAGTGCAGACGTATTCATAAAACAGCCTGCATTTAGCTTCAACAAAAGACAAGTGTTACTTACGCTACAATAAAAGTAATATGGTCTGATTTGTCTTTAGCCACAATTGTAGCAATAACATTTATTAAAACAGTCCAATTTATCTTATACTTCCGAACCCAGACGCGTATCACAATTGTTAAATATATATGGGAATGAGATATACATACTAAACTCCTTCTCCCCTCTGTATGTTCATCTTTTCCTCCCCCCCACCCTCTCTTTGTCCACCTCCTCCTCTTCACACCTCCTTCTCTGTGCACGACTTGCTTGCCCCTGTCTCTACCATCATCTCCTCCTCCCCCTCACTCAACCTCTGCTTATCCCTCTCCATGTCCATTTCTTCCGCCCTTCTCTCTGTTCCTCTCCTCTCCTCCCCTCTCTCTGAACCTGAGCCTTAGTTACTATTATTGCAAACTAAGCCTTCATTGGGAATTAACAGTCGCTGAAAAAGAATAACTAAATCCGCAGGCCTCACTGGTTTATACGAAACCTCTCTAGCTGTTGCACCTGTGAGGATAGTAGTTTTAATCTGCGAATGGGTAGACTTACCAAGTTTTGAACGATTCCGATTTCGTAATACGAGTATTCTACTCATGGGCTGATAAGCCATAAATATTACTTTCCTTTTTTCCCGTGAAACCAAAAGCAAGGAAGAAAACGAAATAGAGCAGCGCTGTATATAAAATTTTTGTTTTAAATTATACATGTTACAGTGAAGGTCTGTTTTAGTCAGAGCGCGTTCTTACTAGTTGAAACTAGAATATACTGAACATCCTGTTACAATTAAAATTTACCGCTGGTGGAAAATTATTGTTGGTTAATTTTGACAGAATGACTCAGTTAAAACAGTTTCGACCCAGGTCAAGTTTTTTTTAGCTTACTCGTGACAGATTAGAATGATTCTTACTGATGGAGTGGCCAATTCATGATCAGAGGAAAGTCAGATCCCCACGGTATTATACGGGTGGTTCTACAAAAGGATGAGCGAAGTTTTCTCAAGATTGGAACGAAATATGGGATATTCGATAAATTATATTGCAGGTATGTATTGTTGAATTGATTTCAATAATTAGAAGTCAATGTCGTTGCAAACACTTTGAGTTCCTCCTTGGTTCATATCACTGAAAATGTGTCACTGTTAATGTCGCTAACTATGCACATAATTCATAAATTTTTTAAGGTTTAATGGTTTTATTTTGATGTTCATTGTGTGTAGAAGCTCCTATTAAATACATGATAGCTTTTTGAGTAAGCTAACTATATTTGGTTTTTCAGGTGCAAATTCGACATGTCCAAAGGAATGTTCTTGCCACTAGAAGAAGTAGCAAAGACAAATTTCTCTTTAAGAACTCCTCCTGTGTCTGACAAGGCGTGGATTTTAAAAACGTGCTTCTCTGAGAAGAAAGGCAACCTCGCAGTTTCACGACAATTCGCTTGTAATAACAAGGAATATCAACCTACCTATTCCCTATTTCACTTTTTATTACAATTTTTATTAAGACTCAGGCTGCTTTCGTTAAAGGTATCAAACAAATTAACATATTTGTAATTAATGATTATTTTCATTTCACTTTTTTAATTAATAGTGTCGACTTGGGTCTGTGATGATCCTAAAAATGTTAATTTAGTGTAAGAATTTATAGTATTAAACGGCACTAATGTCTTTAAACCAAATTATTACAATTTTTCTAATGGTTTACATGCAAAGCTGTTGTTACAAATGACTGCGAGAAAGAAAACAAACCCGCTTCGTTTCACAGCACAGCATTTATTTCTGTCATTCGGTTTTAACAGGAAACCTGTACAATAACATTTAAAAATATGTAGCCTATGTTCATCTCCACGTTTATTGATGTACTGTGTAAGGCTCTGAAGCAAATCGGTCAAGAACTTTTAGAGATTATTTGAAAGAACTTTTCCCCTTTGCAGAACAAGCAAACACCATCCGAACAGGCACCGAAGGCCCAGCAGTACCCATTGGCCGCCATGTCAGCCTCAGCCCTTAGGTGTCACCAGATGTGGATAAGAATGGCCACGTGGTCAGAACTCTGCTCTCTCAGCTGTTGTCAGTTTTCGTGACTGGTACCGCTGCATCGCAACCAAGAAGCTCCTCAATTGGCCTCACAATGGCTGGGGGCACCCCGCTTGCCAAAAGCACTCGGCAGACCTGGACAGTGACAAATCCAAATGATAGCAAGCCCGAAAGACCCATAACGGGAACCGGCGTTACTACTGCGGCCACACCGTTGGTTTTTCCCCTTTGTACATTCTTTATATGTATTTCTATATTATATATATTAAAATATACATCCTTTGTCTGTCTGAGTGTTTATTAGGGTATCATGTAGAACTTTGAAGTAAATTGGTCAAGTACATTTCCAGTTTTTTTGACAACAACGTTAAACAACAATTATAGCGATGTACCGTGTGTTAGTAAACGGTTTATACAGAAGAACCTGTGCGTTGTGTACTGTGTACGCGTGTACTGTGGCTATTAATTGTTGTTGATTCAGATGGGAAAAAATTGAGCCTGCGATCGGTGACGTATATCACAGCCAAATGGTTCACCCTCTTGTGAGTGTGAGTCCACAGGTGAGTAGCCGAATGATTTCTAAACCCTGACTACAGATGCACTCAACTAGTTGCACGCCTTGCACGGTAGATCGAAAATCTGAGTCATTTAAGAAAACGTTCAAATGTATGTGAATTTCTAAGGCACCAAACTGCTAAGGTCATCGGTCCCTAAACTTACCCACTACTTAAACTAACTTATGCTAAGAACAATCCGTGACATGGCGCTTCAAACCACGTGGCCACTCCGAGCGACCATCATTTAAGTATCAGTTCGCTGTACATATTTTTGGTTTTATAAAAATACCAAGAAACATGCGCATAATAAAGAACTGTAATACTTACTTTTCTTAAGAATGTTAATGAAACATTGAAGGTCGAGACGGGCCAATGTTTAGGCTTTTTAGTGTAGTTGGTTAATATATCTATCTAATATGTAGCTTCATTCAGATTTTTTGTATTCTCTGTGTTTCGAAATACACGCATGTTCTAAAAATTACTTGCTAGTCGTATTTCCGTTGACTGCGGTCACCGCCACTGAGTAGAAGCGCTAACGAGGTCGATCTTTGACACAGTCGAAGGAAAGATGAAATTAATGGGACACCTATTGTAGCCCTGGTGCCTACTCGCAAAGTAGTTCCTGAAAAATGACTCCACCTCATCAGTCTCATCGCGGATAGTCGAGTAAGTCTACAGCTGGCTTGGAAGAGGTCGGGCCCCAACCGGCCTAGCTTGTTTCTGTCCCCTTGGCATCAAGTAGGAGAACATCTTCATTCAGTCGGAGCTTCTTAAAGTAATTAGCCAAAACGAAAGAGTTAAAAGAGGAATCTGGAAGGGTATGAAAGAGCCAGCCCGGAAACGAAAGAAGAGTTAATCGGCGCAGTGTTCCACTGTATTGGGATTTTCTAGGAAATGAACAAAATAAGAAAAGCTGAAGTACGCTGATATCTAACCGGTTGAAAGTTACAATACAACAACTGGCCAAGGTAATCATTAGCTTTACAGACGACGGACAGTTTGTTGAAAATACACAACTACCGGCTGCAATGGAAACATGCGATGCCGATGCTCTGTATGCCGCGGCAACGTTGAACGGAAACGATGTTCCGACTGACCAGAATTAAGCGACGATGAGCGCGAAAGACATTCTGCTCCTAACGAAGTGAAGATAAATTTGGAACAATATATTTACAAATTTAAAAGCGCTAAAAATCGTCAAACACTTGAAAACAAAACTGTGAATTATTTGTAGTTGTCTGTGTCGCCCATGCATCATATGAGATGTAAAGGGTGTTCTATTCATGACTGCAGTTAGAAGCAGTAAGACTCAATGAACTCCATCATAGTAGTAATTGAAATCGTTGGCAAAGAAGAGTACGTGGAAACTCACGAGTGCAAAACAGATATTGCGGTGGAGGAGCCAAGTGATGATCGAAATAAATACAGAATTATCGACTTGTGGCTGTTCTATGGTTTTGCAGAGGCCAGAAGCAGTGGACATATGGTTACTAGAAGAGCACGCGAAGTGAGTAATAGCTGCAGCAGCCTCAATGCAGCCGGAAATTTTTGAATTTAAAACCTCGCACCAACGACAGCCGTACTGTCGTTTAATTACTGTAAAAGGTAAAATTGATTCAACTTGAAACGTTCACTATTAATCCGCAACTGAACTGTCACGTCTTTATAAGTGCGGATCAAACGGACTGCGTCACATCTCTAGTAAGGGAACGTTAACGTTGCAAAGATAGCCATGGAAATACACTCCTGGAAATGGAAAAAAGAACACATTGACACCGGTGTGTCAGACCCACCATACTTGCTCCGGACACTGCGAGAGGGCTGTACAAGCAATGATCACACGCACGGCACAGCGGACACACCAGGAACCGCGGTGTTGGCCGTAGAATGGCGCTAGCTGCGCAGCATTTGTGCACCGCCGCCGTCAGTGTCAGCCAGTTTGCCGTGGCATACGGAGCTCCATCGCAGTCTTTAACACTGGTAGCATGCCGCGACAGCGTGGACGTGAACCGTATGTGCAGTTGACGGACTTTGAGCGAGGGCGTATAGTGGGCATGCGGGAGGCCGGGTGGACGCACCGCCGAATTGCTCAACACGTGGGGCGTGAGGTCTCCACAGTACATCGATGTTGTCGCCAGTGGTCGGCGGAAGGTGCACGTGCCCGTCGACCTGGGACCGGACCGCAGCGACGCACGGATGCACGCCAAGACCGTAGGATCCTACGCAGTGCCGTAGGGGACCGCACCGCCACTTCCCAGCAAATTAGGGACACTGTTGCTCCTGGGGTATCGGCGAGGACCATTCGCAACCGTCTCCATGAAGCTGGGCTACGGTCCCGCACACCGTTAGGCCGTCTTCCGCTCACGCCCCAACATTGTGCAGCCCGCCTCCAGTGGTGTCGCGACAGGCGTGAATGGAGGGACGAATGGAGATGTGTCGTCTTCAGCGATGAGAGTCGCTTCTGCCTTGGTGTCAATGATGGTCGTATGCGTGTTTGGCGCCGTGCAGGTGAGCACCACAATCAGGACAGCATACGACCGACGCACACAGGGCCAACACCCGGCATCATGGTGTGGGGAGCGATCTCCTACACTGGCCGTACACCACTGGTGATCGTCGAGGGGACACTGAATAGTGCACGGTACATCCAAACCGTCATCGAACCCATCGTTCTACCATTCCTAGACCGGCAAGGGAACTTGCTGTTCCAACAGGACAATGCACGTCCGCATGTATCCCGTGCCACCCAACGTGCTCTAGAAGGTGTAAGTCAACTACCCTGGCCAGCAAGATCTCCGGATCTGTCCCCCATTGAGCATGTTTGGGACTGGATGAAGCGTCGTCTCACGCGGTCTGCACGTCCAGCACGAACGCTGGTCAAACTGAGGCGCCAGGTGGAAATGGCATGGCAAGCCGTTCCACAGGACTACATCCAGCATCTCTACGATCGTCTCCATGGGAGAATAGCAGCCTGCATTGCTGCGAAAGGTGGATATACACTGTACTAGTGCCGACATTGTGCATGCTCTGTTGCCTGTGTCTATGTGCCTGTGGTTCTGTCAGTGTGATCGTGTGATGTATCTGACCCCAGGAATGTGTCAATAAAGTTTCCCCTTCCTGGGACAATGAATTCACGGTGTTCCTATTTCAATTTCCAGGAGTGTAGATGTCGGCCGATCGAGTGACCCGTCGTTCACGTACACTGCCGAGTGCATATTAACAATTTCCGGAAAACTGTTACCGACAGTTTTTGTTTGACTTTAAGAAATTACTGGCAGATTTCATCCTTTAGTCCAACAAGACGTAAACCAGTTAATGGAACAGAATAATTGCGCAACAGCCGCAGAATCTAGAATACTTACGAAAGGAACGTATCATCAGCTTCTGTGCAAAGTTTTTCGACCTTACATAAAATGGAGCCGTTTTGTACATGATTGTGTCAATGGATTGGTAAAACGATCCCTTCTTATACGATGGGTTGTTTCTCAATGAAACTGGATATCAGTGTTTTCATTAGAAGTAATTCGGCCAAAGTATAAGCCCTTCAATAGTGCTATTACGTAAACTTTTACTGCCAGCTGAAGGTTAACAGTCACCGATTACAGAAGTGGCCTGTTCTCGTTGCTTAGGAAAGGGAAATCACAAGTAGAGGAGATGCAGATAAATTACACGATTTGATCAATCTTCAACTGCAGGCTTCAGCTTTCAAGAAAATACTTCGTTATACGTGGTCTGGCAGGAAATGATCACGAGATCGCGAAGTATTTTGCAATGTTGCTTTTCCTAATGATATTCACACTGAAAAATATGACGTGGCATACATGTCTGTCAGAGCGTTGCTCGAGCTGTCACAAATTTTATGCTTCGAATCAGATGGTGCACAGTGTACGGTACCAGTATGTCCCATAAATCCGCGTGCGGAAATGTAGTTCTTCATGGTGTCATATCTCACGTTTGATCACAGAGATAAGGGGTCAACAGTTCTGAACAGCCCTTGGCCCAGCGATCATTTGAATACTCACTGAAAAATGGGCTTACTGTACCTAACCTAGAACTAAATCTTGATCTACATATATACTCCGCACGTCTCCGTACGGTACGTGGAGGAGGGTACGTTGTACCACTATTAGTCATTTCCTTTCCTGCTGCACTCGCAAATATAGCTAGGGAAAAACAATGATGTGTATGCCTCAGTATGAGTCATAATTTATCGTATCTTTGGGGTCCTTGCGCAAAATGCATTTGGAGAGCTACTGCAATCAGCTTCAGATGACGTTTCTCTTAATTTTTTCAATATTGTTTCTTCGAAAAAAATTACTCCTTCCTTCCACGGATTACCATTTGAGTTTTCGAAGCATCTCGGTAATACTAGCCTGTTCTTCGAACCTAACGATCGCAAATTTAGAAGACCGTCGCTTAACTGCTTCGATTTCTTCCTTTAATAAGACATTTTTGCGCTTCTCAAGCACTCGAGCAGTACCCAAGAATAGGTCGCACTAGCGTACTATATGATTCTGCTTTACAGACAAACCACACTTTCCTATAATTCTCCCAATGAACCGAAGTCGCCCATTTGCCCTTCATACCACAATCATCACATGTTTGTTTCATTTCTTATCGCTTTGTAACGTTACGCACAGATATTTAAACGACGTGACTGTGTCAAGCAGGACACTACTAATGCCTTATCCGAACATTACGAATTGTTTTTCCTATTCATCCGCCTTAACTTTCATTCTTCTACATTTAGAGCTAACTGACGTTCATCACCCCATCTACAAATTTTGTATAAGTCATCTTGTAGCCTCCTATATTTACTCAATTTCAGCGCCATCCCTTACACCACCGCATC
Source organism: Schistocerca americana (assembly GCF_021461395.2). NCBI lineage: Eukaryota > Metazoa > Arthropoda > Insecta > Orthoptera > Acrididae > Schistocerca > Schistocerca americana. Next base: position 503,618,248 of record NC_060121.1, on the reverse strand, counting down.
ATCAGCAAACAACCACAGATTAATGCCCATTCACTACGTATAATCATTTATGTATATTGAAAATAACAGCTGTCCTATAATACTTCCACGGGGCACTGCTGACGATACATTTGTCTGTGATGAGTACAGTACAGAACATGCTCAAAAGTTAAACATTACACAGTTTCTCGAGTCCAACCAAATTGAGCAAATCAGTTGGTTCTTTAGCATTAGGTGTGACGTAGGTTGCGCCTTATACAGCTTATAAAAGCACCATTTGTTCATGAGCGATTTCTGAGAAAACCCCCAAAACCATGATTTCTGGGGACGAAAAGTACCAGCTGTGGGGACTATAACTTCTGTTCTTTCATGGCATATCGTTTAAATTATTATCATATGTTATTAACATAATGTTTCGTATCATTATCCGTTACGTCCGCCCCGATAGCTGAGTGGTCAGCGGGACGGATTGTAGTCCTCCCGACCCGGGTTCGATTCCCGGTATTGTGGTATTGTGTTGTCTTCATCATCATTTCATTCTTATCCTGCACGCAGGTCGCCCAATATGGCGTCGAATGTAATAAGACCTGCACGAAGGCAGCCGGACCTGCCCCGTAAGGGGCCTCCCAGCCAATGTCGCCAAACGCTCATTTCCATTACCCATTACCAAGATCCAGAGGTTGAATGTTATCGCACTTATGCGAATACAGTATGTACGTAATATCCTATCTGAGGCGTAAGTGTAGTGTTAATTGACGAAGTGAGCACATGGAAACTGTTCTCAGATTATGTCAAGGATTCTGAAGTCACTAATCTATGTTTTTAGTCAGAACTTCTCCCCAATAAAATTTTATCTCGTCCTGTCTCTGTACAATGGGTACTCTTATGCAAATAAGCCCACAGTGATAGTGCAGTGACAAATGGGCTACAAAGGGTCTTAACATGTTTTATAAGAACTTAAAATGACTGACATAAATTATGTAAAACTGAAAGCCTGCAAATTCGGCTAAGTATTTCTATTAACTTTTGATTCTTTTAACATACAAATCATAAACCCGGCGTTTTCGACGAACTGCGATCGATGAGCTGTGTATCCAGAAAAAAAAGTAAAACGAAGTATTTTGTGTTAACCTCATATTAAGTATACTTATTTGTTGTTTATATGTATCAAAGCATATAAATGTGTCGAAGTATATAAATAAACTGTCAAAACTTTGCTGCCGTACACAAGTTTCTTTATATAGGCACGGAATCCTGTTGTAACAGAGAAAAGAAGAGAACTACCGGGAAAGTTCTCCGACAGGACTTCAAAAAAAGGCGAATATGTTCCTCTCCAAAAGACTCCGATAGAAAAGTGGGGAATCAGCTGCTATAGTCCTCATTCTGCCTCCCCTATCAAAAATGTTGGCATGCCAACGTTTTCGGAACGTTCCAAACCCGTTTGTCACAAACTATCGCTTTATATGCAACTAAATACGAAGAGTTTGTTTTAAGGATATTTATAGGAGTTTGCGGTGCACACTTTTTGTTCGTCCAGATAAAGTAAGTTAGTTAAAGCTATCGCCTCACTGAGTGAAACATATTGTATGGGATTCACAATGAGGCAAAGTGGCTGTACCTTTGGATTCATTCCTTATGGTGTAAAAAGTGTCGCGCTGCCCGTTCTTTCGCCCTTTGCATTATAACTTAAGCTGACTCAAGAGTATTCTTTCAGCTGTACAGGGTACTGAAGAAGTACTTCTTCTGAAATTGGCGTCGTCAAGCGGTGCGAATAAACAACTTCTCTAAACAATATATTAAGCCCTGCAGGCAGAGCACAGCTCATTTATCTGCATTATAACCAATTACTATGCTCATTCGCAGCTGTCAACGGGGTGCTAAAAACATGCTTGCGTGACATGAAAAATGAATTTACTAATACAACTAATAATTTATGTTTTTGTCAATTAGCTAGGTCCTTCAGGTGGGACTGAGTGACCTCTGATCAACACCCAACTTAGGAGAGCAAAAAGACACAACCTTTGCGGTTCATAAATGTATTGAGGTTGTCAGCAGCCTCTGTCTCTCATTACCAGCCAACTCCGCGAGTTGCAAGGGACATCCGTGAGCGAATTAATCAAAGGAATAGCTAGCGATGTGTGACGTCAGAACGCGTTTTTCAGATTCCTGTCAGACCCCGTAGCGGCCAGAATTAGTAATTTAGAATGTCACTGTACATTCGTTACATTTTAAGCAAAGAGCTGTATCTCTGTGCACTATACTGTAAGAGAAAATAAAATAATTGTAAGGGAACCGCAAGTGAAGGAATAAATGCATAAGGTGGCCTTGAAACAGGTTAGAGACTACGACAACTTTGATTTAAACACCTGTCTGATCCTTAATGGCCGGAATTTACAGTTTAAAACACCGTTTTCCATCTACGATATTTTAAACACTGAGATCGTATTTCATTGCACTGTGCTACGACTTAACTATTTACAAGCGAGCCGGTAGCGAAAGAATAAATGTATACTTTGGTCTCCCAATAGATTCATGGCTAAGCGTCTGTGGACAAAAATTGGAAGAACGTCTCAGATAGATGTTTATTGTAGTTACTGATACATCCTCCCCGTGGCTCTTATTTACATTCTTAGTGCAGTACTGATGTCCTTTTTGGACATCATTTTATCGGATAATTATACGCTAAACATAAGTATAAAATATAAAGGTAAGGTAAGTTTCATTATCTGGCCTACATTTTCGTTGACACAAACGTTCTGTTTTTATCGAGCGAGGTGACGCAGTTTTTAAAATCAGGATACCTTCAGGGAGGAAAATGTCTAAAATCTCCATTCAACCATTTACTTAGTTTTCCAGTGATTTCCCCAAGTCATTTACAAACGTCGGAATATTTACTTCGAGAACATATTTCTTTGGTTTCTCATCTTTCTTGAAACTGATTTTTTATCAGCTTCTAATGTCCCCGATCTCGAAGATACGTTGAATAAAAATTCCTCTCCTTGATCTCATTTTGATACGCAGCATGTAATGTGTTTGTAGCTTATCTTAATTCTACAGGGGAATCTGTTTGCTCCTTGAACTACGCCTTTTTCTCAACATCTTGACAACATCTTGATTCTTGGCTCCCTTATTATAAGGGTGTCTGTCACCTCTATATTGATGAGTAGTTAAGTTTCAGTAACAGCAAAATTAAAAAAGTCGAACATTATCCATTCGAGGAAGTAGCTGTTGGTCGAGTGTTGTGTTAAAAGCCTAATCCCCGAACTGGTTAAAAATGCTGCTGTGAAGTTGAAACTTGCGAGTGTGGTAACAGCCGAGATCCTGTAGGTGTAGTGCTTATGTGGCAAACGCCGACACCTCGTTCAGTGCTGAAAAATATGAGAAACCTGAACCTGCCATTTAGAAGGTTCAACACTATAAAATATTCTGTAAAAAATGTACTGAGGTAGAATTTTAGTCTTTTTATCGAATAGCATCACCGACATTTCTGCACAACTTAACTACAAGAGCCCCTGTGTCAGTTCGAATGCCCCTGACATACTATCTGTGTTACGCACCGCCGAATTGACAGATGGTCTCCCGTTGTTCAGTTGTGGCCACATGAAAATGACCTAAGGTCTGTAACCGACTATGGTGAAATTTGGGTGCAACTGGTTCTGCGACTCATTATAAATGTTACTGAGTTATTGAGTATTTTGTTATTAAGCTGTAAAATATTTTGTTATAAGTATTTTGTTTGGATAGGAAGTCTTCCGTGACGTAATTCTTGGATAAAAATTCTCGGTAAACTTGCCACATCAATCTCTGCTAAAATCCCAAGCTTTTGATGATTGCCTCCATCACTGTCGTCAATTGTAATCTAAGAGAGGGGCCCTGACAGACTGAAACTTTCAACTTCACTTATGCTGCCATCTTATCATCCCCCTATTACTTCCCAACACAGGAACACTAGACAACTGTAGTAGGCCAAGCTCAAAAAATAATAAATTAAAGAGAGAGAGAGAGAGAGAAGAAAAAGTAACCGTCTTCCGTCAAGATAAAGCATCTACTCAAGTCATTTTGGCAATGGGAACAATGATAGATATTAAGCAGAAATTGTTGCTTCGTCTATACTGTTCAACTAATGTTACATGCTTTCACGTCCTGTTTTAAGTTTTAAAGAAATTTGTAGAGAAAAAGGTTTTAGAACAATTTTGAGGTTATCACAGCCTCGGTTGTGCAGCTCAAAAAGCTTCAAGAATCGCATTTTCGTATGAAATCGAAACATTGAGAAAAAATTGGACGATGTGCAATAACTAAAAATTGATTATTCCAAAAAATTACTTAATATTTTATCTAAAAAAACATAGTTTTGCACTGCAATATCATTAAATCTTCACTACCTTCGTATGGCCCTCCAACAGTGAGGGAAAGTGAGAGTTGAGTGTGTACGAACAAGCTGGTAAGAACAGGCAGGAAAGCTCGTTAAATGTGAAATTGAAGCAGTTGATAAGAAGAATCTCTTCATAATTGGTGAAATTAACAGAGAATTTCCGAAGTGTCGTCCACATTACCTCTTAGATCTGTTTTACCAAGACTGCAAAGATCTGAACATTTTCACCCCTCATCAGAATCTATAAAACTGTCGTATTTAGAATAATAGCATAGGGATGGAGAGAAGCGGTTTCCTTACGTTGCGACGTACTCTGAAATATGGTTTTCTTCGTTTAGTTTACAACCTAGTAGAAATTAGGTAGTGGCGTAACCATACAATTTTTAATGGTATGTTGTGAATGAGAATCAACGACAGTAACAAAACTTTTATTTTGTTAAATTTTTTGTGGTGGTCCTAAAATACCCCTCTTGATAAAATTGTGCTAAAAGGTATCTTAAGGTTCTGTATCATAATTATACATTAGTACCTACTTAAAGAGTATGTTGCTAATAAAATTCTCACATATTTAACGAAATCTGTTTGTTTTTATAGGTTTTTTCGTTTGTGGCACAAAGTATTGCGCATTATGGAACATGCGTTGGTATTCTACACACGAAGAAATTGCTTCAGTTTCCTCTCCGTTCAGAAACAATCTTCAAAACTCAGTTACTGTCGTTGTAAAACCTAGTTGCTGCGTTCTATACTAAAGCAACCGGGAGCAAAAGTCGAATATGTGTGGAAGCCGACTGTTGAAGCCGCTGGACTTCGGTTTAGACACGTGTCTCATATTTCTCTTGTTTAAGTGTACTCTAGAGATGCGTTCTGGCAACCTCTTACTGAGCTCACGAGTTCGAATACCTCGGACTGAAAACAAGAGAGCGCGGCGGCCCGCAGACTGTATGCTGAGCACACTGCGCCAGCCTGCCGCTCCCTCTGTTTGCCCCCCTTTTCATGCCAAATTTGTGCAGGTGTCTCTTTGCCCGTAACGGACTTCAGACTGCCGAGGAAGAAACAAAGCCAAGGAGACCGTACGCCGACAACTTGCGTCTGCGAGGTATTACGGACGGTTATCTACATGTAACACCTGTGAAAGTATTATCGTTATTTGTTAAAACATCCAAAGCATTGGCGCACAGTGGATGTTCACCTTGCCGGTGATAGTGCAAAGATACGGTTTGGCACGAGTAACGTGGCTACTCACTGTGAGAATATTTTCGGATGGTTTGTGCATGTATGTCTGTCGCTGAACGTCAGTGGGGTGGGATGAAAACCTCTCGCTCAGTCACGTATCTCGGAAATGTACCAGTGTTCTCTGTCTGATCGATATAGACAGGGTGTCCCGTTCTCCTTGCTCACCCAACACAGCTCTGGTCTGATGCGTTAAATGAAAAATTGTTTCGACCAAGTATTTTTAGCAGCGTTGGATACTTCTTGCTGAGGGTATATGTTTTACGTATCCCGACAAATGTAAGAGATCATAGGTAGAAGTTAAATTTCTTAAACGGGATCATGTAAATTTCATTCAGGATACACGTACCCTCTCCGACAGCTATTAAAAAATGTGTCGTGCTGTACCATTTTGTCAGTAAAAAGTAGACGTGGAAACGATAAATGGTACATAGGTTGTGAAGAAATCGAGCTGATTACTGCCTTGATTCTACACATTAAGTACCCAAAGTAGTGCTGTAGCAGAGGGGTGGGTTTTGTTAACGATTTCCGACTCGCGTAAAGAAAGGCACTCCTTTCCCTCCCCCACACATCTTATTTGTTGCTGCATACCAGTGCAGTCATGCACCAGAGTAACTTAATACAGTTCGCGCAAGATACCGTCGCCGTTGCGCAGTGAGCAGTTTGCGTCCAATGCACTGGGCGAGTTTATTCGTTTATTCGGAAGGGGAGGCCGAAAAATGCTTTCCATCTTTCGACCGCTCAGCGATAACAGAATCAAGATGCGCACCCTGCAGTCTTTCTCAAACGATTTTACAGAAACTGTTCGATAAAAAGTTTCATTTTTGCCTTACTTTTAGCTTTATATGTCAAAAAAATGGCTCTGAGCACTATGGGACTCAAGTGCTGTGGTCATAAGTCTTATATGTCAAGTTTGTGATGATGTGACCATCATTTCGTTAATGGTCATAGTTATTGTGTTATTTATGTCGAAGTAAGACATCGCGCTAAATTCGAAAAAGTGTACAACAAAAGAGTTCTCCGTGATTTTGCGTTTGGTGCATATTACGTAATATGTTGTTCCATATGGAAGTTAGCTAATATATGGAATTTTTCTTTAAACTTGAGTAGAGGTATCTATCTGTCACCAGTCTCAAGACAAGTGATGTGATGTATCACACTCACTTTCGATCGCGCAGCACCAGCGATAAAGCCAAAGTGATATATCCACAACATTCCTCATAGTTCATAAACGGTTTGAGATATCGAAATGAGACTTTGGTAAATGATAGCACGAAAAGAGGAGAGTATTTTACCATGTCGTTATTATGTAAAACTTCATTATCTACCATGTTAGTCCAATAATTACAGACTTTTCTGTAGAAAGAATGTAATTTTTAAGGGCCATCAGGAGCTGGTGAAATGAAAAATGCTGTGGGTTTTGGAACAACATATTTGAATAAATTACACATTTCTTTTTACTGACGGTGTGCTTTAATAAGCTACTGACTTTACTTTTCCTCAATTCCTCTCTTAATAAACCGCTATTTCAGATTTCTGTCGCAATTGTCCCCACTCAACACATTAATGAGATGAGATAGTGTAAACTACACTGAGTTTTGGCAAAAGAAGCAAATTTTGACATGGCATCCAGAGAAATGTGTAGGTTTTGCTCAAAAATAGCCACTCATGATGCTTCTCTGAAGGTTACAAATGTTTAACAAGCGAGGCGAAAATAAATAGCTGAATTTTCGGTGAAGATGTGTTTAGATACTAACGAAAACAGAGAGGACAGCAGATATTTTTGAATGGTCACCATAGGCTTGGAGTGGCCCCCCTTGATATTTACAAAAAATATGGGCATAGCCTTCAGTGTAGAATGGCTCTTCCCCTCCATCGTTCAGCATTTCCCCTACAGCACTCTGCGAGACCCCCCCATCACCGCCACTCTCCCCACGCTTCCCCAGCCGACAGCGCTTCTGACAGCCTTGGCATTCTGTGCACAGTATAACTGTGAGGTGGTTGTACACTTTGTGAATACAGTTTTTGTTGTGTAAAGGTGTTTGATGTACAGAAATGACGATAAGGCAGAAATGCCGCTGACCTATGGAAAGGTACACTGACAGGAAAGAATTTAGTGACTTGTATTTTTATGTTCACTACTGTTAGAGAACATTATGAGTATTATTATGTCTGTCTTGTACTCTACTGTATATACCTGTCTAACGTTCTGCGTGGTGTCTGTTTGTTCTATATCGTGTCTCCCTACCACTTTCGCGCAACGACGCTCTGAGCGTGTTTTTTTAGGGAATTGACTAGTTTGAACCTGGGACCTGTTGATGGTAAGGAGACGCCAGACCACACATGACATGTAGAATTCGGAAGAGTTCAGCGAGGCTAGCGATGATATAACCAAATACTTAATGATTTCAGCGTCAGCTCCACTGCACTCCCTGTAAAAGAATCTTAATACTAACTAAATTTAGTGGAAGGGGTTCAAGGGTTTCCAGTTTTTAGTTAGCTGGTAAAATAACGTCGAAAAAGCAGTTAAGTTTACCATTGGAAATTTTATTCTACTCACAAAACATTGTGTATAAACTGCACTATTGATAAAAGGAAATGTTTTAATACAGGATGGTAAAAACCAACTGCGTTCAAAAAAATGTGAACGAATATTCCCTGACTGGGTTTCCAAGTTCTACAATGGATCGAAGGATGACCTATGCCATATCATATCTATAATCTAGGTTTAAATTAAGTTTCACAAAAGAGAAAACTATCAAAATGGTCTACAGTGACCCTCAATTATCATCAATTACTTATCTAACTTGTCGTAAATTACAGTGGCTGATGTGGCTTCTCAATAACTATATAACAGAAAAATCATCGCGTTGCAGATTTTTACTTCAAGTGGCAAATGTGAACACCATGAGCTTTAATTGACGATCGACACTAGTATTACGCATAAGAGGGTGTAACAGATGAGATTTTTGCAGTTCTGAGTGAAGCCTTATGCGCTCAAAAATGCGGCATCGCGTGCGTTCATTATCTTGTCGATGTTCGTCAGGGGGCGGCGGGCAGCACAGCTCCACTCACCTTGCCGTCTCGGAAGCAACTCTCTCCTAACTTCTCCTTACTACAATTTACCGAAGTTGGTTTAAAAAAACTATCTGGCTGTGTTTTCATCCGACCAATCAGAGTCTCAATGTTAACCTTAAGCTCCACCTACAAAAATTCTGTCTATCCAATGAGAAACGTTATATTTTTCGTGGTGGGGCAATGTTTTTGAAGTTTGCAATGTAACAGAGACGCGAAAAAGTCTCACGCTAAAACTTGCGACTGGGGTGGCCCTTTTAGCGTTATTGTAAGATCTATACCGTTCTTCTGGAGGGCTCTATCTTTTAACATGGGCTGGGGGGTGGTCCTGACGTAACAGAGACGCGAAAAAGTCTCACGCTAAAACTTGCGGCTGGGGTGTGGTCATAGCGGGTAGCTGGTGACGTGGGGGTCCGTCCCTTATCGTAGGGCCTTGTAGCTTAACGTGGTTCTGCTCTCGGCTTCTGTTCTCGTTTCTCCCCTCTGAACTGCGTCTGTCTCACGGGGGGAAGGTATGACATGCATTTAGGCATTCTTGTGTTAGTCTGTGGTATTCCATTTGCTCACTCGTTACTCGTATTACTTTGGTTAATTTAATGTCATGATTTATTCGGAGCTATGTGACATATTTCTGGATTTGCTTATCATGTCAGGGTTTCCATGGAAGGTGTTGGATTTGCCTTACACCTTACATATCACCACCCTTCGAACTTAATTTTTGTACTGAAGTTAGGCAATGATTGAATCGATGTCTAAGCCAGTCAAAAATTATTCCATTATCTAGATTTTGTTGCTTACTGTTCAGCCACGTTATTCTGGTTCTATGCTAGTTTGTATTACTAATTTATATTTTTATATTCTTCCAAATTATTCTCAAAAATGACATGAGAAGAATATTTTTATGCTATTGTTAATTTTTAATTGTTTTCTTTCTTTATTTAAGTGTGAAGTTTGTTTTTTAAGAAGTTTTTTATCGAAGGTGAGGAGTCTTTCACATCGGTTTTCTAAGAAATACATTTTTTTATAAATGTAGTAATTAAGTAAAATCTATTCCTGACACATTTTCTAAATATCATGTACAAATCAAATGTTTTTGTTTCTAGACACTCATTTCAACATTGTTACACTAACAAATAAGAATTATTTCTAAGAATTGGTTTGACAAAGAAATATACATACACAAGTATTGAGATATTATCCTAACAAATGATACAAATGTTAAAAAAAAGGGAAAACATCCTTCTAGATAATTTTTATTCTTTTTTTTATAAGGAAAAAATAAGTAAAATATAGTTATTCATTTATTTTTTATGAGGAGAAAATAAGTGGCATATAGTTTTAGTGTTTATTATGCCTTAGTTTTGTTCTTTATATACTGTCCATTTCAGAACTAATGACTTATTTTTATCGATAGTCTAATTTTCACTTAAGTCCATAGTCAATGACTGTTATTTTGTAGTTTATTAGCTGTCTGGTGTGCTTAACTTATTTAGTTTTTCAAACATTTCTTTTGCACAATTCCTACATCACATAATTTGATTTCACACATTCACACAATCCAATGAATGTTTAAGCATGAGGTTGGCAAATGTTTTTGCACGAAGGTGATGGACTTGAGTGAGATGGGTGTGGGCAAGCATTTGATGTACAGCTTCGTTCGTCGTTCCTTGTTGGCTTTGCAAGTGTGTGTTGCTGTAGTGGAGGTCCCATAATGGAATGAAGCTGTGAGTGCAGAATCTCGTGGTTTACTGTCTTTGTGTGTGTGAAAGTCATCGTTATGTGTCGCTGAAAGCAGTCGTTTTTTGTTGTAATACTTCGCAGACGACTAGTTTACAATAGGATAGGGATTTGGGAAGGTATGTCGTCTTTTCTTCGCCCATCTTTTGTCTTGGTCTCAATCTTGGGAATCTTCAACTTCTGTTCTTCCTGCTTTTTCTCTGCTTCTTACTTGCTTCTTGGTTCTTCTCTGGGCAGGATATGGAAATATTTATTGATAACTAGTCGCTTTGAAGTTCTCCTCTTAGTAACAGTTTGATAAATTCTTCGGGCATGTAATTTTTGCTTTGTGGAAGTTTTCTTCAGTTTCGTGCATCAGCGTGCTGTTTAATAGCAGTAGTGTGACTTTTACACATATTTCTTTTGCCAGTGGTGGCTTGCCCAAGCGGTCTCCTCGACGGGCCATTTTTTGCTCACTCCACTGAGTGGGGGCGTTCCGAGACCCTTCTGGCGTTCGGTGTCCCGTCGTGTCTCTGCAGGGTTCCGCCACTGTGTGGTTCCGCCTGGAAGCAGATTTATTTACTGCTCACTTTCGCTACAAGAAGGGCCCTCTGTTGGTATTGCTGTCCTTTCCCTTCTCTCAACGCTTCTGCCTTGTAGGAATCATGTCTTGCTAATTACATCCTTTTCTTTCTTGATACTTCTCACATTGTATCTTGTGGGTCGTTGCATCTGGTCTTTGTTGGAGTTTTTACAATGGCTCTTACAAAAAGTTTTACTTAAAATCATCTAACATATGTCTAGTACCTACATTGTTTTACGCCTTCTTAAAAGCTTTACAAATTTTGGCGCCCTTTCCATGTTACAATTCTAAGATATTTTGAGTCTTAACATCTACAAAATCCTCAAATTAGCTTTTTTATTTTTTTGTGTAGTGTCATGGTGTATAGCATTTTAGTTTTTCATGCTGTTAGACTATCTACGCTGTATCCCTTCACCTTAACCTATGGTACTATTGGTGTTATTATTGAAACTACTTTCTTTTTCCCACCTTCCTCTCTCTTCATTCTTCTTTCTCCTGACAATCTTATCTGCAACATAATCTTGAAATATTGTGCTGATTATTTACCAGTAAAAAAATTAACCTTCAAACTTTTTGATATGACTCACATGGTGAAGTCCTAAGGTTTTGCCTGTTTTACTTCAAACTTGTACTGAAAGTGTTTAATACTGCCAGTCTTAGGTAAAAATACCTCTGCTTTATCTCGTAAAATACCCTCTAATTCTCTTTTACTGTGTTCCAAAAAACCTTGAACTTCTTGCAATTTTTCGTCAATTTCTTTATGGACTTTTAACATGAGTTGAGGCGATTCCCCCTTTTGTGCATACCATTCTAATTCTTCATCCTCTTTATTTCACATCATTCTTAATTGTTTGTTTATAACTGGTATTTCTTCTAATTTTAGCTTTTGCTCAAAGAGAAGTGTGACATTACCGAATGTTACGCTACCTTTCCCCATATCTATTATCGCTCGTCTCTCATTTAAAAAATCTGCACCTATAATCAAATCGACAGTTATTTTAGGTATAATCACGAAGTTGGCTTCGATCTTTTGACCTTGACACGAAAGGGTTAACCTTGTTTGTCTCGGAACTTCCGCAGCATTGCTTCTAGTAGGAACTCTTACTTTAATCTTACGTGTTTTCAGAACTGGCAATTCCTGATTGGCATTACACTGCGTGAATAAATTTTCTGAGATCGCAGTCAGTTCACTTCTGCTAACAATTACAATATTGACTGGGATATGCTTCACCATGGCCTTCACAATTGGTTGAATTTGAAAGGGTTGGTTCTGTTCTTCTTCTTCTTGCATCAACGAATCCTCCACTGAATCATACATGAGTCTTTTTAGGAATTTCCCTTGTGAATTCGAACTTTCTGTACGATAAGCTTCGACTGCTACTTCTCTCTATTTCCTCTTCTCTATTTCTTCCTTCATTTACGCTTTCTTCGACATCCTCTACTTTTTCCTCATCCTCGTCTATCCTCTCCTTCTTCGTCGCTACTTCCACATAATCGCATCTAAATGCTCTAATTATCGCTTCATAACTTCTTTCATTATATACGTTGGGTTGTGTGTCCACTCGTAACTTATTTTCAACTTCTGTTGACTGCGCATTATCCTCATTGAATTCGCTTTCCCTGGTTTCATTCTCAAATAGCTCTGCAATACTCATTACTTCGTCCTTTCCTCCCACATTCGTTGTGCATGCCTCTGGTAATTCATCTTCCTCGTCAGTGTTCTCCCAATTAATTTCGTCCCAACACGATATTGTTATTTTCTTGCCTTCGTTTTCATCTGGTCCCTGCGGATTTGTTTCTTTCTTCTTCTCTTCTCGTGATATGATTTCTTCTTCTCTGTTCAAGGTGCTGCAATTGTCCTGGGTCAGTGCGTCATTCTCTTTGGCATGGGCGCTTAGCTTTCAATTCGAACGTTTGTCGGGGTTTGGTGGTCTTACCTCCACCTCTTCTATCTGTATTCTCTTTTCTTGTTCAGCTTGTTGATAGTGGTTTCTTTGTTGATAATTTGTCGGTCTATTGGTTCTCCAGTACCCGCTCCGGTTGTCATTATTCCCTCTGTAATAGTTGTTGCTGTTCCTGGGTGAATTATAGTTAATGCCATATTCTCTTCTAAATCCCTAACCGGTTCTTTGTTGAAATCTATTGTCGTTTCTTGGTGCGAAGTTATCACATGGTTCGTAATTATTGTTTCTTCGTACTGTGTCTTGTGGATTCCACTGCTTTTTGCTTTCATTTTCACGTGCGTCATCTTCCGAAAATATGAACTCTAGTTCTCTTCGAATACCTTTAAATGCTTCGACGTCATTGCCTCCGCGCCCTACTAATGATTGCTGGTATTTCAAGGGTAGCTTCATCGCGCATAATTTAATCAACTCTCCGTCACTGTATGGTACATCTAAGCATTGATTTTTCTTTGCCATTAATTCGAAAAATTTCACGGGACTCTTCTCTCCTGAATTTTCAAAATATGGGTTCTGTAATATTTCATACTTCACTCTGTTCTGTGCTTCGCTGGACCAATATCGTGAGAGAAACTTCTCTCTAAAATCTTCGTACGATCGGCATGTCGCTGCAACATTCTGCATGGTTTCTGCGACTGTTCCTGACATGTGTGCACATATAAAGTCTAATTTGTGTGCTAGCGTCCAGTGTTCTGGTAATCCTACTTGAAATTGATCAATAAAAGTTCGTGGATGTAATGAGTTTCCTTCTCGAAAGTGTTGAAATTTTCTGACTGAGGAAATGATCGTTGTCGTACTTCGTTATGGTTCCATATGAAATTCGCGATTCTTCGCCACTTTTGTTTCTGATCATTTCTCCCGTCCTTCTTTCCGGTTGTGGTAGATCCATTGGATATTGTCCACTGTAACTTTCGCCTACCCTTGCATAGTATCGTTGGAGTGGTACGCAATAATTTTCTTCCATCGGATGTGAACGTGTAGCTGAATGCATTGCACTGTACTTTTCGCGACCTGGCTTTCCATTGTCAGGTATTGGTTGGGTATCTTCTCTGGCTAACCTTGCTGCTTCATTGCACGATCCAAACTGTCTTGAAACATACATTTGTGGTTCCGCATGTGTTTGTGATGACGTTTGTTAATCAAGAATTTCGAAACGTGTTTGTTGCTGTGCAGGCTGTCTAATTTCACGTAAGTTACTTTCCGCCTGTGATTGGAATCGCAAATGCGTAATATCTTCGTTAATTACTTGTTTTTCCGGTGCTGTTACAGATACTGATGTGGTTGCAGACTCAGTGCTTGTTCGATCCTGTTCACTACGCTCTTCAATGGTTTGCAACAACTCTCTTCGCAATTTCTGTAATTGTCGCTTCGTTTGCACTTCTAGTTTGACTATGCGGTTATCATATCTTTTCAGCGCTGCTTTTGTGATTCGTTTGTGTAACACACTGTTTTCAACAACTTCACGCGCTGTACCTGCTGCTTGTCTAGTAATTTCGTTTATCTGTTTCTCTAGTTCCTTGACTTCTCCCTGGGTCTTGTTACGTAATGTTTTGATCTCATCCTGAATGTCATTATGCAATGTTTGTACGTCCGCTTGTACCTTGTCAATGTCTGTTCTCAATTGATTGTGACCTGTTATTAAGTTTCCTATCACTTCTCGAGATTCTTTTGCCTCGTCTTCAATATGATTTAGGTGTAGCTGAATTTTTTTTGTTTTGTTCTTTAATCTCACGCATTTGTCTCGTGATTTCTGAAATTTGGTTCGTCATTTCTGCATTCTGAATTTTAATTTGGTTCGCAATTTCTTTATTTTGTCTTGTCATGGTTTCCGTCATTAATTGTAATAATTCTGCCAGATTGGTGGGTCCTATTGCGTTTTCTTCCGACGTCCTACGCTCTGTGTTTTCGCCCAAGTGTTGGTTTGCAACCGATCGCATTGAACTGTGTGGTGACACGTTTCTGCTCGAATTCCTTGTACTCTGTGGTGAGGGAGCTCTGATTACTTGTACTATGGATTCTACGTATAAAACGAGCAAGTTAGAATCCTCATCGACTGTCTCTCTACTTTCCTGCTCCTCTGTCGTATGCTGACTTACGTTCTCTATGCGCTGACGTACATTATCCTCGTTATGGTGCGTTATATGTCCTATTTCTCGCGATACAGAATCGTCTGTTGCACTTTCCTCTATTCTCTGTCCATTTTCATGCTGGGTCTCTACCTCAATTCGGTCAAGGTCTCTATCTGCCATTGCTAATCTTTACGAATCCCTTATTTTCTGTTGTAAAAGCAATTCACGCGGCCTACTTCAACATGCGCTCATACGATCTCACGCGTTTCATAAACTTTTTGCACACACGACTTGACAACCAATTCACTTACTTGTTGGGTTAGAACCAACTTGTCAACGATGTATCCGCCACCTGTGCGCTTGCATTGGAGAGAAAACTTAATTCTAGCAATATTAAAATTCATAACTTAATTATGCTATTGTCTCTGCCAGAATGTCTCACTTTTATCAATACTTTCTTACTATCTATCGCTGCAGCTACTGTTTTCGACTATTTATAACTTTAAGAAAAAAATTTTTTTTATTACTAAAATTTTTTTAACACGATATTTTTCTGACCTAGTTAGGCATGTGGTCGACCTTCAATAATGGTATTTCAACATCCTGGCAGGGTCGCCACTTTCTAACATTCTGCGTGGTGTCTATTTGTTCTATATCGTGTCTCCCTACCACTTTCGCGCAACGACGCTCTGAGCGTGTTTTTTTAGGGAATTGACTAGTTTGAACCTGGAACCTGTTGCTGGTAAGGAGACGCCAGACCACACATGACATGTAGAATTCAGAAGAGTTCAGTGAGGTTAGAGATGATATAACCAAATACTTAATGATTTCAGCGTCAGCTCCACTGCACTCCCTGTAAAAGAATCTTAATACTAACTAAATTTAGTGGAAGGGGTACAAGGCTTTCCAATTTTTAGTTAGCTGGTAAAATAACGTCGAAAAAGCAGTTAAGTTTACCACTGGAAATTTTATTCTACTCACAAAACATTGTTTATAAATTGCATTATTGATAAAAGGAAATGTTTTAATACAGGATGGTAAAAACCAACTGCGTTCAAAAAAATGTGAACGAATATTCCCTGACTGGGTTCCCAAGTTCTACAATGGATCGAAGGATGACCTATGCCATATCACATCTATAATCTAGGTTTAAATTAAGTTTCACAAAAGAGGAAACTATCAAAATGGTCTACAGTGGCCCTCAATTATCTATAATTACTTATCTAACTTGTCGTAAATTACAGTGGCTGATGTGGCTTCTCAATAACTATATAACAGAAAAATCATCGCGTTGCAGATTTTTACTTCAAGTGGCAAATGTGAACACCATGAGCTTTAATTGAAGATCGACACTAGTATTATGCAAAAAGGGGGTGTAACAGAAGAGACGTCTGCAGTTCTGAGTGAAGCCCTATGCGCTCAAAATTGCGCCATCACGTGTGTTCATTACCTTGCCGGTGTTCGTCAGGGGGCGGCGGACAGCACAGCTCCGCTCACCTCGCCGTCTCGGAAGCAACTCTCTCCAAACTTCTCCTTACTACAATTTACCGAAGTTGGTTTAAAAAAACTATCTGGCTGTGTTTTCATCTGACCAATCAGGGTCTCAATGTTAACCTTAAGCTCTGCCTACAAAAATTCTGTCTATCCAATGAGAAACGTTATATTTTTCATGGTGGGGCAATGTTTTTAAAGTTTGCAACATAACAGAGACGCGAAAAAGTCTCACGCTAAAACTTGCGACTGGGGTGGCCCTTTTAGCGTTGTCGTAAGATCTATACTGTTCTTCTGGAGGGCTCTATCTTTTATCATGGGCTGGGGGGTGGTCCTGACGTAACAGAGACGCGAAAAAGTCTCACGCTAAAACTTGCGGCTGGGGTGTGGTCCGAGCGGGTAGCTGGCGACGTGGGGGTCCGTCCCTTATCGTAGGGCCTTGTAGCTTAACACGGTTCTGCTCTCGGCTTCTGTTCTCGTTTCTCCCCTCGGAACTGCGTCTGTCTCACGGTGGGAAGGTATGACATGCATTTAGGCATTCTTGTGTTAGTCTGTGGTATTCCATTTGCTCACTCGTTACTCGTATTACTTTGGTTAATTTAATGCCACGATTTATTCGGAGCTATGTGACATACTACTGGATTTGCTTATCATGTCAGGGTTTTCATGGAAGGTGTGGGATTTGCCTGACACCTCACACCTGCACTGCAATCTGCTGTAGGTGGGTGAAATTCTGTTCAGGCACAACTACTGTACAGCAGACGATTCTCACTGGATATCTGGTCTTCTCATTTCTCGTCTATGTGAAATGGGAAATTTAAATGCCAGACATTGGAATCACTGTAGAACATGAACAGACGAAGTTGCTTAGGGCGCTGTGCTCGCTAGGGTAACAGTGAATCGTCAAGTCAGTGCATGACGAATTCAACATGAGGTTGGTTTCTCGAAAAAAAAAAAAAATGCTCACAGCATTCTGCAGCGTCATAAATTCCATCTTTACTATGTTCTATCACAGCAAGAACTTCATGGAATTGACTTCAACATTGGGATTCAATTTTGGCAGTGCGCTCAGCAACAACTTCTCACTAATCCTAATCTCTTCTGAGATGTTCTTTTTACCGACGAGGCATCATTCTCCAACAAAGGAAGGATAAATTTGAGAAATATGCGTTATTGGTCCATCAACGTCCATGAAACATTAATTTTTGGTGCGGATTTATTGGAGATACCACTATCTGCCCTTTCCTTGTAAATGACAACTAAAATGGCAGACAATATGCTCGATTGTTAGGACTCGCTCTTCCTTTTCTCTTGGACACCATAGCTCTGAATCAGAGGATGGTCATGTGATATCAGCATATTACAAGATGTTAAAGCATACAGATGCTGAAAGAAGTCATAACTGCTAAAACTCGGATAGCTATTTGGTCATTCTCACTAGAGTGAAGTTTTTTTTTTAAGTTGACTTAAAAACAGACCTGATCGCATTAAAATATTTATTGGCAATGGTAACAAATGGTTCAAATGGCTCTGAGCACTATGGGACTCAACTGCTGAGGTCATTCGTCTCCTAGAACTTAGAACTAGTTAAACCTAACTAACCTATGGACATCACAAACATCCATGCCTGAGGCATGGCTGCAGCGCCTTTAACCGCACGGCTACTTCGGCCGGCGGCAATTGTAACAGGTTTCATTAAAAATTTCACCACCTTCAGGCAATATTACGCATTGATAACATTCGTGGAAACCCGATACCTGCTCCGTCCATCGTCACCGCCTGTTGTCATGGTGTAATATGGTCCGAATACGGCGACAATTTGACTGTAACAAGTTGACGCTGCCAATGAATGTTTTATTTGCCGTCAATACTGTCTTTAGTCAATTTTAAAGTATTTTATCAATATCCCTGATATTCTTGACGAGAAATATTCTCAAAAATTAATGTAGGAAGTCATTCTGCTAAAAAAAAAACAAACACTGTGCCCTCTGGAGTATGGGCCAGCGTGTTAACACGGCCGCTTCCGCGATGGGAGGTCTATCGGCCCCAGAGCAAATCGGTTAGGTTAGTGTTGTTTAAAGTCCCGTCGACAACGAGGTCATTAGAGACGGAGCGCTAGCTCGGGTTAGGGAAGGATGGGGATGGAAATCGGCCGTGTCCTTTGAAAGGAACCATCCCGGCATTTGCCTGAAACGATTTAGGGAAATCACGGAAAACCTAGATCAGGATGGCTGGAGACGGGATTGAGCCGTCGTCCTCCCGAATGCGAGTCCAGTGTGCTAACCACTGCGCCACCTCGCTCGGTAGAGCGAATCGTCCAAGAGGTTTACGACGTGCAGTCGGTATGCAGGTCAGCCTGGATTTGGTTTTCAGGCAGTTCCCCACATCCCTCTAGATGAATACTGGGCTGGTTCTTATGTTCCGTCTCAGATCCCCCTACACAAACATTTAGAACACTTTCTCACGCCTGTACACACAAATTACTCTACACGCAGGCAGATTGGGTACAATGATTTCGCTCTGGAAGGTCACCTTAGCTGTTTGGTCGTCTTAAAAACTTACTCATCATCGGTATTTGGAGTATGGTGATCTTTATTCAGTAGCTAACAGGTGGGTTCAAATGGCTCTGAGCACAATGGGACTTAACATCTGAGGTCATCAGCCCCTAGAACTTAGAACTACTTAAACGTAACTAACTTAAGGACATCACATACATCCCTGCCCGAGGCAGGATTCGAAGCTGCGACCGTAGACTGAAGCGTCTAGAACCGCTCGGCCATACCGGCCGGCTAACAGGTGGGAACAGGTTTAGTATGGATTTCAGAACTTATTAATTACAGAATCAAGAATTACAAAAATCGGTGTTGACAAGTGAACTTAAACGAAAAAAGAAGCAAGAGAGGTTAGTTTTTAATGTCCCGTCGACGAGTTCATTAGAAACGGTGGCCAAGGGAAGGAAGGGTGAGGGGAGGAACTCGATTCTGCCCTTTCAAAGGAGCCATTCAGGAATTTGCCTATGTCACTTGGGGAAATCACAGTAAACCCAAATGTGGATGTACGGACTGGGATCTGTCGTCCGAAATGTGAGTCCAGTGTCTAATCTCTGCACCATCTCGCTCGGTGTGAATCGAAATGCAGAGCACATGTGACGGCGACGGGCAGGTTATGTAGTGTGCCGCATTTTGCTGTCTAATCCGGAAGTCTTGACCATCCGTTCTTTCTTTACTCTGGGACAACTAGATACGAACCTCTGCAAAAACTAGATACGAGCACGTGCAACAGGAGAACTGCTGACGCGCAGTACCTTGCAGGAGGTTGGTGGGAGGACAGACTGCCGCGAAATCCCTGCCGGAAGTCGCAGCGCGAAAGACAGCAGCGTGAGTCGCACTTCTTACCGCCGTAACTGACTGCCGTTGGCGCCGCACTCGCAGCTATTAGCAGGTCTCGGTTGTCATGCGGGTCTGTGTACTGCACCTCCAGATGACTTGTTTGTCTGCGTAGCATTCAACAGCAGCTTCTGGCTGGCGACGCCAGACGTTCTATCTCAAAGCGCCCCTGGCAGCAGGCGTGCAGTAAGGAATGCGGCGGGAGAGTCTTGTAGGAATGATGGCGCCATCACAGCATCGTCCAGTTATTCTACGTCAACATTTACACTGATGGACTACAACGTTATGACCACTGTCCACCGCAAGACGGAATTCCGCCTGGTGGTATTGCGGGCATGTGATGAGGTAAGAAATGTACAGGGATATTAGTCATTACCTTCGCAGTTTCAGAAGACGACTGCACGAAAACTGCATGACATACAGAAACTAAAAAAAAAAAAAAAAAACTGGTCAGGTACGAGTAGAACTGGTGATTCCGTATAGACTTAATTACGTATGTAGACAGTTTATCCGTTTCGGGAATTGAGAATCTCGACGATTTTTGCCTGTTATCGACGTTGATATTAATAAGATATCGGTCCAAAGGATTCCAAGGCTTTCGAGAATGTTTCGTATTTAAGTCTGAAGAAATGAAAAAAGAATTTTTTTTCGTTAAACATAGCTACAAATAAACAATTTTCTGTTTTTATCCCTTTAGTTGTACTGTGAAACCTCACTTACTGCCAAATTTAATGATTCTAGGTCAATTGGAAGTACCCCACAAGCTATAATGATTGAGTGTTCGAGTATCAAAATATGACATAAATGGCCATATCGTTTGGATGTAATGACTTAGGAGCTTGCATTTATTACACCTCCACGGGAGTATAGACCTTCGAATGTGATAATTTCAACGTTTAATCGTTTCTTGGAAAAATGGGATACAACAGACGAACGGACAGGCAGACAGTCTGAGAACAAATGAAAATGAAAATTTCGTATAGTTACAAATTTTACTTGTACAGTTAAATATTACTTCATCCCAAATTTCACGAGTCTTGACTAACGGAAAATACGCTATAAGTTTTGATCAGTAAGTATGCAAGAAACAAAATACGTAATATAAACGGCCGTACCTTTTGGTTGTATTGACTTAGAAGCTTACGTTTGTTACACCGTCAAGGGACCACAGACGTTAGCCTGCGGCCGGTTTTTGAGAAAAACGGTTTTCAACAGTATGACAGACTGACAGACAGACAGACGGAGAACGAAGTGAACCCACAAGAGTTCCGTTCTTACTGATTGAGGTATGGAACGCTGTAGCGACACATATCAGTGGACAGAGGATCTCCCGTAGTTCCGACTCGCAATGCGCGCCATGGCGTAGTTGCAGAGTGCACTACTAGAGGGCAGGCGTGTCACGACATGTACAAAAACGATCCACTCGGCGTTATCGCATCGAAGTAGTTGGCCTCTGCAGATAGGCAACCCAATGACACTAGCTGCGCCGTGCCTTCCCACTGTAAAAAATGTGTAAAATCAGTGAACTGCACACACTTACTGAGGTTTCCTGCATCAAAAACCGCATATGGAGTATCCCTGACAGGAGCTAAAAATTTGCTATATCTTCCCTTATGCGTCTATTTTATGCATGTCTTGCAGTTTTCGAGTAATCGTCTTCTGAAGCCCCGAAGTTATTTATCAATTAAATGGAGAAACAGGACTGATAAGGACGCTGAACGACAATTTTTGTTTCTATTTGCCACTGGATGTGAGGCGACTAGTTTATTGACGCGTTTTATTAAAACCATCATCAGGTAATCTAAGAAGGCTACAGAAATCGTATTAATAGCACAGTGAAGATGGCTACAAGAAAAACAAGTAAATACATTAACAGTCACCGAAAGATTCATACCAATGCAGGGAGAAGCACTTCATACATACAGTATGAAATAATGTGAATATGACACATTGCAATACATTGCTCCACTGCACACGACGGAGCAAATAACGAAATGATCAATAGGAGACGCTAATGATAACATACCATGCCGGGAAAAATATGAAATAAAATACATGGAAATCATAAAAATCGTTATATACAATGAACCTTGTCTTAAAAATAAAATTTTAAAGTATACCATCAGAGGCATTGTTCAGACGAAGGCTATTCGGAACGTATGGTCCCATAGGTTGCGAAGTGGAAACGACAGTAGAAATCTAATGAATCTTTGGTCAGATAGAGTGGGCAGTATCTCTAGAATGCCTGTCGATGACGTCATGTCGTTTTTTCAGTTCTGATCACGCAGTGAGCAGGTAATGATACCTAGAACAATAAGGTCTTCCGCCTAGTATGGGTGCCCGCGGCTAGGTTTCGCTTGATTACGTGCAACCCTTCATAACATACCTATGACGCATTTCCTTCTTCACGACAATTCTCGGCCGCAAGCTGCAGGGGCAATGAGAGTGCCCCTGTAACGTTTCCTATGGGAAGTGTTTGATCACCCATCATACAGTCCGTGCATGGCTCCCTCTGATGTCCATCTCTTCTCACATGAACAGTATGAAAACATCCTCGTTTCTTACTTTATTAGTCCGCCTGATTTTCCACATTCGTCTGTACCACCACATCTCAAATGCTTCCATTCTCTCCAATTTTGGTTTTCCCACAGACCGCGTTTCACTACCATACAACACTGCTCCAGACGTACCTTCTCAGAAGTATTTTTCTCAAATTAAGGTCTTTCTTTGATAAAGGTAGACCTACCTTGGTCAGGAGTGCCTTTTTTTGCCAGTGCTAGTCCACTTTTTATATGCTCCTTATCCTCACCCCATTCGTCGCGGGTTATTTTGCGGCCTTGGTAGCAGAATTCCTTACGTTCATCTACTTCATAACAATGAATCCTGATGTTAAGTTTCTCGTTGTTCTCATTTGTGCTATTTCTCTTTCCTTTCGTCTTTTTTCGATCAACTCTCAATCCATATAATGTACTAATTAGATTTCGTTCCATTCAACACATCCTCACTTTCACTGAGGATAGGAATGGCCCGCCGGTGTGGCCGAGCGTTTCTAGGCGCTTCAGTTTGGAACCGTGTGACCGCTACGGTCGCAGGCTCGAATCCTGCCTCAGGCATGGATGTGTGTGATGCCCTTAGGTTAGTTAGGTTTAAGTAGTTCTAAGTTCTAGAGGACTGAAGACCTCGGATGTTAAGTCCCATAGTGCTCAGAGCTATTTGAACCATTTAGATGAAAAATGTAGTCAGCGACAAAATTCTTTCCTTTCATCAAGTGTCCTCATTCTCAGATACAGGATTCATTGCGTATGTAATGTCGAAATACAAAGACCAAGTACCATACAGAAAAAAACACTTCCACAAAATCAGTAATGAAAATGAAATTTTGAAAAAAATTAAATTTAGTTTGACAATATTATTGCATTAAAATTACTTCAGTATTACTTTAACAGCATATTTATTCAAGTTATAATAATTTTCACTGTCTCTGATTGATATGTTGAACAAAATGCCTGACTAACAGCGACGTCATTACTGAGCAGTTTCGATAATTATCCAACAAAACGAAACTAACATCATTTTGAAGTATATTTCTTTCTTAGAAGGATTAAATGTTCATCAAAGGCACTCCCTTCTGTTACAGTCTTGGCAACGTAACAATGACTGATGTTAATGATTAGATCGAGAAGCTACAATTTTTCATGACTACCATTATTAGTAAGTTCTCAGTGAGATTAACTGGGTATGTTTTACTAATTTTCTAAGCTAATCAGCTGCGATCTGTCTTACGGATTGTCGATGCCACTGGGATGACGGCGTCGGCGTCTGTGACAATTCTCCAGTAGCTCCATTCCTTCAGAGAAAACTCCGGTTAACTTCAGATGACTGCAGGACTGGTTCTCTATGTTATTTAGTCATTAATTCACATCTCCACATACGTCGCTAGCACAGAGTTTCCAAAATTTGTCTTGACCTCACGTTGACGAACTTTTTGTCTTGTTCGACTTACGGACAAACACTATGTCGTAGTGTAGTGCCGAGAGCACGCACTCTTGATGTCACAAAGCAATGTCCAGAGGCGTTGCTACCATCACAGTTTACACTCTGATAAATGTAACTCCACATAACTTTCCCTAACAAAACTGAAACTAAACTCCGTCCGAATAGGCCACCTGAGGCCCGACAGTACGGACTGACCACCGTTTCATCCTGAGTCGATAAATGTAGGCAGCACACCAATCTCCTGGCCAATGTCAGTTATCGTGACTGGAGCCGCTACTTCTCAGTCAAGTAGTTCTTCAATTGCCCTCAAAAGGGCTGTGTGCGACCCGCTTGCCAACAGCGCTCGACAGACCCGGATGGTGACCCACCGAAGTGCTAGCCAAGCCCGATTGTGTTTAACTTTGTTGATGCGGTAACTTGGAAGTTAAAAGAAAGAAAATAATTTTCAATGTAGGAAATTTGACGATACTTAAAAAAATTGGAAAAAGATTCTGTGTGGGCAGTCCGGACCTGCGGCGTAGATTTTTCGTGCAAACCTCGGGATAAAATCATAACAAGTGTTTCGTATTAGTTTGCTATTTAACTATTACTTTATTTAATAAAATGCGTATGCAGGGTCGTATAATGGTTACAGAATAAACACATCACAAAGTTCGACTGTCACTGACCGCTGTATGATCGATGGGTCAGCTATGTAACAGCTTTTTGCCGTTTTTAGGTTCCTTTTCTACGTTGCCTATCTATAGAATTTGCTCGGCACTGGATTTTTAGGCATTTTTGGATGCCTTTTGATGCGAGCTTTCTTCTGACTTGCGTTTTCTGTAATTCTAAGCATGTTTAACAGCCATGTGACACAACACCTTTCCATATTTTGTAATTTTCAATTTAAAACTGATTTTCCCTTACATCCCGCTCAGTGTTTTTATTGACTCACTTTCGGTTCTAGTTGTGGTTTGCAAAATCTTTACATTGACACCCTAAACAATTTTCCAGCTAGGCATATTTCTACGATACAGCAGTTTATAAATTTACACATAACTAATTAGTTCTTCAATCCGATGGGACCAGTGACCTCACTGTTTGGCCCCGTCCCCCAAATCAACTAAACAACCAACCAACCGACGTGATCTATACGTTGTGGACTCAACCACTGTTTACGTATCATAAGTGTTTCTGTGATTGGCGAATAAAATCTGACGGTATTTCGTCACACAAGAATATTCGACCGACAAGTATGTACACATTTTCATCCCAAAGTGTATCAATCTGTCATATAGATTTATAAGATGTGTCCTAACTCTCTAGCATTCTCATCCTCTTTCATGCTGTAGGAAGAAAACAGTGAACAAATCGGATGCAGAAAATCGAAGATCGTAATTTTATTTCAGGAAATAACCAGCCACTTATTTACGTGTTTTTATTTAGGCTTATACGAGTTTACGGCTTCCGTCCAGCTTCAGTTAGCGTAATACATATTTGTGCCTTCAGTAAGTACATCGTTAACACATCGACAGAAAATTGGATGCTGCATCTGCCCTGTCCAAAACAAACTTCGCGAGTTTTGTATTTCTGATATATTGCTGGTTAAGTGTAGTTACTTTCGACTCTGCTTATCGTTATTCCGACATTAGAATTTATAGATGTAGCAAAAACGCCATTTCAACTTCCGTCTTTCACAAAAACAGCCCAGTGTCCACCATGTTACCGACTAACGGCTTTGTTTACATCCTACATGTACAGTCAAGCAAAATATAACTTTGACCGAAAATATGAATTTCGGATGTAAATAAAGATGTCCGTCGGCAACATGGCGGATACTAGGTTGTTTTTGTGCAGAATGGAAGTGGCAAAGCGTTTTTGTCAAATATATAAATGCGGAAATCGGAATAACAAAAAGCACAGTAGGAAGTAGGTGCTAGTCAACCAATTGCAATTGGCAGTATCAGAAACATGCGTTAACGTTACAGTAAACAAGTACAATAGTAATGTCAGTGCTTTCAGATCAATTGAGCAATTTCTATGATCTCCGATTAGGCGCCGACTAACGATAAGTGGCTGGTAGCGCCCTCACTCCCAAATGCAATAATGTTACTCACAGGTGCAATAATGTTATGGTCGACTAGTACACCAAGCCAGCAACATATTGTAAATAGACAACTGGCGAGTTGTAGTATCGAAACAAAATTGATATTTTGCACAGGGCAGCTGTAGCAGCCATTTTGCTGTCGGTGTTACAACGATGTACTCGCTGAAGACTCAAATGCTTATCACGGTAAACGAAAATGGATGAAAGCCCGAAACACTCAATACGAGGGGCGTTTAAAAAGTCCGAGCAAAAATAAAAACTACTTACGTGTTTGGGGTAAACCTTTCTTATTTTTCGACATAGTCTCCTTTTAGACCTATACACTTCGTCCAACGCTGTTCTAATTTGTTCAGCCCTTCCGAAAAATAGGAATTGTCCAAGTCTGCAAAGTGCTATTAGTTGCTGCAATCACCTCCTCGTTCGAATAAAATCTTTGTCCCGCGAGCCATTTCTTCAAATTGGGGAAGAAATAGTAGTCCGAGGGGGCCAAGTCTGGAGAATAGGGGGGATGTGAAACGAGTTGGAATCCTATTTCCACACCACAACTGCTGAGGTGTAGGCTGGTGCATTGTCGTGATGGAAAAGGACATTTTGCGGTCCAATCCCCGGCATTTTTCTTGCAACTCGGTTTTCAAAAAAAAATTCAAATGTGTGTGAAATCTTATGCAACTTAATGCTAAGGTCATCAGTCCCGAAGCTTACACACTACTTAACCTAAACTATCCTAAGGACAAACACACACACCCATGCCCTAGGGAGGACTCCAACCTCCGCCAGGACCAGCCACACAGTCCATGACTGCAGCGCCTAAGATCGCTCGGCTAACACCGCGCGCAACTCGGTTTTCAAACGGTCCAATAACGATGAGTAAAATTCACCTGTAATGGTTTTACCCTTTTCCAGATAGTCGATGAGGATTATCCCTTGTGAATCCCAAAAGACAGTCGCCATAACCTTTCCAGCCGAAGGAATTGTCTTCTCCTTTTTTGGTGCAGGTTCTCCCTTGGTAACCCATTGTTTAGAGTGTTGTTTGGTCTCAGGAGTCTAGCAATGTATCAATGTTTCATCTACAGTGACGAAACGACGCTTATGGTCCTGTGGATTCTCCCTGAACAGCTGCAAACCACCCTTGCAACACTTCACACGATTCCGTTTTTGGTCAAGCGTGAGCATTCGCGGAACCTATCTTGTGGATAGCTTTCTCATGTCCAAATGTTTGTACAAAATATTATGTACCCGTTCATTCGAGATGCCCACAGCATTAGCAATCTCACGCACCTTAACTCTTCCGTCATCCATCATCATATCATCGATTTTATCAATGATTTCTGGAGTCGTAACCCCGCACAGGGCGTCTAGAACGTCCAGCATTACTTGTGCCCAACGGCCACTCCGAAAATTTTGAAACCACTTATAAACTGTTGTAATCGAAGGTGCAGAGTCACCATAACGTTTTTCAAGCTTCTCTTTAGGCTCCTGGGGCATTTTGCCTTTCATAATATAATGTTTAATCACCACTCGGAATTCTTTTTCGCCCATTTTTTGACAATCACTCGACTTCCTTGATTCACACGAATGCCAAACACAAAGAAATAGACCAATATGGCTGACACTTGGTGTGCGTTCTTTCCAAAGATGCTACTATCTAAACATGACCTCGATACGCGATGATGGTGCCATCTCTCGGACTTTGCACGGACTTCTCAAACGCTCCTCGTAGCTTGGAGCAAAATGCATAAAAAATAGGCTGGTTGGCGAATTTCTTAAAATAATAAAATCCACAGCCACGCAGCTCAGCAACCAAACAAATGGATAAATTATTGAAAAATGAAACTCCGATGACGCACTGAACCCTTCGTTTAAAATTTCCCTTTGTTGGAAAATGTAGTTTGGAAGGACGGCCGGAAGTGAGCGCCACCTGGGGGCGTCGGTGACAGGCGCCCCGTGCCGGTGGTCGGGGAACCCCCGCACTGGCCACGGGCAGCACGACGCTCCAGCCTGCCTGCGAGTGATGGGCGCCGAGACACATACCAGAGGACTCTTTGTGGCCGCCACGGGCGCTGGCCCAGGCGCTGCCGCCATAAATACGGGCACGCTCCCCCATAAATCCCCGCGGGGGAACCCCCGCGGTCCGGCAACGCGATATTTGGCCGGCGAGGGGGAGGGGCGAGGAGGGGACGCAGTGATAAAACACGAGCGCCCGCGCCCTAAATCATCGCGTAATCTAATTTCATCTGAGGAATGTTCTGCGCCTACTACTGTCACTCGCCGTCCCCGACCGTAATTTTCGCCTCTCAGAATCCTCCGGCGCCGATTCCTACGGCCCCGCGTGTGTTCGCCTCGGTTATCTCGTGTCGTTATCAAAGACGGGTAATTGCTTTTGTCTACCTCTCCATATATTGCCGAGCTACGTCGGTTTCATTGTCCTCTGTGGCGACCAAGTACTGCTGCTTTGTCGACACTCTTAAATTTTAATGAGACTCACTTGGTCTGATGACGCGAGAGAATCACCGGAAGAGGGTCTGCGTCATTTATTGTGTAAGAAAGGAACGTCTTGACACATCATTAGCATTGGACTATCATTTTTTTACTGAATATCCTGTTCACCGAGCTAAACATCCAATAGATAGGAGCAGAAAACCAGATCATATCTTCTCTTGTTACATCGAGCTTTGAGGGAAGTCGTACGATAGTATCTGTCACAAATACTAAAAGTCTAAAGGAAATTTACGGTGCGCGGCAACGACAACAATAATGTAACATGAAGAGACTTTAACAACTCATTAAAAAGAAGTTATAAACGCCTGTAGGCTGCTAGGCGGGAAACAGCGTAAATCGAGCTGTATCCACCCTCTAGAAGTCGCGATGAATATTTTTCTCTGCAGTGCTGTCTAATATATACCTTGCGTCAGTATCCTTCATTTTCGATCATCTCAGTTCTACTGGGGTTACGGTTTGGTATCACGCTAATTATTGATCTCTAAGAGCAATAGATTCCCTGTTAAAGAAGACTATGTTTCCCTTCGATGGAATGAAAGATAATGACATGTCGGCACAGTTAACAATGACAGGGGAAAAATATAAAGTTACATCAAATAACACTAAATAATTGATGACATCCCTATTACATTAAGTACAACTCCTGCTTATTTCGTAAGAGGCGCCTTGTCACGGTTCGCGCGGCTGCCCCTGTCAGAGGTTCCGTTGTCCCTGGGGCGTGGGTGTGTGTGTTACTCTTAGCGTAAACTAGTTTAATTTAGAAGATTAAGTAGTCTATAAGCTTAGGGACCCATGACCTCAGCAGTTTGGTCCCACAGCATCTTCCCATAAATTTCCTATTTTTTAACGTATCTCTTTGTTATGATGTCAAATCTCCAGAAATTCATGTTTCGTACAAAGATATAATTTTGTAGGTTCATTCAGTGGCGTATGTGGATACAGCGAAATGTGTTGCGAACAGAATTAGTAGCAAAGAAGGAACAAATGTAAACGTCATGCATGATGCAGTAGTGGTATATCTGAATATTGTCTGCAAAATGTGTCAAGAATATATACAGTAGTAAAGAAGTAATAAACTATAACGTCGTGCCTGATGTGGAAGTTTTAATAGATGAACGAGCCGGCCGTTGTGGCAGAGCGGTTCTAGGCGCTTTAGTCCAGAACCGCGCTGCTGTTACGGTTGCAGGTTCGAATCCTGTCTCGGGCATGGATGTGAGTGCTGTCCTTAGGTTAGTTAGGTTTAAGTAGTTCTAAGTCCAGGGGACTGAATACCTCCGATGTTAAGTCGCATAGTGCTCAGAGCTATTTGAACAGTTTAGATGAACGAGGAAAATGTAGTCAGCGACAAACTTCTTGCTTTTCATCAACCTTCCTCATTCTCAGATACCGGATGAATAAATTACGGCTGTTTGTGCGGCATTAGCTACACTTCTTTTTAACTCTCAACCACAACCGTTTGATAGGTAGGTAGTTCTCACCCCATGACGACTCTTCCCAGGCAGTAAGTGATATGTGTACCAAGCTTGGTCGAAATTTGACCAGTGGTTTAGGAGGAGATGTGGAACATACATACATATGTACACACATACGTATACACTACGTGATCAAAAATATACGGACACCCCCAAAACATACGTTTTTCATATTAGGTGCATTGTGCTGCCACCTGCTGCCACGTACTAAATATCAGCGACCTCAATAGTCGTTAGAGATCGTGAAGAGAAGAATGGGGCGCTCCGCGGAACTCACGGCCTTGGAACTTGGTCAAGTGATTGGGTGTCACTTGTGTCGTACGTCTGTACGAGGGATTTCCACACTGCTAAACATCTCAAGGTCCACTGTTCCCGATCTGATAGTGAAGTGGAAACGTGAAGGGACACGTACAGCATAAAAGTGCACAGGCCAACCACGTCTGTTGACTGACAGAGATCGCCGACAATTGAAGAGGGTCGTAATGTGTAATAGGCAGACGTCTATCCAGACCATCACAAAGGAATTTCCAACTGCATCAGAATCCACTGCAAGTACTATGACAGTCAGGCGAGAAGTGAGAATTTCATGGTCGAGCGGCTGCTCATAAGCCACACATCATGCCGGTAAATGCCAATCGACGCCTCGCTTGGTGTAAGGAGCATGAACATTGGACGATTGAACAGTGGAAAAACGTTGTGTGGAGTGACGATCACGGTACACAATGTCGCGGTCCGATGGTAGGGTGTGGGTATAGCGAATGCCTGGTGAACGTCATCTGCCAGCGTGTATAGTGCCAACAGTAAATTTCGTAGGCGGTGGTGTTATGCTGTGGTCGTGATTTTCATGGAGGGGGCTTGCACTCCTTATTGTTTTGCGTGGCACAATCACAGCACAGGCCTACATTGATGTTTTAAGCACCTTCTTACTTCTAATTGTTGAAGAGCAATTCGGGGATGGCGATAGCATCTCTCAACACTATCGAATATCTGTTCATAATGTACGGGGGAGTGGTTATACTATAATAACATCCCTGTAATGTACTGGCCTGCACAGAGTCCTGACGTGAATCTTATAAAACACCTTTGGGATTTTTTGGAACGCCGACTTCGTGCCAGGCCTCGCCGACCGACATCGATACCTCCCCTCAGCGCAGTAATCCGTGAAGAATGGGATACCATTCTCCAAGAAATCTTCTAGCACCTGGTTGCACGTATGCCTGCGAGAGTGGAAGTTGTCTTCAAGGCTAAGGGTGAGCCAATACCATATTGGCCGGCCGGTGTGGTCGAGCGGTTCTAGGCGCTTCAATCTGGAACTGCGAGACCGCTACGGTCGCAGGTTCGAATCATGCCTCGTGCATGGATGTGTGTGATGTCCTTAGGTTAGTCAGGTTTAAGTAGTTTTAAGTTCTAGGGGACTGATGACCTCAGCAGTTAAGTCCCACAGTGCTCAGAGCCATCTGAACCATTTGAACACTATATTGAATTCCAGCATTACCGATGGACGGTGTCACGAACTTCATGTCATTTTCAGCCAAGTGACCTGATACTTTATATATATATATATATATATATATATATATATATATATATATATATATATATATATATATATATATATATATACTAATAGAGGGAAACATTCCACGCGGGAAAAATATATTTAAAAACAAAGATGATGTGACTTACCATACGAAAGCGCTGGCAGGTCGATAGAAACACAAACAGACACATACATACACACAAAATTCAAGCTTCCGCAACAAACTGTTGCCTCATCAGGAGAGAGGGAAGGAGAGGGAAAGACGAAAGGAAGTGGGTTTTAAGGGAGAGGGTAAGGAGTCATTCCAATCCCGGGAGCGGAAAGACTTACCTTAGGGGGAAAAAAGGACGGGTATACACTCGCACACACACACATATCCATCCACACATATACAGACACAAACAGACATATTTAAAGACAAAGAGTTTGGGGAGAGATGTCAGTCGAGGCGGAAGTGCAGAGGCAAAGATGATGTTGAATGACAGGTGAGGTGTGAGTGGCGGCAACTTGAAATTAGCGGAGATTGAGGCCTGGTGGGTAACGGGAAGAGAGGATATATTGAAGAGCAAGTTCCCATCTCCGGAGTTCGGATAGGTTGGTGTTGGCGGGAAGTATCCAGATAACCCGGACGGCGTAACACTGTGCCAAGATGTGCTGGCCGTGCACCAAGGCATGTTTAGCCACAGGGTGATCCTCATTACCAACAAACACTGTCTGCCTGTGTCCATCCATGCGAATGGAACACCATAAAATATACATATAAAAATCTGTCTTACGGTACACGTTAGTACGTTTCACAGCAGGGAAATCGAGTGACCTATTAACTGAACTTACGCTAAAAATGACTTTGAAATAACGCTATTGCTAAAGGGGCTTTGTCGTGTTACAGAAGTAAATTGAGTAGCCGTTTAGAAAACGAGGCGCACTGGGATGACGCAGTGGGATGACACTTCGGCCTAAAGATTATCAGATGTCACAACTGACTGTACAAAATAACTGAGTTATGTCCTTTGGACTTAAGACAGTCAAACATAGTGTATGCGTGCGTGGCACTACTCAGAGTCGAAGCTATATTTAGACTCATTCATCATCCAGTTCAGATCCTTACTGCACTCACAAAGCACAACAGCGAACTAACATTTCTATCTTTCAGGTTGTAACCTCCCCACAGAAAAATAAAAATGAATTGAAAATGTACCATGCGCAAACTCCCCACAAAAATAATAATCAAATGATTTTTTTTTTTAATATTGTAACCTCTGAACAAAATTGGCTCCCATTTATAATCTGTGTGCAGAAATGCATTCACATTTAATGTTCCCACAAAGTTCTTTTCTCATTTAATGTTAAGTTCGAAACAGAAAAATTCCTAAACACCAAAATAATAAAGAAAATTTAGTAACCTGGTAAATTTTATGACGACAGCAGCGCTGCGCCTCGGCCCTGTACTCTGAATAAAAAAAAGCAAAAATTCTTACCTCAATAAAAACTGCAAATATATCTGCTCTTACATAAAAATTTTCGGCACAGCTCCGTGCAATGCTGGCCCATGCTTTGTGATTCGTGAAAGGAATTAATTATTCATTGCATAAAATTTTTAAAAATGAAATGAATGCTTTTTTTTAAAAAAATTACTTTATTTTATAAAAATTATTATTGGGGCATTTTTTTTAAAGAAATTAAATGACAATTAATATACATTACTAGATATGCGCAAGGCTGCTTCTTTACCTTCTACAACAATACTCATCCTCCAGAGTCCTGACCAGAGTCCCGAGCAGAGCAGACAGCCGACACGCGCCGACTACCGCCGACTCGCGCAAACAACTCAAGACTACTGTCGACACGCGCAGACTAGCGCAGACTCGCGACAAGCAACGACTAACGACATACTGCTCTCTGGTCAGAGACTCTCCTAAGCCTTGCCTATTGCAGGCAGCGCATATAGCGCATACCTCACCTCTTACAATGTTTTCCCTCTAAAGGATATTTCCAACCATCTGAGTGTATAATATGTGTTTATTTCGCTGTCTATATTACGGTGTTAGGCCATTTTCAGTTGTTACTCTGAAATAAACACTAATACCTGTATACAACAAAAAGCACAATATAAATACAAATAGGAAAAATTAGTGTATAAATTAAAATTACATGACTTGTTGAATTACTAATACGTCAAAAATCGTCCGAATTCGTCGAAACGTGCATACTGATGGTAGGTAATTAAAACCTAGTAACTCCATTTAGTTAAATTTTACAGGAGAAGCAAAACGGGTTTCTTAAAAAAATATATAAATTGATACAGATAATTGATACACATCATCTTGCTGAGTCTATAACTGCACTGATGTTCAAATTAAAGCAACAACCGGAAATTTTGCAAGGTACATGAAGATGTAGAGAGTGTGTATGATGGAACTGAACGGGCAAGCCAGTGATAATCACGGGAGATTGGAACACTGTGTATATATTCTCATATATTTCCTCTATCTCTTTATCTTTCGCTCGCTATGTCGCCGTATCTAGCTGAACTGTCATTGTCAATATTGGTTTAGTATCGATTCTGATGACAGCAACCCTATCATTAATTTGTTCACAGTAACTCATTCTCTGGAATATTTTCCTATTCATATTTTCCTATTCACAACGAGTCCATTTTTTGCTGCTGTTGATATTACCTTATACTCATCTGATCATAAATCCTTGTCTTCGTTTCATTTCACTTCACTGACCCCTGCCATATCTGCACTGAACCTTAGAATTTCCCTTTTCGGATTTTATAGCTTCCCTACTACGTTCAAATTGCTGACACACCACGCCCTGATTCGTAGAACGTTATCCTTTCGCAAGTAACTGAATCTTTTTCTCTTGGCCACTTCCCCCTTGGCAGTCCCTTCCCGGAGATTCAAACGAAGGACTAGCCCGGAATCTTTTTCAGTGGAGAGACCATCATGACATTTTATCTATTACTGGCCACATGTTCTGTGGATACAAATTACATGCCTTTAATGCAGTGGTTTCCTTTGTCTTCTGCATCCTCATGCCGTACACCATTGCTACTACTTCCCCTTTAGGGGCAGTTTCCCATCCCAAGGGCAAGAGAATACCTTGACACTCTCTCCACTCCTCTAGCCTGTTTCACAAGGCCTTTGGCATAATGAATGTGATTTCTTTTGCTGAAAGTCTTCGGCAACCGTTGGTGATAATTTTTATTCAAAATTTAAGTGGGGGTGGAATTCTAACATTGGCCGAGGTCGTTTTGTTTACTAATCAAAGATGCTACCCCCAATATTTTATTTACACCACCTGAGAGGAGGGTCGGAGTCATAAAGGGCAGAGATCGCTTTCCGAGGCCTGGCCAAAATATCCCGTTTCCGCTCTGCCGAAGCCAAGGAAAGAAATGGGTCTTACAGGATCAAAAGAACTTTATTTGGACTTTTTTTCTCCAGCGGATTCTACTACTGCCATCTGAAGCTTCCGTGTGGTCTTCTTGCAAATTAATGGAGAGGGTACATCCTCTAAACAGTTTCCTCAGAGAGTGAATCATGTTCCGTGAGTCGTCTTCAAGTGTACCTTCTTTTACTCGGAACGCTCCAATGGGCAGGAGTATAGTCGAATAATTCGCCTAAATAAGTCGCTAGTCGTGTCCGGTACAACGCATGGGAGTGGAGTGCCTCGTGAATCGTCGTCAGGTGAAACAAACGGTCGAGAGCGCTTTCGGGCGCGTGCATGCAAAACGTAATACAGCTCCACGCCCTTCAGCCAGTTGACAGCTTTCGTTCTGGTGATGGAAAAGTAAACAGTATTTGAGTATTCGAGTTTGTCCCGCTTGATAGACTCAGTTTGTCGCCTCAACAGGAGCGCCAGCATAATTGTATAAAATCCGAGCAACGGTCCATCTCGGTACAGGCGACTGCGCATTGTGGGCACAGAGGGCTAATTCTAAGGTGGATGGAATGGAGGCACTGTGTTAGTTTCCGTTAACCAACACGTACCACAAGAAGCGAATGTACGTGGGGAGGTATGGACGGCCTGCCACACCCTGCTCATGCAGATAATCGGGTGATACTGTTCAACCTTGTTGTACGGTTGTCGCGTTTGATAAAAGAGTAATAGCCTCGTTACCAGAGGATACTCGGTCATGTAACTCAGTTAGACAAAAGAATCTCAGATGTGGGTGAGAGACGGAGCCTTGTGGTCCACTGCGAACGGCAGTCAAAGATTTCGGGGCGCGACAGTATGAAGTAGTGTTCCCATCAAGCTGGTGCCGGCCGCGTTCCTCTTGAATTGCGTTGCCCACAGGTGCAGCACCAGCGCTCGGTTGTGGACATGAGTCAATCCGCGACCTCCCGCCAGCGGTGGTCTCGTTAATTTAGCGGACTTTCAGTACTTGACCTGCACTCACGAAGTGTCCATACGCTATCTGGAAACTATGAGCCACGGTGACCGTTATGGGAGAAATATCTGCAAAATAATTGAGTTTGGACGCTAGGTAAGTGTTGACGTAACACATCCGGGGATTCATACCCACGTGACGGAAGTTGCTGTCATGGAGCAGTGAACAGGCCCGTTCTAGTACCCAGCGACATGCAAGGGGATGGCACCGTCGCTAGATGGTGGGCCGTATACCCGTAAATGTCAAGTCGGATCTCCGGGTAGATTTCTTGAAGGAGGATGATATTCAGGTCTGATCCCCGGAGTGTGTCATGGAATATGTGAATTTTGATGACCAAATGTACGCCATTAACATTGTTCGTACCCACACAGTAGGATTGGGACACCTTACGATCGAGTATATGGCCGCAAGTAGCGGCCGCTTGGCTACCCCGCCTTGTGGCGGACTTTCTGCAGGTGTCAGACTCCCGCCAAGTGGGGCGCCGGCCCCATGTGGCGGAGGAGCATCAAGGGTGTCTGGTGGATATTTTGCCTCCGTTTCTGCAATCCAGTCACCGGACGGTCCTGGTAGCGTCTGTTGGCAACGAATAGTCAGAGATGGTGTCCGCAGCTGGCTCCCTGTCCCTACCCCGTTGGTCATCATTCGTCAAGAGGCGACGTTTCTTATGATGCTTCGGAGACGGTTATTTCCAGGACAGCGTGTCCACCCCTCGAAGGACTGGGGTCAGCACCTCGGGCCATAAGCCCGACGTCCGGAACCGATGTCCCTAGTACGACGAAAGTTGTAGTGGTTTACGGCGTCGATCGTTCAAGAGCGTCGCGACACGGCGTTATCGGCCGCTGAGCTCGTATTCGCTTGAGGCAACTGCATGGGGGCGGCTACTAGGCGCTTCCAAGCACATAAGCAGCAACGGTCGTCACCGCTGTCTGTACTGGTTCCGCATGTGGCACCTGGACGAGGCGGCATGTAGGCAGTGTGATCGGACGCGATCTTCCTGTCCATAGCCAGAACGTTTTCTCGATTGTCCGTCATAAATAACGATGGCTCGGCAACCGCCGATGAAAATGTACGACATCACGTGTTTGCGTAGTTCGATGCATACATGGGCCAACCGCCGTGGACGAGCGGTTCTAGGCGCTTCAGTCTGGAACTGCGCTGCTACTACGGTCGCAGGTTCGAATCCTGCCTCAGGCATGGATGTGTGTGACGTCCTTAGGTTAGTTAGGTTTAAGTAGTTCTAAGTCTAGGGGACTGATGACCTCTGATGTTAAGCCCCTTAGTGCTTGGAGTCATTTGAACCACTTGATGCATACATGTCGGACGCCACTGAGAATGTAATATGTTTCAAAGGTGTTCCACTTTTCTTTAGTGTAGCTTAAGACCGTGCCATTCGGCCTCTTCAGTGACGAGAGCGGCCGGGACGTCGAATGGCAGTTCGAATATGCGTACCGTGGTCCACGGTGTAGTGCTGACGTTACCGACAGCATGGCAATAGCGGTAGCCGTTGGTGGAACGTCGCACAAGATTGACAAACGCCTCTTCGTTCTTCATCTTGACGTAGACTGTACAGGAAATGGAGATCTCAGTACCTGGAGCAAGCGAGTAAGGAAACACTCGTGCGGAGCACTGCTCGGCGGGCTGCTCGTCCGAACCGTGTCGCCGCTGAAGGCCGACTGCGCGCGGCAGTTTCCCACCCAAGGGCAAGAGAGTGCCCTGAACCTCTGTCCGCTCCTCCGCCCTCTTTAACAAGGTCATTGGCAGTATGAGGGTGAAATCTTACACCGGAAGTCTTCGATCGCCACTGCTGATAATTTTTCTTCAGAATTTAAGCGGTGGAGGAGTTCTAAACCCGGGACCGAGGACATTTTGATTAGCACTCAAAGACGCTGTCCTCAGATTGTTATCTTATGTTACGGAGATGTATTGTATTGTATTGTACTGTATGGATCTGGGGACCTAGAAACGACAAAGAGGCTTCGTCCCCGCCGTAGCCCGCAGTGGTACACAACCCCACAACAGGCTACAGCAGTCCACTCACTCCACCATTGCCCCACACCGAATGCATGGTTATCGTGCGGTTCGGCCCCCAGTGGACCGCCCCGGGAACGTCTCACACCAGACGAGTGTAAACCCAATGTTTGCGTGGTAGAGTAATTATGGTGTACGAGTACATAGAGAAAGTGTTTGCGCAGCAATCGTCGACATAGGGTAGCTGAGGCGGAATAAGGGGAACTAGCCCACATTCACCGAGGCAGATGGAAAACCACCTTAAAAGCCATCCATAGACTGGCCGGCACACCGGACTTCGACACTAATCCGCCGGGCGATTCGTGCCGGTGAAAGCAGTGCGTTGGACCGCACGCCTAACCTGGCAGGCTAC
Organism: Schistocerca americana; assembly: GCF_021461395.2. Classification (NCBI taxonomy): domain Eukaryota; kingdom Metazoa; phylum Arthropoda; class Insecta; order Orthoptera; family Acrididae; genus Schistocerca; species Schistocerca americana. The sequence continues at coordinate 503,580,017 of NC_060121.1, read as the reverse complement.
GGAGATATAACCCATTCAAGAAGGAAGTGGCTTACAAGGCGCTTGTCCGACCGATTCTTGAGTGCTGTTCGTATACTTGGCATCCTTACCTGGTAAGACTGGTAGAAGAGACAGATAAGATCCAATGGAAAGCAGCTCATTTAATTACGGGTTAGTTTAGAGCGTTACAGAGATTCTTAGCAAACTGCAGTAACAGACGTTAGATGCGTTGTGCATCATGTAGAGGGTTACTATTAAAATTTCGAGACACTACTTTCCAGGAAGATTCGGATAACCTATCACTTCCTTCCAATAACCTACATCGCACCGAATGACCACGACGAGAAAATTCGAGAAATTATAGCTATCCAGCTTACCGTTCCTTTCCCGACCAGAAAAGTGGAGGGAGATCATTTAGAGGTGCCAGCAGTACCATACCCCACACACAGTTAGGTGGCTTGCAGAGTATGAGGTAGATGTAGATGTAATATGGCATAGATCCCTCGACCAAAAATCCGTGCTCAGTGGTGCAAAGAAAGAATAGGTTATACTTGTTTACAAGAAGGATAGCAGAAATGTTCCACAGAACTACTGTCCAGTATCCTTGAAATCAGTTTATCATAGAATCTGAGAACACACTTTAAACGGAGACATGATGTGATATCTCCAACAGAATGGCATGCTCTATGCCAACTAGCATGGATTGCGAAAACGTCAATCATGTGTAAGTGAACTCCTATTCATCTACATGACATCCTTAGGTGAAATTAAAAGCAAAAGTGTGAACATTAAGCGTATAAAGCGACTTCCGCTGTTAAGCGTGGAGGAAAGCACGGTTAGTTAGAAAGAATGTAGTAGAGGTTCCCTATGATGGGGAAGAAGTGTCTGCTCGCGTGAGATAAGAGGAAATAGATGTCTATATAGAAGAAATACGGGATCTAGAAGAAGAGTTAATTTTTACAGAGCTAGGGATTGAATGAAGGTCCAAGGCGGGTTTTCAACTCGATCCCGGGTTCGAAACCCGCCACCTCTCAAATTTTGACTAATAATCAGCATTGGCGGCCGAAGACTTCCGGCATAAAAAGTCATCCTCATTCTAACAACTGCCTTGTCAAAGAAGGTGGAGGAACGGACAGAGGTTCAGGGCACTCTCTTGCCCTTGGGGGTAGGAAACTTCCCCTAAAGGCGGAAGAATCAGCAATGATCAACGGCATGATGATGCAGAAGGCAATGTAAGCCACTGGAATAAAGACACTTAACATATACTCACAGAACATGTGAACCGTAATTGAAAAAGTGTCATGATGATCTCTCCACTGGCAGAAGAGTCCGGAATAGTTCCCCGTTGGGATCTCCGGGAGGGGACTGCCAATGGGGAGGTGATCATGAGAAAAAGATTGAATAATCAACGAAATTATAACGTTCTACGAGTCAGGACGTGGCATGTCAGAAGCTTGAATCTGGCAGGGAAGCGAGAAAATCTGAAAAGGGAAAAGCAAAGGATCAATCTAGATATAGTAGGGGTCAGCGGAGTGAAATGGAAAGAAGACAAGGATTTCTCGAAAGATGAGTATAGGGTAATATCAACAGCAGCAGAAAACTGTATAACGGGAGTAGGATTCGTTAGAATAGGAAGGCAGAGCAAAAAGTGTGTTAGAGTGAACAGTTCAGTGATAGGGTTATTCTTATCAGAATCGACAGTGAACCAACACCGACAACAATAGTTCAGGTATACATACCGACGTTGCAAGCTGAAGATGGAGAGACAGAGAAATCTGATTTGAGTCATTATAAATGGTTCTGAAAAGTATATGAGGATATTGGAAGGGTAATACAGTACGTAAAGGGAGATGAAAATCTAGTAGTCATTGGCAACTGGAATGCAGTTATAGGGGAAGGAGTAGAAGAAATGGTTACAAGAGAATATGAGCTTGGCACAAGGAATGAGAGAGGAGAAAGAGTAATTGAGTTCTGTAATAAATTTCAGGTAGTGATAGCGAATACTCTATTCAAGAATCACAAGAGGAGGAGGTATACGTGAAAAACGCCGAGTGTCACAGGAAGGTTCCAGACATATTATATCGTGGTCAGACAGAGATTCCGAAATTAGATTCTAGCTTGAAAGATCTACCCAGGAGCAGATACAGACTCAGATCACAATATAGTAGTGATTAAGAGTAGGCTTAAGTTCAAGAGAGTGATCAAACAACTGCAAGGAAACCATGGGTAGCAGAAGAAATACTTCAGTTGACCAATGAAAGAAGAAAGTACATAACTGTTCAGGGAAATTTAGGAATACAGAAATACAAGTCGCTGAGGAATGAAATAAATAGGAAGTGCATGTAAGCTAAGGTGAAATGGTTGCATGAAAAATATGAAGAAATCGAAAAAAAATGAGAGTCGTAAGGAATACCTTAGCATACATGAAAGTCAAAACAACCTTCGGCGAAACAAAGGGCGAGAGTGATAACACTAAGAGTGCAATGGGAATTCAACTGTTAAATGCAAAAGAGGGAAAGGATAGGTACAAAGAGTACATTGAAGGCCTCTATGAGGGGGAAGGCTTGTCTGATGTGAAAGAAGAAGAAATAGGAGTCGATTTAAGAGAGATAGGGATGCCAGTACTGGAAGAAGAAGTCAAGAGAGCTTTGGAGGACTTAAAACCAAATAAGGCAGAAGGGATAAATAACATTCCATAAGAATTTCTAAATTCATTAGCAGAAGTGGCAACAAAACGACTATTCACGTTGGTGTGTAGAATGTATCAGTCTGGCAACATTCCGTTTGACTTTCGGAAAATATCATCCACACAATTCCGAAGACTGCAAGAGCTGACAAGTGTGAGAATTAACACACAATCAGCTTAACAGCTCTTGTATCCAAGTTGCTGACAAGAATAATATACAGTAGACTGGAAAAGAAAATTGAGGATGTTTTAGATGACAATCATTCTCACTTTAAGAATGGTAAAGGCGCCAGAGAGGCAATTCTGACGTTACGGTTGATAGTGGAAGCAAGACTAAGGAAACATCAAGACACATTCATGAGATTTGTCAACCTAGAAAAAAGCGTTCATGAATGTAAAATGGTGCAAGATTTTAGAAATTCTGAGAACAATAGGAGTAAGCTGCAGGGAGAGACGGGTAATATACAATATATACAAGAACCAAGAGGGTATAGTAAGAGGGGTCAACCAAGAACGAAATGCTCGGATTAAAAAGGGTGTGAGACAGGGATTTAGTCTTTCGTCCCTATTGTTCAATCTATAAGTCGAAGAATCAATAATGGAAATAAAAGAAAGGTTCAAGAGTGGAATCAAAATTCAAGGTGAAAGGGTATCAATGATACGATTCGCTGATGACACTGCTATCCTGAGGGAAAGTGAAGAATATTTACATGATCTGCCGAATGGAATGAACAGTCTAATGAGTACAGAATATGGATTGAGAGTAAATCGAAGAAAGACGAAAGTAATTAGATGTAGCAGAAAAGAGAGTAGCGATAAACTTAATATCAGGATCGATGGTCACAAATTAGATGAAGTTAAGGAATTCTGCTACCTAGGCAGCAAAGTAACCAATGACGGACGGAGCAGGGAGGACATCAAAAGCAGACTAGCGCTGACAAAAAGAGCTTTCCTGGCAAAGAGAATTCTCCTAGTATCAAACATAGGCCGTAGTTTGAGGAAGAAATTTTTGAGCGTATACGTTTGAAACATGGACTGTGGGAAAACCTGAACAGAAGAGAATCGAAGCATTTGATATGTGGCTCTACAGACGAATGTTGAAAATTAGGTTGACTGATAAGGTAAGAAACGAGGAGGTTGTGCGCAGAATCGGAGAAGAAAGGAATATGTGGAAAACATTGACAAGGAGAAGGGACAGTATGATGGGACATCTCTTAAAGACATCAGAACTGACTTCCAAGGTATTAGAAAGATCTGTAAAGGGAAAGAACTGCAGAGGAAGACAGAGATTGGAATACATCCAGCAGATAATTGAGGACGTAGGTTCCAAGTGCTACT